>NW_028123977.1:0-1200000 GCF_965194805.1 Balaenoptera borealis | reverse complement strand
CCTTTCCCGTTAAGCAGCCATAGTGTGTTTTCTGCATGTGTGACTCTGTTCTGTTTTGTAATTCAGTTCAAGTGTAACGGTTTTTACATTCCCTCTATCAGTGATACCTTATGAGAAGTGTCCTTTTCTGTGTGACTTATTTCACTTAGAATCGTCGTACCTAAATCCACTCATCATGCTGCTACTAACCTTACGACATTGATTTCATGGCTGAGTGATATTCCATTGTACATAAGGACCACAACTTCTTTATCCATTTTTCTCTTTCCTGGGATATTTAAGGTGGAATGAAGTGGAGGTCCTGGTCAACAGAGCAGCCCTAAACTTTGGGGTGCTTGTGTCTTGCTGATTTTTAATTTTCCCAATTTATACCCCCATGAGTGGAAGTGCCCTATGCTCTCTAAGCTGTGTTTTTCAGATGTTTCAGGACTCACCGGACACTTCTCCAGAGTGGCTCTTGGCAATTTACATCCCGCCCATCAGTGTAGCAAGGCTCCCATTTCTCCATGGCCTGTCCTGCATTTCTGGTTTTGACACTTTTTTCAGCATGGCCCTTTTGACCGATGGGAAGCGAGACTTCTTTGTAGCGCTGATTTGCCTTTCCAGGTTCCTTGGTTGGCCAAAAAGGGCGTATGCGTTTTTTCCTGAATATATTCAGGAAAAAACGCATACGCCCTTTTTGGCCAAGGGCATCATTGTCAACGTTTTGCCGCTTTTCATGTGCTTTAAAGGTGATTCGTATCTACCTCCTGAAATCTGTTTCCTGCAATTCTGCCTTGATTTCAAATCCTCTTCTTTGCCTTCCCTCTATATATTTGTGGACGAGAGTTATCATTAATAACTCTGCAGGTTTGTGAATTGCAGTGCCCTGAACCTCCATTTTACAACTCGTTTTTATGGGAGCTGGCGGCAAAATCGCAGAATGGCTTTAGGCCCTGTTCTGGTTCCGGGGGGCAGGCTGAGCCTGTGGTTAATTCTTCTTTCTGATGGGAAAATACAGTGACCTGTGCCTGTCCCAACACCAAGAGCTAGTCTCTCGTTGGTTCCACGTCTTCCCGTTTATCCTCAGGACAAATTGCAACCTGTATGGAACAGGAGGTTAAAGGTGCTGATGCTCCAAGTAGGGAGCTTGCTAGTAAAGCGGCTGGAATGGCGAACCCGGGCACAAGGAGATGAGAAATGAGGTGCGTTTTAGAAACCTTTCCCCATCACACGGTGTACCATCTTCTGGGTTTCTCATGCATGTTTTTGATGTAGGAAGATGCCCTTGAACCTGGAGATTTGGGACCCATGCGATGGGTACCACGCAGTATTCCTTTAAAGGGTCTGCATTTGCTCACCCAACCTCACCAAACCTCTCAGCCCCAAGAGTGTCCACCCTTATGTCTCATCCAGCTGTGCATCTAGATATGGTCAATCCAGGTTGCATCACAGCTCCTGAACGCATTGTGTAAGAATTTCTCTCTCTTTCACTGTCTTTGTTTCATGGGTGTTTCAAAGTAATTTATTTTTATAATGGGGTTTAGCTGCTTTTCACTGCTGTGTTTATGCCGCTTTACACCCACTTGACACACTAACAGAGAGATATCAATACATAGGTTTTACGATTATTATTAGTCAGATATATTCTTGTGCGGTGAATAGGGCGTGTTGAGTCCAGTTCTCTGAGCCAGGAGTAGGTCTTGTCTATTACATATTGGGTTTATGGAACGGTATCTGAGTTAATTTGATACCCTTCTTTTATGTATCACCCCACCTCACCTTTCCCGTTAAGCAGCCATAGTGTGTTTTCTGCATGTGTGACTCTGTTCTGTTTTGTAATTCAGTTCAAGTGTAACGGTTTTTACATTCCCTCTATCAGTGATACCTTATGAGAAGTGTCCTTTTCTGTGTGACTTATTTCACTTAGAATCATCGTACCTAAATCCACTCATCATGCTGCTACTAACCTTACGACATTGATTTCATGGCTGAGTGGTATTCCATTGTACATAAGGACCACCACTTCTGTATCCATTTTTCTCTTTCCTGGGATATTTAAGGTGGAATGAAGTGGAGGTCCTGGTCAACAGAGCAGCCCTAAACTTTGGGGTGCTTGTGTCTTGCTGATTTTTAATTTTCCCAATTTATACCCCCATGAGTGGAAGTGCCCTATGCTCTCTAAGCTGTGTTTTTCAGATGTTTCAGGACTCACCGGACACTTCTCCGGAGTGGCTCTTGGCAATTTACATCCCGCCCATCAGTGTAGCAAGGCTCCCATTTCTCCATGGCCTGTCCTGCATTTCTGGTTTTGACACTTTTTTCAGCATGGCCCTTTTGACCGATGGGAAGCGAGACTTCTTTGTAGCGCTGATTTGCCTTTCCAGGTTGCTTGGTTGGCCAAAAAGGGCGTATGCGTTTTTTCCTGAATATATTCAGGAAAAAACGCATACGCCCTTTTTGGCCAAGGGCATCATTGTCAACGTTTTGCCGCTTTTCATGTGCTTTAAAGGCGATTCGTATCTACCTCCTGAAATCTGTTTCCTGCAATTCTGCCTTGATTTCAAATCCTCTTCTTTGCCTTCCCTCAATATATTTGTGGACGGGAGTTATCATTTATAACTCTGCAGGTTTGTGAATTGCAGTGCCCTGAACCTCCATTTTACAACTCGTTTTTATGGGAGCTGGCCGCAAAATCGCAGAATGGCTTCAGGCCCTGTTCTGGTTCCGGGGGGCAGGCTGAGCCTGTGGTTAATTCTTCTTTCTGATGGGAAAATAGAGTGACCTGTGCCTGTCCCAACACCAAGAGCTAGTCTCTCGTTGGTTCCACGTCTTCCCGTTTATCCTCAGGACAAATTGCAACCTGTATGGAACAGGAGGTTAAAGGTGCTGATGCTCCAAGTAGGGAGCTTGCTAGTAAAGCGGCTGGAATGGCGAACCCGGGCACAAGGAGATGAGAAATGAGGTGCGTTTTAGAAACCTTTCCCCATCACACGGTGTACCATCTTCTGGGTTTCTCATGCATGTTTTCGATGTAGGAAGATGCCCTTGAACCTGGAGATTTGGGACCCATGCGATGGGTACCACGCAGTATTCCTTTAAAGGGTCTGCGTTTGCTCACCCAACCTCACCAAACCTCTCAGCCCCAAGAGTGTCCACCCTTATGTCTCATCCAGCTGTGCATCTAGATATGGTCAATCCAGGTTGCATCACAGCCCCTGAACGCATTGTGTAAGAATTTCTCTCTCTTTCACTGTCTTTGTTTCATGGGTGTTTCAAAGTAATTTATTTTTATAATGGGGTTTAGCTGCTTTTCACTGCTGTGTTTATGCCGCTTTACACCCACTTGACACACTAACAGATATCAATACATAGGTTTTACGATTATTATTAGTCAGATATATTCTTGTGCGGTGAATAGGGCGTGTTGAGTCCAGTTCTCTGAGCAAGGAGTAGGTCTTGTCTATTACATATTGGGTTTATGGAACGGTATCTGAGCTAATTTGATACCCTTGTTTTATGTATCACCCCACCTCACCTTTCCCGTTAAGCAGCCATAGTGTGTTTTCTGCATGTGTGACTCTGTTTTGTTTTGTAATTCAGTTCAAGTGTAACGGTTTTTACATTCCCTCTATCAGTGATACCTTATGAGAAGTGTCCTTTTCTGTGTGACTTATTTCACTTAGAATCGTCGTACCTAAATCCACTCATCATGCTGCTACTAACCTTACGACATTGATTTCATGGCTGAGTGATATTCCATTGTACATAAGGACCACAACTTCTTTATCCATTTTTCTCTTTCCTGGGATATTTAAGGTGGAATGAAGTGGAGGTCCTGGTCAACAGAGCAGCCCTAAACTTTGGGGTGCTTGTGTCTTGCTGATTTTTAATTTTCCCAATTTATACCCCCATGAGTGGAAGTGCCCTATGCTCTCTAAGCTGTGTTTTTCAGATGTTTCAGGACTCACCGGACACTTCTCCAGAGTGGCTCTTGGCAATTTACATCCCGCCCATCAGTGTAGCAAGGCTCCCATTTCTCCATGGCCTGTCCTGCATTTCTGGTTTTGACACTTTTTGCAGCATGGCCCTTTTGACCGATGGGAAGCGAGACTTCTTTGTAGCGCTGATTTGCCTTTCCAGGTTCCTTGGTTGGCCAAAAAGGGCGTATGCGTTTTTTCCTGAATATATTCAGGAAAAAACGCATACGCCCTTTTTGGCCAAGGGCATCATTGTCAACGTTTTGCCGCTTTTCATGTGCTTTAAAGGCGATTCGTATCTACCTCCTGAAATCTGTTTCCTGCAATTCTGCCTTGATTTCAAATCCTCTTCTTTGCCTTCCCTCAATATATTTGTGGACGGGAGTTATCATTTATAACTCTGCAGGTTTGTGAATTGCAGTGCCCTGAACCTCCATTTTACAACTCGTTTTTATGGGAGCTGGCCGCAAAATCGCAGAATGGCTTCAGGCCCTGTTCTGGTTCCGGGGGGCAGGCTGAGCCTGTGGTTAATTCTTCTTTCTGATGGGAAAATAGAGTGACCTGTGCCTGTCCCAACACCAAGAGCTAGTCTCTCGTTGGTTCCACGTCTTCCCGTTTATCCTCAGGACAAATTGCAACCTGTATGGAACAGGAGGTTAAAGGTGCTGATGCTCCAAGTAGGGAGCTTGCTAGAAAAGCGGCTGGAATGGCGAACCCGGGCACAAGGAGATGAGAAATGAGGTGCGTTTTAGAAACCTTTCCCCATCACACGGTGTACCATCTTCTGGGTTTCTCATGCATGTTTTTGATGTAGGAAGATGCCCTTGAACCTGGAGATTTGGGACCCATGCGATGGGTACCACGCAGTATTCCTTTAAAGGGTCTGCGTTTGCTCACCCAACCTCACCAAACCTCTCAGCCCCAAGAGTGTCCACCCTTATGTCTCATCCAGCTGTGCATCTAGATATGGTCAATCCAGGTTGCATCACAGCTCCTGAACGCATTGTGTAAGAATTTCTCTCTCTTTCACTGTCTTTGTTTCATGGGTGTTTCAAAGTAATTTATTTTTATAATGGGGTTTAGCTGCTTTTCACTGCTGTGTTTATGCCGCTTTACACCCACTTGACACACTAACAGAGAGATATCAATACATAGGTTTTACGATTATTATTAGTCAGATATATTCTTGTGCGGTGAATAGGGCGTGTTGAGTCCAGTTCTCTGAGCCAGGAGTAGGTCTTGTCTATTACATATTGGGTTTATGGAACGGTATCTGAGTTAATTTGATACCCTTCTTTTATGTATCACCCCACCTCACCTTTCCCGTTAAGCAGCCATAGTGTGTTTTCTGCATGTGTGACTCTGTTCTGTTTTGTAATTCAGTTCAAGTGTAACGGTTTTTACATTCCCTCTATCAGTGATACCTTATGAGAAGTGTCCTTTTCTGTGTGACTTATTTCACTTAGAATCATCGTACCTAAATCCACTCATCATGCTGCTACTAACCTTACGACATTGATTTCATGGCTGAGTGGTATTCCATTGTACATAAGGACCACCACTTCTGTATCCATTTTTCTCTTTCCTGGGATATTTAAGGTGGAATGAAGTGGAGGTCCTGGTCAACAGAGCAGCCCTAAACTTTGGGGTGCTTGTGTCTTGCTGATTTTTAATTTTCCCAATTTATACCCCCATGAGTGGAAGTGCCCTATGCTCTCTAAGCTGTGTTTTTCAGATGTTTCAGGACTCACCGGACACTTCTCCGGAGTGGCTCTTGGCAATTTACATCCCGCCCATCAGTGTAGCAAGGCTCCCATTTCTCCATGGCCTGTCCTGCATTTCTGGTTTTGACACTTTTTTCAGCATGGCCCTTTTGACCGATGGGAAGCGAGACTTCTTTGTAGCGCTGATTTGCCTTTCCAGGTGGCTTGGTTGGCCAAAAAGGGCGTATGCGTTTTTTCCTGAATATATTCAGGAAAAAACGCATACGCCCTTTTTGGCCAAGGGCATCATTGTCAACGTTTTGCCGCTTTTCATGTGCTTTAAAGGCGATTCGTATCTACCTCCTGAAATCTGTTTCCTGCAATTCTGCCTTGATTTCAAATCCTCTTCTTTGCCTTCCCTCAATATATTTGTGGACGGGAGTTATCATTTATAACTCTGCAGGTTTGTGAATTGCAGTGCCCTGAACCTCCATTTTACAACTCGTTTTTATGGGAGCTGGCCGCAAAATCGCAGAATGGCTTCAGGCCCTGTTCTGGTTCCGGGGGGCAGGCTGAGCCTGTGGTTAATTCTTCTTTCTGATGGGAAAATAGAGTGACCTGTGCCTGTCCCAACACCAAGAGCTAGTCTCTCGTTGGTTCCACGTCTTCCCGTTTATCCTCAGGACAAATTGCAACCTGTATGGAACAGGAGGTTAAAGGTGCTGATGCTCCAAGTAGGGAGCTTGCTAGTAAAGCGGCTGGAATGGCGAACCCGGGCACAAGGAGATGAGAAATGAGGTGCGTTTTAGAAACCTTTCCCCATCACACGGTGTACCATCTTCTGGGTTTCTCATGCATGTTTTCGATGTAGGAAGATGCCCTTGAACCTGGAGATTTGGGACCCATGCGATGGGTACCACGCAGTATTCCTTTAAAGGGTCTGCGTTTGCTCACCCAACCTCACCAAACCTCTCAGCCCCAAGAGTGTCCACCCTTATGTCTCATCCAGCTGTGCATCTAGATATGGTCAATCCAGGTTGCATCACAGCCCCTGAACGCATTGTGTAAGAATTTCTCTCTCTTTCACTGTCTTTGTTTCATGGGTGTTTCAAAGTAATTTATTTTTATAATGGGGTTTAGCTGCTTTTCACTGCTGTGTTTATGCCGCTTTACACCCACTTGACACACTAACAGATATCAATACATAGGTTTTACGATTATTATTAGTCAGATATATTCTTGTGCGGTGAATAGGGCGTGTTGAGTCCAGTTCTCTGAGCAAGGAGTAGGTCTTGTCTATTACATATTGGGTTTATGGAACGGTATCTGAGCTAATTTGATACCCTTGTTTTATGTATCACCCCACCTCACCTTTCCCGTTAAGCAGCCATAGTGTGTTTTCTGCATGTGTGACTCTGTTCTGTTTTGTAATTCAGTTCAAGTGTAACGGTTTTTACATTCCCTCTATCAGTGATACCTTATGAGAAGTGTCCTTTTCTGTGTGACTTATTTCACTTAGAATCGTCGTACCTAAATCCACTCATCATGCTGCTACTAACCTTACGACATTGATTTCATGGCTGAGTGATATTCCATTGTACATAAGGACCACAACTTCTTTATCCATTTTTCTCTTTCCTGGGATATTTAAGGTGGAATGAAGTGGAGGTCCTGGTCAACAGAGCAGCCCTAAACTTTGGGGTGCTTGTGTCTTGCTGATTTTTAATTTTCCCAATTTATACCCCCATGAGTGGAAGTGCCCTATGCTCTCTAAGCTGTGTTTTTCAGATGTTTCAGGACTCACCGGACACTTCTCCAGAGTGGCTCTTGGCAATTTACATCCCGCCCATCAGTGTAGCAAGGCTCCCATTTCTCCATGGCCTGTCCTGCATTTCTGGTTTTGACACTTTTTTCAGCATGGCCCTTTTGACCGATGGGAAGCGAGACTTCTTTGTAGCGCTGATTTGCCTTTCCAGGTTCCTTGGTTGGCCAAAAAGGGCGTATGCGTTTTTTCCTGAATATATTCAGGAAAAAACGCATACGCCCTTTTTGGCCAAGGGCATCATTGTCAACGTTTTGCCGCTTTTCATGTGCTTTAAAGGTGATTCGTATCTACCTCCTGAAATCTGTTTCCTGCAATTCTGCCTTGATTTCAAATCCTCTTCTTTGCCTTCCCTCTATATATTTGTGGACGAGAGTTATCATTAATAACTCTGCAGGTTTGTGAATTGCAGTGCCCTGAACCTCCATTTTACAACTCGTTTTTATGGGAGCTGGCGGCAAAATCGCAGAATGGCTTTAGGCCCTGTTCTGCTTCCGGGGGGCAGGCTGAGCCTGTGGTTAATTCTTCTTTCTGATGGGAAAATACAGTGACCTGTGCCTGTCCCAACACCAAGAGCTAGTCTCTCGTTGGTTCCACGTCTTCCCGTTTATCCTCAGGACAAATTGCAACCTGTATGGAACAGGAGGTTAAAGGTGCTGATGCTCCAAGTAGGGAGCTTGCTAGTAAAGCGGCTGGAATGGCGAACCCGGGCACAAGGAGATGAGAAATGAGGTGCGTTTTAGAAACCTTTCCCCATCACACGGTGTACCATCTTCTGGGTTTCTCATGCATGTTTTTGATGTAGGAAGATGCCCTTGAACCTGGAGATTTGGGACCCATGCGATGGGTACCACGCAGTATTCCTTTAAAGGGTCTGCGTTTGCTCACCCAACCTCACCAAACCTCTCAGCCCCAAGAGTGTCCACCCTTATGTCTCATCCAGCTGTGCATCTAGATATGGTCAATCCAGGTTGCATCACAGCTCCTGAACGCATTGTGTAAGAATTTCTCTCTCTTTCACTGTCTTTGTTTCATGGGTGTTTCAAAGTAATTTATTTTTATAATGGGGTTTAGCTGCTTTTCACTGCTGTGTTTATGCCGCTTTACACCCACTTGACACACTAACAGAGAGATATCAATACATAGGTTTTACGATTATTATTAGTCAGATATATTCTTGTGCGGTGAATAGGGCGTGTTGAGTCCAGTTCTCTGAGCAAGGAGTAGGTCTTGTCTATTACATATTGGGTTTATGGAACGGTATCTGAGCTAATTTGATACCCTTGTTTTATGTATCACCCCACCTCACCTTTCCCGTTAAGCAGCCATAGTGTGTTTTCTGCATGTGTGACTCTGTTCTGTTTTGTAATTCAGTTCAAGTGTAACGGTTTTTACATTCCCTCTATCAGTGATACCTTATGAGAAGTGTCCTTTTCTGTGTGACTTATTTCACTTAGAATCGTCGTACCTAAATCCACTCATCATGCTGCTACTAACCTTACGACATTGATTTCATGGCTGAGTGGTATTCCATTGTACATAAGGACCACAACTTCTTTATCCATTTTTCTCTTTCCTGGGATATTTAAGGTGGAATGAAGTGGAGGTCCTGGTCAACAGAGCAGCCCTAAACTTTGGGGTGCTTGTGTCTTGCTGATTTTTAATTTTCCCAATTTATACCCCCATGAGTGGAAGTGCCCTATGCTCTCTAAGCTGTGTTTTTCAGATGTTTCAGGACTCACCAGACACTTCTCCGGAGTGGCTCTTGGCAATTTACATCCCGCCCATCAGTGTAGCAAGGCTCCCATTTCTCCATGGCCTGTCCTGCATTTCTGGTTTTGACACTTTTTTCAGCATGGCCCTTTTGACCGATGGGAAGCGAGACTTCTTTGTAGCGCTGATTTGCCTTTCCAGGTGGCTTGGTTGGCCAAAAAGGGCGTATGCGTTTTTTCCTGAATATATTCAGGAAAAAACGCATACGCCCTTTTTGGCCAAGGGCATCATTGTCAACGTTTTGCCGCTTTTCATGTGCTTTAAAGGCGATTCGTATCTACCTCCTGAAATCTGTTTCCTGCAATTCTGCCTTGATTTCAAATCCTCTTCTTTGCCTTCCCTCAATATATTTGTGGACGGGAGTTATCATTTATAACTCTGCAGGTTTGTGAATTGCAGTGCCCTGAACCTCCATTTTACAACTCGTTTTTATGGGAGCTGGCCGCAAAATCGCAGAATGGCTTCAGGCCCTGTTCTGGTTCCAGGGGGCAGGCTGAGCCTGTGGTTAATTCTTCTTTCTGATGGGAAAATAGAGTGACCTGTGCCTGTCCCAACACCAAGAACTAGTCTCTCGTTGGTTCCACGTCTTCCCGTTTATCCTCAAGACAAATTGCAACCTGTATGGAACAGGAGGTTAAAGGTGCTGATGCTCCAAGTAGGGAGCTTGCTAGTAAAGCGGCTGGAATGGCGAACCCGGGCACAAGGAGATGAGAAATGAGGTGCGTTTTAGAAACCTTTCCCCATCACACGGTGTACCATCTTCTGGGTTTCTCATGCATGTTTTTGATGTAGGAAGATGCCCTTGAACCTGGAGATTTGGGACCCATGCGATGGGTACCACGCAGTATTCCTTTAAAAGGTCTGCGTTTGCTCACCCAACCTCACCAAACCTCTCAGCCCCAAGAGTGTCCACCCTTATGTCTCATCCAGCTGTGCGTCTAGATATGGTCAATCCAGGTTGCATCACAGCCCCTGAACGCATTGTGTAAGAATTTCTCTCTCTTTCACTGTCTTTGTTTCATGGGTGTTTCAAAGTAATTTATTTTTATAATGGGGTTTAGCTGCTTTTCACTGCTGTGTTTATGCCGCTTTACACCCACTTGACACACTAACAGAGAGATATCAATACATAGGTTTTACGATTATTATTAGTCAGATATATTCTTGTGCGGTGAATAGGGCGTGTTGAGTCCAGTTCTCTGAGCAAGGAGTAGGTCTTGTCTATTACATATTGGGTTTATGGAACGGTATCTGAGCTAATTTGATACCCTTGTTTTATGTATCACCCCACCTCACCTTTCCCGTTAAGCAGCCATAGTGTGTTTTCTGCATGTGTGACTCTGTTCTGTTTTGTAATTCAGTTCAAGTGTAACGGTTTTTACATTCCCTCTATCAGTGATACCTTATGAGAAGTGTCCTTTTCTGTGTGACTTATTTCACTTAGAATCGTCGTACCTAAATCCACTCATCATGCTGCTACTAACCTTACGACATTGATTTCATGGCTGAGTGATATTCCATTGTACATAAGGACCACAACTTCTTTATCCATTTTTCTCTTTCCTGGGATATTTAAGGTGGAATGAAGTGGAGGTCCTGGTCAACAGAGCAGCCCTAAACTTTGGGGTGCTTGTGTCTTGCTGATTTTTAATTTTCCCAATTTATACCCCCATGAGTGGAAGTGCCCTATGCTCTCTAAGCTGTGTTTTTCAGATGTTTCAGGACTCACCGGACACTTCTCCGGAGTGGCTCTTGGCAATTTACATCCCGCCCATCAGTGTAGCAAGGCTCCCATTTCTCCATGGCCTGTCCTGCATTTCTGGTTTTGACACTTTTTTCAGCATGGCCCTTTTGACCGATGGGAAGCGAGACTTCTTTGTAGCGCTGATTTGCATTTCCAGGTTGCTTGGTTGGCCAAAAAGGGCGTATGCGATTTTTCCTGAATATATTCAGGAAAAAACGCATACGCCCTTTTTGGCCAAGGGCATCATTGTCAACGTTTTGCCGCTTTTCATGTGCTTTAAAGGCGATTCGTATCTACCTCCTGAAATCTGTTTCCTGCAATTCTGCCTTGATTTCAAATCCTATTCTTTGCCTTCCCTCAATATATTTGTGGACGAGAGTTATCATTAATAACTCTGCAGGTTTGTGAATTGCAGTGCCCTGAACCTCCATTTTACAACTCGTTTTTATGGGAGCTGGCCGCAAAATCGCAGAATGGCTTCAGGCCCTGTTCTGGTTCCGGGGGGCAGGCTGAGCCTGTGGTTAATTCTTCTTTCTGATGGGAAAATAGAGTGACCTGTGCCTGTCCCAACACCAAGAGCTAGTCTCTCGTTGGTTCCACGTCTTCCCGTTTATCCTCAGGACAAATTGCAACCTGTACGGAACAGGAGGTTAAAGGTGCTGATGCTCCAAGTAGGGAGCTTGCTAGTAAAGCGGCTGGAATGGCGAACCCGGGCACAAGGAGATGAGAAATGAGGTGCGTTTTAGAAACCTTTCCCCATCACACGGTGTACCATCTTCTGGGTTTCTCATGTATGTTTTTGATGTAGGAAGATGCCCTTGAACCTGGAGATTTGGGACCCATGCGATGGGTACCACGCAGTATTCCTTTAAAGGGTCTGCGTTTGCTCACCCAACCTCACCAAACCTCTCAGCCCCAAGAGTGTCCACCCTTATGTCTCATCCAGCTGTGCGTCTAGATATGGTCAATCCAGGTTGCATCACAGCCCCTGAACGCATTGTGTAAGAATTTCTCTCTCTTTCACTGTCTTTGTTTCATGGGTGTTTCAAAGTAATTTATTTTTATAATGGGGTTTAGCTGCTTTACACTGCTGTGTTTATGCCGCTTTACACCCACTTGACACACTAACAGAGAGATATCAATACATAGGTTTTACGATTATTATTAGTCAGATATATTCTTGTGCAGTGAATAGGGCGTGCTGAGTCCAGTTCTCTGAGCAAGGAGTAGGTCTTGTCTATTACATATTGGGTTTATGGAACGGTATCTGAGCTAATTTGATACCCTTGTTTTATGTATCACCCCACCTCACCTTTCCCGTTAAGCAGCCATAGTGTGTTTTCTGCATGTGTGACTCTGTTCTGTTTTGTAATTCAGTTCAAGTGTAACGGTTTTTACATTCCCTCTATCAGTGATACCTTATGAGAAGTGTCCTTTTCTGTGTGACTTATTTCACTTAGAATCGTCGTACCTAAATCCACTCATCATGCTGCTACTAACCTTACGACATTGATTTCCTGGCTGAGTGATATTCCAATGTACATAAGGACCACAACTTCTTTATCCATTTTTCTCTTTCCTGGGATATTTAAGGTGGAATGAAGTGGAGGTCCTGGTCAACAGAGCAGCCCTAAACTTTGGGGTGCTTGTGTCTTGCTGATTTTTAATTTTCCCAATTTATACCCCCATGAGTGGAAGTGCCCTATGCTCTCTAAGCTGTGTTTTTCAGATGTTTCAGGACTCACCGGACACTTCTCCGGAGTGGCTCTTGGCAATTTACATCCCGCCCATCAGTGTAGCAAGGCTCCCATTTCTCCATGGCCTGTCCTGCATTTCTGGTTTTGACACTTTTTTCAGCATGGGCCTTTTGACCGATGGGAAGCGAGACTTCTTTGTAGCGCTGATTTGCCTTTCCAGGTGGCTTGGTTGGCCAAAAAGGGCGTATGCGTTTTTTCCTGAATATATTCAGGAAAAAACGCATACGCCCTTTTTGGCCAAGGGCATCATTGTCAACGTTTTGCCGCTTTTCATGTGCTTTAAAGGCGATTCTTATCTACCTCCTGAAATCTGTTTCCTGCAATTCTGCCTTGATTTCAAATCCTCTTCTTTGCCTTCCCTCAATATATTTGTGGACGAGAGTTATCATTTATAACTCTGCAGGTTTGTGAATTGCAGTGCCCTGAACCTCCATTTTACAACTCGTTTTTATGGGAGCTGGCCGCAAAATCGCAGAATGGCTTCAGGCCCTGTTCTGGTTCCGGGGGGCAGGCTGAGCCTGTGGTTAATTCTTCTTTCTGATGGGAAAATAGAGTGACCTGTGCCTGTCCCAACACCAAGAGCTAGTCTCTCGTTGGTTCCACGTCTTCCCGTTTATCCTCAGAACATATTGCAACCTGTATGGAACAGGAGGTTAAAGGTGCTGATGCTCCAAGTAGGGAGCTTGCTAGTAAAGCGGCTGGAATGGCGAACCCGGGCACAAGGAGATGAGAAATGAGGTGCGTTTTAGAAACCTTTCCCCATCACACGGTGTACCATCTTCTGGGTTTCTCATGCATGTTTTTGATGTAGGAAGATGCCCTTGAACCTGGAGATTTGGGACCCATGCGATGGGTACCACGCAGTATTCCTTTAAAGGGTCTGCGTTTGCTCACCCAACCTCACCAAACCTCTCAGCCCCAAGAGTGTCCACCCTTATGTCTCATCCAGCTGTGCGTCTAGATATGGTCAATCCAGGTTGCATCACAGCCCCTGAACGCATTGTTTAAGAATTTCTCTCTCTTTCACTGTCTTTGTTTCATGGGTGTTTCAAAGTAATTTATTTTTATAATGGGGTTTAGCTGCTTTTCACTGCTGTGTTTATGCCGCTTTACACCCACTTGACACACTAACAGAGAGATATCAATACATAGGTTTTACGATTATTATTAGTCAGATATATTCTTGTGCGGTGAATAGGGCGTGTTGAGTCCAGTTCTCTGAGCAAGGAGTAGGTCTTGTCTATTACATATTGGGTTTATGGAACGGTATCTGAGCTAATTTGATACCCTTGTTTTATGTATCACCCCACCTCACCTTTCCCGTTAAGCAGCCATAGTGTGTTTTCTGCATGTGTGACTCTGTTCTGTTTTGTAATTCAGTTCAAGTGTAACGGTTTTTACATTCCCTCTATCAGTGATACCTTATGAGAAGTGTCCTTTTCTGTGTGACTTATTTCACTTAGAATCGTCGTACCTAAATCCACTCATCATGCTGCTACTAACCTTACGACATTGATTTCATGGCTGAGTGATATTCCATTGTACATAAGGACCACAACTTCTTTATCCATTTTTCTCTTTCCTGGGATATTTAAGGTGGAATGAAGTGGAGGTCCTGGTCAACAGAGCAGCCCTAAACTTTGGGGTGCTTGTGTCTTGCTGATTTTTAATTTTCCCAATTTATACCCCCATGAGTGGAAGTGCCCTATGCTCTCTAAGCTGTGTTTTTCAGATGTTTCAGGACTCACCGGACACTTCTCCGGAGTGGCTCTTGGCAATTTACATCCCGCCCATCAGTGTAGCAAGGCTCCCATTTCTCCATGGCCTGTCCTGCATTTCTGGTTTTGACACTTTTTTCAGCATGGCCCTTTTGACCGATGGGAAGCGAGACTTCTTTGTATCGCTGATTTGCCTTTCCAGGTTCCTTGGTTGGCCAAAAAGGGCGTATGCGTTTTTTCCTGAATATATTCAGGAAAAAACGCATACGCCCTTTTTGGCCAAGGGCATCATTGTCAACGTTTTGCCGCTTTTCATGTGCTTTAAAGGCGATTCGTATCTACCTCCTGAAATCTGTTTCCTGCAATTCTGCCTTGATTTCAAATCCTCTTCTTTGCCTTCCCTCAATATATTTGTGGACGAGAGTTATCATTAATAACTCTGCAGGTTTGTGAATTGCAGTGCCCTGAACCTCCATTTTACAACTCGTTTTTATGGGAGCTGGCCGCAAAATCGCAGAATGGCTTCAGGCCCTGTTCTGGTTCCGGGGGGCAGGCTGAGCCTGTGGTTAATTCTTCTTTCTGATGGGAAAATAGAGTGACCTGTGCCTGTCCCAACACCAAGAGCTAGTCTCTCGTTGGTTCCACGTCTTCCCGTTTATCCTCAGGACAAATTGCAACCTGTACGGAACAGGAGGTTAAAGGTGCTGATGCTCCAAGTAGGGAGCTTGCTAGTAAAGCGGCTGGAATGGCGAACCCGGGCACAAGGAGATGAGAAATGAGGTGCGTTTTAGAAACCTTTCCCCATCACACGGTGTACCATCTTCTGGGTTTCTCATGTATGTTTTTGATGTAGGAAGATGCCCTTGAACCTGGAGATTTGGGACCCATGCGATGGGTACCACGCAGTATTCCTTTAAAGGGTCTGCGTTTGCTCACCCAACCTCACCAAACCTCTCAGCCCCAAGAGTGTCCACCCTTATGTCTCATCCAGCTGTGCGTCTAGATATGGTCAATCCAGGTTGCATCACAGCCCCTGAACGCATTGTGTAAGAATTTCTCTCTCTTTCACTGTCTTTGTTTCATGGGTGTTTCAAAGTAATTTATTTTTATAATGGGGTTTAGCTGCTTTACACTGCTGTGTTTATGCCGCTTTACACCCACTTGACACACTAACAGAGAGATATCAATACATAGGTTTTACGATTATTATTAGTCAGATATATTCTTGTGCAGTGAATAGGGCGTGCTGAGTCCAGTTCTCTGAGCAAGGAGTAGGTCTTGTCTATTACATATTGGGTTTATGGAACGGTATCTGAGCTAATTTGATACCCTTGTTTTATGTATCACCCCACCTCACCTTTCCCGTTAAGCAGCCATAGTGTGTTTTCTGCATGTGTGACTCTGTTCTGTTTTGTAATTCAGTTCAAGTGTAACGGTTTTTACATTCCCTCTATCAGTGATACCTTATGAGAAGTGTCCTTTTCTGTGTGACTTATTTCACTTAGAATCGTCGTACCTAAATCCACTCATCATGCTGCTACTAACCTTACGACATTGATTTCATGGCTGAGTGATATTCCATTGTACATAAGGACCACAACTTCTTTATCCATTTTTCTCTTTCCTGGGATATTGAAGGTGGAATGAAGTGGAGGTCCTGGTCAACAGAGCAGCCCTAAACTTTGGGGTGCTTGTGTCTTGCTGATTTTTAATTTTCCCAATTTATACCCCCATGAGTGGAAGTGCCCTATGCTCTCTAAGCTGTGTTTTTCAGATGTTTCAGGACTCACCGGACACTTCTCCGGAGTGGCTTTTGGCAATTTACATCCCGCCCATCAGTGTAGCAAGGCTCCCATTTCTCCATGGCCTGTCCTGCATTTCTGGTTTTGACACTTTTTTCAGCATGGCCCTTTTGACCGATGGGAAGCGAGACTTATTTGTAGCGCTGATTTGCCTTTCCAGGTTGCTTGGTTGGCCAAAAAGGGCGTATGCGTTTTTTCCTGAATATATTCAGGAAAAAACGCATACGCCCTTTTTGGCCAAGGGCATCATTGTCAACGTTTTGCCGCTTCTCATGTGCTTTAAAGGCGATTCGTATCTACCTCCTGAAATCTGTTTCCTGCAATTCTGCCTTGATTTCAAATCCTCTTCTTTGCCTTCCCTCAATATATTTGTGGACGAGAGTTATCATTAATAACTCTGCAGGTTTGTGAATTGCAGTGCCCTGAACCTCCATTTTACAACTCGTTTTTATGGGAGCTGGCCGCAAAATCGCAGAATGGCTTCAGGCCCTGTTCTGGTTCCGGGGGGCAGGCTGAGCCTGTGATTAATTCTTCTTTC
The DNA here is from genome assembly GCF_965194805.1 of Balaenoptera borealis. Taxonomy (NCBI): domain Eukaryota; kingdom Metazoa; phylum Chordata; class Mammalia; order Artiodactyla; family Balaenopteridae; genus Balaenoptera; species Balaenoptera borealis. The sequence goes on along the minus strand of NW_028123977.1, from coordinate 1,183,184 downwards.
TGATGGGAAAATAGAGTGACCTGTGCCTGTCCCAACACCAAGAGCTAGTCTCTCGTTGGTTCCACGTCTTCCCGTTTATCCTCAGGACAAATTGCAACCTGTATGGAACAGGAGGTTAAAGGTGCTGATGCTCCAAGTAGGGAGCTTGCTAGTAAAGCGGCTGGAATGGCGAACCCGGGCACAAGGAGATGAGAAATGAGGTGCGTTTTAGAAACCTTTCCCCATCACACGGTGTACCATCTTCTGGGTTTCTCATGCATGTTTTTGATGTAGGAAGATGCCCTTGAACCTGGAGATTTGGGACCCATGCGATGGGTACCACGCAGTATTACTTTAAAGGGTCTGCGTTTGCTCACCCAACCTCACCAAAACTCTCAGCCCCAAGAGTGTCCACCCTTATGTCTCATCCAGCTGTGCGTCTAGATATGGTCAATCCAGGTTGCATCACAGCTCCTGAACGCATTGTGTAAGAATTTCTCTCTCTTTCACTGTCTTTGTTTCATGGGTGTTTCAAAGTAATTTATTTTTATAATGGGGTTTAGCTGCTTTTCACTGCTGTGTTTATGCCGCTTTACACCCACTTGACACACTAACAGAGAGATATCAATACATAGGTTTTACGATTATTATTAGTCAGATATATTCTTGTGCGGTGAATAGGGCGTGTTGAGTCCAGTTCTCTGAGCAAGGAGTAGGTCTTGTCTATTACATATTGGGTTTATGGAACGGTATCTGAGCTAATTTGATACCCTTGTTTTATGTATCACCCCACCTCACCTTTCCCGTTAAGCAGCCATAGTGTGTTTTCTGCATGTGTGACTCTGTTCTGTTTTGTAATTCAGTTCAAGTGTAACGGTTTTTACATTCCCTCTATCAGTGATACCTTATGAGAAGTGTCCTTTTCTGTGTGACTTATTTCACTTAGAATCGTCGTACCTAAATCCACTCATCATGCTGCTACTAACCTTACGACATTGATTTCATGGCTGAGTGGTATTCCATTGTACATAAGGACCACAACTTCTTTATCCATTTTTCTCTTTCCTGGGATATTTAAGGTGGAATGAAGTGGAGGTCCTGGTCAACAGAGCAGCCCTAAACTTTGGGGTGCTTGTGTCTTGCTGATTTTTAATTTTCCCAATTTATACCCCCATGAGTGGAAGTGCCCTATGCTCTCTAAGCTGTGTTTTTCAGATGTTTCAGGACTCACCGGACACTTCTCCGGAGTGGCTCTTGGCAATTTACATCCCGCCCATCAGTGTAGCAAGGCTCCCATTTCTCCATGGCCTGTCCTGCATTTCTGGTTTTGACACTTTTTTCAGCATGGCCCTTTTGACCGATGGGAAGCGAGACTTCTTTGTAGCGCTGATTTGCATTTCCAGGTTGCTTGGTTGGCCAAAAAGGGCGTATGCGATTTTTCCTGAATATATTCAGGAAAAAACGCATACGCCCTTTTTGGCCAAGGGCATCATTGTCAATGTTTTGCCGCTTTTCATGTGCTTTAAAGGCGATTCGTATCTACCTCCTGAAATCTGTTTCCTGCAATTCTGCCTTGATTTCAAATCCTATTCTTTGCCTTCCCTCAATATATTTGTGGACGAGAGTTATCATTAATAACTCTGCAGGTTTGTGAATTGCAGTGCCCTGAACCTCCATTTTACAACTCGTTTTTATGGGAGCTGGCCGCAAAATCGCAGAATGGCTTCAGGCCCTGTTCTGGTTCCGGGGGGCAGGCTGAGCCTGTGGTTAATTCTTCTTTCTGATGGGAAAATAGAGTGACCTGTGCCTGTCCCAACACCAAGAGCTAGTCTCTCGTTGGTTCCACGTCTTCCCGTTTATCCTCAGGACAAATTGCAACCTGTACGGAACAGGAGGTTAAAGGTGCTGATGCTCCAAGTAGGGAGCTTGCTAGTAAAGCGGCTGGAATGGCGAACCCGGGCACAAGGAGATGAGAAATGAGGTGCGTTTTAGAAACCTTTCCCCATCACACGGTGTACCATCTTCTGGGTTTCTCATGTATGTTTTTGATGTAGGAAGATGCCCTTGAACCTGGAGATTTGGGACCCATGCGATGGGTACCACGCAGTATTCCTTTAAAGGGTCTGCGTTTGCTCACCCAACCTCACCAAACCTCTCAGCCCCAAGAGTGTCCACCCTTATGTCTCATCCAGCTGTGCGTCTAGATATGGTCAATCCAGGTTGCATCACAGCCCCTGAACGCATTGTGTAAGAATTTCTCTCTCTTTCACTGTCTTTGTTTCATGGGTGTTTCAAAGTAATTTATTTTTATAATGGGGTTTAGCTGCTTTACACTGCTGTGTTTATGCCGCTTTACACCCACTTGACACACTAACAGAGAGATATCAATACATAGGTTTTACGATTATTATTAGTCAGATATATTCTTGTGCAGTGAATAGGGCGTGCTGAGTCCAGTTCTCTGAGCAAGGAGTAGGTCTTGTCTATTACATATTGGGTTTATGGAACGGTATCTGAGCTAATTTGATACCCTTGTTTTATGTATCACCCCACCTCACCTTTCCCGTTAAGCAGCCATAGTGTGTTTTCTGCATGTGTGACTCTGTTCTGTTTTGTAATTCAGTTCAAGTGTAACGGTTTTTACATTCCCTCTATCAGTGATACCTTATGAGAAGTGTCCTTTTCTGTGTGACTTATTTCACTTAGAATCGTCGTACCTAAATCCACTCATCATGCTGCTACTAACCTTACGACATTGATTTCCTGGCTGAGTGATATTCCAATGTACATAAGGACCACAACTTCTTTATCCATTTTTCTCTTTCCTGGGATATTGAAGGTGGAATGAAGTGGAGGTCCTGGTCAACAGAGCAGCCCTAAACTTTGGGGTGCTTGTGTCTTGCTGATTTTTAATTTTCCCAATTTATACCCCCATGAGTGGAAGTGCCCTATGCTCTCTAAGCTGTGTTTTTCAGATGTTTCAGGACTCACCGGACACTTCTCCGGAGTGGCTCTTGGCAATTTACATCCCGCCCATCAGTGTAGCAAGGCTCCCATTTCTCCATGGCCTGTCCTGCATTTCTGGTTTTGACACTTTTTTCAGCATGGGCCTTTTGACCGATGGGAAGCGAGACTTCTTTGTAGCGCTGATTTGCCTTTCCAGGTGGCTTGGTTGGCCAAAAAGGGCGTATGCGTTTTTTCCTGAATATATTCAGGAAAAAACGCATACGCCCTTTTTGGCCAAGGGCATCATTGTCAACGTTTTGCCGCTTTTCATGTGCTTTAAAGGCGATTCTTATCTACCTCCTGAAATCTGTTTCCTGCAATTCTGCCTTGATTTCAAATCCTCTTCTTTGCCTTCCCTCAATATATTTGTGGACGAGAGTTATCATTTATAACTCTGCAGGTTTGTGAATTGCAGTGCCCTGAACCTCCATTTTACAACTCGTTTTTATGGGAGCTGGCCGCAAAATCGCAGAATGGCTTCAGGCCCTGTTCTGGTTCCGGGGGGCAGGCTGAGCCTGTGGTTAATTCTTCTTTCTGATGGGAAAATAGAGTGACCTGTGCCTGTCCCAACACCAAGAGCTAGTCTCTCGTTGGTTCCACGTCTTCCCGTTTATCCTCAGAACATATTGCAACCTGTATGGAACAGGAGGTTAAAGGTGCTGATGCTCCAAGTAGGGAGCTTGCTAGTAAAGCGGCTGGAATGGCGAACCCGGGCACAAGGAGATGAGAAATGAGGTGCGTTTTAGAAACCTTTCCCCATCACACGGTGTACCATCTTCTGGGTTTCTCATGCATGTTTTTGATGTAGGAAGATGCCCTTGAACCTGGAGATTTGGGACCCATGCGATGGGTACCACGCAGTATTCCTTTAAAGGGTCTGCGTTTGCTCACCCAACCTCACCAAACCTCTCAGCCCCAAGAGTGTCCACCCTTATGTCTCATCCAGCTGTGCGTCTAGATATGGTCAATCCAGGTTGCATCACAGCCCCTGAACGCATTGTTTAAGAATTTCTCTCTCTTTCACTGTCTTTGTTTCATGGGTGTTTCAAAGTAATTTATTTTTATAATGGGGTTTAGCTGCTTTTCACTGCTGTGTTTATGCCGCTTTACACCCACTTGACACACTAACAGAGAGATATCAATACATAGGTTTTACGATTATTATTAGTCAGATATATTCTTGTGCGGTGAATAGGGCGTGTTGAGTCCAGTTCTCTGAGCAAGGAGTAGGTCTTGTCTATTACATATTGGGTTTATGGAACGGTATCTGAGCTAATTTGATACCCTTGTTTTATGTATCACCCCACCTCACCTTTCCCGTTAAGCAGCCATAGTGTGTTTTCTGCATGTGTGACTCTGTTCTGTTTTGTAATTCAGTTCAAGTGTAACGGTTTTTACATTCCCTCTATCAGTGATACCTTATGAGAAGTGTCCTTTTCTGTGTGACTTATTTCACTTAGAATCGTCGTACCTAAATCCACTCATCATGCTGCTACTAACCTTACGACATTGATTTCATGGCTGAGTGATATTCCATTGTACATAAGGACCACAACTTCTTTATCCATTTTTCTCTTTCCTGGGATATTTAAGGTGGAATGAAGTGGAGGTCCTGGTCAACAGAGCAGCCCTAAACTTTGGGGTGCTTGTGTCTTGCTGATTTTTAATTTTCCCAATTTATACCCCCATGAGTGGAAGTGCCCTATGCTCTCTAAGCTGTGTTTTTCAGATGTTTCAGGACTCACCGGACACTTCTCCGGAGTGGCTCTTGGCAATTTACATCCCGCCCATCAGTGTAGCAAGGCTCCCATTTCTCCATGGCCTGTCCTGCATTTCTGGTTTTGACACTTTTTTCAGCATGGCCCTTTTGACCGATGGGAAGCGAGACTTCTTTGTATCGCTGATTTGCCTTTCCAGGTTCCTTGGTTGGCCAAAAAGGGCGTATGCGTTTTTTCCTGAATATATTCAGGAAAAAACGCATACGCCCTTTTTGGCCAAGGGCATCATTGTCAACGTTTTGCCGCTTTTCATGTGCTTTAAAGGCGATTCGTATCTACCTCCTGAAATCTGTTTCCTGCAATTCTGCCTTGATTTCAAATCCTCTTCTTTGCCTTCCCTCAATATATTTGTGGACGAGAGTTATCATTAATAACTCTGCAGGTTTGTGAATTGCAGTGCCCTGAACCTCCATTTTACAACTCGTTTTTATGGGAGCTGGCCGCAAAATCGCAGAATGGCTTCAGGCCCTGTTCTGGTTCCGGGGGGCAGGCTGAGCCTGTGGTTAATTCTTCTTTCTGATGGGAAAATAGAGTGACCTGTGCCTGTCCCAACACCAAGAGCTAGTCTCTCGTTGGTTCCACGTCTTCCCGTTTATCCTCAGGACAAATTGCAACCTGTACGGAACAGGAGGTTAAAGGTGCTGATGCTCCAAGTAGGGAGCTTGCTAGTAAAGCGGCTGGAATGGCGAACCCGGGCACAAGGAGATGAGAAATGAGGTGCGTTTTAGAAACCTTTCCCCATCACACGGTGTACCATCTTCTGGGTTTCTCATGTATGTTTTTGATGTAGGAAGATGCCCTTGAACCTGGAGATTTGGGACCCATGCGATGGGTACCACGCAGTATTCCTTTAAAGGGTCTGCGTTTGCTCACCCAACCTCACCAAACCTCTCAGCCCCAAGAGTGTCCACCCTTATGTCTCATCCAGCTGTGCGTCTAGATATGGTCAATCCAGGTTGCATCACAGCCCCTGAACGCATTGTGTAAGAATTTCTCTCTCTTTCACTGTCTTTGTTTCATGGGTGTTTCAAAGTAATTTATTTTTATAATGGGGTTTAGCTGCTTTACACTGCTGTGTTTATGCCGCTTTACACCCACTTGACACACTAACAGAGAGATATCAATACATAGGTTTTACGATTATTATTAGTCAGATATATTCTTGTGCAGTGAATAGGGCGTGCTGAGTCCAGTTCTCTGAGCAAGGAGTAGGTCTTGTCTATTACATATTGGGTTTATGGAACGGTATCTGAGCTAATTTGATACCCTTGTTTTATGTATCACCCCACCTCACCTTTCCCGTTAAGCAGCCATAGTGTGTTTTCTGCATGTGTGACTCTGTTCTGTTTTGTAATTCAGTTCAAGTGTAACGGTTTTTACATTCCCTCTATCAGTGATACCTTATGAGAAGTGTCCTTTTCTGTGTGACTTATTTCACTTAGAATCGTCGTACCTAAATCCACTCATCATGCTGCTACTAACCTTACGACATTGATTTCATGGCTGAGTGATATTCCATTGTACATAAGGACCACAACTTCTTTATCCATTTTTCTCTTTCCTGGGATATTGAAGGTGGAATGAAGTGGAGGTCCTGGTCAACAGAGCAGCCCTAAACTTTGGGGTGCTTGTGTCTTGCTGATTTTTAATTTTCCCAATTTATACCCCCATGAGTGGAAGTGCCCTATGCTCTCTAAGCTGTGTTTTTCAGATGTTTCAGGACTCACCGGACACTTCTCCGGAGTGGCTTTTGGCAATTTACATCCCGCCCATCAGTGTAGCAAGGCTCCCATTTCTCCATGGCCTGTCCTGCATTTCTGGTTTTGACACTTTTTTCAGCATGGCCCTTTTGACCGATGGGAAGCGAGACTTATTTGTAGCGCTGATTTGCCTTTCCAGGTTGCTTGGTTGGCCAAAAAGGGCGTATGCGTTTTTTCCTGAATATATTCAGGAAAAAACGCATACGCCCTTTTTGGCCAAGGGCATCATTGTCAACGTTTTGCCGCTTCTCATGTGCTTTAAAGGCGATTCGTATCTACCTCCTGAAATCTGTTTCCTGCAATTCTGCCTTGATTTCAAATCCTCTTCTTTGCCTTCCCTCAATATATTTGTGGACGAGAGTTATCATTAATAACTCTGCAGGTTTGTGAATTGCAGTGCCCTGAACCTCCATTTTACAACTCGTTTTTATGGGAGCTGGCCGCAAAATCGCAGAATGGCTTCAGGCCCTGTTCTGGTTCCGGGGGGCAGGCTGAGCCTGTGATTAATTCTTCTTTCTGATGGGAAAATAGAGTGACCTGTGCCTGTCCCAACACCAAGAGCTAGTCTCTCGTTGGTTCCACGTCTTCCCGTTTATCCTCAGGACAAATTGCAACCTGTATGGAACAGGAGGTTAAAGGTGCTGATGCTCCAAGTAGGGAGCTTGCTAGTAAAGCGGCTGGAATGGCGAACCCGGGCACAAGGAGATGAGAAATGAGGTGCGTTTTAGAAACCTTTCCCCATCACACGGTGTACCATCTTCTGGGTTTCTCATGCATGTTTTTGATGTAGGAAGATGCCCTTGAACCTGGAGATTTGGGACCCATGCGATGGGTACCACGCAGTATTACTTTAAAGGGTCTGCGTTTGCTCACCCAACCTCACCAAAACTCTCAGCCCCAAGAGTGTCCACCCTTATGTCTCATCCAGCTGTGCGTCTAGATATGGTCAATCCAGGTTGCATCACAGCTCCTGAACGCATTGTGTAAGAATTTCTCTCTCTTTCACTGTCTTTGTTTCATGGGTGTTTCAAAGTAATTTATTTTTATAATGGGGTTTAGCTGCTTTTCACTGCTGTGTTTATGCCGCTTTACACCCACTTGACACACTAACAGAGAGATATCAATACATAGGTTTTACGATTATTATTAGTCAGATATATTCTTGTGCGGTGAATAGGGCGTGTTGAGTCCAGTTCTCTGAGCAAGGAGTAGGTCTTGTCTATTACATATTGGGTTTATGGAACGGTATCTGAGCTAATTTGATACCCTTGTTTTATGTATCACCCCACCTCACCTTTCCCGTTAAGCAGCCATAGTGTGTTTTCTGCATGTGTGACTCTGTTCTGTTTTGTAATTCAGTTCAAGTGTAACGGTTTTTACATTCCCTCTATCAGTGATACCTTATGAGAAGTGTCCTTTTCTGTGTGACTTATTTCACTTAGAATCGTCGTACCTAAATCCACTCATCATGCTGCTACTAACCTTACGACATTGATTTCATGGCTGAGTGGTATTCCATTGTACATAAGGACCACAACTTCTTTATCCATTTTTCTCTTTCCTGGGATATTTAAGGTGGAATGAAGTGGAGGTCCTGGTCAACAGAGCAGCCCTAAACTTTGGGGTGCTTGTGTCTTGCTGATTTTTAATTTTCCCAATTTATACCCCCATGAGTGGAAGTGCCCTATGCTCTCTAAGCTGTGTTTTTCAGATGTTTCAGGACTCACCGGACACTTCTCCGGAGTGGCTCTTGGCAATTTACATCCCGCCCATCAGTGTAGCAAGGCTCCCATTTCTCCATGGCCTGTCCTGCATTTCTGGTTTTGACACTTTTTTCAGCATGGCCCTTTTGACCGATGGGAAGCGAGACTTCTTTGTAGCGCTGATTTGCATTTCCAGGTTGCTTGGTTGGCCAAAAAGGGCGTATGCGATTTTTCCTGAATATATTCAGGAAAAAACGCATACGCCCTTTTTGGCCAAGGGCATCATTGTCAACGTTTTGCCGCTTTTCATGTGCTTTAAAGGCGATTCGTATCTACCTCCTGAAATCTGTTTCCTGCAATTCTGCCTTGATTTCAAATCCTATTCTTTGCCTTCCCTCAATATATTTGTGGACGAGAGTTATCATTAATAACTCTGCAGGTTTGTGAATTGCAGTGCCCTGAACCTCCATTTTACAACTCGTTTTTATGGGAGCTGGCCGCAAAATCGCAGAATGGCTTCAGGCCCTGTTCTGGTTCCGGGGGGCAGGCTGAGCCTGTGGTTAATTCTTCTTTCTGATGGGAAAATAGAGTGACCTGTGCCTGTCCCAACACCAAGAGCTAGTCTCTCGTTGGTTCCACGTCTTCCCGTTTATCCTCAGGACAAATTGCAACCTGTACGGAACAGGAGGTTAAAGGTGCTGATGCTCCAAGTAGGGAGCTTGCTAGTAAAGCGGCTGGAATGGCGAACCCGGGCACAAGGAGATGAGAAATGAGGTGCGTTTTAGAAACCTTTCCCCATCACACGGTGTACCATCTTCTGGGTTTCTCATGTATGTTTTTGATGTAGGAAGATGCCCTTGAACCTGGAGATTTGGGACCCATGCGATGGGTACCACGCAGTATTCCTTTAAAGGGTCTGCGTTTGCTCACCCAACCTCACCAAACCTCTCAGCCCCAAGAGTGTCCACCCTTATGTCTCATCCAGCTGTGCGTCTAGATATGGTCAATCCAGGTTGCATCACAGCCCCTGAACGCATTGTGTAAGAATTTCTCTCTCTTTCACTGTCTTTGTTTCATGGGTGTTTCAAAGTAATTTATTTTTATAATGGGGTTTAGCTGCTTTACACTGCTGTGTTTATGCCGCTTTACACCCACTTGACACACTAACAGAGAGATATCAATACATAGGTTTTACGATTATTATTAGTCAGATATATTCTTGTGCAGTGAATAGGGCGTGCTGAGTCCAGTTCTCTGAGCAAGGAGTAGGTCTTGTCTATTACATATTGGGTTTATGGAACGGTATCTGAGCTAATTTGATACCCTTGTTTTATGTATCACCCCACCTCACCTTTCCCGTTAAGCAGCCATAGTGTGTTTTCTGCATGTGTGACTCTGTTCTGTTTTGTAATTCAGTTCAAGTGTAACGGTTTTTACATTCCCTCTATCAGTGATACCTTATGAGAAGTGTCCTTTTCTGTGTGACTTATTTCACTTAGAATCGTCGTACCTAAATCCACTCATCATGCTGCTACTAACCTTACGACATTGATTTCCTGGCTGAGTGATATTCCAATGTACATAAGGACCACAACTTCTTTATCCATTTTTCTCTTTCCTGGGATATTTAAGGTGGAATGAAGTGGAGGTCCTGGTCAACAGAGCAGCCCTAAACTTTGGGGTGCTTGTGTCTTGCTGATTTTTAATTTTCCCAATTTATACCCCCATGAGTGGAAGTGCCCTATGCTCTCTAAGCTGTGTTTTTCAGATGTTTCAGGACTCACCGGACACTTCTCCGGAGTGGCTCTTGGCAATTTACATCCCGCCCATCAGTGTAGCAAGGCTCCCATTTCTCCATGGCCTGTCCTGCATTTCTGGTTTTGACACTTTTTTCAGCATGGGCCTTTTGACCGATGGGAAGCGAGACTTCTTTGTAGCGCTGATTTGCCTTTCCAGGTGGCTTGGTTGGCCAAAAAGGGCGTATGCGTTTTTTCCTGAATATATTCAGGAAAAAACGCATACGCCCTTTTTGGCCAAGGGCATCATTGTCAACGTTTTGCCGCTTTTCATGTGCTTTAAAGGCGATTCTTATCTACCTCCTGAAATCTGTTTCCTGCAATTCTGCCTTGATTTCAAATCCTCTTCTTTGCCTTCCCTCAATATATTTGTGGACGAGAGTTATCATTTATAACTCTGCAGGTTTGTGAATTGCAGTGCCCTGAACCTCCATTTTACAACTCGTTTTTATGGGAGCTGGCCGCAAAATCGCAGAATGGCTTCAGGCCCTGTTCTGGTTCCGGGGGGCAGGCTGAGCCTGTGGTTAATTCTTCTTTCTGATGGGAAAATAGAGTGACCTGTGCCTGTCCCAACACCAAGAGCTAGTCTCTCGTTGGTTCCACGTCTTCCCGTTTATCCTCAGAACATATTGCAACCTGTATGGAACAGGAGGTTAAAGGTGCTGATGCTCCAAGTAGGGAGCTTGCTAGTAAAGCGGCTGGAATGGCGAACCCGGGCACAAGGAGATGAGAAATGAGGTGCGTTTTAGAAACCTTTCCCCATCACACGGTGTACCATCTTCTGGGTTTCTCATGCATGTTTTTGATGTAGGAAGATGCCCTTGAACCTGGAGATTTGGGACCCATGCGATGGGTACCACGCAGTATTCCTTTAAAGGGTCTGCGTTTGCTCACCCAACCTCACCAAACCTCTCAGCCCCAAGAGTGTCCACCCTTATGTCTCATCCAGCTGTGCGTCTAGATATGGTCAATCCAGGTTGCATCACAGCCCCTGAACGCATTGTTTAAGAATTTCTCTCTCTTTCACTGTCTTTGTTTCATGGGTGTTTCAAAGTAATTTATTTTTATAATGGGGTTTAGCTGCTTTTCACTGCTGTGTTTATGCCGCTTTACACCCACTTGACACACTAACAGAGAGATATCAATACATAGGTTTTACGATTATTATTAGTCAGATATATTCTTGTGCGGTGAATAGGGCGTGTTGAGTCCAGTTCTCTGAGCAAGGAGTAGGTCTTGTCTATTACATATTGGGTTTATGGAACGGTATCTGAGCTAATTTGATACCCTTGTTTTATGTATCACCCCACCTCACCTTTCCCGTTAAGCAGCCATAGTGTGTTTTCTGCATGTGTGACTCTGTTCTGTTTTGTAATTCAGTTCAAGTGTAACGGTTTTTACATTCCCTCTATCAGTGATACCTTATGAGAAGTGTCCTTTTCTGTGTGACTTATTTCACTTAGAATCGTCGTACCTAAATCCACTCATCATGCTGCTACTAACCTTACGACATTGATTTCATGGCTGAGTGATATTCCATTGTACATAAGGACCACAACTTCTTTATCCATTTTTCTCTTTCCTGGGATATTTAAGGTGGAATGAAGTGGAGGTCCTGGTCAACAGAGCAGCCCTAAACTTTGGGGTGCTTGTGTCTTGCTGATTTTTAATTTTCCCAATTTATACCCCCATGAGTGGAAGTGCCCTATGCTCTCTAAGCTGTGTTTTTCAGATGTTTCAGGACTCACCGGACACTTCTCCGGAGTGGCTCTTGGCAATTTACATCCCGCCCATCAGTGTAGCAAGGCTCCCATTTCTCCATGGCCTGTCCTGCATTTCTGGTTTTGACACTTTTTTCAGCATGGCCCTTTTGACCGATGGGAAGCGAGACTTCTTTGTATCGCTGATTTGCCTTTCCAGGTTCCTTGGTTGGCCAAAAAGGGCGTATGCGTTTTTTCCTGAATATATTCAGGAAAAAACGCATACGCCCTTTTTGGCCAAGGGCATCATTGTCAACGTTTTGCCGCTTTTCATGTGCTTTAAAGGCGATTCGTATCTACCTCCTGAAATCTGTTTCCTGCAATTCTGCCTTGATTTCAAATCCTCTTCTTTGCCTTCCCTCAATATATTTGTGGACGAGAGTTATCATTAATAACTCTGCAGGTTTGTGAATTGCAGTGCCCTGAACCTCCATTTTACAACTCGTTTTTATGGGAGCTGGCCGCAAAATCGCAGAATGGCTTCAGGCCCTGTTCTGGTTCCGGGGGGCAGGCTGAGCCTGTGGTTAATTCTTCTTTCTGATGGGAAAATAGAGTGACCTGTGCCTGTCCCAACACCAAGAGCTAGTCTCTCGTTGGTTCCACGTCTTCCCGTTTATCCTCAGGACAAATTGCAACCTGTATGGAACAGGAGGTTAAAGGTGCTGATGCTCCAAGTAGGGAGCTTGCTAGTAAAGCGGCTGGAATGGCGAACCCGGGCACAAGGAGATGAGAAATGAGGTGCGTTTTAGAAACCTTTCCCCATCACACGGTGTACCATCTTCTGGGTTTCTCATGCATGTTTTTGATGTAGGAAGATGCCCTTGAACCTGGAGATTTGGGACCCATGCGATGGGTACCACGCAGTATTCCTTTAAAGGGTCTGCGTTTGCTCACCCAACCTCACCAAACCTCTCAGCCCCAAGAGTGTCCACCCTTATGTCTCATCCAGCTGTGCGTCTAGATATGGTCAATCCAGGTTGCATCACAGCCCCTGAACGCATTGTTTAAGAATTACTCTCTCTTTCACTGTCTTTGTTTCATGGGTGTTTCAAAGTAATTTATTTTTATAATGGGGTTTAGCTGCTTTTCACTGCTGTGTTTATGCCGCTTTACACCCACTTGACACAATAACAGAGAGATATCAATACATAGGTTTTACGATTATTATTAGTCAGATATATTCTTGTGCGGTGAATAGGGCGTGTTGAGTCCAGTTCTCTGAGCAAGGAGTAGGTCTTGTCTATTACATATTGGGTTTATGGAACGGTATCTGAGCTAATTTGATACCCTTGTTTTATGTATCACCCCACCTCACCTTTCCCGTTAAGCAGCCATAGTGTGTTTTCTGCATGTGTGACTCTGTTCTGTTTTGTAATTCAGTTCAAGTGTAACGGTTTTTACATTCCCTCTATCAGTGATACCTTATGAGAAGTGTCCTTTTCTGTGTGACTTATTTCACTTAGAATCGTCGTACCTAAATCCTCTCATCATGCTGCTACTAACCTTACGACATTGATTTCATGGCTGAGTGATATTCCATTGTACATAAGGATCACAACTTCTTTATCCATTTTTCTCTTTCCTGGGATATTTAAGGTGGAATGAAGTGGAGGTCCTGGTCAACAGAGCAGCCCTAAACTTTGGGGTGCTTGTGTCTTGCTGATTTTTAATTTTCCCAATTTATACCCCCATGAGTGGAAGTGCCCTATGCTCTCTAAGCTGTGTTTTTCAGATGTTTCAGGACTCACCGGACACTTCTCCGGAGTGGCTTTTGGCAATTTACATCCCGCCCATCAGTGTAGCAAGGCTCCCATTTCTCCATGGCCTGTCCTGCATTTTTGGTTTTGACACTTTTTTCAGCATGGCCCTTTTGACCGATGGGAAGCGAGACTTATTTGTAGCGCTGATTTGCCTTTCCAGGTTGCTTGGTTGGCCAAAAAGGGCGTATGCGTTTTTTCCTGAATATATTCAGGAAAAAACGCATACGCCCTTTTTGGCCAAGGGCATCATTGTCAACGTTTTGCCGCTTTTCATGTGCTTTAAAGGCGATTCGTATCTACCTCCTGAAATCTGTTTCCTGCAATTCTGCCTTGATTTCAAATCCTCTTCTTTGCCTTCCCTCAATATATTTGTGGACGAGAGTTATCATTAATAACTCTGCAGATTTGTGAATTGCAGTGCCCTGAACCTCCATTTTACAACTCGTTTTTATGGGAGCTGGCCGCAAAATCGCAGAATGGCTTCAGGCCCTGTTCTGGTTCCGGGGGGCAGGCTGAGCCTGTGGTTAATTCTTCTTTCTGATGGGAAAATAGAGTGACCTGTGCCTGTCCCAACACCAAGAGCTAGTCTCTCGTTGGTTCCACGTCTTCCCGTTTATCCTCAGGACAAATTGCAACCTGTATGGAACAGGAGGTTAAAGGTGCTGATGCTCCAAGTAGGGAGCTTGCTAGTAAAGCGGCTGGAATGGCGAACCCGGGCACAAGGAGATGAGAAATGAGGTGCGTTTTAGAAACCTTTCCCCATCACACGGTGTACCATCTTCTGGGTTTCTCATGCATGTTTTTGATGTAGGAAGATGCCCTTGAACCTGGAGATTTGGGACCCATGCGATGGGTACCACGCAGTATTCCTTTAAAGGGTCTGCGTTTGCTCACCCAACCTCACCAAACCTCTCAGCCCCAAGAGTGTCCACCCTTATGTCTCATCCAGCTGTGCGTCTAGATATGGTCAATCCAGGTTGCATCACAGCCCCTGAACGCATTGTTTAAGAATTACTCTCTCTTTCACTGTCTTTGTTTCATGGGTGTTTCAAAGTAATTTATTTTTATAATGGGGTTTAGCTGCTTTTCACTGCTGTGTTTATGCCGCTTTACACCCACTTGACACACTAACAGAGAGATATCAATACATAGGTTTTACGATTATTATTAGTCAGATATATTCTTGTGCGGTGAATAGGGCGTGTTGAGTCCAGTTCTCTGAGCAAGGAGTAGGTCTTGTCTATTACATATTGGGTTTATGGAACGGTATCTGAGCTAATTTGATACCCTTGTTTTATGTATCACCCCACCTCACCTTTCCCGTTAAGCAGCCATAGTGTGTTTTCTGCATGTGTGACTCTGTTCTGTTTTGTAATTCAGTTCAAGTGTAACGGTTTTTACATTCCCTCTATCAGTGATACCTTATGAGAAGTGTCCTTTTCTGTGTGACTTATTTCACTTAGAATCGTCGTACCTAAATCCACTCATCATGCTGCTACTAACCTTACGACATTGATTTCATGGCTGAGTGGTATTCCATTGTACATAAGGACCACAACTTCTTTATCCATTTTTCTCTTTCCTGGGATATTTAAGGTGGAATGAAGTGGAGGTCCTGGTCAACAGAGCAGCCCTAAACTTTGGGGTGCTTGTGTCTTGCTGATTTTTAATTTTCCCAATTTATACCCCCATGAGTGGAAGTGCCCTATGCTCTCTAAGCTGTGTTTTTCAGATGTTTCAGGACTCACCGGACACTTCTCCGGAGTGGCTCTTGGCAATTTACATCCCGCCCATCAGTGTAGCAAGGCTCCCATTTCTCCATGGCCTGTCCTGCATTTCTGGTTTTGACACTTTTTTCAGCATGGCCCTTTTGACCGATGGGAAGCGAGACTTCTTTGTAGCGCTGATTTGCATTTCCAGGTTGCTTGGTTGGCCAAAAAGGGCGTATGCGATTTTTCCTGAATATATTCAGGAAAAAACGCATACGCCCTTTTTGGCCAAGGGCATCATTGTCAACGTTTTGCCGCTTTTCATGTGCTTTAAAGGCGATTCGTATCTACCTCCTGAAATCTGTTTCCTGCAATTCTGCCTTGATTTCAAATCCTCTTCTTTGCCTTCCCTCAATATATTTGTGGACGAGAGTTATCATTAATAACTCTGCAGGTTTGTGAATTGCAGTGCCCTGAACCTCCATTTTACAACTCGTTTTTATGGGAGCTGGCCGCAAAATCGCAGAATGGCTTCAGGCCCTGTTCTGGTTCCGGGGGGCAGGCTGAGCCTGTGGTTAATTCTTCTTTCTGATGGGAAAATAGAGTGACCTGTGCCTGTCCCAACACCAAGAGCTAGTCTCTCGTTGGTTCCACGTCTTCCCGTTTATCCTCAGGACAAATTGCAACCTGTACGGAACAGGAGGTTAAAGGTGCTGATGCTCCAAGTAGGGAGCTTGCTAGTAAAGCGGCTGGAATGGCGAACCCGGGCACAAGGAGATGAGAAATGAGGTGCGTTTTAGAAACCTTTCCCCATCACACGGTGTACCATCTTCTGGGTTTCTCATGTATGTTTTTGATGTAGGAAGATGCCCTTGAACCTGGAGATTTGGGACCCATGCGATGGGTACCACGCAGTATTCCTTTAAAGGGTCTGCGTTTGCTCACCCAACCTCACCAAACCTCTCAGCCCCAAGAGTGTCCACCCTTATGTCTCATCCAGCTGTGCGTCTAGATATGGTCAATCCAGGTTGCATCACAGCCCCTGAACGCATTGTGTAAGAATTTCTCTCTCTTTCACTGTCTTTGTTTCATGGGTGTTTCAAAGTAATTTATTTTTATAATGGGGTTTAGCTGCTTTACACTGCTGTGTTTATGCCGCTTTACACCCACTTGACACACTAACAGAGAGATATCAATACATAGGTTTTACGATTATTATTAGTCAGATATATTCTTGTGCGGTGAATAGGGCGTGCTGAGTCCAGTTCTCTGAGCAAGGAGTAGGTCTTGTCTATTACATATTGGGTTTATGGAACGGTATCTGAGCTAATTTGATACCCTTGTTTTATGTATCACCCCACCTCACCTTTCCCGTTAAGCAGCCATAGTGTGTTTTCTGCATGTGTGACTCTGTTCTGTTTTGTAATTCAGTTCAAGTGTAACGGTTTTTACATTCCCTCTATCAGTGATACCTTATGAGAAGTGTCCTTTTCTGTGTGACTTATTTCACTTAGAATCGTCGTACCTAAATCCACTCATCATGCTGCTACTAACCTTACGACATTGATTTCCTGGCTGAGTGATATTCCAATGTACATAAGGACCACAACTTCTTTATCCATTTTTCTCTTTCCTGGGATATTTAAGGTGGAATGAAGTGGAGGTCCTGGTCAACAGAGCAGCCCTAAACTTTGGGGTGCTTGTGTCTTGCTGATTTTTAATTTTCCCAATTTATACCCCCATGAGTGGAAGTGCCCTATGCTCTCTAAGCTGTGTTTTTCAGATGTTTCAGGACTCACCGGACACTTCTCCGGAGTGGCTCTTGGCAATTTACATCCCGCCCATCAGTGTAGCAAGGCTCCCATTTCTCCATGGCCTGTCCTGCATTTCTGGTTTTGACACTTTTTTCAGCATGGGCCTTTTGACCGATGGGAAGCGAGACTTCTTTGTAGCGCTGATTTGCCTTTCCAGGTGGCTTGGTTGGCCAAAAAGGGCGTATGCGTTTTTTCCTGAATATATTCAGGAAAAAACGCATACGCCCTTTTTGGCCAAGGGCATCATTGTCAACGTTTTGCCGCTTTTCATGTGCTTTAAAGGCGATTCTTATCTACCTCCTGAAATCTGTTTCCTGCAATTCTGCCTTGATTTCAAATCCTCTTCTTTGCCTTCCCTCAATATATTTGTGGACGAGAGTTATCATTTATAACTCTGCAGGTTTGTGAATTGCAGTGCCCTGAACCTCCATTTTACAACTCGTTTTTATGGGAGCTGGCCGCAAAATCGCAGAATGGCTTCAGGCCCTGTTCTGGTTCCGGGGGGCAGGCTGAGCCTGTGGTTAATTCTTCTTTCTGATGGGAAAATAGAGTGACCTGTGCCTGTCCCAACACCAAGAGCTAGTCTCTCGTTGGTTCCACGTCTTCCCGTTTATCCTCAGAACATATTGCAACCTGTATGGAACAGGAGGTTAAAGGTGCTGATGCTCCAAGTAGGGAGCTTGCTAGTAAAGCGGCTGGAATGGCGAACCCGGGCACAAGGAGATGAGAAATGAGGTGCGTTTTAGAAACCTTTCCCCATCACACGGTGTACCATCTTCTGGGTTTCTCATGCATGTTTTTGATGTAGGAAGATGCCCTTGAACCTGGAGATTTGGGACCCATGCGATAGGTACCACGCAGTATTCCTTTAAAGGGTCTGCGTTTGCTCACCCAACCTCACCAAACCTCTCAGCCCCAAGAGTGTCCACCCTTATGTCTCATCCAGCTGTGGGTCTAGATATGGTCAATCCAGGTTGCATCACAGCCCCTGAACGCATTGTGTAAGAATTTCTCTCTCTTTCACTGTCTTTGTTTCATGGGTGTTTCAAAGTAATTTATTTTTATAATGGGGTTTAGCTGCTTTTCACTGCTGTGTTTATGCCGCTTTACACCCACTTGACACACTAACAGAGAGATATCAATACATAGGTTTTACGATTATTATTAGTCAGATATATTCTTGTGCGGTGAATAGGGCGTGTTGAGTCCAGTTCTCTGAGCAAGGAGTAGGTCTTGTCTATTACATATTGGGTTTATGGAACGGTATCTGAGCTAATTTGATACCCTTGTTTTATGTATCACCCCACCTCACCTTTCCCGTTAAGCAGCCATAGTGTGTTTTCTGCATGTGTGACTCTGTTCTGTTTTGTAATTCAGTTCAAGTGTAACGGTTTTTACATTCCCTCTATCAGTGATACCTTATGAGAAGTGTCCTTTTCTGTGTGACTTATTTCACTTAGAATCGTCGTACCTAAATCCACTCATCATGCTGCTACTAACCTTACGACATTGATTTCATGGCTGAGTGATATTCCATTGTACATAAGGACCACAACTTCTTTATCCATTTTTCTCTTTCCTGGGATATTTAAGGTGGAATGAAGTGGAGGTCCTGGTCAACAGAGCAGCCCTAAACTTTGGGGTGCTTGTGTCTTGCTGATTTTTAATTTTCCCAATTTATACCCCCATGAGTGGAAGTGCCCTATGCTCTCTAAGCTGTGTTTTTCAGATGTTTCAGGACTCACCGGACACTTCTCCGGAGTGGCTCTTGGCAATTTACATCCCGCCCATCAGTGTAGCAAGGCTCCCATTTCTCCATGGCCTGTCCTGCATTTCTGGTTTTGACACTTTTTTCAGCATGGCCCTTTTGACCGATGGGAAGCGAGACTTCTTTGTATCGCTGATTTGCCTTTCCAGGTTCCTTGGTTGGCCAAAAAGGGCGTATGCGTTTTTTCCTGAATATATTCAGGAAAAAACGCATACGCCCTTTTTGGCCAAGGGCATCATTGTCAACGTTTTGCCGCTTTTCATGTGCTTTAAAGGTGATTCGTATCTACCTCCTGAAATCTGTTTCCTGCAATTCTGCCTTGATTTCAAATCCTCTTCTTTGCCTTCCCTCAATATATTTGTGGACGAGAGTTATCATTTATAACTCTGCAGGTTTGTGAATTGCAGTGCCCTGAACCTCCATTTTACAACTCGTTTTTATGGGAGCTGGCCGCAAAATCGCAGAATGGCTTCAGGCCCTGTTCTGGTTCCGGGGGGCAGGCTGAGCCTGTGGTTAATTCTTCTTTCTGATGGGAAAATAGAGTGACCTGTGCCTGTCCCAACACCAAGAGCTAGTCTCTCGTTGGTTCCACGTCTTCCCGTTTATCCTCAGGACAAATTGCAACCTGTATGGAACAGGAGGTTAAAGGTGCTGATGCTCCAAGTAGGGAGCTTGCTAGTAAAGCGGCTGGAATGGCGAACCCGGGCACAAGGAGATGAGAAATGAGGTGCGTTTTAGAAACCTTTCCCCATCACACGGTGTACCATCTTCTGGGTTTCTCATGCATGTTTTTGATGTAGGAAGATGCCCTTGAACCTGGAGATTTGGGACCCATGCGATGGGTACCACGCAGTATTCCTTTAAAGGGTCTGCGTTTGCTCACCCAACCTCACCAAACCTCTCAGCCCCAAGAGTGTCCACCCTTATGTCTCATCCAGCTGTGCGTCTAGATATGGTCAATCCAGGTTGCATCACAGCCCCTGAACGCATTGTTTAAGAATTTCTCTCTCTTTCACTGTCTTTGTTTCATGGGTGTTTCAAAGTAATTTATTTTTATAATGGGGTTTAGCTGCTTTTCACTGCTGTGTTTATGCCGCTTTACACCCACTTGACACACTAACAGAGAGATATCAATACATAGGTTTTACGATTATTATTAGTCAGATATATTCTTGTGCGGTGAATAGGGCGTGTTGAGTCCAGTTCTCTGAGCAAGGAGTAGGTCTTGTCTATTACATATTGGGTTTATGGAACGGTATCTGAGCTAATTTGATACCCTTGTTTTATGTATCACCCCACCTCACCTTTCCCGTTAAGCAGCCATAGTGTGTTTTCTGCATGTGTGACTCTGTTCTGTTTTGTAATTCAGTTCAAGTGTAACGGTTTTTACATTCCCTCTATCAGTGATACCTTATGAGAAGTGTCCTTTTCTGTGTGACTTATTTCACTTAGAATCGTCGTACCTAAATCCACTCATCATGCTGCTACTAACCTTACGACATTGATTTCATGGCTGAGTGATATTCCATTGTACATAAGGACCACAACTTCTTTATCCATTTTTCTCTTTCCTGGGATATTTAAGGTGGAATGAAGTGGAGGTCCTGGTCAACAGAGCAGCCCTAAACTTTGGGGTGCTTGTGTCTTGCTGATTTTTAATTTTCCCAATTTATACCCCCATGAGTGGAAGTGCCCTATGCTCTCTAAGCTGTGTTTTTCAGATGTTTCAGGACTCACCGGACACTTCTCCGGAGTGGCTCTTGGCAATTTACATCCCGCCCATCAGTGTAGCAAGGCTCCCATTTCTCCATGGCCTGTCCTGCATTTCTGGTTTTGACACTTTTTTCAGCATGGCCCTTTTGACCGATGGGAAGCGAGACTTCTTTGTATCGCTGATTTGCCTTTCCAGGTTCCTTGGTTGGCCAAAAAGGGCGTATGCGTTTTTTCCTGAATATATTCAGGAAAAAACGCATACGCCCTTTTTGGCCAAGGGCATCATTGTCAACGTTTTGCCGCTTTTCATGTGCTTTAAAGGCGATTCGTATCTACCTCCTGAAATCTGTTTCCTGCAATTCTGCCTTGATTTCAAATCCTCTTCTTTGCCTTCCCTCAATATATTTGTGGACGAGAGTTATCATTAATAACTCTGCAGGTTTGTGAATTGCAGTGCCCTGAACCTCCATTTTACAACTCGTTTTTATGGGAGCTGGCCGCAAAATCGCAGAATGGCTTCAGGCCCTGTTCTGGTTCCGGGGGGCAGGCTGAGCCTGTGGTTAATTCTTCTTTCTGATGGGAAAATAGAGTGACCTGTGCCTGTCCCAACACCAAGAGCTAGTCTCTCGTTGGTTCCACGTCTTCCCGTTTATCCTCAGGACAAATTGCAACCTGTACGGAACAGGAGGTTAAAGGTGCTGATGCTCCAAGTAGGGAGCTTGCTAGTAAAGCGGCTGGAATGGCGAACCCGGGCACAAGGAGATGAGAAATGAGGTGCGTTTTAGAAACCTTTCCCCATCACACGGTGTACCATCTTCTGGGTTTCTCATGTATGTTTTTGATGTAGGAAGATGCCCTTGAACCTGGAGATTTGGGACCCATGCGATGGGTACCACGCAGTATTCCTTTAAAGGGTCTGCGTTTGCTCACCCAACCTCACCAAACCTCTCAGCCCCAAGAGTGTCCACCCTTATGTCTCATCCAGCTGTGCGTCTAGATATGGTCAATCCAGGTTGCATCACAGCCCCTGAACGCATTGTGTAAGAATTTCTCTCTCTTTCACTGTCTTTGTTTCATGGGTGTTTCAAAGTAATTTATTTTTATAATGGGGTTTAGCTGCTTTACACTGCTGTGTTTATGCCGCTTTACACCCACTTGACACACTAACAGAGAGATATCAATACATAGGTTTTACGATTATTATTAGTCAGATATATTCTTGTGCAGTGAATAGGGCGTGCTGAGTCCAGTTCTCTGAGCAAGGAGTAGGTCTTGTCTATTACATATTGGGTTTATGGAACGGTATCTGAGCTAATTTGATACCCTTGTTTTATGTATCACCCCACCTCACCTTTCCCGTTAAGCAGCCATAGTGTGTTTTCTGCATGTGTGACTCTGTTCTGTTTTGTAATTCAGTTCAAGTGTAACGGTTTTTACATTCCCTCTATCAGTGATACCTTATGAGAAGTGTCCTTTTCTGTGTGACTTATTTCACTTAGAATCGTCGTACCTAAATCCACTCATCATGCTGCTACTAACCTTACGACATTGATTTCATGGCTGAGTGATATTCCATTGTACATAAGGACCACAACTTCTTTATCCATTTTTCTCTTTCCTGGGATATTGAAGGTGGAATGAAGTGGAGGTCCTGGTCAACAGAGCAGCCCTAAACTTTGGGGTGCTTGTGTCTTGCTGATTTTTAATTTTCCCAATTTATACCCCCATGAGTGGAAGTGCCCTATGCTCTCTAAGCTGTGTTTTTCAGATGTTTCAGGACTCACCGGACACTTCTCCGGAGTGGCTTTTGGCAATTTACATCCCGCCCATCAGTGTAGCAAGGCTCCCATTTCTCCATGGCCTGTCCTGCATTTCTGGTTTTGACACTTTTTTCAGCATGGCCCTTTTGACCGATGGGAAGCGAGACTTATTTGTAGCGCTGATTTGCCTTTCCAGGTTGCTTGGTTGGCCAAAAAGGGCGTATGCGTTTTTTCCTGAATATATTCAGGAAAAAACGCATACGCCCTTTTTGGCCAAGGGCATCATTGTCAACGTTTTGCCGCTTCTCATGTGCTTTAAAGGCGATTCGTATCTACCTCCTGAAATCTGTTTCCTGCAATTCTGCCTTGATTTCAAATCCTCTTCTTTGCCTTCCCTCAATATATTTGTGGACGAGAGTTATCATTAATAACTCTGCAGGTTTGTGAATTGCAGTGCCCTGAACCTCCATTTTACAACTCGTTTTTATGGGAGCTGGCCGCAAAATCGCAGAATGGCTTCAGGCCCTGTTCTGGTTCCGGGGGGCAGGCTGAGCCTGTGATTAATTCTTCTTTCTGATGGGAAAATAGAGTGACCTGTGCCTGTCCCAACACCAAGAGCTAGTCTCTCGTTGGTTCCACGTCTTCCCGTTTATCCTCAGGACAAATTGCAACCTGTATGGAACAGGAGGTTAAAGGTGCTGATGCTCCAAGTAGGGAGCTTGCTAGTAAAGCGGCTGGAATGGCGAACCCGGGCACAAGGAGATGAGAAATGAGGTGCGTTTTAGAAACCTTTCCCCATCACACGGTGTACCATCTTCTGGGTTTCTCATGCATGTTTTTGATGTAGGAAGATGCCCTTGAACCTGGAGATTTGGGACCCATGCGATGGGTACCACGCAGTATTACTTTAAAGGGTCTGCGTTTGCTCACCCAACCTCACCAAAACTCTCAGCCCCAAGAGTGTCCACCCTTATGTCTCATCCAGCTGTGCGTCTAGATATGGTCAATCCAGGTTGCATCACAGCTCCTGAACGCATTGTGTAAGAATTTCTCTCTCTTTCACTGTCTTTGTTTCATGGGTGTTTCAAAGTAATTTATTTTTATAATGGGGTTTAGCTGCTTTTCACTGCTGTGTTTATGCCGCTTTACACCCACTTGACACACTAACAGAGAGATATCAATACATAGGTTTTACGATTATTATTAGTCAGATATATTCTTGTGCGGTGAATAGGGCGTGTTGAGTCCAGTTCTCTGAGCAAGGAGTAGGTCTTGTCTATTACATATTGGGTTTATGGAACGGTATCTGAGCTAATTTGATACCCTTGTTTTATGTATCACCCCACCTCACCTTTCCCGTTAAGCAGCCATAGTGTGTTTTCTGCATGTGTGACTCTGTTCTGTTTTGTAATTCAGTTCAAGTGTAACGGTTTT
Source organism: Balaenoptera borealis (assembly GCF_965194805.1). NCBI lineage: Eukaryota > Metazoa > Chordata > Mammalia > Artiodactyla > Balaenopteridae > Balaenoptera > Balaenoptera borealis. The sequence continues at coordinate 1,159,444 of NW_028123977.1, read as the reverse complement.
TACATTCCCTCTATCAGTGATACCTTATGAGAAGTGTCCTTTTCTGTGTGACTTATTTCACTTAGAATCGTCGTACCTAAATCCACTCATCATGCTGCTACTAACCTTACGACATTGATTTCATGGCTGAGTGGTATTCCATTGTACATAAGGACCACAACTTCTTTATCCATTTTTCTCTTTCCTGGGATATTTAAGGTGGAATGAAGTGGAGGTCCTGGTCAACAGAGCAGCCCTAAACTTTGGGGTGCTTGTGTCTTGCTGATTTTTAATTTTCCCAATTTATACCCCCATGAGTGGAAGTGCCCTATGCTCTCTAAGCTGTGTTTTTCAGATGTTTCAGGACTCACCGGACACTTCTCCGGAGTGGCTCTTGGCAATTTACATCCCGCCCATCAGTGTAGCAAGGCTCCCATTTCTCCATGGCCTGTCCTGCATTTCTGGTTTTGACACTTTTTTCAGCATGGCCCTTTTGACCGATGGGAAGCGAGACTTCTTTGTAGCGCTGATTTGCATTTCCAGGTTGCTTGGTTGGCCAAAAAGGGCGTATGCGATTTTTCCTGAATATATTCAGGAAAAAACGCATACGCCCTTTTTGGCCAAGGGCATCATTGTCAACGTTTTGCCGCTTTTCATGTGCTTTAAAGGCGATTCGTATCTACCTCCTGAAATCTGTTTCCTGCAATTCTGCCTTGATTTCAAATCCTATTCTTTGCCTTCCCTCAATATATTTGTGGACGAGAGTTATCATTAATAACTCTGCAGGTTTGTGAATTGCAGTGCCCTGAACCTCCATTTTACAACTCGTTTTTATGGGAGCTGGCCGCAAAATCGCAGAATGGCTTCAGGCCCTGTTCTGGTTCCGGGGGGCAGGCTGAGCCTGTGATTAATTCTTCTTTCTGATGGGAAAATAGAGTGACCTGTGCCTGTCCCAACACCAAGAGCTAGTCTCTCGTTGGTTCCACGTCTTCCCGTTTATCCTCAGGACAAATTGCAACCTGTATGGAACAGAGGTTAAAGGTGCTGATGCTCCAAGTAGGGAGCTTGCTAGTAAAGCGGCTGGAATGGTGAACCCGGGCACAAGGAGATGAGAAATGAGGTGCGTTTTAGAAACCTTTCCCCATCACACGGTGTACCATCTTCTGGGTTTCTCATGCATGTTTTTGATGTAGGAAGATGCCCTTGAACCTGGAGATTTGGGACCCATGCGATGGGTACCACGCAGTATTCCTTTAAAGGGTCTGCGTTTGCTCACCCAACCTCACCAAACCTCTCAGCCCCAAGAGTGTCCACCCTTATGTCTCATCCAGCTGTGCGTCTAGATATGGTCAATCCAGGTTGCATCACAGCCCCTGAACGCATTGTGTAAGAATTTCTCTCTCTTTCACTGTCTTTGTTTCATGGGTGTTTCAAAGTAATTTATTTTTATAATGGGGTTTAGCTGCTTTTCACTGCTGTGTTTATGCCGCTTTACACCCACTTGACACACTAACAGAGAGATATCAATACATAGGTTTTACGATTATTATTAGTCAGATATATTCTTGTGCAGTGAATAGGGCGTGCTGAGTCCAGTTCTCTGAGCAAGGAGTAGGTCTTGTCTATTACATATTGGGTTTATGGAACGGTATCTGAGCTAATTTGATACCCTTGTTTTATGTATCACCCCACCTCACCTTTCCCGTTAAGCAGCCATAGTGTGTTTTCTGCATGTGTGACTCTGTTCTGTTTTGTAATTCAGTTCAAGTGTAACGGTTTTTACATTCCCTCTATCAGTGATACCTTATGAGAAGTGTCCTTTTCTGTGTGACTTATTTCACTTAGAATCGTCGTACCTAAATCCACTCATCATGCTGCTACTAACCTTACGACATTGATTTCATGGCTGAGTGATATTCCATTGTACATAAGGACCACAACTTCTTTATCCATTTTTCTCTTTCCTGGGATATTGAAGGTGGAATGAAGTGGAGGTCCTGGTCAACAGAGCAGCCCTAAACTTTGGGGTGCTTGTGTCTTGCTGATTTTTAATTTTCCCAATTTATACCCCCATGAGTGGAAGTGCCCTATGCTCTCTAAGCTGTGTTTTTCAGATGTTTCAGGACTCACCGGACACTTCTCCGGAGTGGCTTTTGGCAATTTACATCCCGCCCATCAGTGTAGCAAGGCTCCCATTTCTCCATGGCCTGTCCTGCATTTCTGGTTTTGACACTTTTTTCAGCATGGCCCTTTTGACCGATGGGAAGCGAGACTTATTTGTAGCGCTGATTTGCCTTTCCAGGTTGCTTGGTTGGCCAAAAAGGGCGTATGCGTTTTTTCCTGAATATATTCAGGAAAAAACGCATACGCCCTTTTTGGCCAAGGGCATCATTGTCAACGTTTTGCCGCTTTTCATGTGCTTTAAAGGCGATTCGTATCTACCTCCTGAAATCTGTTTCGTGCAATTCTGCCTTGATTTCAAATCCTCTTCTTTGCCTTCCCTCAATATATTTGTGGACGAAAGTTATCATTTATAACTCTGCAGGTTTGTGAATTGCAGTGCCCTGAACCTCCATTTTACAACTCGTTTTTATGGGAGCTGGCCGCAAAATCGCAGAATGGCTTCAGGCCCTGTTCTGGTTCCGGGGGGCAGGCTGAGCCTGTGGTTAATTCTTCTTTCTGATGGGAAAATAGAGTGACCTGTGCCTGTCCCAACACCAAGAGCTAGTCTCTCGTTGGTTCCACGTCTTCCCGTTTATCCTCAGGACAAATTGCAACCTGTATGGAACAGGAGGTTAAAGGTGCTGATGCTCCAAGTAGGGAGCTTGCTAGTAAAGCGGCTGGAATGGCGAACCCGGGCACAAGGAGATGAGAAATGAGGTGCGTTTTAGAAACCTTTCCCCATCACACGGTGTACCATCTTCTGGGTTTCTCATGCATGTTTTTGATGTAGGAAGATGCCCTTGAACCTGGAGATTTGGGACCCATGCGATGGGTACCACGCAGTATTACTTTAAAGGGTCTGCGTTTGCTCACCCAACCTCACCAAACCTCTCAGCCCCAAGAGTGTCCACCCTTATGTCTCATCCAGCTGTGCGTCTAGATATGGTCAATCCACGTTGCATCACAGCCCCTGAACGCATTGTGTAAGAATTTCTCTCTCTTTCACTGTCTTTGTTTCATGGGTGTTTCAAAGTAATTTATTTTTATAATGGGGTTTAGCTGCTTTTCACTGCTGTGTTTATGCCGCTTTACACCCACTTGACACACTAACAGAGAGATATCAATACATAGGTTTTAAGATTATTATTAGTCAGATATATTCTTGTGCGGTGAATAGGGCGTGTTGAGTCCAGTTCTCTGAGCAAGGAGTAGGTCTTGTCTATTACATATTGGGTTTATGGAACGGTATCTGAGCTAATTTGATACCCTTGTTTTATGTATCACCCCACCTCACCTTTCCCGTTAAGCAGCCATAGTGTGTTTTCTGCATGTGTGACACTGTTCTGTTTTGTAATTCAGTTCAAGTGTAATGATATTTACATTCCCTCTATCAGTGATACCTTATGAGAAGTGTCCTTTTCTGTGTGACTTATTTCACTTAGAATCGTCGTACCTAAATCCACTCATCATGCTGCTACTAACCTTACGACATTGATTTCCTGGCTGAGTGATATTCCATTGTACATAAGGACCACAACTTCTTTATCCATTTTTCTCTTTCCTGGGATATTTAAGGTGGAATGAAGTGGAGGTCCTGGTCAACAGAGCAGCCCTAAACTTTGGGGTGCTTGTGTCTTGCTGATTTTTAATTTTCCCAATTTATACCCCCATGAGTGGAAGTGCCCTATGCTCTCTAAGCTGTGTTTTTCAGATGTTTCAGGACTCACCGGACACTTCCCCAGAGTGGCTCTTGGCAATTTACATCCCGCCCATCAGTGTAGCAAGGCTCCCATTTCTCCATGGCCTGTCCTGCATTTCTGGTTTTGACACTTTTTTCAGCATGGCCCTTTTGACCGATGGGAAGCGAGACTTCTTTGTAGCGCTGATTTGCCTTTCCAGGTTGCTTGGTTGGCCAAAAAGGGCGTATGCGTTTTTTCCTGAATATATTCAGGAAAAAACGCATACGCCCTTTTTGGCCAAGGGCATCATTGTCAACGTTTTGCCGCTTTTCATGTGCTTTAAAGGCGATTCGTATCTACCTCCTGAAATCTGTTTCCTGCAATTCTGCCTTGATTTCAAATCCTCTTCTTTGCCTTCCCTCAATATATTTGTGGACGAGAGTTATCATTTATAACTCTGCAGGTTTGTGAATTGCAGTGCCCTGAACCTCCATTTTACAACTCGTTTTTATGGGAGCTGGCCGCAAAATCGCAGAATGGCTTCAGGCCCTGTTCTGGTTCCGGGGGGCAGGCTGAGCCTGTGGTTAATTCTTCTTTTTGATGGGAAAATAGAGTGACCTGTGCCTGTCCCAACACCAAGAGCTAGTCTCTCGTTGGTTCCACGTCTTCCCGTTTATCCTCAGGACAAATTGCAACCTGTACGGAACAGGAGGTTAAAGGTGCTGATGCCCCAAGTAGGGAGCTTGCTAGTAAATCGGCTGGAATGGCGAACCCGGGCACAAGGAGATGAGAAATGAGGTGCGTTTTAGAAACCTTTCCCCATCACACGGTGTACCATCTTCTGGGTTTCTCATGCATGTTTTTGATGTAGGAAGATGCCCTTGAACCTGGAGATTTGGGACCCATGCGATGGGTACCACGCAGTATTCCTTTAAAGGGTCTGCGTTTGCTCACCCAACCTCACCAAACCTCTCAGCCCCAAGAGTGTCCACCCTTATGTCTCATCCAGCTGTGCGTCTAGATATGGTCAATCCAGGTTGCATCACAGCCCCTGAACGCATTGTGTAAGAATTTCTCTCTCTTTCACTGTCTTTGTTTCATGGGTGTTTCAAAGTAATTTATTTTTATAATGGGGTTTAGCTGCTTTTCACTGCTGTGTTTATGCCGCTTTACACCCACTTGACACACTAACAGAGAGATATCAATACATAGGTTTTAAGATTATTATTAGTCAGATATATTCTTGTGCGGTGAATAGGGCGTGTTGAGTCCAGTTCTCTGAGCAAGGAGTAGGTCTTGTCTATTACATATTGGGTTTATGGAACGGTATCTGAGCTAATTTGATACCCTTGTTTTATGTATCACCCCACCTCACCTTTCCCGTTAAGCAGCCATAGTGTGTTTTCTGCATGTGTGACTCTGTTCTGTTTTGTAATTCATTTCAAGTGTAATGATATTTACATTCCCTCTATCAGTGATACCTTATGAGAAGTGTCCTTTTCTGTGTGACTTATTTCACTTAGAATCGTCGTACCTAAATCCACTCATCATGCTGCTACTAACCTTACGACATTGATTTCCTGGCTGAGTGATATTCCATTGTACATAAGGACCACAACTTCTTTATCCATTTTTCTCTTTCCTGGGATATTGAAGGTGGAATGAAGTGGAGGTCCTGGTCAACAGAGCAGCCCTAAACTTTGGGGTGCTTGTGTCTTGCTGATTTTTAATTTTCCCAATTTATACCCCCATGAGTGGAAGTGCCCTATGCTCTCTAAGCTGTGTTTTTCAGATGTTTCAGGACTCACCGGACACTTCCCCAGAGTGGCTCTTGGCAATTTACATCCCGCCCATCAGTGTAGCAAGGCTCCCATTTCTCCATGGCCTGTCCTGCATTTCTGGTTTTGACACTTTTTTCAGCATGGCCCTTTTGACCGATGGGAAGCGAGACTTCTTTGTAGCGCTGATTTGCCTTTCCAGGTTGCTTGGTTGGCCAAAAAGGGCGTATGCGTTTTTTCCTGAATATATTCAGGAAAAAACGCATACGCCCTTTTTGGCCAAGGGCATCATTGTCAACGTTTTGCCGCTTTTCATGTGCTTTAAAGGCGATTCGTATCTACCTCCTGAAATCTGTTTCCTGCAATTCTGCCTTGATTTCAAATCCTCTTCTTTGCCTCCCCTCAATATATTTGTGGACGAGAGTTATCATTTATAACTCTGCAGGTTTGTGAATTGCAGTGCCCTGAACCTCCATTTTACAACTCGTTTTTATGGGAGCTGGCCGCAAAATCGCAGAATGGCTTCAGGCCCTGTTCTGGTTCCGGGGGGCAGGCTGAGCCTGTGGTTAATTCTTCTTTCTGATGGGAAAATAGAGTGACCTGTGCCTGTCCCAACACCAAGAGCTAGTCTCTCGTTGGTTCCACGTCTTCTCGTTTATCCTCAGGACAAATTGCAACCTGTACGGAACAGGAGGTTAAAGGTGCTGATGCTCCAAGTAGGGAGCTTGCTAGTAAAGCGGCTGGAATGGCGAACCCGGGCACAAGGAGATGAGAAATGAGGTGCGTTTTAGAAACCTTTCCCCATCACACGGTGTACCATCTTCTGGGTTTCTCATGTATGTTTTTGATGTAGGAAGATGCCCTTGAACCTGGAGATTTGGGACCCATGCGATGGGTACCACGCAGTATTACTTCAAAGGGTCTGCGTTTGCTCACCCAACCTCACCAAACCTCTCAGCACCAAGAGTGTCCACCCTTATGTCTCATCCAGCTGTGCGTCTAGATATGGTCAATCCAGGTTGCATCACAGCCCCTGAACGCATTGTGTAAGAATTTCTCTCTCTTTCACTGTCTTTGTTTCATGGGTGTTTCAAAGTAATTTATTTTTATAATGGGGTTTAGCTGCTTTTCACTGCTGTGTTTATGCCGCTTTACACCCACTTGACACACTAACAGAGAGATATCAATATATAGGTTTTAAGATTATTACTAGTCAGATATATTCTTGTGCGGTGAATAGGGCGTGTTGAGTCCAGTTCTCTGAGCAAGGAGTAGGTCTTGTCTATTACATATTGGGTTTATGGAATGGTATCTGAGCTAATTTGATACCCTTGTTTTATGTATCACCCCACCTCACCTTTCCCGTTAAGCAGCCATAGTGTGTTTTCTGCATGTGTGACTCTGTTCTGTTTTGTAATTCAGTTCAAGTGTAATGGTATTTACATTCCCTCTATCAGTGATACGTTATGAGAAGTGTCCTTTTCTGTGTGACTTATTTCACTTAGAATCGTCGTACCTAAATCCACTCATCATGCTGCTACTAACCTTACGACATTGATTTCCTGGCTGAGTGATATTCCATTGTACATAAGGACCACAACTTCTTTATCCATTTTTTTCTTTCCTGGGATATTTAAGGTGGAATGAAGTGGAGGTCCCGGTCAACAGAGCAGCCCTAAACTTTGGGGTGCTTGTGTCTTGCTGATTTTTAATTTTCCCAATTTATACCCCCATGAGTGGAAGTGCCCTATGCTCTCTAAGCTGTGTTTTTCAGATGTTTCAGGACTCACCGGACACTTCTCCAGAGTGGCTGTTGGCAATTTACATCCCGCCCATCAGTGTAGCAAGGCTCCCATTTCTCCATGGCCTGTCCTGCATTTCTGGTTTTGACACTTTTTTCAGCATGGCCCTTTTGACCGATGGGAAGCGAGACTTATTTGTAGCGCTGATTTGCCTTTCCAGGTTGCTTGGTTGGCCAAAAAGGGCGTATGCGTTTTTTCCTGAATATATTCAGGAAAAAACGCATACGCCCTTTTTGGCCAAGGGCATCATTGCCAACGTTTTGCCGCTTTTCATGTGCTTTAAAGGCGATTCGTATCTACCTCCTGAAATCTGTTTCCTGCAATTCTGCCTTGATTTCAAATCCTCTTCTTTGCCTTCCCTCAATATATTTGTGGACAAGAGTTATCATTTATAACTCTGCAGGTTTGTGAATTGCAGTGCCCTGAACCTCCATTTTACAACTCGTTTTTATGGGAGCTGGCCGCAAAATCGCAGAATGGCTTCAGGCCCTGTTCTGGTTCCGGGGGGCAGGCTGAGCCTGTGGTTAATTCTTCTTTCTGATGGGAAAATAGAGTGACCTGTGCCTGTCCCAACACCAAGAGCTAGTCTCTCGTTGGTTCCACGTCTTCCCGTTTACCCTCAGGACAAATTGCAACCTGTACGGAACAGGAGGTTAAAGGTGCTGATGCTCCAAGTAGGGAGCTTGCTAGTAAAGCGGCTGGAATGGCGAACCCGGGCACAAGGAGATGAGAAATGAGGTGCGTTTTAGAAACCTTTCCCCATCACACGGTGTACCATCTTCTGGGTTTCTCATGCATGTTTTTGATGTAGGAAGATGCCCTTGAACCTGGAGATTTGGGACCCATGCGATGGGTACCACGCAGTATTACTTTAAAGGGTCTGCGTTTGCTCACCCAACCTCACCAAACCTCTCATCCCCAAGAGTATCCACCCTTATGTCTCATCCAGCTGTGGGTCTAGATATGGTCAATCCAGGTTGCATCACAGCCCCTGAACGCATTGTGTAAGAATTTCTCTCTCTTTCACTGTCTTTGTTTCATGGGTGTTTCAAAGTAATTTATTTTTATAATGGGGTTTAGCTGCTTTTCACTGCTGTGTTTATGCCGCTTTACACCCACTTGACACACTAACAGAGAGATATCAATACATAGGTTTTACGATTATTACTAGTCAGATATATTCTTGTGCGGTGAATAGGGCGTGTTGAGTCCAGTTCTCTGAGCAAGGAGTAGGTCTTGTCTATTACATATTGGGTTTATGGAATGGTATCTGAGCTAATTTGATACCCTTTTTTTATGTATCACCCCACCTCACCTTTCCCGTTAAGCAGCCATAGTGTGTTTTCTGCATGTGTGACTCTGTTCTGTTTTGTAATTCAGTTCAAGTGTAACGGTTTTTACATTCCCTCTATCAGTGATACCTTATGAGAAGTGTCCTTTTCTGTGTGACTTATTTCACTTAGAATCGTCGTACCTAAATCCACTCATCATGCTGCTACTAACCTTACGACATTGATTTCCTGGCTGAGTGATATTCCATTGTACATAAGGACCACAACTTCTTTATCCATTTTTCTCTTTCCTGGGATATTTAAGGTGGAATGAAGTGGAGGTCCTGGTCAACAGAGCAGCCCTAAACTTTGGGGTGCTTGTGTCTTGCTGATTTTTAATTTTCCCAATTTATACCCCCATGAGTGGAAGTGCCCTATGCTCTCTAAGCTGTGTTTTTCAGATGTTTCAGGACTCACCGGACACTTCTCCGGAGTGGCTCTTGGCAATTTACATCCCGCCCATCAGTGTAGCAAGGCTCCCATTTCTCCATGGCCTGTCCTGCATTTCTGGTTTTGACACTTTTTTCAGCATGGCCCTTTTGACCGATGGGAAGCGAGACTTCTTTGTAGCGCTGATTTGCATTTCCAGGTTGCTTGGTTGGCCAAAAAGGGCGTATGCGATTTTTCCTGAATATATTCAGGAAAAAACGCATACGCCCTTTTTGGCCAAGGGCATCATTGTCAACGTTTTGCCGCTTTTCATGTGCTTTAAAGGCGATTCGTATCTACCTCCTGAAATCTGTTTCCTGCAATTCTGCCTTGATTTCAAATCCTATTCTTTGCCTTCCCTCAATATATTTGTGGACGAGAGTTATCATTAATAATTCTGCAGGTTTGTGAATTGCAGTGCCCTGAACCTCCATTTAACAACTCGTTTTTATGGGAGCTGGCCGCAAAATCGCAGAATGGCTTCAGGCCCTGTTCTGGTTCCGGGGGGCAGGCTGAGCCTGTGATTAATTCTTCTTTCTGATGGGAAAATAGAGTGACCTGTGCCTGTCCCAACACCAAGAGCTAGTCTCTCGTTGGTTCCACGTCTTCCCGTTTATCCTCAGGACAAATTGCAACCTGTATGGAACAGGAGGTTAAAGGTGCTGATGCTCCAAGTAGGGAGCTTGCTAGTAAAGCGGCTGGAATGGTGAACCCGGGCACAAGGAGATGAGAAATGAGGTGCGTTTTAGAAACCTTTCCCCATCACACGGTGTACCATCTTCTGGGTTTCTCATGCATGTTTTTGATGTAGGAAGATGCCCTTGAACCTGGAGATTTGGGACCCATGCGATGGGTACCACGCAGTATTCCTTTAAAGGGTCTGCGTTTGCTCACCCAACCTCACCAAACCTCTCAGCCCCAAGAGTGTCCACCCTTATGTCTCATCCAGCTGTGCGTCTAGATATGGTCAATCCAGGTTGCATCACAGCCCCTGAACGCATTGTGTAAGAATTTCTCTCTCTTTCACTGTCTTTGTTTCATGGGTGTTTCAAAGTAATTTATTTTTATAATGGGGTTTAGCTGCTTTTCACTGCTGTGTTTATGCCGCTTTACACCCACTTGACACACTAACAGAGAGATATCAATACATAGGTTTTACGATTATTATTAGTCAGATATATTCTTGTGCAGTGAATAGGGCGTGCTGAGTCCAGTTCTCTGAGCAAGGAGTAGGTCTTGTCTATTACATATTGGGTTTATGGAACGGTATCTGAGCTAATTTGATACCCTTGTTTTATGTATCACCCCACCTCACCTTTCCCGTTAAGCAGCCATAGTGTGTTTTCTGCATGTGTGACTCTGTTCTGTTTTGTAATTCAGTTCAAGTGTAACTGTTTTTACATTCCCTCTATCAGTGATACCTTATGACAAGTGTCCTTTTCTGTGTGACTTATTTCACTTAGAATCGTCGTACCTAAATCCACTCATCATGCTGCTACTAACCTTACGACATTGATTTCATGGCTGAGTGATATTCCATTGTACATAAGGACCACAACTTCTTTATCCATTTTTCTCTTTCCTGGGATATTGAAGGTGGAATGAAGTGGAGGTCCTGGTCAACAGAGCAGCCCTAAACTTTGGGGTGCTTGTGTCTTGCTGATTTTTAATTTTCCCAATTTATACCCCCATGAGTGGAAGTGCCCTATGCTCTCTAAGCTGTGTTTTTCAGATGTTTCAGGACTCACCGGACACTTCTCCGGAGTGGCTTTTGGCAATTTACATACCGCCCATCAGTGTAGCAAGGCTCCCATTTCTCCATGGCCTGTCCTGCATTTCTGGTTTTGACACTTTTTTCAGCATGGCCCTTTTGACCGATGGGAAGCGAGACTTCTTTGTAGCGCTGATTTGCATTTCCAGGTTGCTTGGTTGGCCAAAAAGGGCGTATGCGATTTTTCCTGAATATATTCAGGAAAAAACGCATACGCCCTTTTTGGCCAAGGGCATCATTGTCAACGTTTTGCCGCTTTTCATGTGCTTTAAAGGCGATTCGTATCTACCTCCTGAAATCTGTTTCCTGCAATTCTGCCTTGATTTCAAATCCTATTCTTTGCCTTCCCTCAATATATTTGTGGACGAGAGTTATCATTAATAACTCTGCAGGTTTGTGAATTGCAGTGCCCTGAACCTCCATTTTACAACTCGTTTTTATGGGAGCTGGCCGCAAAATCGCAGAATGGCTTCAGGCCCTGTTCTGGTTCCGGGGGGCAGGCTGAGCCTGTGGTTAATTCTTCTTTCTGATGGGAAAATAGAGTGACCTGTGCCTGTCCCAACACCAAGAGCTAGTCTCTCGTTGGTTCCACGTCTTCCCGTTTATCCTCAGGACAAATTGCACCCTGTATGGAACAGGAGGTTAAAGGTGCTGATGCTCCAAGTAGGGAGCTTGCTAGTAAAGCGGCTGGAATGGTGAACCCGGGCACAAGGAGATGAGAAATGAGGTGCGTTTTAGAAACCTTTCCCCATCACACGGTGTACCATCTTCTGGGTTTCTCATGCATGTTTTTGATGTAGGAAGATGCCCTTGAACCTGGAGATTTGGGACCCATGCGATGGGTACCACGCAGTATTCCTTTAAAGGGTCTGCGTTTGCTCACCCAACCTCACCAAACCTCTCAGCCCCAAGAGTGTCCACCCTTATGTCTCATCCAGCTGTGCGTCTAGATATGGTCAATCCAGGTTGCATCACAGCCCCTGAACGCATTGTGTAAGAATTTCTCTCTCTTTCACTGTCTTTGTTTCATGGGTGTTTCAAAGTAATTTATTTTTATAATGGGGTTTAGCTGCTTTTCACTGCTGTGTTTATGCCGCTTTACACCCACTTGACACACTAACAGAGAGATATCAATACATAGGTTTTACGATTATTATTAGTCAGATATATTCTTGTGCGGTGAATAGGGCGTGTTGAGTCCAGTTCTCTGAGCAAGGAGTAGGTCTTGTCTATTACATATTGGGTTTATGGAACGGTATCTGAGCTAATTTGATACCCTTGTTTTATGTATCACCCCACCTCACCTTTCCCGTTAAGCAGCCATAGTGTGTTTTCTGCATGTGTGACTCTGTTCTGTTTTGTAATTCAGTTCAAGTGTAACGGTTTTTACATTCCCTCTATCAGTGATACCTTATGAGAAGTGTCCTTTTCTGTGTGACTTATTTCACTTAGAATCGTCGTACCTAAATCCACTCATCATGCTGCTACTAACCTTACGACATTGATTTCCTGGCTGAGTGATATTCCATTGTACATAAGGACCACAACTTCTTTATCCATTTTTCTCTTTCCTGGGATATTTAAGGTGGAATGAAGTGGAGGTCCTGGTCAACAGAGCAGCCCTAAACTTTGGGGTGCTTGTGTCTTGCTGATTTTTAATTTTCACAATTTATACCCCCATGAGTGGAAGTGCCCTATGCTCTCTAAGCTGTGTTTTTCAGATGTTTCAGGACTCACCGGACACTTCTCCGGAGTGGCTCTTGGCAATTTACATCCCGCCCATCAGTGTAGCAAGGCTCCCATTTCTCCATGGCCTGTCCTGCATTTCTGGTTTTGACACTTTTTTCAGCATGGCCCTTTTGACCGATGGGAAGCGAGACTTCTTTGTAGCGCTGATTTGCATTTCCAGGTTGCTTGGTTGGCCAAAAAGGGCGTATGCGATTTTTCCTGAATATATTCAGGAAAAAACGCATACGCCCTTTTTGGCCAAGGGCATCATTGTCAACGTTTTGCCGCTTTTCATGTGCTTTAAAGGCGATTCGTATCTACCTCCTGAAATCTGTTTCCTGCAATTCTGCCTTGATTTCAAATCCTATTCTTTGCCTTCCCTCAATATATTTGTGGACGAGAGTTATCATTAATAATTCTGCAGGTTTGTGAATTGCAGTGCCCTGAACCTCCATTTAACAACTCGTTTTTATGGGAGCTGGCCGCAAAATCGCAGAATGGCTTCAGGCCCTGTTCTGGTTCCGGGGGGCAGGCTGAGCCTGTGATTAATTCTTCTTTCTGATGGGAAAATAGAGTGACCTGTGCCTGTCCCAACACCAAGAGCTAGTCTCTCGTTGGTTCCACGTCTTCCCGTTTATCCTCAGGACAAATTGCAACCTGTATGGAACAGGAGGTTAAAGGTGCTGATGCTCCAAGTAGGGAGCTTGCTAGTAAAGCGGCTGGAATGGTGAACCCGGGCACAAGGAGATGAGAAATGAGGTGCGTTTTAGAAACCTTTCCCCATCACACGGTGTACCATCTTCTGGGTTTCTCATGCATGTTTTTGATGTAGGAAGATGCCCTTGAACCTGGAGATTTGGGACCCATGCGATGGGTACCACGCAGTATTCCTTTAAAGGGTCTGCGTTTGCTCACCCAACCTCACCAAACCTCTCAGCCCCAAGAGTGTCCACCCTTATGTCTCATCCAGCTGTGCGTCTAGATATGGTCAATCCAGGTTGCATCACAGCCCCTGAACGCATTGTGTAAGAATTTCTCTCTCTTTCACTGTCTTTGTTTCATGGGTGTTTCAAAGTAATTTATTTTTATAATGGGGTTTAGCTGCTTTTCACTGCTGTGTTTATGCCGCTTTACACCCACTTGACACACTAACAGAGAGATATCAATACATAGGTTTTACGATTATTATTAGTCAGATATATTCTTGTGCAGTGAATAGGGCGTGCTGAGTCCAGTTCTCTGAGCAAGGAGTAGGTCTTGTCTATTACATATTGGGTTTATGGAACGGTATCTGAGCTAATTTGATACCCTTGTTTTATGTATCACCCCACCTCACCTTTCCCGTTAAGCAGCCATAGTGTGTTTTCTGCATGTGTGACTCTGTTCTGTTTTGTAATTCAGTTCAAGTGTAACGGTTTTTACATTCCCTCTATCAGTGATACCTTATGACAAGTGTCCTTTTCTGTGTGACTTATTTCACTTAGAATCGTCGTACCTAAATCCACTCATCATGCTGCTACTAACCTTACGACATTGATTTCATGGCTGAGTGATATTCCATTGTACATAAGGACCACAACTTCTTTATCCATTTTTCTCTTTCCTGGGATATTGAAGGTGGAATGAAGTGGAGGTCCTGGTCAACAGAGCAGCCCTAAACTTTGGGGTGCTTGTGTCTTGCTGATTTTTAATTTTCCCAATTTATACCCCCATGAGTGGAAGTGCCCTATGCTCTCTAAGCTGTGTTTTTCAGATGTTTCAGGACTCACCGGACACTTCTCCGGAGTGGCTTTTGGCAATTTACATCCCGCCCATCAGTGTAGCAAGGCTCCCATTTCTCCATGGCCTGTCCTGCATTTCTGGTTTTGACACTTTTTTCAGCATGGCCCTTTTGACCGATGGGAAGCGAGACTTATTTGTAGCGCTGATTTGCCTTTCCAGGTTGCTTGGTTGGCCAAAAAGGGCGTATGCGTTTTTTCCTGAATATATTCAGGAAAAAACGCATACGCCCTTTTTGGCCAAGGGCATCATTGTCAACGTTTTGCCGCTTTTCATGTGCTTTAAAGGCGATTCGTATCTACCTCCTGAAATCTGTTTCCTGCAATTCTGCCTTGATTTCAAATCCTCTTCTTTGCCTTCCCTCAATATATTTGTGGACGAGAGTTATCATTAATAACTCTGCAGGTTTGTGAATTGCAGTGCCCTGAACCTCCATTTTACAACTCGTTTTTATGGGAGCTGGCCGCAAAATCGCAGAATGGCTTCAGGCCCTGTTCTGGTTCCGGGGGGCAGGCTGAGCCTGTGGTTAATTCTTCTTTCTGATGGGAAAATAGAGTGACCTGTGCCTGTCCCAACACCAAGAGCTAGTCTCTCGTTGGTTCCACGTCTTCCCGTTTATCCTCAGGACAAATTACAACCTCTACGGAACAGGAGGTTAAAGGTGCTGATGCTCCAAGTAGGGAGCTTGCTAGTAAAGCGGCTGGAATGGCGAACCCGGGCACAAGGAGATGAGAAATGAGGTGCGTTTTAGAAACCTTTCCCCATCACACGGTGTACCATCTTCTGGGTTTCTCATGCATGTTTTTGATGTAGGAAGATGCCCTTGAACCTGGAGATTTGGGACCCATGCGATGGGTACCACGCAGTATTACTTTAAAGGGTCTGCGTTTGCTCACCCAACCTCACCAAAACTCTCAGCCCCAAGAGTGTCCACCCTTATGTCTCATCCAGCTGTGCGTCTAGATATGGTCAATCCAGGTTGCATCACAGCTCCTGAACGCATTGTGTAAGAATTTCTCTCTCTTTCACTGTCTTTGTTTCATGGGTGTTTCAAAGTAATTTATTTTTATAATGGGGTTTAGCTGCTTTTCACTGCTGTGTTTATGCCGCTTTACACCCACTTGACACACTAACAGAGAGATATCAATACATAGGTTTTACGATTATTATTAGTCAGATATATTCTTGTGCGGTGAATAGGGCGTGTTGAGTCCAGTTCTCTGAGCAAGGAGTAGGTCTTGTCTATTACATATTGGGTTTATGGAACGGTATCTGAGCTAATTTGATACCCTTGTTTTATGTATCACCCCACCTCACCTTTCCCGTTAAGCAGCCATAGTGTGTTTTCTGCATGTGTGACTCTGTTCTGTTTTGTAATTCAGTTCAAGTGTAACGGTTTTTACATTCCCTCTATCAGTGATACCTTATGAGAAGTGTCCTTTTCTGTGTGACTTATTTCACTTAGAATTGTCGTACCTAAATCCACTCATCATGCTGCTACTAACCTTACGACATTGATTTCATGGCTGAGTGATATTCCATTGTACATAAGGACCACAACTTCTTTATCCATTTTTCTCTTTCCTGGGATATTTAAGGTGGAATGAAGTGGAGGTCCTGGTCAACAGAGCAGCCCTAAACTTTGGGGTGCTTGTGTCTTGCTGATTTTTAATTTTCCCAATTTATACCCCCATGAGTGGAAGTGCCCTATGCTCTCTAAGCTGTGTTTTTCAGATGTTTCAGGACTCACCGGACACTTCTCCGGAGTGGCTCTTGGCAATTTACATCCCGCCCATCAGTGTAGCAAGGCTCCCATTTCTCCATGGCCTGTCCTGCATTTCTGGTTTTGACACTTTTTTCAGCATGGCCCTTTTGACCAATGGGAAGCGAGACTTCTTTGAAGTGCTGATTTGCCTTTCCAGGTTGCTTGGTTGGCCAAAAAGGGCGTATGCGTTTTTTCCTGAATATATTCAGGAAAAAACGCATACGCCCTTTTTGGCCAAGGGCATCATTGTCAACGTTTTGCCGCTTTTCATGTGCTTTAAAGGCGATTCGTATCTACCTCCTGAAATCTGTTTCCTGCAATTCTGCCTTGATTTCAAATCCTCTTCTTTGCCTTCCCTCAATATATTTGTGGACGAGAGTTATCATTAATAACTCTGCAGGTTTGTGAATTGCAGTGCCCTGAACCTCCATTTTACAACTCGTTTTTATGGGAGCTGGCCGCAAAATCGCAGAATGGCTTCAGGCCCTGTTCTGGTTCCGGGGGGCAGGCTGAGCCTGTGGTTAATTCTTCTTTCTGATGGGAAAATAGAGTGACCTGTGCCTGTCCCAACACCAAGAGCTAGTCTCTCGTTGGTTCCACGTCTTCCCGTTTATCCTCAGGACAAATTGCAACCTGTATGGAACAGGAGGTTAAAGGTGCTGATGCTCCAAGTAGGGAGCTTGCTAGTAAAGCGGCTGGAATGGCGAACCCGGGCACAAGGAGATGAGAAATGAGGAGCGTTTTAGAAACCTTTCCCCATCACACGGTGTACGATCTTCTGGGATTCTCATGCATGTTTTCGATGTAGGAAGATGCCCTTGAACCTGGAGATTTGGGACCCATGCGATGGGTACCACGCAGTATTCCTTTAAAGGGTCTGCGTTTGCTCACCCAACCTCACCAAACCTCTCAGCCCCAAGAGTGTCCACCCTTATGTCTCATCCAGCTGTGCGTCTAGATATGGTCAATCCAGGTTGCATCACAGCCCCTGAACGCATTGTGTAAGAATTTCTCTCTCTTTCACTGTCTTTGTTTCATGGGTGTTTCAAAGTAATTTATTTTTATAATGGGGTTTAGCTGCTTTTCACTGCTGTGTTTATGCCGCTTTACACCCACTTGACACACTAACAGATATCAATACATAGGTTTTACGATTATTATTAGTCAGATATATTCTTGTGCGGTGAATAGGGCGTGTTGAGTCCAGTTCTCTGAGCAAGGAGTAGGTCTTGTCTATTACATATTGGGTTTATGGAACGGTATCTGAGCTAATTTGATACCCTTGTTTTATGTATCACCCCACCTCACCTTTCCCGTTAAGCAGCCATAGTGTGTTTTCTGCATGTGTGACTCTGTTCTGTTTTGTAATTCAGTTCAAGTGTAACGGTTTTTACATTCCCTCTATCAGTGATTCCTTATGAGAAGTGTCCTTTTCTGTGTGACTTATTTCACTTAGAATCGTCGTACCTAAATCCACTCATCATGCTGCTACTAACCTTACGACATTGATTTCATGGCTGAGTGGTATTCCATTGTACATAAGGACCACAACTTCTTTATCCATTTTTCTCTTTCCTGGGATATTTAAGGTGGAATGAAGTGGAGGTCCTGGTCAACAGAGCAGCCCTAAACTTTGGGGTGCTTGTGTCTTGCTGATTTTTAATTTTCCCAATTTATACCCCCATGAGTGGAAGTGCCCTATGCTCTCTAAGCTGTGTTTTTCAGATGTTTCAGGACTCACCGGACACTTCTCCGGAGTGGCTCTTGGCAATTTACATCCCGCCCATCAGTGTAGCAAGGCTCCCATTTCTCCATGGCCTGTCCTGCATTTCTGGTTTTGACACTTTTTTCAGCATGGCCCTTTTGACCGATGGGAAGCGAGACTTCTTTGTAGCGCTGATTTGCATTTCCAGGTTGCTTGGTTGGCCAAAAAGGGCGTATGCGATTTTTCCTGAATATATTCAGGAAAAAACGCATACGCCCTTTTTGGCCAAGGGCATCATTGTCAACGTTTTGCCGCTTTTCATGTGCTTTAAAGGCGATTCGTATCTACCTCCTGAAATCTGTTTCCTGCAATTCTGCCTTGATTTCAAATCCTATTCTTTGCCTTCCCTCAATATATTTGTGGACGAGAGTTATCATTAATAACTCTGCAGGTTTGTGAATTGCAGTGCCCTGAACCTCCATTTTACAACTCGTTTTTATGGGAGCTGGCCGCAAAATCGCAGAATGGCTTCAGGCCCTGTTCTGGTTCCGGGGGGCAGGCTGAGCCTGTGATTAATTCTTCTTTCTGATGGGAAAATAGAGTGACCTGTGCCTGTCCCAACACCAAGAGCTAGTCTCTCGTTGGTTCCACGTCTTCCCGTTTATCCTCAGGACAAATTGCAACCTGTATGGAACAGGAGGTTAAAGGTGCTGATGCTCCAAGTAGGGAGCTTGCTAGTAAAGCGGCTGGAATGGTGAACCCGGGCACAAGGAGATGAGAAATGAGGTGCGTTTTAGAAACCTTTCCCCATCACACGGTGTACCATCTTCTGGGTTTCTCATGCATGTTTTTGATGTAGGAAGATGCCCTTGAACCTGGAGATTTGGGACCCATGCGATGGGTACCACGCAGTATTCCTTTAAAGGGTCTGCGTTTGCTCACCCAACCTCACCAAACCTCTCAGCCCCAAGAGTGTCCACCCTTATGTCTCATCCAGCTGTGCGTCTAGATATGGTCAATCCAGGTTGCATCACAGCCCCTGAACGCATTGTGTAAGAATTTCTCTCTCTTTCACTGTCTTTGTTTCATGGGTGTTTCAAAGTAATTTATTTTTATAATGGGGTTTAGCTGCTTTTCACTGCTGTGTTTATGCCGCTTTACACCCACTTGACACACTAACAGAGAGATATCAATACATAGGTTTTACGATTATTATTAGTCAGATATATTCTTGTGCGGTGAATAGGGCGTGTTGAGTCCAGTTCTCTGAGCAAGGAGTAGGTCTTGTCTATTACATATTGGGTTTATGGAACGGTATCTGAGCTAATTTGATACCCTTGTTTTATGTATCACCCCACCTCACCTTTCCCGTTAAGCAGCCATAGTGTGTTTTCTGCATGTGTGACTCTGTTCTGTTTTGTAATTCAGTTCAAGTGTAACGGTTTTTACATTCCCTCTATCAGTGATACCTTATGAGAAGTGTCCTTTTCTGTGTGACTTATTTCACTTAGAATCGTCGTACCTAAATCCACTCATCATGCTGCTACTAACCTTACGACATTGATTTCATGGCTGAGTGGTATTCCATTGTACATAAGGACCACAACTTCTTTATCCATTTTTCTCTTTCCTGGGATATTTAAGGTGGAATGAAGTGGAGGTCCTGGTCAACAGAGCAGCCCTAAACTTTGGGGTGCTTGTGTCTTGCTGATTTTTAATTTTCCCAATTTATACCCCCATGAGTGGAAGTGCCCTATGCTCTCTAAGCTGTGTTTTTCAGATGTTTCAGGACTCACCGGACACTTCTCCGGAGTGGCTCTTGGCAATTTACATCCCGCCCATCAGTGTAGCAAGGCTCCCATTTCTCCATGGCCTGTCCTGCATTTCTGGTTTTGACACTTTTTTCAGCATGGCCCTTTTGACCGATGGGAAGCGAGACTTCTTTGAAGTGCTGATTTGCCTTTCCAGGTTGCTTGGTTGGCCAAAAAGGGCGTATGCGTTTTTTCCTGAATATATTCAGGAAAAAACGCATACGCCCTTTTTGGCCAAGGGCATCATTGTCAACGTTTTGCCGCTTTTCATGTGCTTTAAAGGCGATTCGTATCTACCTCCTGAAATCTGTTTCCTGCAATTCTGCCTTGATTTCAAATCCTCTTCTTTGCCTTCCCTCAATATATTTGTGGACGGGAGTTATCATTTATAACTCTGCAGGTTTGTGAATTGCAGTGCCCTGAACCTCCATTTTACAACTCGTTTTTATGGGAGCTGGCCGCAAAATTGCAGAATGGCTTCAGGCCCTGTTCTGGTTCCGGGGGGCAGGCTGAGCCTGTAGTTAATTCTTGTTTCTGATGGGAAAATAGAGTGACCTGTGCCTGTCCCAACACCAAGAGCTAATCTCTCGTTGGTTCCACGTCTTCCCGTTTATCCTCAGGACAAATTGCAACCTGTATGGAACAGGAGGTTAAAGGTGCTGATGCTCCAAGTAGGGAGCTTGCTAGTAAAGCGGCTGGAATGGCGAACCCGGGCACAAGGAGATGAGAAATGAGGTGCGTTTTAGAAACCTTTCCCCATCACACGGTGTACGATCTTCTGGGATTCTCATGCATGTTTTCGATGTAGGAAGATGCCCTTGAACCTGGAGATTTGGGACCCATGCGATGGGTACCACGCAGTATTCCTTTAAAGGGTCTGCGTTTGCTCACCCAACCTCACCAAACCTCTCAGCCCCAAGAGTGTCCACCCTTATGTCTCATCCAGCTGTGCGTCTAGATATGGTCAATCCAGGTTGCATCACAGCCCCTGAACGCATTGTGTAAGAATTTCTCTCTCTTTCACTGTCTTTGTTTCATGGGTGTTTCAAAGTAATTTATTTTTATAATGGGGTTTAGCTGCTTTTCACTGCTGTGTTTATGCCGCTTTACACCCACTTGACACACTAACAGATATCAATACATAGGTTTTACGATTATTATTAGTCAGATATATTCTTGTGCGGTGAATAGGGCGTGTTGAGTCCAGTTCTCTGAGCAAGGAGTAGGTCTTGTCTATTACATATTGGGTTTATGGAACGGTATCTGAGCTAATTTGATACCCTTGTTTTATGTATCACCCCACCTCACCTTTCCCGTTAAGCAGCCATAGTGTGTTTTCTGCATGGGTGACTCTGTTCTGTTTTGTAATTCAGTTCAAGTGTAACGGTTTTTACATTCCCTCTATCAGTGATACCTTATGAGAAGTGTCCTTTTCTGTGTGACTTATTTCACTTAGAATCGTCGTACCTAAATCCACTCATCATGCTGCTACTAACCTTACGACATTGATTTCATGGCTGAGTGGTATTCCATTGTACATAAGGACCACAACTTCTTTATCCATTTTTCTCTTTCCTGGGATATTTAAGGTGGAATGAAGTGGAGGTCCTGGTCAACAGAGCAGCCCTAAACTTTGGTGTGCCTATGTCTTGCTGATTTTTAGTTTTCCCAATTTATACGCCCATGAGTGGAAATGCCCTATGCTCTCTAAGCTGTGTTTTTTAGATGTTTCAGGACACACCGTACACTTCTCCAGAGTGGCTGTTGGCAATTTACATCCCGCCCATCAGTGTAGCAAGGCTCCCATTTCTCCATGGCCTGTCCTGCATTTCTGGTTTTGACACTTTTTTCAGCATGGCCCTTTTGACCGATGGGAAGCGAGACTTCTTTGTAGCGCTGATTTGCCTTTCCAGGTTGCTTGGTTGGCCAAAAAGGGCGTATGCGTTTTTTCCTGAATATATTCAGGAAAAAACGCATACGCCCTTTTTGGCCAAGGGTATAATTGTCAACGTTTTGCCGCTTTTCATTTGCTTTAAAGGCGATTCGAATCTACCTCCTTAGGTCTGTTTCTGCAATTCTGCCTTGCTTTCAAATCCTCTTCGTTGCCTTCCCTCAATATATTTGTGGACGAGAGTTATCATTGATAACTCTGCAGGTTTGTGAATTGCAGTGCCCCTGAGCTCCATTTTTCAACTCGCTTTTTTGGGAGTTGGCCGCAAAAGCGCAGGATTGCTTCAGGCCCTGTTCTACTTCCGGGGGGCAGGTTGAGCCTGTGGTTAATTCTTCTTTCTGAAGGGAAAATAGAGTGACCTGTGCTTGTCCCAACACCTAGATCTAGTCTCTCATTGGTTCCCCCTCTTCCCGTTCATCCTCAGGACAAATTGCAACCTGTACGGAACAGGAGGTTAAAGGTGCTGATGCTCCAAGTAGGGAGATTGCTAGGAAAGTGGCTGGAATGGCGAACCCGAGCACAAGGAGATGAGAAATGAGGTGCATTTTAGAAACCTTTCCCGATCACATGGTGTACCACCTTCTGGGTTTCTCATGCATGTTTTTGATGTAGGAAGATGCCCTTGAACCTGGATATTTGGGACCCATGGGATGGCTGTCACGCAGTATTACTTTAAAGGGTCTGCGTTTGCTCATCCAACCTCACCAAACCTCTCAGCCGCAAGAGTGTCCACCCTTATGTCTCACCCAGCTGTGGGTCTAGATATGGTCGATCCAGGTTGCATCACAGCCCCTGAACGCATTGTGTAAGAATTTCTCTCTCTTTCACTGTCTTTGTATCATGGGTTTTTAAAAGTAATTTATTTTTATAATGGGGTTTAGCTGCTTTTCACTACTGTGTTTATGCGGCTTTACACCCACTTGACACACTAACAGAGAGATATCAATACATAGGTTTTAAGATTACTACTAATCAAATATATTCTTTTGCGGTAAATAGGGTGTGTTGAGTCCTGTTCTCTGAGCAAGGAGTAGTTCTTGTCTATTACGTATTGGGTTTATGGAACGGTATCTCAGATAATTTGAAACCCTTGTTTTATGCATCACCCCACATCACCTTTCCCGTTAAGCAGCCATAGTGTGTTTTCTAAACTTGTGACTCTGTTCTGCTTTGTAATTCAGTTCAAGTGTAGCGGTTTTTACATTCCCTCTATAAGTGATAGCTTATGATAAGTGTCTTTTTCTGTGTGACTTATTTCACTTAGAATCGTCGTAACTAAACCCACTCATCATGCTGCTAGTAGCCTTATGACATTCATTTCATGGCTGAGTGTTATTCCATTGTACATAAGGACCACCACTTCTTTATCCATTTTTCTCTTTCCTGGGATATTTCAGGTGACATGAAGTGGAGGTTCTTGTCAACAGAGCAGCCCTCAATTTGGGGTGCCTGTGTCTTGCTGATTTTTCATTTTCCCAATTTATACGCCCATGAGTGGAAGTGCCCTATGTTCTCTAAGCTGTATTTTTTCGATGTTTCAGGACACACCGTCCACTTCTCCAGAGTGGCTGTTGGCAATTTACATCCCGCCCATCAGCGTAGCAAGGCTCCCATTTCTCCATGGCCTGTGTTGCATTTCTGGTTTTGACACTTTTTTCAGCATGGTCCTTTTGACCGATGGGAAGCGAGAATGCTTTGTAGCGCTGATTTGCCTTTCCAGGTTGCTTCGTTGGCCAAAAAGGGCGTATGCGTTTTTTCCTGAATATATTCATGAAGAAACGCATACGCCCTTTTTGGCCAAAGGCATCATTGTCGACGTTTTGCCGCTTTTCATGTGCTTTAAAAGCGATTCGTATCTACCTCCTGAAATCTGTTTCCTGCAATTCTCCCTTGATTTCAAATCCTCTTCGTTGCCTTCCCTCAATATATTTGTGGACGAGAGTTATCATTTATAACTCTGCAGGTTTTGAGTTGCAGTGCCCCTGAGCTCCATTTTTCAACTCGCTTTTTTGGGAGCTGGCCGCAAAAGCGCAGGATGGTTTCAGGCCCTGTTCTTGTTCCGGGGGGCAGGCTGAGCCTGTGGTTAATTCTTCTTCCTGATGGGAAAATAGAGTGACCTGGGCCTGTCCCAACACCAAGAGCTAGTCTCTCGTTGGTTCCAAGTCTTCCCGTTCATCCTCAGGACAAATTGCAACCTGTACGAAACAGGAGGTTAAAGGTGCTGATGCTCCAAGTAGGGAGATTGCTAGTAAAGCGGCTGGAATGGCGAACCCGGGCTCAAGGAGATGAGAAATGAGGTGCGTTTTAGAAACATTTCCCCATCACATGGTGTACCATCTTCTGGGTTTCTCATGCATGTTTTCGATGTAGGAAGATGCCCTTGAACCTGGAGATTTGGGACCCATGCGATGGGTACCACGCAGTATTACTTTAAAGGCTCTGCGTTTGGTCCCCCTAACTCACCAAACCTCTCAGCCCCGAGAGTGTCCACCCTTATGTCTCATCCAGCTGTGGGTATAGATATGGTCAATCCAGGGTGCATCACAGCCCCTGAACGAATTTTTTAAGAATTTCTCTCTCTTTCACTGTCTTTGTTTCACGGGTTTTTAAAAGTAATTTATTTTCATAATGGGGTTTAGCTGCTTTTCACGGCTGTGTTTATGCCACTTTACACTCACTTGACTCACTTCCAGAGAGATATCAATACATAGGTTTTAAGATTCTTACTAGTCAGATATATTCTTGTGCGATGAATAGGGGGTGTTGAGTGCAGTTCACTGAGCAAGGAATAGGTCTTTCTGTAACGTATTGTGTTTATGGAACGGTATCTGAGCTAATTTGAAACCCTTGTTTTATGCATCACCCCACCTCACCTTTCCTGTTAAGCAGCCATAGTGTGTTTTCTAAACGTGTGACTCTGTTCTGCTTTGTAATTCAGTTCAAGTGTAGCGGTTTTTACATTCCCTCTATAAGTGATAGCTTATGATAAGTGTCCTTTTCTGTGTGACTTATTTCACTTAGAATCGTCATACCTAAATCCACTCATCATGCTGCTACTAGCCTTATGACATTGATTTCATGGCTGAGTGATATTCCATTGTACATAAGGACCACAACTTCTTTATCCATTTTTCTCTTTCCTGGGATATTTAAGGTGGAATGAAGTGGAGGTCCTTGTCAACAGAGCAGCCCTAAACTTTGGGGTGCTTGTGTCTTGCTGATTTTTCATTTTCCCAATTTATACCCCCATGAGTGGAAGTGCCCTATGTTCTCTAAGCTGTGCTTTTCAGATGTTTCAGGACTCACCGTACACTTCTCCAGAGTGGCTGTTGGCAATTTACATCCCGCCCATCAGTGTAGCAAGGCTCCCATTTCTCCATGGCCTGTCCTGCATTTCTGGTTTTGACACTTTTTTCAACATGGCCCTTTTGACCGATGGGAAGCGAGACTTCTCTGTAGCGCTGATTTGCCTTTCCAGGTTGCTTGGTTGGCCAAAAAGGGCGTATGCGTTTTTTCCTGAATATATTCAGGAAAAAACGCATACGCCCTTTTTGGCCAAGGGCATCATTTTCGACGTTTTGCCGCTTTTCATGTGCTTTAAAGGCGATTCGAATCGACCTCCTGAAATCTGTTTCCTGCAATTCTGCCTTGCTTTCAAATCCTCTTCGTTGCCTTCCCTCAATATATTTTTGGACGAGAGTTATCATTTATAACTCTGCTGGTTTGTGAATTGCAATGCCCCTGAGCTCCATTTTTCAACTCGCTTTTTTGGGAGCTCTCCGCAAAAGCGCAGGATGGCCTCAGGCACTATTCTTGTTCCGGGCGGCAGGCTGAGCCTGTGGTTAATTCTTCTTCCTGATGGGAAAATAGAGTGACCTGTGCCTGTCCCAACACCAAGAGCTAATCTCTCATTGGCTCCCCATCTTTCCGTTCATCCTCAGGACAAATTGCAAGCTGTATGGAACAGGAGGTTAAAGGTGCTGATTTTCCATTGAGGGCGATTGCTACTAAAGCGGCTGGAATGGCGAACCCGAGCACAAGGAGAGGAGAAATGAGGTGCGTTTTAGAAACCTTTCCCCATCACACGGTGTACTATCTTCTGGGTTTCTCATGCATGTTTTCGATGTAGGAAGATGCCCTTGAACCTGGAGATTTGGAACCCATGGGATGGGTAACAGGCAGTATTACTTTAAAGGCTCTGCGTTTGCTCCCCAACCTCACCAAGCCTCTCAGCCCCGAGAGTGTCCACCCTTATGTCTCATCCAGCTGTGGGTCTAGATATGGTCAATCCAGGTGGCATCACAGCCCCTGAACGAATTTTGTAAGAATTTCTCTCTCTTTCACTGTCTTCGTTTCACGGGTTTTTAAAAGTAATTTATTTTTATAATGGGGTTTAGCTGCTTTTCACGGCTGTGTTTATGCCGCTTTACACCCACTTGACTCACTTCCAGAGAGATATCAGTACATAGGTTTTACGAGTCTTACTAGTCATATATGTTCTTGAGCGGTGAATAGGGGGTGTTGAGTCCAGTTCACTGAGCAAGGAGTAGGTCTTGTCTATTACATATTGGATTTATGGAACGTTATCTGAGCTAATTTGAAATCCTTGTTTTATGCATCACCCCACCTCACCTTTCCCGTTAAGCAACCATAGTATGTTTTCTTAATGTGTGACTCTGTTCTGTTTTGTTATTCCGTTCAAGTGTAGCAGTTTTTACATTCCCTCTGTTAGTGATATCTTATGATAAGTGTCTTTTTCTGTGTGACTTATTTCACTTAGAATAGTCCTACCTAAATCCACTCATCATGCTGCTACCAGCCTTATAATATTTATCTCACGCCCGAGTGATATACAGTTGTACATATGGATCACAACTTCTTTATCCATTTTTCTCTTTCCTTGCATATTTAAGGTGGAAATAAGTGGAGGTTCTTGTCTACAGAGCAGCCCTAATGTTTGGGGTGCCTGTGTCTTGCTGATTTTTAGTTTTCCCAATTTATACGCCCATGAGTGGATGTGCCCCTTTCTCTCTAGCTGTGTTTTTTAGATGTTTTAGGAAACACCATACCCTTCTCCAGAGTCATCACTGGCAATTTATACCCCACCCATCAGTGTAACAAGGCTCCCTTTCCTCCCTGGCCTCACCTGCATTTCTTGTTTTTACACTTTTTTAGCAAGGCCATTTTGACCGATGGGAAGTCAGACTTCTTTGTAGTGCTGAATTGCATTTCCGGCTTGCTTGGTTGGCCACAAAGGGCCTATGGGTTTTTTCCTGAATTCATTCAGAAAAAAACGCATATGCTCTTTTTGGCCAAGTGCATCATTGTCGACGTTTTGATGTTTTTCATGTGCTTTAGGGGTGATTCAAATCTAACTCCTGAAATCTGTTTCCTGCAATTCTGCCTTGATTTCAAATCCTCTTCGTTGCCTTCCCTCAATATATTTGTGGACGAGAGTTATCATTTATAACTCTGCATATTTGTGAATTGCAGTGCCCCTGAGCTCCATTTTTCAACTCGCTTTTTTGGGAGCTTTCCGCAGAAACTCTCATTTGCTTCTGGCCCTACTCTGGTTCCCGGTGGCAGGCTAAGCCTTTGCTTAATTCTTCTTCCTGACTGGAAATTAGAGTGACATGTGCCTCTCCGAACATCTAGGGCTTGGCTCTCCTTGTTTCTCCTCCTTCCCCTTTTTCCTTTGGACAAATTCCGATTTCTGTGCAACTGGATGTTGAAGGTGCTGACATCCTCAAGTGGGGAGATTTTAAGGAAAAAGGCTGGAGGGGTGAACCCAACAACCAGGAAATTAGGCGTTTTGGTGCCTTTTCCAAAATCTTCCTGATCCAACCGTGTTCCATCTTCTGGGTGTCACAGGCATGTTTTAGCTGTAGGAAAGGTCCCGTGTATGTAAGGAGAACACAAGGGATTTTTCCAAATCAGTGTCTCCCCGAACTCCAATCTGGGGAATTTTTAAGCTACTGGTACATGTGTGTTCATTAAGGGACTTGGGCCGTAGGCAGAGTCCGAACTTTAGATGATTGAAGTCTTTAGGTTCAGAAACGCTCACCATCGGCCTCCTTTAGTTTCCATTTTATCTGTAGTTGATAGATGATGTCGATATAGATATCTATTGTTTTTCAGGTTATTTCCCCTCAGGGGTCATTACAAAATATTGAGTATAGTTCCCTGTGCTATACAGTAGTTCCTTGTTGATGATATATTTTATACATAGCAGTGTGTATATGTTAATCTGAAACTGTTAAATTATCCCTCCTCCCACCTTTCCCCTTTGGTAATAAAAAATATAAGATTTTATACTTCTCAGAAATCTAGGAGCTGAAAGAGAGGTATCATTTTCAATGGAAAATCATTCCAAACAAGGTTGAAACTTCAACCAAGATTATTAGATGTACATCCTTGGAAAGAAATCACTGCATTTCTCTACTGTTGACCTGACAAATAAGACAAACCCCTCCACTGAACTTGCTTATAATAAAGTGATGGAAATATCAAATGGAAGTGTTAGAAACATCTTATTTTACACGAGCCTTATACACTGCTCTATGTTAATTACAGTTTGGCTCACACATCTGTTCATTGAAGTTACAATGTTCTCAAATTCTGTTACTGATCCTGCAGAGTGGGCCCCAACAAGGGTCTCCCTGCCCAGTGTCATTGGAGCCAACAGATCGAGACTGACTTTGGTTCAGAAGCAAAGGAAAACTTTATATTTTGATCAGAGAATGGAGAGGTGAGAGTGTGTGCTCCCCTGCGGGTTGTGGGCCGGGCTGCTGTGTAGGGATCCTGTCAGCATCAGCGGGAGGGAGGGGGCGGAGCTCTCGAGGGCCAGGTTGGCTGGAGCTCAGGCTCCTATGTCGCAGAGTGTGCACGGGGCCCCACGAGCTGAGGTGTCGGCCCAGCCATTTTGCACGAGGAAATCGGGTCTGAAGTGTCGGGTGTGGGACCTCTGCATGTGGAAACCTAGGAGCAAGTGAAATTAGACAAAGCACAAAGGAAAAAATGGTTAGACTTTATTTTATTGCCCAGATTCTATTTTTATCTCCCAGGAATTTTTAATGGGCTTTGCCAGTGACAAAGCCCTCCTCTGCCTTTTGTCCCATTCCTCATTCTTGGGGCGCTGAGGGTGCAGACACGTCTTCTGTAAATGCTTCATGCTGAGTTGGGTGTCCTCATACCCGGGGGGAGGGGCAGGACTTCTCCCCAGCAGCCTCCAGGTGAGGTTGATTGTCTGCAGGCCTCCTCCCTCACTGCTCGTCTGCCTGAGCACCAGCATTGGAAGTTTTATAGAATCTAATGACCTTTAAGGGTCCAGGAAAGAGATGTGCAGAGACGCTGGGGGGGTGGGCGGTTTTACCCTGCTCCACATTGGTTCGGCCCCCTTAGGCTGATGGTTTCTGCCAGCCTAGATGCTCTGACCAGTAGTCTGTGCTTTCTTCAGTTAGGCCACTGAATTAACGTACAAACAGCACCAGGTGTCAGAGCCCTGCTTGCTCAACTCCCAGACAGTCCAGGGCCGGTGGTGATCCAGGACCATGACGGCCACTCAGTCAACGGCCTTTTGAAGTAGCCAGGAGTACAGCCGGTCTCATTGGCCGCCGTCACTGCGGTGTCTGTAGGCTTTTCTATGGTGGCAGCGTTATTTACGGTTCCCCTGCCAAGTTTATTAGCTCCGCTCTGGGTGCAGTAAGTCCTGTAAGCAATAGTCTGCTCTTTTGGGGCACACTCTTGTTGTTTTCTGAGAGAAGCTCCAGGTCAAGTGATGGTCACACGAGTCGTCATGGGGGCCCATTGCCCCAGGTTGTCTCTCTGGAGGTTGGTGTTGGAGGGCCTCCTCACTCGAGGTCATTGTGCCCACGGAGCAATCCCTGCAACTTCAGGGCATGGTGGGTGGTTAGGATCACCAAGTGGCGTCCTTTTCCCTTAGGAGGGAGCTGGCTTTGCGGGCTGCTGATTTCCAGGTTTTTAGATACCTCCAGTATCCTGGTCGGATGGGGTGGCTGGCCAATGCCTGGAGGGCATTCTTGCATTGTTCCATTTCAAGTGGTCCCAGTTTTTGCACTAATACTCCAAGGGCGATTCGCCTTGGACCAGGAATGTAAAGGTCAAAGGGTTTAGCTAACTTAGGGAGGTCCAGGGCCAGGGTCTGAATTGACTGCTCTTTCCATTCTTGAAAGGCCGCTTCTGGATTCTATTCAAAAGGATCATCATCTTTTCCTTTCAGTGTTTCATATAGAGGCCCAGCTATTAGACTGTAGTTAGGGATCCAGATGCAGCAAACCCCGGTCTCCCCAGGAACCCCTAAGCTGTCTTCTAGTTTCAGGAAAGGTGAGGCTGCAAATGGCTTCTTCCCTTTCCTGGGGTGGGCTTCTCCGACCTTCTGTGCGAATGAAGCCCAGGAAGGCCACCTTAGTTTGTGATATTTGAGTCTTTTCCTTGGACACCTTCTATCTTTTATTGGCTAGGTAGTTCAGAGGCCTCCTTAGTCGGGCTGGTGATCAGAATGTCATCTGCATATTGAAGGAGGGTTCCCTTCTCCAGAGGTAGATCTTTTAGGTCTTTAGCTAACGTTTCCCCAAAGATGGTGTGGGAATTTTTGAACCCCTGGGGCAGGACGGCCCAGCAGTATTGTTTTTGTTGTAGGTTGAGTCCTGCCACTCACAGCCAAAATTTCTTGTGACTCTGGGACTAATGGAATACAGAAGAAGGCATCATTGAAGTCTAATACAGAATGCCATGTCCTGGTGGATGGTAGAATGACCAGCAGGGTGTAGGAATTAGGAACTACTAGATGTATATCCTCTGTGGCTTCACTGACTGTCCTGGCGTCCTCTACCAGGTCCCCAGCAGCCCACGGGGCTCTTGTGGTCAGGCCCCTCCCAGGATATGGAGCTCACCTGGGCAGGTACGCAGCAGCCCACGGGGCTCTCATGGGCAGGCCCCTCCCTGGATATGGAGCTCCCGTGGACAGGTACCCCGGCAGGGCTGGGCACACAGGAACCGTGCACATAGCCCTCATTGCAGAGCACCCCCAGCACCCCTGTCACTCAGAGCTGACACAGAGCACCTCAGAGCAGAGCTTGAACTAACAAACAGCAGCTCCAACAGGTCTGTGACCCTAGGCTTCACTCTGTGCGGCCTCCCTCTGCCTGGTCTTCCAGGGGCTTCCACTGCAGCCGGGGCACCAGGCCTCTGTCTCCACCCACCACCCCTCCTCTCCCTGACTCCTGGGTTCCTCTCATTAGCAGAGGGTCTTCTTGAAGTTGTCTCCCACTCATGGACCAGATAAAATGATTCGAAAACAAGCCAGGGCTGCCGCCCCTTATCTATCCTGACTCTCGGGACCCTACACCTGTTCCTTGGATCTGGCCGGTGCAGCAAGGCCCATTTTCTGCAACTCTGAGCCCCTGAGGGGCGAGGATTGGCTGACCTGGGCAGCCTGACCCGGCCGGCCAGCCCTTCCCAGGTGTGCCTGGGTTGAGGTCAATATAAACACCCCTCCAGGCAGCAAAAGCCTCTGCAGCTGTGCCTGACGCCATATTCTCTGCCCCGTCAGCAGTCTCGGGGTTGGGCTGGTGGGAGGGAGTAGGGCCCACGGCTCTATGAGTGGCCCAGTGTGACTGGGGCTCTGCTGGACTTTCTGCAGGAGTTGCCGGGCTGCCACCTGCTAAAGAAGAGGATGTGTCACCCATACTTGCTGCTGGAATTTCTCCCCGGGCAGAGGTGAGGAAGGAAAAAAGCAGTGGGGGCCGGGACAGGAGGGGTACCTCAGGCAGGGAAATGGAAAGCTTCCAGACGAGCGCCCGGGGCCAGGACCATCCTGGCTGGCCTGCAGGCACCAAGTCAGCCTGCGTGCTGTCGCTGGTGTGACTCCAAGCCCCTTCCTCTAGTTTTGAAAGTCTTTGCACACATTCAGGTGTTTTACCTGGGAAGGGTGGGAAAAGTTCAGCAGCAGCTGGCCTGGGGCTCAGCTCACGTTTACTCAGAGACGCCTCCTCACGGTCCCCCAGCTTTGCAATGAGGACGCTCCTCGTGTGGGGGCTGCTGGCTGCATGGAAGATGATTCCCCACCTGTGACCAACTTCAGAATTGTTTACCCCTGGAGCAAGTGCCCTGATAGGGTTTTCCTCTGTATGACCAGTGGGTTCTGTTTTTTTTTTTTTCTTTCTTTTTTGGTTCAAGGTAAGTTTTATTCCTCTTTTTGTATTTATGGATATAAGCATGGAAATAATTCATTCATATAAATACGTCTATGGGAAGGGCAGAACTTTTTTTTCTGTTTTATTTTTTTAAGTATTACTTATTTTTTAATTTTTGAATTTATTTTATTCATTTTTTTATACAGCAGGCTCTTATTGGTAACCTATTTTATACATATAAGTGTATATATGTCAATCCCAGGCTCGCAATTCATCCCACCACCACCACCCTGCCACTTTCCCCCCTTGGTGTCCATACATTTGTTCTCTACATCTGTGTCTCTATTTCTGCCTTGCAAACCGGTTCATCTTTACCATTTTTCTAGGTTCCACATGTATGCGTTAATATACGATATTTGTTTTTCTCTTTCTGACTTACTTCACTCTGTATGACAGTCTCTAGATCTATCCACGTCTCTACAAATGACCCAATTTCATTCCTTTTTATGGCTGAGTAATATTCCATTTTATATATGTAGCACATCTTTTCTGTTCGTCTGTCTATGGGCATTTAGGTTGCTTCCATGACCTGGCTATTGTAAATAGTGCTGCAATGAATATTGTGGTGAATATGTCTTTTTGAATTATGGTTTTCTCTGGGTATATGGCCAGTAGTGGGATTGCTGGGTCATATGGTAATTCTATTTTTAGTTTTTTAAGGAACCTCCATACTGTTCTCCATCGTGACTGTATCAATTTACATTCCCACAAATAGTGTAAGAGGGTTCCCTTTTCTCCACACCCTCTCCAGCATTTGTTGCTTGTAGATTTTCTGATGATGCCCATTCTAACTCGTGTGAGGCGATACCTCATTGTAGTTTTGGTTTATATTTCTCTAATAATTAGTGATGTTGAGCAGCTTTTCATGTGCTTCTTGGTCATCTGTATGTCTTCTTGGGACAAATGTCTATTTACGTCATCTGCCCATTTTTGGATTGGGTTGTTTGTTTTTTTACTGTTGAGCTGCATGAGCTGTTTATATACATTGGAGATTAATCCTTTGTCCATTGATTCGTTTGCAAATATTTTCTCCCATTGTGAGGGTTGTCTTTTCGTCTTGTTTGTAGTTTCCTTTGCTTTGCAAAAGCTTTTAGGTTTCATTTGCTCCCATATGTTTATTTTTTTGTATTCCATTACTCTAGGAGGTGGATCAAAAAAGATCTTGCTGTGATTTATGTCAAAGAGTATTCTTCCTATGTTTTCCTCTAAGAGTTTTATAGTGTCCGGTCTTACATTTTGGTCTCTAATCCATTTTGAGTTTATTTTTTGTGTATGGTGTTAGGGAGTGTTCTAATTTCATTCTTTTACATGTAGCTGTCCATTTTTCCCAGCACCACTTATTGAAGAGACTGTCTTTTCTCCTTTGTATACCCTTGCCTCCTTTGTCATAGATTAGTGGGCCATAGGTGTGTAGGTTTATCTCTGGGCTTTTTTTTTTCTTTTACATCTTTATTGGAGTATAATTGCTTTACAATTGTGTGTTAGTTTCTGCTGTATAAAAAAGTGAATCAGCTGTGCGTATACATATAACACCATATCCCCTCCCTCTTGCAACTCCCTCTCACTCCCTTATCCCACCCTTTTAGGTGGTCACAAAGCACAGAGCTGATCTCCCTGTGCTATGTGGCTGCTTCCCAGTAGCTATCAATTTTACATTTGGTAGTGTATATATGTCCATACCACTCTCTCACTTTGTCCCAGCTTACCCTTCCCTCTCCCCATGTCCTCAAGTCCTTTCTCTACGTCTGTGTCCTTAATCCTTTCCTGCCCCTAGGTTCTTCATAAACTTTTTTTTTAAGATTCCATATATATGTGTTAGCATACGGTATTTGTTTTTCTCTTTCTGACTTACTTCACTCTGTAGGACAGACTCTAGATCCATCCACCTCACTAAAAGTAACTCAATTTCGTTTCTTTTTATGGCTGAATAATGTTCCATTGTATATTTGTGCCACATCTTCCTTATCCATTTATCTGTTGATGGACACTTAGGTTGCTTCCATGTCCTGGCTATTGTAAATAGAGCTACAGTGAACATTGTGGTACATGACTCTTTTTGAATTATGGTTTTCTCAGGGTAAATGTCCAGGAGTGGGTTTGCTGGGTTGTATGGTAGTTCTATTTTTAGTTTTTAAGGAACCCCCATACCGTTCTCCCTAGTGGCTATATCAATTTACATTCCCACCAACAGTGCAAGAGGGTTCCCTTTGCTCCAATAAATGCCTCTCCAGCATTTATTGTTGGTAGATTTTTTGATGATGGCCATTCTGACTGGTGTGAGGTGATACCTCACTGTAGTTTTGATTTGCATTTCTCTAATGATTAGTGATGTTCAGCATCCTTTCATGTGTTTGTTGGCAACCTGTATATCTTCTTTGGAGAAATGTCTATTTAGGTCTTCTGCCCATTTTTGGATTGGGTTGTTTGGTTTTGTGATATTGAGCTACATGAGCTGCTTTTTGGAGATTAATCCTTTGCCATTTGCTTCATTTGAAAATATTTTCTCCCATTCTGATGGTTGTCTTTTCATCTTGCTTATGTTTTCCTTTGCTGTGCAAAAGAATTTATGTTTCATTCGGTCCCATTTTTTTATTTTTGTTTTTATTTCCATTTCTCTAGGAGGTGGGTCAAAAAGGATCTTGCTGTGATTTATGTCATAGACTGTTCTGCTTATGTTTTCCTCTAAGAGTTTTATAGTGGCTGGTCTTATATTTAGGTCTCTAATCCATTTTGAGTTTATTTTTGTGTATGGTGTTAGGGAGTGTACTAATTTCATTCTTTTACATGTAACTGTCCAGTTTTCCCAGCACCACTTGCTGAAGACACTGTCTTTTCTCCATTGTATACCCTTGCCTCCTTTGTCATAGATTAGTGAACCATAGGTACGTGGGTTTATCTCTGTGCTTTCTATCCTGTTCTATTGACCTATATTTCTGTTCTTGTGTCAGTACCATATTATCTTGATTACTGTAGCTTTGCAATATAGTCTGAAGTCTGGAAGTCTGATTCCTCCAGCTCTTTTTTTTTCCCCCCTCAAGACTGCTTTGGCTATCCAGGGTCTTTTGTGTCTCCCTACAAATTTTAAGATTTTTTTTTCTTGTTCTGTAGAAAATGCCAAAGGTATTTTGATCGGGATTGCATTGAATCTGTAGATTGCTTTGGGTAGTATAGTCATTTTCACAATATTGATTCTTCTAATCCGAGAACATGGTATATGTCTCCATCTGTTTATATCATCTTTGATTTCTTTCATCAGTGTCTTATAGTTTTCTGAGTACAGGTCTTTTACTTCCTTAGGTAGGTTTATTCCTAGGTATTTTATTCTTTTTGTTGCAGTGGTAATGGGATTGTTTCCTTAATTTCTCTTTCTGATCTTTCATTGTTAGTGTATAGGAATGCAAGCAATTTCTGTGCATTAATTTTGTATCCTGCAACTTTACCAAATTCATTGATTAGCTCCAGTGGTTTTCTGGTGGCATCTTTAGGATTCTCTATCTATGATATCATGTCATCTGCAAACAGTGACAATTTTACTTCTTCTTTTCCTTTTTGTATTCCTTTTATTTCTTTTTCTTCTCTGATTGCCATGGCTAGGACTTCCAAAACTATGTTGAATAGCAGTGGTGAGAGTGGACATCCTCGTCTTGTTCCTGATCTTAGAGGAAACGCTTTCAGTTTTTCACCATTGAGAATGTTGTTTGCTGTGGGTTTGTCATATATGGCCTTTATTATGTTGAGGTAGTTTCCCTCTATGCCCACACTCTGCAGAGTTTTTATCGTAAATGAGTGTTGAATTTTCTCAAAATCTTTTCCTTCATCTATTGAGATGATCATATGCTTTTATTCTACAATTTGTTAATATGGTGTATCACATTGATTTGTGTATATTGAAGAATCCTCGCATCCCTGGGATAAACCCCACTTGATCATGGTGTATGATCCTTTTCATGTGTTGTTCGATTCTGTTTGCTAGTATTTTGTTGAGGATTTTTACATCTATATTCATCAGTGATATTGGTCTATAATTTTCTTTCCTTGTAGTATCTCTGTCTGATTTTGGTATCAGGGTGATGGTGGTCTCATAGAATGAGTTTGGGAGTGTTCCTTCCGCTGCAATTGTTTTGAAGAATTTGAGAAGGTTGGGTGTTAGCTCTGCTCTAAATGTTTGATAGAATTCACCTGTGATGCCATCTGGTTCTGGACTTTTGTTTGTTGGAAGATTTTTAATCACAGTTTCAATTTCATTGCTTGTGATAGGTTTGTTCATATTTTCTATTTCTTCCTGGTTCAGTCTTAGAAGGTTATCCCTTTCTAAGAATTTGTCCATTTCTTCCAGATTGTCCATTTTATTGGCCTAGAGTTGCTTGTAGTAGTCTCTTAGGATGCTTTGTATTCCTGTGGTGTCTGTTATAACTTCTGCTTTTTCACTTCTAATTTTGTTGATTTGCGTCCTCTCCCTCTTTTTCTGGAGTCCGGCTAGAGGTTGATCATTTTTGCTTATCTTCTCAAAGAACCAGCTTTTAGTTTTATTGATCTTTGCTTTCGTTTTCTTTGTTTCTATTTCATTTATTTCTGCTCTGATCTTTATGATTTCTTTCCTTCTACTAACTTTGGGTTTTGTTCTTCTTTCTCTAGTTCCTCTAGGTGTAAGGTTAGATTGTTTATTTGAGATTTTTCTTGTTTCTTGAGGTAGGCTTGTATTGCTATAAACTTCCCTCTTAGAACTCCTTTTGCTGCATCCCATAGGTTTTGGATCATCGTGTTTTTGTTGTCATTTGTCTCTAGGTAGTTTTTGATTTCCTCTTTGATTTCTTCAGTGATCTCTTGGTTATTTAGTAACGTATTGTTTAGCCTCCATGTGTTTGTGTTTTTTACGGTTTTTTCCGTGTAATTGATTTCTAATCTCATAGCATTGTGGTCGGAACAG
Organism: Balaenoptera borealis; assembly: GCF_965194805.1. NCBI lineage: Eukaryota > Metazoa > Chordata > Mammalia > Artiodactyla > Balaenopteridae > Balaenoptera > Balaenoptera borealis. Next base: position 1,122,632 of record NW_028123977.1, on the reverse strand, counting down.
CTGCTTGATATGATTTCAGTTTTCTTAAATTTACTGAGGCTTTATCTGTGACCCAAGATGTGATCTATCCTGGAGAATGTTCCGTGTGCAGTTGAGAAGAACGTGTAATCTGCTGTTTTTGGATGGAATGTCCTATAAATATCAATTAACTCTATCTGGTCTATTGTGTCATTTAAAGCTTGTGTTTCCTTATTAATTTTCTGTCTGGCTGATCTCCACTGGTGTAAGTGAGCTGTTAAAGTCCCCCGCTATTATTGTGTTACTGTCGATTTCCTCTTTTATAGCTGTTAGCAGTTGCCTTATACATTGAGCTGCTCCTATTTTGGGTACATATATATTTATAGTTGTTATATCTTCTTCTTGGATTGATCCCCTGACCATTATGTAGTGCCTTTCCTTGTCTCTTGTAACATTCTTTATTTTAAAGTCTATTTTATCTGATATGAGTATTGCTACTCCAGCTTTCTTTTGATTTTCATTTGCATAGAATATATTTTTCCATCGCCTCACTTTGAGTCTGTATGTGTCCCTAGGTCTGAAATGGATCTCTTGTAGACAGCATATATATGGGTCTTGTTTTTGTATCCATTCAGCGAGCCTGTGTCTTTTGGTTGGAACATGTAGTGCATTCACGTTTAAGGTAATTATCGATATGTATGTTCCTACTACTATTTTCTTAATTGTTATGGGTTTGTCTTGGTGGGTCCTTTTCTTCTCTTGTGTTTCCCACTTAGAGAAGTTCCTTTAGCATTTGGTGTAGAGCTGGTTTCATGGTGCTGAATTCTCTTAGCTTTTGCTTGTCTGTAAGGCTTTTGATTTCTCCATCAAATCTGAATGAGCTCTTTGCAGGGTGGAGTACTCTTGGTTGTAGGTTCTTCCCTTTCATCACTTTAAATTTATCATGCCACTTCCTTCTGGCTTGTAGATTTTCTGCTGAGAAATCAGTTGTTATCCTTATGGGAGTTCCCTTGTATGTTATTTGTCATTTTTCCCTTGCTGCTTTCAATCATTTTTCTTTGTCGTTAATTTTTGTCAATTTGATTACTATGTGTCTTGTCATTTTTCTCCTTTGGTTTATCCTGCCTGGGACACTCTGTGCTTCTGGACTTGGGTGGCTATTTCTTTTCCCATGCTAGGGAAGTTTTTGACCATTATCTCTTTAAATATATTCTCGGGTCCTTTCTCTCTCTCTTCTCCTTCTGGGACCCCTATAATGCGAATGTTGTTGCGTTTAATGTTGTCCCAGAGGACTCTTGGGGTGTCTTCGTTTATTTTCATTCTTTTTCTTTATTCTGTTCCATGGCAGTGATTTCCACCTTTCTGTCTTCCAGGTCACTTATCCGTTCTTCTGCCACAGTTATTCTGCTACTGATTCCTTCTAGTGTATTTTTCATTTCAGTTATTCCATTGTTCACCTCTGTTTGTTTGTTCTTTAATTCTTCTAGGTGTTTGTTCCTTAATTCTTCTAGGTCTTTGTTAAACATTTCTTGCATCTTCTCGATCTTTGCCTCCTTTCTTTTTCCAAGGTCTTGGCTCAACTTCACTATCATTATTCTGAATTTTTTTTCTGGAAGGTTCCCTATCTCCACCTCATTTTGTTTTTTTTTTCTGGGGTTTTATCTTGTTCCTTGATCTGGTATAAAGTCCTCTGCCTTTTCATTTTGTCTATCTTTCTGTGAATGTGGTTTTCCTTCCACAGGCTGCAGAATTGTAGTTCTTCTTGCTTCTGCTGTCTGCTCTCCGGTGGATGAGTCTATCTTAGAGGCTTGTGCAAGCTTCCTGATGGGAAGGACTGGTGGTGGGTAGAGCTGGGTGTTGCTTTGGTGGGCAGAGCTTTAATCTGCTTGTCTACGGATTAAATAAAACTTTAATAAAAAGTTTAATCCGCTTGTCTGCTGATGCATGGGGCTGGGTTCCCTCCATGTTGGTTGTTTGGCCTGAGGCGACCCAGCCCTGGAGCCTACCTTGCTCTTGGTGGGGCTAATGGCGGACTCTGGGAGGGCTCACACCAAGGAGTATTTCCCAGAACTTCTGCTGCCAGTGTCGTTGTCCTCACGGTGAGCCACAGCCACAGCCACCACCTGCCTCTGCAGGAGACCCTCTAAAAGTAGCAGGTAGTTCTGGTCATTCTCCTACAGGGTCACTGCTCCTTCCCCTGGGTCCTGATGTGCACACTACTTTGTGTGTGCCCTCCAAGAGTGGAGTATCTGAGTGGAGTTGAGACTCTGAGACTCTGTGTGGAGTTGCACAGACTCTGGGTCCTGTGAAGCTTCGATGTTTTGTGATTCTAGAAATCCTATAGGAGACGGTCCACAGCAGGTGACGCTAATGTTGTCAGTAGAGGTGTTGAAGCCAAAGATCTGCAGTTCCAACTAGAGGTGCCGATGTACATACAGGACAAAATCATCTCGTGTGAATGTAGTTCAGGCATGTTTAAGATGAATGCAGTCATGTTAATGTCTACCATATTCTATCTTGAGCCTCTCCTCAGGGACCCCCTCCTCAGTTCCTGAGGCTCCTGTAAGTCATGTACAGGGGACTGGAGAGTGGGCTCCGTCCAGTCTGAGCCCTGAGTTACCCTGTGTGTATCTTAGGATACTTTGTATTTCTGTGGTGTCCGTTGTAACATCATCTCTTTCATTTCAGATTTATTTGGGCCCTCTCTTTTTAAAAAAAACATACTACTGTTGTCTTTTATTCTTTACAGAAGTTTAATAAGTGTTTGATCTACTATCCTTACCCTATGTATACTTTTTGCAGTGAGATTTTTACTTTTCTTTGTTTCCTTGTTACTATCAATAATTAGTGAGACTTCTTTTAAGCTACCTTCAACATTGCTTATAAAGCTGCTTTATTAGTGATGACAGAGCCTTAATGGAAGTCATGTTCTGGTTGTAAATTAGAATGCAATGTGCCAGCAAATAGCCCCTTAAGTTTATGTCTCATTACTTCTTGTTCTTTTTTTAATTTAATTTTTATTTTTTGTCAGAGCAAATTTAATTAAAATGTTTTGTTTCTTCTAGGTGTGAAAGATGTGGTTCTTTTAAACATATACATATATCTATTCTTCTTTGGATCATTTTCCCATGTAGGTTATGACACGATGTTGAGTAGTCTTGTCTTGGTATTACGTAGGTCTTTGGTGATTACATATTTCACATGTGTTTCTATATCTATCTTAACCCCAATATCCTAATGTATCCAATCCTCACACCTTTCCATTTGGTGAACCATAAGTTTGTTTAATGAATCTGTGATTGCATTTCTCTGTGGAAATATCTTCATTGGTATCAATTTTTAGCTAAGACCTATAAGTGATATTATAGGATATGTGTCTTTTGCTTTCTGACTTAGTACAATTTGCCTGATTACCTCAAGAATCATACATGGTGCTGCAAATGGCATTGTTTCATTTTTTTCCCTGGCTAATATTCCATCTGTACGTGTACCAGTTCTTCTTTGGCCACGCACCTCTTGATGGACTTTCTGGTTGCCTCCATGTCTTGGCTATTGTAATACTGCTGCAATGCACATTTGCTTGCCTGTGTCTTTCCAGTTATATCTTCTTATGTTATAGGCCAAGGAGTGGGCTTGCTGTATCATATGGTAGCTCAGTGTGTATGTTTTAAAGGCACCACCATTCAGTTCTCATTAGTGGCTCTTTCCAGGTTACGTCCCACTTAAAATTGAGGGTATGCATTTCTCCAAAACACCTTCAATATTTATTGTTTGTAGTTTTCTTGCTGATGGTTATTCTAACAGGTGCGAGCTGATACCTATCTGTGGTTGAATTTGCATGTGTCCCATAATCTGTTGAAATTGAGCTTTAAAGCATGCCCTTTTTATTTATCAAACTGTGATTACAGCTTAGTTCTTCAAAGTGTTTTCTTAAAGTAAGTGTCACATTTTGAAAATTTTTGGCCATTACCTCCCTCAAGACATTTTGAGGGCACGTTTCATTTACAGCCCTGAAGTACTTGTTCATATGAAGTGACCATTAGCACAGGTTTTAAAGCTGCTTTTGCAGGTAACGGCCAGAGGGTGGCAGCCTTTCTACGTTCCCAATCTGGTATATAGGGAAAGAGACCTTCAGCCCCAAGAGTGTCCAGCTTTATTTCTCATCCAGCTGTGGGTCTAGATATGGTCACACCAGGTTGCATCACAGCCCCGGAACGAATTATGTAAAAATTTCTCCCTCTATCACTGTCTTTGTTCTTTGGGATTTTAAAGTAATTTATTTTTATAATGGGGTTTACCTGATTTTCACTGCTGTGTTTATGTCCCTTTACACCCACTTGATTCACTTACAGAGAGAAATCAATACATAGGTTTTAAGATTTTTACTAGTCAGATATATTCTTGTTCGTTGAATAGGGGGTGTTGCATCCACTTCACTGAGCAAGGAGTAGGTCTTGTCTATTACATATTGGGTTTATGGATCGGTATTTGAGCTAATATGAAACCCTTGTTTTATGCATCACCCCACCTCACCTTTCCCGTTAAGCAGCCATAGTGTGTTTTCTGCATGTGTGACTCTGTTCTGTTTTGTAATTCAGTTCAAGTGTAACGGTTTTTACATTCCCTCTACAAGTGATATCTTATGATAAGTGTCTTTTTCTGTGTGACTTATTTCACTTAGAATCGTCGAACATAAATCCACTCATCATGCTGCTAATAGCCTTATGACATTGATTTCATGGCTGAGTGATATTCCATTGTACATAAGGACCACAACATCGTTATCCATTTTCCTATTTCCTGGGATATTTAAGGTGTAATGAAGAGGAGGTTCTTGTCAACAGAGCAGCCCTAAACTTTGGTGTGCCTGTGTCTTGCTGATTTTTAGTTTTCCCAATTTATACGCCCATGAGTGGAAGTGACCTATGCTCTCTAAGCTGTGTTTTTTAGATGTTTCAGGACACACCGTACACTTCTCCAGAGTGGCTGTTGGCAATTTACATCCCGCCCATCAGTGTAGCAAGGCTCCCATTTCTCCATGGCCTGTCCTGCATTTCTGGTTTTGACACTTTTTTCAGCATGGCCCTTTTGACCGATGGGAAGCGAGACTTCTTTGTAGCGCTGATTTGCCTTTCCAGGTTGCTTGGTTGGCCAAAAAGGGCGTATGCGTTTTTTCCTGAATATATTCAGGAAAAAACGCATACGCCCTTTTTGGCCAAGGGTATCATTGTCAACGTTTTGCCGCTTTTCATCTGCTTTAAAGGCGATTCGAAACTACCTCCTTAAGTCTGTTTCTGAAATTCTGCCTTGCTTTCAAATCCTCTTCGTTGCCTTCCCTCAATATATTTGTGGACGAGAGTTATCATTGATAACTCTGCAGGTTTGTGAATTGCAGTGCCCCTGAGCTCCATTTTTCAACTCGCTTTTTTGGGAGTTGGCCACAAAAGCGCAGGATTGCTTCAGGCCCTGTTCTACTTCCGGGGGGCAGGTTGAGCCTGTGGTTAATTCTTCTTTCTGAAGGGAAAATAGAGTGACCTGTGCTTCTCCCAACACCTAGATCTAGTCTCTCATTGGTTCCCCCTCTTCCCGTTCATTCTCAGTACAAATTGCAACCTGTACGGAACAGGAGGTTAAAGGTGCTGATGCTCCAAGTAGGGAGATTGCTAGGAAAGTGGCTGGAATGGCGAACCCGAGCACAAGGAGATGAGAAATGAGGTGCATTTTAGAAACCTTTCCCGATCACATGCTGTACCATCTTCTGGGTTTCTCATGCATGTTTTTGATGTAGGAAGATGCCCTTGGACCTGGAGATTTGGGACCCATGGGATGGGTGTCACGCAGTATTACTTTAAAGGGTCTGCGTTTGCTCATCCAACCTCACCAAACCTCTCAGCCGCAAGAGTGTCCACCCTTATGTCTCACCCAGCTGTGGGTCTAGATATGGTCGATCCAGGTTGCATCACAGCCCCTGAACGAATTGTGTAAGAATTTCTCTCTCTTTCACTGTCTTTGTATCATGGGTTTTTAAAACTAATTTATTTTTATAATGGGGTTTAGCTGCTTTTGACTACGGTGTTTATGCGGCTTTACACCCACTTAACACACTAACAGAGAGATATCAATACATAGGTTTTAAGATTATTACTAATCAAATATATTCTTTTGCGGTGAATAGGGTGTGTTGAGTCCTGTTCTCTGAGCAAGGAGTAGGTCTTGTCTATTACGTATTGGGTTTATGGAAAGGTATCTCAGATAATTTGAAAACCTTGTTTTATGCATCACCCCACGTCACCTTTCCCATTAAGCAGCCATAGTGTGTTTTCTAAACGTGTGACTCTGTTCTGCTTTGTAATTCAGTTCAAGTGTAGCGGTTTTTACATTCCCTCTATAAGTGATAGCTTATGATAAGTGTCCTTTTCTGTGTGACTTATTTCACTTAGAATCGTCGTACCTAAATCCACTCATCATGCTGCTTCTAGCCTTATGACATTGATTTCATGGCTGAGTGATATTCCATTGTACATAAGGACCACAACTTCTTTATCCATTTTTCTCTTTCCTGGGATATTTAAGGTGGAATGAAGTGGAGGTCCTTGTCAACAGAGCAGCCCTAAACTTTGGGGTGCTTGTGTCTTGCTGATTTTTAATTTTCCCAATTTATACCCCCATGAGTGGAAGTGCCCTATGCTCTCTAAGCTGTGTTTTTTAAATGTTTCAGGACACACCGTACACTTCTGCAGAGTGGCTGTTGGCAATTTACATTCCGCCCATCAGTGTAGCAAGGCTCCCATTTCTCCATGGCCTGTCCTGCATTTCTGGTTTTGACACTTTTTTCAGCATGGCCCTTTTGACCGAAGGGAAGCGAGTCTTCTTTGTTGCGCTGATTTGCCTTTCCAGGTTGCTTGGTTGGCCAAAAATGGCGTATGCGTTTTTTCCTGAATATATTCAGGAAAAAACGCATACGCCCTTTTTTGGCCTAGGGCATCATTGTCAACGTTTTTCCGCTTTTCATGTGCTTTAAAGGTGATCCGAATCTACCTCCTGAAATCTGTTTCCTGCAATTCTGCCTTGATTTCAAATCCTCTTCTTTGCCTTCCCTCAATATATTTGTGGACGAGACTTATCATTTATAACTCTGCAGGTTTGTGAATTGCAGTGCCCTGAACCTCCATTTTACAACTCGTGTATTTGGGAGCTGGCCACAAAAGCGCAGGATGGCTTTAGGCTCTGTTCTGGTTCCGCGGGACAGGTTGAGCCTGTGGTTAATTCTTCTTCCTGATGGGAAAGTAGAGTGACCTGTGCCTGTCCCAACACCAAGAGCTAGGCTCTCATTGGTTCCCCGTCTTCCCGTTCATCCTCAGGACAAATTGAAAGCCTGTACGGAACAGGAGGTTAAAGGTGCTGATGCTCCAAGTAGGGAGATTGCTAGTAAGGCGGCTGGAATGGCGAACCCGGGCACAAGGAGATGAGAAATGAGGTGCGTTTTAGAAACCTTTCCCCATCACATGGTGTACCATCTTCTGGGTTTCTCATGCATGTTTTCGATGTAGGAAGATGCCCTTGAACCTGGAGATTTGGGACCCATACGATGGGTACCACGCAGTATTACTTTAAAGGGTCTGCGTTTGCTCACCCAACCTCACCAAACGTCTCAGCCCCAAAAGTGTCCACCCTTATGTCTCATCCAGCTCTGATTCTAGTTATGGTCAATCCAGGTTGCATCACAGCCCCTGAACGCATTGTGTAAGAATTTCTCTCTCTTTCACTGTCTTTCTTTCATGGGTTTTTCGAAGTAATTTATTTTTATAATGGGGTTTAGCTGCTTTTCGCTGCTGTGTTTATGCCCCTTTACACCCACTTGATTCACTTACAGAGAGAAATCAATACATAGGTTTTAAGATTTTTACTAGTCAGATATATTCTTGTTCGTTGAATAGGGGGTGTTGCATCCACTTCACTGAGCAAGGAGTAGGTCTTGTCTATTACATATTGGGTTTATGGATCGGTGTTTGAGCTAATATGAAACCCTTGTTTTATGCATCACCCCACCTCACCTTTCCCGTTAAGCAGCCATAGTGTGTTTTCTAAATGTGTGACTCTGTTCTGTTTTGTAATTCAGTTCAAGTGTAACGGTTTTTACATTCCCTCTACAAGTGATATCTTATAAGTGTCTTTTTCTGTGTGACTTATTTCACTTAGAATCGTCGAACATAAATCCACTCATCATGCTGCTAATAGCCTTATGACATTGATTTCATGGCTGAGTGATATTCCATTGTACATAAGGACCACAACATCGTTATCCATTTTCCTATTTCCTGGGATATTTAAGGTGTAATGAAGAGGAGGTTCTTGTCAACAGAGCAGCCCTAAACTTTGGTGTGCCTGTGTCTTGCTGATTTTTAGTTTTCCCAATTTATACGCCCATGAGTGGAAGTGCCCTATGCTCTCTAAGCTGTGTTTTTTAGATGTTTCAGGACACACCGTACACTTCTCCAGAGTGGCTGTTGGCAATTTACATCCCGCCCATCAGTGTAGCAAGGCTCCCATTTCTCCATGGCCTGTCCTGCATTTCTGGTTTTGACACTTTTTTCAGCATGGCCCTTTTGACCGATGGGAAGCGAGACTTCTTTGTAGCGCTGATTTGCCTTTCCAGGTTGCTTGGTTGGCCAAAAAGGGCGTATGCGTTTTTTCCTGAATATATTCAGGAAAAAACGCATACGCCCTTTTTGGCCAAGGGTATCATTGTCAACGTTTTGCCGCTTTTCATCTGCTTTAAAGGCGATTCGAAACTACCTCCTTAAGTTTGTTTCTGAAATTCTGCCTTGCTTTCAAATCCTCTTCGTTGCCTTCCCTCAATATATTTGTGGACGAGAGTTATCATTGATAACTCTGCAGGTTTGTGAATTGCAGTGCCCCTGAGCTCCATTTTTCAACTCGCTTTTTTGGGAGTTGGCCACAAAAGCGCAGGATTGCTTCAGGCCCTGTTCTACTTCCGGGGGGCAGGTTGAGCCTGTGGTTAATTCTTCTTTCTGAAGGGAAAATAGAGTGACCTGTGCTTCTCCCAACACCTAGATCTAGTCTCTCATTGGTTCCCCCTCTTCCCGTTCATTCTCAGTACAAATTGCAACCTGTACGGAACAGGAGGTTAAAGGTGCTGATGCTCCAAGTAGGGAGATTGCTAGGAAAGTGGCTGGAATGGCGAACCCGAGCACAAGGAGATGAGAAATGAGGTGCATTTTAGAAACCTTTCCCGATCACATGCTGTACCATCTTCTGGGTTTCTCATGCATGTTTTTGATGTAGGAAGATGCCCTTGGACCTGGAGATTTGGGACCCATGGGATGGGTGTCACGCAGTATTACTTTAAAGGGTCTGCGTTTGCTCATCCAACCTCACCAAACCTCTCAGCCGCAAGAGTGTCCACCCTTATGTCTCACCCAGCTGTGGGTCTAGATATGGTCGATCCAGGTTGCATCACAGCCCCTGAACGAATTGTGTAAGAATTTCTCTCTCTTTCACTGTCTTTGTATCATGGGTTTTTAAAACTAATTTATTTTTATAATGGGGTTTAGCTGCTTTTGACTACGGTGTTTATGCGGCTTTACACCCACTTAACACACTAACAGAGAGATATCAATACATAGGTTTTAAGATTATTACTAATCAAATATATTCTTTTGCGGTGAATAGGGTGTGTTGAGTCCTGTTCTCTGAGCAAGGAGTAGGTCTTGTCTATTACGTATTGGGTTTATGGGAAGGTATCTCAGATAATTTGAAAACCTTGTTTTATGCATCACCCCACGTCACCTTTCCCATTAAGCAGCCATAGTGTGTTTTCTAAACGTGTGACTCTGTTCTGCTTTGTAATTCAGTTCAAGTGTAGCGGTTTTTACATTCCCTCTATAAGTGATAGCTTATGATAAGTGTCCTTTTCTGTGTGACTTATTTCACTTAGAATCGTCGTACCTAAATCCACTCATCATGCTGCTTCTAGCCTTATGACATTGATTTCATGGCTGAGTGATATTCCATTGTACATAAGGACCACAACTTCTTTATCCATTTTTCTCTTTCCTGGGATATTTAAGGTGGAATGAAGTGGAGGTCCTTGTCAACAGAGCAGCCCTAAACTTTGGGGTGCTTGTGTCTTGCTGATTTTTAATTTTCCCAATTTATACCCCCATGAGTGGAAGTGCCCTATGCTCTCTAAGCTGTGTTTTTTAAATGTTTCAGGACACACCGTACACTTCTGCAGAGTGGCTGTTGGCAATTTACATTCCGCCCATCAGTGTAGCAAGGCTCCCATTTCTCCATGGCCTGTCCTGCATTTCTGGTTTTGACACTTTTTTCAGCATGGCCCTTTTGACCGAAGGGAAGCGAGTCTTCTTTGTTGCGCTGATTTGCCTTTCCAGGTTGCTTGGTTGGCCAAAAAGGGCGTATGCGTTTTTTCCTGAATATATTCAGGAAAAAACGCATACGCCCTTTTTTGGCCTAGGGCATCATTGTCAACGTTTTTCCGCTTTTCATGTGCTTTAAAGGTGATCCGAATCTACCTCCTGAAATCTGTTTCCTGCAATTCTGCCTTGATTTCAAATCCTCTTCTTTGCCTTCCCTCAATATATTTGTGGACGAGACTTATCATTTATAACTCTGCAGGTTTGTGAATTGCAGTGCCCTGAACCTCCATTTTACAACTCGTGTATTTGGGAGCTGGCCACAAAAGCGCAGGATGGCTTTAGGCTCTGTTCTGGTTCCGCGGGACAGGTTGAGCCTGTGGTTAATTCTTCTTCCTGATGGGAAAGTAGAGTGACCTGTGCCTGTCCCAACACCAAGAGCTAGGCTCTCATTGGTTCCCCGTCTTCCCGTTCATCCTCAGGACAAATTGAAAGCCTGTACGGAACAGGAGGTTAAAGGTGCTGATGCTCCAAGTAGGGAGATTGCTAGTAAGGCGGCTGGAATGGCGAACCCGGGCACAAGGAGATGAGAAATGAGGTGCGTTTTAGAAACCTTTCCCCATCACATGGTGTACCATCTTCTGGGTTTCTCATGCATGTTTTCGATGTAGGAAGATGCCCTTGAACCTGGAGATTTGGGACCCATACGATGGGTACCACGCAGTATTACTTTAAAGGGTCTGCGTTTGCTCACCCAACCTCACCAAACGTCTCAGCCCCAAAAGTGTCCACCCTTATGTCTCATCCAGCTCTGGTTCTAGTTATGGTCAATCCAGGTTGCATCACAGCCCCTGAACGCATTGTGTAAGAATTTCTCTCTCTTTCACTGTCTTTCTTTCATGGGTTTTTCGAAGTAATTTATTTTTATAATGGGGTTTAGCTGCTTTTCACTGCTGTGTTTATGCCCCTTTACACCCACTTGATTCACTTACAGAGAGAAATCAATACATAGGTTTTAAGATTTTTACTAGTCAGATATATTCTTGTTCGTTGAATAGGGGGTGTTGCATCCACTTCACTGAGCAAGGAGTAGGTCTTGTCTATTACATATTGGGTTTATGGATCGGTGTTTGAGCTAATATGAAACCCTTGTTTTATGCATCACCCCACCTCACCTTTCCCGTTAAGCAGCCATAGTGTGTTTTCTAAATGTGTGACTCTGTTCTGTTTTGTAATTCAGTTCAAGTGTAACGGTTTTTACATTCCCTCTACAAGTGATATCTTATGATAAGTGTCTTTTTCTGTGTGACTTATTTCACTTAGAATCGTCGAACATAAATCCACTCATCATGCTGCTAATAGCCTTATGACATTGATTTCATGGCTGAGTGATATTCCATTGTACATAAGGACCACAACATCGTTATCCATTTTCCTATTTCCTGGGATATTTAAGGTGTAATGAAGAGGAGGTTCTTGTCAACAGAGCAGCCCTAAACTTTGGTGTGCCTATGTCTTGCTGATTTTTAGTTTTCCCAATTTATACGCCCATGAGTGGAAATGCCCTATGCTCTCTAAGCTGTGTTTTTTAGATGTTTCAGGACACACCGTACACTTCTCCAGAGTGGCTGTTGGCAATTTACATCCCGCCCATCAGTGTAGCAAGGCTCCCATTTCTCCATGGCCTGTCCTGCATTTCTGGTTTTGACACTTTTTTCAACATGGCCCTTTTGACCGATGGGAAGCGAGACTTCTTTGTAGCGCTGATTTGCCTTTCCAGGTTGCTTGGTTGGCCAAAAAGGGCGTATGCGTTTTTTCCTGAATATATTCAGGAAAAAACGCATACGCCCTTTTTGGCCAAAGGCATCATTGTCGACGTTTTGCCGCTTTTCATGTGCTTTAAAAGCGATTCGTATCTACCTCCTGAAATCTGTTTCCTGCAATTCTGCCTTGATTTCAAATCCTCTTCGTTGCCTTCCCTCAATATATTTGTGGACGAGAGTTATCATTTATAACTCTGCAGGTTTTGAGTTGCAGTGCCCCTGAGCTCCATTTTTCAACTCGCTTTTTTGGGAGCTGGCCGCAAAAGCGCAGGATGGTTTCAGGCCCTGTTCTTGTTCCGGGGGGCAGGCTGAGCCTGTGGTTAATTCTTCTTCCTGATGGGAAAATAGAGTGACCTGGGCCTGTCCCAACACCAAGAGCTAGTCTCTCGTTGGTTCCAAGTCTTCCCGTTCATCCTCAGGACAAATTGCAACCTGTACGAAACAGGAGGTTAAAGGTGCTGATGCTCCAAGTAGGGAGATTGCTAGTAAAGCGGCTGGAATGGCGAACCCGGGCTCAAGGAGATGAGAAATGAGGTGCGTTTTAGAAACATTTCCCCATCACATGGTGTACCATCTTCTGGGTTTCTCATGCATGTTTTCGATGTAGGAAGATGCCCTTGAACCTGGAGATTTGGGACCCATGCGATGGGTACCACGCAGTATTACTTTAAAGGCTCTGCGTTTGGTCCCCCTAACTCACCAAACCTCTCAGCCCCGAGAGTGTCCACCCTTATGTCTCATCCAGCTGTGGGTATAGATATGGTCAATCCAGGGTGCATCACAGCCCCTGAACGAATTTTTTAAGAATTTCTCTCTCTTTCACTGTCTTTGTTTCACGGGTTTTTAAAAGTAATTTATTTTCATAATGGGGTTTAGCTGCTTTTCACGGCTGTGTTTATGCCACTTTACACTCACTTGACTCACTTCCAGAGAGATATCAATACATAGGTTTTAAGATTCTTACTAGTCAGATATATTCTTGTGCGATGAATAGGGGGTGTTGAGTGCAGTTCACTGAGCAAGGAATAGGTCTTTCTGTAACGTATTGTGTTTATGGAACGGTATCTGAGCTAATTTGAAACCCTTGTTTTATGCATCACCCCACCTCACCTTTCCTGTTAAGCAGCCATAGTGTGTTTTCTAAACGTGTGACTCTGTTCTGCTTTGTAATTCAGTTCAAGTGTAGCGGTTTTTACATTCCCTCTATAAGTGATAGCTTATGATAAGTGTCCTTTTCTGTGTGACTTATTTCACTTAGAATCGTCATACCTAAATCCACTCATCATGCTGCTACTAGCCTTATGACATTGATTTCATGGCTGAGTGATATTCCATTGTACATAAGGACCACAACTTCTTTATCCATTTTTCTCTTTCCTGGGATATTTAAGGTGGAATGAAGTGGAGGTCCTTGTCAACAGAGCAGCCCTAAACTTTGGGGTGCTTGTGTCTTGCTGATTTTTCATTTTCCCAATTTATACCCCCATGAGTGGAAGTGCCCTATGTTCTCTAAGCTGTGCTTTTCAGATGTTTCAGGACTCACCGTACACTTCTCCTGAGTGGCTGTTGGCAATTTACATCCCGCCCATCAGTGTAGCAAGGCTCCCATTTCTCCATGGCCTGTCCTGCATTTCTGGTTTTGACACTTTTTTCAACATGGCCCTTTTGACCGATGGGAAGCGAGACTTCTCTGTAGCGCTGATTTGCCTTTCCAGGTTGCTTGGTTGGCCAAAAAGGGCGTATGCGTTTTTTCCTGAATATATTCAGGAAAAAACGCATACGCCCTTTTTGGCCAAGGGCATCATTTTCGACGTTTTGCCGCTTTTCATGTGCTTTAAAGGCGATTCGAATCGACCTCCTGAAATCTGTTTCCTGCAATTCTGCCTTGCTTTCAAATCCTCTTCGTTGCCTTCCCTCAATATATTTTTGGATGAGAGTTATCATTTATAACTCTGCTGGTTTGTGAATTGCAATGCCCCTGAGCTCCATTTTTCAACTCGCTTTTTTGGGAGCTCTCCGCAAAAGCGCAGGATGGCCTCAGGCACTATTCTTGTTCCGGGCGGCAGGCTGAGCCTGTGGTTAATTCTTCTTCCTGATGGGAAAATAGAGTGACCTGTGCCTGTCCCAACACCAAGAGCTAATCTCTCATTGGCTCCCCGTCTTTCCGTTCATCCTCAGGACAAATTGCAAGCTGTATGGAACAGGAGGTTAAAGGTGCTGATTTTCCATTGAGGGCGATTGCTACTAAAGCGGCTGGAATGGCGAACCCGAGCACAAGGAGAGGAGAAATGAGGTGCGTTTTAGAAACCTTTCCCCATCACACGGTGTACTATCTTCTGGGTTTCTCATGCATGTTTTCGATGTAGGAAGATGCCCTTGAACCTGGAGATTTGGAACCCATGGGATGGGTAACAGGCAGTATTACTTTAAAGGCTCTGCGTTTGCTCCCCAACCTCACCAAGCCTCTCAGCCCCGAGAGTGTCCACCCTTATGTCTCATCCAGCTGTGGGTCTAGATATGGTCAATCCAGGTGGCATCACAGCCCCTGAACGAATTTTGTAAGAATTTCTCTCTCTTTCACTGTCTTCGTTTCACGGGTTTTTAAAAGTAATTTATTTTTATAATGGGGTTTAGCTGCTTTTCACGGCTGTGTTTATGCCGCTTTACACCCACTTGACTCACTTCCAGAGAGATATCAGTACATAGGTTTTACGAGTCTTACTAGTCATATATGTTCTTGAGCGGTGAATAGGGGGTGTTGAGTCCAGTTCACTGAGCAAGGAGTAGGTCTTGTCTATTACATATTGGATTTATGGAACGTTATCTGAGCTAATTTGAAATCCTTGTTTTATGCATCACCCCACCTCACCTTTCCCGTTAAGCAACCATAGTATGTTTTCTTAATGTGTGACTCTGTTCTGTTTTGTTATTCCGTTCAAGTGTAGCAGTTTTTACATTCCCTCTGTTAGTGATATCTTATGATAAGTGTCTTTTTCTGTGTGACTTATTTCACTTAGAATAGTCCTACCTAAATCCACTCATCATGCTGCTACCAGCCTTATAATATTTATCTCACGCCCGAGTGATATACAATTGTACATATGGATCACAACTTCTTTATCCATTTTTCTCTTTCCTTGCATATTTAAGGTGGAAATAAGTGGAGGTTCTTGTCTACAGAGCAGCCCTAATGTTTGGGGTGCCTGTGTCTTGCTGATTTTTAGTTTTCCCAATTTATACGCCCATGAGTGGATGTGCCCCTTTCTCTCTAGCTGTGTTTTTTAGATGTTTTAGGAAACACCATACCCTTCTCCAGAGTCATCACTGGCAATTTATACCCCACCCATCAGTGTAACAAGGCTCCCTTTCCTCCCTGGCCTCACCTGCATTTCTTGTTTTTACACTTTTTTAGCAAGGCCATTTTGACCGATGGGAAGTCAGACTTCTTTGTAGTGCTGAATTGCATTTCCGGCTTGCTTGGTTGGCCACAAAGGGCCTATGGGTTTTTTCCTGAATTCATTCAGAAAAAAACGCATATGCTCTTTTTGGCCAAGTGCATCATTGTCGACGTTTTGATGTTTTTCATGTGCTTTAGGGGTGATTCAAATCTAACTCCTGAAATCTGTTTCCTGCAATTCTGCCTTGATTTCAAATCCTCTTCGTTGCCTTCCCTCAATATATTTGTGGACGAGAGTTATCATTTATAACTCTGCATATTTGTGAATTGCAGTGCCCCTGAGCTCCATTTTTCAACTCGCTTTTTTGGGAGCTTTCCGCAGAAACTCTCATTTGCTTCTGGCCCTACTCTGGTTCCCGGTGGCAGGCTAAGCCTTTGCTTAATTCTTCTTCCTGACTGGAAATTAGAGTGACATGTGCCTCTCCGAACATCTAGGGCTTGGCTCTCCTTGTTTCTCCTCCTTCCCCTTTTTCCTTTGGACAAATTCCGATTTCTGTGCAACTGGATGTTGAAGGTGCTGACATCCTCAAGTGGGGAGATTTTAAGGAAAAAGGCTGGAGGGGTGAACCCAACAACCAGGAAATTAGGCGTTTTGGTGCCTTTTCCAAAATCTTCCTGATCCAACCGTGTTCCATCTTCTGGGTGTCACAGGCATGTTTTAGCTGTAGGAAAGGTCCCGTGTATGTAAGGAGAACACAAGGGATTTTTCCAAATCAGTGTCTCCCCGAACTCCAATCTGGGGAATTTTTAAGCTACTGGTACATGTGTGTTCATTAAGGGACTTGGGCCGTAGGCAGAGTCCGAACTTTAGATGATTGAAGTCTTTAGGTTCAGAAACGCTCACCATCGGCCTCCTTTAGTTTCCATTTTATCTGTAGTTGATAGATGATGTCGATATAGATATCTATTGTTTTTCAGGTTATTTCCCCTCAGGGGTCATTACAAAATATTGAGTATAGTTCCCTGTGCTATACAGTAGTTCCTTGTTGATGATATATTTTATACATAGCAGTGTGTATATGTTAATCTGAAACTGTTAAATTATCCCTCCTCCCACCTTTCCCCTTTGGTAATAAAAAATATAAGATTTTATACTTCTCAGAAATCTAGGAGCTGAAAGAGAGGTATCATTTTCAATGGACAATCATTCCAAACAAGGTTGAAACTTCAACCAAGATTATTAGATGTACATCCTTGGAAAGAAATCACTGCATTTCTCTACTGTTGACCTGAAAAATAAGACAAACCCCTCCACTGAACTTGCTTATAATAAAGTGATGGAAATATCAAATGGAAGTGTTAGAAACATCTTATTTTACACGAGCCTTATACACTGCTCTATGTTAATTACAGTTTGGCTCACACATCTGTTCATTGAAGTTACAATGTTCTCAAATTCTGTTACTGATCCTGCAGAGTGGGCCCCAACAAGGGTCTCCCTGCCCAGTGTCATTGGAGCCAACAGATCGAGACTGACTTTGGTTCAGAAGCAAAGGAAAACTTTATATTTTGATCAGAGAATGGAGAGGTGAGAGTGTGTGCTCCCCTGCGGGTTGTGGGCCGGGCTGCTGTGTAGGGATCCTGTCAGCATCAGCGGGAGGGAGGGGGCGGAGCTCTCGAGGGCCAGGTTGGCTGGAGCTCAGGCTCCTATGTCGCAGAGTGTGCACGGGGCCCCACGAGCTGAGGTGTCGGCCCAGCCATTTTGCACGAGGAAATCGGGTCTGAAGTGTCGGGTGTGGGACCTCTGCATGTGGAAACCTAGGAGCAAGTGAAATTAGACAAAGCACAAAGGAAAAAATGGTTAGACTTTATTTTATTGCCCAGATTCTATTTTTATCTCCCAGGAATTTTTAATGGGCTTTGCCAGTGACAAAGCCCTCCTCTGCCTTTTGTCCCATTCCTCATTCTTGGGGCGCTGAGGGTGCAGACACGTCTTCTGTAAATGCTTCATGCTGAGTTGGGTGTCCTCATACCCGGGGGGAGGGGCAGGACTTCTCCCCAGCAGCCTCCAGGTGAGGTTGATTGTCTGCAGGCCTCCTCCCTCACTGCTCGTCTGCCTGAGCACCAGCATTGGAAGTTTTATAGAATCTAATGACCTTTAAGGGTCCAGGAAAGAGATGTGCAGAGACGCTGGGGGGGTGGGCGGTTTTACCCTGCTCCACATTGGTTCGGCCCCCTTAGGCTGATGGTTTCTGCCAGCCTAGATGCTCTGACCAGTAGTCTGTGCTTTCTTCAGTTAGGCCACTGAATTAACGTACAAACAGCACCAGGTGTCAGAGCCCTGCTTGCTCAACTCCCAGACAGTCCAGGGCCGGTGGTGATCCAGGACCATGACGGCCACTCAGTCAACGGCCTTTTGAAGTAGCCAGGAGTACAGCCGGTCTCATTGGCCGCCGTCACTGCGGTGTCTGTAGGCTTTTCTATGGTGGCAGCGTTATTTACGGTTCCCCTGCCAAGTTTATTAGCTCCGCTCTGGGTGCAGTAAGTCCTGTAAGCAATAGTCTGCTCTTTTGGGGCACACTCTTGTTGTTTTCTGAGAGAAGCTCCAGGTCAAGTGATGGTCACACGAGTCGTCATGGGGGCCCATTGCCCCAGGTTGTCTCTCTGGAGGTTGGTGTTGGAGGGCCTCCTCACTCGAGGTCATTGTGCCCACGGAGCAATCCCTGCAACTTCAGGGCATGGTGGGTGGTTAGGATCACCAAGTGGCGTCCTTTTCCCTTAGGAGGGAGCTGGCTTTGCGGGCTGCTGATTTCCAGGTTTTTAGATACCTCCAGTATCCTGGTCGGATGGGGTGGCTGGCCAATGCCTGGAGGGCATTCTTGCATTGTTCCATTTCAAGTGGTCCCAGTTTTTGCACTAATACTCCAAGGGCGATTCGCCTTGGACCAGGAATGTAAAGGTCAAAGGGTTTAGCTAACTTAGGGAGGTCCAGGGCCAGGGTCTGAATTGACTGCTCTTTCCATTCTTGAAAGGCCGCTTCTGGATTCTATTCAAAAGGATCATCATCTTTTCCTTTCAGTGTTTCATATAGAGGCCCAGCTATTAGACTGTAGTTAGGGATCCAGATGCAGCAAACCCCGGTCTCCCCAGGAACCCCTAAGCTGTCTTCTAGTTTCAGGAAAGGTGAGGCTGCAAATGGCTTCTTCCCTTTCCTGGGGTGGGCTTCTCCGACCTTCTGTGCGAATGAAGCCCAGGAAGGCCACCTTAGTTTGTGATATTTGAGCCTTTTCCTTGGACACCTTCTATCTTTTATTGGCTAGGTAGTTCAGAGGCCTCCTTAGTCGGGCTGGTGATCAGAATGTCATCTGCATATTGAAGGAGGGTTCCCTTCTCCAGAGGTAGATCTTTTAGGTCTTTAGCTAACGTTTCCCCAAAGATGGTGTGGGAATTTTTGAACCCCTGGGGCAGGACGGCCCAGCAGTATTGTTTTTGTTGTAGGTTGAGTCCTGCCACTCACAGCCAAAATTTCTTGTGACTCTGGGACTAATGGAATACAGAAGAAGGCATCATTGAAGTCTAATACAGAATGCCATGTCCTGGTGGATGGTAGAATGACCAGCAGGGTGTAGGAATTAGGAACTACTAGATGTATATCCTCTGTGGCTTCACTGACTGTCCTGGCGTCCTCTACCAGGTCCCCAGCAGCCCACGGGGCTCTTGTGGTCAGGCCCCTCCCAGGATATGGAGCTCACCTGGGCAGGTACGCAGCAGCCCACGGGGCTCTCATGGGCAGGCCCCTCCCTGGATATGGAGCTCCCGTGGACAGGTACCCCGGCAGGGCTGGGCACACAGGAACCGTGCACATAGCCCTCATTGCAGAGCACCCCCAGCACCCCTGTCACTCAGAGCTGACACAGAGCACCTCAGAGCAGAGCTTGAACTAACAAACAGCAGCTCCAACAGGTCTGTGACCCTAGGCTTCACTCTGTGCGGCCTCCCTCTGCCTGGTCTTCCAGGGGCTTCCACTGCAGCCGGGGCACCAGGCCTCTGTCTCCACCCACCACCCCTCCTCTCCCTGACTCCTGGGTTCCTCTCATTAGCAGAGGGTCTTCTTGAAGTTGTCTCCCACTCATGGACCAGATAAAATGATTCGAAAACAAGCCAGGGCTGCCGCCCCTTATCTATCCTGACTCTCGGGACCCTACACCTGTTCCTTGGATCTGGCCGGTGCAGCAAGGCCCATTTTCTGCAACTCTGAGCCCCTGAGGGGCGAGGATTGGCTGACCTGGGCAGCCTGACCCGGCCGGCCAGCCCTTCCCAGGTGTGCCTGGGTTGAGGTCAATATAAACACCCCTCCAGGCAGCAAAAGCCTCTGCAGCTGTGCCTGACGCCATATTCTCTGCCCCGTCAGCAGTCTCGGGGTTGGGCTGGTGGGAGGGAGTAGGGCCCACGGCTCTATGAGTGGCCCAGTGTGACTGGGGCTCTGCTGGACTTTCTGCAGGAGTTGCCGGGCTGCCACCTGCTAAAGAAGAGGATGTGTCACCCATACTTGCTGCTGGAATTTCTCCCCGGGCAGAGGTGAGGAAGGAAAAAAGCAGTGGGGGCCGGGACAGGAGGGGTACCTCAGGCAGGGAAATGGAAAGCTTCCAGACGAGCGCCCGGGGCCAGGACCATCCTGGCTGGCCTGCAGGCACCAAGTCAGCCTGCGTGCTGTCGCTGGTGTGACTCCAAGCCCCTTCCTCTAGTTTTGAAAGTCTTTGCACACATTCAGGTGTTTTACCTGGGAAGGGTGGGAAAAGTTCAGCAGCAGCTGGCCTGGGGCTCAGCTCACGTTTACTCAGAGACGCCTCCTCACGGTCCCCCAGCTTTGCAATGAGGACGCTCCTCGTGTGGGGGCTGCTGGCTGCATGGAAGATGATTCCCCACCTGTGACCAACTTCAGAATTGTTTACCCCTGGAGCAAGTGCCCTGATAGGGTTTTCCTCTGTATGACCAGTGGGTTCTGTTTTTTTTTTTTCTTTCTTTTTTGGTTCAAGGTAAGTTTTATTCCTCTTTTTGTATTTATGGATATAAGCATGGAAATAATTCATTCATATAAATACGTCTATGGGAAGGGCAGAACTTTTTTTTCTGTTTTATTTTTTTAAGTATTACTTATTTTTTAATTTTTGAATTTATTTTATTCATTTTTTTATACAGCAGGCTCTTATTGGTAACCTATTTTATACATATAAGTGTATATATGTCAATCCCAGGCTCGCAATTCATCCCACCACCACCACCCTGCCACTTTCCCCCCTTGGTGTCCATACATTTGTTCTCTACATCTGTGTCTCTATTTCTGCCTTGCAAACCGGTTCATCTTTACCATTTTTCTAGGTTCCACATGTATGCGTTAATATACGATATTTGTTTTTCTCTTTCTGACTTACTTCACTCTGTATGACAGTCTCTAGATCTATCCACGTCTCTACAAATGACCCAATTTCATTCCTTTTTATGGCTGAGTAATATTCCATTTTATATATGTAGCACATCTTTTCTGTTCGTCTGTCTATGGGCATTTAGGTTGCTTCCATGACCTGGCTATTGTAAATAGTGCTGCAATGAATATTGTGGTGAATATGTCTTTTTGAATTATGGTTTTCTCTGGGTATATGGCCAGTAGTGGGATTGCTGGGTCATATGGTAATTCTATTTTTAGTTTTTTAAGGAACCTCCATACTGTTCTCCATCGTGACTGTATCAATTTACATTCCCACAAATAGTGTAAGAGGGTTCCCTTTTCTCCACACCCTCTCCAGCATTTGTTGCTTGTAGATTTTCTGATGATGCCCATTCTAACTCGTGTGAGGCGATACCTCATTGTAGTTTTGGTTTATATTTCTCTAATAATTAGTGATGTTGAGCAGCTTTTCATGTGCTTCTTGGTCATCTGTATGTCTTCTTGGGACAAATGTCTATTTACGTCATCTGCCCATTTTTGGATTGGGTTGTTTGTTTTTTTACTGTTGAGCTGCATGAGCTGTTTATATACATTGGAGATTAATCCTTTGTCCATTGATTCGTTTGCAAATATTTTCTCCCATTGTGAGGGTTGTCTTTTCGTCTTGTTTGTAGTTTCCTTTGCTTTGCAAAAGCTTTTAGGTTTCATTTGCTCCCATATGTTTATTTTTTTGTATTCCATTACTCTAGGAGGTGGATCAAAAAAGATCTTGCTGTGATTTATGTCAAAGAGTATTCTTCCTATGTTTTCCTCTAAGAGTTTTATAGTGTCCGGTCTTACATTTTGGTCTCTAATCCATTTTGAGTTTATTTTTTGTGTATGGTGTTAGGGAGTGTTCTAATTTCATTCTTTTACATGTAGCTGTCCATTTTTCCCAGCACCACTTATTGAAGAGACTGTCTTTTCTCCTTTGTATACCCTTGCCTCCTTTGTCATAGATTAGTGGGCCATAGGTGTGTAGGTTTATCTCTGGGCTTTTTTTTTTCTTTTACATCTTTATTGGAGTATAATTGCTTTACAATTGTGTGTTAGTTTCTGCTGTATAAAAAAGTGAATCAGCTGTGCGTATACATATAACACCATATCCCCTCCCTCTTGCAACTCCCTCTCACTCCCTTATCCCACCCTTTTAGGTGGTCACAAAGCACAGAGCTGATCTCCCTGTGCTATGTGGCTGCTTCCCAGTAGCTATCAATTTTACATTTGGTAGTGTATATATGTCCATACCACTCTCTCACTTTGTCCCAGCTTACCCTTCCCTCTCCCCATGTCCTCAAGTCCTTTCTCTACGTCTGTGTCCTTAATCCTTTCCTGCCCCTAGGTTCTTCATAAACTTTTTTTTTAAGATTCCATATATATGTGTTAGCATACGGTATTTGTTTTTCTCTTTCTGACTTACTTCACTCTGTAGGACAGACTCTAGATCCATCCACCTCACTAAAAGTAACTCAATTTCGTTTCTTTTTATGGCTGAATAATGTTCCATTGTATATTTGTGCCACATCTTCCTTATCCATTTATCTGTTGATGGACACTTAGGTTGCTTCCATGTCCTGGCTATTGTAAATAGAGCTACAGTGAACATTGTGGTACATGACTCTTTTTGAATTATGGTTTTCTCAGGGTAAATGTCCAGGAGTGGGTTTGCTGGGTTGTATGGTAGTTCTATTTTTAGTTTTTAAGGAACCCCCATACCGTTCTCCCTAGTGGCTATATCAATTTACATTCCCACCAACAGTGCAAGAGGGTTCCCTTTGCTCCAATAAATGCCTCTCCAGCATTTATTGTTGGTAGATTTTTTGATGATGGCCATTCTGACTGGTGTGAGGTGATACCTCACTGTAGTTTTGATTTGCATTTCTCTAATGATTAGTGATGTTCAGCATCCTTTCATGTGTTTGTTGGCAACCTGTATATCTTCTTTGGAGAAATGTCTATTTAGGTCTTCTGCCCATTTTTGGATTGGGTTGTTTGGTTTTGTGATATTGAGCTACATGAGCTGCTTTTTGGAGATTAATCCTTTGCCATTTGCTTCATTTGAAAATATTTTCTCCCATTCTGATGGTTGTCTTTTCATCTTGCTTATGTTTTCCTTTGCTGTGCAAAAGAATTTATGTTTCATTCGGTCCCATTTTTTTATTTTTGTTTTTATTTCCATTTCTCTAGGAGGTGGGTCAAAAAGGATCTTGCTGTGATTTATGTCATAGACTGTTCTGCTTATGTTTTCCTCTAAGAGTTTTATAGTGGCTGGTCTTATATTTAGGTCTCTAATCCATTTTGAGTTTATTTTTGTGTATGGTGTTAGGGAGTGTACTAATTTCATTCTTTTACATGTAACTGTCCAGTTTTCCCAGCACCACTTGCTGAAGACACTGTCTTTTCTCCATTGTATACCCTTGCCTCCTTTGTCATAGATTAGTGAACCATAGGTACGTGGGTTTATCTCTGTGCTTTCTATCCTGTTCTATTGACCTATATTTCTGTTCTTGTGTCAGTACCATATTATCTTGATTACTGTAGCTTTGCAATATAGTCTGAAGTCTGGAAGTCTGATTCCTCCAGCTCTTTTTTTTTCCCCCCTCAAGACTGCTTTGGCTATCCAGGGTCTTTTGTGTCTCCCTACAAATTTTAAGATTTTTTTTTCTTGTTCTGTAGAAAATGCCAAAGGTATTTTGATCGGGATTGCATTGAATCTGTAGATTGCTTTGGGTAGTATAGTCATTTTCACAATATTGATTCTTCTAATCCGAGAACATGGTATATGTCTCCATCTGTTTATATCATCTTTGATTTCTTTCATCAGTGTCTTATAGTTTTCTGAGTACAGGTCTTTTACTTCCTTAGGTAGGTTTATTCCTAGGTATTTTATTCTTTTTGTTGCAGTGGTAATGGGATTGTTTCCTTAATTTCTCTTTCTGATCTTTCATTGTTAGTGTATAGGAATGCAAGCAATTTCTGTGCATTAATTTTGTATCCTGCAACTTTACCAAATTCATTGATTAGCTCCAGTGGTTTTCTGGTGGCATCTTTAGGATTCTCTATCTATGATATCATGTCATCTGCAAACAGTGACAATTTTACTTCTTCTTTTCCTTTTTGTATTCCTTTTATTTCTTTTTCTTCTCTGATTGCCATGGCTAGGACTTCCAAAACTATGTTGAATAGCAGTGGTGAGAGTGGACATCCTCGTCTTGTTCCTGATCTTAGAGGAAACGCTTTCAGTTTTTCACCATTGAGAATGTTGTTTGCTGTGGGTTTGTCATATATGGCCTTTATTATGTTGAGGTAGTTTCCCTCTATGCCCACACTCTGCAGAGTTTTTATCGTAAATGAGTGTTGAATTTTCTCAAAATCTTTTCCTTCATCTATTGAGATGATCATATGCTTTTATTCTACAATTTGTTAATATGGTGTATCACATTGATTTGTGTATATTGAAGAATCCTCGCATCCCTGGGATAAACCCCACTTGATCATGGTGTATGATCCTTTTCATGTGTTGTTCGATTCTGTTTGCTAGTATTTTGTTGAGGATTTTTACATCTATATTCATCAGTGATATTGGTCTATAATTTTCTTTCCTTGTAGTATCTCTGTCTGATTTTGGTATCAGGGTGATGGTGGTCTCATAGAATGAGTTTGGGAGTGTTCCTTCCGCTGCAATTGTTTTGAAGAATTTGAGAAGGTTGGGTGTTAGCTCTGCTCTAAATGTTTGATAGAATTCACCTGTGATGCCATCTGGTTCTGGACTTTTGTTTGTTGGAAGATTTTTAATCACAGTTTCAATTTCATTGCTTGTGATAGGTTTGTTCATATTTTCTATTTCTTCCTGGTTCAGTCTTAGAAGGTTATCCCTTTCTAAGAATTTGTCCATTTCTTCCAGATTGTCCATTTTATTGGCCTAGAGTTGCTTGTAGTAGTCTCTTAGGATGCTTTGTATTCCTGTGGTGTCTGTTATAACTTCTGCTTTTTCACTTCTAATTTTGTTGATTTGCGTCCTCTCCCTCTTTTTCTGGAGTCCGGCTAGAGGTTGATCATTTTTGCTTATCTTCTCAAAGAACCAGCTTTTAGTTTTATTGATCTTTGCTTTCGTTTTCTTTGTTTCTATTTCATTTATTTCTGCTCTGATCTTTATGATTTCTTTCCTTCTACTAACTTTGGGTTTTGTTCTTCTTTCTCTAGTTCCTCTAGGTGTAAGGTTAGATTGTTTATTTGAGATTTTTCTTGTTTCTTGAGGTAGGCTTGTATTGCTATAAACTTCCCTCTTAGAACTCCTTTTGCTGCATCCCATAGGTTTTGGATCATCGTGTTTTTGTTGTCATTTGTCTCTAGGTAGTTTTTGATTTCCTCTTTGATTTCTTCAGTGATCTCTTGGTTATTTAGTAACGTATTGTTTAGCCTCCATGTGTTTGTGTTTTTTACGGTTTTTTCCGTGTAATTGATTTCTAATCTCATAGCATTGTGGTCGGAACAGCTGCTTGATATGATTTCAGTTTTCTTAAATTTACTGAGGCTTTATCTGTGACCCAAGATGTGATCTATCCTGGAGAATGTTCCGTGTGCAGTTGAGAAGAACGTGTAATCTGCTGTTTTTGGATGGAATGTCCTATAAATATCAATTAACTCTATCTGGTCTATTGTGTCATTTAAAGCTTGTGTTTCCTTATTAATTTTCTGTCTGGCTGATCTCCACTGGTGTAAGTGAGCTGTTAAAGTCCCCCGCTATTATTGTGTTACTGTCGATTTCCTCTTTTATAGCTGTTAGCAGTTGCCTTATACATTGAGCTGCTCCTATTTTGGGTACATATATATTTATAATTGTTATATCTTCTTCTTGGATTGATCCCCTGACCATTATGCAGTGCCTTTCCTTGTCTCTTGTAACGTTCTTTATTTTAAAGTCTATTTTATCTGATATGAGTATTGCTACTCCAGCTTTCTTTTGATTTTCATTTGCATAGAATATATTTTTCCATCGCCTCACTTTGAGTCTGTATGTGTCCCTAGGTCTGAAATGGATCTCTTGTAGACAGCATATATATGGGTCTTGTTTTTGTATCCATTCAGCGAGCCTGTGTCTTTTGGTTGGAACATGTAGTGCATTCACGTTTAAGGTAATTATCGATATGTATGTTCCTACTACTATTTTCTTAATTGTTATGGGTTTGTCTTGGTGGGTCCTTTTCTTCTCTTGTGTTTCCCACTTAGAGAAGTTCCTTTAGCATTTGGTGTAGAGCTGGTTTCATGGTGCTGAATTCTCTTAGCTTTTGCTTGTCTGTAAGGCTTTTGATTTCTCCATCAAATCTGAATGAGCTCTTTGCAGGGTGGAGTACTCTTGGTTGTAGGTTCTTCCCTTTCATCACTTTAAATTTATCATGCCACTTCCTTCTGGCTTGTAGATTTTCTGCTGAGAAATCAGTTGTTATCCTTATGGGAGTTCCCTTGTATGTTATTTGTCATTTTTCCCTTGCTGCTTTCAATCATTTTTCTTTGTCGTTAATTTTTGTCAATTTGATTACTATGTGTCTTGTCATTTTTCTCCTTTGGTTTATCCTGCCTGGGACACTCTGTGCTTCTGGACTTGGGTGGCTATTTCTTTTCCCATGCTAGGGAAGTTTTTGACCATTATCTCTTTAAATATATTCTCGGGTCCTTTCTCTCTCTCTTCTCCTTCTGGGACCCCTATAATGCGAATGTTGTTGCGTTTAATGTTGTCCCAGAGGACTCTTGGGGTGTCTTCGTTTATTTTCATTCTTTTTCTTTATTCTGTTCCATGGCAGTGATTTCCACCTTTCTGTCTTCCAGGTCACTTATCCGTTCTTCTGCCACAGTTATTCTGCTACTGATTCCTTCTAGTGTATTTTTCATTTCAGTTATTCCATTGTTCACCTCTGTTTGTTTGTTCTTTAATTCTTCTAGGTGTTTGTTCCTTAATTCTTCTAGGTCTTTGTTAAACATTTCTTGCATCTTCTCGATCTTTGCCTCCTTTCTTTTTCCAAGGTCTTGGCTCAACTTCACTATCATTATTCTGAATTTTTTTTCTGGAAGGTTCCCTATCTCCACCTCATTTTGTTTTTTTTCTGGGGTTTTATCTTCTTCCTTGATCTGGTATAAAGTCCTCTGCCTTTTCATTTTGTCTATCTTTCTGTGAATGTGGTTTTCCTTCCACAGGCTGCAGAATTGTAGTTCTTCTTGCTTCTGCTGTCTGCTCTCCGGTGGATGAGTCTATCTTAGAGGCTTGTGCAAGCTTCCTGATGGGAAGGACTGGTGGTGGGTAGAGCTGGGTGTTGCTTTGGTGGGCAGAGCTTTAATCCGCTTGTCTACGGATTAAATAAAACTTTAATAAAAAGTTTAATCCGCTTGTCTGCTGATGCATGGGGCTGGGTTCCCTCCCTGTTGGTTGTTTGGCCTGAGGCGACCCAGCCCTGGAGCCTACCTTGCTCTTGGTGGGGCTAATGGCGGACTCTGGGAGGGCTCACACCAAGGAGTATTTCCCAGAACTTCTGCTGCCAGTGTCGTTGTCCTCACGGTGAGCCACAGCCACAGCCACCACCTGCCTCTGCAGGAGACCCTCTAAAAGTAGCAGGTAGTTCTGGTCATTCTCCTACAGGGTCACTGCTCCTTCCCCTGGGTCCTGATGTGCACACTACTTTGTGTGTGCCCTCCAAGAGTGGAGTATCTGAGTGGAGTTGAGACTCTGAGACTCTGTGTGGAGTTGCACAGACTCTGGGTCCTGTGAAGCTTCGATGTTTTGTGATTCTAGAAATCCTATAGGAGACGGTCCACAGCAGGTGACGCTAATGTTGTCAGTAGAGGTGTTGAAGCCAAAGATCTGCAGTTCCAACTAGAGGTGCCGATGTACATACAGGACAAAATCATCTCGTGTGAATGTAGTTCAGGCATGTTTAAGATGAATGCAGTCATGTTAATGTCTACCATATTCTATCTTGAGCCTCTCCTCAGGGACCCCCTCCTCAGTTCCTGAGGCTCCTGTAAGTCATGTACAGGGGACTGGAGAGTGGGCTCCGTCCAGTCTGAGCCCTGAGTTACCCTGTGTGTATCTTAGGATACTTTGTATTTCTGTGGTGTCCGTTGTAACATCATCTCTTTCATTTCAGATTTATTTGGGCCCTCTCTTTTTAAAAAAAACATACTACTGTTGTCTTTTATTCTTTACAGAAGTTTAATAAGTGTTTGATCTACTATCCTTACCCTATGTATACTTTTTGCAGTGAGATTTTTACTTTTCTTTGTTTCCTTGTTACTATCAATAATTAGTGAGACTTCTTTTAAGCTACCTTCAACATTGCTTATAAAGCTGCTTTATTAGTGATGACAGAGCCTTAATGGAAGTCATGTTCTGGTTGTAAATTAGAATGCAATGTGCCAGCAAATAGCCCCTTAAGTTTATGTCTCATTACTTCTTGTTCTTTTTTTAATTTAATTTTTATTTTTTGTCAGAGCAAATTTAATTAAAATGTTTTGTTTCTTCTAGGTGTGAAAGATGTGGTTCTTTTAAACATATACATATATCTATTCTTCTTTGGATCATTTTCCCATGTAGGTTATGACACGATGTTGAGTAGTCTTGTCTTGGTATTACGTAGGTCTTTGGTGATTACATATTTCACATGTGTTTCTATATCTATCTTAACCCCAATATCCTAATGTATCCAATCCTCACACCTTTCCATTTGGTGAACCATAAGTTTGTTTAATGAATCTGTGATTGCATTTCTCTGTGGAAATATCTTCATTGGTATCAATTTTTAGCTAAGACCTATAAGTGATATTATAGGATATGTGTCTTTTGCTTTCTGACTTAGTACAATTTGCCTGATTACCTCAAGAATCATACATGGTGCTGCAAATGGCATTGTTTCATTTTTTTCCCTGGCTAATATTCCATCTGTACGTGTACCAGTTCTTCTTTGGCCACGCACCTCTTGATGGACTTTCTGGTTGCCTCCATGTCTTGGCTATTGTAATACTGCTGCAATGCACATTTGCTTGCCTGTGTCTTTCCAGTTATATCTTCTTATGTTATAGGCCAAGGAGTGGGCTTGCTGTATCATATGGTAGCTCAGTGTGTATGTTTTAAAGGCACCACCATTCAGTTCTCATTAGTGGCTCTTTCCAGGTTACGTCCCACTTAAAATTGAGGGTATGCATTTCTCCAAAACACCTTCAATATTTATTGTTTGTAGTTTTCTTGCTGATGGTTATTCTAACAGGTGCGAGCTGATACCTATCTGTGGTTGAATTTGCATGTGTCCCATAATCTGTTGAAATTGAGCTTTAAAGCATGCCCTTTTTATTTATCAAACTGTGATTACAGCTTAGTTCTTCAAAGTGTTTTCTTAAAGTAAGTGTCACATTTTGAAAATTTTTGGCCATTACCTCCCTCAAGACATTTTGAGGGCACGTTTCATTTACAGCCCTGAAGTACTTGTTCATATGAAGTGACCATTAGCACAGGTTTTAAAGCTGCTTTTGCAGGTAACGGCCAGAGGGTGGCAGCCTTTCTACGTTCCCAATCTGGTATATAGGGAAAGAGACCTTCAGCCCCAAGAGTGTCCAGCTTTATTTCTCATCCAGCTGTGGGTCTAGATATGGTCACACCAGGTTGCATCACAGCCCCGGAACGAATTATGTAAAAATTTCTCCCTCTATCACTGTCTTTGTTCTTTGGGATTTTAAAGTAATTTATTTTTATAATGGGGTTTAGCTGCTTTTCACTGCTGTGTTTATGCCCCTTTACACCCACTTGATTCACTTACAGAGAGAAATCAATACATAGGTTTTAAGATTTTTACTAGTCAGATATATTCTTGTTCGTTGAATAGGGGGTGTTGCATCCACTTCACTGAGCAAGGAGTAGGTCTTGTCTATTACATATTGGGTTTATGGATCGGTGTTTGAGCTAATATGAAACCCTTGTTTTATGCATCACCCCACCTCACCTTTCCCGTTAAGCAGCCATAGTGTGTTTTCTGCATGTGTGACTCTGTTCTGTTTTGTAATTCAGTTCAAGTGTAACGGTTTTTACATTCCCTCTACAAGTGATATCTTATGATAAGTGTCTTTTTCTGTGTGACTTATTTCACTTAGAATCGTCGAACATAAATCCACTCATCATGCTGCTAATAGCCTTATGACATTGATTTCATGGCTGAGTGATATTCCATTGTACATAAGGACCACAACATCGTTATCCATTTTCCTATTTCCTGGGATATTTAAGGTGTAATGAAGAGGAGGTTCTTGTCAACAGAGCAGCCCTAAACTTTGGTGTGCCTGTGTCTTGCTGATTTTTAGTTTTCCCAATTTATACGCCCATGAGTGGAAGTGACCTATGCTCTCTAAGCTGTGTTTTTTAGATGTTTCAGGACACACCGTACACTTCTCCAGAGTGGCTGTTGGCAATTTACATCCCGCCCATCAGTGTAGCAAGGCTCCCATTTCTCCATGGCCTGTCCTGCATTTCTGGTTTTGACACTTTTTTCAGCATGGCCCTTTTGACCGATGGGAAGCGAGACTTCTTTGTAGCGCTGATTTGCCTTTCCAGGTTCCTTGGTTGGCCAAAAAGGGCGTATGCGTTTTTTCCTGAATATATTCAGGAAAAAACGCATACGCCCTTTTTGGCCAAGGGTATCATTGTCAACGTTTTGCCGCTTTTCATCTGCTTTAAAGGCGATTCGAAACTACCTCCTTAAGTCTGTTTCTGAAATTCTGCCTTGCTTTCAAATCCTCTTCGTTGCCTTCCCTCAATATATTTGTGGACGAGAGTTATCATTGATAACTCTGCAGGTTTGTGAATTGCAGTGCCCCTGAGCTCCATTTTTCAACTCGCTTTTTTGGGAGTTGGCCACAAAAGCGCAGGATTGCTTCAGGCCCTGTTCTACTTCCGGGGGGCAGGTTGAGCCTGTGGTTAATTCTTCTTTCTGAAGGGAAAATAGAGTGACCTGTGCTTCTCCCAACACCTAGATCTAGTCTCTCATTGGTTCCCCCTCTTCCCGTTCATTCTCAGTACAAATTGCAACCTGTACGGAACAGGAGGTTAAAGGTGCTGATGCTCCAAGTAGGGAGATTGCTAGGAAAGTGGCTGGAATGGCGAACCCGAGCACAAGGAGATGAGAAATGAGGTGCATTTTAGAAACCTTTCCCGATCACATGCTGTACCATCTTCTGGGTTTCTCATGCATGTTTTTGATGTAGGAAGATGCCCTTGGACCTGGAGATTTGGGACCCATGGGATGGGTGTCACGCAGTATTACTTTAAAGGGTCTGCGTTTGCTCATCCAACCTCACCAAACCTCTCAGCCGCAAGAGTGTCCACCCTTATGTCTCACCCAGCTGTGGGTCTAGATATGGTCGATCCAGGTTGCATCACAGCCCCTGAACGAATTGTGTAAGAATTTCTCTCTCTTTCACTGTCTTTGTATCATGGGTTTTTAAAACTAATTTATTTTTATAATGGGGTTTAGCTGCTTTTGACTACGGTGTTTATGCGGCTTTACACCCACTTAACACACTAACAGAGAGATATCAATACATAGGTTTTAAGATTATTACTAATCAAATATATTCTTTTGCGGTGAATAGGGTGTGTTGAGTCCTGTTCTCTGAGCAAGGAGTAGGTCTTGTCTATTACGTATTGGGTTTATGGAAAGGTATCTCAGATAATTTGAAAACCTTGTTTTATGCATCACCCCACGTCACCTTTCCCATTAAGCAGCCATAGTGTGTTTTCTAAACGTGTGACTCTGTTCTGCTTTGTAATTCAGTTCAAGTGTAGCGGTTTTTACATTCCCTCTATAAGTGATAGCTTATGATAAGTGTCCTTTTCTGTGTGACTTATTTCACTTAGAATCGTCGTACCTAAATCCACTCATCATGCTGCTTCTAGCCTTATGACATTGATTTCATGGCTGAGTGATATTCCATTGTACATAAGGACCACAACTTCTTTATCCATTTTTCTCTTTCCTGGGATATTTAAGGTGGAATGAAGTGGAGGTCCTTGTCAACAGAGCAGCCCTAAACTTTGGGGTGCTTGTGTCTTGCTGATTTTTAATTTTCCCAATTTATACCCCCATGAGTGGAAGTGCCCTATGCTCTCTAAGCTGTGTTTTTTAAATGTTTCAGGACACACCGTACACTTCTGCAGAGTGGCTGTTGGCAATTTACATTCCGCCCATCAGTGTAGCAAGGCTCCCATTTCTCCATGGCCTGTCCTGCATTTCTGGTTTTGACACTTTTTTCAGCATGGCCCTTTTGACCGAAGGGAAGCGAGTCTTCTTTGTTGCGCTGATTTGCCTTTCCAGGTTGCTTGGTTGGCCAAAAATGGCGTATGCGTTTTTTCCTGAATATATTCAGGAAAAAACGCATACGCCCTTTTTTGGCCTAGGGCATCATTGTCAACGTTTTTCCGCTTTTCATGTGCTTTAAAGGTGATCCGAATCTACCTCCTGAAATCTGTTTCCTGCAATTCTGCCTTGATTTCAAATCCTCTTCTTTGCCTTCCCTCAATATATTTGTGGACGAGACTTATCATTTATAACTCTGCAGGTTTGTGAATTGCAGTGCCCTGAACCTCCATTTTACAACTCGTGTATTTGGGAGCTGGCCACAAAAGCGCAGGATGGCTTTAGGCTCTGTTCTGGTTCCGCGGGACAGGTTGAGCCTGTGGTTAATTCTTCTTCCTGATGGGAAAGTAGAGTGACCTGTGCCTGTCCCAACACCAAGAGCTAGGCTCTCATTGGTTCCCCGTCTTCCCGTTCATCCTCAGGACAAATTGAAAGCCTGTACGGAACAGGAGGTTAAAGGTGCTGATGCTCCAAGTAGGGAGATTGCTAGTAAGGCGGCTGGAATGGCGAACCCGGGCACAAGGAGATGAGAAATGAGGTGCGTTTTAGAAACCTTTCCCCATCACATGGTGTACCATCTTCTGGGTTTCTCATGCATGTTTTCGATGTAGGAAGATGCCCTTGAACCTGGAGATTTGGGACCCATACGATGGGTACCACGCAGTATTACTTTAAAGGGTCTGCGTTTGCTCACCCAACCTCACCAAACGTCTCAGCCCCAAAAGTGTCCACCCTTATGTCTCATCCAGCTCTGGTTCTAGTTATGGTCAATCCAGGTTGCATCACAGCCCCTGAACGCATTGTGTAAGAATTTCTCTCTCTTTCACTGTCTTTCTTTCATGGGTTTTTCGAAGTAATTTATTTTTATAATGGGGTTTAGCTGCTTTTCGCTGCTGTGTTTATGCCCCTTTACACCCACTTGATTCACTTACAGAGAGAAATCAATACATAGGTTTTAAGATTTTTACTAGTCAGATATATTCTTGTTCGTTGAATAGGGGGTGTTGCATCCACTTCACTGAGCAAGGAGTAGGTCTTGTCTATTACATATTGGGTTTATGGATCGGTGTTTGAGCTAATATGAAACCCTTGTTTTATGCATCACCCCACCTCACCTTTCCCGTTAAGCAGCCATAGTGTGTTTTCTAAATGTGTGACTCTGTTCTGTTTTGTAATTCAGTTCAAGTGTAACGGTTTTTACATTCCCTCTACAAGTGATATCTTATGATAAGTGTCTTTTTCTGTG
Source organism: Balaenoptera borealis (assembly GCF_965194805.1). Classification (NCBI taxonomy): domain Eukaryota; kingdom Metazoa; phylum Chordata; class Mammalia; order Artiodactyla; family Balaenopteridae; genus Balaenoptera; species Balaenoptera borealis. Next base: position 1,088,936 of record NW_028123977.1, on the reverse strand, counting down.
TGACTTATTTCACTTAGAATCGTCGAACATAAATCCACTCATCATGCTGCTAATAGCCTTATGACATTGATTTCATGGCTGAGTGATATTCCATTGTACATAAGGACCACAACATCGTTATCCATTTTCCTATTTCCTGGGATATTTAAGGTGTAATGAAGAGGAGGTTCTTGTCAACAGAGCAGCCCTAAACTTTGGTGTGCCTGTGTCTTGCTGATTTTTAGTTTTCCCAATTTATACGCCCATGAGTGGAAGTGACCTATGCTCTCTAAGCTGTGTTTTTTAGATGTTTCAGGACACACCGTACACTTCTCCAGAGTGGCTGTTGGCAATTTACATCCCGCCCATCAGTGTAGCAAGGCTCCCATTTCTCCATGGCCTGTCCTGCATTTCTGGTTTTGACACTTTTTTCAGCATGGCCCTTTTGACCGATGGGAAGCGAGACTTCTTTGTAGCGCTGATTTGCCTTTCCAGGTTGCTTGGTTGGCCAAAAAGGGCGTATGCGTTTTTTCCTGAATATATTCAGGAAAAAACGCATACGCCCTTTTTGGCCAAGGGTATCATTGTCAACGTTTTGCCGCTTTTCATCTGCTTTAAAGGCGATTCGAAACTACCTCCTTAAGTTTGTTTCTGAAATTCTGCCTTGCTTTCAAATCCTCTTCGTTGCCTTCCCTCAATATATTTGTGGACGAGAGTTATCATTGATAACTCTGCAGGTTTGTGAATTGCAGTGCCCCTGAGCTCCATTTTTCAACTCGCTTTTTTGGGAGTTGGCCACAAAAGCGCAGGATTGCTTCAGGCCCTGTTCTACTTCCGGGGGGCAGGTTGAGCCTGTGGTTAATTCTTCTTTCTGAAGGGAAAATAGAGTGACCTGTGCTTCTCCCAACACCTAGATCTAGTCTCTCATTGGTTCCCCCTCTTCCCGTTCATTCTCAGTACAAATTGCAACCTGTACGGAACAGGAGGTTAAAGGTGCTGATGCTCCAAGTAGGGAGATTGCTAGGAAAGTGGCTGGAATGGCGAACCCGAGCACAAGGAGATGAGAAATGAGGTGCATTTTAGAAACCTTTCCCGATCACATGCTGTACCATCTTCTGGGTTTCTCATGCATGTTTTTGATGTAGGAAGATGCCCTTGGACCTGGAGATTTGGGACCCATGGGATGGGTGTCACGCAGTATTACTTTAAAGGGTCTGCGTTTGCTCATCCAACCTCACCAAACCTCTCAGCCGCAAGAGTGTCCACCCTTATGTCTCACCCAGCTGTGGGTCTAGATATGGTCGATCCAGGTTGCATCACAGCCCCTGAACGAATTGTGTAAGAATTTCTCTCTCTTTCACTGTCTTTGTATCATGGGTTTTTAAAACTAATTTATTTTTATAATGGGGTTTAGCTGCTTTTGACTACGGTGTTTATGCGGCTTTACACCCACTTAACACACTAACAGAGAGATATCAATACATAGGTTTTAAGATTATTACTAATCAAATATATTCTTTTGCGGTGAATAGGGTGTGTTGAGTCCTGTTCTCTGAGCAAGGAGTAGGTCTTGTCTATTACGTATTGGGTTTATGGGAAGGTATCTCAGATAATTTGAAAACCTTGTTTTATGCATCACCCCACGTCACCTTTCCCATTAAGCAGCCATAGTGTGTTTTCTAAACGTGTGACTCTGTTCTGCTTTGTAATTCAGTTCAAGTGTAGCGGTTTTTACATTCCCTCTATAAGTGATAGCTTATGATAAGTGTCCTTTTCTGTGTGACTTATTTCACTTAGAATCGTCGTACCTAAATCCACTCATCATGCTGCTTCTAGCCTTATGACATTGATTTCATGGCTGAGTGATATTCCATTGTACATAAGGACCACAACTTCTTTATCCATTTTTCTCTTTCCTGGGATATTTAAGGTGGAATGAAGTGGAGGTCCTTGTCAACAGAGCAGCCCTAAACTTTGGGGTGCTTGTGTCTTGCTGATTTTTAATTTTCCCAATTTATACCCCCATGAGTGGAAGTGCCCTATGCTCTCTAAGCTGTGTTTTTTAAATGTTTCAGGACACACCGTACACTTCTGCAGAGTGGCTGTTGGCAATTTACATTCCGCCCATCAGTGTAGCAAGGCTCCCATTTCTCCATGGCCTGTCCTGCATTTCTGGTTTTGACACTTTTTTCAGCATGGCCCTTTTGACCGAAGGGAAGCGAGTCTTCTTTGTTGCGCTGATTTGCCTTTCCAGGTTGCTTGGTTGGCCAAAAAGGGCGTATGCGTTTTTTCCTGAATATATTCAGGAAAAAACGCATACGCCCTTTTTTGGCCTAGGGCATCATTGTCAACGTTTTTCCGCTTTTCATGTGCTTTAAAGGTGATCCGAATCTACCTCCTGAAATCTGTTTCCTGCAATTCTGCCTTGATTTCAAATCCTCTTCTTTGCCTTCCCTCAATATATTTGTGGACGAGACTTATCATTTATAACTCTGCAGGTTTGTGAATTGCAGTGCCCTGAACCTCCATTTTACAACTCGTGTATTTGGGAGCTGGCCACAAAAGCGCAGGATGGCTTTAGGCTCTGTTCTGGTTCCGCGGGACAGGTTGAGCCTGTGGTTAATTCTTCTTCCTGATGGGAAAGTAGAGTGACCTGTGCCTGTCCCAACACCAAGAGCTAGGCTCTCATTGGTTCCCCGTCTTCCCGTTCATCCTCAGGACAAATTGAAAGCCTGTACGGAACAGGAGGTTAAAGGTGCTGATGCTCCAAGTAGGGAGATTGCTAGTAAGGCGGCTGGAATGGCGAACCCGGGCACAAGGAGATGAGAAATGAGGTGCGTTTTAGAAACCTTTCCCCATCACATGGTGTACCATCTTCTGGGTTTCTCATGCATGTTTTCGATGTAGGAAGATGCCCTTGAACCTGGAGATTTGGGACCCATACGATGGGTACCACGCAGTATTACTTTAAAGGGTCTGCGTTTGCTCACCCAACCTCACCAAACGTCTCAGCCCCAAAAGTGTCCACCCTTATGTCTCATCCAGCTCTGGTTCTAGTTATGGTCAATCCAGGTTGCATCACAGCCCCTGAACGCATTGTGTAAGAATTTCTCTCTCTTTCACTGTCTTTCTTTCATGGGTTTTTCGAAGTAATTTATTTTTATAATGGGGTTTAGCTGCTTTTCACTGCTGTGTTTATGCCCCTTTACACCCACTTGATTCACTTACAGAGAGAAATCAATACATAGGTTTTAAGATTTTTACTAGTCAGATATATTCTTGTTCGTTGAATAGGGGGTGTTGCATCCACTTCACTGAGCAAGGAGTAGGTCTTGTCTATTACATATTGGGTTTATGGATCGGTGTTTGAGCTAATATGAAACCCTTGTTTTATGCATCACCCCACCTCACCTTTCCCGTTAAGCAGCCATAGTGTGTTTTCTAAATGTGTGACTCTGTTCTGTTTTGTAATTCAGTTCAAGTGTAACGGTTTTTACATTCCCTCTACAAGTGATATCTTATGATAAGTGTCTTTTTCTGTGTGACTTATTTCACTTAGAATCGTCGAACATAAATCCACTCATCATGCTGCTAATAGCCTTATGACATTGATTTCATGGCTGAGTGATATTCCATTGTACATAAGGACCACAACATCGTTATCCATTTTCCTATTTCCTGGGATATTTAAGGTGTAATGAAGAGGAGGTTCTTGTCAACAGAGCAGCCCTAAACTTTGGTGTGCCTATGTCTTGCTGATTTTTAGTTTTCCCAATTTATACGCCCATGAGTGGAAATGCCCTATGCTCTCTAAGCTGTGTTTTTTAGATGTTTCAGGACACACCGTACACTTCTCCAGAGTGGCTGTTGGCAATTTACATCCCGCCCATCAGTGTAGCAAGGCTCCCATTTCTCCATGGCCTGTCCTGCATTTCTGGTTTTGACACTTTTTTCAACATGGCCCTTTTGACCGATGGGAAGCGAGACTTCTTTGTAGCGCTGATTTGCCTTTCCAGGTTGCTTGGTTGGCCAAAAAGGGCGTATGCGTTTTTTCCTGAATATATTCAGGAAAAAACGCATACGCCCTTTTTGGCCAAAGGCATCATTGTCGACGTTTTGCCGCTTTTCATGTGCTTTAAAAGCGATTCGTATCTACCTCCTGAAATCTGTTTCCTGCAATTCTGCCTTGATTTCAAATCCTCTTCGTTGCCTTCCCTCAATATATTTGTGGACGAGAGTTATCATTTATAACTCTGCAGGTTTTGAGTTGCAGTGCCCCTGAGCTCCATTTTTCAACTCGCTTTTTTGGGAGCTGGCCGCAAAAGCGCAGGATGGTTTCAGGCCCTGTTCTTGTTCCGGGGGGCAGGCTGAGCCTGTGGTTAATTCTTCTTCCTGATGGGAAAATAGAGTGACCTGGGCCTGTCCCAACACCAAGAGCTAGTCTCTCGTTGGTTCCAAGTCTTCCCGTTCATCCTCAGGACAAATTGCAACCTGTACGAAACAGGAGGTTAAAGGTGCTGATGCTCCAAGTAGGGAGATTGCTAGTAAAGCGGCTGGAATGGCGAACCCGGGCTCAAGGAGATGAGAAATGAGGTGCGTTTTAGAAACATTTCCCCATCACATGGTGTACCATCTTCTGGGTTTCTCATGCATGTTTTCGATGTAGGAAGATGCCCTTGAACCTGGAGATTTGGGACCCATGCGATGGGTACCACGCAGTATTACTTTAAAGGCTCTGCGTTTGGTCCCCCTAACTCACCAAACCTCTCAGCCCCGAGAGTGTCCACCCTTATGTCTCATCCAGCTGTGGGTATAGATATGGTCAATCCAGGGTGCATCACAGCCCCTGAACGAATTTTTTAAGAATTTCTCTCTCTTTCACTGTCTTTGTTTCACGGGTTTTTAAAAGTAATTTATTTTCATAATGGGGTTTAGCTGCTTTTCACGGCTGTGTTTATGCCACTTTACACTCACTTGACTCACTTCCAGAGAGATATCAATACATAGGTTTTAAGATTCTTACTAGTCAGATATATTCTTGTGCGATGAATAGGGGGTGTTGAGTGCAGTTCACTGAGCAAGGAATAGGTCTTTCTGTAACGTATTGTGTTTATGGAACGGTATCTGAGCTAATTTGAAACCCTTGTTTTATGCATCACCCCACCTCACCTTTCCTGTTAAGCAGCCATAGTGTGTTTTCTAAACGTGTGACTCTGTTCTGCTTTGTAATTCAGTTCAAGTGTAGCGGTTTTTACATTCCCTCTATAAGTGATAGCTTATGATAAGTGTCCTTTTCTGTGTGACTTATTTCACTTAGAATCGTCATACCTAAATCCACTCATCATGCTGCTACTAGCCTTATGACATTGATTTCATGGCTGAGTGATATTCCATTGTACATAAGGACCACAACTTCTTTATCCATTTTTCTCTTTCCTGGGATATTTAAGGTGGAATGAAGTGGAGGTCCTTGTCAACAGAGCAGCCCTAAACTTTGGGGTGCTTGTGTCTTGCTGATTTTTCATTTTCCCAATTTATACCCCCATGAGTGGAAGTGCCCTATGTTCTCTAAGCTGTGCTTTTCAGATGTTTCAGGACTCACCGTACACTTCTCCTGAGTGGCTGTTGGCAATTTACATCCCGCCCATCAGTGTAGCAAGGCTCCCATTTCTCCATGGCCTGTCCTGCATTTCTGGTTTTGACACTTTTTTCAACATGGCCCTTTTGACCGATGGGAAGCGAGACTTCTCTGTAGCGCTGATTTGCCTTTCCAGGTTGCTTGGTTGGCCAAAAAGGGCGTATGCGTTTTTTCCTGAATATATTCAGGAAAAAACGCATACGCCCTTTTTGGCCAAGGGCATCATTTTCGACGTTTTGCCGCTTTTCATGTGCTTTAAAGGCGATTCGAATCGACCTCCTGAAATCTGTTTCCTGCAATTCTGCCTTGCTTTCAAATCCTCTTCGTTGCCTTCCCTCAATATATTTTTGGATGAGAGTTATCATTTATAACTCTGCTGGTTTGTGAATTGCAATGCCCCTGAGCTCCATTTTTCAACTCGCTTTTTTGGGAGCTCTCCGCAAAAGCGCAGGATGGCCTCAGGCACTATTCTTGTTCCGGGCGGCAGGCTGAGCCTGTGGTTAATTCTTCTTCCTGATGGGAAAATAGAGTGACCTGTGCCTGTCCCAACACCAAGAGCTAATCTCTCATTGGCTCCCCGTCTTTCCGTTCATCCTCAGGACAAATTGCAAGCTGTATGGAACAGGAGGTTAAAGGTGCTGATTTTCCATTGAGGGCGATTGCTACTAAAGCGGCTGGAATGGCGAACCCGAGCACAAGGAGAGGAGAAATGAGGTGCGTTTTAGAAACCTTTCCCCATCACACGGTGTACTATCTTCTGGGTTTCTCATGCATGTTTTCGATGTAGGAAGATGCCCTTGAACCTGGAGATTTGGAACCCATGGGATGGGTAACAGGCAGTATTACTTTAAAGGCTCTGCGTTTGCTCCCCAACCTCACCAAGCCTCTCAGCCCCGAGAGTGTCCACCCTTATGTCTCATCCAGCTGTGGGTCTAGATATGGTCAATCCAGGTGGCATCACAGCCCCTGAACGAATTTTGTAAGAATTTCTCTCTCTTTCACTGTCTTCGTTTCACGGGTTTTTAAAAGTAATTTATTTTTATAATGGGGTTTAGCTGCTTTTCACGGCTGTGTTTATGCCGCTTTACACCCACTTGACTCACTTCCAGAGAGATATCAGTACATAGGTTTTACGATTCTTACTAGTCATATATGTTCTTGAGCGGTGAATAGGGGGTGTTGAGTCCAGTTCACTGAGCAAGGAGTAGGTCTTGTCTATTACATATTGGATTTATGGAACGTTATCTGAGCTAATTTGAAATCCTTGTTTTATGCATCACCCCACCTCACCTTTCCCGTTAAGCAACCATAGTATGTTTTCTTAATGTGTGACTCTGTTCTGTTTTGTTATTCCGTTCAAGTGTAGCAGTTTTTACATTCCCTCTGTTAGTGATATCTTATGATAAGTGTCTTTTTCTGTGTGACTTATTTCACTTAGAATAGTCCTACCTAAATCCACTCATCATGCTGCTACCAGCCTTATAATATTTATCTCACGCCCGAGTGATATACAATTGTACATATGGATCACAACTTCTTTATCCATTTTTCTCTTTCCTTGCATATTTAAGGTGGAAATAAGTGGAGGTTCTTGTCTACAGAGCAGCCCTAATGTTTGGGGTGCCTGTGTCTTGCTGATTTTTAGTTTTCCCAATTTATACGCCCATGAGTGGATGTGCCCCTTTCTCTCTAGCTGTGTTTTTTAGATGTTTTAGGAAACACCATACCCTTCTCCAGAGTCATCACTGGCAATTTATACCCCACCCATCAGTGTAACAAGGCTCCCTTTCCTCCCTGGCCTCACCTGCATTTCTTGTTTTTACACTTTTTTAGCAAGGCCATTTTGACCGATGGGAAGTCAGACTTCTTTGTAGTGCTGAATTGCATTTCCGGCTTGCTTGGTTGGCCACAAAGGGCCTATGGGTTTTTTCCTGAATTCATTCAGAAAAAAACGCATATGCTCTTTTTGGCCAAGTGCATCATTGTCGACGTTTTGATGTTTTTCATGTGCTTTAGGGGTGATTCAAATCTAACTCCTGAAATCTGTTTCCTGCAATTCTGCCTTGATTTCAAATCCTCTTCGTTGCCTTCCCTCAATATATTTGTGGACGAGAGTTATCATTTATAACTCTGCATATTTGTGAATTGCAGTGCCCCTGAGCTCCATTTTTCAACTCGCTTTTTTGGGAGCTTTCCGCAGAAACTCTCATTTGCTTCTGGCCCTACTCTGGTTCCCGGTGGCAGGCTAAGCCTTTGCTTAATTCTTCTTCCTGACTGGAAATTAGAGTGACATGTGCCTCTCCGAACATCTAGGGCTTGGCTCTCCTTGTTTCTCCTCCTTCCCCTTTTTCCTTTGGACAAATTCCGATTTCTGTGCAACTGGATGTTGAAGGTGCTGACATCCTCAAGTGGGGAGATTTTAAGGAAAAAGGCTGGAGGGGTGAACCCAACAACCAGGAAATTAGGCGTTTTGGTGCCTTTTCCAAAATCTTCCTGATCCAACCGTGTTCCATCTTCTGGGTGTCACAGGCATGTTTTAGCTGTAGGAAAGGTCCCGTGTATGTAAGGAGAACACAAGGGATTTTTCCAAATCAGTGTCTCCCCGAACTCCAATCTGGGGAATTTTTAAGCTACTGGTACATGTGTGTTCATTAAGGGACTTGGGCCGTAGGCAGAGTCCGAACTTTAGATGATTGAAGTCTTTAGGTTCAGAAACGCTCACCATCGGCCTCCTTTAGTTTCCATTTTATCTGTAGTTGATAGATGATGTCGATATAGATATCTATTGTTTTTCAGGTTATTTCCCCTCAGGGGTCATTACAAAATATTGAGTATAGTTCCCTGTGCTATACAGTAGTTCCTTGTTGATGATATATTTTATACATAGCAGTGTGTATATGTTAATCTGAAACTGTTAAATTATCCCTCCTCCCACCTTTCCCCTTTGGTAATAAAAAATATAAGATTTTATACTTCTCAGAAATCTAGGAGCTGAAAGAGAGGTATCATTTTCAATGGACAATCATTCCAAACAAGGTTGAAACTTCAACCAAGATTATTAGATGTACATCCTTGGAAAGAAATCACTGCATTTCTCTACTGTTGACCTGACAAATAAGACAAACCCCTCCACTGAACTTGCTTATAATAAAGTGATGGAAATATCAAATGGAAGTGTTAGAAACATCTTATTTTACACGAGCCTTATACACTGCTCTATGTTAATTACAGTTTGGCTCACACATCTGTTCATTGAAGTTACAATGTTCTCAAATTCTGTTACTGATCCTGCAGAGTGGGCCCCAACAAGGGTCTCCCTGCCCAGTGTCATTGGAGCCAACAGATCGAGACTGACTTTGGTTCAGAAGCAAAGGAAAACTTTATATTTTGATCAGAGAATGGAGAGGTGAGAGTGTGTGCTCCCCTGCGGGTTGTGGGCCGGGCTGCTGTGTAGGGATCCTGTCAGCATCAGCGGGAGGGAGGGGGCGGAGCTCTCGAGGGCCAGGTTGGCTGGAGCTCAGGCTCCTATGTCGCAGAGTGTGCACGGGGCCCCACGAGCTGAGGTGTCGGCCCAGCCATTTTGCACGAGGAAATCGGGTCTGAAGTGTCGGGTGTGGGACCTCTGCATGTGGAAACCTAGGAGCAAGTGAAATTAGACAAAGCACAAAGGAAAAAATGGTTAGACTTTATTTTATTGCCCAGATTCTATTTTTATCTCCCAGGAATTTTTAATGGGCTTTGCCAGTGACAAAGCCCTCCTCTGCCTTTTGTCCCATTCCTCATTCTTGGGGCGCTGAGGGTGCAGACACGTCTTCTGTAAATGCTTCATGCTGAGTTGGGTGTCCTCATACCCGGGGGGAGGGGCAGGACTTCTCCCCAGCAGCCTCCAGGTGAGGTTGATTGTCTGCAGGCCTCCTCCCTCACTGCTCGTCTGCCTGAGCACCAGCATTGGAAGTTTTATAGAATCTAATGACCTTTAAGGGTCCAGGAAAGAGATGTGCAGAGACGCTGGGGGGGTGGGCGGTTTTACCCTGCTCCACATTGGTTCGGCCCCCTTAGGCTGATGGTTTCTGCCAGCCTAGATGCTCTGACCAGTAGTCTGTGCTTTCTTCAGTTAGGCCACTGAATTAACGTACAAACAGCACCAGGTGTCAGAGCCCTGCTTGCTCAACTCCCAGACAGTCCAGGGCCGGTGGTGATCCAGGACCATGACGGCCACTCAGTCAACGGCCTTTTGAAGTAGCCAGGAGTACAGCCGGTCTCATTGGCCGCCGTCACTGCGGTGTCTGTAGGCTTTTCTATGGTGGCAGCGTTATTTACGGTTCCCCTGCCAAGTTTATTAGCTCCGCTCTGGGTGCAGTAAGTCCTGTAAGCAATAGTCTGCTCTTTTGGGGCACACTCTTGTTGTTTTCTGAGAGAAGCTCCAGGTCAAGTGATGGTCACACGAGTCGTCATGGGGGCCCATTGCCCCAGGTTGTCTCTCTGGAGGTTGGTGTTGGAGGGCCTCCTCACTCGAGGTCATTGTGCCCACGGAGCAATCCCTGCAACTTCAGGGCATGGTGGGTGGTTAGGATCACCAAGTGGCGTCCTTTTCCCTTAGGAGGGAGCTGGCTTTGCGGGCTGCTGATTTCCAGGTTTTTAGATACCTCCAGTATCCTGGTCGGATGGGGTGGCTGGCCAATGCCTGGAGGGCATTCTTGCATTGTTCCATTTCAAGTGGTCCCAGTTTTTGCACTAATACTCCAAGGGCGATTCGCCTTGGACCAGGAATGTAAAGGTCAAAGGGTTTAGCTAACTTAGGGAGGTCCAGGGCCAGGGTCTGAATTGACTGCTCTTTCCATTCTTGAAAGGCCGCTTCTGGATTCTATTCAAAAGGATCATCATCTTTTCCTTTCAGTGTTTCATATAGAGGCCCAGCTATTAGACTGTAGTTAGGGATCCAGATGCAGCAAACCCCGGTCTCCCCAGGAACCCCTAAGCTGTCTTCTAGTTTCAGGAAAGGTGAGGCTGCAAATGGCTTCTTCCCTTTCCTGGGGTGGGCTTCTCCGACCTTCTGTGCGAATGAAGCCCAGGAAGGCCACCTTAGTTTGTGATATTTGAGCCTTTTCCTTGGACACCTTCTATCTTTTATTGGCTAGGTAGTTCAGAGGCCTCCTTAGTCGGGCTGGTGATCAGAATGTCATCTGCATATTGAAGGAGGGTTCCCTTCTCCAGAGGTAGATCTTTTAGGTCTTTAGCTAACGTTTCCCCAAAGATGGTGTGGGAATTTTTGAACCCCTGGGGCAGGACGGCCCAGCAGTATTGTTTTTGTTGTAGGTTGAGTCCTGCCACTCACAGCCAAAATTTCTTGTGACTCTGGGACTAATGGAATACAGAAGAAGGCATCATTGAAGTCTAATACAGAATGCCATGTCCTGGTGGATGGTAGAATGACCAGCAGGGTGTAGGAATTAGGAACTACTAGATGTATATCCTCTGTGGCTTCACTGACTGTCCTGGCGTCCTCTACCAGGTCCCCAGCAGCCCACGGGGCTCTTGTGGTCAGGCCCCTCCCAGGATATGGAGCTCACCTGGGCAGGTACGCAGCAGCCCACGGGGCTCTCATGGGCAGGCCCCTCCCTGGATATGGAGCTCCCGTGGACAGGTACCCCGGCAGGGCTGGGCACACAGGAACCGTGCACATAGCCCTCATTGCAGAGCACCCCCAGCACCCCTGTCACTCAGAGCTGACACAGAGCACCTCAGAGCAGAGCTTGAACTAACAAACAGCAGCTCCAACAGGTCTGTGACCCTAGGCTTCACTCTGTGCGGCCTCCCTCTGCCTGGTCTTCCAGGGGCTTCCACTGCAGCCGGGGCACCAGGCCTCTGTCTCCACCCACCACCCCTCCTCTCCCTGACTCCTGGGTTCCTCTCATTAGCAGAGGGTCTTCTTGAAGTTGTCTCCCACTCATGGACCAGATAAAATGATTCGAAAACAAGCCAGGGCTGCCGCCCCTTATCTATCCTGACTCTCGGGACCCTACACCTGTTCCTTGGATCTGGCCGGTGCAGCAAGGCCCATTTTCTGCAACTCTGAGCCCCTGAGGGGCGAGGATTGGCTGACCTGGGCAGCCTGACCCGGCCGGCCAGCCCTTCCCAGGTGTGCCTGGGTTGAGGTCAATATAAACACCCCTCCAGGCAGCAAAAGCCTCTGCAGCTGTGCCTGACGCCATATTCTCTGCCCCGTCAGCAGTCTCGGGGTTGGGCTGGTGGGAGGGAGTAGGGCCCACGGCTCTATGAGTGGCCCAGTGTGACTGGGGCTCTGCTGGACTTTCTGCAGGAGTTGCCGGGCTGCCACCTGCTAAAGAAGAGGATGTGTCACCCATACTTGCTGCTGGAATTTCTCCCCGGGCAGAGGTGAGGAAGGAAAAAAGCAGTGGGGGCCGGGACAGGAGGGGTACCTCAGGCAGGGAAATGGAAAGCTTCCAGACGAGCGCCCGGGGCCAGGACCATCCTGGCTGGCCTGCAGGCACCAAGTCGGCCTGCGTGCTGTCGCTGGTGTGACTCCAAGCCCCTTCCTCTAGTTTTGAAAGTCTTTGCACACATTCAGGTGTTTTACCTGGGAAGGGTGGGAAAAGTTCAGCAGCAGCTGGCCTGGGGCTCAGCTCACGTTTACTCAGAGACGCCTCCTCACGGTCCCCCAGCTTTGCAATGAGGACGCTCCTCGTGTGGGGGCTGCTGGCTGCATGGAAGATGATTCCCCACCTGTGACCAACTTCAGAATTGTTTACCCCTGGAGCAAGTGCCCTGATAGGGTTTTCCTCTGTATGACCAGTGGGTTCTGTTTTTTTTTTTCTTTCTTTTTTGGTTCAAGGTAAGTTTTATTCCTCTTTTTGTATTTATGGATATAAGCATGGAAATAATTCATTCATATAAATACGTCTATGGGAAGGGCAGAACTTTTTTTTCTGTTTTATTTTTTTAAGTATTACTTATTTTTTAATTTTTGAATTTATTTTATTCATTTTTTTATACAGCAGGCTCTTATTGGTAACCTATTTTATACATATAAGTGTATATATGTCAATCCCAGGCTCGCAATTCATCCCACCACCACCACCCTGCCACTTTCCCCCCTTGGTGTCCATACATTTGTTCTCTACATCTGTGTCTCTATTTCTGCCTTGCAAACCGGTTCATCTTTACCATTTTTCTAGGTTCCACATGTATGCGTTAATATACGATATTTGTTTTTCTCTTTCTGACTTACTTCACTCTGTATGACAGTCTCTAGATCTATCCACGTCTCTACAAATGACCCAATTTCATTCCTTTTTATGGCTGAGTAATATTCCATTTTATATATGTAGCACATCTTTTCTGTTCGTCTGTCTATGGGCATTTAGGTTGCTTCCATGACCTGGCTATTGTAAATAGTGCTGCAATGAATATTGTGGTGAATATGTCTTTTTGAATTATGGTTTTCTCTGGGTATATGGCCAGTAGTGGGATTGCTGGGTCATATGGTAATTCTATTTTTAGTTTTTTAAGGAACCTCCATACTGTTCTCCATCGTGACTGTATCAATTTACATTCCCACAAATAGTGTAAGAGGGTTCCCTTTTCTCCACACCCTCTCCAGCATTTGTTGCTTGTAGATTTTCTGATGATGCCCATTCTAACTCGTGTGAGGCGATACCTCATTGTAGTTTTGGTTTATATTTCTCTAATAATTAGTGATGTTGAGCAGCTTTTCATGTGCTTCTTGGTCATCTGTATGTCTTCTTGGGACAAATGTCTATTTACGTCATCTGCCCATTTTTGGATTGGGTTGTTTGTTTTTTTACTGTTGAGCTGCATGAGCTGTTTATATACATTGGAGATTAATCCTTTGTCCATTGATTCGTTTGCAAATATTTTCTCCCATTGTGAGGGTTGTCTTTTCGTCTTGTTTGTAGTTTCCTTTGCTTTGCAAAAGCTTTTAGGTTTCATTTGCTCCCATATGTTTATTTTTTTGTATTCCATTACTCTAGGAGGTGGATCAAAAAAGATCTTGCTGTGATTTATGTCAAAGAGTATTCTTCCTATGTTTTCCTCTAAGAGTTTTATAGTGTCCGGTCTTACATTTTGGTCTCTAATCCATTTTGAGTTTATTTTTTGTGTATGGTGTTAGGGAGTGTTCTAATTTCATTCTTTTACATGTAGCTGTCCATTTTTCCCAGCACCACTTATTGAAGAGACTGTCTTTTCTCCTTTGTATACCCTTGCCTCCTTTGTCATAGATTAGTGGGCCATAGGTGTGTAGGTTTATCTCTGGGCTTTTTTTTTTCTTTTACATCTTTATTGGAGTATAATTGCTTTACAATTGTGTGTTAGTTTCTGCTGTATAAAAAAGTGAATCAGCTGTGCGTATACATATAACACCATATCCCCTCCCTCTTGCAACTCCCTCTCACTCCCTTATCCCACCCTTTTAGGTGGTCACAAAGCACAGAGCTGATCTCCCTGTGCTATGTGGCTGCTTCCCAGTAGCTATCAATTTTACATTTGGTAGTGTATATATGTCCATACCACTCTCTCACTTTGTCCCAGCTTACCCTTCCCTCTCCCCATGTCCTCAAGTCCTTTCTCTACGTCTGTGTCCTTAATCCTTTCCTGCCCCTAGGTTCTTCATAAACTTTTTTTTTAAGATTCCATATATATGTGTTAGCATACGGTATTTGTTTTTCTCTTTCTGACTTACTTCACTCTGTAGGACAGACTCTAGATCCATCCACCTCACTAAAAGTAACTCAATTTCGTTTCTTTTTATGGCTGAATAATGTTCCATTGTATATTTGTGCCACATCTTCCTTATCCATTTATCTGTTGATGGACACTTAGGTTGCTTCCATGTCCTGGCTATTGTAAATAGAGCTACAGTGAACATTGTGGTACATGACTCTTTTTGAATTATGGTTTTCTCAGGGTAAATGTCCAGGAGTGGGTTTGCTGGGTTGTATGGTAGTTCTATTTTTAGTTTTTAAGGAACCCCCATACCGTTCTCCCTAGTGGCTATATCAATTTACATTCCCACCAACAGTGCAAGAGGGTTCCCTTTGCTCCAATAAATGCCTCTCCAGCATTTATTGTTGGTAGATTTTTTGATGATGGCCATTCTGACTGGTGTGAGGTGATACCTCACTGTAGTTTTGATTTGCATTTCTCTAATGATTAGTGATGTTCAGCATCCTTTCATGTGTTTGTTGGCAACCTGTATATCTTCTTTGGAGAAATGTCTATTTAGGTCTTCTGCCCATTTTTGGATTGGGTTGTTTGGTTTTGTGATATTGAGCTACATGAGCTGCTTTTTGGAGATTAATCCTTTGCCATTTGCTTCATTTGAAAATATTTTCTCCCATTCTGATGGTTGTCTTTTCATCTTGCTTATGTTTTCCTTTGCTGTGCAAAAGAATTTATGTTTCATTCGGTCCCATTTTTTTATTTTTGTTTTTATTTCCATTTCTCTAGGAGGTGGGTCAAAAAGGATCTTGCTGTGATTTATGTCATAGACTGTTCTGCTTATGTTTTCCTCTAAGAGTTTTATAGTGGCTGGTCTTATATTTAGGTCTCTAATCCATTTTGAGTTTATTTTTGTGTATGGTGTTAGGGAGTGTACTAATTTCATTCTTTTACATGTAACTGTCCAGTTTTCCCAGCACCACTTGCTGAAGACACTGTCTTTTCTCCATTGTATACCCTTGCCTCCTTTGTCATAGATTAGTGAACCATAGGTACGTGGGTTTATCTCTGTGCTTTCTATCCTGTTCTATTGACCTATATTTCTGTTCTTGTGTCAGTACCATATTATCTTGATTACTGTAGCTTTGCAATATAGTCTGAAGTCTGGAAGTCTGATTCCTCCAGCTCTTTTTTTTTCCCCCCTCAAGACTGCTTTGGCTATCCAGGGTCTTTTGTGTCTCCCTACAAATTTTAAGATTTTTTTTTCTTGTTCTGTAGAAAATGCCAAAGGTATTTTGATCGGGATTGCATTGAATCTGTAGATTGCTTTGGGTAGTATAGTCATTTTCACAATATTGATTCTTCTAATCCGAGAACATGGTATATGTCTCCATCTGTTTATATCATCTTTGATTTCTTTCATCAGTGTCTTATAGTTTTCTGAGTACAGGTCTTTTACTTCCTTAGGTAGGTTTATTCCTAGGTATTTTATTCTTTTTGTTGCAGTGGTAATGGGATTGTTTCCTTAATTTCTCTTTCTGATCTTTCATTGTTAGTGTATAGGAATGCAAGCAATTTCTGTGCATTAATTTTGTATCCTGCAACTTTACCAAATTCATTGATTAGCTCCAGTGGTTTTCTGGTGGCATCTTTAGGATTCTCTATCTATGATATCATGTCATCTGCAAACAGTGACAATTTTACTTCTTCTTTTCCTTTTTGTATTCCTTTTATTTCTTTTTCTTCTCTGATTGCCATGGCTAGGACTTCCAAAACTATGTTGAATAGCAGTGGTGAGAGTGGACATCCTCGTCTTGTTCCTGATCTTAGAGGAAACGCTTTCAGTTTTTCACCATTGAGAATGTTGTTTGCTGTGGGTTTGTCATATATGGCCTTTATTATGTTGAGGTAGTTTCCCTCTATGCCCACACTCTGCAGAGTTTTTATCGTAAATGAGTGTTGAATTTTCTCAAAATCTTTTCCTTCATCTATTGAGATGATCATATGCTTTTATTCTACAATTTGTTAATATGGTGTATCACATTGATTTGTGTATATTGAAGAATCCTCGCATCCCTGGGATAAACCCCACTTGATCATGGTGTATGATCCTTTTCATGTGTTGTTCGATTCTGTTTGCTAGTATTTTGTTGAGGATTTTTACATCTATATTCATCAGTGATATTGGTCTATAATTTTCTTTCCTTGTAGTATCTCTGTCTGATTTTGGTATCAGGGTGATGGTGGTCTCATAGAATGAGTTTGGGAGTGTTCCTTCCGCTGCAATTGTTTTGAAGAATTTGAGAAGGTTGGGTGTTAGCTCTGCTCTAAATGTTTGATAGAATTCACCTGTGATGCCATCTGGTTCTGGACTTTTGTTTGTTGGAAGATTTTTAATCACAGTTTCAATTTCATTGCTTGTGATAGGTTTGTTCATATTTTCTATTTCTTCCTGGTTCAGTCTTAGAAGGTTATCCCTTTCTAAGAATTTGTCCATTTCTTCCAGATTGTCCATTTTATTGGCCTAGAGTTGCTTGTAGTAGTCTCTTAGGATGCTTTGTATTCCTGTGGTGTCTGTTATAACTTCTGCTTTTTCACTTCTAATTTTGTTGATTTGCGTCCTCTCCCTCTTTTTCTGGAGTCCGGCTAAAGGTTGATCATTTTTGCTTATCTTCTCAAAGAACCAGCTTTTAGTTTTATTGATCTTTGCTTTCGTTTTCTTTGTTTCTATTTCATTTATTTCTGCTCTGATCTTTATGATTTCTTTCCTTCTACTAACTTTGGGTTTTGTTCTTCTTTCTCTAGTTCCTCTAGGTGTAAGGTTAGATTGTTTATTTGAGATTTTTCTTGTTTCTTGAGGTAGGCTTGTATTGCTATAAACTTCCCTCTTAGAACTCCTTTTGCTGCATCCCATAGGTTTTGGATCATCGTGTTTTTGTTGTCATTTGTCTCTAGGTAGTTTTTGATTTCCTCTTTGATTTCTTCAGTGATCTCTTGGTTATTTAGTAACGTATTGTTTAGCCTCCATGTGTTTGTGTTTTTTACGGTTTTTTCCGTGTAATTGATTTCTAATCTCATAGCATTGTGGTCGGAACAGCTGCTTGATATGATTTCAGTTTTCTTAAATTTACTGAGGCTTTATCTGTGACCCAAGATGTGATCTATCCTGGAGAATGTTCCGTGTGCAGTTGAGAAGAACGTGTAATCTGCTGTTTTTGGATGGAATGTCCTATAAATATCAATTAACTCTATCTGGTCTATTGTGTCATTTAAAGCTTGTGTTTCCTTATTAATTTTCTGTCTGGCTGATCTCCACTGGTGTAAGTGAGCTGTTAAAGTCCCCCGCTATTATTGTGTTACTGTCGATTTCCTCTTTTATAGCTGTTAGCAGTTGCCTTATACATTGAGCTGCTCCTATTTTGGGTACATATATATTTATAGTTGTTATATCTTCTTCTTGGATTGATCCCCTGACCATTATGTAGTGCCTTTCCTTGTCTCTTGTAACATTCTTTATTTTAAAGTCTATTTTATCTGATATGAGTATTGCTACTCCAGCTTTCTTTTGATTTTCATTTGCATAGAATATATTTTTCCATCGCCTCACTTTGAGTCTGTATGTGTCCCTAGGTCTGAAATGGATCTCTTGTAGACAGCATATATATGGGTCTTGTTTTTGTATCCATTCAGCGAGCCTGTGTCTTTTGGTTGGAACATGTAGTGCATTCACGTTTAAGGTAATTATCGATATGTATGTTCCTACTACTATTTTCTTAATTGTTATGGGTTTGTCTTGGTGGGTCCTTTTCTTCTCTTGTGTTTCCCACTTAGAGAAGTTCCTTTAGCATTTGGTGTAGAGCTGGTTTCATGGTGCTGAATTCTCTTAGCTTTTGCTTGTCTGTAAGGCTTTTGATTTCTCCATCAAATCTGAATGAGCTCTTTGCAGGGTGGAGTACTCTTGGTTGTAGGTTCTTCCCTTTCATCACTTTAAATTTATCATGCCACTTCCTTCTGGCTTGTAGATTTTCTGCTGAGAAATCAGTTGTTATCCTTATGGGAGTTCCCTTGTATGTTATTTGTCATTTTTCCCTTGCTGCTTTCAATCATTTTTCTTTGTCGTTAATTTTTGTCAATTTGATTACTATGTGTCTTGTCATTTTTCTCCTTTGGTTTATCCTGCCTGGGACACTCTGTGCTTCTGGACTTGGGTGGCTATTTCTTTTCCCATGCTAGGGAAGTTTTTGACCATTATCTCTTTAAATATATTCTCGGGTCCTTTCTCTCTCTCTTCTCCTTCTGGGACCCCTATAATGCGAATGTTGTTGCGTTTAATGTTGTCCCAGAGGACTCTTGGGGTGTCTTCGTTTATTTTCATTCTTTTTCTTTATTCTGTTCCATGGCAGTGATTTCCACCTTTCTGTCTTCCAGGTCACTTATCCGTTCTTCTGCCACAGTTATTCTGCTACTGATTCCTTCTAGTGTATTTTTCATTTCAGTTATTCCATTGTTCACCTCTGTTTGTTTGTTCTTTAATTCTTCTAGGTGTTTGTTCCTTAATTCTTCTAGGTCTTTGTTAAACATTTCTTGCATCTTCTCGATCTTTGCCTCCTTTCTTTTTCCAAGGTCTTGGCTCAACTTCACTATCATTATTCTGAATTTTTTTTCTGGAAGGTTCCCTATCTCCACCTCATTTTGTTTTTTTTTTCTGGGGTTTTATCTTGTTCCTTGATCTGGTATAAAGTCCTCTGCCTTTTCATTTTGTCTATCTTTCTGTGAATGTGGTTTTCCTTCCACAGGCTGCAGAATTGTAGTTCTTCTTGCTTCTGCTGTCTGCTCTCCGGTGGATGAGTCTATCTTAGAGGCTTGTGCAAGCTTCCTGATGGGAAGGACTGGTGGTGGGTAGAGCTGGGTGTTGCTTTGGTGGGCAGAGCTTTAATCTGCTTGTCTACGGATTAAATAAAACTTTAATAAAAAGTTTAATCCGCTTGTCTGCTGATGCATGGGGCTGGGTTCCCTCCATGTTGGTTGTTTGGCCTGAGGCGACCCAGCCCTGGAGCCTACCTTGCTCTTGGTGGGGCTAATGGCGGACTCTGGGAGGGCTCACACCGAGGAGTATTTCCCAGAACTTCTGCTGCCAGTGTCGTTGTCCTCACGGTGAGCCACAGCCACAGCCACCACCTGCCTCTGCAGGAGACCCTCTAAAAGTAGCAGGTAGTTCTGGTCATTCTCCTACAGGGTCACTGCTCCTTCCCCTGGGTCCTGATGTGCACACTACTTTGTGTGTGCCCTCCAAGAGTGGAGTATCTGAGTGGAGTTGAGACTCTGAGACTCTGTGTGGAGTTGCACAGACTCTGGGTCCTGTGAAGCTTCGATGTTTTGTGATTCTAGAAATCCTATAGGAGACGGTCCACAGCAGGTGACGCTAATGTTGTCAGTAGAGGTGTTGAAGCCAAAGATCTGCAGTTCCAACTAGAGGTGCCGATGTACATACAGGACAAAATCATCTCGTGTGAATGTAGTTCAGGCATGTTTAAGATGAATGCAGTCATGTTAATGTCTACCATATTCTATCTTGAGCCTCTCCTCAGGGACCCCCTCCTCAGTTCCTGAGGCTCCTGTAAGTCATGTACAGGGGACTGGAGAGTGGGCTCCGTCCAGTCTGAGCCCTGAGTTACCCTGTGTGTATCTTAGGATACTTTGTATTTCTGTGGTGTCCGTTGTAACATCATCTCTTTCATTTCAGATTTATTTGGGCCCTCTCTTTTTAAAAAAAACATACTACTGTTGTCTTTTATTCTTTACAGAAGTTTAATAAGTGTTTGATCTACTATCCTTACCCTATGTATACTTTTTGCAGTGAGATTTTTACTTTTCTTTGTTTCCTTGTTACTATCAATAATTAGTGAGACTTCTTTTAAGCTACCTTCAACATTGCTTATAAAGCTGCTTTATTAGTGATGACAGAGCCTTAATGGAAGTCATGTTCTGGTTGTAAATTAGAATGCAATGTGCCAGCAAATAGCCCCTTAAGTTTATGTCTCATTACTTCTTGTTCTTTTTTTAATTTAATTTTTATTTTTTGTCAGAGCAAATTTAATTAAAATGTTTTGTTTCTTCTAGGTGTGAAAGATGTGGTTCTTTTAAACATATACATATATCTATTCTTCTTTGGATCATTTTCCCATGTAGGTTATGACACGATGTTGAGTAGTCTTGTCTTGGTATTACGTAGGTCTTTGGTGATTACATATTTCACATGTGTTTCTATATCTATCTTAACCCCAATATCCTAATGTATCCAATCCTCACACCTTTCCATTTGGTGAACCATAAGTTTGTTTAATGAATCTGTGATTGCATTTCTCTGTGGAAATATCTTCATTGGTATCAATTTTTAGCTAAGACCTATAAGTGATATTATAGGATATGTGTCTTTTGCTTTCTGACTTAGTACAATTTGCCTGATTACCTCAAGAATCATACATGGTGCTGCAAATGGCATTGTTTCATTTTTTTCCCTGGCTAATATTCCATCTGTACGTGTACCAGTTCTTCTTTGGCCACGCACCTCTTGATGGACTTTCTGGTTGCCTCCATGTCTTGGCTATTGTAATACTGCTGCAATGCACATTTGCTTGCCTGTGTCTTTCCAGTTATATCTTCTTATGTTATAGGCCAAGGAGTGGGCTTGCTGTATCATATGGTAGCTCAGTGTGTATGTTTTAAAGGCACCACCATTCAGTTCTCATTAGTGGCTCTTTCCAGGTTACGTCCCACTTAAAATTGAGGGTATGCATTTCTCCAAAACACCTTCAATATTTATTGTTTGTAGTTTTCTTGCTGATGGTTATTCTAACAGGTGCGAGCTGATACCTATCTGTGGTTGAATTTGCATGTGTCCCATAATCTGTTGAAATTGAGCTTTAAAGCATGCCCTTTTTATTTATCAAACTGTGATTACAGCTTAGTTCTTCAAAGTGTTTTCTTAAAGTAAGTGTCACATTTTGAAAATTTTTGGCCATTACCTCCCTCAAGACATTTTGAGGGCACGTTTCATTTACAGCCCTGAAGTACTTGTTCATATGAAGTGACCATTAGCACAGGTTTTAAAGCTGCTTTTGCAGGTAACGGCCAGAGGGTGGCAGCCTTTCTACGTTCCCAATCTGGTATATAGGGAAAGAGACCTTCAGCCCCAAGAGTGTCCAGCTTTATTTCTCATCCAGCTGTGGGTCTAGATATGGTCACACCAGGTTGCATCACAGCCCCGGAACGAATTATGTAAAAATTTCTCCCTCTATCACTGTCTTTGTTCTTTGGGATTTTAAAGTAATTTATTTTTATAATGGGGTTTAGCTGCTTTTCACTGCTGTGTTTATGCCCCTTTACACCCACTTGATTCACTTACAGAGAGAAATCAATACATAGGTTTTAAGATTTTTACTAGTCAGATATATTCTTGTTCGTTGAATAGGGGGTGTTGCATCCACTTCACTGAGCAAGGAGTAGGTCTTGTCTATTACATATTGGGTTTATGGATCGGTGTTTGAGCTAATATGAAACCCTTGTTTTATGCATCACCCCACCTCACCTTTCCCGTTAAGCAGCCATAGTGTGTTTTCTGCATGTGTGACTCTGTTCTGTTTTGTAATTCAGTTCAAGTGTAACGGTTTTTACATTCCCTCTACAAGTGATATCTTATGATAAGTGTCTTTTTCTGTGTGACTTATTTCACTTAGAATCGTCGAACATAAATCCACTCATCATGCTGCTAATAGCCTTATGACATTGATTTCATGGCTGAGTGATATTCCATTGTACATAAGGACCACAACATCGTTATCCATTTTCCTATTTCCTGGGATATTTAAGGTGTAATGAAGAGGAGGTTCTTGTCAACAGAGCAGCCCTAAACTTTGGTGTGCCTGTGTCTTGCTGATTTTTAGTTTTCCCAATTTATACGCCCATGAGTGGAAGTGACCTATGCTCTCTAAGCTGTGTTTTTTAGATGTTTCAGGACACACCGTACACTTCTCCAGAGTGGCTGTTGGCAATTTACATCCCGCCCATCAGTGTAGCAAGGCTCCCATTTCTCCATGGCCTGTCCTGCATTTCTGGTTTTGACACTTTTTTCAGCATGGCCCTTTTGACCGATGGGAAGCGAGACTTCTTTGTAGCGCTGATTTGCCTTTCCAGGTTGCTTGGTTGGCCAAAAAGGGCGTATGCGTTTTTTCCTGAATATATTCAGGAAAAAACGCATACGCCCTTTTTGGCCAAGGGTATCATTGTCAACGTTTTGCCGCTTTTCATCTGCTTTAAAGGCGATTCGAAACTACCTCCTTAAGTCTGTTTCTGAAATTCTGCCTTGCTTTCAAATCCTCTTCGTTGCCTTCCCTCAATATATTTGTGGACGAGAGTTATCATTGATAACTCTGCAGGTTTGTGAATTGCAGTGCCCCTGAG
Organism: Balaenoptera borealis; assembly: GCF_965194805.1. Taxonomy (NCBI): domain Eukaryota; kingdom Metazoa; phylum Chordata; class Mammalia; order Artiodactyla; family Balaenopteridae; genus Balaenoptera; species Balaenoptera borealis. The sequence continues at coordinate 1,066,159 of NW_028123977.1, read as the reverse complement.
CTCCATTTTTCAACTCGCTTTTTTGGGAGTTGGCCACAAAAGCGCAGGATTGCTTCAGGCCCTGTTCTACTTCCGGGGGGCAGGTTGAGCCTGTGGTTAATTCTTCTTTCTGAAGGGAAAATAGAGTGACCTGTGCTTCTCCCAACACCTAGATCTAGTCTCTCATTGGTTCCCCCTCTTCCCGTTCATTCTCAGTACAAATTGCAACCTGTACGGAACAGGAGGTTAAAGGTGCTGATGCTCCAAGTAGGGAGATTGCTAGGAAAGTGGCTGGAATGGCGAACCCGAGCACAAGGAGATGAGAAATGAGGTGCATTTTAGAAACCTTTCCCGATCACATGCTGTACCATCTTCTGGGTTTCTCATGCATGTTTTTGATGTAGGAAGATGCCCTTGGACCTGGAGATTTGGGACCCATGGGATGGGTGTCACGCAGTATTACTTTAAAGGGTCTGCGTTTGCTCATCCAACCTCACCAAACCTCTCAGCCGCAAGAGTGTCCACCCTTATGTCTCACCCAGCTGTGGGTCTAGATATGGTCGATCCAGGTTGCATCACAGCCCCTGAACGAATTGTGTAAGAATTTCTCTCTCTTTCACTGTCTTTGTATCATGGGTTTTTAAAACTAATTTATTTTTATAATGGGGTTTAGCTGCTTTTGACTACGGTGTTTATGCGGCTTTACACCCACTTAACACACTAACAGAGAGATATCAATACATAGGTTTTAAGATTATTACTAATCAAATATATTCTTTTGCGGTGAATAGGGTGTGTTGAGTCCTGTTCTCTGAGCAAGGAGTAGGTCTTGTCTATTACGTATTGGGTTTATGGAAAGGTATCTCAGATAATTTGAAAACCTTGTTTTATGCATCACCCCACGTCACCTTTCCCATTAAGCAGCCATAGTGTGTTTTCTAAACGTGTGACTCTGTTCTGCTTTGTAATTCAGTTCAAGTGTAGCGGTTTTTACATTCCCTCTATAAGTGATAGCTTATGATAAGTGTCCTTTTCTGTGTGACTTATTTCACTTAGAATCGTCGTACCTAAATCCACTCATCATGCTGCTTCTAGCCTTATGACATTGATTTCATGGCTGAGTGATATTCCATTGTACATAAGGACCACAACTTCTTTATCCATTTTTCTCTTTCCTGGGATATTTAAGGTGGAATGAAGTGGAGGTCCTTGTCAACAGAGCAGCCCTAAACTTTGGGGTGCTTGTGTCTTGCTGATTTTTAATTTTCCCAATTTATACCCCCATGAGTGGAAGTGCCCTATGCTCTCTAAGCTGTGTTTTTTAAATGTTTCAGGACACACCGTACACTTCTGCAGAGTGGCTGTTGGCAATTTACATTCCGCCCATCAGTGTAGCAAGGCTCCCATTTCTCCATGGCCTGTCCTGCATTTCTGGTTTTGACACTTTTTTCAGCATGGCCCTTTTGACCGAAGGGAAGCGAGTCTTCTTTGTTGCGCTGATTTGCCTTTCCAGGTTGCTTGGTTGGCCAAAAAGGGCGTATGCGTTTTTTCCTGAATATATTCAGGAAAAAACGCATACGCCCTTTTTTGGCCTAGGGCATCATTGTCAACGTTTTTCCGCTTTTCATGTGCTTTAAAGGTGATCCGAATCTACCTCCTGAAATCTGTTTCCTGCAATTCTGCCTTGATTTCAAATCCTCTTCTTTGCCTTCCCTCAATATATTTGTGGACGAGACTTATCATTTATAACTCTGCAGGTTTGTGAATTGCAGTGCCCTGAACCTCCATTTTACAACTCGTGTATTTGGGAGCTGGCCACAAAAGCGCAGGATGGCTTTAGGCTCTGTTCTGGTTCCGGGGGACAGGTTGAGCCTGTGGTTAATTCTTCTTCCTGATGGGAAAGTAGAGTGACCTGTGCCTGTCCCAACACCAAGAGCTAGGCTCTCATTGGTTCCCCGTCTTCCCGTTCATCCTCAGGACAAATTGAAAGCCTGTACGGAACAGGAGGTTAAAGGTGCTGATGCTCCAAGTAGGGAGATTGCTAGTAAGGCGGCTGGAATGGCGAACCCGGGCACAAGGAGATGAGAAATGAGGTGCGTTTTAGAAACCTTTCCCCATCACATGGTGTACCATCTTCTGGGTTTCTCATGCATGTTTTCGATGTAGGAAGATGCCCTTGAACCTGGAGATTTGGGACCCATACGATGGGTACCACGCAGTATTACTTTAAAGGGTCTGCGTTTGCTCACCCAACCTCACCAAACGTCTCAGCCCCAAAAGTGTCCACCCTTATGTCTCATCCAGCTCTGGTTCTAGTTATGGTCAATCCAGGTTGCATCACAGCCCCTGAACGCATTGTGTAAGAATTTCTCTCTCTTTCACTGTCTTTCTTTCATGGGTTTTTCGAAGTAATTTATTTTTATAATGGGGTTTAGCTGCTTTTCGCTGCTGTGTTTATGCCCCTTTACACCCACTTGATTCACTTACAGAGAGAAATCAATACATAGGTTTTAAGATTTTTACTAGTCAGATATATTCTTGTTCGTTGAATAGGGGGTGTTGCATCCACTTCACTGAGCAAGGAGTAGGTCTTGTCTATTACATATTGGGTTTATGGAACGGTATCTGAGCTAATTTGAAACCCTTGTTTTATGCATCACCCCACCTCACCTTTCCCGTTAAGCAGCCATAGTGTGTTTTCTAAATGTGTGACTCTGTTCTGTTTTGTAATTCAGTTCAAGTGTAACGGTTTTTACATTCCCTCTACAAGTGATATCTTATGATAAGTGTCTTTTTCTGTGTGACTTATTTCACTTAGAATCGTCGAACATAAATCCACTCATCATGCTGCTAATAGCCTTATGACATTGATTTCATGGCTGAGTGATATTCCATTGTACATAAGGACCACAACATCGTTATCCATTTTCCTATTTCCTGGGATATTTAAGGTGTAATGAAGAGGAGGTTCTTGTCAACAGAGCAGCCCTAAACTTTGGTGTGCCTGTGTCTTGCTGATTTTTAGTTTTCCCAATTTATACGCCCATGAGTGGAAGTGACCTATGCTCTCTAAGCTGTGTTTTTTAGATGTTTCAGGACACACCGTACACTTCTCCAGAGTGGCTGTTGGCAATTTACATCCCGCCCATCAGTGTAGCAAGGCTCCCATTTCTCCATGGCCTGTCCTGCATTTCTGGTTTTGACACTTTTTTCAGCATGGCCCTTTTGACCGATGGGAAGCGAGACTTCTTTGTAGCGCTGATTTGCCTTTCCAGGTTGCTTGGTTGGCCAAAAAGGGCGTATGCGTTTTTTCCTGAATATATTCAGGAAAAAACGCATACGCCCTTTTTGGCCAAGGGTATCATTGTCAACGTTTTGCCGCTTTTCATCTGCTTTAAAGGCGATTCGAAACTACCTCCTTAAGTCTGTTTCTGAAATTCTGCCTTGCTTTCAAATCCTCTTCGTTGCCTTCCCTCAATATATTTGTGGACGAGAGTTATCATTGATAACTCTGCAGGTTTGTGAATTGCAGTGCCCCTGAGCTCCATTTTTCAACTCGCTTTTTTGGGAGTTGGCCACAAAAGCGCAGGATTGCTTCAGGCCCTGTTCTACTTCCGGGGGGCAGGTTGAGCCTGTGGTTAATTCTTCTTTCTGAAGGGAAAATAGAGTGACCTGTGCTTCTCCCAACACCTAGATCTAGTCTCTCATTGGTTCCCCCTCTTCCCGTTCATTCTCAGTACAAATTGCAACCTGTACGGAACAGGAGGTTAAAGGTGCTGATGCTCCAAGTAGGGAGATTGCTAGGAAAGTGGCTGGAATGGCGAACCCGAGCACAAGGAGATGAGAAATGAGGTGCATTTTAGAAACCTTTCCCGATCACATGCTGTACCATCTTCTGGGTTTCTCATGCATGTTTTTGATGTAGGAAGATGCCCTTGGACCTGGAGATTTGGGACCCATGGGATGGGTGTCACGCAGTATTACTTTAAAGGGTCTGCGTTTGCTCATCCAACCTCACCAAACCTCTCAGCCGCAAGAGTGTCCACCCTTATGTCTCACCCAGCTGTGGGTCTAGATATGGTCGATCCAGGTTGCATCACAGCCCCTGAACGAATTGTGTAAGAATTTCTCTCTCTTTCACTGTCTTTGTATCATGGGTTTTTAAAACTAATTTATTTTTATAATGGGGTTTAGCTGCTTTTGACTACGGTGTTTATGCGGCTTTACACCCACTTAACACACTAACAGAGAGATATCAATACATAGGTTTTAAGATTATTACTAATCAAATATATTCTTTTGCGGTGAATAGGGTGTGTTGAGTCCTGTTCTCTGAGCAAGGAGTAGGTCTTGTCTATTACGTATTGGGTTTATGGGAAGGTATCTCAGATAATTTGAAAACCTTGTTTTATGCATCACCCCACGTCACCTTTCCCATTAAGCAGCCATAGTGTGTTTTCTAAACGTGTGACTCTGTTCTGCTTTGTAATTCAGTTCAAGTGTAGCGGTTTTTACATTCCCTCTATAAGTGATAGCTTATGATAAGTGTCCTTTTCTGTGTGACTTATTTCACTTAGAATCGTCGTACCTAAATCCACTCATCATGCTGCTTCTAGCCTTATGACATTGATTTCATGGCTGAGTGATATTCCATTGTACATAAGGACCACAACTTCTTTATCCATTTTTCTCTTTCCTGGGATATTTAAGGTGGAATGAAGTGGAGGTCCTTGTCAACAGAGCAGCCCTAAACTTTGGGGTGCTTGTGTCTTGCTGATTTTTAATTTTCCCAATTTATACCCCCATGAGTGGAAGTGCCCTATGCTCTCTAAGCTGTGTTTTTTAAATGTTTCAGGACACACCGTACACTTCTGCAGAGTGGCTGTTGGCAATTTACATTCCGCCCATCAGTGTAGCAAGGCTCCCATTTCTCCATGGCCTGTCCTGCATTTCTGGTTTTGACACTTTTTTCAGCATGGCCCTTTTGACCGAAGGGAAGCGAGTCTTCTTTGTTGCGCTGATTTGCCTTTCCAGGTTGCTTGGTTGGCCAAAAAGGGCGTATGCGTTTTTTCCTGAATATATTCAGGAAAAAACGCATACGCCCTTTTTTGGCCTAGGGCATCATTGTCAACGTTTTTCCGCTTTTCATGTGCTTTAAAGGTGATCCGAATCTACCTCCTGAAATCTGTTTCCTGCAATTCTGCCTTGATTTCAAATCCTCTTCTTTGCCTTCCCTCAATATATTTGTGGACGAGACTTATCATTTATAACTCTGCAGGTTTGTGAATTGCAGTGCCCTGAACCTCCATTTTACAACTCGTGTATTTGGGAGCTGGCCACAAAAGCGCAGGATGGCTTTAGGCTCTGTTCTGGTTCCGGGGGACAGGTTGAGCCTGTGGTTAATTCTTCTTCCTGATGGGAAAGTAGAGTGACCTGTGCCTGTCCCAACACCAAGAGCTAGGCTCTCATTGGTTCCCCGTCTTCCCGTTCATCCTCAGGACAAATTGAAAGCCTGTACGGAACAGGAGGTTAAAGGTGCTGATGCTCCAAGTAGGGAGATTGCTAGTAAGGCGGCTGGAATGGCGAACCCGGGCACAAGGAGATGAGAAATGAGGTGCGTTTTAGAAACCTTTCCCCATCACATGGTGTACCATCTTCTGGGTTTCTCATGCATGTTTTCGATGTAGGAAGATGCCCTTGAACCTGGAGATTTGGGACCCATACGATGGGTACCACGCAGTATTACTTTAAAGGGTCTGCGTTTGCTCACCCAACCTCACCAAACGTCTCAGCCCCAAAAGTGTCCACCCTTATGTCTCATCCAGCTCTGGTTCTAGTTATGGTCAATCCAGGTTGCATCACAGCCCCTGAACGCATTGTGTAAGAATTTCTCTCTCTTTCACTGTCTTTCTTTCATGGGTTTTTCGAAGTAATTTATTTTTATAATGGGGTTTAGCTGCTTTTCACTGCTGTGTTTATGCCCCTTTACACCCACTTGATTCACTTACAGAGAGAAATCAATACATAGGTTTTAAGATTTTTACTAGTCAGATATATTCTTGTTCGTTGAATAGGGGGTGTTGCATCCACTTCACTGAGCAAGGAGTAGGTCTTGTCTATTACATATTGGGTTTATGGAACGGTATCTGAGCTAATTTGAAACCCTTGTTTTATGCATCACCCCACCTCACCTTTCCCGTTAAGCAGCCATAGTGTGTTTTCTAAATGTGTGACTCTGTTCTGTTTTGTAATTCAGTTCAAGTGTAACGGTTTTTACATTCCCTCTACAAGTGATATCTTATGATAAGTGTCTTTTTCTGTGTGACTTATTTCACTTAGAATCGTCGAACATAAATCCACTCATCATGCTGCTAATAGCCTTATGACATTGATTTCATGGCTGAGTGATATTCCATTGTACATAAGGACCACAACATCATTATCCATTTTCCTATTTCCTGGGATATTTAAGGTGTAATGAAGAGGAGGTTCTTGTCAACAGAGCAGCCCTAAACTTTGGTGTGCCTGTGTCTTGCTGATTTTTAGTTTTCCCAATTTATACGCCCATGAGTGGAAGTGACCTATGCTCTCTAAGCTGTGTTTTTTAGATGTTTCAGGACACACCGTACACTTCTCCAGAGTGGCTGTTGGCAATTTACATCCCGCCCATCAGTGTAGCAAGGCTCCCATTTCTCCATGGCCTGTCCTGCATTTCTGGTTTTGACACTTTTTTCAGCATGGCCCTTTTGACCGATGGGAAGCGAGACTTCTTTGTAGCGCTGATTTGCCTTTCCAGGTTGCTTGGTTGGCCAAAAAGGGCGTATGCGTTTTTTCCTGAATATATTCAGGAAAAAACGCATACGCCCTTTTTGGCCAAGGGTATCATTGTCAACGTTTTGCCGCTTTTCATCTGCTTTAAAGGCGATTCGAAACTACCTCCTTAAGTCTGTTTCTGAAATTCTGCCTTGCTTTCAAATCCTCTTCGTTGCCTTCCCTCAATATATTTGTGGACGAGAGTTATCATTGATAACTCTGCAGGTTTGTGAATTGCAGTGCCCCTGAGCTCCATTTTTCAACTCGCTTTTTTGGGAGTTGGCCACAAAAGCGCAGGATTGCTTCAGGCCCTGTTCTACTTCCGGGGGGCAGGTTGAGCCTGTGGTTAATTCTTCTTTCTGAAGGGAAAATAGAGTGACCTGTGCTTCTCCCAACACCTAGATCTAGTCTCTCATTGGTTCCCCCTCTTCCCGTTCATTCTCAGTACAAATTGCAACCTGTACGGAACAGGAGGTTAAAGGTGCTGATGCTCCAAGTAGGGAGATTGCTAGGAAAGTGGCTGGAATGGCGAACCCGAGCACAAGGAGATGAGAAATGAGGTGCATTTTAGAAACCTTTCCCGATCACATGGTGTACCATCTTCTGGGTTTCTCATGCATGTTTTTGATGTAGGAAGATGCCCTTGGACCTGGAGATTTGGGACCCATGGGATGGGTGTCACGCAGTATTACTTTAAAGGGTCTGCGTTTGCTCATCCAACCTCACCAAACCTCTCAGCCGCAAGAGTGTCCACCCTTATGTCTCACCCAGCTGTGGGTCTAGATATGGTCGATCCAGGTTGCATCACAGCCCCTGAACGAATTGTGTAAGAATTTCTCTCTCTTTCACTGTCTTTGTATCATGGGTTTTTAAAACTAATTTATTTTTATAATGGGGTTTAGCTGCTTTTGACTACGGTGTTTATGCGGCTTTACACCCACTTAACACACTAACAGAGAGATATCAATACATAGGTTTTAAGATTATTACTAATCAAATATATTCTTTTGCGGTGAATAGGGTGTGTTGAGTCCTGTTCTCTGAGCAAGGAGTAGGTCTTGTCTATTACGTATTGGGTTTATGGAAAGGTATCTCAGATAATTTGAAAACCTTGTTTTATGCATCACCCCACGTCACCTTTCCCATTAAGCAGCCATAGTGTGTTTTCTAAACGTGTGACTCTGTTCTGCTTTGTAATTCAGTTCAAGTGTAGCGGTTTTTACATTCCCTCTATAAGTGATAGCTTATGATAAGTGTCCTTTTCTGTGTGACTTATTTCACTTAGAATCGTCGTACCTAAATCCACTCATCATGCTGCTTCTAGCCTTATGACATTGATTTCATGGCTGAGTGATATTCCATTGTACATAAGGACCACAACTTCTTTATCCATTTTTCTCTTTCCTGGGATATTTAAGGTGGAATGAAGTGGAGGTCCTTGTCAACAGAGCAGCCCTAAACTTTGGGGTGCTTGTGTCTTGCTGATTTTTAATTTTCCCAATTTATACCCCCATGAGTGGAAGTGCCCTATGCTCTCTAAGCTGTGTTTTTTAAATGTTTCAGGACACACCGTACACTTCTGCAGAGTGGCTGTTGGCAATTTACATTCCGCCCATCAGTGTAGCAAGGCTCCCATTTCTCCATGGCCTGTCCTGCATTTCTGGTTTTGACACTTTTTTCAGCATGGCCCTTTTGACCGAAGGGAAGCGAGTCTTCTTTGTTGCGCTGATTTGCCTTTCCAGGTTGCTTGGTTGGCCAAAAAGGGCGTATGCGTTTTTTCCTGAATATATTCAGGAAAAAACGCATACGCCCTTTTTTGGCCTAGGGCATCATTGTCAACGTTTTTCCGCTTTTCATGTGCTTTAAAGGTGATCCGAATCTACCTCCTGAAATCTGTTTCCTGCAATTCTGCCTTGATTTCAAATCCTCTTCTTTGCCTTCCCTCAATATATTTGTGGACGAGACTTATCATTTATAACTCTGCAGGTTTGTGAATTGCAGTGCCCTGAACCTCCATTTTACAACTCGTGTATTTGGGAGCTGGCCACAAAAGCGCAGGATGGCTTTAGGCTCTGTTCTGGTTCCGGGGGACAGGTTGAGCCTGTGGTTAATTCTTCTTCCTGATGGGAAAGTAGAGTGACCTGTGCCTGTCCCAACACCAAGAGCTAGGCTCTCATTGGTTCCCCGTCTTCCCGTTCATCCTCAGGACAAATTGAAAGCCTGTACGGAACAGGAGGTTAAAGGTGCTGATGCTCCAAGTAGGGAGATTGCTAGTAAGGCGGCTGGAATGGCGAACCCGGGCACAAGGAGATGAGAAATGAGGTGCGTTTTAGAAACCTTTCCCCATCACATGGTGTACCATCTTCTGGGTTTCTCATGCATGTTTTCGATGTAGGAAGATGCCCTTGAACCTGGAGATTTGGGACCCATACGATGGGTACCACGCAGTATTACTTTAAAGGGTCTGCGTTTGCTCACCCAACCTCACCAAACGTCTCAGCCCCAAAAGTGTCCACCCTTATGTCTCATCCAGCTCTGGTTCTAGTTATGGTCAATCCAGGTTGCATCACAGCCCCTGAACGCATTGTGTAAGAATTTCTCTCTCTTTCACTGTCTTTCTTTCATGGGTTTTTCGAAGTAATTTATTTTTATAATGGGGTTTAGCTGCTTTTCACTGCTGTGTTTATGCCCCTTTACACCCACTTGATTCACTTACAGAGAGAAATCAATACATAGGTTTTAAGATTTTTACTAGTCAGATATATTCTTGTTCGTTGAATAGGGGGTGTTGCATCCACTTCACTGAGCAAGGAGTAGGTCTTGTCTATTACATATTGGGTTTATGGATCGGTGTTTGAGCTAATATGAAACCCTTGTTTTATGCATCACCCCACCTCACCTTTCCCGTTAAGCAGCCATAGTGTGTTTTCTAAATGTGTGACTCTGTTCTGTTTTGTAATTCAGTTCAAGTGTAACGGTTTTTACATTCCCTCTACAAGTGATATCTTATGATAAGTGTCTTTTTCTGTGTGACTTATTTCACTTAGAATCGTCGAACATAAATCCACTCATCATGCTGCTAATAGCCTTATGACATTGATTTCATGGCTGAGTGATATTCCATTGTACATAAGGACCACAACATCGTTATCCATTTTCCTATTTCCTGGGATATTTAAGGTGTAATGAAGAGGAGGTTCTTGTCAACAGAGCAGCCCTAAACTTTGGTGTGCCTGTGTCTTGCTGATTTTTAGTTTTCCCAATTTATACGCCCATGAGTGGAAGTGACCTATGCTCTCTAAGCTGTGTTTTTTAGATGTTTCAGGACACACCGTACACTTCTCCAGAGTGGCTGTTGGCAATTTACATCCCGCCCATCAGTGTAGCAAGGCTCCCATTTCTCCATGACCTGTCCTGCATTTCTGGTTTTGACACTTTTTTCAGCATGGCCCTTTTGACCGATGGGAAGCGAGACTTCTTTGTAGCGCTGATTTGCCTTTCCAGGTTGCTTGGTTGGCCAAAAAGGGCGTATGCGTTTTTTCCTGAATATATTCAGGAAAAAACGCATACGCCCTTTTTGGCCAAGGGTATCATTGTCAACGTTTTGCCGCTTTTCATCTGCTTTAAAGGCGATTCGAAACTACCTCCTTAAGTCTGTTTCTGAAATTCTGCCTTGCTTTCAAATCCTCTTCGTTGCCTTCCCTCAATATATTTGTGGACGAGAGTTATCATTGATAACTCTGCAGGTTTGTGAATTGCAGTGCCCCTGAGCTCCATTTTTCAACTCGCTTTTTTGGGAGTTGGCCACAAAAGCGCAGGATTGCTTCAGGCCCTGTTCTACTTCCGGGGGGCAGGTTGAGCCTGTGGTTAATTCTTCTTTCTGAAGGGAAAATAGAGTGACCTGTGCTTCTCCCAACACCTAGATCTAGTCTCTCATTGGTTCCCCCTCTTCCCGTTCATTCTCAGTACAAATTGCAACCTGTACGGAACAGGAGGTTAAAGGTGCTGATGCTCCAAGTAGGGAGATTGCTAGGAAAGTGGCTGGAATGGCGAACCCGAGCACAAGGAGATGAGAAATGAGGTGCATTTTAGAAACCTTTCCCGATCACATGGTGTACCATCTTCTGGGTTTCTCATGCATGTTTTTGATGTAGGAAGATGCCCTTGGACCTGGAGATTTGGGACCCATGGGATGGGTGTCACGCAGTATTACTTTAAAGGGTCTGCGTTTGCTCATCCAACCTCACCAAACCTCTCAGCCGCAAGAGTGTCCACCCTTATGTCTCACCCAGCTGTGGGTCTAGATATGGTCGATCCAGGTTGCATCACAGCCCCTGAACGAATTGTGTAAGAATTTCTCTCTCTTTCACTGTCTTTGTATCATGGGTTTTTAAAACTAATTTATTTTTATAATGGGGTTTAGCTGCTTTTGACTACGGTGTTTATGCGGCTTTACACCCACTTAACACACTAACAGAGAGATATCAATACATAGGTTTTAAGATTATTACTAATCAAATATATTCTTTTGCGGTGAATAGGGTGTGTTGAGTCCTGTTCTCTGAGCAAGGAGTAGGTCTTGTCTATTACGTATTGGGTTTATGGAAAGGTATCTCAGATAATTTGAAAACCTTGTTTTATGCATCACCCCACGTCACCTTTCCCATTAAGCAGCCATAGTGTGTTTTCTAAACGTGTGACTCTGTTCTGCTTTGTAATTCAGTTCAAGTGTAGCGGTTTTTACATTCCCTCTATAAGTGATAGCTTATGATAAGTGTCCTTTTCTGTGTGACTTATTTCACTTAGAATCGTCGTACCTAAATCCACTCATCATGCTGCTTCTAGCCTTATGACATTGATTTCATGGCTGAGTGATATTCCATTGTACATAAGGACCACAACTTCTTTATCCATTTTTCTCTTTCCTGGGATATTTAAGGTGGAATGAAGTGGAGGTCCTTGTCAACAGAGCAGCCCTAAACTTTGGGGTGCTTGTGTCTTGCTGATTTTTAATTTTCCCAATTTATACCCCCATGAGTGGAAGTGCCCTATGCTCTCTAAGCTGTGTTTTTTAAATGTTTCAGGACACACCGTACACTTCTGCAGAGTGGCTGTTGGCAATTTACATTCCGCCCATCAGTGTAGCAAGGCTCCCATTTCTCCATGGCCTGTCCTGCATTTCTGGTTTTGACACTTTTTTCAGCATGGCCCTTTTGACCGAAGGGAAGCGAGTCTTCTTTGTTGCGCTGATTTGCCTTTCCAGGTTGCTTGGTTGGCCAAAAAGGGCGTATGCGTTTTTTCCTGAATATATTCAGGAAAAAACGCATACGCCCTTTTTTGGCCTAGGGCATCATTGTCAACGTTTTTCCGCTTTTCATGTGCTTTAAAGGTGATCCGAATCTACCTCCTGAAATCTGTTTCCTGCAATTCTGCCTTGATTTCAAATCCTCTTCTTTGCCTTCCCTCAATATATTTGTGGACGAGACTTATCATTTATAACTCTGCAGGTTTGTGAATTGCAGTGCCCTGAACCTCCATTTTACAACTCGTGTATTTGGGAGCTGGCCACAAAAGCGCAGGATGGCTTTAGGCTCTGTTCTGGTTCCGGGGGACAGGTTGAGCCTGTGGTTAATTCTTCTTCCTGATGGGAAAGTAGAGTGACCTGTGCCTGTCCCAACACCAAGAGCTAGGCTCTCATTGGTTCCCCGTCTTCCCGTTCATCCTCAGGACAAATTGAAAGCCTGTACGGAACAGGAGGTTAAAGGTGCTGATGCTCCAAGTAGGGAGATTGCTAGTAAGGCGGCTGGAATGGCGAACCCGGGCACAAGGAGATGAGAAATGAGGTGCGTTTTAGAAACCTTTCCCCATCACATGGTGTACCATCTTCTGGGTTTCTCATGCATGTTTTCGATGTAGGAAGATGCCCTTGAACCTGGAGATTTGGGACCCATACGATGGGTACCACGCAGTATTACTTTAAAGGGTCTGCGTTTGCTCACCCAACCTCACCAAACGTCTCAGCCCCAAAAGTGTCCACCCTTATGTCTCATCCAGCTCTGGTTCTAGTTATGGTCAATCCAGGTTGCATCACAGCCCCTGAACGCATTGTGTAAGAATTTCTCTCTCTTTCACTGTCTTTCTTTCATGGGTTTTTCGAAGTAATTTATTTTTATAATGGGGTTTAGCTGCTTTTCACTGCTGTGTTTATGCCCCTTTACACCCACTTGATTCACTTACAGAGAGAAATCAATACATAGGTTTTAAGATTTTTACTAGTCAGATATATTCTTGTTCGTTGAATAGGGGGTGTTGCATCCACTTCACTGAGCAAGGAGTAGGTCTTGTCTATTACATATTGGGTTTATGGATCGGTGTTTGAGCTAATATGAAACCCTTGTTTTATGCATCACCCCACCTCACCTTTCCCGTTAAGCAGCCATAGTGTGTTTTCTAAATGTGTGACTCTGTTCTGTTTTGTAATTCAGTTCAAGTGTAACGGTTTTTACATTCCCTCTACAAGTGATATCTTATGATAAGTGTCTTTTTCTGTGTGACTTATTTCACTTAGAATCGTCGAACATAAATCCACTCATCATGCTGCTAATAGCCTTATGACATTGATTTCATGGCTGAGTGATATTCCATTGTACATAAGGACCACAACATCGTTATCCATTTTCCTATTTCCTGGGATATTTAAGGTGTAATGAAGAGGAGGTTCTTGTCAACAGAGCAGCCCTAAACTTTGGTGTGCCTGTGTCTTGCTGATTTTTAGTTTTCCCAATTTATACGCCCATGAGTGGAAGTGACCTATGCTCTCTAAGCTGTGTTTTTTAGATGTTTCAGGACACACCGTACACTTCTCCAGAGTGGCTGTTGGCAATTTACATCCCGCCCATCAGTGTAGCAAGGCTCCCATTTCTCCATGACCTGTCCTGCATTTCTGGTTTTGACACTTTTTTCAGCATGGCCCTTTTGACCGATGGGAAGCGAGACTTCTTTGTAGCGCTGATTTGCCTTTCCAGGTTGCTTGGTTGGCCAAAAAGGGCGTATGCGTTTTTTCCTGAATATATTCAGGAAAAAACGCATACGCCCTTTTTGGCCAAGGGTATCATTGTCAACGTTTTGCCGCTTTTCATCTGCTTTAAAGGCGATTCGAAACTACCTCCTTAAGTCTGTTTCTGAAATTCTGCCTTGCTTTCAAATCCTCTTCGTTGCCTTCCCTCAATATATTTGTGGACGAGAGTTATCATTGATAACTCTGCAGGTTTGTGAATTGCAGTGCCCCTGAGCTCCATTTTTCAACTCGCTTTTTTGGGAGTTGGCCACAAAAGCGCAGGATTGCTTCAGGCCCTGTTCTACTTCCGGGGGGCAGGTTGAGCCTGTGGTTAATTCTTCTTTCTGAAGGGAAAATAGAGTGACCTGTGCTTCTCCCAACACCTAGATCTAGTCTCTCATTGGTTCCCCCTCTTCCCGTTCATTCTCAGTACAAATTGCAACCTGTACGGAACAGGAGGTTAAAGGTGCTGATGCTCCAAGTAGGGAGATTGCTAGGAAAGTGGCTGGAATGGCGAACCCGAGCACAAGGAGATGAGAAATGAGGTGCATTTTAGAAACCTTTCCCGATCACATGGTGTACCATCTTCTGGGTTTCTCATGCATGTTTTTGATGTAGGAAGATGCCCTTGGACCTGGAGATTTGGGACCCATGGGATGGGTGTCACGCAGTATTACTTTAAAGGGTCTGCGTTTGCTCATCCAACCTCACCAAACCTCTCAGCCGCAAGAGTGTCCACCCTTATGTCTCACCCAGCTGTGGGTCTAGATATGGTCGATCCAGGTTGCATCACAGCCCCTGAACGAATTGTGTAAGAATTTCTCTCTCTTTCACTGTCTTTGTATCATGGGTTTTTAAAACTAATTTATTTTTATAATGGGGTTTAGCTGCTTTTGACTACGGTGTTTATGCGGCTTTACACCCACTTAACACACTAACAGAGAGATATCAATACATAGGTTTTAAGATTATTACTAATCAAATATATTCTTTTGCGGTGAATAGGGTGTGTTGAGTCCTGTTCTCTGAGCAAGGAGTAGGTCTTGTCTATTACGTATTGGGTTTATGGAAAGGTATCTCAGATAATTTGAAAACCTTGTTTTATGCATCACCCCACGTCACCTTTCCCATTAAGCAGCCATAGTGTGTTTTCTAAACGTGTGACTCTGTTCTGCTTTGTAATTCAGTTCAAGTGTAGCGGTTTTTACATTCCCTCTATAAGTGATAGCTTATGATAAGTGTCCTTTTCTGTGTGACTTATTTCACTTAGAATCGTCGTACCTAAATCCACTCATCATGCTGCTTCTAGCCTTATGACATTGATTTCATGGCTGAGTGATATTCCATTGTACATAAGGACCACAACTTCTTTATCCATTTTTCTCTTTCCTGGGATATTTAAGGTGGAATGAAGTGGAGGTCCTTGTCAACAGAGCAGCCCTAAACTTTGGGGTGCTTGTGTCTTGCTGATTTTTAATTTTCCCAATTTATACCCCCATGAGTGGAAGTGCCCTATGCTCTCTAAGCTGTGTTTTTTAAATGTTTCAGGACACACCGTACACTTCTGCAGAGTGGCTGTTGGCAATTTACATTCCGCCCATCAGTGTAGCAAGGCTCCCATTTCTCCATGGCCTGTCCTGCATTTCTGGTTTTGACACTTTTTTCAGCATGGCCCTTTTGACCGAAGGGAAGCGAGTCTTCTTTGTTGCGCTGATTTGCCTTTCCAGGTTGCTTGGTTGGCCAAAAAGGGCGTATGCGTTTTTTCCTGAATATATTCAGGAAAAAACGCATACGCCCTTTTTTGGCCTAGGGCATCATTGTCAACGTTTTTCCGCTTTTCATGTGCTTTAAAGGTGATCCGAATCTACCTCCTGAAATCTGTTTCCTGCAATTCTGCCTTGATTTCAAATCCTCTTCTTTGCCTTCCCTCAATATATTTGTGGACGAGACTTATCATTTATAACTCTGCAGGTTTGTGAATTGCAGTGCCCTGAACCTCCATTTTACAACTCGTGTATTTGGGAGCTGGCCACAAAAGCGCAGGATGGCTTTAGGCTCTGTTCTGGTTCCGGGGGACAGGTTGAGCCTGTGGTTAATTCTTCTTCCTGATGGGAAAGTAGAGTGACCTGTGCCTGTCCCAACACCAAGAGCTAGGCTCTCATTGGTTCCCCGTCTTCCCGTTCATCCTCAGGACAAATTGAAAGCCTGTACGGAACAGGAGGTTAAAGGTGCTGATGCTCCAAGTAGGGAGATTGCTAGTAAGGCGGCTGGAATGGCGAACCCGGGCACAAGGAGATGAGAAATGAGGTGCGTTTTAGAAACCTTTCCCCATCACATGGTGTACCATCTTCTGGGTTTCTCATGCATGTTTTCGATGTAGGAAGATGCCCTTGAACCTGGAGATTTGGGACCCATACGATGGGTACCACGCAGTATTACTTTAAAGGGTCTGCGTTTGCTCACCCAACCTCACCAAACGTCTCAGCCCCAAAAGTGTCCACCCTTATGTCTCATCCAGCTCTGGTTCTAGTTATGGTCAATCCAGGTTGCATCACAGCCCCTGAACGCATTGTGTAAGAATTTCTCTCTCTTTCACTGTCTTTCTTTCATGGGTTTTTCGAAGTAATTTATTTTTATAATGGGGTTTAGCTGCTTTTCACTGCTGTGTTTATGCCCCTTTACACCCACTTGATTCACTTACAGAGAGAAATCAATACATAGGTTTTAAGATTTTTACTAGTCAGATATATTCTTGTTCGTTGAATAGGGGGTGTTGCATCCACTTCACTGAGCAAGGAGTAGGTCTTGTCTATTACATATTGGGTTTATGGATCGGTGTTTGAGCTAATATGAAACCCTTGTTTTATGCATCACCCCACCTCACCTTTCCCGTTAAGCAGCCATAGTGTG
Source organism: Balaenoptera borealis (assembly GCF_965194805.1). Taxonomy (NCBI): domain Eukaryota; kingdom Metazoa; phylum Chordata; class Mammalia; order Artiodactyla; family Balaenopteridae; genus Balaenoptera; species Balaenoptera borealis. Next base: position 1,049,400 of record NW_028123977.1, on the reverse strand, counting down.
TTTTCTAAATGTGTGACTCTGTTCTGTTTTGTAATTCAGTTCAAGTGTAACGGTTTTTACATTCCCTCTACAAGTGATATCTTATGATAAGTGTCTTTTTCTGTGTGACTTATTTCACTTAGAATCGTCGAACATAAATCCACTCATCATGCTGCTAATAGCCTTATGACATTGATTTCATGGCTGAGTGATATTCCATTGTACATAAGGACCACAACATCGTTATCCATTTTCCTATTTCCTGGGATATTTAAGGTGTAATGAAGAGGAGGTTCTTGTCAACAGAGCAGCCCTAAACTTTGGTGTGCCTGTGTCTTGCTGATTTTTAGTTTTCCCAATTTATACGCCCATGAGTGGAAGTGACCTATGCTCTCTAAGCTGTGTTTTTTAGATGTTTCAGGACACACCGTACACTTCTCCAGAGTGGCTGTTGGCAATTTACATCCCGCCCATCAGTGTAGCAAGGCTCCCATTTCTCCATGACCTGTCCTGCATTTCTGGTTTTGACACTTTTTTCAGCATGGCCCTTTTGACCGATGGGAAGCGAGACTTCTTTGTAGCGCTGATTTGCCTTTCCAGGTTGCTTGGTTGGCCAAAAAGGGCGTATGCGTTTTTTCCTGAATATATTCAGGAAAAAACGCATACGCCCTTTTTGGCCAAGGGTATCATTGTCAACGTTTTGCCGCTTTTCATCTGCTTTAAAGGCGATTCGAAACTACCTCCTTAAGTCTGTTTCTGAAATTCTGCCTTGCTTTCAAATCCTCTTCGTTGCCTTCCCTCAATATATTTGTGGACGAGAGTTATCATTGATAACTCTGCAGGTTTGTGAATTGCAGTGCCCCTGAGCTCCATTTTTCAACTCGCTTTTTTGGGAGTTGGCCACAAAAGCGCAGGATTGCTTCAGGCCCTGTTCTACTTCCGGGGGGCAGGTTGAGCCTGTGGTTAATTCTTCTTTCTGAAGGGAAAATAGAGTGACCTGTGCTTCTCCCAACACCTAGATCTAGTCTCTCATTGGTTCCCCCTCTTCCCGTTCATTCTCAGTACAAATTGCAACCTGTACGGAACAGGAGGTTAAAGGTGCTGATGCTCCAAGTAGGGAGATTGCTAGGAAAGTGGCTGGAATGGCGAACCCGAGCACAAGGAGATGAGAAATGAGGTGCATTTTAGAAACCTTTCCCGATCACATGGTGTACCATCTTCTGGGTTTCTCATGCATGTTTTTGATGTAGGAAGATGCCCTTGGACCTGGAGATTTGGGACCCATGGGATGGGTGTCACGCAGTATTACTTTAAAGGGTCTGCGTTTGCTCATCCAACCTCACCAAACCTCTCAGCCGCAAGAGTGTCCACCCTTATGTCTCACCCAGCTGTGGGTCTAGATATGGTCGATCCAGGTTGCATCACAGCCCCTGAACGAATTGTGTAAGAATTTCTCTCTCTTTCACTGTCTTTGTATCATGGGTTTTTAAAACTAATTTATTTTTATAATGGGGTTTAGCTGCTTTTGACTACGGTGTTTATGCGGCTTTACACCCACTTAACACACTAACAGAGAGATATCAATACATAGGTTTTAAGATTATTACTAATCAAATATATTCTTTTGCGGTGAATAGGGTGTGTTGAGTCCTGTTCTCTGAGCAAGGAGTAGGTCTTGTCTATTACGTATTGGGTTTATGGAAAGGTATCTCAGATAATTTGAAAACCTTGTTTTATGCATCACCCCACGTCACCTTTCCCATTAAGCAGCCATAGTGTGTTTTCTAAACGTGTGACTCTGTTCTGCTTTGTAATTCAGTTCAAGTGTAGCGGTTTTTACATTCCCTCTCTAAGTGATAGCTTATGATAAGTGTCCTTTTCTGTGTGACTTATTTCACTTAGAATCGTCGTACCTAAATCCACTCATCATGCTGCTTCTAGCCTTATGACATTGATTTCATGGCTGAGTGATATTCCATTGTACATAAGGACCACAACTTCTTTATCCATTTTTCTCTTTCCTGGGATATTTAAGGTGGAATGAAGTGGAGGTCCTTGTCAACAGAGCAGCCCTAAACTTTGGGGTGCTTGTGTCTTGCTGATTTTTAATTTTCCCAATTTATACCCCCATGAGTGGAAGTGCCCTATGCTCTCTAAGCTGTGTTTTTTAAATGTTTCAGGACACACCGTACACTTCTGCAGAGTGGCTGTTGGCAATTTACATTCCGCCCATCAGTGTAGCAAGGCTCCCATTTCTCCATGGCCTGTCCTGCATTTCTGGTTTTGACACTTTTTTCAGCATGGCCCTTTTGACCGAAGGGAAGCGAGTCTTCTTTGTTGCGCTGATTTGCCTTTCCAGGTTGCTTGGTTGGCCAAAAAGGGCGTATGCGTTTTTTCCTGAATATATTCAGGGAAAAACGCATACGCCCTTTTTTGGCCTAGGGCATCATTGTCAACGTTTTTCCGCTTTTCATGTGCTTTAAAGGTGATCCGAATCTACCTCCTGAAATCTGTTTCCTGCAATTCTGCCTTGATTTCAAATCCTCTTCTTTGCCTTCCCTCAATATATTTGTGGACGAGACTTATCATTTATAACTCTGCAGGTTTGTGAATTGCAGTGCCCTGAACCTCCATTTTACAACTCGTGTATTTGGGAGCTGGCCACAAAAGCGCAGGATGGCTTTAGGCTCTGTTCTGGTTCCGGGGGACAGGTTGAGCCTGTGGTTAATTCTTCTTCCTGATGGGAAAGTAGAGTGACCTGTGCCTGTCCCAACACCAAGAGCTAGGCTCTCATTGGTTCCCCGTCTTCCCGTTCATCCTCAGGACAAATTGAAAGCCTGTACGGAACAGGAGGTTAAAGGTGCTGATGCTCCAAGTAGGGAGATTGCTAGTAAGGCGGCTGGAATGGCGAACCCGGGCACAAGGAGATGAGAAATGAGGTGCGTTTTAGAAACCTTTCCCCATCACATGGTGTACCATCTTCTGGGTTTCTCATGCATGTTTTCGATGTAGGAAGATGCCCTTGAACCTGGAGATTTGGGACCCATACGATGGGTACCACGCAGTATTACTTTAAAGGGTCTGCGTTTGCTCACCCAACCTCACCAAACGTCTCAGCCCCAAAAGTGTCCACCCTTATGTCTCATCCAGCTCTGGTTCTAGTTATGGTCAATCCAGGTTGCATCACAGCCCCTGAACGCATTGTGTAAGAATTTCTCTCTCTTTCACTGTCTTTCTTTCATGGGTTTTTCGAAGTAATTTATTTTTATAATGGGGTTTAGCTGCTTTTCACTGCTGTGTTTATGCCCCTTTACACCCACTTGATTCACTTACAGAGAGAAATCAATACATAGGTTTTAAGATTTTTACTAGTCAGATATATTCTTGTTCGTTGAATAGGGGGTGTTGCATCCACTTCACTGAGCAAGGAGTAGGTCTTGTCTATTACATATTGGGTTTATGGATCGGTGTTTGAGCTAATATGAAACCCTTGTTTTATGCATCACCCCACCTCACCTTTCCCGTTAAGCAGCCATAGTGTGTTTTCTAAATGTGTGACTCTGTTCTGTTTTGTAATTCAGTTCAAGTGTAACGGTTTTTACATTCCCTCTACAAGTGATATCTTATGATAAGTGTCTTTTTCTGTGTGACTTATTTCACTTAGAATCGTCGAACATAAATCCACTCATCATGCTGCTAATAGCCTTATGACATTGATTTCATGGCTGAGTGATATTCCATTGTACATAAGGACCACAACATCGTTATCCATTTTCCTATTTCCTGGGATATTTAAGGTGTAATGAAGAGGAGGTTCTTGTCAACAGAGCAGCCCTAAACTTTGGTGTGCCTGTGTCTTGCTGATTTTTAGTTTTCCCAATTTATACGCCCATGAGTGGAAGTGACCTATGCTCTCTAAGCTGTGTTTTTTAGATGTTTCAGGACACACCGTACACTTCTCCAGAGTGGCTGTTGGCAATTTACATCCCGCCCATCAGTGTAGCAAGGCTCCCATTTCTCCATGGCCTGTCCTGCATTTCTGGTTTTGACACTTTTTTCAGCATGGCCCTTTTGACCGATGGGAAGCGAGACTTCTTTGTAGCGCTGATTTGCCTTTCCAGGTTGCTTGGTTGGCCAAAAAGGGCGTATGCGTTTTTTCCTGAATATATTCAGGAAAAAACGCATACGCCCTTTTTGGCCAAGGGTATCATTGTCAACGTTTTGCCGCTTTTCATCTGCTTTAAAGGCGATTCGAAACTACCTCCTTAAGTCTGTTTCTGAAATTCTGCCTTGCTTTCAAATCCTCTTCGTTGCCTTCCCTCAATATATTTGTGGACGAGAGTTATCATTGATAACTCTGCAGGTTTGTGAATTGCAGTGCCCCTGAGCTCCATTTTTCAACTCGCTTTTTTGGGAGTTGGCCACAAAAGCGCAGGATTGCTTCAGGCCCTGTTCTACTTCCGGGGGGCAGGTTGAGCCTGTGGTTAATTCTTCTTTCTGAAGGGAAAATAGAGTGACCTGTGCTTCTCCCAACACCTAGATCTAGTCTCTCATTGGTTCCCCCTCTTCCCGTTCATTCTCAGTACAAATTGCAACCTGTACGGAACAGGAGGTTAAAGGTGCTGATGCTCCAAGTAGGGAGATTGCTAGGAAAGTGGCTGGAATGGCGAACCCGAGCACAAGGAGATGAGAAATGAGGTGCATTTTAGAAACCTTTCCCGATCACATGGTGTACCATCTTCTGGGTTTCTCATGCATGTTTTTGATGTAGGAAGATGCCCTTGGACCTGGAGATTTGGGACCCATGGGATGGGTGTCACGCAGTATTACTTTAAAGGGTCTGCGTTTGCTCATCCAACCTCACCAAACCTCTCAGCCGCAAGAGTGTCCACCCTTATGTCTCACCCAGCTGTGGGTCTAGATATGGTCGATCCAGGTTACATCACAGCCCCTGAACGAATTGTGTAAGAATTTCTCTCTCTTTCACTGTCTTTGTATCATGGGTTTTTAAAACTAATTTATTTTTATAATGGGGTTTAGCTGCTTTTGACTACGGTGTTTATGCGGCTTTACACCCACTTAACACACTAACAGAGAGATATCAATACATAGGTTTTAAGATTATTACTAATCAAATATATTCTTTTGCGGTGAATAGGGTGTGTTGAGTCCTGTTCTCTGAGCAAGGAGTAGGTCTTGTCTATTACGTATTGGGTTTATGGAAAGGTATCTCAGATAATTTGAAAACCTTGTTTTATGCATCACCCCACGTCACCTTTCCCATTAAGCAGCCATAGTGTGTTTTCTAAACGTGTGACTCTGTTCTGCTTTGTAATTCAGTTCAAGTGTAGCGGTTTTTACATTCCCTCTATAAGTGATAGCTTATGATAAGTGTCCTTTTCTGTGTGACTTATTTCACTTAGAATCGTCGTACCTAAATCCACTCATCATGCTGCTTCTAGCCTTATGACATTGATTTCATGGCTGAGTGATATTCCATTGTACATAAGGACCACAACTTCTTTATCCATTTTTCTCTTTCCTGGGATATTTAAGGTGGAATGAAGTGGAGGTCCTTGTCAACAGAGCAGCCCTAAACTTTGGGGTGCTTGTGTCTTGCTGATTTTTAATTTTCCCAATTTATACCCCCATGAGTGGAAGTGCCCTATGCTCTCTAAGCTGTGTTTTTTAAATGTTTCAGGACACACCGTACACTTCTGCAGAGTGGCTGTTGGCAATTTACATTCCGCCCATCAGTGTAGCAAGGCTCCCATTTCTCCATGGCCTGTCCTGCATTTCTGGTTTTGACACTTTTTTCAGCATGGCCCTTTTGACCGAAGGGAAGCGAGTCTTCTTTGTTGCGCTGATTTGCCTTTCCAGGTTGCTTGGTTGGCCAAAAAGGGCGTATGCGTTTTTTCCTGAATATATTCAGGAAAAAACGCATACGCCCTTTTTTGGCCTAGGGCATCATTGTCAACGTTTTTCCGCTTTTCATGTGCTTTAAAGGTGATCCGAATCTACCTCCTGAAATCTGTTTCCTGCAATTCTGCCTTGATTTCAAATCCTCTTCTTTGCCTTCCCACAATATATTTGTGGACGAGACTTATCATTTATAACTCTGCAGGTTTGTGAATTGCAGTGCCCTGAACCTCCATTTTACAACTCGTGTATTTGGGAGCTGGCCACAAAAGCGCAGGATGGCTTTAGGCTCTGTTCTGGTTCCGGGGGACAGGTTGAGCCTGTGGTTAATTCTTCTTCCTGATGGGAAAGTAGAGTGACCTGTGCCTGTCCCAACACCAAGAGCTAGGCTCTCATTGGTTCCCCGTCTTCCCGTTCATCCTCAGGACAAATTGAAAGCCTGTACGGAACAGGAGGTTAAAGGTGCTGATGCTCCAAGTAGGGAGATTGCTAGTAAGGCGGCTGGAATGGCGAACCCGGGCACAAGGAGATGAGAAATGAGGTGCGTTTTAGAAACCTTTCCCCATCACATGGTGTACCATCTTCTGGGTTTCTCATGCATCTTTTCGATGTAGGAAGATGCCCTTGAACCTGGAGATTTGGGACCCATACGATGGGTACCACGCAGTATTACTTTAAAGGGTCTGCGTTTGCTCACCCAACCTCACCAAACGTCTCAGCCCCAAAAGTGTCCACCCTTATGCCTCATCCAGCTCTGGTTCTAGTTATGGTCAATCCAGGTTGCATCACAGCCCCTGAACGCATTGTGTAAGAATTTCTCTCTCTTTCACTGTCTTTCTTTCATGGGTTTTTCGAAGTAATTTATTTTTATAATGGGGTTTAGCTGCTTTTCACTGCTGTGTTTATGCCCCTTTACACCCACTTGATTCACTTACAGAGAGAAATCAATACATAGGTTTTAAGATTTTTACTAGTCAGATATATTCTTGTTCATTGAATAGGGGGTGTTGCATCCACTTCACTGAGCAAGGAGTAGGTCTTGTCTATTACATATTGGGTTTATGGATCGGTGTTTGAGCTAATATGAAACCCTTGTTTTATGCATCACCCCACCTCACCTTTCCCTTTAAGCAGCCATAGTGTGTTTTCTAAATGTGTGACTCTGTTCTGTTTTGTAATTCAGTTCAAGTGTAACGGTTTTTACATTTCCTCTACAAGTGATATCTTATGATAAGTGTCTTTTTCTGTGTGACTTATTTCACTTAGAATCGTCGAACATAAATCCACTCATCATGCTGCTAATAGCCTTATGACATTGATTTCATGGCTGAGTGATATTCCATTGTACATAAGGACCACAACATCGTTATCCATTTTCCTATTTCCTGGGATATTTAAGGTGTAATGAAGAGGAGGTTCTTGTCAACAGAGCAGCCCTAAACTTTGGTGTGCCTGTGTCTTGCTGATTTTTAGTTTTCCCAATTTATACGCCCATGAGTGGAAGTGACCTATGCTCTCTAAGCTGTGTTTTTTAGATGTTTCAGGACACACCGTACACTTCTCCAGAGTGGCTGTTGGCAATTTACATCCCGCCCATCAGTGTAGCAAGGCTCCCATTTCTCCATGGCCTGTCCTGCATTTCTGGTTTTGACACTTTTTTCAGCATGGCCCTTTTGACCGATGGGAAGCGAGACTTCTTTGTAGCGCTGATTTGCCTTTCCAGGTTCCTTGGTTGGCCAAAAAGGGCGTATGCGTTTTTTCCTGAATATATTCAGGAAAAAACACATACGCCCTTTTTGGCCAAGGGTATCATTGTCAACGTTTTGCCGCTTTTCATCTGCTTTAAAGGCGATTCGAAACTACCTCCTTAAGTCTGTTTCTGAAATTCTGCCTTGCTTTCAAATCCTCTTCGTTGCCTTCCCTCAATATATTTGTGGACGAGAGTTATCATTGATAACTCTGCAGGTTTGTGAATTGCAGTGCCCCTGAGCTCCATTTTTCAACTCGCTTTTTTGGGAGTTGGCCACAAAAGCGCAGGATTGCTTCAGGCCCTGTTCTACTTCCGGGGGGCAGGTTGAGCCTGTGGTTAATTCTTCTTTCTGAAGGGAAAATAGAGTGACCTGTGCTTCTCCCAACACCTAGATCTAGTCTCTCATTGGTTCCCCCTCTTCCCGTTCATTCTCAGTACAAATTGCAACCTGTACGGAACAGGAGGTTAAAGGTGCTGATGCTCCAAGTAGGGAGATTGCTAGTAAAGCGGCTGGAATGGCGAACCCGGGCTCAAGGAGATGAGAAATGAGGTGCGTTTTAGAAACATTTCCCCATCACATGGTGTACCATCTTCTGGGTTTCTCATGCATGTTTTCGATGTAGGAAGATGCCCTTGAACCTGGAGATTTGGGACCCATGCGATGGGTACCACGCAGTATTACTTTAAAGGCTCTGCGTTTGGTCCCCCTAACTCACCAAACCTCTCAGCCCCGAGAGTGTCCACCCTTATGTCTCATCCAGCTGTGGGTATAGATATGGTCAATCCAGGGTGCATCACAGCCCCTGAACGAATTTTTTAAGAATTTCTCTCTCTTTCACTGTCTTTGTTTCACGGGTTTTTAAAAGTAATTTATTTTCATAATGGGGTTTAGCTGCTTTTCACGGCTGTGTTTATGCCACTTTACACTCACTTGACTCACTTCCAGAGAGATATCAATACATAGGTTTTAAGATTCTTACTAGTCAGATATATTCTTGTGCGATGAATAGGGGGTGTTGAGTGCAGTTCACTGAGCAAGGAATAGGTCTTTCTGTAACGTATTGTGTTTATGGAACGGTATCTGAGCTAATTTGAAACCCTTGTTTTATGCATCACCCCACCTCACCTTTCCTGTTAAGCAGCCATAGTGTGTTTTCTAAACGTGTGACTCTGTTCTGCTTTGTAATTCAGTTCAAGTGTAGCGGTTTTTACATTCCCTCTATAAGTGATAGCTTATGATAAGTGTCCTTTTCTGTGTGACTTATTTCACTTAGAATCGTCATACCTAAATCCACTCATCATGCTGCTACTAGCCTTATGACATTGATTTCATGGCTGAGTGATATTCCATTGTACATAAGGACCACAACTTCTTTATCCATTTTTCTCTTTCCTGGGATATTTAAGGTGGAATGAAGTGGAGGTCCTTGTCAACAGAGCAGCCCTAAACTTTGGGGTGCTTGTGTCTTGCTGATTTTTCATTTTCCCAATTTATACCCCCATGAGTGGAAGTGCCCTATGTTCTCTAAGCTGTGCTTTTCAGATGTTTCAGGACTCACCGTACACTTCTCCTGAGTGGCTGTTGGCAATTTACATCCCGCCCATCAGTGTAGCAAGGCTCCCATTTCTCCATGGCCTGTCCTGCATTTCTGGTTTTGACACTTTTTTCAACATGGCCCTTTTGACCGATGGGAAGCGAGACTTCTCTGTAGCGCTGATTTGCCTTTCCAGGTTGCTTGGTTGGCCAAAAAGGGCGTATGCGTTTTTTCCTGAATATATTCAGGAAAAAACGCATACGCCCTTTTTGGCCAAGGGCATCATTTTCGACGTTTTGCCGCTTTTCATGTGCTTTAAAGGCGATTCGAATCGACCTCCTGAAATCTGTTTCCTGCAATTCTGCCTTGCTTTCAAATCCTCTTCGTTGCCTTCCCTCAATATATTTTTGGATGAGAGTTATCATTTATAACTCTGCTGGTTTGTGAATTGCAATGCCCCTGAGCTCCATTTTTCAACTCGCTTTTTTGGGAGCTCTCCGCAAAAGCGCAGGATGGCCTCAGGCACTATTCTTGTTCCGGGCGGCAGGCTGAGCCTGTGGTTAATTCTTCTTCCTGATGGGAAAATAGAGTGACCTGTGCCTGTCCCAACACCAAGAGCTAATCTCTCATTGGCTCCCCGTCTTTCCGTTCATCCTCAGGACAAATTGCAAGCTGTATGGAACAGGAGGTTAAAGGTGCTGATTTTCCATTGAGGGCGATTGCTACTAAAGCGGCTGGAATGGCGAACCCGAGCACAAGGAGAGGAGAAATGAGGTGCGTTTTAGAAACCTTTCCCCATCACACGGTGTACTATCTTCTGGGTTTCTCATGCATGTTTTCGATGTAGGAAGATGCCCTTGAACCTGGAGATTTGGAACCCATGGGATGGGTAACAGGCAGTATTACTTTAAAGGCTCTGCGTTTGCTCCCCAACCTCACCAAGCCTCTCAGCCCCGAGAGTGTCCACCCTTATGTCTCATCCAGCTGTGGGTCTAGATATGGTCAATCCAGGTGGCATCACAGCCCCTGAACGAATTTTGTAAGAATTTCTCTCTCTTTCACTGTCTTCGTTTCACGGGTTTTTAAAAGTAATTTATTTTTATAATGGGGTTTAGCTGCTTTTCACGGCTGTGTTTATGCCGCTTTACACCCACTTGACTCACTTCCAGAGAGATATCAGTACATAGGTTTTACGAGTCTTACTAGTCATATATGTTCTTGAGCGGTGAATAGGGGGTGTTGAGTCCAGTTCACTGAGCAAGGAGTAGGTCTTGTCTATTACATATTGGATTTATGGAACGTTATCTGAGCTAATTTGAAATCCTTGTTTTATGCATCACCCCACCTCACCTTTCCCGTTAAGCAACCATAGTATGTTTTCTTAATGTGTGACTCTGTTCTGTTTTGTTATTCCGTTCAAGTGTAGCAGTTTTTACATTCCCTCTGTTAGTGATATCTTATGATAAGTGTCTTTTTCTGTGTGACTTATTTCACTTAGAATAGTCCTACCTAAATCCACTCATCATGCTGCTACCAGCCTTATAATATTTATCTCACGCCCGAGTGATATACAATTGTACATATGGATCACAACTTCTTTATCAATTTTTCTCTTTCCTTGCATATTTAAGGTGGAAATAAGTGGAGGTTCTTGTCTACAGAGCAGCCCTAATGTTTGGGGTGCCTGTGTCTTGCTGATTTTTAGTTTTCCCAATTTATACGCCCATGAGTGGATGTGCCCCTTTCTCTCTAGCTGTGTTTTTTAGATGTTTTAGGAAACACCATACCCTTCTCCAGAGTCATCACTGGCAATTTATACCCCACCCATCAGTGTAACAAGGCTCCCTTTCCTCCCTGGCCTCACCTGCATTTCTTGTTTTTACACTTTTTTAGCAAGGCCATTTTGACCGATGGGAAGTCAGACTTCTTTGTAGTGCTGAATTGCATTTCCGGCTTGCTTGGTTGGCCACAAAGGGCCTATGGGTTTTTTCCTGAATTCATTCAGAAAAAAACGCATATGCTCTTTTTGGCCAAGTGCATCATTGTCGACGTTTTGATGTTTTTCATGTGCTTTAGGGGTGATTCAAATCTAACTCCTGAAATCTGTTTCCTGCAATTCTGCCTTGATTTCAAATCCTCTTCGTTGCCTTCCCTCAATATATTTGTGGACGAGAGTTATCATTTATAACTCTGCATATTTGTGAATTGCAGTGCCCCTGAGCTCCATTTTTCAACTCGCTTTTTTGGGAGCTTTCCGCAGAAACTCTCATTTGCTTCTGGCCCTACTCTGGTTCCCGGTGGCAGGCTAAGCCTTTGCTTAATTCTTCTTCCTGACTGGAAATTAGAGTGACATGTGCCTCTCCGAACATCTAGGGCTTGGCTCTCCTTGTTTCTCCTCCTTCCCCTTTTTCCTTTGGACAAATTCCGATTTCTGTGCAACTGGATGTTGAAGGTGCTGACATCCTCAAGTGGGGAGATTTTAAGGAAAAAGGCTGGAGGGGTGAACCCAACAACCAGGAAATTAGGCGTTTTGGTGCCTTTTCCAAAATCTTCCTGATCCAACCGTGTTCCATCTTCTGGGTGTCACAGGCATGTTTTAGCTGTAGGAAAGGTCCCGTGTATGTAAGGAGAACACAAGGGATTTTTCCAAATCAGTGTCTCCCCGAACTCCAATCTGGGGAATTTTTAAGCTACTGGTACATGTGTGTTCATTAAGGGACTTGGGCCGTAGGCAGAGTCCGAACTTTAGATGATTGAAGTCTTTAGGTTCAGAAACGCTCACCATCGGCCTCCTTTAGTTTCCATTTTATCTGTAGTTGATAGATGATGTCGATATAGATATCTATTGTTTTTCAGGTTATTTCCCCTCAGGGGTCATTACAAAATATTGAGTATAGTTCCCTGTGCTATACAGTAGTTCCTTGTTGATGATATATTTTATACATAGCAGTGTGTATATGTTAATCTGAAACTGTTAAATTATCCCTCCTCCCACCTTTCCCCTTTGGTAATAAAAAATATAAGATTTTATACTTCTCAGAAATCTAGGAGCTGAAAGAGAGGTATCATTTTCAATGGAAAATCATTCCAAACAAGGTTGAAACTTCAACCAAGATTATTAGATGTACATCCTTGGAAAGAAATCACTGCATTTCTCTACTGTTGACCTGACAAATAAGACAAACCCCTCCACTGAACTTGCTTATAATAAAGTGATGGAAATATCAAATGGAAGTGTTAGAAACATCTTATTTTACACGAGCCTTATACACTGCTCTATGTTAATTACAGTTTGGCTCACACATCTGTTCATTGAAGTTACAATGTTCTCAAATTCTGTTACTGATCCTGCAGAGTGGGCCCCAACAAGGGTCTCCCTGCCCAGTGTCATTGGAGCCAACAGATCGAGACTGACTTTGGTTCAGAAGCAAAGGAAAACTTTATATTTTGATCAGAGAATGGAGAGGTGAGAGTGTGTGCTCCCCTGCGGGTTGTGGGCCGGGCTGCTGTGTAGGGATCCTGTCAGCATCAGCGGGAGGGAGGGGGCGGAGCTCTCGAGGGCCAGGTTGGCTGGAGCTCAGGCTCCTATGTCGCAGAGTGTGCACGGGGCCCCACGAGCTGAGGTGTCGGCCCAGCCATTTTGCACTAGGAAATCGGGTCTGAAGTGTCGGGTGTGGGACCTCTGCATGTGGAAACCTAGGAGCAAGTGAAATTAGACAAAGCACAAAGGAAAAAATGGTTAGACTTTATTTTATTGCCCAGATTCTATTTTTATCTCCCAGGAATTTTTAATGGGCTTTGCCAGTGACAAAGCCCTCCTCTGCCTTTTGTCCCATTCCTCATTCTTGGGGCGCTGAGGGTGCAGACACGTCTTCTGTAAATGCTTCATGCTGAGTTGGGTGTCCTCATACCCGGGGGGAGGGGCAGGACTTCTCCCCAGCAGCCTCCAGGTGAGGTTGATTGTCTGCAGGCCTCCTCCCTCACTGCTCGTCTGCCTGAGCACCAGCATTGGAAGTTTTATAGATTCTAATGACCTTTAAGGGTCCAGGAAAGAGATGTGCAGAGACGCTGGGGGGGTGGGCGGTTTTACCCTGCTCCACATTGGTTCGGCCCCCTTAGGCTGATGGTTTCTGCCAGCCTAGATGCTCTGACCAGTAGTCTGTGCTTTCTTCAGTTAGGCCACTGAATTAACGTACAAACAGCACCAGGTGTCAGAGCCCTGCTTGCTCAACTCCCAGACAGTCCAGGGCCGGTGGTGATCCAGGACCATGACGGCCACTCAGTCAACGGCCTTTTGAAGTAGCCAGGAGTACAGCCGGTCTCATTGGCCGCCGTCACTGCGGTGTCTGTAGGCTTTTCTATGGTGGCAGCGTTATTTACGGTTCCCCTGCCAAGTTTATTAGCTCCGCTCTGGGTGCAGTAAGTCCTGTAAGCAATAGTCTGCTCTTTTGGGGCACACTCTTGTTGTTTTCTGAGAGAAGCTCCAGGTCAAGTGATGGTCACACGAGTCGTCATGGGGGCCCATTGCCCCAGGTTGTCTCTCTGGAGGTTGGTGTTGGAGGGCCTCCTCACTCGAGGTCATTGTGCCCACGGAGCAATCCCTGCAACTTCAGGGCATGGTGGGTGGTTAGGATCACCAAGTGGCGTCCTTTTCCCTTAGGAGGGAGCTGGCTTTGCGGGCTGCTGATTTCCAGGTTTTTAGATACCTCCAGTATCCTGGTCGGATGGGGTGGCTGGCCAATGCCTGGAGGGCATTCTTGCATTGTTCCATTTCAAGTGGTCCCAGTTTTTGCACTAATACTCCAAGGGCGATTCGCCTTGGACCAGGAATGTAAAGGTCAAAGGGTTTAGCTAACTTAGGGAGGTCCAGGGCCAGGGTCTGAATTGACTGCTCTTTCCATTCTTGAAAGGCCGCTTCTGGATTCTATTCAAAAGGATCATCATCTTTTCCTTTCAGTGTTTCATATAGAGGCCCAGCTATTAGACTGTAGTTAGGGATCCAGATGCAGCAAACCCCGGTCTCCCCAGGAACCCCTAAGCTGTCTTCTAGTTTCAGGAAAGGTGAGGCTGCAAATGGCTTCTTCCCTTTCCTGGGGTGGGCTTCTCCGACCTTCTGTGCGAATGAAGCCCAGGAAGGCCACCTTAGTTTGTGATATTTGAGCCTTTTCCTTGGACACCTTCTATCTTTTATTGGCTAGGTAGTTCAGAGGCCTCCTTAGTCGGGCTGGTGATCAGAATGTCATCTGCATATTGAAGGAGGGTTCCCTTCTCCAGAGGTAGATCTTTTAGGTCTTTAGCTAACGTTTCCCCAAAGATGGTGTGGGAATTTTTGAACCCCTGGGGCAGGACGGCCCAGCAGTATTGTTTTTGTTGTAGGTTGAGTCCTGCCACTCACAGCCAAAATTTCTTGTGACTCTGGGACTAATGGAATACAGAAGAAGGCATCATTGAAGTCTAATACAGAATGCCATGTCCTGGTGGATGGTAGAATGACCAGCAGGGTGTAGGAATTAGGAACTACTAGATGTATATCCTCTGTGGCTTCACTGACTGTCCTGGCGTCCTCTACCAGGTCCCCAGCAGCCCACGGGGCTCTTGTGGTCAGGCCCCTCCCAGGATATGGAGCTCACCTGGGCAGGTACGCAGCAGCCCACGGGGCTCTCATGGGCAGGCCCCTCCCTGGATATGGAGCTCCCGTGGACAGGTACCCCGGCAGGGCTGGGCACACAGGAACCGTGCACATAGCCCTCATTGCAGAGCACCCCCAGCACCCCTGTCACTCAGAGCTGACACAGAGCACCTCAGAGCAGAGCTTGAACTAACAAACAGCAGCTCCAACAGGTCTGTGACCCTAGGCTTCACTCTGTGCGGCCTCCCTCTGCCTGGTCTTCCAGGGGCTTCCACTGCAGCCGGGGTACCAGGCCTCTGTCTCCACCCACCACCCCTCCTCTCCCTGACTCCTGGGTTCCTCTCATTAGCAGAGGGTCTTCTTGAAGTTGTCTCCCACTCATGGACCAGATAAAATGATTCGAAAACAAGCCAGGGCTGCCGCCCCTTATCTATCCTGACTCTCGGGACCCTACACCTGTTCCTTGGATCTGGCCGGTGCAGCAAGGCCCATTTTCTGCAACTCTGAGCCCCTGAGGGGCGAGGATTGGCTGACCTGGGCAGCCTGACCCGGCCGGCCAGCCCTTCCCAGGTGTGCCTGGGTTGAGGTCAATATAAACACCCCTCCAGGCAGCAAAAGCCTCTGCAGCTGTGCCTGACGCCATATTCTCTGCCCCGTCAGCAGTCTCGGGGTTGGGCTGGTGGGAGGGAGTAGGGCCCACGGCTCTATGAGTGGCCCAGTGTGACTGGGGCTCTGCTGGACTTTCTGCAGGAGTTGCCGGGCTGCCACCTGCTAAAGAAGAGGATGTGTCACCCATACTTGCTGCTGGAATTTCTCCCCGGGCAGAGGTGAGGAAGGAAAAAAGCAGTGGGGGCCGGGACAGGAGGGGTACCTCAGGCAGGGAAATGGAAAGCTTCCAGACGAGCGCCCGGGGCCAGGACCATCCTGGCTGGCCTGCAGGCACCAAGTCGGCCTGCGTGCTGTCGCTGGTGTGACTCCAAGCCCCTTCCTCTAGTTTTGAAAGTCTTTGCACACATTCAGGTGTTTTACCTGGGAAGGGTGGGAAAAGTTCAGCAGCAGCTGGCCTGGGGCTCAGCTCACGTTTACTCAGAGACGCCTCCTCACGGTCCCCCAGCTTTGCAATGAGGACGCTCCTCGTGTGGGGGCTGCTGGCTGCATGGAAGATGATTCCCCACCTGTGACCAACTTCAGAATTGTTTACCCCTGGAGCAAGTGCCCTGATAGGGTTTTCCTCTGTATGACCAGTGGGTTCTGTTTTTTTTTTTCTTTCTTTTTTGGTTCAAGGTAAGTTTTATTCCTCTTTTTGTATTTATGGATATAAGCATGGAAATAATTCATTCATATAAATACGTCTATGGGAAGGGCAGAACTTTTTTTTCTGTTTTATTTTTTTAAGTATTACTTATTTTTTAATTTTTGAATTTATTTTATTCATTTTTTTATACAGCAGGCTCTTATTGGTAACCTATTTTATACATATAAGTGTATATATGTCAATCCCAGGCTCGCAATTCATCCCACCACCACCACCCTGCCACTTTCCCCCCTTGGTGTCCATACATTTGTTCTCTACATCTGTGTCTCTATTTCTGCCTTGCAAACCGGTTCATCTTTACCATTTTTCTAGGTTCCACATGTATGCGTTAATATACGATATTTGTTTTTCTCTTTCTGACTTACTTCACTCTGTATGACAGTCTCTAGATCTATCCACGTCTCTACAAATGACCCAATTTCATTCCTTTTTATGGCTGAGTAATATTCCATTTTATATATGTAGCACATCTTTTCTGTTCGTCTGTCTATGGGCATTTAGGTTGCTTCCATGACCTGGCTATTGTAAATAGTGCTGCAATGAATATTGTGGTGAATATGTCTTTTTGAATTATGGTTTTCTCTGGGTATATGGCCAGTAGTGGGATTGCTGGGTCATATGGTAATTCTATTTTTAGTTTTTTAAGGAACCTCCATACTGTTCTCCATCGTGACTGTATCAATTTACATTCCCACAAATAGTGTAAGAGGGTTCCCTTTTCTCCACACCCTCTCCAGCATTTGTTGCTTGTAGATTTTCTGATGATGCCCATTCTAACTCGTGTGAGGCGATACCTCATTGTAGTTTTGGTTTATATTTCTCTAATAATTAGTGATGTTGAGCAGCTTTTCATGTGCTTCTTGGTCATCTGTATGTCTTCTTGGGACAAATGTCTATTTACGTCATCTGCCCATTTTTGGATTGGGTTGTTTGTTTTTTTACTGTTGAGCTGCATGAGCTGTTTATATACATTGGAGATTAATCCTTTGTCCATTGATTCGTTTGCAAATATTTTCTCCCATTGTGAGGGTTGTCTTTTCGTCTTGTTTGTAGTTTCCTTTGCTTTGTAAAAGCTTTTAGGTTTCATTTGCTCCCATATGTTTATTTTTTTGTATTCCATTACTCTAGGAGGTGGATCAAAAAAGATCTTGCTGTGATTTATGTCAAAGAGTATTCTTCCTATGTTTTCCTCTAAGAGTTTTATAGTATCCGGTCTTACATTTTGGTCTCTAATCCATTTTGAGTTTATTTTTTGTGTATGGTGTTAGGGAGTGTTCTAATTTCATTCTTTTACATGTAGCTGTCCATTTTTCCCAGCACCACTTATTGAAGAGACTGTCTTTTCTCCTTTGTATACCCTTGCCTCCTTTGTCATAGATTAGTGGGCCATAGGTGTGTAGGTTTATCTCTGGGCTTTTTTTTTTCTTTTACATCTTTATTGGAGTATAATTGCTTTACAATTGTGTGTTAGTTTCTGCTGTATAAAAAAGTGAATCAGCTGTGCGTATACATATAACACCATATCCCCTCCCTCTTGCAACTCCCTCTCACTCCCTTATCCCACCCTTTTAGGTGGTCACAAAGCACAGAGCTGATCTCCCTGTGCTATGTGGCTGCTTCCCAGTAGCTATCAATTTTACATTTGGTAGTGTATATATGTCCATACCACTCTCTCACTTTGTCCCAGCTTACCCTTCCCTCTCCCCATGTCCTCAAGTCCTTTCTCTACGTCTGTGTCCTTAATCCTTTCCTGCCCCTAGGTTCTTCATAAACTTTTTTTTTAAGATTCCATACATATGTGTTAGCATACGGTATTTGTTTTTCTCTTTCTGACTTACTTCACTCTGTAGGACAGACTCTAGATCCATCCACCTCACTAAAAGTAACTCAATTTCGTTTCTTTTTATGGCTGAATAATGTTCCATTGTATATTTGTGCCACATCTTCCTTATCCATTTATCTGTTGATGGACACTTAGGTTGCTTCCATGTCCTGGCTATTGTAAATAGAGCTACAGTGAACATTGTGGTACATGACTCTTTTTGAATTATGGTTTTCTCAGGGTAAATGTCCAGGAGTGGGTTTGCTGGGTTGTATGGTAGTTCTATTTTTAGTTTTTAAGGAACCCCCATACCGTTCTCCCTAGTGGCTATATCAATTTACATTCCCACCAACAGTGCAAGAGGGTTCCCTTTGCTCCAATAAATGCCTCTCCAGCATTTATTGTTGGTAGATTTTTTGATGATGGCCATTCTGACTGGTGTGAGGTGATACCTCACTGTAGTTTTGATTTGCATTTCTCTAATGATTAGTGATGTTCAGCATCCTTTCATGTGTTTGTTGGCAACCTGTATATCTTCTTTGGAGAAATGTCTATTTAGGTCTTCTGCCCATTTTTGGATTGGGTTGTTTGGTTTTGTGATATTGAGCTACATGAGCTGCTTTTTGGAGATTAATCCTTTGCCATTTGCTTCATTTGAAAATATTTTCTCCCATTCTGATGGTTGTCTTTTCATCTTGCTTATGTTTTCCTTTGCTGTGCAAAAGAATTTATGTTTCATTCGGTCCCATTTTTTTATTTTTGTTTTTATTTCCATTTCTCTAGGAGGTGGGTCAAAAAGGATCTTGCTGTGATTTATGTCATAGACTGTTCTGCTTATGTTTTCCTCTAAGAGTTTTATAGTGGCTGGTCTTATATTTAGGTCTCTAATCCATTTTGAGTTTATTTTTGTGTATGATGTTAGGGAGTGTACTAATTTCATTCTTTTACATGTAACTGTCCAGTTTTCCCAGCACCACTTGCTGAAGACACTGTCTTTTCTCCATTGTATACCCTTGCCTCCTTTGTCATAGATTAGTGAACCATAGGTACGTGGGTTTATCTCTGTGCTTTCTATCCTGTTCTATTGACCTATATTTCTGTTCTTGTGTCAGTACCATATTATCTTGATTACTGTAGCTTTGCAATATAGTCTGAAGTCTGGAAGTCTGATTCCTCCAGCTCTTTTTTTTTCCCCCCTCAAGACTGCTTTGGCTATCCAGGGTCTTTTGTGTCTCCCTACAAATTTTAAGATTTTTTTTTCTTGTTCTGTAGAAAATGCCAAAGGTATTTTGATCGGGATTGCATTGAATCTGTAGATTGCTTTGGGTAGTATAGTCATTTTCACAATATTGATTCTTCTAATCCGAGAACATGGTATATGTCTCCATCTGTTTATATCATCTTTGATTTCTTTCATCAGTGTCTTATAGTTTTCTGAGTACAGGTCTTTTACTTCCTTAGGTAGGTTTATTCCTAGGTATTTTATTCTTTTTGTTGCAGTGGTAATGGGATTGTTTCCTTAATTTCTCTTTCTGATCTTTCATTGTTAGTGTATAGGAATGCAAGCAATTTCTGTGCATTAATTTTGTATCCTGCAACTTTACCAAATTCATTGATTAGCTCCAGTGGTTTTCTGGTGGCATCTTTAGGATTCTCTATCTATGATATCATGTCATCTGCAAACAGTGACAATTTTACTTCTTCTTTTCCTTTTTGTATTCCTTTTATTTCTTTTTCTTCTCTGATTGCCATGGCTAGGACTTCCAAAACTATGTTGAATAGCAGTGGTGAGAGTGGACATCCTCGTCTTGTTCCTGATCTTAGAGGAAACGCTTTCAGTTTTTCACCATTGAGAATGTTGTTTGCTGTGGGTTTGTCATATATGGCCTTTATTATGTTGAGGTAGTTTCCCTCTATGCCCACACTCTGCAGAGTTTTTATCGTAAATGAGTGTTGAATTTTCTCAAAATCTTTTCCTTCATCTATTGAGATGATCATATGCTTTTATTCTACAATTTGTTAATATGGTGTATCACATTGATTTGTGTATATTGAAGAATCCTCGCATCCCTGGGATAAACCCCACTTGATCATGGTGTATGATCCTTTTCATGTGTTGTTCGATTCTGTTTGCTAGTATTTTGTTGAGGATTTTTACATCTATATTCATCAGTGATATTGGTCTATAATTTTCTTTCCTTGTAGTATCTCTGTCTGATTTTGGTATCAGGGTGATGGTGGTCTCATAGAATGAGTTTGGGAGTGTTCCTTCCGCTGCAATTGTTTTGAAGAATTTGAGAAGGTTGGGTGTTAGCTCTGCTCTAAATGTTTGATAGAATTCACCTGTGATGCCATCTGGTTCTGGACTTTTGTTTGTTGGAAGATTTTTAATCACAGTTTCAATTTCATTGCTTGTGATAGGTTTGTTCATATTTTCTATTTCTTCCTGGTTCAGTCTTAGAAGGTTATCCCTTTCTAAGAATTTGTCCATTTCTTCCAGATTGTCCATTTTATTGGCCTAGAGTTGCTTGTAGTAGTCTCTTAGGATGCTTTGTATTCCTGTGGTGTCTGTTATAACTTCTGCTTTTTCACTTCTAATTTTGTTGATTTGCGTCCTCTCCCTCTTTTTCTGGAGTCCGGCTAGAGGTTGATCATTTTTGCTTATCTTCTCAAAGAACCAGCTTTTAGTTTTATTGATCTTTGCTTTCGTTTTCTTTGTTTCTATTTCATTTATTTCTGCTCTGATCTTTATGATTTCTTTCCTTCTACTAACTTTGGGTTTTGTTCTTCTTTCTCTAGTTCCTCTAGGTGTAAGGTTAGATTGTTTATTTGAGATTTTTCTTGTTTCTTGAGGTAGGCTTGTATTGCTATAAACTTCCCTCTTAGAACTCCTTTTGCTGCATCCCATAGGTTTTGGATCATCGTGTTTTTGTTGTCATTTGTCTCTAGGTAGTTTTTGATTTCCTCTTTGATTTCTTCAGTGATCTCTTGGTTATTTAGTAACGTATTGTTTAGCCTCCATGTGTTTGTGTTTTTTACGGTTTTTTCCGTGTAATTGATTTCTAATCTCATAGCATTGTGGTCGGAACAGCTGCTTGATATGATTTCAGTTTTCTTAAATTTACTGAGGCTTTATCTGTGACCCAAGATGTGATCTATCCTGGAGAATGTTCCGTGTGCAGTTGAGAAGAACGTGTAATCTGCTGTTTTTGGATGGAATGTCCTATAAATATCAATTAACTCTATCTGGTCTATTGTGTCATTTAAAGCTTGTGTTTCCTTATTAATTTTCTGTCTGGCTGATCTCCACTGGTGTAAGTGAGCTGTTAAAGTCCCCCGCTATTATTGTGTTACTGTCGATTTCCTCTTTTATAGCTGTTAGCAGTTGCCTTATACATTGAGCTGCTCCTATTTTGGGTACATATATATTTATAGTTGTTATATCTTCTTCTTGGATTGATCCCCTGACCATTATGCAGTGCCTTTCCTTGTCTCTTGTAACATTCTTTATTTTAAAGTCTATTTTATCTGATATGAGTATTGCTACTCCAGCTTTCTTTTGATTTTCATTTGCATAGAATATATTTTTCCATCGCCTCACTTTGAGTCTGTATGTGTCCCTAGGTCTGAAATGGATCTCTTGTAGACAGCATATATATGGGTCTTGTTTTTGTATCCATTCAGCGAGCCTGTGTCTTTTGGTTGGAACATGTAGTGCATTCACGTTTAAGGTAATTATCGATATGTATGTTCCTACTACTATTTTCTTAATTGTTATGGGTTTGTCTTGGTGGGTCCTTTTCTTCTCTTGTGTTTCCCACTTAGAGAAGTTCCTTTAGCATTTGGTGTAGAGCTGGTTTCATGGTGCTGAATTCTCTTAGCTTTTGCTTGTCTGTAAGGCTTTTGATTTCTCCATCAAATCTGAATGAGCTCTTTGCAGGGTGGAGTACTCTTGGTTGTAGGTTCTTCCCTTTCATCACTTTAAATTTATCATGCCACTTCCTTCTGGCTTGTAGATTTTCTGCTGAGAAATCAGTTGTTATCCTTATGGGAGTTCCCTTGTATGTTATTTGTCATTTTTCCCTTGCTGCTTTCAATCATTTTTCTTTGTCGTTAATTTTTGTCAATTTGATTACTATGTGTCTTGTCATTTTTCTCCTTTGGTTTATCCTGCCTGGGACACTCTGTGCTTCTGGACTTGGGTGGCTATTTCTTTTCCCATGCTAGGGAAGTTTTTGACCATTATCTCTTTAAATATATTCTCGGGTCCTTTCTCTCTCTCTTCTCCTTCTGGGACCCCTATAATGCGAATGTTGTTGCGTTTAATGTTGTCCCAGAGGACTCTTGGGGTGTCTTCGTTTATTTTCATTCTTTTTCTTTATTCTGTTCCATGGCAGTGATTTCCACCTTTCTGTCTTCCAGGTCACTTATCCGTTCTTCTGCCACAGTTATTCTGCTACTGATTCCTTCTAGTGTATTTTTCATTTCAGTTATTCCATTGTTCACCTCTGTTTGTTTGTTCTTTAATTCTTCTAGGTGTTTGTTCCTTAATTCTTCTAGGTCTTTGTTAAACATTTCTTGCATCTTCTCGATCTTTGCCTCCTTTCTTTTTCCAAGGTCTTGGCTCAACTTCACTATCATTATTCTGAATTTTTTTTCTGGAAGGTTCCCTATCTCCACCTCATTTTGTTTTTTTTTCTGGGGTTTTATCTTCTTCCTTGATCTGGTATAAAGTCCTCTGCCTTTTCATTTTGTCTATCTTTCTGTGAATGTGGTTTTCCTTCCACAGGCTGCAGAATTGTAGTTCTTCTTGCTTCTGCTGTCTGCTCTCCGGTGGATGAGTCTATCTTAGAGGCTTGTGCAAGCTTCCTGATGGGAAGGACTGGTGGTGGGTAGAGCTGGGTGTTGCTTTGGTGGGCAGAGCTTTAATCCGCTTGTCTACGGATTAAATAAAACTTTAATAAAAAGTTTAATCCGCTTGTCTGCTGATGCATGGGGCTGGGTTCCCTCCCTGTTGGTTGTTTGGCCTGAGGCGACCCAGCCCTGGAGCCTACCTTGCTCTTGGTGGGGCTAATGGCGGACTCTGGGAGGGCTCACACCAAGGAGTATTTCCCAGAACTTCTGCTGCCAGTGTCGTTGTCCTCACGGTGAGCCACAGCCACAGCCACCACCTGCCTCTGCAGGAGACCCTCTAAAAGTAGCAGGTAGTTCTGGTCATTCTCCTACAGGGTCACTGCTCCTTCCCCTGGGTCCTGATGTGCACACTACTTTGTGTGTGCCCTCCAAGAGTGGAGTATCTGAGTGGAGTTGAGACTCTGAGACTCTGTGTGGAGTTGCACAGACTCTGGGTCCTGTGAAGCTTCGATGTTTTGTGATTCTAGAAATCCTATAGGAGACGGTCCACAGCAGGTGACGCTAATGTTGTCAGTAGAGGTGTTGAAGCCAAAGATCTGCAGTTCCAACTAGAGGTGCCGATGTACATACAGGACAAAATCATCTCGTGTGAATGTAGTTCAGGCATGTTTAAGATGAATGCAGTCATGTTAATGTCTACCATATTCTATCTTGAGCCTCTCCTCAGGGACCCCCTCCTCAGTTCCTGAGGCTCCTGTAAGTCATGTACAGGGGACTGGAGAGTGGGCTCCGTCCAGTCTGAGCCCTGAGTTACCCTGTGTGTATCTTAGGATACTTTGTATTTCTGTGGTGTCCGTTGTAACATCATCTCTTTCATTTC
The DNA here is from genome assembly GCF_965194805.1 of Balaenoptera borealis. Lineage (NCBI taxonomy): Eukaryota > Metazoa > Chordata > Mammalia > Artiodactyla > Balaenopteridae > Balaenoptera > Balaenoptera borealis. The sequence continues at coordinate 1,025,717 of NW_028123977.1, read as the reverse complement.
AGATTTATTTGGGCCCTCTCTTTTTAAAAAAAAACATACTACTGTTGTCTTTTATTCTTTACAGAAGTTTAATAAGTGTTTGATCTACTATCCTTACCCTATGTATACTTTTTGCAGTGAGATTTTTACTTTTCTTTGTTTCCTTGTTACTATCAATAATTAGTGAGACTTCTTTTAAGCTACCTTCAACATTGCTTATAAAGCTGCTTTATTAGTGATGACAGAGCCTTAATGGAAGTCATGTTCTGGTTGTAAATTAGAATGCAATGTGCCAGCAAATAGCCCCTTAAGTTTATGTCTCATTACTTCTTGTTCTTTTTTTAATTTAATTTTTATTTTTTGTCAGAGCAAATTTAATTAAAATGTTTTGTTTCTTCTAGGTGTGAAAGATGTGGTTCTTTTAAACATATACATATATCTATTCTTCTTTGGATCATTTTCCCATGTAGGTTATGACACGATGTTGAGTAGTCTTGTCTTGGTATTACGTAGGTCTTTGGTGATTACATATTTCACATGTGTTTCTATATCTATCTTAACCCCAATATCCTAATGTATCCAATCCTCACACCTTTCCATTTGGTGAACCATAAGTTTGTTTAATGAATCTGTGATTGCATTTCTCTGTGGAAATATCTTCATTGGTATCAATTTTTAGCTAAGACCTATAAGTGATATTATAGGATATGTGTCTTTTGCTTTCTGACTTAGTACAATTTGCCTGATTACCTCAAGAATCATACATGGTGCTGCAAATGGCATTGTTTCATTTTTTTCCCTGGCTAATATTCCATCTGTACGTGTACCAGTTCTTCTTTGGCCACGCACCTCTTGATGGACTTTCTGGTTGCCTCCATGTCTTGGCTATTGTAATACTGCTGCAATGCACATTTGCTTGCCTGTGTCTTTCCAGTTATATCTTCTTATGTTATAGGCCAAGGAGTGGGCTTGCTGTATCATATGGTAGCTCAGTGTGTATGTTTTAAAGGCACCACCATTCAGTTCTCATTAGTGGCTCTTTCCAGGTTATGTCCCACTTAAAATTGAGGGTATGCATTTCTCCAAAACACCTTCAATATTTATTGTTTGTAGTTTTCTTGCTGATGGTTATTCTAACAGGTGCGAGCTGATACCTATCTGTGGTTGAATTTGCATGTGTCCCATAATCTGTTGAAATTGAGCTTTAAAGCATGCCCTTTTTATTTATCAAACTGTGATTACAGCTTAGTTCTTCAAAGTGTTTTCTTAAAGTAAGTGTCACATTTTGAAAATTTTTGGCCATTACCTCCCTCAAGACATTTTGAGGGCACGTTTCATTTACAGCCCTGAAGTACTTGTTCATATGAAGTGACCATTAGCACAGGTTTTAAAGCTGCTTTTGCAGGTAACGGCCAGAGGGTGGCAGCCTTTCTACGTTCCCAATCTGGTATATAGGGAAAGAGACCTTCAGCCCCAAGAGTGTCCAGCTTTATTTCTCATCCAGCTGTGGGTCTAGATATGGTCACACCAGGTTGCATCACAGCCCCGGAACGAATTATGTAAAAATTTCTCCCTCTATCACTGTCTTTGTTTTTTGGGATTTTAAAGTAATTTATTTTTATAATGGGGTTTACCTGATTTTCACTGCTGTGTTTAGGCCCCTTTACAGCCACTTGATTCACTTACAGAGAGAAATCAATACATAGGTTTTAAGATTTTTACTAGTCAGATATATTCTTGTTCGTTGAATAGGGGGTGTTGCATCCACTTCACTGAGCAAGGAGTAGGTCTTGTCTATTACATATTGGGTTTATGGATCGGTATTTGAGCTAATATGAAACCCTTGTTTTATGCATCACCCCACCTCACCTTTCCCGTTAAGCAGCCATAGTGTGTTTTCTGCATGTGTGACTCTGTTCTGTTTTGTAATTCAGTTCAAGTGTAACGGTTTTTACATTCCCTCTACAAGTGATATCTTATGATAAGTGTCTTTTTCTGTGTGACTTATTTCACTTAGAATCGTCGTACCTAAATCCACTCATCATGCTGCTAATAGCCTTATGACATTGATTTCATGGCTGAGTGATATTCCCTTGTACATAAGGACCACAACATCGTTATCCATTTTCCTATTTCCTGGGATATTTAAGGTGTAATGAAGAGGAGGTTCTTGTCAACAGAGCAGCCCTAAACTTTGGTGTGCCTGTGTCTTGCTGATTTTTAGTTTTCCCAATTTATACGCCCATGAGTGGAAATGCCCTATGCTCTCTAAGCTGTGTTTTTTAGATGTTTCAGGACACACCGTACACTTCTCCAGAGTGGCTGTTGGCAATTTACATCCCGCCCATCAGCATAGCAAGGCTCCCATTTCTCCATGGCCTGTCCTGCATTTCTGGTTTTGACACTTTTTTCAGCATGGTCCGTTTGACCGATGGGAAGCGAGAATGCTTTGTAGCACTGATTTGCCTTTCCAGGTTGCTTGGTTGGCCAAAAAGGGCGTATGCGTTTTTTCCTGAATATATTCAGGAAAAAACGCATACGCCCTTTTTGGCCAAGGGCATCATTGTCAACGTTTTGCCGCTTTTCATGTGCTTTAAATGCGATTCGAATCTACTTCCTGAAATCTGTTTCCTGCAATTCTGCCTTGATTTCAAATCCTCTTCGTTGCCTTCCCTCAATATATTTGTGGACGAGAGTTATCATTTATAACTGCAGGTTTGTGAATTGCAGTGCCCTGAACCTCCATTTTACAACTCGTTTTTATGGGAGCTGGCCACAAAATCGCAGAATGGATTCAGGCCCTGTTCTGGTTCCGGGGGGCAGGCTGAGCCTGTGGTTAATTCTTCTTTCTGAAGGGAAAATAGAGTGACCTGTGCCTGTCCCAACACCAAGAGCTAGTCTCTCGTTGGTTCCACGTCTTCCCGTTTATCCTCAGGACAAATTGCAACCTCTACGGAATAGGAGGTTAAAGGTGCTGATGCTCCAAGTAGGGAGCTTGCTAGTAAAGCGGCTGGAATGGCGAACCCGGGCACAAGGAGATGAGAAATGAGGTGCGTTTTAGAAACCTTTCCCCATCACACGGTGTACCATCTTCTGGGTTTCTCATGCATGTTTTTGATGTAGGAAGATGCCCTTGAACCTGGAGATTTGGGACCCATGCGATGGGTACCACGCAGTATTACTTTAAAGGGTCTGTGTTTGCTCACCCAACCTCTCCAAACCTCTCAGCCCCAAGAGTGTCTTCCCTTATGTCTCATCCAGCTGTGCCTCTAGATATGGTCAATCCAGGTTGCATCACAGCCCCTGAAAGCATTGTGTAAGAATTTCTCTCTCTTTCACTGTCTTTGTTTCATGGGTGTTTCAAAGTAATTTATTTTTATAATGGGGTTTAGCTGCTTTTCACTGCTGTGTTTATGCCGCTTTACACCCACTTGACACACTAACAGAGAGATATCAATACATAGGTTTTAGGATTATTATTAGTCAGATATATTCTTGTGCGGTGAATAGGGCGTGTTGAGTCCAGTTCTCTGAGCAAGGAGTAGGTCTTGTCTATTACATATTGGGTTTATGGAACGGTATCTGAGCTAATTTGATACCCTTGTTTTATGTATCACCCCACCTCACCTTTCCCGTTAAGCAGCCATAGTGTGTTTTCTGCATGTGTGACTCTGTTCTGTTTTGTAATTCAGTTCAAGTGTAACGGTTTTTACATTCCCTCTATCAGTGATACCTTATGAGAAGTGTCCTTTTCTGTGTGACTTATTTCACTTAGAATCGTCGTACCTAAATCCACTCATCATGCTGCTACTAACCTTACGACATTGATTTCCTGGCTGAGTGATATTCCATTGTACATAAGGACCACAACTTCTTTATCCATTTTTTTCTTTCCTGGGATATTTAAGGTGGAATGAAGTGGAGGTCCCGGTCAACAGAGCAGCCCTAAACTTTGGGGTGCTTGTGTCTTGCTGATTTTTAATTTTCCCAATTTATACCCCCATGAGTGGAAGTGCCCTATGCTCTCTAAGCTGTGTTTTTCAGATGTTTCAGGACTCACCGGACACTTCTCCAGAGTGGCTCTTGGCAATTTACATCCCGCCCATCAGTGTAGCAAGGCTCCCATTTCTCCATGGCCTGTCCTGCATTTCTGGTTTTGACACTTTTTTCAGCATGGCCCTTTTGACCGATGGGAAGCGAGACTTGTTTGTAGCGCTGATTTGCCTTTCCAGGTTGCTTGGTTGGCCAAAAAGGGCGTATGCGTTTTTTCCTGAATATATTCAGGAAAAAACGCATACGCCCTTTTTGGCCAAGGGCATCATTGTCAACGTTTTGCCGCTTTTCATGTGCTTTAAAGGCGATTCGTATCTACCTCCTGAAATCTGTTTCCTGCAATTCTGCCTTGATTTCAAATCCTCTTCTTTGCCTTCCCTCAATATATTTGTGGACGAGAGTTATCATTTATAACTCTGCATGTTTGTGAATTGCAGTGCCCTGAACCTCCATTTTACAACTCGTTTTTATGGGAGCTGGCCGCAAAATCGCAGAATGGCTTCAGGCCCTGTTCTGGTTCCGGGGGGCAGGCTGAGCCTGTGGTTAATTCTTCTTTCTGATGGGAAAATAGAGTGACCTGTGCCTGTCCCAACACCAAGAGCTAGTCTCTCGTTGGTTCCACGTCTTCCCGTTTATCCTCAGGACAAATTGCAACCTGTACGGAACAGGAGGTTAAAGGTGCTGATGCCCCAAGTAGGGAGCTTGCTAGTAAAGCGGCTGGAATGGCGAACCCGGGCACAAGGAGATGAGAAATGAGGTGCATTTTAGAAACCTTTCCCCATCACATGGTGTACCATCTTCTGGGTTTCTCATGCATGTTTTTGATGTAGGAAGATGCCCTTGAACCTGGAGATTTGGGACCCATGCGATGGGTACCACGCAGTATTACTTTAAAGGGTCTGCGTTTGCTCACCCAACCTCACCAAACCTCTCATACCCAAGAGTATCCACCCTTATGTCTCATCCAGCTGTGGGTCTAGATATGGTCAATCCAGGTTGCATCACAGCCCCTGAACGCATTGTGTAAGAATTTCTCTCTCTTTCACTGTCTTTGTTTCATGGGTGTTTCAAAGTAATTTATTTTTATAATGGGGTTTAGCTGCTTTTCACTGCTGTGTTTATGCCGCTTTACACCCACTTGACACACTAACAGAGAGATATCAATACATAGGTTTTAAGATTATTACTAGTCAGATATATTCTTGTGCGGTGAATAGGGCGTTTTGAGTCCAGTTCTCTGAGCAAGGAGTAGGTCTTGTCTATTACATATTGGGTTTATGGAACGGTATCTGAGCTAATTTGATACCCTTGTTTTATGTATCACCCCACCTCACCTTTCCCGTTAAGCAGCCATAGTGTGTTTTCTGCATGTGTGACTCTGTTCTCTTTTGTAATTCAGTTCAAGTGTAATGGTATTTACATTCCCTCTATCAGTGATACCTTATGAGAAGTGTCCTTTTCTGTGTGACTTATTTCACTTAGAATCGTCGTACCTAAATCCACTCATCATGCTGCTACTAACCTTACGACATTGATTTCCTGGCTGAGTGATATTCCATTGTACATAAGGACCACAACTTCTTTATCCATTTTTCTCTTTCCTGGGATATTTAAGGTGGAATGAAGTGGAGGTCCTGGTCAACAGAGCAGCCCTAAACTTTGGGGTGCTTGTGTCTTGCTGATTTTTAATTTTCCCAATTTATACCCCCATGAGTGGAAGTGCCCTATGCTCTCTAAGCTGTGTTTTTCAGATGTTTCAGGACTCACCGGACACTTCCCCAGAGTGACTCTTGGCAATTTACATCCCGCCCATCAGTGTAGCAAGGCTCCCATTTCTCCATGGCCTGTCCTGCATTTCTGGTTTTGACACTTTTTTCAGCATGGCCCTTTTGACCGATGGGAAGCGAGACTTCTTTGTAGCGCTGATTTGCCTTTCCAGGTTGCTTGGTTGGCCAAAAAGGGCGTATGCGTTTTTTCCTGAATATATTCAGGAAAAAACGCATACGCCCTTTTTGGCCAAGGGCATCATTGTCAACGTTTTGCCGCTTTTCATGTGCTTTAAAGGCGATTCGTATCTACCTCCTGAAATCTGTTTCCTGCAATTCTGCCTTGATTTCAAATCCTCTTCTTTGCCTCCCCTCAATATATTTGTGGACGAGAGTTATCATTTATAACTCTGCAGGTTTGTGAATTGCAGTGCCCTGAACCTCCATTTTACAACTCGTTTTTATGGGAGCTGGCCGCAAAATCGCAGAATGGCTTCAGGCCCTGTTCTGGTTCCGGGGGGCAGGCTGAGCCTGTGGTTAATTCTTCTTTCTGATGGGAAAATAGAGTGACCTGTGCCTGTCCCAACACCAAGAGCTAGTCTCTCGTTGGTTCCACGTCTTCTCGTTTATCCTCAGGACAAATTGCAACCTGTACGGAACAGGAGGTTAAAGGTGCTGATGCTCCAAGTAGGGAGCTTGCTAGTAAAGCGGCTGGAATGGCGAACCCGGGCACAAGGAGATGAGAAATGAGGTGCGTTTTAGAAACCTTTCCCCATCACACGGTGTACCATCTTCTGGGTTTCTCATGCATGTTTTTGATGTAGGAAGATGCCCTTGAACCTGGAGATTTGGGACCCATGCGATGGGTACCACGCAGTATTCCTTTAAAGGGTCTGCGTTTGCTCACCCAACCTCACCAAACCTCTCAGCCCCAAGAGTGTCCACCCTTATGTCTCATCCAGCTGTGCGTCTAGATATGGTCAATCCAGGTTGCATCACAGCCCCTGAACGCATTGTGTAAGAATTTCTCTCTCTTTCACTGTCTTTGTTTCATGGTTGTTTCAAAGTAATTTATTTTTATAATGGGGTTTAGCTGCTTTTCACTGCTGTGTTTATGCCGCTTTACACCCACTTGACACACTAACAGAGAGATATCAATACATAGGTTTTACGATTATTATTAGTCAGATATATTCTTGTGCGGTGAATAGGGCGTGTTGAGTCCAGTTCTCTAAGCAAGGAGTAGGTCTTGTCTATTATATATTGGGTTTATGGAATGGTATCTGAGCTAATTTGATACCCTTGTTTTATGTATCACCCCACCTCACCTTTCCCGTTAAGCAGCCATAGTGTGTTTTCTGCATGTGTGACTCTGTTCTGTTTTGTAATTCAGTTCAAGTGTAACGGTTTTTACATTCCCTCTATCAGTGATACCTTATGAGAAGTGTCCTTTTCTGTGTGACTTATTTCACTTAGAATCGTCGTACCTAAATCCACTCATCATGCTGCTACTAACCTTACGACATTGATTTCCTGGCTGAGTGATATTCCATTGTACATAAGGACCACAACTTCTTTATCCATTTTTCTCTTTCCTGGGATATTTAAGGTGGAATGAAGTGGAGGTCCTGGTCAACAGAGCAGCCCTAAACTTTGGGGTGCTTGTGTCTTGCTGATTTTTAATTTTCCCAATTTCTACCCCCATGAGTGGAAGTGCCCTATGCTCTCTAAGCTGTGTTTTTCAGATGTTTCAGGACTCACCGGACACTTCCCCAGAGTGACTCTTGGCAATTTACATCCCGCCCATCAGTGTAGCAAGGCTCCCATTTCTCCATGGCCTGTCCTGCATTTCTGGTTTTGACACTTTTTTCAGCATGGCCCTTTTGACCGATGGGAAGCGAGACTTCTTTGTAGCGCTGATTTGCCTTTCCAGGTTGCTTGGTTGGCCAAAAAGGGCGTATGCGTTTTTTCCTGAATATATTCAGGAAAAAACGCATACGCCCTTTTTGGCCAAGGGCATCATTGTCAACGTTTTGCCGCTTTTCATGTGCTTTAAAGGCGATTCGTATCTACCTCCTGAAATCTGTTTCCTGCAATTCTGCCTTGATTTCAAATCCTCTTCTTTGCCTCCCCTCAATATATTTGTGGACGAGAGTTATCATTTATAACTCTGCAGGTTTGTGAATTGCAGTGCCCTGAACCTCCATTTTACAACTCGTTTTTATGGGAGCTGGCCGCAAAATCGCAGAATGGCTTCAGGCCCTGTTCTGGTTCTGGGGGGCAGGCTGAGCCTGTGGTTAATTCTTCTTTCTGATGGGAAAATAGAGTGACCTGTGCCTGTCCCAACACCAAGAGCTAGTCTCTCGTTGGTTCCACGTCTTCTCGTTTATCCTCAGGACAAATTGCAACCTGTACGGAACAGGAGGTTAAAGGTGCTGATGCTCCAAGTAGGGAGCTTGCTAGTAAAGCGGCTGGAATGGCGAACCCGGGCACAAGGAGATGAGAAATGAGGTGCGTTTTAGAAACCTTTCCCCATCACACGGTGTACCATCTTCTGGGTTTCTCATGCATGTTTTTGATGTAGGAAGATGCCCTTGAACCTGGAGATTTGGGACCCATGCGATGGGTACCACGCAGTATTCCTTTAAAGGGTCTGCGTTTGCTCACCCAACCTCACCAAACCTCTCAGCCCCAAGAGTGTCCACCCTTATGTCTCATCCAGCTGTGCGTCTACATATGGTCAATCCAGGTTGCATCACAGCCCCTGAACGCATTGTGTAAGAATTTCTCTCTCTTTCACTGTCTTTGTTTCATGGTTGTTTCAAAGTAATTTATTTTTATAATGGGGTTTAGCTGCTTTTCACTGCTGTGTTTATGCCGCTTTACACCCACTTGACACACTAACAGAGAGATATCAATACATAGGTTTTACGATTATTATTAGTCAGATATATTCTTGTGCGGTGAATAGGGCGTGTTGAGTCCAGTTCTCTGAGCAAGGAGTAGGTCTTGTCTATTATATATTGGGTTTATGGAACGGTATCTGAGCTAATTTGATACCCTTGTTTTATGTATCACCCCACCTCACCTTTCCCGTTAAGCAGCCATAGTGTGTTTCCTGCATGTGTGACTCTGTTCTCTTTTGTAATTCAGTTCAAGTGTAATGGTATTTACATTCCCTCTATCAGTGATACCTTATGAGAAGTGTCCTTTTCTGTGTGACTTATTTCACTTAGAATCGTCGTACCTAAATCCACTCATCATGCTGCTACTAACCTTACGACATTGATTTCCTGGCTGAGTGATATTCCATTGTACATAAGGACCACAACTTCTTTATCCATTTTTCTCTTTCCTGGGATATTTAAGGTGGAATGAAGTGGAGGTCCTGGTCAACAGAGCAGCCCTAAACTTTGGGGTGCTTGTGTCTTGCTGATTTTTAATTTTCCCAATTTATACCCCCATGAGTGGAAGTGCCCTATGCTCTCTAAGCTGTGTTTTTCAGATGTTTCAGGACTCACCGGACACTTCTCCAGAGTGGCTCTTGGCAATTTACATCCCGCCCATCAGTGTAGCAAGGCTCCCATTTCTCCATGGCCTGTCCTGCATTTCTGGTTTTGACACTTTTTTCAGCATGGCCCTTTTGACCGATGGGAAGCGAGACTTCTTTGTAGCGCTGATTTGCCTTTCCAGGTTGCTTGGTTGGCCAAAAAGGGCGTATGCGTTTTTTCCTGAATATATTCAGGAAAAAACGCATACGCCCTTTTTGGCCAAGGGCATCATTGTCAACGTTTTGCCGCTTTTCATGTGCTTTAAAGGCGATTCGTATCTACCTCCTGAAATCTGTTTCCTGCAATTCTGCCTTGATTTCAAATCCTCTTCTTTGCCTCCCCTCAATATATTTGTGGACGAGAGTTATCATTTATAACTCTGCAGGTTTGTGAATTGCAGTGCCCTGAACCTCCATTTTACAACTCGTTTTTATGGGAGCTGGCCGCAAAATCGCAGAATGGCTTCAGGCCCTGTTCTGGTTCCGGGGGGCAGGCTGAGCCTGTGGTTAATTCTTCTTTCTGATGGGAAAATAGAGTGACCTGTGCCTGTCCCAACACCAAGAGCTAGTCTCTCGTTGGTTCTATGTCTTCCCGTTTATCCTCAGGACAAATTGCATCCTGTACGGAACAGGAGGTTAAAGGTGCTGATGCTCCAAGTAGGGAGCTTGCTAGGAAAGCGGCTGGAATGGCGAACCCGGGCACAAGGAGATGAGAAATGAGGTGCGTTTTAGAAACCTTTCCCCATCACACGGTGTACCATCTTCTGGGTTTCTCATGCATGTTTTTGATGTAGGAAGATGCCCTTGAACCTGGAGATTTGGGACCCATGCGATGGGTACCACGCAGTATTACTTTAAAGGGTCTGCGTTTGCTCAACCAACCTCACCAAACCTCTCAGCCCCAAGAGTGTCCACCCTTATGTCTCATCCAGCTGTGCGTCTAGATATGGTCAATCCAGGTTGCATCACAGCCCCTGAACTCATTGTGTAAGAATTTCTATCTCTTTCACTGTCGTTGTTTCATGGGTTTTTCAAAGTAATTTATTTTCATAATGGGGTTTAGCTGCTTTTCACGGCTGTGTTTATGCCGCTTTACACCCACTTGACACACTAACAGAGAGATATCAATACATAGGTTTTAAGATTATTACTAGTCAGATATATTGTTGTGCGGTGAATAGGGCGTGTTGAGTCCAGTTCTCTGAGCAAGGAGTAGGTCTTGTCTACTACATATTGGGTTTATGGAACGGTATCTGAGCTAATTTGATACCCTTGTTTTATGTATCACCCCACCTCACCTTTCCCGTTAAGCAGCCATAGTGTGTTTTCTGCATGTGTGACTCTGTTCTGTTTTGTAATTCAGTTCAAGTGTAACGGTTTTTACATTCCCTCTATCAGTGATACCTTATGAGAAGTGTCCTTTTCTGTGTGACTTATTTCACTTAGAATCGTCGTACCTAAATCCACTCATCATGCTGCTACTAACCTTACGACATTGATTTCCTGGCTGAGTGATATTCCATTGTACATAAGGACCACAACTTCTTTATCCATTTTTCTCTTTCCTGGGATATTTAAGGTGGAATGAAGTGGAGGTCCTGGTCAACAGAGCAGCCCTAAACTTTGGGGTGCTTGTGTCTTGCTGATTTTTCATTTTCCCAATTTATACCCCCATGAGTGGAAGTGCCCTATGCTCTCTAAGCTGTGTTTTTCAGATGTTTCAGGACTCACCGGACACTTCTCCAGAGTGGCTCTTGGCAATTTACATCCCGCCCATCAGTGTAGCAAGGCTCCCATTTCTCCATGGCCTGTCCTGCATTTCTGGTTTTGACACTTTTTTCAGCATGGCCCTTTTGACCGATGGGAAGCGAGACTTCTTTGTAGCGCTGATTTGCCTTTCCAGGTTGCTTGGTTGGCCAAAAAGGGCGTATGCGTTTTTTCCTGAATATATTCAGGAAAAAACGCATACGCCCTTTTTGACCAAGGGCATCATTGTCAACGTTTTGCCGCTTTTCATGTGCTTTAAAGGCGATTCGTATCTACCTCCTGAAATCTGTTTCCTGCAATTCTGCCTTGATTTCAAATCCTCTTCTTTGCCTCCCCTCAATATATTTTTGGACAAGAGTTATCATTTATAACTCTGCAGGTTTGTGAATTGCAGTGCCCTGAACCTCCATTTTACAACTCGTTTTTATGGGAGCTGGCCGCAAAATCGCAGAATGGCTTCAGGCTCTGTTCTGGTTCCGGGGGTCAGGCTGAGCCTGTGGTTAATTCTTCTTTCTGATGGGAAAATAGAGTGACCTGTGCCTGTCCCAACACCAAGAGCTAGTCTCTCGTTGGTTCCACGTCTTCCCGTTTATCCTCAGGACAAATTGCAACCTGTACGGAACAGGAGGTTAAAGGTGCTGATGCTCCAATTAGGGAGCTTGCTAGTAAAGCGGCTGGAATGGCGAACCCGGGCACAAGGAGATGAGAAATGAGGTGCGTTTTAGAAACCTTTCCCCATCACACGGTGTACCATCTTCTGGGTTTCTCATGCATGTTTTTGATGTAGGAAGATGCCCTTGAACCTGGAGATTTGGGACCCATGCGATGGGCACCACGCAGTATTACTTTAAAGGGTCTGCGTTTGCTCACCCAACCTCACCAAACCTCTCAGCCCCAAGAGTGTCCACCCTTATGTCTCATCCAGCTGTGCGTCTAGATATGGTCATTCCAGGTTGCATCACAGCCCCTGAACGCATTGTGTAAGAATTTCTCTCTCTTTCACTGTCTTTGTTTCATGGGTGTTTCAAAGTAATTTATTTTTATAATGGGGTTTAGCTGCTTTTCACTGCTGTGTTTATGCCACTTTACACCCACTTGACACACTAACAGAGAGATATCAATACATAGGTTTTACGATTATTATTAGTCAGATATATTCTTGTGCGGTGAATAGGGCGTGTTGAGTCCAGTTCTCTGAGCAAGGAGTAGGTCTTGTCTATTACATATTGGGTTTATGGAATGGTATCTGAGCTAATTTGATACCCTTGTTTTATGTATCACCCCACCTCACCTTTCCCGTTAAGCAGCCATAGTGTGTTTTCTGCATGTGTGACTCTGTTCTGTTTTGTAATTCAGTTCAAGTGTAACGGTTTTTACATTCCCTCTATCAGTGATACCTTATGAGAAGTGTCCTTTTCTGTGTGACTTATTTCACTTAGAATCGTCGTACCTAAATCCACTCATCATGCTGCTACTAACCTTACGACATTGATTTCCTGGCTGAGTGATATTCCATTGTACATAAGGACCACAACTTCTTTATCCATTTTTCTCTTTCCTGGGATATTTAAGGTGGAATGAAGTGGAGGTCCTGGTCAACAGAGCAGCCCTAAACTTTGGGGTGCTTGTGTCTTGCTGATTTTTAATTTTCCCAATTTATACCCCCATGAGTGGAAGTGCCCTATGCTCTCTAAGCTCTGTTTTTCAGATGTTTCAGGACTCACCAGACACTTCTCCAGAGTGGCTCTTGGCAATTTACATCCCGCCCATCAGTGTAGCAAGGCTCCCATTTCTCCATGGCCTGTCCTGCATTTCTGGTTTTGACACTTTTTTCAGCATGGCCCTTTTGACCGATGGGAAGCGAGACTTCTTTGTAGCGCTGATTTGCCTTTCCAGGTTGCTTGGTTGGCCAAAAAGGGCGTATGCGTTTTTTCCTGAATATATTCAGGAAAAAACGCATACGCCCTTTTTGGCCAAGGGCATCATTGTCAACGTTTTGCCGCTTTTCATGTGCTTTAAAGGCGATTCGTATCTACCTCCTGAAATCTGTTTCCTGCAATTCTGCCTTGATTTCAAATCCTCTTCTTTGCCTTCCCTCAATATATTTGTCGACGAGAGTTATCATTTATAACTCTGCAGGTTTGTGAATTGCAGTGCCCTGAACCTCCATTTTACAACTCGTTTTTATGGGAGCTGGCCGCAAAATCGCAGAATGGCTTCAGGCCCTATTCTGGTTCCGGGGGGCAGGCTGAGCCTGTGGTTAATTCTTCTTTCTGATGGGAAAATAGAGTGACCTGTGCCTTTCCCAACACCAAGAGCTAGTCTCACGTTGGTTCCACGTCTTCCCGTTTATCCTCAGGACAAATTGCAACCTGTACGGAACAGGAGGTTAAAGGTGCTGATGCTCTAAGTAGGGAGCTTGCTAGTAAAGCGGCTGGAATGGCGAACCCGGGCACAAGGAGATGAGAAATGAGGTGCGTTTTAGAAACCTTTCCCCATCACACGATGTACCATCTTCTGGGTTTCTCATGCATGTTTTTGATGTAGGAAGATGCCCTTGAACCTGGAGATTTGGGACCCATGCGATGGGTACCACGCAGTATTACTTTAAAGGGTCTGCGTTTGCTCACCCAACCTCACCAAACCTCTCAGCCCCAAGAGTGTCCACCCTTATGTCTCATCCAGCTGTGGGTCTAGATATGGTCAATCCAGGTTGCATCACAGCCCCTGAACGCATTGTGTAAGAATTTCTCTCTCTTTCACTGTCTTTGTTTCATGGGTGTTTCAAAGTAATTTATTTTTATAATGGGGTTTAGCTGCTTTTCACTGCTGTGTTTATGCCACTTTACACCCACTTGACACACTAACAGAGAGATATCAATACATAGGTTTTACGATTATTATTAGTCAGATATATTCTTGTGCGGTGAATAGGGCGTGTTGAGTCCAGTTCTCTGAGCAAGGAGTAGGTCTTGTCTATTACATATTGGGTTTATGGAATGGTATCTGAGCTAATTTGATACCCTTGTTTTATGTATCACCCCACCTCACCTTTCCCGTTAAGCAGCCATAGTGTGCTTTCTGCATGTGTGACTCTGTTCTGTTTTGTAATTCAGTTCAAGTGTAACGGTTTTTACATTCCCTCTATCAGTGATACCTTATGAGAAGTGTCCTTTTCTGTGTGACTTATTTCACTTAGAATCGTCGTACCTAAATCCACTCATCATGCTGCTACTAACCTTACGACATTGATTTCCTGGCTGAGTGATATTCCATTGTACATAAGGACCACAACTTCTTTATCCATTTTTCTCTTTCCTGGGATATTTAAGGTGGAATGAAGTGGAGGTCCTGGTCAGCAGAGCAGCCCTAAACTTTGGGGTGCTTGTGTCTTGCTGATTTTTAATTTTCCCAATTTATACCCCCATGAGTGGAAGTGCCCTATGCTCTCTAAGCTGTGTTTTTCAGATGTTTCAGGACTCACCGGACACTTCTCCAGAGTGGCTCTTGGCAATTTACATCCCGCCCATCAGTGTAGCAAGGCTCCCATTTCTCCATGGCCTGTCCTGCATTTCTGGTTTTGACACTTTTTTCAGCATGGCCCTTTTGACCGATGGGAAGCGAGACTTCTTTGTAGCGCTGATTTGCCTTTCCAGGCTGCTTGGTTGGCCAAAAAGGGCGTATGCGTTTTTTCCTGAATATATTCAGGAAAAAACGCATACGCCCTTTTTGGCCAAGGGCATCATTGTCAACGTTTTGCCGCTTTTCATGTGCTTTAAAGGCGATTCGTATCTACCTCCTGAAATCTGTTTCCTGCAATTCTGCCTTGATTTCAAATCCTCTTCTTTGCCTCCCCTCAATATATTTGTGGACGACAGTTATCATTTATAACTCTGCAGGTTTGTGAATTGCAGTGCCCTGAACCTCCATTTTACAACTCGTTTTTATGGGAGCTGGCCGCAAAATCGCAGAATGGCTTCAGGCTCTGTTCTGGTTCCGGGGGTCAGGCTGAGCCTGTGGTTAATTCTTCTTTCTGATGGGAAAATAGAGTGACCTGTGCCTGTCCCAACACCAAGAGCTAGTCTCTCGTTGGTTCCACGTCTTCCCGTTTATCCTCAGGACAAATTGCAACCTGTACGGAACAGGAGGTTAAAGGTGCTGATGCTCTAAGTAGGGAGCTTGCTAGTAAAGCGGCTGGAATGGCGAACCCGGGCACAAGGAGATGAGAAATGAGGTGCGTTTTAGAAACCTTTCCCCATCACACGGTGTACCATCTTCTGGGTTTCTCATGCATGTTTTTGATGTAGGAAGATGCCCTTGAACCCGGAGATTTGGGACCCATGCGATGGGTACCACGCAGTATTACTTTAAAAGGTCTGTGTTTGCTCACCCAACCTCACCAAACCTCTCAGCCCCAAGAGTGTCCACCCTTATGTCTCATCCAGCTGTGTGTCTAGATATGGTCAATCCAGGTTGCATCACAGCCCCTGAACGCATTGTGTAAGAATTTCTCTCTCTTTCACTGTCTTTGTTTCATGGGTGTTTCAAAGTAATTTATTTTTATAATGGGGTTTAGCTGCTTTTCACTGCTGTGTTTATGCCGCTTTACACCCACTTGACACACTAACAGAGAGATATCAATACATAGGTTTTACGATTATTATTAGTCAGATATATTCTTGTGCGGTGAATAGGGCGTGTTGAGTCCAGTTCTCTGAGCAAGGAGTAGGTCTTGTCTATTACATATTGGGTTTATGGAATGGTATCTGAGCTAATTTGATACCCTTGTTTTATGTATCAACCCACCTCACCTTTCCCGTTAAGCAGCCATAGTGTGTTTTCTGCATGTGTGACTCTGTTCTGTTTTGTAATTCAGTTCAAGTGTAACGGTTTTTACATTCCCTCTATCAGTGATACCTTATGAGAAGTGTCCTTTTCTGTGTGACTTATTTCACTTAGAATCGTCGTACCTAAATCCACTCATCATGCTGCTACTAACCTTACGACATTGATTTCCTGGCTGAGTGATATTCCATTGTACATAAGGACCACAACTTCTTTATCCATTTTTTTCTTTCCTGGGATATTTAAGGTGGAATGAAGTGGAGGTCCTGGTCAACAGAGCAGCCCTAAACTTTGGGGTGCTTGTGTCTTGCTGATTTTTAATTTTCCCAATTTATACCCTCATGAGTGGAAGTGCCCTATGCTCTCTAAGCTGTGTTTTTCAGATGTTTCAGGACTCACTGGACACTTCTCCAGAGTGGCTCTTGGCAATTTACATCCCGCCCATCAGTGTAGCAAGGCTCCCATTTCTCCATGGCCTGTCCTGCATTTCTGGTTTTGACACTTTTTTCAGCATGGCCCTTTTGACCGATGGGAAGCGAGACTTCTTTGTAGCGCTGATTTGCCTTTCCAGGTTGCTTGGTTGGCCAAAAAGGGCGTATGCGTTTTTTCCTGAATATATTCAGGAAAAAACGCATACGCCCTTTTTGGCCAAGGGCATCATTGTCAACGTTTTGCCGCTTTTCATGTGCTTTAAAGGCGATTCGTATCTACCTCCTGAAATCTGTTTCCTGCAATTCTGCCTTGATTTCAAATCCTCTTCTTTGCCTTCCCTCAATATATTTGTGGACGAGAGTTATCATTTATAACTCTGCATGTTTGTGAATTGCAGTGCCCTGAACCTCCATTTTACAACTCGTTTTTATGGGAGCTGGCCGCAAAATCGCAGAATGGCTTCAGGCCCTGTTCTGGTTCCGGGGGGCAGGCTGAGCCTGTGGTTAATTCTTCTTTCTGATGGGAAAATAGAGTGACCTGTGCCTGTCCCAACACCAAGAGCTAGTCTCTCGTTGGTTCCACGTCTTCCCGTTTATCCTCAGGACAAATTGCAACCTGTACGGAACAGGAGGTTAAAGGTGCTGATGCCCCAAGTAGGGAGCTTGCTAGTAAAGCGGCTGGAATGGCGAACCCGGGCACAAGGAGATGAGAAATGAGGTGCGTTTTAGAAACCTTTCCCCATCACACGGTGTACCATCTTCTGGGTTTCTCATGCATGTTTTTGATGTAGGAAGATGCCCTTGAACCTGGAGATTTGGGACCCATGCGATGGGTACCACGCAGTATTACTTTAAAGGGTCTGCGTTTGCTCACCCAACCTCACCAAACCTCTCATCCCCAAGAGTATCCACCCTTATGTCTCATCCAGCTGTGGGTCTAGATATGGTCAATCCAGGTTGCATCACAGCTCCTGAACGCATTGTGTAAGAATTTCTCTCTCTTTCACTGTCTTTGTTTCATGGGTGTTTCAAAGTAATTTATTTTTATAATGGGGTTTAGCTGCTTTTCACTGCTGTGTTTATGCCGCTTTACACCCACTTGACACACTAACAGAGAGATATCAATACATAGGTTTTACGATTATTATTAGTCAGATATATTCTTGTGCGGTGAATAGGGCGTGTTGAGTCCAGTTCTCTGAGCAAGGAGTAGGTCTTGTCTATTACATATTGGGTTTATGGAACGGTATCTGAGCTAATTTGATACCCTTGTTTTATGTATCACCCCACCTCACCTTTCCCGTTA
This sequence comes from Balaenoptera borealis, assembly GCF_965194805.1. Lineage (NCBI taxonomy): Eukaryota > Metazoa > Chordata > Mammalia > Artiodactyla > Balaenopteridae > Balaenoptera > Balaenoptera borealis. Next base: position 1,008,020 of record NW_028123977.1, on the reverse strand, counting down.
AGCAGCCATAGTGTGTTTTCTGCATGTGTGACTCTGTTCTCTTTTGTAATTCAGTTCAAGTGTAATGGTATTTACATTCCCTCTATCAGTGATACCTTATGAGAAGTGTCCTTTTCTGTGTGACTTATTTCACTTAGAATCGTCGTACCTAAATCCACTCATCATGCTGCTACTAACCTTACGACATTGATTTCCTGGCTGAGTGATATTCCATTGTACATAAGGACCACAACTTCTTTATCCATTTTTCTCTTTCCTGGGATATTTAAGGTGGAATGAAGTGGAGGTCCTGGTCAACAGAGCAGCCCTAAACTTTGGGGTGCTTGTGTCTTGCTGATTTTTAATTTTCCCAATTTATACCCCCATGAGTGGAAGTGCCCTATGCTCTCTAAGCTGTGTTTTTCAGATGTTTCAGGACTCACCGGACACTTCTCCAGAGTGGCTCTTGGCAATTTACATCCCGCCCATCAGTGTAGCAAGGCTCCCATTTCTCCATGGCCTGTCCTGCATTTCTGGTTTTGACACTTTTTTCAGCATGGCCCTTTTGACCGATGGGAAGCGAGACTTCTTTGTAGCGCTGATTTGCCTTTCCAGGTTGCTTGGTTGGCCAAAAAGGGCGTATGCGTTTTTTCCTGAATATATTCAGGAAAAAACGCATACGCCCTTTTTGGCCAAGGGCATCATTGTCAACGTTTTGCCGCTTTTCATGTGCTTTAAAGGCGATTCGTATCTACCTCCTGAAATCTGTTTCCTGCAATTCTGCCTTGATTTCAAATCCTCTTCTTTGCCTCCCCTCAATATATTTGTGGACGAGAGTTATCATTTATAACTCTGCAGGTTTGTGAATTGCAGTGCCCTGAACCTCCATTTTACAACTCGTTTTTATGGGAGCTGGCCGCAAAATCGCAGAATGGCTTCAGGCCCTGTTCTGGTTCCGGGGGGCAGGCTGAGCCTGTGGTTAATTCTTCTTTCTGATGGGAAAATAGAGTGACCTGTGCCTGTCCCAACACCAAGAGCTAGTCTCTCGTTGGTTCTACGTCTTCCCGTTTATCCTCAGGACAAATTGCATCCTGTACGGAACAGGAGGTTAAAGGTGCTGATGCTCCAAGTAGGGAGCTTGCTAGTAAAGCGGCTGGAATGGCGAACCCGGGCACAAGGAGATGAGAAATGAGGTGCGTTTTAGAAACCTTTCCCCATCACACGGTGTACCATCTTCTGGGTTTCTCATGCATGTTTTTGATGTAGGAAGATGCCCTTGAACCTGGAGATTTGGGACCCATGCGATGGGTACCACGCAGTATTACTTTAAAGGGTCTGCGTTTGCTCAACCAACCTCACCAAACCTCTCAGCCCCAAGAGTGTCCACCCTTATGTCTCATCCAGCTGTGCGTCTAGATATGGTCAATCCAGGTTGCATCACAGCCCCTGAACTCATTGTGTAAGAATTTCTATCTCTTTCACTGTCGTTGTTTCATGGGTTTTTCAAAGTAATTTATTTTCATAATGGGGTTTAGCTGCTTTTCACGGCTGTGTTTATGCCGCTTTACACCCACTTGACACACTAACAGAGAGATATCAATACATAGGTTTTAAGATTATTACTAGTCAGATATATTCTTGTGCGGTGAATAGGGCGTGTTGAGTCCAGTTCTCTGAGCAAGGAGTAGGTCTTGTCTACTACATATTGGGTTTATGGAACGGTATCTGAGCTAATTTGATACCCTTGTTTTATGTATCACCCCACCTCACCTTTCCCGTTAAGCAGCCATAGTGTGTTTTCTGCATGTGTGACTCTGTTCTGTTTTGTAATTCAGTTCAAGTGTAACGGTTTTTACATTCCCTCTATCAGTGATACCTTATGAGAAGTGTCCTTTTCTGTGTGACTTATTTCACTTAGAATCGTCGTACCTAAATCCACTCATCATGCTGCTACTAACCTTACGACATTGATTTCCTGGCTGAGTGATATTCCATTGTACATAAGGACCACAACTTCTTTATCCATTTTTCTCTTTCCTGGGATATTTAAGGTGGAATGAAGTGGAGGTCCTGGTCAACAGAGCAGCCCTAAACTTTGGGGTGCTTGTGTCTTGCTGATTTTTCATTTTCCCAATTTATACCCCCATGAGTGGAAGTGCCCTATGCTCTCTAAGCTGTGTTTTTCAGATGTTTCAGGACTCACCGGACACTTCTCCAGAGTGGCTCTTGGCAATTTACATCCCGCCCATCAGTGTAGCAAGGCTCCCATTTCTCCATGGCCTGTCCTGCATTTCTGGTTTTGACACTTTTTTCAGCATGGCCCTTTTGACCGATGGGAAGCGAGACTTCTTTGTAGCGCTGATTTGCCTTTCCAGGTTGCTTGGTTGGCCAAAAAGGGCGTATGCGTTTTTTCCTGAATATATTCAGGAAAAAACGCATACGCCCTTTTTGACCAAGGGCATCATTGTCAACGTTTTGCCGCTTTTCATGTGCTTTAAAGGCGATTCGTATCTACCTCCTGAAATCTGTTTCCTGCAATTCTGCCTTGATTTCAAATCCTCTTCTTTGCCTCCCCTCAATATATTTTTGGACAAGAGTTATCATTTATAACTCTGCAGGTTTGTGAATTGCAGTGCCCTGAACCTCCATTTTACAACTCGTTTTTATGGGAGCTGGCCGCAAAATCGCAGAATGGCTTCAGGCTCTGTTCTGGTTCCGGGGGTCAGGCTGAGCCTGTGGTTAATTCTTCTTTCTGATGGGAAAATAGAGTGACCTGTGCCTGTCCCAACACCAAGAGCTAGTCTCTCGTTGGTTCCACGTCTTCCCGTTTATCCTCAGGACAAATTGCAACCTGTACGGAACAGGAGGTTAAAGGTGCTGATGCTCCAATTAGGGAGCTTGCTAGTAAAGCGGCTGGAATGGCGAACCCGGGCACAAGGAGATGAGAAATGAGGTGCGTTTTAGAAACCTTTCCCCATCACACGGTGTACCATCTTCTGGGTTTCTCATGCATGTTTTTGATGTAGGAAGATGCCCTTGAACCTGGAGATTTGGGACCCATGCGATGGGTACCACGCAGTATTACTTTAAAGGGTCTGCGTTTGCTCACCCAACCTCACCAAACCTCTCATCCCCAAGAGTGTCCACCCTTATGTCTCATCCAGCTGTGGGTCTAGATATGGTCATTCCAGGTTGCATCACAGCCCCTGAACGCATTGTGTAAGAATTTCTCTCTCTTTCACTGTCTTTGTTTCATGGGTGTTTCAAAGTAATTTATTTTTATAATGGGGTTTAGCTGCTTTTCACTGCTGTGTTTATGCCACTTTACACCCACTTGACACACTAACAGAGAGATATCAATACATAGGTTTTACGATTATTATTAGTCAGATATATTCTTGTGCGGTGAATAGGGCGTGTTGAGTCCAGTTCTCTGAGCAAGGAGTAGGTCTTGTCTATTACATATTGGGTTTATGGAATGGTATCTGAGCTAATTTGATACCCTTGTTTTATGTATCACCCCACCTCACCTTTCCCGTTAAGCAGCCATAGTGTGTTTTCTGCATGTGTGACTCTGTTCTGTTTTGTAATTCAGTTCAAGTGTAACGGTTTTTACATTCCCTCTATCAGTGATACCTTATGAGAAGTGTCCTTTTCTGTGTGACTTATTTCACTTAGAATCGTCGTACCTAAATCCACTCATCATGCTGCTACTAACCTTACGACATTGATTTCCTGGCTGAGTGATATTCCATTGTACATAAGGACCACAACTTCTTTATCCATTTTTCTCTTTCCTGGGATATTTAAGGTGGAATGAAGTGGAGGTCCTGGTCAACAGAGCAGCCCTAAACTTTGGGGTGCTTGTGTCTTGCTGATTTTTAATTTTCCCAATTTATACCCCCATGAGTGGAAGTGCCCTATGCTCTCTAAGCTCTGTTTTTCAGATGTTTCAGGACTCACCGGACACTTCTCCAGAGTGGCTCTTGGCAATTTACATCCCGCCCATCAGTGTAGCAAGGCTCCCATTTCTCCATGGCCTGTCCTGCATTTCTGGTTTTGACACTTTTTTCAGCATGGCCCTTTTGACCGATGGGAAGCGAGACTTCTTTGTAGCGCTGATTTGCCTTTCCAGGTTGCTTGGTTGGCCAAAAAGGGCGTATGCGTTTTTTCCTGAATATATTCAGGAAAAAACGCATACGCCCTTTTTGGCCAAGGGCATCATTGTCAACGTTTTGCCGCTTTTCATGTGCTTTAAAGGCGATTCGTATCTACCTCCTGAAATCTGTTTCCTGCAATTCTGCCTTGATTTCAAATCCTCTTCTTTGCCTTCCCTCAATATATTTGTCGACGAGAGTTATCATTTATAACTCTGCAGGTTTGTGAATTGCAGTGCCCTGAACCTCCATTTTACAACTCGTTTTTATGGGAGCTGGCCGCAAAATCGCAGAATGGCTTCAGGCCCTATTCTGGTTCCGGGGGGCAGGCTGAGCCTGTGGTTAATTCTTCTTTCTGATGGGAAAATAGAGTGACCTGTGCCTTTCCCAACACCAAGAGCTAGTCTCACGTTGGTTCCACGTCTTCCCGTTTATCCTCAGGACAAATTGCAACCTGTACGGAACAGGAGGTTAAAGGTGCTGATGCTCTAAGTAGGGAGCTTGCTAGTAAAGCGGCTGGAATGGCGAACCCGGGCACAAGGAGATGAGAAATGAGGTGCGTTTTAGAAACCTTTCCCCATCACACGGTGTACCATCTTCTGGGTTTCTCATGCATGTTTTTGATGTAGGAAGATGCCCTTGAACCTGGAGATTTGGGACCCATGCGATGGGTACCACGCAGTATTCCTTTAAAGGGTCTGCGTTTGCTCACCCAACCTCACCAAACCTCTCAGCCCCAAGAGTGTCCACCCTTATGTCTCATCCAGCTGTGGGTCTAGATATGGTCAATCCAGGTTGCATCACAGCCCCTGAACGCATTGTGTAAGAATTTCTCTCTCTTTCACTGTCTTTGTTTCATGGGTGTTTCAAAGTAATTTATTTTTATAATGGGGTTTAGCTGCTTTTCACTGCTGTGTTTATGCCACTTTACACCCACTTGACACACTAACAGAGAGATATCAATACATAGGTTTTACGATTATTATTAGTCAGATATATTCTTGTGCGGTGAATAGGGCGTGTTGAGTCCAGTTCTCTGAGCAAGGAGTAGGTCTTGTCTATTACATATTGGGTTTATGGAATGGTATCTGAGCTAATTTGATACCCTTGTTTTATGTATCACCCCACCTCACCTTTCCCGTTAAGCAGCCATAGTGTGTTTTCTGCATGTGTGACTCTGTTCTGTTTTGTAATTCAGTTCAAGTGTAACGGTTTTTACATTCCCTCTATCAGTGATACCTTATGAGAAGTGTCCTTTTCTGTGTGACTTATTTCACTTAGAATCGTCGTACCTAAATCCACTCATCATGCTGCTACTAACCTTACGACATTGATTTCCTGGCTGAGTGATATTCCATTGTACATAAGGACCACAACTTCTTTATCCATTTTTCTCTTTCCTGGGATATTTAAGGTGGAATGAAGTGGAGGTCCTGGTCAACAGAGCAGCCCTCAACTTTGGGGTGCTTGTGTCTTGCTGATTTTTAATTTTCCCAATTTATACCCCCATGAGTGGAAGTGCCCTATGCTCTCTAAGCTGTGTTTTTCAGATGTTTCAGGACTCACCGGACACTTCTCCAGAGTGGCTCTTGGCAATTTACATCCCGCCCATCAGTGTAGCAAGGCTCCCATTTCTCCATGGCCTGTCCTGCATTTCTGGTTTTGACACTTTTTTCAGCATGGCCCTTTTGACCGATGGGAAGCGAGACTTCTTTGTAGCGCTGATTTGCCTTTCCAGGTTGCTTGGTTGGCCAAAAAGGGCGTATGCGTTTTTTCCTGAATATATTCAGGAAAAAACGCATACGCCCTTTTTGGCCAAGGGCATCATTGTCAACGTTTTGCCGCTTTTCATGTGCTTTAAAGGCGATTCGTATCTACCTCCTGAAATCTGTTTCCTGCAATTCTGCCTTGATTTCAAATCCTCTTCTTTGCCTCCCCTCAATATATTTGTGGACGACAGTTATCATTTATAACTCTGCAGGTTTGTGAATTGCAGTGCCCTGAACCTCCATTTTACAACTCGTTTTTATGGGAGCTGGCCGCAAAATCGCAGAATGGCTTCAGGCTCTGTTCTGGTTCCGGGGGGCAGGCTGAGCCTGTGGTTAATTCTTCTTTCTGATGGGAAAATAGAGTGACCTGTGCCTGTCCCAACACCAAGAGCTAGTCTCTCGTTGGTTCCACGTCTTCCCGTTTATCCTCAGGACAAATTGCAACCTGTACGGAACAGGAGGTTAAAGGTGCTGATGCCCCAAGTAGGGAGCTTGCTAGTAAAGCGGCTGGAATGGCGAACCCGGGCACAAGGAGATGAGAAATGAGGTGCGTTTTAGAAACCTTTCCCCATCACACGGTGTACCATCTTCTGGGTTTCTCATGCATGTTTTTGATGTAGGAAGATGCCCTTGAACCCGGAGATTTGGGACCCATGCGATGGGTACCACGCAGTATTACTTTAAAAGGTCTGTGTTTGCTCACCCAACCTCACCAAACCTCTCAGCCCCAAGAGTGTCCACCCTTATGTCTCATCCAGCTGTGGGTCTAGATATGGTCAATCCAGGTTGCATCACAGCCCCTGAACGCATTGTGTAAGAATTTCTCTCTCTTTCACTGTCTTTGTTTCATGGGTGTTTCAAAGTAATTTATTTTTATAATGGGGTTTAGCTGCTTTTCACTGCTGTGTTTATGCCGCTTTACACCCACTTGACACACTAACAGAGAGATATCAATACATAGGTTTTACGATTATTATTAGTCAGATATATTCTTGTGCGGTGAATAGGGCGTGTTGAGTCCAGTTCTCTGAGCAAGGAGTAGGTCTTGTCTATTACATATTGGGTTTATGGAATGGTATCTGAGCTAATTTGATACCCTTGTTTTATGTATCACCCCACCTCACCTTTCCCGTTAAGCAGCCATAGTGTGTTTTCTGCATGTGTGACTCTGTTCTGTTTTGTAATTCAGTTCAAGTGTAACGGTTTTTACATTCCCTCTATCAGTGATACCTTATGAGAAGTGTCCTTTTCTGTGTGACTTATTTCACTTAGAATCGTCGTACCTAAATCCACTCATCATGCTGCTACTAACCTTACGACATTGATTTCCTGGCTGAGTGATATTCCATTGTACATAAGGACCACAACTTCTTTATCCATTTTTCTCTTTCCTGGGATATTTAAGGTGGAATGAAGTGGAGGTCCTGGTCAACAGAGCAGCCCTAAACTTTGGGGTGCTTGTGTCTTGCTGATTTTTAATTTTCCCAATTTATACCCCCATGAGTGGAAGTGCCCTATGCTCTCTAAGCTCTGTTTTTCAGATGTTTCAGGACTCACCGGACACTTCTCCAGAGTGGCTCTTGGCAATTTACATCCCGCCCATCAGTGTAGCAAGGCTCCCATTTCTCCATGGCCTGTCCTGCATTTCTGGTTTTGACACTTTTTTCAGCATGGCCCTTTTGACCGATGGGAAGCGAGACTTCTTTGTAGCGCTGATTTGCCTTTCCAGGTTGCTTGGTTGGCCAAAAAGGGCGTATGCGTTTTTTCCTGAATATATTCAGGAAAAAACGCATACGCCCTTTTTGGCCAAGGGCATCATTGTCAACGTTTTGCCGCTTTTCATGTGCTTTAAAGGCGATTCGTATCTACCTCCTGAAATCTGTTTCCTGCAATTCTGCCTTGATTTCAAATCCTCTTCTTTGCCTTCCCTCAATATATTTGTCGACGAGAGTTATCATTTATAACTCTGCAGGTTTGTGAATTGCAGTGCCCTGAACCTCCATTTTACAACTCGTTTTTATGGGAGCTGGCCGCAAAATCGCAGAATGGCTTCAGGCCCTATTCTGGTTCCGGGGGGCAGGCTGAGCCTGTGGTTAATTCTTCTTTCTGATGGGAAAATAGAGTGACCTGTGCCTTTCCCAACACCAAGAGCTAGTCTCACGTTGGTTCCACGTCTTCCCGTTTATCCTCAGGACAAATTGCAACCTGTACGGAACAGGAGGTTAAAGGTGCTGATGCTCCAAGTAGGGAGCTTGCTAGTAAAGCGGCTGGAATGGCGAACCCGGGCACAAGGAGATGAGAAATGAGGTGCGTTTTAGAAACCTTTCCCCATCACACGGTGTACCATCTTCTGGGTTTCTCATGCATGTTTTTGATGTAGGAAGATGCCCTTGAACCTGGAGATTTGGGACCCATGCGATGGGTACCACGCAGTATTCCTTTAAAGGGTCTGCGTTTGCTCACCCAACCTCACCAAACCTCTCATCCCCAAGAGTGTCCACCCTTATGTCTCATCCAGCTGTGGGTCTAGATATGGTCAATCCAGGTTGCATCACAGCCCCTGAACGCATTGTGTAAGAATTTCTCTCTCTTTCACTGTCTTTGTTTCATGGGTGTTTCAAAGTAATTTATTTTTATAATGGGGTTTAGCTGCTTTTCACTGCTGTGTTTATGCCACTTTACACCCACTTGACACACTAACAGAGAGATATCAATACATAGGTTTTACGATTATTATTAGTCAGATATATTCTTGTGCGGTGAATAGGGCGTGTTGAGTCCAGTTCTCTGAGCAAGGAGTAGGTCTTGTCTATTACATATTGGGTTTATGGAATGGTATCTGAGCTAATTTGATACCCTTGTTTTATGTATCACCCCACCTCACCTTTCCCGTTAAGCAGCCATAGTGTGTTTTCTGCATGTGTGACTCTGTTCTGTTTTGTAATTCAGTTCAAGTGTAACGGTTTTTACATTCCCTCTATCAGTGATACCTTATGAGAAGTGTCCTTTTCTGTGTGACTTATTTCACTTAGAATCGTCGTACCTAAATCCACTCATCATGCTGCTACTAACCTTACGACATTGATTTCCTGGCTGAGTGATATTCCATTGTACATAAGGACCACAACTTCTTTATCCATTTTTCTCTTTCCTGGGATATTTAAGGTGGAATGAAGTGGAGGTCCTGGTCAACAGAGCAGCCCTAAACTTTGGGGTGCTTGTGTCTTGCTGATTTTTCATTTTCCCAATTTATACCCCCATGAGTGGAAGTGCCCTATGCTCTCTAAGCTGTGTTTTTCAGATGTTTCAGGACTCACCGGACACTTCTCCAGAGTGGCTCTTGGCAATTTACATCCCGCCCATCAGTGTAGCAAGGCTCCCATTTCTCCATGGCCTGTCCTGCATTTCTGGTTTTGACACTTTTTTCAGCATGGCCCTTTTGACCGATGGGAAGCGAGACTTGTTTGTAGCGCTGATTTGCCTTTCCAGGTTGCTTGGTTGGCCAAAAAGGGCGTATGCGTTTTTTCCTGAATATATTCAGGAAAAAACGCATACGCCCTTTTTGGCCAAGGGCATCATTGTCAACGTTTTGCCGCTTTTCATGTGCTTTAAAGGCGATTCGTATCTACCTCCTGAAATCTGTTTCCTGCAATTCTGCCTTGATTTCAAATCCTCTTCTTTGCCTCCCCTCAATATATTTGTGGACGAGAGTTATCATTTATAACTCTGCAGGTTTGTGAATTGCAGTGCCCTGAACCTCCATTTTACAACTCGTTTTTATGGGAGCTGGCCGCAAAATCGCAGAATGGCTTCAGGCTCTGTTCTGGTTCCGGGGGGCAGGCTGAGCCTGTGGTTAATTCTTCTTTCTGATGGGAAAATAGAGTGACCTGTGCCTGTCCCAACACCAAGAGCTAGTCTCTCGTTGGTTCCACGTCTTCCCGTTTATCCTCAGGACAAATTGCAACCTGTACGGAACAGGAGGTTAAAGGTGCTGATGCCCCAAGTAGGGAGCTTGCTAGTAAAGCGGCTGGAATGGCGAACCCGGGCACAAGGAGATGAGAAATGAGGTGCGTTTTAGAAACCTTTCCCCATCACACGGTGTAGCATCTTCTGGGTTTCTCATGCATGTTTTTGATGTAGGAAGATGCCCTTGAACCCGGAGATTTGGGACCCATGCGATGGGTACCACGCAGTATTACTTTAAAAGGTCTGTGTTTGCTCACCCAACCTCACCAAACCTCTCAGCCCCAAGAGTGTCCACCCTTATGTCTCATCCAGCTGTGGGTCTAGATATGGTCAATCCAGGTTGCATCACAGCCCCTGAACGCATTGTGTAAGAATTTCTCTCTCTTTCACTGTCTTTGTTTCATGGGTGTTTCAAAGTAATTTATTTTTATAATGGGGTTTAGCTGCTTTTCACTGCTGTGTTTATGCCGCTTTACACCCACTTGACACACTAACAGAGAGATATCAATACATAGGTTTTACGATTATTATTAGTCAGATATATTCTTGTGCGGTGAATAGGGCGTGTTGAGTCCAGTTCTCTGAGCAAGGAGTAGGTCTTGTCTATTACATATTGGGTTTATGGAATGGTATCTGAGCTAATTTGATACCCTTGTTTTATGTATCACCCCACCTCACCTTTCCCGTTAAGCAGCCATAGTGTGTTTTCTGCATGTGTGACTCTGTTCTGTTTTGTAATTCAGTTCAAGTGTAACGGTTTTTACATTCCCTCTATCAGTGATACCTTATGAGAAGTGTCCTTTTCTGTGTGACTTATTTCACTTAGAATCGTCGTACCTAAATCCACTCATCATGCTGCTACTAACCTTACGACATTGATTTCCTGGCTGAGTGATATTCCATTGTACATAAGGACCACAACTTCTTTATCCATTTTTCTCTTTCCTGGGATATTTAAGGTGGAATGAAGTGGAGGTCCTGGTCAACAGAGCAGCCCTAAACTTTGGGGTGCTTGTGTCTTGCTGATTTTTAATTTTCCCAATTTATACCCACATGAGTGGAAGTGCCCTATGCTCTCTAAGCTGTGTTTTTCAGATGTTTCAGGACTCACCGGACACTTCTCCAGAGTGGCTCTTGGCAATTTACATCCCGCCCATCAGTGTAGCAAGGCTCCCATTTCTCCATGGCCTGTCCTGCATTTCTGGTTTTGACACTTTTTTCAGCATGGCCCTTTTGACCGATGGGAAGCGAGACTTCTTTGTAGCGCTGATTTGCCTTTCCAGGTTGCTTGGTTGGCCAAAAAGGGCGTATGCGTTTTTTCCTGAATATATTCAGGAAAAAACGCATACGCCCTTTTTGGCCAAGGGCATCATTGTCAACGTTTTGCCGCTTTTCATGTGCTTTAAAGGCGATTCGTATCTACCTCCTGAAATCTGTTTCCTGCAATTCTGCCTTGATTTCAAATCCTCTTCTTTGCCTTCCCTCAATATATTTGTGGACGAGAGTTATCATTTATAACTCTGCAGGTTTGTGAATTGCAGTGCCCTGAACCTCCATTTTACAACTCGTTTTTATGGGAGCTGGCCGCAAAATCGCAGAATGGCTTCAGGCCCTGTTCTGGTTCCGGGGGGCAGGCTGAGCCTGTGGTTAATTCTTCTTTCTGATGGGAAAATAGAGTGACCTGTGCCTGTCCCAACACCAAGAGCTAGTCTCACGTTGGTTCCACGTCTTCCCGTTTATCCTCAGGACAAATTGCAACCTGTACGGAACAGGAGGTTAAAGGTGCTGATGCCCCAAGTAGGGAGGTTGCTAGTAAAGCGGCTGGAATGGCGAACCCGGGCACAAGGAGATGAGAAATGAGGTGCGTTTTAGAAACCTTTCCCCATCACACGGTGTACCATCTTCTGGGTTTCTCATGCATGTTTTTGATGTAGGAAGATGCCCTTGAACCCGGAGATTTGGGACCCATGCGATGGGTACCACGCAGTATTACTTTAAAGGGTCTGTGTTTGCTCACCCAACCTCACCAAACCTCTCAGCCCCAAGAGTGTCCACCCTTATGTCTCATCCAGCTGTGCGTCTAGATATGGTCAATCCAGGTTGCATCACAGCCCCTGAACGCATTGTGTAAGAATTTCTCTCTCTTTCACTGTCTTTGTTTCATGGGTGTTTCAAAGTAATTTATTTTTATAATGGGGTTTAGCTGCTTTTCACTGCTGTGTTTATGCCGCTTTACACCCACTTGACACACTAACAGAGAGATATCAATACATAGGTTTTACGATTATTATTAGTCAGATATATTCTTGTGCGGTGAATAGGGCGTGTTGAGTCCAGTTCTCTGAGCAAGGAGTAGGTCTTGTCTATTACATATTGGGTTTATGGAATGGTATCTGAGCTAATTTGATACCCTTGTTTTATGTATCACCCCACCTCACCTTTCCCGTTAAGCAGCCATAGTGTGTTTTCTGCATGTGTGACTCTGTTCTGTTTTGTAATTCAGTTCAAGTGTAACGGTTTTTACATTCCCTCTATCAGTGATACCTTATGAGAAGTGTCCTTTTCTGTGTGACTTATTTCACTTAGAATCGTCGTACCTAAATCCACTCATCATGCTGCTACTAACCTTACGACATTGATTTCCTGGCTGAGTGATATTCCATTGTACATAAGGACCACAACTTCTTTATCCATTTTTCTCTTTCCTGGGATATTTAAGGTGGAATGAAGTGGAGGTCCTGGTCAACAGAGCAGCCCTAAACTTTGGGGTGCTTGTGTCTTGCTGATTTTTAATTTTCCCAATTTATACCCCCATGAGTGGAAGTGCCCTATGCTCTCTAAGCTGTGTTTTTCAGATGTTTCAGGACTCACCGGACACTTCTCCAGAGTGGCTCTTGGCAATTTACATCCCGCCCATCAGTGTAGCAAGGCTCCCATTTCTCCATGGCCTGTCCTGCATTTCTGGTTTTGACACTTTTTTCAGCATGGCCCTTTTGACCGATGGGAAGCGAGACTTCTTTGTAGCGCTGATTTGCCTTTCCAGGTTGCTTGGTTGGCCAAAAAGGGCGTATGCGTTTTTTCCTGAATATATTCAGGAAAAAACGCATACGCCCTTTTTGGCCAAGGGCATCATTGTCAACGTTTTGCCGCTTTTCATGTGCTTTAAAGGCGATTCGTATCTACCTCCTGAAATCTGTTTCCTGCAATTCTGCCTTGATTTCAAATCCTCTTCTTTGCCTCCCCTCAATATATTTGTGGACGAGAGTTATCATTTATAACTCTGCAGGTTTGTGAATTGCAGTGCCCTGAACCTCCATTTTACAACTCGTTTTTATGGGAGCTGGCCGCAAAATCGCAGAATGGCTTCAGGCTCTGTTCTGGTTCCGGGGGGCAGGCTGAGCCTGTGGTTAATTCTTCTTTCTGATGGGAAAATAGAGTGACCTGTGCCTGTCCCAACACCAAGAGCTAGTCTCTCGTTGGTTCCACGTCTTCCCGTTTATCCTCAGGACAAATTGCAACCTGTACGGAACAGGAGGTTAAAGGTGCTGATGCCCCAAGTAGGGAGCTTGCTAGTAAAGCGGCTGGAATGGCGAACCCGGGCACAAGGAGATGAGAAATGAGGTGCGTTTTAGAAACCTTTCCCCATCACACGGTGTAGCATCTTCTGGGTTTCTCATGCATGTTTTTGATGTAGGAAGATGCCCTTGAACCCGGAGATTTGGGACCCATGCGATGGGTACCACGCAGTATTACTTTAAAAGGTCTGTGTTTGCTCACCCAACCTCACCAAACCTCTCAGCCCCAAGAGTGTCCACCCTTATGTCTCATCCAGCTGTGGGTCTAGATATGGTCAATCCAGGTTGCATCACAGCCCCTGAACGCATTGTGTAAGAATTTCTCTCTCTTTCACTGTCTTTGTTTCATGGGTGTTTCAAAGTAATTTATTTTTATAATGGGGTTTAGCTGCTTTTCACTGCTGTGTTTATGCCGCTTTACACCCACTTGACACACTAACAGAGAGATATCAATACATAGGTTTTACGATTATTATTAGTCAGATATATTCTTGTGCGGTGAATAGGGCGTGTTGAGTCCAGTTCTCTGAGCAAGGAGTAGGTCTTGTCTATTACATATTGGGTTTATGGAATGGTATCTGAGCTAATTTGATACCCTTGTTTTATGTATCACCCCACCTCACCTTTCCCGTTAAGCAGCCATAGTGTGTTTTCTGCATGTGTGACTCTGTTCTGTTTTGTAATTCAGTTCAAGTGTAACGGTTTTTACATTCCCTCTATCAGTGATACCTTATGAGAAGTGTCCTTTTCTGTGTGACTTATTTCACTTAGAATCGTCGTACCTAAATCCACTCATCATGCTGCTACTAACCTTACGACATTGATTTCCTGGCTGAGTGATATTCCATTGTACATAAGGACCACAACTTCTTTATCCATTTTTCTCTTTCCTGGGATATTTAAGGTGGAATGAAGTGGAGGTCCTGGTCAACAGAGCAGCCCTAAACTTTGGGGTGCTTGTGTCTTGCTGATTTTTAATTTTCCCAATTTATACCCACATGAGTGGAAGTGCCCTATGCTCTCTAAGCTGTGTTTTTCAGATGTTTCAGGACTCACCGGACACTTCTCCAGAGTGGCTCTTGGCAATTTACATCCCGCCCATCAGTGTAGCAAGGCTCCCATTTCTCCATGGCCTGTCCTGCATTTCTGGTTTTGACACTTTTTTCAGCATGGCCCTTTTGACCGATGGGAAGCGAGACTTCTTTGTAGCGCTGATTTGCCTTTCCAGGTTGCTTGGTTGGCCAAAAAGGGCGTATGCGTTTTTTCCTGAATATATTCAGGAAAAAACGCATACGCCCTTTTTGGCCAAGGGCATCATTGTCAACGTTTTGCCGCTTTTCATGTGCTTTAAAGGCGATTCGTATCTACCTCCTGAAATCTGTTTCCTGCAATTCTGCCTTGATTTCAAATCCTCTTCTTTGCCTTCCCTCAATATATTTGTGGACGAGAGTTATCATTTATAACTCTGCAGGTTTGTGAATTGCAGTGCCCTGAACCTCCATTTTACAACTCGTTTTTATGGGAGCTGGCCGCAAAATCGCAGAATGGCTTCAGGCCCTGTTCTGGTTCCGGGGGGCAGGCTGAGCCTGTGGTTAATTCTTCTTTCTGATGGGAAAATAGAGTGACCTGTGCCTGTCCCAACACCAAGAGCTAGTCTCACGTTGGTTCCACGTCTTCCCGTTTATCCTCAGGACAAATTGCAACCTGTACGGAACAGGAGGTTAAAGGTGCTGATGCCCCAAGTAGGGAGGTTGCTAGTAAAGCGGCTGGAATGGCGAACCCGGGCACAAGGAGATGAGAAATGAGGTGCGTTTTAGAAACCTTTCCCCATCACACGGTGTACCATCTTCTGGGTTTCTCATGCATGTTTTTGATGTAGGAAGATGCCCTTGAACCCGGAGATTTGGGACCCATGCGATGGGTACCACGCAGTATTACTTTAAAGGGTCTGTGTTTGCTCACCCAACCTCACCAAACCTCTCAGCCCCAAGAGTGTCCACCCTTATGTCTCATCCAGCTGTGCGTCTAGATATGGTCAATCCAGGTTGCATCACAGCCCCTGAACGCATTGTGTAAGAATTTCTCTCTCTTTCACTGTCTTTGTTTCATGGGTGTTTCAAAGTAATTTATTTTTATAATGGGGTTTAGCTGCTTTTCACTGCTGTGTTTATGCCGCTTTACACCCACTTGACACACTAACAGAGAGATATCAATACATAGGTTTTACGATTATTATTAGTCAGATATATTCTTGTGCGGTGAATAGGGCGTGTTGAGTCCAGTTCTCTGAGCAAGGAGTAGGTCTTGTCTATTACATATTGGGTTTATGGAATGGTATCTGAGCTAATTTGATACCCTTGTTTTATGTATCACCCCACCTCACCTTTCCCGTTAAGCAGCCATAGTGTGTTTTCTGCATGTGTGACTCTGTTCTGTTTTGTAATTCAGTTCAAGTGTAACGGTTTTTACATTCCCTCTATCAGTGATACCTTATGAGAAGTGTCCTTTTCTGTGTGACTTATTTCACTTAGAATCGTCGTACCTAAATCCACTCATCATGCTGCTACTAACCTTACGACATTGATTTCCTGGCTGAGTGATATTCCATTGTACATAAGGACCACAACTTCTTTATCCATTTTTCTCTTTCCTGGGATATTTAAGGTGGAATGAAGTGGAGGTCCTGGTCAACAGAGCAGCCCTAAACTTTGGGGTGCTTGTGTCTTGCTGATTTTTAATTTTCCCAATTTATACCCCCATGAGTGGAAGTGCCCTATGCTCTCTAAGCTGTGTTTTTCAGATGTTTCAGGACTCACCGGACACTTCTCCAGAGTGGCTCTTGGCAATTTACATCCCGCCCATCAGTGTAGCAAGGCTCCCATTTCTCCATGGCCTGTCCTGCATTTCTGGTTTTGACACTTTTTTCAGCATGGCCCTTTTGACCGATGGGAAGCGAGACTTCTTTGTAGCGCTGATTTGCCTTTCCAGGTTGCTTGGTTGGCCAAAAAGGGCGTATGCGTTTTTTCCTGAATATATTCAGGAAAAAACGCATACGCCCTTTTTGGCCAAGGGCATCATTGTCAACGTTTTGCCGCTTTTCATGTGCTTTAAAGGCGATTCGTATCTACCTCCTGAAATCTGTTTCCTGCAATTCTGCCTTGATTTCAAATCCTCTTCTTTGCCTCCCCTCAATATATTTGTGGACGAGAGTTATCATTTATAACTCTGCAGGTTTGTGAATTGCAGTGCCCTGAACCTCCATTTTACAACTCGTTTTTATGGGAGCTGGCCGCAAAATCGCAGAATGGCTTCAGGCCCTGTTCTGGTTCCGGGGGTCAGGCTGAGCCTGTGGTTAATTCTTCTTTCTGATGGGAAAATAGAGTGACCTGTGCCTGTCCCAACACCAAGAGCTAGTCTCTCGTTGGTTCCACGTCTTCCCGTTTATCCTCAGGACAAATTGCAACCTGTACGGAACAGGAGGTTAAAGGTGCTGATGCTCCAAGTAGGGAGCTTGCTAGTAAAGCGGCTGGAATGGCGAACCCGGGCACAAGGAGAGGAGAAATGAGGTGCGTTTTAGAAACCTTAACCCATCACACGGTGTACCATCTTCTGGGTTTCTCATGCATGTTTTTGATGTAGGAAGATGCCCTTGAACCTGGAGATTTGGGACCCATGCGATGGGTACCACGCAGTATTACTTTAAAGGGTCTGCGTTTGCTCACCCAACCTCACCAAACCTCTCAGCCCCAAGAGTGTCCACCCTTATGTCTCATCCAGCTGTGCGTCTAGATATGGTCAATCCAGGTTGCATCACAGCCCCTGAACGCATTGTGTAAGAATTTCTCTCTCTTTCACTGTCTTTGTTTCATGGGTGTTTCAAAGTAATTTATTTTTATAATGGGGTTTAGCTGCTTTTCACTGCTGTGTTTATGCCGCTTTACACCCACTTGACACACTAACAGAGAAATATCAATACATAGGTTTTACGATTATTATTAGTCAGATATATTCTTGTGCGGTGAATAGGGCGTGTTGAGTCCAGTTCTCTGAGCAAGGAGTAGGTCTTGTCTATTACATATTGGGTTTATGGAATGGTATCTGAGCTAATTTGATACCCTTGTTTTATGTATCACCCCACCTCACCTTTCCCGTTAAGCAGCCATAGTGTGTTTTCTGCATGTGTGACTCTGTTCTGTTTTGTAATTCAGTTCAAGTGTAACGGTTTTTACATTCCCTCTATCAGTGATACCTTATGAGAAGTGTCCTTTTCTGTGTGACTTATTTCACTTAGAATCGTCGTACCTAAATCCACTCATCATGCTGCTACTAACCTTACGACATTGATTTCCTGGCTGAGTGATATTCCATTGTACATAAGGACCACAACTTCTTTATCCATTTTTCTCTTTCCTGGGATATTTAAGGTGGAATGAAGTGGAGGTCCTGGTCAACAGAGCAGCCCTAAACTTTGGGGTGCTTGTGTCTTGCTGATTTTTCATTTTCCCAATTTATACCCCCATGAGTGGAAGTGCCCTATGCTCTCTAAGCTCTGTTTTTCAGATGTTTCAGGACTCACCGGACACTTCTCCAGAGTGGCTCTTGGCAATTTACATCCCGCCCATCAGTGTAGCAAGGCTCCCATTTCTCCATGGCCTGTCCTGCATTTCTGGTTTTGACACTTTTTTCAGCATGGCCCTTTTGACCGATGGGAAGCGAGACCTCTTTGTAGCGCTGATTTGCCTTTCCAGGTTGCTTGGTTGGCCAAAAAGGGCGTATGCGTTTTTTCCTGAATATATTCAGGAAAAAACGCATACGCCCTTTTTGGCCAAGGGCATCATTGTCAACGTTTTGCCGCTTTTCATGTGCTTTAAAGGCGATTCGTATCTACCTCCTGAAATCTGTTTCCTGCAATTCTGCCTTGATTTCAAATCCTCTTCTTTGCCTTCCCTCAATATATTTGTGGACGAGAGTTATCATTTATAACTCTGCAGGTTTGTGAATTGCAGTGCCCTGAACCTCCATTTTACAACTCGTTTTTATGGGAGCTGGCCGCAAAATCGCAGAATGGCTTCAGGCCCTGTTCTGGTTCCGGGGGGCAGGCTGAGCCTGTGGTTAATTCTTCTTTCTGATGGGAAAATAGAGTGACCTGTGCCTGTCCCAACACCAAGAGCTAGTCTCACGTTGGTTCCACGTCT
Organism: Balaenoptera borealis; assembly: GCF_965194805.1. Classification (NCBI taxonomy): domain Eukaryota; kingdom Metazoa; phylum Chordata; class Mammalia; order Artiodactyla; family Balaenopteridae; genus Balaenoptera; species Balaenoptera borealis. The sequence goes on along the minus strand of NW_028123977.1, from coordinate 989,379 downwards.
TCCCGTTTATCCTCAGGACAAATTGCAACCTGTACGGAACAGGAGGTTAAAGGTGCTGATGCCCCAAGTAGGGAGGTTGCTAGTAAAGCGGCTGGAATGGCGAACCCGGGCACAAGGAGATGAGAAATGAGGTGCGTTTTAGAAACCTTTCCCCATCACACGGTGTACCATCTTCTGGGTTTCTCATGCATGTTTTTGATGTAGGAAGATGCCCTTGAACCCGGAGATTTGGGACCCATGCGATGGGTACCACGCAGTATTACTTTAAAGGGTCTGTGTTTGCTCACCCAACCTCACCAAACCTCTCAGCCCCAAGAGTGTCCACCCTTATGTCTCATCCAGCTGTGCGTCTAGATATGGTCAATCCAGGTTGCATCACAGCCCCTGAACGCATTGTGTAAGAATTTCTCTCTCTTTCACTGTCTTTGTTTCATGGGTGTTTCAAAGTAATTTATTTTTATAATGGGGTTTAGCTGCTTTTCACTGCTGTGTTTATGCCGCTTTACACCCACTTGACACACTAACAGAGAGATATCAATACATAGGTTTTACGATTATTATTAGTCAGATATATTCTTGTGCGGTGAATAGGGCGTGTTGAGTCCAGTTCTCTGAGCAAGGAGTAGGTCTTGTCTATTACATATTGGGTTTATGGAATGGTATCTGAGCTAATTTGATACCCTTGTTTTATGTATCACCCCACCTCACCTTTCCCGTTAAGCAGCCATAGTGTGTTTTCTGCATGTGTGACTCTGTTCTGTTTTGTAATTCAGTTCAAGTGTAACGGTTTTTACATTCCCTCTATCAGTGATACCTTATGAGAAGTGTCCTTTTCTGTGTGACTTATTTCACTTAGAATCGTCGTACCTAAATCCACTCATCATGCTGCTACTAACCTTACGACATTGATTTCCTGGCTGAGTGATATTCCATTGTACATAAGGACCACAACTTCTTTATCCATTTTTCTCTTTCCTGGGATATTTAAGGTGGAATGAAGTGGAGGTCCTGGTCAACAGAGCAGCCCTAAACTTTGGGGTGCTTGTGTCTTGCTGATTTTTAATTTTCCCAATTTATACCCCCATGAGTGGAAGTGCCCTATGCTCTCTAAGCTGTGTTTTTCAGATGTTTCAGGACTCACCGGACACTTCTCCAGAGTGGCTCTTGGCAATTTACATCCCGCCCATCAGTGTAGCAAGGCTCCCATTTCTCCATGGCCTGTCCTGCATTTCTGGTTTTGACACTTTTTTCAGCATGGCCCTTTTGACCGATGGGAAGCGAGACTTCTTTGTAGCGCTGATTTGCCTTTCCAGGTTGCTTGGTTGGCCAAAAAGGGCGTATGCGTTTTTTCCTGAATATATTCAGGAAAAAACGCATACGCCCTTTTTGGCCAAGGGCATCATTGTCAACGTTTTGCCGCTTTTCATGTGCTTTAAAGGCGATTCGTATCTACCTCCTGAAATCTGTTTCCTGCAATTCTGCCTTGATTTCAAATCCTCTTCTTTGCCTCCCCTCAATATATTTGTGGACGAGAGTTATCATTTATAACTCTGCAGGTTTGTGAATTGCAGTGCCCTGAACCTCCATTTTACAACTCGTTTTTATGGGAGCTGGCCGCAAAATCGCAGAATGGCTTCAGGCCCTGTTCTGGTTCCGGGGGTCAGGCTGAGCCTGTGGTTAATTCTTCTTTCTGATGGGAAAATAGAGTGACCTGTGCCTGTCCCAACACCAAGAGCTAGTCTCTCGTTGGTTCCACGTCTTCCCGTTTATCCTCAGGACAAATTGCAACCTGTACGGAACAGGAGGTTAAAGGTGCTGATGCTCCAAGTAGGGAGCTTGCTAGTAAAGCGGCTGGAATGGCGAACCCGGGCACAAGGAGAGGAGAAATGAGGTGCGTTTTAGAAACCTTAACCCATCACACGGTGTACCATCTTCTGGGTTTCTCATGCATGTTTTTGATGTAGGAAGATGCCCTTGAACCTGGAGATTTGGGACCCATGCGATGGGTACCACGCAGTATTACTTTAAAGGGTCTGCGTTTGCTCACCCAACCTCACCAAACCTCTCAGCCCCAAGAGTGTCCACCCTTATGTCTCATCCAGCTGTGCGTCTAGATATGGTCAATCCAGGTTGCATCACAGCCCCTGAACGCATTGTGTAAGAATTTCTCTCTCTTTCACTGTCTTTGTTTCATGGGTGTTTCAAAGTAATTTATTTTTATAATGGGGTTTAGCTGCTTTTCACTGCTGTGTTTATGCCGCTTTACACCCACTTGACACACTAACAGAGAAATATCAATACATAGGTTTTACGATTATTATTAGTCAGATATATTCTTGTGCGGTGAATAGGGCGTGTTGAGTCCAGTTCTCTGAGCAAGGAGTAGGTCTTGTCTATTACATATTGGGTTTATGGAATGGTATCTGAGCTAATTTGATACCCTTGTTTTATGTATCACCCCACCTCACCTTTCCCGTTAAGCAGCCATAGTGTGTTTTCTGCATGTGTGACTCTGTTCTGTTTTGTAATTCAGTTCAAGTGTAACGGTTTTTACATTCCCTCTATCAGTGATACCTTATGAGAAGTGTCCTTTTCTGTGTGACTTATTTCACTTAGAATCGTCGTACCTAAATCCACTCATCATGCTGCTACTAACCTTACGACATTGATTTCCTGGCTGAGTGATATTCCATTGTACATAAGGACCACAACTTCTTTATCCATTTTTCTCTTTCCTGGGATATTTAAGGTGGAATGAAGTGGAGGTCCTGGTCAACAGAGCAGCCCTAAACTTTGGGGTGCTTGTGTCTTGCTGATTTTTCATTTTCCCAATTTATACCCCCATGAGTGGAAGTGCCCTATGCTCTCTAAGCTCTGTTTTTCAGATGTTTCAGGACTCACCGGACACTTCTCCAGAGTGGCTCTTGGCAATTTACATCCCGCCCATCAGTGTAGCAAGGCTCCCATTTCTCCATGGCCTGTCCTGCATTTCTGGTTTTGACACTTTTTTCAGCATGGCCCTTTTGACCGATGGGAAGCGAGACCTCTTTGTAGCGCTGATTTGCCTTTCCAGGTTGCTTGGTTGGCCAAAAAGGGCGTATGCGTTTTTTCCTGAATATATTCAGGAAAAAACGCATACGCCCTTTTTGGCCAAGGGCATCATTGTCAACGTTTTGCCGCTTTTCATGTGCTTTAAAGGCGATTCGTATCTACCTCCTGAAATCTGTTTCCTGCAATTCTGCCTTGATTTCAAATCCTCTTCTTTGCCTTCCCTCAATATATTTGTGGACGAGAGTTATCATTTATAACTCTGCAGGTTTGTGAATTGCAGTGCCCTGAACCTCCATTTTACAACTCGTTTTTATGGGAGCTGGCCGCAAAATCGCAGAATGGCTTCAGGCCCTGTTCTGGTTCCGGGGGGCAGGCTGAGCCTGTGGTTAATTCTTCTTTCTGATGGGAAAATAGAGTGACCTGTGCCTGTCCCAACACCAAGAGCTAGTCTCACGTTGGTTCCACGTCTTCCCGTTTATCCTCAGGACAAATTGCAACCTGTACGGAACAGGAGGTTAAAGGTGCTGATGCCCCAAGTAGGGAGGTTGCTAGTAAAGCGGCTGGAATGGCGAACCCGGGCACAAGGAGATGAGAAATGAGGTGCGTTTTAGAAACCTTTCCCCATCACACGGTGTACCATCTTCTGGGTTTCTCATGCATGTTTTTGATGTAGGAAGATGCCCTTGAACCCGGAGATTTGGGACCCATGCGATGGGTACCACGCAGTATTACTTTAAAGGGTCTGTGTTTGCTCACCCAACCTCACCAAACCTCTCAGCCCCAAGAGTGTCCACCCTTATGTCTCATCCAGCTGTGCGTCTAGATATGGTCAATCCAGGTTGCATCACAGCCCCTGAACGCATTGTGTAAGAATTTCTCTCTCTTTCACTGTCTTTGTTTCATGGGTGTTTCAAAGTAATTTATTTTTATAATGGGGTTTAGCTGCTTTTCACTGCTGTGTTTATGCCGCTTTACACCCACTTGACACACTAACAGAGAGATATCAATACATAGGTTTTACGATTATTATTAGTCAGATATATTCTTGTGCGGTGAATAGGGCGTGTTGAGTCCAGTTCTCTGAGCAAGGAGTAGGTCTTGTCTATTACATATTGGGTTTATGGAATGGTATCTGAGCTAATTTGATACCCTTGTTTTATGTATCACCCCACCTCACCTTTCCCGTTAAGCAGCCATAGTGTGTTTTCTGCATGTGTGACTCTGTTCTGTTTTGTAATTCAGTTCAAGTGTAACGGTTTTTACATTCCCTCTATCAGTGATACCTTATGAGAAGTGTCCTTTTCTGTGTGACTTATTTCACTTAGAATCGTCGTACCTAAATCCACTCATCATGCTGCTACTAACCTTACGACATTGATTTCCTGGCTGAGTGATATTCCATTGTACATAAGGACCACAACTTCTTTATCCATTTTTCTCTTTCCTGGGATATTTAAGGTGGAATGAAGTGGAGGTCCTGGTCAACAGAGCAGCCCTAAACTTTGGGGTGCTTGTGTCTTGCTGATTTTTCATTTTCCCAATTTATACCCCCATGAGTGGAAGTGCCCTATGCTCTCTAAGCTGTGTTTTTCAGATGTTTCAGGACTCACCGGACACTTCTCCAGAGTGGCTCTTGGCAATTTACATCCCGCCCATCAGTGTAGCAAGGCTCCCATTTCTCCATGGCCTGTCCTGCATTTCTGGTTTTGACACTTTTTTCAGCATGGCCCTTTTGACCGATGGGAAGCGAGACTTCTTTGTAGCGCTGATTTGCCTTTCCAGGTTGCTTGGTTGGCCAAAAAGGGCGTATGCGTTTTTTCCTGAATATATTCAGGAAAAAACGCATACGCCCTTTTTGGCCAAGGGCATCATTGTCAACGTTTTGCCGCTTTTCATGTGCTTTAAAGGCGATTCGTATCTACCTCCTGAAATCTGTTTCCTGCAATTCTGCCTTGATTTCAAATCCTCTTCTTTGCCTCCCCTCAATATATTTGTGGACGAGAGTTATCATTTATAACTCTGCAGGTTTGTGAATTGCAGTGCCCTGAACCTCCATTTTACAACTCGTTTTTATGGGAGCTGGCCGCAAAATCGCAGAATGGCTTCAGGCCCTGTTCTGGTTCCGGGGGTCAGGCTGAGCCTGTGGTTAATTCTTCTTTCTGATGGGAAAATAGAGTGACCTGTGCCTGTCCCAACACCAAGAGCTAGTCTCTCGTTGGTTCCACGTCTTCCCGTTTATCCTCAGGACAAATTGCAACCTGTACGGAACAGGAGGTTAAAGGTGCTGATGCTCCAAGTAGGGAGCTTGCTAGTAAAGCGGCTGGAATGGCGAACCCGGGCACAAGGAGAGGAGAAATGAGGTGCGTTTTAGAAACCTTAACCCATCACACGGTGTACCATCTTCTGGGTTTCTCATGCATGTTTTTGATGTAGGAAGATGCCCTTGAACCTGGAGATTTGGGACCCATGCGATGGGTACCACGCAGTATTACTTTAAAGGGTCTGCGTTTGCTCACCCAACCTCACCAAACCTCTCAGCCCCAAGAGTGTCCACCCTTATGTCTCATCCAGCTGTGCGTCTAGATATGGTCAATCCAGGTTGCATCACAGCCCCTGAACGCATTGTGTAAGAATTTCTCTCTCTTTCACTGTCTTTGTTTCATGGGTGTTTCAAAGTAATTTATTTTTATAATGGGGTTTAGCTGCTTTTCACTGCTGTGTTTATGCCGCTTTACACCCACTTGACACACTAACAGAGAAATATCAATACATAGGTTTTACGATTATTATTAGTCAGATATATTCTTGTGCGGTGAATAGGGCGTGTTGAGTCCAGTTCTCTGAGCAAGGAGTAGGTCTTGTCTATTACATATTGGGTTTATGGAATGGTATCTGAGCTAATTTGATACCCTTGTTTTATGTATCACCCCACCTCACCTTTCCCGTTAAGCAGCCATAGTGTGTTTTCTGCATGTGTGACTCTGTTCTGTTTTGTAATTCAGTTCAAGTGTAACGGTTTTTACATTCCCTCTATCAGTGATACCTTATGAGAAGTGTCCTTTTCTGTGTGACTTATTTCACTTAGAATCGTCGTACCTAAATCCACTCATCATGCTGCTACTAACCTTACGACATTGATTTCCTGGCTGAGTGATATTCCATTGTACATAAGGACCACAACTTCTTTATCCATTTTTCTCTTTCCTGGGATATTTAAGGTGGAATGAAGTGGAGGTCCTGGTCAACAGAGCAGCCCTAAACTTTGGGGTGCTTGTGTCTTGCTGATTTTTAATTTTCCCAATTTATACCCCCATGAGTGGAAGTGCCCTATGTTCTCTAAGCTGTGTTTTTCAGATGTTTCAGGACTCACCGGACACTTCTCCAGAGTGGCTCTTGGCAATTTACATCCCGCCCATCAGTGTAGCAAGGCTCCCATTTCTCCATGGCCTGTCCTGCATTTCTGGTTTTGACACTTTTTTCAGCATGGCCCTTTTGACCGATGGGAAGCGAGACTTCTTTGTAGCGCTGATTTGCCTTTCCAGGTTGCTTGGTTGGCCAAAAAGGGCGTATGCGTTTTTTCCTGAATATATTCAGGAAAAAACGCATACGCCCTTTTTGGCCAAGGGCATCATTGTCAACGTTTTGCCGCTTTTCATGTGCTTTAAAGGCGATTCGTATCTACCTCCTGAAATCTGTTTCCTGCAATTCTGCCTTGATTTCAAATCCTCTTCTTTGCCTCCCCTCAATATATTTGTGGACGAGAGTTATCATTTATAACTCTGCAGGTTTGTGAATTGCAGTGCCCTGAACCTCCATTTTACAACTCGTTTTTATGGGAGCTGGCCGCAAAATCGCAGAATGGCTTCAGGCCCTGTTCTGGTTCCGGGGGGCAGGCTGAGCCTGTGGTTAATTCTTCTTTCTGATGGGAAAATAGAGTGACCTGTGCCTGTCCCAACACCAAGAGCTAGTCTCTCGTTGGTTCCACTTCTTCCCGTTTATCCTAAGGACAAATTGCAACCTGTATGGAACAGGAGGTTAAAGGTGCTGATGCTCCAAGTAGGGAGCTTGCTAGTAAAGCAGCTGGAATGGCGAACCCGGGCACAAGGAGATGAGAAATGAGGTGCGTTTCAGAAACCTTTCCCCATCACACGGTGTAGCATCTTCTGGGTTTCTCATGCATGTTTTTGATGTAGGAAGATGCCCTTGAACCTGGAGATTTGGGACCCATGCGATGGGTACCACGCAGTATTTCTTTAAAGGGTCTGCGTTTGCTCACCCAACCTCACCAAACCTCTCAGCCCCAAGAGTGTCCACCCTTATGTCTCATCCAGCTGTGCGTCTAGATATGGTCAATCCAGGTTGCATCACAGCCCCTGAACGCATTGTGTAAGAATTTCTCTCTCTTTCACTGTCTTTGTTTCATGGGTGTTTCAAAGTAATTTATTTTTATAATGGGGTTTAGCTGCTTTTCACTGCTGTGTTTATGCCGCTTTACACCCACTTGACACACTAACAGAGAAATATCAATACATAGGTTTTACGATTATTATTAGTCAGATATATTCTTGTGCGGTGAATAGGGCGTGTTGAGTCCAGTTCTCTGAGCAAGGAGTAGGTCTTGTCTATTACATATTGGGTTTATGGAATGGTATCTGAGCTAATTTGATACCCTTGTTTTATGTATCACCCCACCTCACCTTTCCCGTTAAGCAGCCATAGTGTGTTTTCTGCATGTGTGACTCTGTTCTGTTTTGTAATTCAGTTCAAGTGTAACGGTTTTTACATTCCCTCTATCAGTGATACCTTATGAGAAGTGTCCTTTTCTGTGTGACTTATTTCACTTAGAATCGTCGTACCTAAATCCACTCATCATGCTGCTACTAACCTTACGACATTGATTTCCTGGCTGAGTGATATTCCATTGTACATAAGGACCACAACTTCTTTATCCATTTTTCTCTTTCCTGGGATATTTAAGGTGGAATGAAGTGGAGGTCCTTGTCAACAGAGCAGCCCTAAACTTTGGGGTGCTTGTGTCTTGCTGATTTTTAATTTTCCCAATTTATACCCCCATGAGTGGAAGTGCCCTATGCTCTCTAAGCTGTGTTTTTCAGATGTTTCAGGACTCACCGGACACTTCTCCAGAGTGGCTCTTGGCAATTTACATCCAACCCATCAGTGTAGCAAGGCTCCCATTTCTCCATGGCCTGTCCTGCATTTCTGGTTTTGACACTTTTTTCAGCATGGCCCTTTTGACCGATGGGAAGCGAGACTTCTTTGTAGCGCTGATTTGCCTTTCCAGGTTGCTTGGTTGGCCAAAAAGGGCGTATGCGTTTTTTCCTGAATATATTCAGGAAAAAACGCATACGCCCTTTTTGGCCAAGGGCATCATTGTCAACGTTTTGCCGCTTTTCATGTGCTTTAAAGGCGATTCGTATCTACCTCCTGAAATCTGTTTCCTGCAATTCTGCCTTGATTTCAAATCCTCTTCTTTGCCTCCCCTCAATATATTTGTGGACGAGAGTTATCATTTATAACTCTGCAGGTTTGTGAATTGCAGTGCCCTGAACCTCCATTTTACAACTCGTTTTTATGGGAGCTGGCCGCAAAATCGCAGAATGGCTTCAGGCCCTGTTCTGGTTCCGGGGGTCAGGCTGAGCCTGTGGTTAATTCTTCTTTCTGATGGGAAAATAGAGTGACCTGTGCCTGTCCCAACACCAAGAGCTAGTCTCTCGTTGGTTCCACTTCTTCCCGTTTATCCTAAGGACAAATTGCAACCTGTATGGAACAGGAGGTTAAAGGTGCTGATGCTCCAAGTAGGGAGCTTGCTAGTAAAGCAGCTGGAATGGCGAACCCGGGCACAAGGAGATGAGAAATGAGGTGCGTTTCAGAAACCTTTCCCCATCACACGGTGTAGCATCTTCTGGGTTTCTCATGCATGTTTTTGATGTAGGAAGATGCCCTTGAACCTGGAGATTTGGGACCCATGCGATGGGTACCACGCAGTATTTCTTTAAAGGGTCTGCGTTTGCTCACCCAACCTCACCAAACCTCTCAGCCCCAAGAGTGTCCACCCTTATGTCTCATCCAGCTGTGCGTCTAGATATGGTCAATCCAGGTTGCATCACAGCCCCTGAACGCATTGTGTAAGAATTTCTCTCTCTTTCACTGTCTTTGTTTCATGGGTGTTTCAAAGTAATTTATTTTTATAATGGGGTTTAGCTGCTTTTCACTGCTGTGTTTATGCCGCTTTACACCCACTTGACACACTAACAGAGAGATATCAATACATAGGTTTTACGATTATTATTAGTCAGATATATTCTTGTGCGGTGAATAGGGCGTGTTGAGTCCAGTTCTCTGAGCAAGGAGTAGGTCTTGTCTATTACATATTGGGTTTATGGAACGGTATCTGAGCTAATTTGATACCCTTGTTTTATGTATCACCCCACCTCACCTTTCCCGTTAAGCAGCCATAGTGTGTTTTCTGCATGTGTGACTCTGTTCTGTTTTGTAATTCAGTTCAAGTGTAACGGTTTTTACATTCCCTCTATCAGTGATACCTTATGAGAAGTGTCCTTTTCTGTGTGACTTATTTCACTTAGAATCGTCGTACCTAAATCCACTCATCATGCTGCTACTAACCTTACGACATTGATTTCATGGCTGAGTGATATTCCATTGTACATAAGGACCACAACTTCTTTATCCATTTTTCTCTTTCCTGGGATATTGAAGGTGGAATGAAGTGGAGGTCCTGGTCAACAGAGCAGCCCTAAACTTTGGGGTGCTTGTGTCTTGCTGATTTTTAATTTTCCCAATTTATACCCCCATGAGTGGAAGTGCCCTATGCTCTCTAAGCTGTGTTTTTCAGATGTTTCAGGACTCACCGAACACTTCTCCGGAGTGGCTCTTGGCAATTTACATCCCGCCCATCAGTGTAGCAAGGCTCCCATTTCTCCATGGCCTGTCCTGCATTTCTGGTTTTGACACTTTTTTCAGCATGGCCCTTTTGACCGATGGGAAGCGAGACTTCTTTGTAGCGCTGATTTGCCTTTCCAGGTTGCTTGGTTGGCCAAAAAGGGCGTATGCGTTTTTTCCTGAATATATTCAGGAAAAAACGCATACGCCCTTTTTGGCCAAGGGCATCATTGTCAACGTTTTGCCGCTTTTCATGTGCTTTAAATGCGATTCGTATCTACCTCCTGAAATCTGTTTCCTGCAATTCTGCCTTGATTTCAAATCCTCTTCTTTGCCTTCCCTCAATATATTTGTGGACGAGAGTTATGATTAATAACTCTGCAGGTTTGTGAATTGCAGTGCCCTGAACCTCCATTTTACAACTCGTTTTTATGGGAGCTGGCCGCAAAATCGCAGAATGGCTTCAGGCCCTGTTCTGGTTCCGGGGGGCAGGCAGAGCCTGTGGTTAATTCTTCTTTCTGATGGGAAAATAGAGTGACCTGTGCCTGTCCCAACACCAAGAGCTAGTCTCTCGTTGGTTCCACGTCTTCCCGTTTATCCTAAGGACAAATTGCAACCTGTATGGAACAGGAGGTTAAAGGTGCTGATGCTCCAAGTAGGGAGCTTGCTAGTAAAGCAGCTGGAATGGCGAACCCGGGCACAAGGAGATGAGAAATGAGGTGCGTTTTAGAAACCTTTCCCCATCACACGGTGTAGCATCTTCTGGGTTTCTCATGCATGTTTTTGATGTAGGAAGATGCCCTTGAACCTGGAGATTTGGGACCCATGCGATGGGTACCACGCAGTATTCCTTTAAAGGGTTTGCGTTTGCTCACCCAACCTCACCAAACCTCTCAGCCCCAAGAGTGTCCACCCTTATGTCTCATCCAGCTGTGCGTCTAGATATGGTTAATCCAGGTTGCATCACAGCCCCTGAACGCATTGTGTAAGAATTTCTCTCTCTTTCACTGTCTTTGTTTCATGGGTGTTTCAAAGTAATTTATTTTTATAATGGGGTTTAGCTGCTTTTCACTGCTGTGTTTATGCCGCTTTACACCCACTTGACACACTAACACAGAGATATCAATACATAGGTTTTACGATTATTATTAGTCAGATATATTCTTGTGCGGTGAATAGGGCGTGTTGAGTCCAGTTCTCTGAGCAAGGAGTAGGTCTTGTCTATTACATATTGGGTTTATGGAACGGTATCTGAGCTAATTTGATACCCTTGTTTTATGTATCACCCCACCTCACCTTTCCCGTTAAGCAGCCATAGTGTGTTTTCTGCATGTGTGACTCTGTTCTGTTTTGTAATTCAGTTCAAGTGTAACGGTTTTTACATTCCCTCTATCAGTGATACCTTATGAGAAGTGTCCTTTTCTGTGTGACTTATTTCACTTAGAATCGTCGTTCCTAAATCCACTCATCATGCTGCTACTAACCTTACGACATTGATTTCATGGCTGAGTGATATTCCATTGTACATAAGGACCACAACTTCTTTATCCATTTTTCTCTTTCCTGGGATATTTAATGTGGAATGAAGTGGAGGTCCTGGTCAACAGAGCAGCCCTAAACTTTGGGGTGCTTGTGTTTTGCTGATTTTTAATTTTCCCAATTTATACCCCCATGAGTGGAAGTGCCCTATGCTCTCTAAGCTGTGTTTTTCATATGTTTCAGGACTCACCGAACACTTCTCCGGAGTGGCTCTTGGCAGTTTACATCCCGCCCATCAGTGTAACAAGGCTGCCATTTCTCCATGAGCTGTCCTGCATTTCTGGTTTTGACACTTTTTTCAGCATGGCCCTTTTGACCGATGGGAAGCGAGACTTCTTTGTAGCGCTGATTTGCCTTTCCAGGTTGCTTGGTTGGCCAAAAAGGGCGTATGCGTTTTTTCCTGAATATATTCAGGAAAAAACGCATACGCCCTTTTTGGCCAAGGGCATCATTGTCAACGTTTTGCCGCTTTTCATGTGCTTTAAAGGCGATTCGTATCTACCTCCTGAAATCTGTTTCCTGCAATTCTGCCTTGATTTCAAATCCTCTTCTTTGCCTTCCCTCAATATATTTGTGGACGAGAGTTATCATTTATAACTCTGCAGGTTTGTGAATTGCAGTGCCCTGAACCTCCATTTTATAACTCGATTTTATGGGAGCTGGCCGCAAAATCGCAGAATGGCTTCAGGCCCTGTTCTGGTTCCGGGGGGCAGGCTGAGCCTGTGGTTAATTCTTCTTTCTGATGGGAAAATAGAGTGACCTGTGCCTGTCCCAACACCAAGAGCTAGTCTCTCGTTGGTTCCACGTCTTCCCGTTTATCCTCAGGACAAATTGCAACCTGCATGGAACAGGAGGTTAAAGGTGCTGATGCTCCAAGTAGGGAGCTTGCTAGTAAAGCGGCTGGAATGGCGAACCCGGGCACAAGGAGATGAGAAATGAGGTGCGTTTTAGAAACCTTTCCCCATCACACGGTGTACCATCTTCTGGGTTTCTCATGCATGTTTTTGATGTAGGAAGATGCCCTTGAACCTGGAGATTTGGGACCCATGCGATGGGTACCACGCAGTATTCCTTTAAAGGGTCTGCGTTTGCTCACCCAACCTCACCAAACCTCTCAGCCCCAAGAGTGTCCACCCTTATGTCTCATCCAGCTGTGCGTCTAGATATGGTCAATCCAGGTTGCATCACAGCCCCTGAACGCATTGTGTAAGAATTTCTCTCTCTTTCACTGTCTTTGTTTCATGGTTGTTTCAAAGTAATTTATTTTTATAATGGGGTTTAGCTGCTTTTCACTGCTGTGTTTATGCCGCTTTACACCCACTTGACACACTAACAGAGAGATATCAATACATAGGTTTTACGATTATTATTAGTCAGATATATTCTTGTGCGGTGAATAGGGCGTGTTGAGTCCAGTTCTCTGAGCAAGGAGTAGGTCTTGTCTATTACATATTGGGTTTATGGAACGGTATCTGAGCTAATTTGATACCCTTGTTTTATGTATCACCCCACCTCACCTTTCCCGTTAAGCAGCCATAGTGTGTTTTCTGCATGTGTGACTCTGTTCTGTTTTGTAATTCAGTTCAAGTGTAACGGTTTTTACATTCCCTCTATCAGTGATACCTTATGAGAAGTGTCCTTTTCTGTGTGACTTATTTCACTTAGAATCGTCGTACCTAAATCCACTCATCATGCTGCTACTAACCTTACGACATTGATTTCCTGGCTGAGTGATATTCCATTGTACATAAGGACCACAACTTCTTTATCCATTTTTCTCTTTCCTGGGATATTTAAGGTGGAATGAAGTGGAGGTCCTGGTCAACAGAGCAGCCCTAAACTTTGGGGTGCTTGTGTCTTGCTGATTTTTCATTTTCCCAATTTATACCCCCATGAGTGGAAGTGCCCTATGCTCTCTAAGCTGTGTTTTTCAGATGTTTCAGGACTCACCGGACACTTCTCCAGAGTGGCTGTTGGCAATTTACATCCCGCCCATCAGTGGAGCAAGGCTCCCATTTCTCCATGGCCTGTCCTGCATTTCTGGTTTTGACACTTTTTTCAGCATGGCCCTTTTGACCGATGGGAAGCGAGACTTCTTTGTAGCGCTGATTTGCCTTTCCAGGTTGCTTGGTTGGCCAAAAAGGGCGTATGCGTTTTTTCCTGAATATATTCAGGAAAAAACGCATACGCCCTTTTTGGCCAAGGGCATCATTGTCAACGTTTTGCCGCTTTTCATGTGCTTTAAAGGCGATTCGTATCTACCTCCTGAAATCTGTTTCCTGCAATTCTGCCTTGATTTCAAATCCTCTTCTTTGCCTTCCCTCAATATATTTGTGGACGAGAGTTATGATTAATAACTCTGCAGGTTTGTGAATTGCAGTGCCCTGAACCTCCATTTTACAACTCGTTTTTATGGGAGGTGGCCGCAAAATCGCAGAATGGCTTCAGGCCCTGTTCTGGTTCCGGGGGTCAGGCTGAGCCTGTGGTTAATTCTTCTTTCTGATGGGAAAATAGAGTGACCTGTGCCTGTCCCAACACCAAGAGCTAGTCTCTCGTTGGTTCCACGTCTTCCCGTTTATCCTCAGGACAAATTGCAACCTGTACGGAACAGGAGGTTAAAGGTGCTGATGCCCCAAGTAGGGAGGTTGCTAGTAAAGCGGCTGGAATGGCGAACCCGGGCACAAGGAGATGAGAAATGAGGTGCGTTTTAGAAACCTTTCCCCATCACACGGTGTACCATCTTCTGGGTTTCTCATGCATGTTTTTGATGTAGGAAGATGCCCTTGAACCTGGAGATTTGGGACCCATGCGATGGGTACCACGCAGTATTACTTTAAAGGGTCTGTGTTTGCTCACCCAACCTCACCAAACCTCTCAGCCCCAAGAGTGTCCACCCTTATGTCTCATCCAGCTGTGCGTCTAGATATGGTCAATCCAGGTTGCATCACAGCCCCTGAACGCATTGTGTAAGAATTTCTCTCTCTTTCACTGTCTTTGTTTCATGGGTGTTTCAAAGTAATTTATTTTTATAATGGGGTTTAGCTGCTTTTCACTGCTGTGTTTATGCCGCTTTACACCCACTTGACACACTAACAGAGAGATATCAATACATAGGTTTTACGATTATTATTAGTCAGATATATTCTTGTGCGGTGAATAGGGCGTGTTGAGTCCAGTTCTCTGAGCAAGGAGTAGGTCTTGTCTATTACATATTGGGTTTATGGAATGGTATCTGAGCTAATTTGATACCCTTGTTTTATGTATCACCCCACCTCACCTTTCCCGTTAAGCAGCCATAGTGTGTTTTCTGCATGTGTGACTCTGTTCTGTTTTGTAATTCAGTTCAAGTGTAACGGTTTTTACATTCCCTCTATCAGTGATACCTTATGAGAAGTGTCCTTTTCTGTGTGACTTATTTCACTTAGAATCGTCGTACCTAAATCCACTCATCATGCTGCTACTAACCTTACGACATTGATTTCCTGGCTGAGTGATATTCCATTGTACATAAGGACCACAACTTCTTTATCCATTTTTCTCTTTCCTGGGATATTTAAGGTGGAATGAAGTGGAGGTCCTGGTCAACAGAGCAGCCCTCAACTTTGGGGTGCTTGTGTCTTGCTGATTTTTCATTTTCCCAATTTATACCCCCATGAGTGGAAGTGCCCTATGCTCTCTAAGCTGTGTTTTTCAGATGTTTCAGGACTCACCGGACACTTCTCCAGAGTGGCTCTTGGCAATTTACATCCCGCCCATCAGTGTAGCAAGGCTCCCATTTCTCCATGGCCTGTCCTGCATTTCTGGTTTTGACACTTTTTTCAGCATGGCCCTTTTGACCGATGGGAAGCGAGACTTCTTTGTAGCGCTGATTTGCCTTTCCAGGTGGCTTGGTTGGCCAAAAAGGGCGTATGCGTTTTTTCCTGAATATATTCAGGAAAAAACGCATACACCCTTTTTGGCCAAGGGCATCATTGTCAACGTTTTGCCGCTTTTCATGTGCTTTAAAGGCGATTCGTATCTACCTCCTGAAATCTGTTTCCTGCAATTCTGCCTTGATTTCAAATCCTCTTCTTTGCCTCCCCTCAATATATTTGTGGACGAGAGTTATCATTTATAACTCTGCAGGTTTGTGAATTGCAGTGCCCTGAACCTCCATTTTATAACTCGATTTTATGGGAGCTGGCCGCAAAATCGCAGAATGGCTTCAGGCCCTGTTCTGGTTCCGGGGGGCAGGCTGAGCCTGTGGTTAATTCTTCTTTCTGATGGGAAAATACAGGGACCTGTGCCTGTCCCAACACCAAGAGCTAGTCTCTCGTTGGTTCCACGTCTTCCCGTTTATCCTCAGGACAAATTGCAACCTGCATGGAACAGGAGGTTAAAGGTGCTGATGCTCCAAGTAGGGAGCTTGCTAGTAAAGCGGCTGGAATGGCGAACCCGGGCACAAGGAGATGAGAAATGAGGTGCGTTTTAGAAACCTTTCCCCATCACACGGTGTACCATCTTCTGGGTTTCTCATGCATGTTTTTGATGTAGGAAGATGCCCTTGAACCTGGATATTTGGGACCCATGCGATGGGTACCACGCAGTATTACTTTAAAGGGTCTGCGTTTGCTCACCCAACCTCACCAAACCTCTCAGCCCCAAGAGTGTCCACCCTTATGTCTCATCCAGCTGTGCGTCTAGATATGGTCAATCCAGGTTGCATCACAGCCCCTGAACGCATTGTGTAAGAATTTCTCTCTCTTTCACTGTCTTTGTTTCATGGGTGTTTCAAAGTAATTTATTTTTATAATGGGGTTTAGCTGCTTTTCACTGCTGTGTTTATGCCGCTTTACACCCACTTGACACACTAACAGAGAGATATCAATACATAGGTTTTACGATTATTATTAGTCAGATATATTCTTGTGCGGTGAATAGGGCGTGTTGAGTCCAGTTCTCTGAGCAAGGAGTAGGTCTTGTCTATTACATATTGGGTTTATGGAATGGTATCTGAGCTAATTTGATACCCTTGTTTTATGTATCACCCCACCTCACCTTTCCCGTTAAGCAGCCATAGTGTGTTTTCTGCATGTGTGACTCTGTTCTGTTTTGTAATTCAGTTCAAGTGTAACGGTTTTTACATTCCCTCTATCAGTGATACCTTATGAGAAGTGTCCTTTTCTGTGTGACTTATTTCACTTAGAATCGTCGTACCTAAATCCACTCATCATGCTGCTACTAACCTTACGACAATGATTTCCTGGCTGAGTGATATTCCATTGTACATAAGGACCACAACTTCTTTATCCATTTTTCTCTTTCCTGGGATATTTAAGGTGGAATGAAGTGGAGGTCCTGGTCAACAGAGCAGCCCTCAACTTTGGGGTGCTTGTGTCTTGCTGATTTTTCATTTTCCCAATTTATACCCCCATGAGTGGAAGTGCCCTATGCTCTCTAAGCTGTGTTTTTCAGATGTTTCAGGACTCACCGGACACTTCTCCAGAGTGGCTCTTGGCAATTTACATCCCGCCCATCAGTGTAGCAAGGCTCCCGTTTCTCCATGGCCTGTCCTGCATTTCTGGTTTTGACACTTTTTTCAGCATGGCCCTTTTGACCGATGGGAAGCGAGACTTCTTTGTAGCGCTGATTTGCCTTTCCAGGTTGCTTGGTTGGCCAAAAAGTGCGTATGCGTTTTTTCCTGAATATATTCAGGAAAAAACGCATACGCCCTTTTTGGCCAAGGGCATCATTGTCAACGTTTTGCCGCTTTTCATGTGCTTTAAAGGCGATTCGTATCTACCTCCTGAAATCTGTTTCCTGCAATTCTGCCTTGATTTCAAATCCTCTTCTTTGCCTCCCCTCAATATATTTGTGGACGAGAGTTATCATTTATAACTCTGCAGGTTTGTGAATTGCAGTGCCCTGAACCTCCATTTTACAACTCGTTTTTATGGGAGCTGGCCGCAAAATCGCAGAATGGCTTCAGGCCCTGTTCTGGTTCCGGGGGTCAGGCTGAGCCTGTGGTTAATTCTTCTTTCTGATGGGAAAATAGAGTGACCTGTGCCTGTCCCAACACCAAGAGCTAGTCTCACGTTGGTTCCACGTCTTCCCGTTTATCCTCAGGACAAATTGCAACCTGTACGGAACAGGAGGTTAAAAGTGCTGATGCTCCAAGTAGGGAGCTTGCTAGTAAAGCGGCTGGAATGGCGAACCCAGGCACAAGGAGATGAGAAATGAGGTGCGTTTTAGAAACCTTTCCCCATCACACGGTGTACCATCTTCTGGGTTTCTCATGCATGTTTTTGATGTAGGAAGATGCCCTTGAACCTGGAGTTTTGGGACCCATGCGATGGGTACCACGCAGTATTCCTTTAAAGGGTCTGCGTTTGCTCACCCAACCTCACCAAACCTCTCAGCCCCAAGAGTGTCCACCCTTATGTCTCATCCAGCTGTGCGTCTAGATATGGTCAATCCAGGTTGCATCACAGCCCCTGAACGCATTGTGTAAGAATTTCTCTCTCTTTCACTGTCTTTGTTTCATGGTTGTTTCAAAGTAATTTATTTTTATAATGGGGTTTAGCTGCTTTTCACTGCTGTGTTTATGCCGCTTTACACCCACTTGACACACTAACAGAGAGATATCAATACATAGGTTTTACGATTATTATTAGTCAGATATATTCTTGTGCGGTGAATAGGGCGTGTTGAGTCCAGTTCTCTGAGCAAGGAGTAGGTCTTGTCTATTACATATTGGGTTTATGGAACGGTATCTGAGCTAATTTGATACCCTTGTTTTATGTATCACCCCACCTCACCTTTCCCGTTAAGCAGCCATAGTGTGTTTTCTGCATGTGTGACTCTGTTCTGTTTTGTAATTCAGTTCAAGTGTAACGGTTTTTACATTCCCTCTATCAGTGATACCTTATGAGAAGTGTCCTTTTCTGTGTGACTTATTTCACTTAGAATCGTCGTACCTAAATCCACTCATCATGCTGCTACTAACCTTACGACATTGATTTCCTGGCTGAGTGATATTCCATTGTACATAAGGACCACAACTTCTTTATCCATTTTTCTCTTTCCTGGGATATTTAAGGTGGAATGAAGTGGAGGTCCTGGTCAACAGAGCAGCCCTAAACTTTGGGGTGCTTGTGTCTTGCTGATTTTTCATTTTCCCAATTTATACCCCCATGAGTGGAAGTGCCCTATGCTCTCTAAGCTGTGTTTTTCAGATGTTTCAGGACTCACCGGACACTTCTCCAGAGTGGCTGTTGGCAATTTACATCCCGCCCATCAGTGGAGCAAGGCTCCCATTTCTCCATGGCCTGTCCTGCATTTCTGGTTTTGACACTTTTTTCAGCATGGCCCTTTTGACCGATGGGAAGCGAGACTTCTTTGTAGCGCTGATTTGCCTTTCCAGGTTGCTTGGTTGGCCAAAAAGGGCGTATGCGTTTTTTCCTGAATATATTCAGGAAAAAACGCATACGCCCTTTTTGGCCAAGGGCATCATTGTCAACGTTTTGCCGCTTTTCATGTGCTTTAAAGGCGATTCGTATCTACCTCCTGAAATCTGTTTCCTGCAATTCTGCCTTGATTTCAAATCCTCTTCTTTGCCTTCCCTCAATATATTTGTGGACGAGAGTTATGATTAATAACTCTGCAGGTTTGTGAATTGCAGTGCCCTGAACCTCCATTTTACAACTCGTTTTTATGGGAGGTGGCCGCAAAATCGCAGAATGGCTTCAGGCCCTGTTCTGGTTCCGGGGGTCAGGCTGAGCCTGTGGTTAATTCTTCTTTCTGATGGGAAAATAGAGTGACCTGTGCCTGTCCCAACACCAAGAGCTAGTCTCTCGTTGGTTCCACGTCTTCCCGTTTATCCTCAGGACAAATTGCAACCTGTACGGAACAGGAGGTTAAAGGTGCTGATGCCCCAAGTAGGGAGGTTGCTAGTAAAGCGGCTGGAATGGCGAACCCGGGCACAAGGAGATGAGAAATGAGGTGCGTTTTAGAAACCTTTCCCCATCACACGGTGTACCATCTTCTGGGTTTCTCATGCATGTTTTTGATGTAGGAAGATGCCCTTGAACCTGGAGATTTGGGACCCATGCGATGGGTACCACGCAGTATTACTTTAAAGGGTCTGTGTTTGCTCACCCAACCTCACCAAACCTCTCAGCCCCAAGAGTGTCCACCCTTATGTCTCATCCAGCTGTGCGTCTAGATATGGTCAATCCAGGTTGCATCACAGCCCCTGAACGCATTGTGTAAGAATTTCTCTCTCTTTCACTGTCTTTGTTTCATGGGTGTTTCAAAGTAATTTATTTTTATAATGGGGTTTAGCTGCTTTTCACTGCTGTGTTTATGCCGCTTTACACCCACTTGACACACTAACAGAGAGATATCAATACATAGGTTTTACGATTATTATTAGTCAGATATATTCTTGTGCGGTGAATAGGGCGTGTTGAGTCCAGTTCTCTGAGCAAGGAGTAGGTCTTGTCTATTACATATTGGGTTTATGGAACGGTATCTGAGCTAATTTGATACCCTTGTTTTATGTATCACCCCACCTCACCTTTCCCGTTAAGCAGCCATAGTGTGTTTTCTGCATGTGTGACTCTGTTCTGTTTTGTAATTCAGTTCAAGTGTAACGGTTTTTACATTCCCTCTATCAGTGATACCTTATGAGAAGTGTCCTTTTCTGTGTGACTTATTTCACTTAGAATCGTCGTACCTAAATCCACTCATCATGCTGCTACTAACCTTACGACATTGATTTCCTGGCTGAGTGATATTCCATTGTACATAAGGACCACAACTTCTTTATCCATTTTTCTCTTTCCTGGGATATTTAAGGTGGAATGAAGTGGAGGTCCTGGTCAACAGAGCAGCCCTCAACTTTGGGGTGCTTGTGTCTTGCTGATTTTTCATTTTCCCAATTTATACCCCCATGAGTGGAAGTGCCCTATGCTCTCTAAGCTGTGTTTTTCAGATGTTTCAGGACTCACCGGACACTTCTCCAGAGTGGCTCTTGGCAATTTACATCCCGCCCATCAGTGTAGCAAGGCTCCCATTTCTCCATGGCCTGTCCTGCATTTCTGGTTTTGACACTTTTTTCAGCATGGCCCTTTTGACCGATGGGAAGCGAGACTTCTTTGTAGCGCTGATTTGCCTTTCCAGGTTGCTTGGTTGGCCAAAAAGGGCGTATGCGTTTTTTCCTGAATATATTCAGGAAAAAACGCATACGCCCTTTTTGGCCAAGGGCATCATTGTCAACGTTTTGCCGCTTTTCATGTGCTTTAAAGGCGATTCGTATCTACCTCCTGAAATCTGTTTCCTGCAATTCTGCCTTGATTTCAAATCCTCTTCTTTGCCTCCCCTCAATATATTTGTGGACGAGAGTTATCATTTATAACTCTGCAGGTTTGTGAATTGCAGTGCCCTGAACCTCCATTTTACAACTCGTTTTTATGGGAGCTGGCCGCAAAATCGCAGAATGGCTTCAGGCCCTGTTCTGGTTCCGGGGGTCAGGCTGAGCCTGTGGTTAATTCTTCTTTCTGATGGGAAAATAGAGTGACCTGTGCCTGTCCCAACACCAAGAGCTAGTCTCTCGTTGGTTCCACGTCTTCCCGTTTATCCTCAGGACAAATTGCAACCTGTACGGAACAGGAAGTTAAAGGTGCTGATGCTCCAAGTAGGGAGCTTGCTAGTAAAGCGGCTGGAATTGCGAACCCGGGCACAAGGAGATGAGAAATGAGGTGCGTTTTAGAAACCTTTCCCCATCACACGGTGTACCATCTTCTGGGTTTCTCATGCATGTTTTTGATGTAGGAAGATGCCCTTGAACCTGGAGATTTGGGACCCATGCGATGGGTACCACGCAGTATTACTTTAAAGGGTCTGCGTTTGCTCACCCAACCTCACCAAACCTCTCAGCCCCAAGAGTGTCCACCCTTATGTCTCATCCAGCTGTGCGTCTAGATATGGTCAATCCAGGTTGCATCACAGCCCCTGAACGCATTGTGTAAGAATTTCTCTCTCTTTCACTGTCTTTGTTTCATGGGTGTTTCAAAGTAATTTATTTTTATAATGGGGTTTAGCTGCTTTTCACTGCTGTGTTTATGCCGCTTTACACCCACTTGACACACTAACAGAGAGATATCAATACATAGGTTTTACGATTATTATTAGTCAGATATATTCTTGTGCGGTGAATAGGGCGTGTTGAGTCCAGTTCTCTGAGCAAGGAGTAGGTCTTGTCTATTACATATTGGGTTTATGGAATGGTATCTGAGCTAATTTGATACCCTTGTTTTATGTATCACCCCACCTCACCTTTCCCGTTAAGCAGCCATAGTGTGTTTTCTGCATGTGTGACTCTGTTCTGTTTTGTAATTCAGTTCAAATGTAACGGTTTTTACATTCCCTCTATCAGTGATACCTTATGAGAAGTGTCCTTTTCTGTGTGACTTATTTCACTTAGAATCGTCGTACCTAAATCCACTCATCATGCTGCTACTAACCTTACGACATTGATTTCCTGGCTGAGTGATATTCCATTGTACATAAGGACCACAACTTCTTTATCCATTTTTCTCTTTCCTGGGATATTTAAGGTGGAATGAAGTGGAGGTCCTGGTCAACAGAGCAGCCCTAAACTTTGGGGTGCTTGTGTCTTGCTGATTTTTAATTTTCCCAATTTATACCCCCATGAGTGGAAGTGCCCTATGCTCTCTAAGCTGTGTTTTTCAGATGTTTCAGGACTCACCGGACACTTCTCCAGAGTGGCTCTTGGCAATTTACATCCCGCCCATCAGTGTAGCAAGGCTCCCATTTCTCCATGGCCTGTCCTGCATTTCTGGTTTTGACACTTTTTTCAGCATGGCCCTTTTGACCGATGGGAAGCGAGACTTCTTTGTAGCGCTGATTTGCCTTTCCAGGTTGCTTGGTTGGCCAAAAAGGGCGTATGCGTTTTTTCCTGAATATATTCAGGAAAAAACGCATACGCCCTTTTTGGCCAAGGGCATCATTGTCAACGTTTTGCCGCTTTTCATGTGCTTTAAAGGCGATTCGTATCTACCTCCTGAAATCTGTTTCCTGCAATTCTGCCTTGATTTCAAATCCTCTTCTTTGCCTTCCCTCAATATATTTGTGGACGAGAGTTATCATTTATAACTCTGCAGGTTTGTGAATTGCAGTGCCCTGAACCTCCATTTTACAACTCGTTTTTATGGGAGCTGGCCGCAAAATCGCAGAATGGCTTCAGGCCCTGTTCTGGTTCCGGGGGGCAGGCTGAGCCTGTGGTTAATTCTTCTTTCTGATGGGAAAATAGAGTGACCTGTGCCTGTCCCAACACCAAGAGCTAGTCTCACGTTGGTTCCACGTCTTCCCGTTTATCCTCAGGACAAATTGCAACCTGTACGGAACAGGAGGTTAAAAGTGCTGATGCTCCAAGTAGGGAGCTTGCTAGTAAAGCGGCTGGAATGGCGAACCCAGGCACAAGGAGATGAGAAATGAGGTGCGTTTTAGAAACCTTTCCCCATCACACGGTGTACCATCTTCTGGGTTTCTCATGCATGTTTTTGATGTAGGAAGATGCCCTTGAACCTGGAGTTTTGGGACCCATGCGATGGGTACCACGCAGTATTACTTTAAAGGGTCTGCGTTTGCTCACCCAACCTCACCAAACCTCTCAGCCCCAAGAGTGTCCACCCTTATGTCTCATCCAGCTGTGCGTCTAGATATGGTCAATCCAGGTTGCATCACAGCCCCTGAACGCATTGTGTAAGAATTTCTCTCTCTTTCACTGTCTTTGTTTCATGGGTGTTTCAAAGTAATTTATTTTTATAATGGGGTTTAGCTGCTTTTCACTGCTGTGTTTATGCCGCTTTACACCCACTTGACACACTAACAGAGAGATATCAATACATAGTTTTTACGACTATTATTAGTCAGATATATTCTTGTGCGGTGAATAGGGCGTGTTGAGTCCAGTTCTCTGAGCAAGGAGTAGGTCTTGTCTATTACATACTGGGTTTATGGAATGGTATCTGAGCTAATTTGATACCCTTGTTTTATGTATCACCCCACCTCACCTTTCCCGTTAAGCAGCCATAGTGTGTTTTCTGCATGTGTGACTCTGTTCTGTTTTGTAATTCAGTTCAAGTGTAACGGTTTTTACATTCCCTCTATCAGTGATACCTTATGAGAAGTGTCCTTTTCTGTGTGACTTATTTCACTTAGAATCGTCGTACCTAAATCCACTCATCATGCTGCTACTAACCTTACGACATTGATTTCCTGGCTGAGTGATATTCCATTGTACATAAGGACCACAACTTCTTTATCCATTTTTCTCTTTCCTGGGATATTTAAGGTGGAATGAAGTGGAGGTCCTGGTCAACAGAGCAGCCCTCAACTTTGGGGTGCTTGTGTCTTGCTGATTTTTAATTTTCCCAATTTATACCCCCATGAGTGGAAGTGCCCTATGCTCTCTAAGCTGTGTTTTTCAGATGTTTCAGGACTCACCGGACACTTCTCCAGAGTGGCTGTTGGCAATTTACATCCCGCCCATCAGTGTAGCAAGGCTCCCATTTCTCCATGGCCTGTCCTGCATTTCTGGTTTTGACACTTTTTTCAGCATGGCCCTTTTGACCGATGGGAAGCGAGACTTCTTTGTAGCGCTGATTTGCCTTTCCAGGTTGCTTGGTTGGCCAAAAAGGGCGTATGCGTTTTTTCCTGAATATATTCAGGAAAAAACGCATACGCCCTTTTTGGCCAAGGGCATCATTGTCAACGTTTTGCCGCTTTTCATGTGCTTTAAAGGCGATTCGTATCTACCTCCTGAAATCTGTTTCCTGCAATTCTGCCTTGATTTCAAATCCTCTTCTTTGCCTTCCCTCAATATATTTGTGGACGAGAGTTATGATTAATAACTCTGCAGGTTTGTGAATTGCAGTGCCCTGAACCTCCATTTTACAACTCGTTTTTATGGGAGCTGGCCGCAAAATCGCAGAATGGCTTCAGGCCCTGTTCTGGTTCCGGGGGTCAGGCTGAGCCTGTGGTTAATTCTTCTTTCTGATGGGAAAATAGAGTGACCTGTGCCTGTCCCAACACCAAGAGCTAGTCTCTCGTTGGTTCCACGTCTTCCCGTTTATCCTCAGGACAAATTGCAACCTGTACGGAACAGGAGGTTAAAGGTGCTGATGCCCCAAGTAGGGAGGTTGCTAGTAAAGCGGCTGGAAAGGCGAACCCGGGCACAAGGAGATGAGAAATGAGGTGCGTTTTAGAAACCTTTCCCCATCACACGGTGTACCATCTTCTGGGTTTCTCATGCATGTTTTTGATGTAGGAAGATGCCCTTGAACCTGGAGATTTGGGACCCATGCGATGGGTACCACGCAGTATTACTTTAAAGGGTCTGTGTTTGCTCACCCAACCTCACCAAACCTCTCAGCCCCAAGAGTGTCCACCCTTATGTCTCATCCAGCTGTGCGTCTAGATATGGTCAATCCAGGTTGCATCACAGCCCCTGAACGCATTGTGTAAGAATTTCTCTCTCTTTCACTGTCTTTGTTTCATGGGTGTTTCAAAGTAATTTATTTTTATAATGGGGTTTAGCTGCTTTTCACTGCTGTGTTTATGCCGCTTTACACCCACTTGACACACTAACAGAGAGATATCAATACATAGGTTTTACGATTATTATTAGTCAGATATATTCTTGTGCGGTGAATAGGGCGTGTTGAGTCCAGTTCTCTGAGCAAGGAGTAGGTCTTGTCTATTACATATTGGGTTTATGGAACGGTATCTGAGCTAATTTGATACCCTTGTTTTATGTATCACCCCACCTCACCTTTCCCGTTAAGCAGCCATAGTGTGTTTTCTGCATGTGTGACTCTGTTCTGTTTTGTAATTCAGTTCAAGTGTAACGGTTTTTACATTCCCTCTATCAGTGATACCTTATGAGAAGTGTCCTTTTCTGTGTGACTTATTTCACTTAGAATCGTCGTACCTAAATCCACTCATCATGCTGCTACTAACCTTACGACATTGATTTCCTGGCTGAGTGATATTCCATTGTACATAAGGACCACAACTTCTTTATCCATTTTTCTCTTTCCTGGGATATTTAAGGTGGAATGAAGTGGAGGTCCTGGTCAACAGAGCAGCCCTCAACTTTGGGGTGCTTGTGTCTTGCTGATTTTTAATTTTCCCAATTTATACCCCCATGAGTGGAAGTGCCCTATGCTCTCTAAGCTGTGTTTTTCAGATGTTTCAGGACTCACCGGACACTTCTCCAGAGTGGCTCTTGGCAATTTACATCCCGCCCATCAGTGTAGCAAGGCTCCCATTTCTCCATGGCCTGTCCTGCATTTCTGGTTTTGACACTTTTTTCAGCATGGCCCTTTTGACCGATGGGAAGCGAGACTTCTTTGTAGCGCTGATTTGCCTTTCCAGGTTGCTTGGTTGGCCAAAAAGGGCGTATGCGTTTTTTCCTGAATATATTCAGGAAAAAACGCATACGCCCTTTTTGGCCAAGGGCATCATTGTCAACGTTTTGCCGCTTTTCATGTGCTTTAAAGGCGATTCGTATCTACCTCCTGAAATCTGTTTCCTGCAATTCTGCCTTGATTTCAAATCCTCTTCTTTGCCTTCCCTCAATATATTTGTGGACGAGAGTTATCATTTATAACTCTGCAGGTTTGTGAATTGCAGTGCCCTGAACCTCCATTTTACAACTCGTTTTTATGGGAGCTGGCCGCAAAATCGCAGAATGGCTTCAGGCCCTGTTCTGGTTCCGGGGGGCAGGCTGAGCCTGTGGTTAATTCTTCTTTCTGATGGGAAAATAGAGTGACCTGTGCCTGTCCCAACACCAAGAGCTAGTCTCTCGTTGGTTCCACGTCTTCCCGTTTATCCTCAGGACAAATTGCAACCTGTACGGAACAGGAGGTTAAAGGTGCTGATGCCCCAAGTAGGGAGGTTGCTAGTAAAGCGGCTGGAATGGCGAACCCGGGCACAAGGAGATGAGAAATGAGGTGCGTTTTAGAAACCTTTCCCCATCACACGGTGTACCATCTTCTGGGTTTCTCATGCATGTTTTTGATGTAGGAAGATGCCCTTGAACCTGGAGTTTTGGGACCCATGCGATGGGTACCACGCAGTATTACTTTAAAGGGTCTGCGTTTGCTCACCCAACCTCACCAAACCTCTCAGCCCCAAGGGTGTCCACCCTTATGTCTCATCCAGCTGTGCGTCTAGATATGGTCAATCCAGGTTGCATCACAGCCCCTGAACGCATTGTGTAAGAATTTCTCTCTCTTTCACTGTCTTTGTTTCATGGGTGTTTCAAAGTAATTTATTTTTATAATGGGGTTTAGCTGCTTTTCACTGCTGTGTTTATGCCGCTTTACACCCACTTGACACACTAACAGAGAGATATCAATACATAGTTTTTACGACTATTATTAGTCAGATATATTCCTGTGCGGTGAATAGGGCGTGTTGAGTCCAGTTCTCTGAGCAAGGAGTAGGTCTTGTCTATTACATACTGGGTTTATGGAATGGTATCTGAGCTAATTTGATACCCTTGTTTTATGTATCACCCCACCTCACCTTTCCCGTTAAGCAGCCATAGTGTGTTTTCTGCATGTGTGACTCTGTTCTGTTTTGTAATTCAGTTCAAGTGTAACGGTTTTTACATTCCCTCTATCAGTGATACCTTATGAGAAGTGTCCTTTTCTGTGTGACTTATTTCACTTAGAATCGTCGTACCTAAATCCACTCATCATGCTGCTACTAACCTTACGACATTGATTTCCTGGCTGAGTGATATTCCATTGTACATAAGGACCACAACTTCTTTATCCATTTTTCTCTTTCCTGGGATATTTAAGGTGGAATGAAGTGGAGGTCCTGGTCAACAGAGCAGCCCTAAACTTTGGGGTGCTTGTGTCTTGCTGATTTTTCATTTTCCCAATTTATACCCCCATGAGTGGAAGTGCCCTATGCTCTCTAAGCTGTGTTTTTCAGATGTTTCAGGACTCACCGGACACTTGTCCAGAGTGGCTGTTGGCAATTTACATCCCGCCCATCAGTGTAGCAAGGCTCCCATTTCTCCATGGCCTGTCCTGCATTTCTGGTTTTGACACTTTTTTCAGCATGGCCCTTTTGACCGATGGGAAGCGAGACTTCTTTGTAGCGCTGATTTGCCTTTCCAGGTTGCTTGGTTGGCCAAAAAGGGCGTATGCGTTTTTTCCTGAATATATTCAGGAAAAAACGCATACGCCCTTTTTGGCCAAGGGCATCATTGTCAACGTTTTGCCGCTTTTCATGTGCTTTAAAGGCGATTCGTATCTACCTCCTGAAATCTGTTTCCTGCAATTCTGCCTTGATTTCAAATCCTCTTCTTTGCCTTCCCTCAATATATTTGTGGACGAGAGTTATGATTAATAACTCTGCAGGTTTGTGAATTGCAGTGCCCTGAACCTCCATTTTACAACTCGTTTTTATGGGAGCTGGCCGCAAAATCGCAGAATGGCTTCAGGCCCTGTTCTGGTTCCGGGGGTCAGGCTGAGCCTGTGGTTAATTCTTCTTTCTGATGGGAAAATAGAGTGACCTGTGCCTGTCCCAACACCAAGAGCTAGTCTCTCGTTGGTTCCACGTCTTCCCGTTTATCCTCAGGACAAATTGCAACCTGTACGGAACAGGAGGTTAAAGGTGCTGATGCCCCAAGTAGGGAGGTTGCTAGTAAAGCGGCTGGAATGGCGAACCCGGGCACAAGGAGATGAGAAATGAGGTGCGTTTTAGAAACCTTTCCCCATCACACGGTGTACCATCTTCTGGGTTTCTCATGCATGTTTTTGATGTAGGAAGATGCCCTTGAACCTGGAGATTTGGGACCCATGCGATGGGTACCACGCAGTATTACTTTAAAGGGTCTGTGTTTGCTCACCCAACCTCACCAAACCTCTCAGCCCCAAGAGTGTCCACCCTTATGTCTCATCCAGCTGTGCGTCTAGATATGGTCAATCCAGGTTGCATCACAGCCCCTGAACGCATTGTGTAAGAATTTCTCTCTCTTTCACTGTCTTTGTTTCATGGGTGTTTCAAAGTAATTTATTTTTATAATGGGGTTTAGCTGCTTTTCACTGCTGTGTTTATGCCGCTTTACACCCACTTGACACACTAACAGAGAGATATCAATACATAGGTTTTACGATTATTATTAGTCAGATATATTCTTGTGCGGTGAATAGGGCGTGTTGAGTCCAGTTCTCTGAGCAAGGAGTAGGTCTTGTCTATTACATATTGGGTTTATGGAATGGTATCTGAGCTAATTTGATACCCTTGTTTTATGTATCACCCCACCTCACCTTTCCCGTTAAGCAGCCATAGTGTGTTTTCTGCATGTGTGACTCTGTTCTGTTTTGTAATTCAGTTCAAGTGTAACGGTTTTTACATTCCCTCTATCAGTGATACCTTATGAGAAGTGTCCTTTTCTGTGTGACTTATTTCACTTAGAATCGTCGTACCTAAATCCACTCATCATGCTGCTACTAACCTTACGACATTGATTTCCTGGCTGAGTGATATTCCATTGTACATAAGGACCACAACTTCTTTATCCATTTTTCTCTTTCCTGGGATATTTAAGGTGGAATGAAGTGGAGGTCCTGGTCAACAGAGCAGCCCTCAACTTTGGGGTGCTTGTGTCTTGCTGATTTTTAATTTTCCCAATTTATACCCCCATGAGTGGGAGTGCCCTATGCTCTCTAAGCTGTGTTTTTCAGATGTTTCAGGACTCACCGGACACTTCTCCAGAGTGGCTCTTGGCAATTTACATCCCGCCCATCAGTGGAGCAAGGCTCCCATTTCTCCATGGCCTGTCCTGCATTTCTGGTTTTGACACTTTTTTCAGCATGGCCCTTTTGACCGATGGGAAGCGAGACTTCTTTGTAGCGCTGATTTGCCTTTCCAGGTTGCTTGGTTGGCCAAAAAGGGCGTATGCGTTTTTTCCTGAATATATTCAGGAAAAAACGCATACGCCCTTTTTGGCCAAGGGCATCATTGTCAACGTTTTGCCGCTTTTCATGTGCTTTAAAGGCGATTCGTATCTACCTCCTGAAATCTGTTTCCTGCAATTCTGCCTTGATTTCAAATCCTCTTCTTTGCCTCCCCTCAATATATTTGTGGACGAGAGTTATCATTTATAACTCTGCAGGTTTGTGAATTGCAGTGCCCTGAACCTCCATTTTACAACTCGTTTTTATGGGAGCTGGCCGCAAAATCGCAGAATGGCTTCAGGCCCTGTTCTGGTTCCGGGGGTCAGGCTGAGCCTGTGGTTAATTCTTCTTTCTGATGGGAAAATAGAGTGACCTGTACCTGTCCCAACACCAAGAGCTAGTCTCTCGTTGGTTCCACGTCTTCCCGTTTATCCTCAGGACAAATTGCAACCTGTACGGAACAGGAGGTTAAAGGTGCTGATGCCCCAAGTAGGGAGGTTGCTAGTAAAGCGGCTGGAATGGCGAACCCGGGCACAAGGAGATGAGAAATGAGGTGCGTTTTAGAAACCTTTCCCCATCACACGGTGTACCATCTTCTGGGTTTCTCATGCATGTTTTTGATGTAGGAAGATGCCCTTGAACCTGGAGATTTGGGACCCATGCGATGGGTACCACGCAGTATTACTTTAAAGGGTCTGTGTTTGCTCACCCAACCTCACCAAACCTCTCAGCCCCAAGAGTGTCCACCCTTATGTCTCATCCAGCTGTGCCTCTAGATATGGTCAATCCAGGTTGCATCACAGCCCCTGAAAGCATTGTGTAAGAATTTCTCTCTCTTTCACTGTCTTTGTTTCATGGGTGTTTCAAAGTAATTTATTTTTATAATGGGGTTTAGCTGCTTTTCACTGCTGTGTTTATGCCGCTTTACACCCACTTGACACACTAACAGAGAGATATCAATACATAGGTTTTACGATTATTATTAGTCAGATATATTCTTGTGCGGTGAATAGGGCGTGTTGAGTCCAGTTCTCTGAGCAAGGAGTAGGTCTTGTCTATTACATATTGGGTTTATGGAATGGTATCTGAGCTAATTTGATACCCTTGTTTTATGTATCACCCCACCTCACCTTTCCCGTTAAGCAGCCATAGTGTGTTTTCTGCATGTGTGACTCTGTTCTGTTTTGTAATTCAGTTCAAGTGTAACGGTTTTTACATTCCCTCTATCAGTGATACCTTATGAGAAGTGTCCTTTTCTGTGTGACTTATTTCACTTAGAATCGTCGTACCTAAATCCACTCATCATGCTGCTACTAACCTTACGACATTGATTTCCTGGCTGAGTGATATTCCATTGTACATAAGGACCACAACTTCTTTATCCATTTTTCTCTTTCCTGGGATATTTAAGGTGGAATGAAGTGGAGGTCCTGGTCAACAGAGCAGCCCTCAACTTTGGGGTGCTTGTGTCTTGCTGATTTTTAATTTTCCCAATTTATACCCCCATGAGTGGAAGTGCCCTATGCTCTCTAAGCTGTGTTTTTCAGATGTTTCAGGACTCACCGGACACTTCTCCAGAGTGGCTCTTGGAAATTTACATCCCGCCCATCAGTGTAGCAAGGCTCCCATTTCTCCATGGCCTGTCCTGCATTTCTGGTTTTGACACTTTTTTCAGCATGGCCCTTTTGACCGATGGGAAGCGAGACTTCTTTGTAGCGCTGATTTGCCTTTCCAGGTTGCTTGGTTGGCCAAAAAGGGCGTATGCGTTTTTTCCTGAATATATTCAGGAAAAAACGCATACGCCCTTTTTGGCCAAGGGCATCATTGTCAACGTTTTGCCGCTTTTCATGTGCTTTAAAGGCGATTCGTATCTACCTCCTGAAATCTGTTTCCTGCAATTCTGCCTTGATTTCAAATCCTCTTCTTTGCCTTCCCTCAATATATTTGTGGACGAGAGTTATCATTTATAACTCTGCAGGTTTGTGAATTGCAGTGCCCTGAACCTCCATTTTACAACTCGTTTTTATGGGAGCTGGCCGCAAAATCGCAGAATGGCTTCAGGCCCTGTTCTGGTTCCGGGGGTCAGGCTGAGCCTGTGGTTAATTCTTCTTTCTGATGGGAAAATAGAGTGACCTGTGCCTGTCCCAACACCAAGAGCTAGTCTCACGTTGGTTCCACGTCTTCCCGTTTATCCTCAGGACAAATTGCAACCTGTACGGAACAGGAGGTTAAAAGTGCTGATGCTCCAAGTAGGGAGCTTGCTAGTAAAGCGGCTGGAATGGCGAACCCAGGCACAAGGAGATGAGAAATGAGGTGCGTTTTAGAAACCTTTCCCCATCACACGGTGTACCATCTTCTGGGTTTCTCATGCATGTTTTTGATGTAGGAAGATGCCCTTGAACCTGGAGTTTTGGGACCCATGCGATGGGTACCACGCAGTATTACTTTAAAGGGTCTGCGTTTGCTCACCCAACCTCACCAAACCTCTCAGCCCCAAGAGTGTCCACCCTTATGTCTCATCCAGCTGTGCGTCTAGATATGGTCAATCCAGGTTGCATCACAGCCCCTGAACGCATTGTGTAAGAATTTCTCTCTCTTTCACTGTCTTTGTTTCATGGGTGTTTCAAAGTAATTTATTTTTATAATGGGGTTTAGCTGCTTTTCACTGCTGTGTTTATGCCGCTTTACACCCACTTGACACACTAACAGAGAGATATCAATACATAGTTTTTACGACTATTATTAGTCAGATATATTCTTGTGCGGTGAATAGGGCGTGTTGAGTCCAGTTCTCTGAGCAAGGAGTAGGTCTTGTCTATTACATACTGGGTTTATGGAATGGTATCTGAGCTAATTTGATACCCTTGTTTTATGTATCACCCCACCTCACCTTTCCCGTTAAGCAGCCATAGTGTGTTTTCTGCATGTGTGACTCTGTTCTGTTTTGTAATTCAGTTCAAGTGTAACGGTTTTTACATTCCCTCTATCAGTGATACCTTATGAGAAGTGTCCTTTTCTGTGTGACTTATTTCACTTAGAATCGTCGTACCTAAATCCACTCATCATGCTGCTACTAACCTTACGACATTGATTTCCTGGCTGAGTGATATTCCATTGTACATAAGGACCACAACTTCTTTATCCATTTTTCTCTTTCCTGGGATATTTAAGGTGGAATGAAGTGGAGGTCCTGGTCAACAGAGCAGCCCTCAACTTTGGGGTGCTTGTGTCTTGCTGATTTTTAATTTTCCCAATTTATACCCCCATGAGTGGAAGTGCCCTATGCTCTCTAAGCTGTGTTTTTCAGATGTTTCAGGACTCACCGGACACTTCTCCAGAGTGGCTCTTGGAAATTTACATCCCGCCCATCAGTGTAGCAAGGCTCCCATTTCTCCATGGCCTGTCCTGCATTTCTGGTTTTGACACTTTTTTCAGCATGGCCCTTTTGACCGATGGGAAGCGAGACTTCTTTGTAGCGCTGATTTGCCTTTCCAGGTTGCTTGGTTGGCCAAAAAGGGCGTATGCGTTTTTTCCTGAATATATTCAGGAAAAAACGCATACGCCCTTTTTGGCCAAGGGCATCATTGTCAACGTTTTGCCGCTTTTCATGTGCTTTAAAGGCGATTCGTATCTACCTCCTGAAATCTGTTTCCTGCAATTCTGCCTTGATTTCAAATCCTCTTCTTTGCCTTCCCACAATATATTTGTGGACGAGAGTTATCATTTATAACTCTGCAGGTTTGTGAATTGCAGTGCCCTGAACCTCCATTTTACAACTCGTTTTTATGGGAGCTGGCCGCAAAATCGCAGAATGGCTTCAGGCCCTGTTCTGGTTCCGGGGGGCAGGCTGAGCCTGTGGTTAATTCTTCTTTCTGATGGGAAAATAGAGTGACCTGTGCCTGTCCCAACACCAAGAGCTAGTCTCACGTTGGTTCCACGTCTTCCCGTTTATCCTCAGGACAAATTGCAACCTGTACGGAACAGGAGGTTAAAAGTGCTGATGCTCCAAGTAGGGAGCTTGCTAGTAAAGCGGCTGGAATGGCGAACCCAGGCACAAGGAGATGAGAAATGAGGTGCGTTTTAGAAACCTTTCCCCATCACACGGTGTACCATCTTCTGGGTTTCTCATGCATGTTTTTGATGTAGGAAGATGCCCTTGAACCTGGAGTTTTGGGACCCATGCGATGGGTACCACGCAGTATTACTTTAAAGGGTCTGCGTTTGCTCACCCAACCTCACCAAACCTCTCAGCCCCAAGAGTGTCCACCCTTATGTCTCATCCAGCTGTGCGTCTAGATATGGTCAATCCAGGTTGCATCACAGCCCCTGAACGCATTGTGTAAGAATTTCTCTCTCTTTCACTGTCTTTGTTTCATGGGTGTTTCAAAGTAATTTATTTTTATAATGGGGTTTAGCTGCTTTTCACTGCTGTGTTTATGCCGCTTTACACCCACTTGACACACTAACAGAGAGATATCAATACATAGTTTTTACGACTATTATTAGTCAGATATATTCTTGTGCGGTGAATAGGGCGTGTTGAGTCCAGTTCTCTGAGCAAGGAGTAGGTCTTGTCTATTACATACTGGGTTTATGGAATGGTATCTGAGCTAATTTGATACCCTTGTTTTATGTATCACCCCACCTCACCTTTCCCGTTAAGCAGCCATAGTGTGTTTTCTGCATGTGTGACTCTGTTCTGTTTTGTAATTCAGTTCAAGTGTAACGGTTTTTACATTCCCTCTATCAGTGATACCTTATGAGAAGTGTCCTTTTCTGTGTGACTTATTTCACTTAGAATCGTCGTACCTAAATCCACTCATCATGCTGCTACTAACCTTACGACATTGATTTCATGGCTGAGTGATATTCCATTGTACATAAGGACCACAACTTCTTTATCCATTTTTCTCTTTCCTGGGATATTTAAGGTGGAATGAAGTGGAGGTCCTGGTCAACAGAGCAGCCCTAAACTTTGGGGTGCTTGTGTCTTGCTGATTTTTCATTTTCCCAATTTATACCCCCATGAGTGGAAGTGCCCTATGCTCTCTAAGCTGTGTTTTTCAGATGTTTCAGGACTCACCGCACACTTCTCCAGAGTGGCTGTTGGCAATTTACATCCCGCCCATCAGTGTAGCAAGGCTCCCATTTCTCCATGGCCTGTCCTGCATTTCTGGTTTTGACACTTTTTTCAGCATGGCCCTTTTGACCGATGGGAAGCGAGACTTCTTTGTAGCGCTGATTTGCCTTTCCAGGTTGCTTGGTTGGCCAAAAAGGGCGTATGCGTTTTTTCCTGAATATATTCAGGAAAAAACGCATACGCCCTTTTTGGCCAAGGGCATCATTGTCAACGTTTTGCCGCTTTTCATGTGCTTTAAAGGCGATTCGTATCTACCTCCTGAAATCTGTTTCCTGCAATTCTGCCTTGATTTCAAATCCTCTTCTTTGCCTTCCCTCAATATATTTGTGGACGAGAGTTATGATTAATAACTCTGCAGGTTTGTGAATTGCAGTGCCCTGAACCTCCATTTTACAACTCGTTTTTATGGGAGCTGGCCGCAAAATCGCAGAATGGCTTCAGGCCCTGTTCTGGTTCCGGGGGTCAGGCTGAGCCTGTGGTTAATTCTTCTTTCTGATGGGAAAATAGAGTGACCTGTGCCTGTCCCAACACCAAGAGCTAGTCTCTCGTTGGTTCCACGTCTTCCCGTTTATCCTCAGGACAAATTGCAACCTGTACGGAACAGGAGGTTAAAGGTGCTGATGCCCCAAGTAGGGAGGTTGCTAGTAAAGCGGCTGGAATGGCGAACCCGGGCACAAGGAGATGAGAAATGAGGTGCGTTTTAGAAACCTTTCCCCATCACACGGTGTACCATCTTCTGGGTTTCTCATGCATGTTTTTGATGTAGGAAGATGCCCTTGAACCTGGAGATTTGGGACCCATGCGATGGGTACCACGCAGTATTACTTTAAAGGGTCTGTGTTTGCTCACCCAACCTCACCAAACCTCTCAGCCCCAAGAGTGTCCACCCTTATGTCTCATCCAGCTGTGCGTCTAGATATGGTCAATCCAGGTTGCATCACAGCCCCTGAACGCATTGTGTAAGAATTTCTCTCTCTTTCACTGTCTTTGTTTCATGGGTGTTTCAAAGTAATTTATTTTTATAATGGGGTTTAGCTGCTTTTCACTGCTGTGTTTATGCCGCTTTACACCCACTTGACACACTAACAGAGAGATATCAATACATAGGTTTTACGATTATTATTAGTCAGATATATTCTTGTGCGGTGAATAGGGCGTGTTGAGTCCAGTTCTCTGAGCAAGGAGTAGGTCTTGTCTATTACATATTGGGTTTATGGAATGGTATCTGAGCTAATTTGATACCCTTGTTTTATGTATCACCCCACCTCACCTTTCCCGTTAAGCAGCCATAGTGTGTTTTCTGCATGTGTGACTCTGTTCTGTTTTGTAATTCAGTTCAAGTGTAACGGTTTTTACATTCCCTCTATCAGTGATACCTTATGAGAAGTGTCCTTTTCTGTGTGACTTATTTCACTTAGAATCGTCGTACCTAAATCCACTCATCATGCTGCTACTAACCTTATGACATTGATTTCCTGGCTGAGTGATATTCCATTGTACATAAGGACCACAACTTCTTTATCCATTTTTCTCTTTCCTGGGATATTTAAGGTGGAATGAAGTGGAGGTCCTGGTCAACAGAGCAGCCCTCAACTTTGGGGTGCTTGTGTCTTGCTGATTTTTAATTTTCCCAATTTATACCCCCATGAGTGGAAGTGCCCTATGCTCTCTAAGCTGTGTTTTTCAGATGTTTCAGGACTCACCGGACACTTCTCCAGAGTGGCTCTTGGCAATTTACATCCCGCCCATCAGTGTAGCAAGGCTCCCATTTCTCCATGGCCTGTCCTGCATTTCTGGTTTTGACACTTTTTTCAGCATGGCCCTTTTGACCGATGGGAAGCGAGACTTCTTTGTAGCGCTGATTTGCCTTTCCAGGTTGCTTGGTTGGCCAAAAAGGGCGTATGCGTTTTTTCCTGAATATATTCAGGAAAAAACGCATACGCCCTTTTTGGCCAAGGGCATCATTGTCAACGTTTTGCCGCTTTTCATGTGCTTTAAAGGCGATTCG
The DNA here is from genome assembly GCF_965194805.1 of Balaenoptera borealis. Lineage (NCBI taxonomy): Eukaryota > Metazoa > Chordata > Mammalia > Artiodactyla > Balaenopteridae > Balaenoptera > Balaenoptera borealis. The sequence goes on along the minus strand of NW_028123977.1, from coordinate 952,733 downwards.
TATCTACCTCCTGAAATCTGTTTCCTGCAATTCTGCCTTGATTTCAAATCCTCTTCTTTGCCTCCCCTCAATATATTTGTGGACGAGAGTTATCATTTATAACTCTGCAGGTTTGTGAATTGCAGTGCCCTGAACCTCCATTTTACAACTCGTTTTTATGGGAGCTGGCCGCAAAATCGCAGAATGGCTTCAGGCCCTGTTCTGGTTCCGGGGGTCAGGCTGAGCCTGTGGTTAATTCTTCTTTCTGATGGGAAAATAGAGTGACCTGTGCCTGTCCCAACACCAAGAGCTAGTCTCTCGTTGGTTCCACGTCTTCCCGTTTATCCTCAGGACAAATTGCAACCTGTACGGAACAGGAGGTTAAAGGTGCTGATGCTCCAAGTAGGGAGCTTGCTAGTAAAGCGGCTGGAATTGCGAACCCGGGCACAAGGAGATGAGAAATGAGGTGCGTTTTAGAAACCTTTCCCCATCACACGGTGTACCATCTTCTGGGTTTCTCATGCATGTTTTTGATGTAGGAAGATGCCCTTGAACCTGGAGATTTGGGACCCATGCGATGGGTACCACGCAGTATTACTTTAAAGGGTCTGCGTTTGCTCACCCAACCTCACCAAACCTCTCAGCCCCAAGAGTGTCCACCCTTATGTCTCATCCAGCTGTGCGTCTAGATATGGTCAGTCCAGGTTGCATCACAGCCCCTGAACGCATTGTGTAAGAATTTCTCTCTCTTTCACTGTCTTTGTTTCATGGGTGTTTCAAAGTAATTTATTTTTATAATGGGGTTTAGCTGCTTTTCACTGCTGTGTTTATGCCGCTTTACACCCACTTGACACACTAACAGAGAGATATCAATACATAGGTTTTACGATTATTATTAGTCAGATATATTCTTGTGCGGTGAATAGGGCGTGTTGAGTCCAGTTCTCTGAGCAAGGAGTAGGTCTTGTCTATTACATATTGGGTTTATGGAATGGTATCTGAGCTAATTTGATACCCTTGTTTTATGTATCACCCCACCTCACCTTTCCCGTTAAGCAGCCATAGTGTGTTTTCTGCATGTGTGACTCTGTTCTGTTTTGTAATTCAGTTCAAATGTAACGGTTTTTACATTCCCTCTATCAGTGATACCTTATGAGAAGTGTCCTTTTCTGTGTGACTTATTTCACTTAGAATCGTCGTACCTAAATCCACTCATCATGCTGCTACTAACCTTACGACATTGATTTCCTGGCTGAGTGATATTCCATTGTACATAAGGACCACAACTTCTTTATCCATTTTTCTCTTTCCTGGGATATTTAAGGTGGAATGAAGTGGAGGTCCTGGTCAACAGAGCAGCCCTAAACTTTGGGGTGCTTGTGTTTTGCTGATTTTTAATTTTCCCAATTTATACCCCCATGAGTGGAAGTGCCCTATGCTCTCTAAGCTGTGTTTTTCAGATGTTTCAGGACTCACCGGACACTTCTCCAGACTGGCTCTTGGCAATTTACATCCCACCCATCAGTGGAGCAAGGCTCCCATTTCTCCATGGCCTGTCCTGCATTTCTGGTTTTGACACTTTTTTCAGCATGGCCCTTTTGACCGATGGGAAGCGAGACTTATTTGTAGCGCTGATTTGCCTTTCCAGGTTGCTTGGTTGGCCAAAAAGGGCGTATGCGTTTTTTCCTGAATATATTCAGGAAAAAACGCATACGCCCTTTTTGGCCAAGGGCATCATTGTCAACGTTTTGCCGCTTTTCATGTGCTTTAAAGGCGATTCGTATCTACCTCCTGAAATCTGTTTCCTGCAATTCTGCCTTGATTTCAAATCCTCTTCTTTGCCTTCCCTCAATATATTTGTGGACGAGAGTTATCATTTATAACTCTGCAGGTTTGTGAATTGCAGTGCCCTGAACCTCCATTTTACAACTCGTTTTTATGGGAGCTGGCCGCAAAATCGCAGAATGGCTTCAGGCCCTGTTCTGGTTCGGGGGGGCAGGCTGAGCCTGTGGTTAATTCTTCTTTCTGATGGGAAAATAGAGTGACCTGTGCCTGTCCCAACACCAAGAGCTAGTTTCACGTTGGTTCCACGTCTTCCCGTTTATCCTCAGGACAAATTGCAACCTGTACGGAACAGGAGGTTAAAAGTGCTGATGCTCCAAGTAGGGAGCTTGCTAGTAAAGCGGCTGGAATGGCGAACCCAGGCACAAGGAGATGAGAAATGAGGTGCGTTTTAGAAACCTTTCCCCATCACACGGTGTACCATCTTCTGGGTTTCTCATGCATGTTTTTGATGTAGGAAGATGCCCTTGAACCTGGAGTTTTGGGACCCATGCGATGGGTACCACGCAGTATTACTTTAAAGGGTCTGCGTTTGCTCACCCAACCTCACCAAACCTCTCAGCCCCAAGAGTGTCCACCCTTATGTCTCATCCAGCTGTGCGTCTAGATATGGTCAATCCAGGTTGCATCACAGCCCCTGAACGCATTGTGTAAGAATTTCTCTCTCTTTCACTGTCTTTGTTTCATGGGTGTTTCAAAGTAATTTATTTTTATAATGGGGTTTAGCTGCTTTTCACTGCTGTGTTTATGCCGCTTTACACCCACTTGACACACTAACAGAGAGATATCAATACATAGTTTTTACGACTATTATTAGATATATTCTTGTGCGGTGAATAGGGCGTGTTGAGTCCAGTTCTCTGAGCAAGGAGTAGGTCTTGTCTATTACATACTGGGTTTATGGAATGGTATCTGAGCTAATTTGATACCCTTGTTTTATGTATCACCCCACCTCACCTTTCCCGTTAAGCAGCCATAGTGTGTTTTCTGCATGTGTGACTCTGTTCTGTTTTGTAATTCAGTTCAAGTGTAACGGTTTTTACATTCCCTCTATCAGTGATACCTTATGAGAAGTGTCCTTTTCTGTGTGACTTATTTCACTTAGAATCGTCGTACCTAAATCCACTCATCATGCTGCTACTAACCTTACGACATTGATTTCCTGGCTGAGTGATATTCCATTGTACATAAGGACCACAACTTCTTTATCCATTTTTCTCTTTCCTGGGATATTTAAGGTGGAATGAAGTGGAGGTCCTGGTCAACAGAGCAGCCCTAAACTTTGGGGTGCTTGTGTCTTGCTGATTTTTCATTTTCCCAATTTATACCCCCATGAGTGGAAGTGCCCTATGCTCTCTAAGCTGTGTTTTTCAGATGTTTCAGGACTCACCGGACACTTCTCCAGAGTGGCTGTTGGCAATTTACATCCCGCCCATCAGTGTAGCAAGGCTCCCATTTCTCCATGGCCTGTCCTGCATTTCTGGTTTTGACACTTTTTTCAGCATGGCCCTTTTGCCCGATGGGAAGCGAGACTTCTTTGTAGCGCTGATTTGCCTTTCCAGGTTGCTTGGTTGGCCAAAAAGGGCGTATGCGTTTTTTCCTGAATATATTCAGGAAAAAACGCATATGCCCTTTTTGGCCAAGGGCATCATTGTCAACGTTTTGCCGCTTTTCATGTGCTTTAAAGGCGATTCGTATCTACCTCCTGAAATCTGTTTCCTGCAATTCTGCCTTGATTTCAAATCCTCTTCTTTGCCTCCCCTCAATATATTTGTGGACGAGAGTTATCATTTATAACTCTGCAGGTTTGTGAATTGCAGTGCCCTGAACCTCCATTTTACAACTCGTTTTTATGGGAGCTGGCCGCAAAATCGCAGAATGGCTTCAGGCCCTGTTCTGGTTCCGGGGGTCAGGCTGAGCCTGTGGTTAATTCTTCTTTCTGATGGGAAAATAGAGTGACCTGTGCCTGTCCCAACACCAAGAGCTAGTCTCTCGTTGGTTCCACGTCTTCCCGTTTATCCTCAGGACAAATTGCAACCTGTACGGAACAGGAGGTTAAAGGTGCTGATGCTCCAAGTAGGGAGCTTGCTAGTAAAGCGGCTGGAATTGCGAACCCGGGCACAAGGAGATGAGAAATGAGGTGCGTTTTAGAAACCTTTCCCCATCACACGGTGTACCATCTTCTGGGTTTCTCATGCATGTTTTTGATGTAGGAAGATGCCCTTGAACCTGGAGATTTGGGACCCATGCGATGGGTACCACGCAGTATTACTTTAAAGGGTCTGCGTTTGCTCACCCAACCTCACCAAACCTCTCAGCCCCAAGAGTGTCCACCCTTATGTCTCATCCAGCTGTGCGTCTAGATATGGTCAATCCAGGTTGCATCACAGCCCCTGAACGCATTGTGTAAGAATTTCTCTCTCTTTCACTGTCTTTGTTTCATGGGTGTTTCAAAGTAATTTATTTTTATAATGGGGTTTAGCTGCTTTTCACTGCTGTGTTTATGCCGCTTTACACCCACTTGACACACTAACAGAGAGATATCAATACATAGGTTTTACGATTATTATTAGTCAGATATATTCTTGTGCGGTGAATAGGGCGTGTTGAGTCCAGTTCTCTGAGCAAGGAGTAGGTCTTGTCTATTACATATTGGGTTTATGGAATGGTATCTGAGCTAATTTGATACCCTTGTTTTATGTATCACCCCACCTCACCTTTCCCGTTAAGCAGCCATAGTGTGTTTTCTGCATGTGTGACTCTGTTCTGTTTTGTAATTCAGTTCAAATGTAACGGTTTTTACATTCCCTCTATCAGTGATACCTTATGAGAAGTGTCCTTTTCTGTGTGACTTATTTCACTTAGAATCGTCGTACCTAAATCCACTCATCATGCTGCTACTAACCTTACGACATTGATTTCCTGGCTGAGTGATATTCCATTGTACATAAGGACCACAACTTCTTTATCCATTTTTCTCTTTCCTGGGATATTTAAGGTGGAATGAAGTGGAGGTCCTGGTCAACAGAGCAGCCCTCAACTTTGGGGTGCTTGTGTCTTGCTGATTTTTAATTTTCCCAATTTATACCCCCATGAGTGGAAGTGCCCTATGCTCTCTAAGCTGTGTTTTTCAGATGTTTCAGGACTCACCGGACACTTCTCCAGAGTGGCTCTTGGCAATTTACATCCCGCCCATCAGTGTAGCAAGGCTCCCATTTCTCCATGGCCTGTCCTGCATTTCTGGTTTTGACACTTTTTTCAGCATGGCCCTTTTGACCGATGGGAAGCGAGACTTCTTTGTAGCGCTGATTTGCCTTTCCAGGTTGCTTGGTTGGCCAAAAAGGGCGTATGCGTTTTTTCCTGAATATATTCAGGAAAAAACGCATACGCCCTTTTTGGCCAAGGGCATCATTGTCAACGTTTTGCCGCTTTTCATGTGCTTTAAAGGCGATTCGTATCTACCTCCTGAAATCTGTTTCCTGCAATTCTGCCTTGATTTCAAATCCTCTTCTTTGCCTTCCCTCAATATATTTGTGGACGAGAGTTATCATTTATAACTCTGCAGGTTTGTGAATTGCAGTGCCCTGAACCTCCATTTTACAACTCGTTTTTATGGGAGCTGGCCGCAAAATCGCAGAATGGCTTCAGGCCCTGTTCTGGTTCCGGGGGTCAGGCTGAGCCTGTGGTTAATTCTTCTTTCTGATGGGAAAATAGAGTGACCTGTGCCTGTCCCAACACCAAGAGCTAGTCTCACGTTGGTTCCACGTCTTCCCGTTTATCCTCAGGACAAATTGCAACCTGTACGGAACAGGAGGTTAAAAGTGCTGATGCTCCAAGTAGGGAGCTTGCTAGTAAAGCGGCTGGAATGGCGAACCCAGGCACAAGGAGATGAGAAATGAGGTGCGTTTTAGAAACCTTTCCCCATCACACGGTGTACCATCTTCTGGGTTTCTCATGCATGTTTTTGATGTAGGAAGATGCCCTTGAACCTGGAGTTTTGGGACCCATGCGATGGGTACCACGCAGTATTACTTTAAAGGGTCTGCGTTTGCTCACCCAACCTCACCAAACCTCTCAGCCCCAAGAGTGTCCACCCTTATGTCTCATCCAGCTGTGCGTCTAGATATGGTCAATCCAGGTTGCATCACAGCCCCTGAACGCATTGTGTAAGAATTTCTCTCTCTTTCACTGTCTTTGTTTCATGGGTGTTTCAAAGTAATTTATTTTTATAATGGGGTTTAGCTGCTTTTCACTGCTGTGTTTATGCCGCTTTACACCCACTTGACACACTAACAGAGAGATATCAATACATAGTTTTACGACTATTATTAGTCAGATATATTCTTGTGCGGTGAATAGGGCGTGTTGAGTCCAGTTCTCTGAGCAAGGAGTAGGTCTTGTCTATTACATACTGGGTTTATGGAATGGTATCTGAGCTAATTTGATACCCTTGTTTTATGTATCACCCCACCTCACCTTTCCCGTTAAGCAGCCATAGTGTGTTTTCTGCATGTGTGACTCTGTTCTGTTTTGTAATTCAGTTCAAGTGTAACGGTTTTTACATTCCCTCTATCAGTGATACCTTATGAGAAGTGTCCTTTTCTGTGTGACTTATTTCACTTAGAATCGTCGTACCTAAATCCACTCATCATGCTGCTACTAACCTTACGACATTGATTTCCTGGCTGAGTGATATTCCATTGTACATAAGGACCACAACTTCTTTATCCATTTTTCTCTTTCCTGGGATATTTAAGGTGGAATGAAGTGGAGGTCCTGGTCAACAGAGCAGCCCTAAACTTTGGGGTGCTTGTGTCTTGCTGATTTTTCATTTTCCCAATTTATACCCCCATGAGTGGAAGTGCCCTATGCTCTCTAAGCTGTGTTTTTCAGATGTTTCAGGACTCACCGCACACTTCTCCAGAGTGGCTGTTGGCAATTTACATCCCGCCCATCAGTGTAGCAAGGCTCCCATTTCTCCATGGCCTGTCCTGCATTTCTGGTTTTGACACTTTTTTCAGCATGGCCCTTTTGACCGATGGGAAGCGAGACTTCTTTGTAGCGCTGATTTGCCTTTCCAGGTTGCTTGGTTGGCCAAAAAGGGCGTATGCGTTTTTTCCTGAATATATTCAGGAAAAAACGCATACGCCCTTTTTGGCCAAGGGCATCATTGTCAACGTTTTGCCGCTTTTCATGTGCTTTAAAGGCGATTCGTATCTACCTCCTGAAATCTGTTTCCTGCAATTCTGCCTTGATTTCAAATCCTCTTCTTTGCCTTCCCTCAATATATTTGTGGACGAGAGTTATGATTAATAACTCTGCAGGTTTGTGAATTGCAGTGCCCTGAACCTCCATTTTACAACTCGTTTTTATGGGAGCTGGCCGCAAAATCGCAGAATGGCTTCAGGCCCTGTTCTGGTTCCGGGGGTCAGGCTGAGCCTGTGGTTAATTCTTCTTTCTGATGGGAAAATAGAGTGACCTGTGCCTGTCCCAACACCAAGAGCTAGTCTCTCGTTGGTTCCACGTCTTCCCGTTTATCCTCAGGACAAATTGCAACCTGTACGGAACAGGAGGTTAAAGGTGCTGATGCTCCAAGTAGGGAGCTTGCTAGTAAAGCGGCTGGAATTGCGAACCCGGGCACAAGGAGATGAGAAATGAGGTGCGTTTTAGAAACCTTTCCCCATCACACGGTGTACCATCTTCTGGGTTTCTCATGCATGTTTTTGATGTAGGAAGATGCCCTTGAACCTGGAGATTTGGGACCCATGCGATGGGTACCACGCAGTATTACTTTAAAGGGTCTGCGTTTGCTCACCCAACCTCACCAAACCTCTCAGCCCCAAGAGTGTCCACCCTTATGTCTCATCCAGCTGTGCGTCTAGATATGGTCAATCCAGGTTGCATCACAGCCCCTGAACGCATTGTGTAAGAATTTCTCTCTCTTTCACTGTCTTTGTTTCATGGGTGTTTCAAAGTAATTTATTTTTATAATGGGGTTTAGCTGCTTTTCACTGCTGTGTTTATGCCGCTTTACACCCACTTGACACACTAACAGAGAGATATCAATACATAGGTTTTACGATTATTATTAGTCAGATATATTCTTGTGCGGTGAATAGGGCGTGTTGAGTCCAGTTCTCTGAGCAAGGAGTAGGTCTTGTCTATTACATATTGGGTTTATGGAATGGTATCTGAGCTAATTTGATACCCTTGTTTTATGTATCACCCCACCTCACCTTTCCCGTTAAGCAGCCATAGTGTGTTTTCTACATGTGTGACTCTGTTCTGTTTTGTAATTCAGTTCAAATGTAACGGTTTTTACATTCCCTCTATCAGTGATACCTTATGAGAAGTGTCCTTTTCTGTGTGACTTATTTCACTTAGAATCGTCGTACCTAAATCCACTCATCATGCTGCTACTAACCTTACGACATTGATTTCCTGGCTGAGTGATATTCCATTGTACATAAGGACCACAACTTCTTTATCCATTTTTCTCTTTCCTGGGATATTTAAGGTGGAATGAAGTGGAGGTCCTGGTCAACAGAGCAGCCCTCAACTTTGGGGTGCTTGTGTCTTGCTGATTTTTAATTTTCCCAATTTATACCCCCATGAGTGGAAGTGCCCTATGCTCTCTAAGCTGTGTTTTTCAGATGTTTCAGGACTCACCGGACACTTCTCCAGAGTGGCTCTTGGCAATTTACATCCCGCCCATCAGTGGAGCAAGGCTCCCATTTCTCCATGGCCTGTCCTGCATTTCTGGTTTTGACACTTTTTTCAACATGGCCCTTTTGACCGATGGGAAGCGAGACTTCTTTGTAGCGCTGATTTGCCTTTCCAGGTTGCTTGGTTGGCCAAAAAGGGCGTATGCGTTTTTTCCTGAATATATTCAGGAAAAAACGCATACGCCCTTTTTGGCCAAGGGCATCATTGTCAACGTTTTGCCGCTTTTCATGTGCTTTAAAGGCGATTCGTATCTACCTCCTGAAATCTGTTTCCTGCAATTCTGCCTTGATTTCAAATCCTCTTCTTTGCCTCCCCTCAATATATTTGTGGACGAGAGTTATCATTTATAACTCTGCAGGTTTGTGAATTGCAGTGCCCTGAACCTCCATTTTACAACTCGTTTTTATGGGAGCTGGCCGCAAAATCGCAGAATGGCTTCAGGCCCTGTTCTGGTTCCGGGGGGCAGGCTGAGCCTGTGGTTAATTCTTCTTTCTGATGGGAAAATAGAGTGACCTGTGCCTGTCCCAACACCAAGAGCTAGTCTCACGTTGGTTCCACGTCTTCCCGTTTATCCTCAGGACAAATTGCAACCTGTACGGAACAGGAGGTTAAAAGTGCTGATGCTCCAAGTAGGGAGCTTGCTAGTAAAGCGGCTGGAATGGCGAACCCAGGCACAAGGAGATGAGAAATGAGGTGCGTTTTAGAAACCTTTCCCCATCACACGGTGTACCATCTTCTGGGTTTCTCATGCATGTTTTTGATGTAGGAAGATGCCCTTGAACCTGGAGTTTTGGGACCCATGCGATGGGTACCACGCAGTATTACTTTAAAGGGTCTGCGTTTGCTCACCCAACCTCACCAAACCTCTCAGCCCCAAGAGTGTCCACCCTTATGTCTCATCCAGCTGTGCGTCTAGATATGGTCAATCCAGGTTGCATCACAGCCCCTGAACGCATTGTGTAAGAATTTCTCTCTCTTTCACTGTCTTTGTTTCATGGGTGTTTCAAAGTAATTTATTTTTATAATGGGGTTTAGCTGCTTTTCACTGCTGTGTTTATGCCGCTTTACACCCACTTGACACACTAACAGAGAGATATCAATACATAGTTTTTACGACTATTATTAGTCAGATATATTCTTGTGCGGTGAATAGGGCGTGTTGAGTCCAGTTCTCTGAGCAAGGAGTAGGTCTTGTCTATTACATACTGGGTTTATGGAATGGTATCTGAGCTAATTTGATACCCTTGTTTTATGTATCACCCCACCTCTCCTTTCCCGTTAAGCAGCCATAGTGTGTTTTCTGCATGTGTGACTCTGTTCTGTTTTGTAATTCAGTTCAAGTGTAACGGTTTTTACATTCCCTCTATCAGTGATACCTTATGAGAAGTGTCCTTTTCTGTGTGACTTATTTCACTTAGAATCGTCGTACCTAAATCCACTCATCATGCTGCTACTAACCTTACGACATTGATTTCCTGGCTGAGTGATATTCCATTGTACATAAGGACCACAACTTCTTTATCCATTTTTCTCTTTCCTGGGATATTTAAGGTGGAATGAAGTGGAGGTCCTGGTCAACAGAGCAGCCCTAAACTTTGGGGTGCTTGTGTCTTGCTGATTTTTCATTTTCCCAATTTATACCCCCATGAGTGGAAGTGCCCTATGCTCTCTAAGCTGTGTTTTTCAGATGTTTCAGGACTCACCGGACACTTCTCCAGAGTGGCTGTTGGCAATTTACATCCCGCCCATCAGTGTAGCAAGGCTCCCATTTCTCCATGGCCTGTCCTGCATTTCTGGTTTTGACACTTTTTTCAGCATGGCCCTTTTGACCGATGGGAAGCGAGACTTCTTTGTAGCGCTGATTTGCCTTTCCAGGTTGCTTGGTTGGCCAAAAAGGGCGTATGCGTTTTTTCCTGAATATATTCAGGAAAAAACGCATACGCCCTTTTTGGCCAAGGGCATCATTGTCAACGTTTTGCCGCTTTTCATGTGCTTTAAAGGCGATTCGTATCTACCTCCTGAAATCTGTTTCCTGCAATTCTGCCTTGATTTCAAATCCTCTTCTTTGCCTCCCCTCAATATATTTGTGGACGAGAGTTATCATTTATAACTCTGCAGGTTTGTGAATTGCAGTGCCCTGAACCTCCATTTTACAACTCGTTTTTATGGGAGCTGGCCGCAAAATCGCAGAATGGCTTCAGGCCCTGTTCTGGTTCCGGGGGTCAGGCTGAGCCTGTGGTTAATTCTTCTTTCTGATGGGAAAATAGAGTGACCTGTGCCTGTCCCAACACCAAGAGCTAGTCTCTCGTTGGTTCCACGTCTTCCCGTTTATCCTCAGGACAAATTGCAACCTGTACGGAACAGGAGGTTAAAGGTGCTGATGCTCCAAGTAGGGAGCTTGCTAGTAAAGCGGCTGGAATTGCGAACCCGGGCACAAGGAGATGAGAAATGAGGTGCGTTTTAGAAACCTTTCCCCATCACACGGTGTACCATCTTCTGGGTTTCTCATGCATGTTTTTGATGTAGGAAGATGCCCTTGAACCTGGAGATTTGGGACCCATGCGATGGGTACCATGCAGTATTACTTTAAAGGGTCTGCGTTTGCTCACCCAACCTCACCAAACCTCTCAGCCCCAAGAGTGTCCACCCTTATGTCTCATCCAGCTGTGCGTCTAGATATGGTCAATCCAGGTTGCATCACAGCCCCTGAACGCATTGTGTAAGAATTTCTCTCTCTTTCACTGTCTTTGTTTCATGGGTGTTTCAAAGTAATTTATTTTTATAATGGGGTTTAGCTTCTTTTCACTGCTGTGTTTATGCCGCTTTACACCCACTTGACACACTAACAGAGAGATATCAATACATAGGTTTTACGATTATTATTAGTCAGATATATTCTTGTGCGGTGAATAGGGCGTGTTGAGTCCAGTTCTCTGAGCAAGGAGTAGGTCTTGTCTATTACATATTGGGTTTATGGAATGGTATCTGAGCTAATTTGATACCCTTGTTTTATGTATCACCCCACCTCACCTTTCCCGTTAAGCAGCCATAGTGTGTTTTCTACATGTGTGACTCTGTTCTGTTTTGTAATTCAGTTCAAATGTAACGGTTTTTACATTCCCTCTATCAGTGATACCTTATGAGAAGTGTCCTTTTCTGTGTGACTTATTTCACTTAGAATCGTCGTACCTAAATCCACTCATCATGCTGCTACTAACCTTACGACATTGATTTCCTGGCTGAGTGATATTCCATTGTACATAAGGACCACAACTTCTTTATCCATTTTTCTCTTTCCTGGGATATTTAAGGTGGAATGAAGTGGAGGTCCTGGTCAACAGAGCAGCCCTCAACTTTGGGGTGCTTGTGTCTTGCTGATTTTTAATTTTCCCAATTTATACCCACATGAGTGGAAGTGCCCTATGCTCTCTAAGCTGTGTTTTTCAGATGTTTCAGGACTCACCGGACACTTCTCCAGAGTGGCTCTTGGCAATTTACATCCCACCCATCAGTGGAGCAAGGCTCCCATTTCTCCATGGCCTGTCCTGCATTTCTGGTTTTGACACTTTTTTCAGCATGGCCCTTTTGACCGATGGGAAGCGAGACTTCTTTGTAGCGCTGATTTGCCTTTCCAGGTTGCTTGGTTGGCCAAAAAGGGCGTATGCGTTTTTTCCTGAATATATTCAGGAAAAAACGCATACGCCCTTTTTGGCCAAGGGCATCATTGTCAACGTTTTGCCGCTTTTCATGTGCTTTAAAGGCGATTCGTATCTACCTCCTGAAATCTGTTTCCTGCAATTCTGCCTTGATTTCAAATCCTCTTCTTTGCCTCCCCTCAATATATTTGTGGACGAGAGTTATCATTTATAACTCTGCAGGTTTGTGAATTGCAGTGCCCTGAACCTCCATTTTACAACTCGTTTTTATGGGAGCTGGCCGCAAAATCGCAGAATGGCTTCAGGCCCTGTTCTGGTTCCGGGGGTCAGGCTGAGCCTGTGGTTAATTCTTCTTTCTGATGGGAAAATAGAGTGACCTGTGCCTGTCCCAACACCAAGAGCTAGTCTCTCGTTGGTTCCACTTCTTCCCGTTTATCCTAAGGACAAATTGCAACCTGTATGGAACAGGAGGTTAAAGGTGCTGATGCTCCAAGTAGGGAGCTTGCTAGTAAAGCAGCTGGAATGGCGAACCCGGGCACAAGGAGATGAGAAATGAGGTGCGTTTCAGAAACCTTTCCCCATCACACGGTGTAGCATCTTCTGGGTTTCTCATGCATGTTTTTGATGTAGGAAGATGCCCTTGAACCTGGAGATTTGGGACCCATGCGATGGGTACCACGCAGTATTTCTTTAAAGGGTCTGCGTTTGCTCACCCAACCTCACCAAACCTCTCAGCCCCAAGAGTGTCCACCCTTATGTCTCATCCAGCTGTGCGTCTAGATATGGTCAATCCAGGTTGCATCACAGCCCCTGAACGCATTGTGTAAGAATTTCTCTCTCTTTCACTGTCTTTGTTTCATGGGTGTTTCAAAGTAATTTATTTTTATAATGGGGTTTAGCTGCTTTTCACTGCTGTGTTTATGCCGCTTTACACCCACTTGACACACTAACAGAGAGATATCAATACATAGGTTTTACGATTATTATTAGTCAGATATATTCTTGTGCGGTGAATAGGGCGTGTTGAGTCCAGTTCTCTGAGCAAGGAGTAGGTCTTGTCTATTACATATTGGGTTTATGGAACGGTATCTGAGCTAATTTGATACCCTTGTTTTATGTATCACCCCACCTCACCTTTCCCGTTAAGCAGCCATAGTGTGTTTTCTGCATGTGTGACTCTGTTCTGTTTTGTAATTCAGTTCAAGTGTAACGGTTTTTACATTCCCTCTATCAGTGATACCTTATGAGAAGTGTCCTTTTCTGTGTGACTTATTTCACTTAGAATCGTCGTACCTAAATCCACTCATCATGCTGCTACTAACCTTACGACATTGATTTCCTGGCTGAGTGATATTCCATTGTACATAAGGACCACAACTTCTTTATCCATTTTTCTCTTTCCTGGGATATTGAAGGTGGAATGAAGTGGAGGTCCTGGTCAACAGAGCAGCCCTAAACTTTGGGGTGCTTGTGTCTTGCTGATTTTTAATTTTCCCAATTTATACCCCCATGAGTGGAAGTGCCCTATGTTCTCTAAGCTGTGTTTTTCAGATGTTTCAGGACTCACCGGACACTTCTCCAGAGTGGCTCTTGGCAATTTACATCCCGCCCATCAGTGTAGCAAGGCTCCCATTTCTCCATGGCCTGTCCTGCATTTCTGGTTTTGACACTTTTTTCAGCATGGCCCTTTTGACCAATGGGAAGCGAGTCTTCTTTGTAGCCCTGATTTGCCTTTCCAGGTTGCTTGGTTGGCCAAAAAGGGCGTATGCGTTTTTTCCTGAATATATTCAGGAAAAAACGCATACGCCCTTTTTGGCCAAGGGCATCATTGTCAACGTTTTGCCGCTTTTCATGTGCTTTAAAGGCGATTCGTATCTACCTCCTGAAATCTGTTTCCTGCAATTCTGCCTTGATTTCAAATCCTCTTCTTTGCCTTCCCTCAATATATTTGTGGACGAGAGTTATCATTTATAACTCTGCAGGTTTGTGAATTGCAGTGCCCTGAACCTCCATTTTACAACTCGTTTTTATGGGAGCTGGCCGCAAAATCGCAGAATGGCTTCAGGCCCTGTTCTGGTTCCGGGGGTCAGGCTGAGCCTGTGGTTAATTCTTCTTTCTGATGGGAAAATAGAGTGACCTGTGCCTGTCCCAACACCAAGAGCTAGTCTCTCGTTGGTTCCACGTCTTCCCGTTTATCCTCAGGACAAATTGCAACCTGTACGGAACAGGAGGTTAAAGGTGCTGATGCTCCAAGTAGGGAGCTTGCTAGTAAAGTGGCTGGAACGGCGAACCCGGGCACAAGGAGATGAGAAATGTGGTACGTTTTAGAAACCTTTCCCCATCACACGGTGTACCGTCTTCTGGGTTTCTCATGCATGTTTTTGATGTAGGAAGATGCCCTTGAACCTGGAGATTTGGGACCCATGCGATGGGTACCACGCAGTATTACTTTAAAGGGTCTGCGTTTGCTCACACAACCTCACCAAACCTCTCAGCCCCAAGAGTGTCCACCCTTATGTCTCATCCAGCTGTGCGTCTAGATATGGTCAATCCAGGTTGCATCACAGCCCCTGAACGCATTGTGTAAGAATTTCTCTCTCTTTCACTGTCTTTGTTTCATGGGTGTTTCAAAGTAATTTATTTTTATAATGGGGTTTAGCTGCTTTTCACTGCTGTGTTTATGCCGCTTTACACCCACTTGACACACTAACAGAGAGATATCAATACATAGGTTTTACGATTATTATTAGTCAGATATATTCTTGTGCGGTGAATAGGGCGTGTTGAGTCCAGTTCTCTGAGCAAGGAGTAGGTCTTGTCTATTACATATTGGGTTTATGGAACGGTATCTGAGCTAATTTGATACCCTTGTTTTATGTATCACCCCACCTCACCTTTCCCGTTAAGCAGCCATAGTGTGTTTTCTGCATGTGTGACTCTGTTCTGTTTTGTAATTCAGTTCAAATGTAACGGTTTTTACATTCCCTCTATCAGTGATACCTTATGAGAAGTGTCCTTTTCTGTGTGACTTATTTCACTTAGAATCGTCGTACCTAAATCCACTCATCATGCTGCTACTAACCTTACGACATTGATTTCCTGGCTGAGTGATATTCCATTGTACATAAGGACCACAACTTCTTTATCCATTTTTCTCTTTCCTGGGATATTTAAGGTGGAATGAAGTGGAGGTCCTGGTCAACAGAGCAGCCCTAAACTTTGGGGTGCTTGTGTCTTGCTGATTTTTCATTTTCCCAATTTATACCCCCATGAGTGGAAGTGCCCTATGTTCTCTAAGCTGTGTTTTTCAGATGTTTCAGGACTCACCGGACACTTCTCCAGAGTGGCTCTTGGCAATTTACATCCCGCCCATCAGTGTAGCAAGGCTCCCATTTCTCCATGGCCTGTCCTGCATTTCTGGTTTTGACACTTTTTTCAGCATGGCCCTTTTGACCAATGGGAAGCGAGTCTTCTTTGTAGCCCTGATTTGCCTTTCCAGGTTGCTTGGTTGGCCAAAAAGGGCGTATGCGTTTTTTCCTGAATATATTCAGGAAAAAACGCATACGCCCTTTTTGGCCAAGGGCATCATTGTCAACGTTTTGCCGCTTTTCATGTGCTTTAAAGGCGATTCGTATCTACCTCCTGAAATCTGTTTCCTGCAATTCTGCCTTGATTTCAAATCCTCTTCTTTGCCTTCCCTCAATATATTTGTGGACGAGAGTTATCATTTATAACTCTGCAGGTTTGTGAATTGCAGTGCCCTGAACCTCCATTTTACAACTCGTTTTTATGGGAGCTGGCCGCAAAATCGCAGAATGGCTTCAGGCCCTGTTCTGGTTCCGGGGGTCAGGCTGAGCCTGTGGTTAATTCTTCTTTCTGATGGGAAAATAGAGTGACCTGTGCCTGTCCCAACACCAAGAGCTAGTCTCTCGTTGGTTCCACGTCTTCCCGTTTATCCTCAGGACAAATTGCAACCTGTACGGAACAGGAGGTTAAAGGTGCTGATGCTCCAAGTAGGGAGCTTGCTAGTAAAGCGGCTGGAATGGCGAACCCGGGCACAAGGAGATGAGAAATGAGGTGCGTTTTAGAAACCTTTCCCCATCACACGGTGTACCATCTTCTGGGTTTCTCATGCATGTTTTTGATGTAGGAAGATGCCCTTGAACCTGGAGATTTGGGACCCATGCGATGGGTACCACGCAGTATTCCTTTAAAGGGTCTGCGTTTGCTCACCCAACCTCACCAAACCTCTCAGCCCCAAGAGTGTCCACCCTTATGTCTCATCCAGCTGTGCGTCTAGATATGGTCAATCCAGGATGCATCACAGCCCCTGAACGCATTGTGTAAGAATTTCTCTCTCTTTCACTGTCTTTGTTTCATGGGTGTTTCAAAGTAATTTATTTTTATAATGGGGTTTAGCTGCTTTTCACTGCTGTGTTTATGCCGCTTTACACCCACTTGACACACTAACAGAGAGATATCAATACATAGGTTTTACGATTATTATTAGTCAGATATATTCTTGTGCGGTGAATAGGGCGTGTTGAGTCCAGTTCTCTGAGCAAGGAGTAGGTCTTGTCTATTACATATTGGGTTTATGGAACGGTATCTGAGCTAATTTGATACCCTTGTTTTATGTATCACCCCACCTCACCTTTCCCGTTAAGCAGCCATAGTGTGTTTTCTGCATGTGTGACTCTGTTCTGTTTTGTAATTCAGTTCAAGTGTAACGGTTTTTACATTCCCTCTATCAGTGATACCTTATGAGAAGTGTCCTTTTCTGTGTGACTTATTTCACTTAGAATCGTCGTACCTAAATCCACTCATCATGCTGCTACTAGCCTTATGACATTGATTTCATGGCTGAGTGATATTCCATTGTACATAAGGACCACAACTTCTTTACCCATTTTTCTCTTTCCTGGGATATTTAAGGTGGAATGAAGTGGAGGTCCTTGTCAACAGAGCAGCCCTAAACTTTGGGGTGCTTGTGTCTTGCTGATTTTTCATTTTCCCAATTCATACCCCCATGAGTGGAAGTGCCCTATGCTCTCTAAGCTGTGTTTTTTAGATGTTTCAGGACTCACCGTACACTTCTCCAGAGTGGCTGCTGGCAATTTACATCCCGCCTATTAGTGTAGCAAGGCTCCCATTTCTCCATGGCCTGTCCTGCATTTCTGGTTTTGACACTTTTTTCAGCATGGCCCTTTTGACCGATGGGAAGCGAGACTTGCTTGTAGCGCTCATTTGCCTTTCCAGTTTGCTTGGTTGGCCAAAAAGGGCGTATGCGTTTTTTCCTGAATATATTCAGGAAAAAACGCATACGCCCTTTTTGGCCAAGGGCATCATTGTCAACGTTTTGCCGCTTTTCATGTGCTTTAAATGCGATTCGAATCTACCTAATGAAATCTCTTTCCTGCAATTCTGCCTTGATTTCAAATCCTCTTCTTTGCCTTCCCTCAATATATTTGTGGACGAGAGTTATCATTTATAACTCTGCAGGTTTGTGAATTGCAGTGACCTGAACCTCCATTTTACAACTCGTTTTTATGGGAGCTGGCGGCAAAATCGCAGAATGGCTTCAGGCCCTGTTCTGGTTCCGGGGGGCAGGCTGAGCCTGTGGTTAATTCTTCTTTCTGATGGGAAAATAGAGTGACCTGTGCCTGTCCCAACACCAAGAGCTAGTCTCTCGTTGGTTCCACGTCTTCCCGTTTATCCTCAGGACAAATTGCAACCTGTACGGAACAGGAGGTTAAAGGTGCTGATGCTCCAAGTAGGGAGCTTGCTAGTAAAGCGGCTGGAATGGCGAACCCGGGCACAAGGAGATGAGAAATGAGGTGCGTTTTAGAAACCTTTCCCCATCACACGGTGTACCATCTTCTGGGTTTCTCATGCATGTTTTCGATGTAGGAAGATGCCCTTGAACCTGGAGATTTGGGACCCATGCGATGGGTACCATGCAGTATTACTTTAAAGGGTCTGCGTTTGCTCACCCAACCTCACCAAACCTCTGAGCCCCAAGAGTGTCCACCCTTATGTCTGATCCAGCTGTGAGTCTAGATATGGTCAATCCAGGTTGCATCACAGCCCCTGAACGCATTGTGTAAGAATTTCTCTCTCTTTCACTGTCTTTGTTTCATGGGTGTTTCAAAGTAATTTATTTTTATAATGGGGTTTAGCTCCTTTTCACTGCTGTGTTTATGCCGCTTTACACCCACTTGACACACTAACAGAGAGATATCAATACATAGGTTTTACGATTATTATTAGTCAGATATATTCTTCTGCGGTGAATAGGGCATGTTGAGTCCAGTTCTCTGAGCAAGGAGTAGGTCTTGTCTATTACATATTGGGTTTATGGAATGGTATCTGAGCTAATTTGATACCCTTGTTTTATGTATCACCCCACCTCACCTTTCCCGTTAAGCAGCCATAGTGTGTTTTCTGCATGTGTGACTCTGTTCTGTTTTGTAATTCAGTTCAAGTGTAACGGTTTTTACATTCCCTCTATCAGTGATACCTTATGAGAAGTGTCCTTTTCTGTGTGACTTATTTCACTTAGAATCGTCGTACCTAAATCCACTCATCATGCTGCTACTAGCCTTATGACATTGATTTCATGGCTGAGTGATATTCCATTGTACATAAGGACCACAACTTCTTTACCCATTTTTCTCTTTCCTGGGATATTTAAGGTGGAATGAAGTGGAGGTCCTTGTCAACAGAGCAGCCCTAAACTTTGGGGTGCTTGTGTCTTGCTGATTTTTCATTTTCCCAATTCATACCCCCATGAGTGGAAGTGCCCTATGCTCTCTAAGCTGTGTTTTTCAGATGTTTCAGGACTCACCGTACACTTCTCCAGAGTGGCTGTTGGCAATTTACATCCCGCCCATCAGTGTAGCAAGGCTCCCATTTCTCCATGGCCTGTCCTGCATTTCTGGTTTTGACACTTTTTTCAGCATGGCCCTTTTGACCGATGGGAAGCGAGACTTGTTTGTAGCGCTGATTTGCCTTTCCAGGTTGCTTGGTTGGCCAAAAAGGGCGTATGCGTTTTTTCCTGAATATATTCAGGAAAAAACGCATACGCCCTTTTTGGCCAAGGGCATCATTGTCAACGTTTTGCCGCTTTTCATGTGCTTTAAAGGCGATTCGAATCTACCTCCTGAAATCTCATTCCTGCAATTCTGCCTTGATTTCAAATCCTCTTCTTTGCCTTCCCTCAATATATTTGTGGACGAGAGTTATCATTTATAACTCTGCAGGTTTGTGAATTGCAGTGCCCTGAACCTCCATTTTACAACTCGTTTTTATGGGAGCTGGCGGCAAAATCGCAGAATGGCTTTAGGCCCTGTTTTGGTTCCGGGGGGCAGGCTGAGCCTGTGGTTAATTCTTCTTTCTGATGGGAAAATAGAGTGACCTGTGCCTGTCCCAACACCAAGAGCTAGTCTCTCGTTGGTTCCATGTCTTCCCGTTTATCCTCAGGACAAATTGCAACCTGTACGGAACAGGAGGTTAAAGGTGCTGATGCTCCAAGTAGGGAGCTTGCTAGTAAAGCGGCTGGAATGGCGAACCCGGGCACAAGGCGATGAGAAATGAGGTGCGTTTTAGAAACCTTTCCCCATCACACGGTGTACCATCTTCTGGGTTTCTCATGCATGTTTTTGATGTAGGAAGATGCCCTTGAACCTGGAGATTTGGGACCCATGCGATGGGTATCATGCAGTATTACTTTAAAGGGTCTGCGTTTGCTCACCCAACCTCACCAAACCTCTCAGCCCCAAGAGTGTCCACCCTTATGTCTGATCCAGCTGTGAGTCTAGATATGGTCAATCCAGGTTGCATCACAGCCCCTGAACGCATTGTGTAAGAATTTCTCTCTGTTTCACTGTCTTTGTTTCATGGGTGTTTCAAAGTAATTTATTTTTATAATGGGGTTTAGCTGCTTTTCACTGCTGTGTTTATGCCGCTTTACACCCACTTGACACACTAACAGAGAGATATCAATACATAGGTTTTACGATTATTATTAGTCAGATATATTCCTGTGCGGTGAATAGGGCGTGTTGAGTCCAGTTCTCTGAGCAAGGAGTAGGTCTTGTCTATTACATATTGGGTTTATGGAATGGTATCTGAGCTAATTTGATACCCTTGTTTTATGTATCACCCCACCTCACCTTTCCCGTTAAGCAGCCATAGTGTGTTTTCTGCATGTGTGACTCTGTTCTGTTTTGTAATTCAGTTCAAGTGTAACGGTTTTTACATTCCCTCTATCAGTGATACCTTATGAGAAGTGTCCTTTTCTGTGTGACTTATTTCACTTAGAATCGTCGTACCTAAATCCACTCATCATGCTGCTACTAGCCTTATGACATTGATTTCATGGCTGAGTGATATTCCATTGTACATAAGGACCACAACTTCTTTACCCATTTTTCTTTTCCTGGGATATTTAAGGTGGAATGAAGTGGAGGTCCTTGTCAACAGAGCAGCCCTAAACTTTGGGGTGCTTGTGTCTTGCTGATTTTTCATTTTCCCAATTCATACCCCCATGAGTGGAAGTGCCCTATGCTCTCTAAGCTGTGTTTTTTAGATGTTTCAGGACTCACCGTACACTTCTCCAGAGTGGCTGTTGGCAATTTACATCCCGCCCATCAGTGTAGCAAGGCTCCCATTTCTCCATGGCCTGTCCTGCATTTCTGGTTTTGACACTTTTTTCAGCATGGCCCTTTTGACCGATGGGAAGCGAGACTTGTTTGTAGCGCTGATTTGCCTTTCCAGGTTGCTTGGTTGGCCAAAAAGGGCGTATGCGTTTTTTCCTGAATATATTCAGGAAAAAACGCATACGCCCTTTTTGGCCAAGGGCATCATTGTCAACGTTTTGCCGCTTTTCATGTGCTTTAAATGCGATTCGAATCTACCTCCTGAAATCTCTTTCCTGCAATTCTGCCTTGATTTCAAATCCTCTTCTTTGCCTTCCCTCAATATATTTGTGGACGAGAGTTATCATTTATAACTCTGCAGGTTTGTGAATTGCAGTGACCTGAACCTCCATTTTACAACTCGTTTTTATGGGAGCTGGCGGCAAAATCGCAGAATGGCTTCAGGCCCTGTTCTGGTTCCGGGGGGCAGGCTGAGCCTGTGGTTAATTCTTCTTTCTGATGGGAAAATAGAGTGACCTGTGCCTGTCCCAACACCAAGAGCTAGTCTCTCGTTGGTTCCACGTCTTCCCGTTTATCCTCAGGACAAATTGCAACCTGTACGGAACAGGAGGTTAAAGGTGCTGATGCTCCAAGTAGGGAGCTTGCTAGTAAAGCGGCTGGAATGGCGAACCCGGGCACAAGGCGATGAGAAATGAGGTACGTTTTAGAAACCTTTCCCCATCACACTGTGTACCATCTTCTGGGTTTCTCATGCATGTTTTTGATGTAGGAAGATGCCCTTGAAGCTGGAGATTTGGGACCCATGCGATGGGTACCATGCAGTATTACTTTAAAGGGTCCGCGTTTGCTCACCCAACCTCACCAAACCTCTCAGCCCCAAGAGTGTCCACCCTTATGTCTGATCCAGCTATGAGTCTAGATATGGTCAATCCAGGTTGCATCACAGCCCCTGAACGCATTGTGTAAGAATTTCTCTCTCTTTCACTGTCTTTGTTTCATGGGTGTTTCAAAGTAATTTATTTTTATAATGGGGTTTAGCTGCTTTTCACTGCTGTGTTTATGCCGCTTTACACCCACTTGACACACTAACAGAGAGATATCAATACATAGGTTTTACGATTATTATTAGTCAGATATATTCTTCTGCGGTGAATAGGGCATGTTGAGTCCAGTTCTCTGAGCAAGGAGTAGGTCTTGTCTATTACATATTGGGTTTATGGAATGGTATCTGAGCTAATTTGATACCCTTGTTTTATGTATCACCCCACCTCACCTTTCCCGTTAAGCAGCCATAGTGTGTTTTCTGCATGTGTGACTCTGTTCTGTTTTGTAATTCAGTTCAAGTGTAACGGTTTTTACATTCCCTCTATCAGTGATACCTTATGAGAAGTGTCCTTTTCTGTGTGACTTATTTCACTTAGAATCGTCGTACCTAAATCCACTCATCATGCTGCTACTAGCCTTATGACATTGATTTCATGGCTGAGTGATATTCCATTGTACATAAGGACCACAACTTCTTTACCCATTTTTCTCTTTCCTGGGATATTTAAGGTGGAATGAAGTGGAGGTCCTTGTCAACAGAGCAGCCCTAAACTTTGGGGTGCTTGTGTCTTGCTGATTTTTCATTTTCCCAATTCATACCCCCATGAGTGGAAGTGCCCTATGCTCTCTAAGCTGTGTTTTTCAGATGTTTCAGGACTCACCGGACACTTCTCCAGAGTGGCTGTTGGCAATTTACATCCCGCCCATCAGTGTAGCAAGGCTCCCATTTCTCCATGGCCTGTCCTGCATTTCTGGTTTTGACACTTTTTTCAGCATGGCCCTTTTGACCGATGGGAAGCGAGACTTGTTTGTAGAGCTGATTTGCCTTTCCAGGTTGCTTGGTTGGCCAAAAAGGGCGTATGCGTTTTTTCCTGAATATATTCAGGAAAAAACGCATACGCCCTTTTTGGCCAAGGGCATCATTGTCAACGTTTTGCCGCTTTTCATGTGCTTTAAAGGCGATTCGAATCTACCTCCTGAAATCTCATTCCTGCAATTCTGCCTTGATTTCAAATCCTCTTCTTTGCCTTCCCTCAATATATTTGTGGACGAGAGTTATCATTTATAACTCTGCAGGTTTGTGAATTGCAGTGCCCTGAACCTCCATTTTACAACTCTTTTTTATGGGAGCTGGCGGCAAAATCGCAGAATGGCTTTAGGCCCTGTTCTGGTTCCGGGGGGCAGGCTGAGCCTGTGGTTAATTCTTCTTTCTGATGGGAAAATAGAGTGACCTGTGCCTGTCCCAACACCAAGAGCTAGTCTCTCGTTGGTTCCATGTCTTCCCGTTTATCCTCAGGACAAATTGCAACCTGTACGGAACAGGAGGTTAAAGGTGCTGATGCTCCAAGTAGGGAGCTTGCTAGTAAAGCGGCTGGAATGGCGAACCCGGGCACAAGGCGATGAGAAATGAGGTGCGTTTTAGAAACCTTTCCCCATCACACGGTGTACCATCTTCTGGGTTTCTCATGCATGTTTTTGATGTAGGAAGATGCCCTTGAACCTGAAGATTTGGGACCCATGCGATGGGTATCATGCAGTATTACTTTAAAGGGTCTGCGTTTGCTCACCCAACCTCACCAAACCTCTCAGCCCCAAGAGTGTCCACCCTTATGTCTGATCCAGCTGTGAGTCTAGATATGGTCAATCCAGGTTGCATCACAGCCCCTGAACGCATTGTGTAAGAATTTCTCTCTCTTTCACTGTCTTTGTTTCATGGGTGTTTCAAAGTAATTTATTTTTATAATGGGGTTTAGCTGCTTTTCACTGCTGTGTTTATGCCGCTTTACACCCACTTGACACACTAACAGAGAAATATCAATACATAGGTTTTACGATTATTATTAGTCAGATATATTCTTGTGCGGTGAATAGGGCGTGTTGAGTCCAGTTCTCTGAGCAAGGAGTAGGTCTTGTCTATTACATATTGGGTTTATGGAATGGTATCTGAGCTAATTTGATACCCTTGTTTTATGTATCACCCCACCTCACCTTTCCCGTTAAGCAGCCATAGTGTGTTTTCTGCATGTGTGACTCTGTTCTGTTTTGTAATTCAGTTCAAGTGTAACGGTTTTTACATTCCCTCTATCAGTGATACCTTATGAGAAGTGTCCTTTTCTGTGTGACTTATTTCACTTAGAATCGTCGTACCTAAATCCACTCATCATGCTGCTACTAGCCTTATGACATTGATTTCATGGCTGAGTGATATTCCATTGTACATGAGGACCACAACTTCTTTACCCATTTTTCTCTTTCCTGGGATATTTAAGGTGGAATGAAGTGGAGGTCCTTGTCAACAGAGCAGCCCTAAACTTTGGGGTGCTTGTGTCTTGCTGATTTTTCATTTTCCCAATTTATACCCCCATGAGTGGAAGTGCCCTATGCTCTCTAAGCTGTGTTTTTTAGATGTTTCAGGACTCACCGTACACTTCTCCAGAGTGGCTGCTGGCAATTTACATCCCGCCTATTAGTGTAGCAAGGCTCCCATTTCTCCATGGCCTGTCCTGCATTTCTGGTTTTGACACTTTTTTCAGCATGGCCCTTTTGACCGATGGGAAGCGAGACTTGCTTGTAGCGCTGATTTGCCTTTCCAGTTTGCTTGGTTGGCCAAAAAGGGCGTATGCGTTTTTTCCTGAATATATTCAGGAAAAAACGCATACGCCCTTTTTGGCCAAGGGCATCATTGTCAACGTTTTGCCGCTTTTCATGTGCTTTAAATGCGATTCGAATCTACCTAATGAAATCTCTTTCCTGCAATTCTGCCTTGATTTCAAATCCTCTTCTTTGCCTTCCCTCAATATATTTGTGGACGAGAGTTATCATTTATAACTCTGCAGGTTTGTGAATTGCAGTGCCCTGAACCTCCATTTTACAACTCGTTTTTATGGGAGCTGGCGGCAAAATCGCAGAATGGCTTCAGGCCCTGTTCTGGTTCCTGGGGGCAGGATGAGCCTGTGGTTAATTCTTCTTTCTGATGGGAAAATAGAGTGACCTGTGCCTGTCCCAACACCAAGAGCTAGTCTCTCGTTGGTTCCACGTCTTCCCGTTTATCCTCAGGACAAATTGCAACCTGTACGGAACAGGAGGTTAAAGGTGCTGATGCTCCAAGTAGGGAGCTTGCTAGTAAAGCGGCTGGAATGGCGAACCCGGGCACAAGGCGATGAGAAATGAGGTGCGTTTTAGAAACCTTTCCCCATCACACGGTGTACCATCTTCTGGGTTTCTCATGCATGTTTTTGATGTAGGAAGATGCCCTTGAACCTGGAGATTTGGGACCCATGCGATGGGTATCATGCAGTATTACTTTAAAGGGTCTGCGTTTGCTCACCCAACCTCACCAAACCTCTCAGCCCCAAGAGTGTCCACCCTTATGTCTGATCCAGCTGTGAGTCTAGATATGGTCAATCCAGGTTGCATCACAGCCCCTGAACGCATTGTGTAAGAATTTCTCTCTCTTTCACTGTCTTTGTTTCATGGGTGTTTCAAAGTAATTTATTTTTATAATGGGGTTTAGCTGCTTTTCACTGCTGTGTTTATGCCGCTTTACACCCACTTGACACACTAACAGAGAGATATCAATACATAGGTTTTACGATTATTATTAGTCAGATATATTCTTGTGCGGTGAATAGGGCGTGTTGAGTCCAGTTCTCTGAGCAAGGAGTAGGTCTTGTCTATTACATATTGGGTTTATGGAATGGTATCTGAGCTAATTTGATACCCTTGTTTTATGTATCACCCCACCTCACCTTTCCCGTTAAGCAGCCATAGTGTGTTTTCTGCATGTGTGACTCTGTTCTGTTTTGTAATTCAGTTCAAGTGTAACGGTTTTTACATTCCCTCTATCAGTGATACCTTATGAGAAGTGTCCTTTTCTGTGTGACTTATTTCACTTAGAATCGTCGTACCTAAATCCACTCATCATGCTGCTACTAGCCTTATGACATTGATTTCATGGCTGAGTGATATTCCATTGTACATAAGGACCACAACTTCTTTACCCATTTTTCTCTTTCCTGGGATATTTAAGGTGGAATGAAGTGGAGGTCCTTGTCAACAGAGCAGCCCTAAACTTTGGGGTGCTTGTGTCTTGCTGATTTTTCATTTTCCCAATTCATACCCCCATGAGTGGAAGTGCCCTATGCTCTCTAAGCTGTGTTTTTTAGATGTTTCAGGACTCACCGTACACTTCTCCAGAGTGGCTGCTGGCAATTTACATCCCGCCTATTAGTGTAGCAAGGCTCCCATTTCTCCATGGCCTGTCCTGCATTTCTGGTTTTGACACTTTTTTCAGCATGGCCCTTTTGACCGATGGGAAGCGAGACTTGCTTGTAGCGCTGATTTGCCTTTCCAGTTTGCTTGGTTGGCCAAAAAGGGCGTATGCGTTTTTTCCTGAATATATTCAGGAAAAAACGCATACGCCCTTTTTGGCCAAGGGCATCATTGTCAACGTTTTGCCGCTTTTCATGTGCTTTAAATGCGATTCGAATCTACCTAATGAAATCTCTTTCCTGCAATTCTGCCTTGATTTCAAATCCTCTTCTTTGCCTTCCCTCAATATATTTGTGGACGAGAGTTATCATTTATAACTCTGCAGGTTTGTGAATTGCAGTGCCCTGAACCTCCATTTTACAACTCGTTTTTATGGGAGCTGGCGGCAAAATCGCAGAATGGCTTCAGGCCCTGTTCTGGTTCCTGGGGGCAGGATGAGCCTGTGGTTAATTCTTCTTTCTGATGGGAAAATAGAGTGACCTGTGCCTGTCCCAACACCAAGAGCTAGTCTCTCGTTGGTTCCACGTCTTCCCGTTTATCCTCAGGACAAATTGCAACCTGTACGGAACAGGAGGTTAAAGGTGCTGATGCTCCAAGTAGGGAGCTTGCTAGTAAAGCGGCTGGAATGGCGAACCCGGGCACAAGGCGATGAGAAATGAGGTGCGTTTTAGAAACCTTTCCCCATCACATGGTGTACCATCTTCTGGGTTTCTCATGCATGTTTTTGATGTAGGAAGATGCCCTTGAAACTGGAGATTTGGGACCCATGCGATGGGTACCATGCAGTATTACTTTAAAGGGTCTGCGTTTGCTCACCCAACCTCACCAAACCTCTCAGCCCCAAGAGTGTCCACCCTTATGTCTGATCCAGCTGTGAGTCTAGATATGGTCAATCCAGGTTGCATCACAGCCCCTGAACGCATTGTGTAAGAATTTCTCTCTGTTTCACTGTCTTTGTTTCATGGGTGTTTCAAAGTAATTTATTTTTATAATGGGGTTTAGCTGCTTTTCACTGCTGTGTTTATGCCACTTTACACCCACTTGACACACTAACAGAGAGATATCAATACATAGGTTTTACGATTATTATTAGTCAGATATATTCTTGTGCGGTGAATAGGGCGTGTTGAGTCCAGTTCTCTGAGCAAGGAGTAGGTCTTGTCTATTACATATTGGGTTTATGGAATGGTATCTGAGCTAATTTGATACCCTTGTTTTATGTATCACCCCACCTCACCTTTCCCGTTAAGCAGCCATAGTGTGTTTTCTGCATGTGTGTCTCTGTTCTGTTTTGTAATTCAGTTCAAGTGTAACGGTTTTTACATTCCCTCTATCAGTGATACCTTATGAGAAGTGTCCTTTTCTGTGTGACTTATTTCACTTAGAATCGTCGTACCTAAATCCACTCATCATGCTGCTACTAGCCTTATGACATTGATTTCATGGCTGAGTGATATTCCATTGTACATAAGGACCACAACTTCTTTACCCATTTTTCTCTTTCCTGGGATATTTAAGGTGGAATGAAGTGGAGGTCCTTGTCAACAGAGCAGCCCTAAACTTTGGGGTGCTTGTGTCTTGCTGATTTTTCATTTTCCCAATTTATACCCCCATGAGTGGAAGTGCCCTATGCTCTCTAAGCTGTGTTTTTCAGATGTTTCAGGACTCACCGGACACTTCTACAGAGTGGCTCTTGGCAATTTACATCCCACCCATCAGTGTAGCAAGGCTCCCATTTCTCCATGGCCTGTCCTGCATTTCTGGTTTTGACACTTTTTTCAGCATGGCCCTTTTAACCGATGGGAAGCGAGACTTCTTTGTAGTGCTGATTTGCCTTTCCAGGTTGCTTGGTTGGCCAAAAAGGGCGCATGCGTTTTTTCCTGAATATATTCAGGAAAAAACGCATGTGCCCTTTTTGGCCAAGGGCATCATTGTCAACGTTTTGCCGCTTTTCATGTGCTTTAAAGGCGATTCGAATCTACCTCCTGAAATCTGTTTCCTGCAATTCTGCCTTGATTTCAAATCCTCTTCTTTGCCTTCCCTCAATATATTTGTGGACGAGAGTTATCATTTATAACTCTGCAGGTTTGTGAATTGCAGTGCCCTGAACCTCCATTTTACAACTCGTTTTTATGGGAGCTGGCCACAAAATCGCAGAATGGCTTCAGGCCCTGTTCTGGTTCCGGGGGGCAGGCTGAGCCTGTGGTTAATTCTTCTTTCTGATGGGAAAATAGAGTGACCTGTGCCTGTCCCAACACCAAGAGCTAGTCTCTCGTTGGTTCCACGTCTTCCCGTTTATCCTCAGGACAAATTGCAACCTGTATGGAACAGGAGGTTAAAGGTGCTGATGCTCCAAGTAGGGAGCTTGCTAGTAAAGCGGCTGGAATGGCGAACCCGGGCACAAGGAGATGAGAAATGAGGTGCGTTTTAGAAACCTTTCCCCATCACACGGTGTACCATCTTCTGGGTTTCTCATGCATGTTTTTGATGTAGGAAGATGCCCTTGAACCTGGAGATTTGGGACCCATGCGATGGGTACCACGCAGTATTACTTTAAAGGGTCTGCGTTTGCTCACCCAACCTCACCAAACCTCTCAGCCCCAAGAGTGTCCACCCTTATGTCTCATCCAGCTGTGGGTCTAGATATGGTCAATCCAGGTGGCATCACAGCCCCTGAACGCATTGTGTAAGAATTTCTCTCTCTTTCACTGTCTTTGTTTCATGGGTGTTTCAAAGTAATTTATTTTTATAATGGGGTTTAGCTGCTTTTCACTGCTGTGTTTATGCCGCTTTATACCCACTTGACACACTAACAGAGAGATATCAATACATAGGTTTTACGATTATTATTAGTCAGATATATTCTTGTGCGGTGAATAGGGCGTGTTGAGTCCAGTTCTCTGAGCAAGGAGTAGGTCTTGTCTATTACATATTGGGTTTATGGAACGATATCTGAGCTAATTTGATACCCTTGTTTTATGTATCACCCCACCTCACCTTTCCCGTTAAGCAGCCATAGTGTGTTTTCTGCATGTGTGACTCTGTTCTGTTTTGTAATTCAGTTCAAGTGTAACGGTTTTTACATTCCCTCTATCAGTGATACCTTATGAGAAGTGTCCTTTTCTGTGTGACTTATTTCACTTAGAATCGTCATACCTAAATCCAGTCATCATGCTGCTACTAACCTTACGACATTGATTTCCTGGCTGAGTGATATTCCATTGTACATAAGGACCACAACTTCTTTATCCATTTTTCTCTTTCCTGGGATATTTAAGGTGTAATGAAGTGGAGGTCCTGGTCAACAGAGCAGCCCTAAACTTTGGGGTGCTTGTGTCTTGCTGATTTTTAATTTTCCCAATTTATACCCCCATGAGTGGAAGTGCCCTATGCTCTCTAAGCTGTGTTTTTCAGATGTTTCAGGACTCACCGGACACTTCTCCAGAGTGGCTCTTGGCAATTTACATCCCGCCCATCAGTGTAGCAAGGCTCCCATTTCTCCATGGCCTGTCCTGCATTTCTGGTTTTGACACTTTTTTCAGCATGGCCCTTTTGGCCGATGGGAAGCGAGACTTCTTTGTGGCGCTGATTTGCCTTTCCAGGTTGCTTGGTTGGCCAAAAAGGGCGTATGCGTTTTTTCCTGAATATATTCAGGAAAAAACGCATACGCCCTTTTTGG
This sequence comes from Balaenoptera borealis, assembly GCF_965194805.1. Classification (NCBI taxonomy): domain Eukaryota; kingdom Metazoa; phylum Chordata; class Mammalia; order Artiodactyla; family Balaenopteridae; genus Balaenoptera; species Balaenoptera borealis. Next base: position 922,875 of record NW_028123977.1, on the reverse strand, counting down.
CCAAGGGCATCATTGTCAACGTTTTGCCGCTTTTCATGTGCTTTAAAGGCGATTCGTATCTACCTCCTGAAATCTGTTTCCTGCAATTCTGCCTTGATTTCAAATCCTTTTCTTTGCCTTCCCTCAATATATTTGTGGACGAGAGTTATCATTAATAATTCTGCAGGTTTGTGAATTGCAGTGCCCTGCACCTCCATTTTACAACTCGTTTTTATGGGAGCTGGCCGCAAAATTGCAGAAAGGCTTCCGGCGCTGTTCTGGTTCCGGGGGGCAGGCTGAGCCTGTGGTTAATTCTTCTTTCTGATGGGAAAATAGAGTGACCTGTGCCTGTCCCAACACCAAGAGCTAGTCTCTCGTTGGTTCTACGTCTTCCCGTTTATCCTCAGGACAAATTGCAACCTGTATGGAACAGGAGGTTAAAGTTGCTGATGCTCCAAGTAGGGAGCTTGCTAGTAAAGCGGCTGGAATGGCGAACCCGGGCACAAGGAGATGAGAAATGAGGTGCGTTTTAGAAACCTTTCCCCATCACATGGTGTACCATCTTCTGGGTTTCTCATGCATGTTTTTGATGTAGGAAGATGCCCTTGAACCTGGAGATTTGGGACCCATGCGATGGGTACCACGCAGTATTACTTTAAAGGGTCTGCGTTTGCTCACCCAACCTCACCAAACCTCTCAGCCCCAAGAGTGTCCACCCTTATGTCTCATCCAGCTGTGCGTCTAGATATGGTCAATCCAGGTTGCATCACAGCCCCTGAACGCATTGTGTAAGAATTACTCTCTCTTTCACTGTCTTTGTTTCATGGGTGTTTCAAAGTAATTTATTTTTATAATGGGGTTTAGCTGCTTTTCACTGCTGTGTTTATGCCGCTTTACACCCACTTGACACACTAACAGAGAGATATCAATACATAGGTTTTACGATTATTATTAGTCAGATATATTCTTGTGCGGTGAATAGGGCGTGTTGAGTCCAGTTCTCTGAGCAAGGAGTAGGTCTTGTCTATTACATATTGGGTTTATGGAACGGTATCTGAGCTAATTTGATACCCTTGTTTTATGTATCACCCCACCTCACCTTTCCCGTTAAGCAGCCATAGTGTGTTTTCTGCATGTGTGACTCTGTTCTGTTTTGTAATTCAGTTCAAGTGTAACGGTTTTTACATTCCCTCTATCAGTGATACCTTATGAGAAGTGTCCTTTTCTGTGTGACTTATTTCACTTAGAATCGTCGTACCTAAATCCACTCATCATGCTGCTACTAACCTTACGACATTGATTTCCTGGCTGAGTGATATTCCATTGTACATAAGGACCACAACTTCTTTATCCATTTTTCTCTTTCCTGGGATATTGAAGGTGGAATGAAGTGGAGGTCCTGGTCAACAGAGCAGCCCTAAACTTTGGGGTGCTTGTGTCTTGCTGATTTTTCATTTTCCCAATTTATACCCCCATGAGTGGAAGTGCCCTATGCTCTCTAAGCTGTGTTTTTCAGATGTTTCAGGACTCACCGGACACTTCTCCAGAGTGGCTCTTGGCAATTTACATCCCGCCCATCAGTGTAGCAAGGCTCCCATTTCTCCATGGCCTGTCCTGCATTTCTGGTTTTGACACTTTTTTCAGCATGGCCCTTTTGACCGATGGGAAGCGAGACTTCTTTGTAGCACTGATTTGCCTTTCCAGGTTGCTTGGTTGGCCAAAAAGGGCGTTTGCGTTTTTTCCTGAATATATTCAGGAAAAAACGCATACGCCCTTTTTGGCCAAGGGCATCATTGTCAACGTTTTGCCGCTTTTCATGTGCTTTAAAGGCGATTCGAATCTACCTCCTGAAATCTGTTTCCTGCAATTCTGCCTTGATTTCAAATCCTCTTCTTTGCCTTCCCTCAATATATTTGTGGACGAGAGTTATCATTTATAACTCTGCAGGTTTGTGAATTGCAGTGCCCTGAAACTCCATTTTACAACTCGTTTTTATGGGAGCTGGCCACAAAATCGCAGAATGGCTTCAGGCCCTGTTCTGGTTCCGGGGGGCAGGCTGAGCCTGTGGTTAATTCTTCTTTCTGATGGGAAAATAGAGTGACCTGTGCCTGTCCCAACACCAAGAGCTAGTCTCTCGTTGGTTCCACGTCTTCCCGTTTATCCTCAGGACAAATTGCAACCTGTATGGAACAGGAGGTTAAAGGTGCTGATGCTCCAAGTAGGGAGCTTGCTAGTAAAGCGGCTGGAATGGCGAACCCGGGCACAAGGAGATGAGAAATGAGGTGCGTTTTAGAAACCTTTCCCCATCACACGGTGTACCATCTTCTGGGTTTCTCATGCATGTATTTGATGTAGGAAGATGCCCTTGAACCTGCAGATTTGGGACCCATGCGATGGGTACCACGCATTATTACTTTAAAGGGTCTGCGTTTGCTCACCCAACCTCACCAAACCTCTCAGCCCCAAGAGTGTCCACCCTTATGTCTCATCCAGCTGTGGGTCTAGATATGGTCAATCCAGGTGGCATCACAGCCCCTGAACGCATTGTGTAAGAATTTCTCTCTCTTTCACTGTCTTTGTTTCATGGGTGTTTCAAAGTAATTTATTTTTATAATGGGGTTTAGCTGCTTTTCACTGCTGTGTTTATGCCGCTTTATACCCACTTGACACACTAACAGAGAGATATCAATACATAGGTTTTACGATTATTATTAGTCAGATATATTCTTGTGCGGTGAATAGGGCGTGTTGAGTCCAGTTCTCTGAGCAAGGAGTAGGTCTTGTCTATTACATATTGGGTTTATGGAACGATATCTGAGCTAATTTGATACCCTTGTTTTATGTATCACCCCACCTCACCTTTCCCGTTAAGCAGCCATAGTGTGTTTTCTGCATGTGTGACTCTGTTCTGTTTTGTAATTCAGTTCAAGTGTAACGGTTTTTACATTCCCTCTATCAGTGATACCTTATGAGAAGTGTCCTTTTCTGTGTGACTTATTTCACTTAGAATCGTCATACCTAAATCCAGTCATCATGCTGCTACTAACCTTACGACATTGATTTCCTGGCTGAGTGATATTCCATTGTACATAAGGACCACAACTTCTTTATCCATTTTTCTCTTTCCTGGGATATTTAAGGTGTAATGAAGTGGAGGTCCTGGTCAACAGAGCAGCCCTAAACTTTGGGGTGCTTGTGTCTTGCTGATTTTTAATTTTCCCAATTTATACCCCCATGAGTGGAAGTGCCCTATGCTCTCTAAGCTGTGTTTTTCAGATGTTTCAGGACTCACCGGACACTTCTCCAGAGTGGCTCTTGGCAATTTACATCCCGCCCATCAGTGTAGCAAGGCTCCCATTTCTCCATGGCCTGTCCTGCATTTCTGGTTTTGACACTTTTTTCAGCATGGCCCTTTTGGCCGATGGGAAGCGAGACTTCTTTGTGGCGCTGATTTGCCTTTCCAGGTTGCTTGGTTGGCCAAAAAGGGCGTATGCGTTTTTTCCTGAATATATTCAGGAAAAAACGCATACGCCCTTTTTGGCCAAGGGCATCATTGTCAACGTTTTGCCGCTTTTCATGTGCTTTAAAGGCGATTCGTATCTACCTCCTGAAATCTGTTTCCTGCAATTCTGCCTTGATTTCAAATCCTTTTCTTTGCCTTCCCTCAATATATTTGTGGACGAGAGTTATCATTAATAATTCTGCAGGTTTGTGAATTGCAGTGCCCTGCACCTCCATTTTACAACTCGTTTTTATGGGAGCTGGCCGCAAAATTGCAGAAAGGCTTCAGGCGCTGTTCTGGTTCCGGGGGGCAGGCTGAGCCTGTGGTTAATTCTTCTTTCTGATGGGAAAATAGAGTGACCTGTGCCTGTCCCAACACCAAGAGCTAGTCTCTCGTTGGTTCTACGTCTTCCCGTTTATCCTCAGGACAAATTGCAACCTGTATGGAACAGGAGGTTAAAGTTGCTGATGCTCCAAGTAGGGAGCTTGCTAGTAAAGCGGCTGGAATGGCGAACCCGGGCACAAGGAGATGAGAAATGAGGTGCGTTTTAGAAACCTTTCCCCATCACATGGTGTACCATCTTCTGGGTTTCTCATGCATGTTTTTGATGTAGGAAGATGCCCTTGAACCTGGAGATTTGGGACCCATGCGATGGGTACCACGCAGTATTACTTTAAAGGGTCTGCGTTTGCTCACCCAACCTCACCAAACCTCTCAGCCCCAAGAGTGTCCACCCTTATGTCTCATCCAGCTGTGCGTCTAGATATGGTCAATCCAGGTTGCATCACAGCCCCTGAACGCATTGTGTAAGAATTACTCTCTCTTTCACTGTCTTTGTTTCATGGGTGTTTCAAAGTAATTTATTTTTATAATGGGGTTTAGCTGCTTTTCACTGCTGTGTTTATGCCGCTTTACACCCACTTGACACACTAACAGAGAGATATCAATACATAGGTTTTACGATTATTATTAGTCAGATATATTCTTGTGCGGTGAATAGGGCGTGTTGAGTCCAGTTCTCTGAGCAAGGAGTAGGTCTTGTCTATTACATATTGGGTTTATGGAACGGTATCTGAGCTAATTTGATACCCTTGTTTTATGTATCACCCCACCTCACCTTTCCCGTTAAGCAGCCATACTGTGTTTTCTGCATGTGTGACTCTGTTCTGTTTTGTAATTCAGTTCAAGTGTAACGGTTTTTACATTCCCTCTATCAGTGATACCTTATGAGAAGTGCCCTTTTCTGTGTGACTTATTTCACTTAGAATCGTCGTACCTAAATCCACTCATCATGCTGCTACTAACCTTACGACATTGATTTCCTGGCTGAGTGATATTCCATTGTACATAAGGACCACAACTTCTTTATCCATTTTTCTCTTTCCTGGGATATTGAAGGTGGAATGAAGTGGAGGTCCTGGTCAACAGAGCAGCCCTAAACTTTGGGGTGCTTGTGTCTTGCTGATTTTTCATTTTCCCAATTTATACCCCCATGAGTGGAAGTGCCCTATGCTCTCTAAGCTGTGTTTTTCAGATGTTTCAGGACTCACCGGACACTTCTCCAGAGTGGCTCTTGGCAATTTACATCCCGCCCATCAGTGTAGCAAGGCTCCCATTTCTCCATGGCCTGTCCTGCATTTCTGGTTTTGACACTTTTTTCAGCATGGCCCTTTTGACCGATGGGAAGCGAGACTTCTTTGTAGCACTGATTTGCCTTTCCAGGTTGCTTGGTTGGCCAAAAAGGGCGTTTGCGTTTTTTCCTGAATATATTCAGGAAAAAACGCATACGCCCTTTTTGGCCAAGGGCATCATTGTCAACGTTTTGCCGCTTTTCATGTGCTTTAAAGGCGATTCGAATCTACCTCCTGAAATCTGTTTCCTGCAATTCTGCCTTGATTTCAAATCCTCTTCTTTGCCTTCCCTCAATATATTTGTGGACGAGAGTTATCATTTATAACTCTGCAGGTTTGTGAATTGCAGTGCCCTGAACCTCCATTTTACAACTCGTTTTTATGGGAGCTGGCCACAAAATCGCAGAATGGCTTCAGGCCCTGTTCTGGTTCCGGGGGGCAGGCTGAGCCTGTGGTTAATTCTTCTTTCTGATGGGAAAATAGAGTGACCTGTGCCTGTCCCAACACCAAGAGCTAGTCTCTCGTTGGTTCCACGTCTTCCCGTTTATCCTCAGGACAAATTGCAACCTGTATGGAACAGGAGGTTAAAGGTGCTGATGCTCCAAGTAGGGAGCTTGCTAGTAAAGCGGCTGGAATGGCGAACCCGGGCACAAGGAGATGAGAAATGAGGTGCGTTTTAGAAACCTTTCCCCATCACACGGTGTACCATCTTCTGGGTTTCTCATGCATGTATTTGATGTAGGAAGATGCCCTTGAACCTGCAGATTTGGGACCCATGCGATGGGTACCACGCATTATTACTTTAAAGGGTCTGCGTTTGCTCACCCAACCTCACCAAACCTCTCAGCCCCAAGAGTGTCCACCCTTATGTCTCATCCAGCTGTGGGTCTAGATATGGTCAATCCAGGTGGCATCACAGCCCCTGAACGCATTGTGTAAGAATTTCTCTCTCTTTCACTGTCTTTGTTTCATGGGTGTTTCAAAGTAATTTATTTTTATAATGGGGTTTAGCTGCTTTTCACTGCTGTGTTTATGCCGCTTTATACCCACTTGACACACTAACAGAGAGATATCAATACATAGGTTTTACGATTATTATTAGTCAGATATATTCTTGTGCGGTGAATAGGGCGTGTTGAGTCCAGTTCTCTGAGCAAGGAGTAGGTCTTGTCTATTACATATTGGGTTTATGGAACGATATCTGAGCTAATTTGATACCCTTGTTTTATGTATCACCCCACCTCACCTTTCCCGTTTAGCAGCCATAGTGTGTTTTCTGCATGTGTGACTCTGTTCTGTTTTGTAATTCAGTTCAAGTGTAACGGTTTTTACATTCCCTCTATCAGTGATACCTTATGAGAAGTGTCCTTTTCTGTGTGACTTATTTCACTTAGAATCGTCATACCTAAATCCACTCATCATGCTGCTACTAACCTTACGACATTGATTTCCTGGCTGAGTGATATTCCATTGTACATAAGGACCACAACTTCTTTATCCATTTTTCTCTTTCCTGGGATATTGAAGGTGTAATGAAGTGGAGGTCCTGGTCAACAGAGCAGCCCTAAACTTTGGGGTGCTTGTGTCTTGCTGATTTTTAATTTTCCCAATTTATACCCCCATGAGTGGAAGTGCCCTATGCTCTCTAAGCTGTGTTTTTCATATGTTTCAGGACTCACCGGACACTTCTCCAGAGTGGCTCTTGGCAGTTTACATCCCGCCCATCAGTGTAGCAAGGCTCCCATTTCTCCATGGCGTGTCCTGCATTTCTGGTTTTGACACTTTATTCAGCATAGCCCTTTTGGCCGATGGGAAGCGAGACTTCTTTGTAGCGCTGATTTGCCTTTCCAGGTTGCTTGGTTGGCCAAAAAGGGCGTATGCGTTTTTTCCTGAATATATTCAGGAAAAAACGCATACGCCCTTTTTGGCCAAGGGCATCATTGTCAACGTTTTGCCGCTTTTCATGTGCTTTAAAGGCGATTCGTATCTACCTCCTGAAATCTGTTTCCTGCAATTCTGCCTTGATTTCAAATCCTTTTCTTTGCCTTCCCTCAATATATTTGTGGACGAGAGTTATCATTAATAACTCTGCAGGTTTGTGAATTGCAGTGCCCTGAACCTCCATTTTACAACTCGTTTTTATGGGAGCTGGCCGCAAAATCGCAGAATGGCTTCAGGCCCTGTTCTGGTTCCGGGGGTCAGGCTGAGCCTGTGGTTAATTCTTCTTTCTGATGGGAAAATAGAGTGACCTGTGCCTGTCCCAACACCAAGAGCTAGTCTCTCGTTGGTTCCACGTCTTCCCGTTTATCCTCAGGACAAATTGCAACCTGTACGGAACAGGAGGTTAAAGGTGCTGAAGCTCCAAGTAGGGAGCTTGCTAGTAAAGCGGCTGGAATGGCGAACCCGGGCACAGGGAGATGAGAAATGAGGTGCGTTTTAGAAACCTTTCCCCATCACATGGTGTACCATCTTCTGGGTTTCTCATGCATGTTTTTGATGTAGGAAGATGCCCTTGAACCTGGAGATTTGGGACCCATGCGATGGGTACCACGCAGTATTACTTTAAAGGGTCTGCGTTTGCTCACCCAACCTCACCAAACCTCTCAGCCCCAAGAGTGTCCACCCTTATGTCTCATCCAGCTGTGCGTCTAGATATGGTCAATCCAGGTTGCATCACAGCCCCTGAACGCATTGTGTAAGAATTACTCTCTCTTTCACTGTCTTTGTTTCATGGGTGTTTCAAAGTAATTTATTTTTATAATGGGGTTTAGCTGCTTTTCACTGCTGTGTTTATGCCGCTTTACACCCACTTGACACACTAACAGAGAGATATCAATACATAGGTTTTACGATTATTATTAGTCAGATATATTCTTGTGCGGTGATTAGGGCGTGTTGAGTCCAGTTCTCTGAGCAAGGAGTAGGTCTTGTCTATTACATATTGGGTTTATGGAACGATATCTGAGCTAATTTGATACCCTTGTTTTATGTATCACCCCACCTCACCTTTCCCGTTTAGCAGCCATAGTGTGTTTTCTGCATGTGTGACTCTGTTCTGTTTTGTAATTCAGTTCAAGTGTAACGGTTTTTACATTCCCTCTATCAGTGATACCTTATGAGAAGTGTCCTTTTCTGTGTGACTTATTTCACTTAGAATCGTCATACCTAAATCCACTCATCATGCTGCTACTAACCTTACGACATTGATTTCCTGGCTGAGTGATATTCCATTGTACATAAGGACCACAACTTCTTTATCCATTTTTCTCTTTCCTGGGATATTGAAGGTGTAATGAAGTGGAGGTCCTGGTCAACAGAGCAGCCCTAAACTTTGGGGTGCTTGTGTCTTGCTGATTTTTAATTTTCCCAATTTATACCCCCATGAGTGGAAGTGCCCTATGCTCTCTAAGCTGTGTTTTTCAGATGTTTCAGGACTCACCGGACACTTCTCCAGAGTGGCTCTTGGCAATTTACATCCCGCCCATCAGTGTAGCAAGGCTCCCATTTCTCCATGGCCTGTCCTGCATTTCTGGTTTTGACACTTTTTTCAGCATGGCCCTTTTGGCCGATGGGAAGCGAGACTTCTTTGTGGCGCTGATTTGCCTTTCCAGGTTGCTTGGTTGGCCAAAAAGGGCGTATGCGTTTTTTCCTGAATATATTCAGGAAAAAACGCATACGCCCTTTTTGGCCAAGGGCATCATTGTCAACGTTTTGCCGCTTTTCATGTGCTTTAAAGGCGATTCGTATCTACCTCCTGAAATCTGTTTCCTGCAATTCTGCCTTGATTTCAAATCCTTTTCTTTGCCTTCCCTCAATATATTTGTGGACGAGAGTTATCATTAATAATTCTGCAGGTTTGTGAATTGCAGTGCCCTGCACCTCCATTTTACAACTCGTTTTTATGGGAGCTGGCCGCAAAATTGCAGAAAGGCTTCCGGCGCTGTTCTGGTTCCGGGGGGCAGGCTGAGCCTGTGGTTAATTCTTCTTTCTGATGGGAAAATAGAGTGACCTGTGCCTGTCCCAACACCAAGAGCTAGTCTCTCGTTGGTTCTACGTCTTCCCGTTTATCCTCAGGACAAATTGCAACCTGTATGGAACAGGAGGTTAAAGTTGCTGATGCTCCAAGTAGGGAGCTTGCTAGTAAAGCGGCTGGAATGGCGAACCCGGGCACAAGGAGATGAGAAATGAGGTGCGTTTTAGAAACCTTTCCCCATCACATGGTGTACCATCTTCTGGGTTTCTCATGCATGTTTTTGATGTAGGAAGATGCCCTTGAACCTGGAGATTTGGGACCCATGCGATGGGTACCACGCAGTATTACTTTAAAGGGTCTGCGTTTGCTCACCCAACCTCACCAAACCTCTCAGCCCCAAGAGTGTCCACCCTTATGTCTCATCCAGCTGTGCGTCTAGATATGGTCAATCCAGGTTGCATCACAGCCCCTGAACGCATTGTGTAAGAATTACTCTCTCTTTCACTGTCTTTGTTTCATGGGTGTTTCAAAGTAATTTATTTTTATAATGGGGTTTAGCTGCTTTTCACTGCTGTGTTTATGCCGCTTTACACCCACTTGACACACTAACAGAGAGATATCAATACATAGGTTTTACGATTATTATTAGTCAGATATATTCTTGTGCGGTGAATAGGGCGTGTTGAGTCCAGTTCTCTGAGCAAGGAGTAGGTCTTGTCTATTACATATTGGGTTTATGGAACGGTATCTGAGCTAATTTGATACCCTTGTTTTATGTATCACCCCACCTCACCTTTCCCGTTAAGCAGCCATAGTGTGTTTTCTGCATGTGTGACTCTGTTCTGTTTTGTAATTCAGTTCAAGTGTAACGGTTTTTACATTCCCTCTATCAGTGATACCTTATGAGAAGTGCCCTTTTCTGTGTGACTTATTTCACTTAGAATCGTCGTACCTAAATCCACTCATCATGCTGCTACTAACCTTACGACATTGATTTCCTGGCTGAGTGATATTCCATTGTACATAAGGACCACAACTTCTTTATCCATTTTTCTCTTTCCTGGGATATTGAAGGTGGAATGAAGTGGAGGTCCTGGTCAACAGAGCAGCCCTAAACTTTGGGGTGCTTGTGTCTTGCTGATTTTTCATTTTCCCAATTTATACCCCCATGAGTGGAAGTGCCCTATGCTCTCTAAGCTGTGTTTTTCAGATGTTTCAGGACTCACCGGACACTTCTCCAGAGTGGCTCTTGGCAATTTACATCCCGCCCATCAGTGTAGCAAGGCTCCCATTTCTCCATGGCCTGTCCTGCATTTCTGGTTTTGACACTTTTTTCAGCATGGCCCTTTTGACCGATGGGAAGCGAGACTTCTTTGTAGCACTGATTTGCCTTTCCAGGTTGCTTGGTTGGCCAAAAAGGGCGTTTGCGTTTTTTCCTGAATATATTCAGGAAAAAACGCATACGCCCTTTTTGGCCAAGGGCATCATTGTCAACGTTTTGCCGCTTTTCATGTGCTTTAAAGGCGATTCGAATCTACCTCCTGAAATCTGTTTCCTGCAATTCTGCCTTGATTTCAAATCCTCTTCTTTGCCTTCCCTCAATATATTTGTGGACGAGAGTTATCATTTATAACTCTGCAGGTTTGTGAATTGCAGTGCCCTGAACCTCCATTTTACAACTCGTTTTTATGGGAGCTGGCCACAAAATCGCAGAATGGCTTCAGGCCCTGTTCTGGTTCCGGGGGGCAGGCTGAGCCTGTGGTTAATTCTTCTTTCTGATGGGAAAATAGAGTGACCTGTGCCTGTCCCAACACCAAGAGCTAGTCTCTCGTTGGTTCCACGTCTTCCCGTTTATCCTCAGGACAAATTGCAACCTGTATGGAACAGGAGGTTAAAGGTGCTGATGCTCCAAGTAGGGAGCTTGCTAGTAAAGCGGCTGGAATGGCGAACCCGGGCACAAGGAGATGAGAAATGAGGTGCGTTTTAGAAACCTTTCCCCATCACACGGTGTACCATCTTCTGGGTTTCTCATGCATGTATTTGATGTAGGAAGATGCCCTTGAACCTGCAGATTTGGGACCCATGCGATGGGTACCACGCATTATTACTTTAAAGGGTCTGCGTTTGCTCACCCAACCTCACCAAACCTCTCAGCCCCAAGAGTGTCCACCCTTATGTCTCATCCAGCTGTGGGTCTAGATATGGTCAATCCAGGTGGCATCACAGCCCCTGAACGCATTGTGTAAGAATTTCTCTCTCTTTCACTGTCTTTGTTTCATGGGTGTTTCAAAGTAATTTATTTTTATAATGGGGTTTAGCTGCTTTTCACTGCTGTGTTTATGCCGCTTTATACCCACTTGACACACTAACAGAGAGATATCAATACATAGGTTTTACGATTATTATTAGTCAGATATATTCTTGTGCGGTGAATAGGGCGTGTTGAGTCCAGTTCTCTGAGCAAGGAGTAGGTCTTGTCTATTACATATTGGGTTTATGGAACGATATCTGAGCTAATTTGATACCCTTGTTTTATGTATCACCCCACCTCACCTTTCCCGTTTAGCAGCCATAGTGTGTTTTCTGCATGTGTGACTCTGTTCTGTTTTGTAATTCAGTTCAAGTGTAACGGTTTTTACATTCCCTCTATCAGTGATACCTTATGAGAAGTGTCCTTTTCTGTGTGACTTATTTCACTTAGAATCGTCATACCTAAATCCACTCATCATGCTGCTACTAACCTTACGACATTGATTTCCTGGCTGAGTGATATTCCATTGTACATAAGGACCACAACTTCTTTATCCATTTTTCTCTTTCCTGGGATATTGAAGGTGTAATGAAGTGGAGGTCCTGGTCAACAGAGCAGCCCTAAACTTTGGGGTGCTTGTGTCTTGCTGATTTTTAATTTTCCCAATTTATACCCCCATGAGTGGAAGTGCCCTATGCTCTCTAAGCTGTGTTTTTCATATGTTTCAGGACTCACCGGACACTTCTCCAGAGTGGCTCTTGGCAGTTTACATCCCGCCCATCAGTGTAGCAAGGCTCCCATTTCTCCATGGCGTGTCCTGCATTTCTGGTTTTGACACTTTATTCAGCATAGCCCTTTTGGCCGATGGGAAGCGAGACTTCTTTGTAGCGCTGATTTGCCTTTCCAGGTTGCTTGGTTGGCCAAAAAGGGCGTATGCGTTTTTTCCTGAATATATTCAGGAAAAAACGCATACGCCCTTTTTGGCCAAGGGCATCATTGTCAACGTTTTGCCGCTTTTCATGTGCTTTAAAGGCGATTCGTATCTACCTCCTGAAATCTGTTTCCTGCAATTCTGCCTTGATTTCAAATCCTTTTCTTTGCCTTCCCTCAATATATTTGTGGACGAGAGTTATCATTAATAACTCTGCAGGTTTGTGAATTGCAGTGCCCTGAACCTCCATTTTACAACTCGTTTTTATGGGAGCTGGCCGCAAAATCGCAGAATGGCTTCAGGCCCTGTTCTGGTTCCGGGGGTCAGGCTGAGCCTGTGGTTAATTCTTCTTTCTGATGGGAAAATAGAGTGACCTGTGCCTGTCCCAACACCAAGAGCTAGTCTCTCGTTGGTTCCACGTCTTCCCGTTTATCCTCAGGACAAATTGCAACCTGTACGGAACAGGAGGTTAAAGGTGCTGAAGCTCCAAGTAGGGAGCTTGCTAGTAAAGCGGCTGGAATGGCGAACCCGGGCACAGGGAGATGAGAAATGAGGTGCGTTTTAGAAACCTTTCCCCATCACATGGTGTACCATCTTCTGGGTTTCTCATGCATGTTTTTGATGTAGGAAGATGCCCTTGAACCTGGAGATTTGGGACCCATGCGATGGGTACCACGCAGTATTACTTTAAAGGGTCTGCGTTTGCTCACCCAACCTCACCAAACCTCTCAGCCCCAAGAGTGTCCACCCTTATGTCTCATCCAGCTGTGCGTCTAGATATGGTCAATCCAGGTTGCATCACAGCCCCTGAACGCATTGTGTAAGAATTACTCTCTCTTTCACTGTCTTTGTTTCATGGGTGTTTCAAAGTAATTTATTTTTATAATGGGGTTTAGCTGCTTTTCACTGCTGTGTTTATGCCGCTTTACACCCACTTGACACACTAACAGAGAGATATCAATACATAGGTTTTACGATTATTATTAGTCAGATATATTCTTGTGCGGTGATTAGGGCGTGTTGAGTCCAGTTCTCTGAGCAAGGAGTAGGTCTTGTCTATTACATATTGGGTTTATGGAACGATATCTGAGCTAATTTGATACCCTTGTTTTATGTATCACCCCACCTCACCTTTCCCGTTTAGCAGCCATAGTGTGTTTTCTGCATGTGTGACTCTGTTCTGTTTTGTAATTCAGTTCAAGTGTAACGGTTTTTACATTCCCTCTATCAGTGATACCTTATGAGAAGTGTCCTTTTCTGTGTGACTTATTTCACTTAGAATCGTCATACCTAAATCCACTCATCATGCTGCTACTAACCTTACGACATTGATTTCCTGGCTGAGTGATATTCCATTGTACATAAGGACCACAACTTCTTTATCCATTTTTCTCTTTCCTGGGATATTGAAGGTGTAATGAAGTGGAGGTCCTGGTCAACAGAGCAGCCCTAAACTTTGGGGTGCTTGTGTCTTGCTGATTTTTAATTTTCCCAATTTATACCCCCATGAGTGGAAGTGCCCTATGCTCTCTAAGCTGTGTTTTTCAGATGTTTCAGGACTCACCGGACACTTCTCCAGAGTGGCTCTTGGCAATTTACATCCCGCCCATCAGTGTAGCAAGGCTCCCATTTCTCCATGGCCTGTCCTGCATTTCTGGTTTTGACACTTTTTTCAGCATGGCCCTTTTGGCCGATGGGAAGCGAGACTTCTTTGTGGCGCTGATTTGCCTTTCCAGGTTGCTTGGTTGGCCAAAAAGGGCGTATGCGTTTTTTCCTGAATATATTCAGGAAAAAACGCATACGCCCTTTTTGGCCAAGGGCATCATTGTCAACGTTTTGCCGCTTTTCATGTGCTTTAAAGGCGATTCGTATCTACCTCCTGAAATCTGTTTCCTGCAATTCTGCCTTGATTTCAAATCCTTTTCTTTGCCTTCCCTCAATATATTTGTGGACGAGAGTTATCATTAATAATTCTGCAGGTTTGTGAATTGCAGTGCCCTGCACCTCCATTTTACAACTCGTTTTTATGGGAGCTGGCCGCAAAATTGCAGAAAGGCTTCCGGCGCTGTTCTGGTTCCGGGGGGCAGGCTGAGCCTGTGGTTAATTCTTCTTTCTGATGGGAAAATAGAGTGACCTGTGCCTGTCCCAACACCAAGAGCTAGTCTCTCGTTGGTTCTACGTCTTCCCGTTTATCCTCAGGACAAATTGCAACCTGTATGGAACAGGAGGTTAAAGTTGCTGATGCTCCAAGTAGGGAGCTTGCTAGTAAAGCGGCTGGAATGGCGAACCCGGGCACAAGGAGATGAGAAATGAGGTGCGTTTTAGAAACCTTTCCCCATCACATGGTGTACCATCTTCTGGGTTTCTCATGCATGTTTTTGATGTAGGAAGATGCCCTTGAACCTGGAGATTTGGGACCCATGCGATGGGTACCACGCAGTATTACTTTAAAGGGTCTGCGTTTGCTCACCCAACCTCACCAAACCTCTCAGCCCCAAGAGTGTCCACCCTTATGTCTCATCCAGCTGTGCGTCTAGATATGGTCAATCCAGGTTGCATCACAGCCCCTGAACGCATTGTGTAAGAATTACTCTCTCTTTCACTGTCTTTGTTTCATGGGTGTTTCAAAGTAATTTATTTTTATAATGGGGTTTAGCTGCTTTTCACTGCTGTGTTTATGCCGCTTTACACCCACTTGACACACTAACAGAGAGATATCAATACATAGGTTTTACGATTATTATTAGTCAGATATATTCTTGTGCGGTGAATAGGGCGTGTTGAGTCCAGTTCTCTGAGCAAGGAGTAGGTCTTGTCTATTACATATTGGGTTTATGGAACGGTATCTGAGCTAATTTGATACCCTTGTTTTATGTATCACCCCACCTCACCTTTCCCGTTAAGCAGCCATAGTGTGTTTTCTGCATGTGTGACTCTGTTCTGTTTTGTAATTCAGTTCAAGTGTAACGGTTTTTACATTCCCTCTATCAGTGATACCTTATGAGAAGTGCCCTTTTCTGTGTGACTTATTTCACTTAGAATCGTCGTACCTAAATCCACTCATCATGCTGCTACTAACCTTACGACATTGATTTCCTGGCTGAGTGATATTCCATTGTACATAAGGACCACAACTTCTTTATCCATTTTTCTCTTTCCTGGGATATTGAAGGTGGAATGAAGTGGAGGTCCTGGTCAACAGAGCAGCCCTAAACTTTGGGGTGCTTGTGTCTTGCTGATTTTTCATTTTCCCAATTTATACCCCCATGAGTGGAAGTGCCCTATGCTCTCTAAGCTGTGTTTTTCAGATGTTTCAGGACTCACCGGACACTTCTCCAGAGTGGCTCTTGGCAATTTACATCCCGCCCATCAGTGTAGCAAGGCTCCCATTTCTCCATGGCCTGTCCTGCATTTCTGGTTTTGACACTTTTTTCAGCATGGCCCTTTTGACCGATGGGAAGCGAGACTTCTTTGTAGCACTGATTTGCCTTTCCAGGTTGCTTGGTTGGCCAAAAAGGGCGTTTGCGTTTTTTCCTGAATATATTCAGGAAAAAACGCATACGCCCTTTTTGGCCAAGGGCATCATTGTCAACGTTTTGCCGCTTTTCATGTGCTTTAAAGGCGATTCGAATCTACCTCCTGAAATCTGTTTCCTGCAATTCTGCCTTGATTTCAAATCCTCTTCTTTGCCTTCCCTCAATATATTTGTGGACGAGAGTTATCATTTATAACTCTGCAGGTTTGTGAATTGCAGTGCCCTGAACCTCCATTTTACAACTCGTTTTTATGGGAGCTGGCCACAAAATCGCAGAATGGCTTCAGGCCCTGTTCTGGTTCCGGGGGGCAGGCTGAGCCTGTGGTTAATTCTTCTTTCTGATGGGAAAATAGAGTGACCTGTGCCTGTCCCAACACCAAGAGCTAGTCTCTCGTTGGTTCCACGTCTTCCCGTTTATCCTCAGGACAAATTGCAACCTGTATGGAACAGGAGGTTAAAGGTGCTGATGCTCCAAGTAGGGAGCTTGCTAGTAAAGCGGCTGGAATGGCGAACCCGGGCACAAGGAGATGAGAAATGAGGTGCGTTTTAGAAACCTTTCCCCATCACACGGTGTACCATCTTCTGGGTTTCTCATGCATGTATTTGATGTAGGAAGATGCCCTTGAACCTGCAGATTTGGGACCCATGCGATGGGTACCACGCATTATTACTTTAAAGGGTCTGCGTTTGCTCACCCAACCTCACCAAACCTCTCAGCCCCAAGAGTGTCCACCCTTATGTCTCATCCAGCTGTGGGTCTAGATATGGTCAATCCAGGTGGCATCACAGCCCCTGAACGCATTGTGTAAGAATTTCTCTCTCTTTCACTGTCTTTGTTTCATGGGTGTTTCAAAGTAATTTATTTTTATAATGGGGTTTAGCTGCTTTTCACTGCTGTGTTTATGCCGCTTTATACCCACTTGACACACTAACAGAGAGATATCAATACATAGGTTTTACGATTATTATTAGTCAGATATATTCTTGTGCGGTGAATAGGGCGTGTTGAGTCCAGTTCTCTGAGCAAGGAGTAGGTCTTGTCTATTACATATTGGGTTTATGGAACGATATCTGAGCTAATTTGATACCCTTGTTTTATGTATCACCCCACCTCACCTTTCCCGTTTAGCAGCCATAGTGTGTTTTCTGCATGTGTGACTCTGTTCTGTTTTGTAATTCAGTTCAAGTGTAACGGTTTTTACATTCCCTCTATCAGTGATACCTTATGAGAAGTGTCCTTTTCTGTGTGACTTATTTCACTTAGAATCGTCATACCTAAATCCACTCATCATGCTGCTACTAACCTTACGACATTGATTTCCTGGCTGAGTGATATTCCATTGTACATAAGGACCACAACTTCTTTATCCATTTTTCTCTTTCCTGGGATATTGAAGGTGTAATGAAGTGGAGGTCCTGGTCAACAGAGCAGCCCTAAACTTTGGGGTGCTTGTGTCTTGCTGATTTTTAATTTTCCCAATTTATACCCCCATGAGTGGAAGTGCCCTATGCTCTCTAAGCTGTGTTTTTCATATGTTTCAGGACTCACCGGACACTTCTCCAGAGTGGCTCTTGGCAGTTTACATCCCGCCCATCAGTGTAGCAAGGCTCCCATTTCTCCATGGCGTGTCCTGCATTTCTGGTTTTGACACTTTATTCAGCATAGCCCTTTTGGCCGATGGGAAGCGAGACTTCTTTGTAGCGCTGATTTGCCTTTCCAGGTTGCTTGGTTGGCCAAAAAGGGCGTATGCGTTTTTTCCTGAATATATTCAGGAAAAAACGCATACGCCCTTTTTGGCCAAGGGCATCATTGTCAACGTTTTGCCGCTTTTCATGTGCTTTAAAGGCGATTCGTATCTACCTCCTGAAATCTGTTTCCTGCAATTCTGCCTTGATTTCAAATCCTTTTCTTTGCCTTCCCTCAATATATTTGTGGACGAGAGTTATCATTAATAACTCTGCAGGTTTGTGAATTGCAGTGCCCTGAACCTCCATTTTACAACTCGTTTTTATGGGAGCTGGCCGCAAAATCGCAGAATGGCTTCAGGCCCTGTTCTGGTTCCGGGGGTCAGGCTGAGCCTGTGGTTAATTCTTCTTTCTGATGGGAAAATAGAGTGACCTGTGCCTGTCCCAACACCAAGAGCTAGTCTCTCGTTGGTTCCACGTCTTCCCGTTTATCCTCAGGACAAATTGCAACCTGTACGGAACAGGAGGTTAAAGGTGCTGAAGCTCCAAGTAGGGAGCTTGCTAGTAAAGCGGCTGGAATGGCGAACCCGGGCACAGGGAGATGAGAAATGAGGTGCGTTTTAGAAACCTTTCCCCATCACATGGTGTACCATCTTCTGGGTTTCTCATGCATGTTTTTGATGTAGGAAGATGCCCTTGAACCTGGAGATTTGGGACCCATGCGATGGGTACCACGCAGTATTACTTTAAAGGGTCTGCGTTTGCTCACCCAACCTCACCAAACCTCTCAGCCCCAAGAGTGTCCACCCTTATGTCTCATCCAGCTGTGCGTCTAGATATGGTCAATCCAGGTTGCATCACAGCCCCTGAACGCATTGTGTAAGAATTACTCTCTCTTTCACTGTCTTTGTTTCATGGGTGTTTCAAAGTAATTTATTTTTATAATGGGGTTTAGCTGCTTTTCACTGCTGTGTTTATGCCGCTTTACACCCACTTGACACACTAACAGAGAGATATCAATACATAGGTTTTACGATTATTATTAGTCAGATATATTCTTGTGCGGTGATTAGGGCGTGTTGAGTCCAGTTCTCTGAGCAAGGAGTAGGTCTTGTCTATTACATATTGGGTTTATGGAACGATATCTGAGCTAATTTGATACCCTTGTTTTATGTATCACCCCACCTCACCTTTCCCGTTTAGCAGCCATAGTGTGTTTTCTGCATGTGTGACTCTGTTCTGTTTTGTAATTCAGTTCAAGTGTAACGGTTTTTACATTCCCTCTATCAGTGATACCTTATGAGAAGTGTCCTTTTCTGTGTGACTTATTTCACTTAGAATCGTCATACCTAAATCCACTCATCATGCTGCTACTAACCTTACGACATTGATTTCCTGGCTGAGTGATATTCCATTGTACATAAGGACCACAACTTCTTTATCCATTTTTCTCTTTCCTGGGATATTGAAGGTGTAATGAAGTGGAGGTCCTGGTCAACAGAGCAGCCCTAAACTTTGGGGTGCTTGTGTCTTGCTGATTTTTAATTTTCCCAATTTATACCCCCATGAGTGGAAGTGCCCTATGCTCTCTAAGCTGTGTTTTTCAGATGTTTCAGGACTCACCGGACACTTCTCCAGAGTGGCTCTTGGCAATTTACATCCCGCCCATCAGTGTAGCAAGGCTCCCATTTCTCCATGGCCTGTCCTGCATTTCTGGTTTTGACACTTTTTTCAGCATGGCCCTTTTGGCCGATGGGAAGCGAGACTTCTTTGTGGCGCTGATTTGCCTTTCCAGGTTGCTTGGTTGGCCAAAAAGGGCGTATGCGTTTTTTCCTGAATATATTCAGGAAAAAACGCATACGCCCTTTTTGGCCAAGGGCATCATTGTCAACGTTTTGCCGCTTTTCATGTGCTTTAAAGGCGATTCGTATCTACCTCCTGAAATCTGTTTCCTGCAATTCTGCCTTGATTTCAAATCCTTTTCTTTGCCTTCCCTCAATATATTTGTGGACGAGAGTTATCATTAATAATTCTGCAGGTTTGTGAATTGCAGTGCCCTGCACCTCCATTTTACAACTCGTTTTTATGGGAGCTGGCCGCAAAATTGCAGAAAGGCTTCCGGCGCTGTTCTGGTTCCGGGGGGCAGGCTGAGCCTGTGGTTAATTCTTCTTTCTGATGGGAAAATAGAGTGACCTGTGCCTGTCCCAACACCAAGAGCTAGTCTCTCGTTGGTTCTACGTCTTCCCGTTTATCCTCAGGACAAATTGCAACCTGTATGGAACAGGAGGTTAAAGTTGCTGATGCTCCAAGTAGGGAGCTTGCTAGTAAAGCGGCTGGAATGGCGAACCCGGGCACAAGGAGATGAGAAATGAGGTGCGTTTTAGAAACCTTTCCCCATCACATGGTGTACCATCTTCTGGGTTTCTCATGCATGTTTTTGATGTAGGAAGATGCCCTTGAACCTGGAGATTTGGGACCCATGCGATGGGTACCACGCAGTATTACTTTAAAGGGTCTGCGTTTGCTCACCCAACCTCACCAAACCTCTCAGCCCCAAGAGTGTCCACCCTTATGTCTCATCCAGCTGTGCGTCTAGATATGGTCAATCCAGGTTGCATCACAGCCCCTGAACGCATTGTGTAAGAATTACTCTCTCTTTCACTGTCTTTGTTTCATGGGTGTTTCAAAGTAATTTATTTTTATAATGGGGTTTAGCTGCTTTTCACTGCTGTGTTTATGCCGCTTTACACCCACTTGACACACTAACAGAGAGATATCAATACATAGGTTTTACGATTATTATTAGTCAGATATATTCTTGTGCGGTGAATAGGGCGTGTTGAGTCCAGTTCTCTGAGCAAGGAGTAGGTCTTGTCTATTACATATTGGGTTTATGGAACGGTATCTGAGCTAATTTGATACCCTTGTTTTATGTATCACCCCACCTCACCTTTCCCGTTAAGCAGCCATAGTGTGTTTTCTGCATGTGTGACTCTGTTCTGTTTTGTAATTCAGTTCAAGTGTAACGGTTTTTACATTCCCTCTATCAGTGATACCTTATGAGAAGTGCCCTTTTCTGTGTGACTTATTTCACTTAGAATCGTCGTACCTAAATCCACTCATCATGCTGCTACTAACCTTACGACATTGATTTCCTGGCTGAGTGATATTCCATTGTACATAAGGACCACAACTTCTTTATCCATTTTTCTCTTTCCTGGGATATTGAAGGTGTAATGAAGTGGAGGTCCTGGTCAACAGAGCAGCCCTAAACTTTGGGGTGCTTGTGTCTTGCTGATTTTTAATTTTCCCAATTTATACCCCCATGAGTGGAAGTGCCCTATGCTCTCTAAGCTGTGTTTTTCAGATGTTTCAGGACTCACCGGACACTTCTCCAGAGTGGCTCTTGGCAATTTACATCCCGCCCATCAGTGTAGCAAGGCTCCCATTTCTCCATGGCCTGTCCTGCATTTCTGGTTTTGACACTTTTTTCAGCATGGCCCTTTTGACCGATGGGAAGCGAGACTTCTTTGTAGCACTGATTTGCCTTTCCAGGTTGCTTGGTTGGCCAAAAAGGGCGTTTGCGTTTTTTCCTGAATATATTCAGGAAAAAACGCATACGCCCTTTTTGGCCAAGGGCATCATTGTCAACGTTTTGCCGCTTTTCATGTGCTTTAAAGGCGATTCGAATCTACCTCCTGAAATCTGTTTCCTGCAATTCTGCCTTGATTTCAAATCCTCTTCTTTGCCTTCCCTCAATATATTTGTGGACGAGAGTTATCATTTATAACTCTGCAGGTTTGTGAATTGCAGTGCCCTGAACCTCCATTTTACAACTCGTTTTTATGGGAGCTGGCCACAAAATCGCAGAATGGCTTCAGGCCCTGTTCTGGTTCCGGGGGGCAGGCTGAGCCTGTGGTTAATTCTTCTTTCTGATGGGAAAATAGAGTGACCTGTGCCTGTCCCAACACCAAGAGCTAGTCTCTCGTTGGTTCCACGTCTTCCCGTTTATCCTCAGGACAAATTGCAACCTGTATGGAACAGGAGGTTAAAGGTGCTGATGCTCCAAGTAGGGAGCTTGCTAGTAAAGCGGCTGGAATGGCGAACCCGGGCACAAGGAGATGAGAAATGAGGTGCGTTTTAGAAACCTTTCCCCATCACACGGTGTACCATCTTCTGGGTTTCTCATGCATGTATTTGATGTAGGAAGATGCCCTTGAACCTGCAGATTTGGGACCCATGCGATGGGTACCACGCAGTATTACTTTAAAGGGTCTGCGTTTGCTCACCCAACCTCACCAAACCTCTCAGCCCCAAGAGTGTCCACCCTTATGTCTCATCCAGCTGTGCGTCTAGATATGGTCAATCCAGGTTGCATCACAGCCCCTGAACGCATTGTGTAAGAATTACTCTCTCTTTCACTGTCTTTGTTTCATGGGTGTTTCAAAGTAATTTATTTTTATAATGGGGTTTAGCTGCTTTTCACTGCTGTGTTTATGCCGCTTTACACCCACTTGACACACTAACAGAGAGATATCAATACATAGGTTTTACGATTATTATTAGTCAGATATATTCTTGTGCGGTGAATAGGGCGTGTTGAGTCCAGTTCTCTGAGCAAGGAGTAGGTCTTGTCTATTACATATTGGGTTTATGGAACGGTATCTGAGCTAATTTGATACCCTTGTTTTATGTATCACCCCACCTCACCTTTCCCGTTAAGCAGCCATAGTGTGTTTTCTGCATGTGTGACTCTGTTCTGTTTTGTAATTCAGTTCAAGTGTAACGGTTTTTACATTCCCTCTATCAGTGATACCTTATGAGAAGTGCCCTTTTCTGTGTGACTTATTTCACTTAGAATCGTCGTACCTAAATCCACTCATCATGCTGCTACTAACCTTACGACATTGATTTCCTGGCTGAGTGATATTCCATTGTACATAAGGACCACAACTTCTTTATCCATTTTTCTCTTTCCTGGGATATTGAAGGTGGAATGAAGTGGAGGTCCTGGTCAACAGAGCAGCCCTAAACTTTGGGGTGCTTGTGTCTTGCTGATTTTTCATTTTCCCAATTTATACCCCCATGAGTGGAAGTGCCCTATGCTCTCTAAGCTGTGTTTTTCAGATGTTTCAGGACTCACCGGACACTTCTCCAGAGTGGCTCTTGGCAATTTACATCCCGCCCATCAGTGTAGCAAGGCTCCCATTTCTCCATGGCCTGTCCTGCATTTCTGGTTTTGACACTTTTTTCAGCATGGCCCTTTTGACCGATGGGAAGCGAGACTTCTTTGTAGCACTGATTTGCCTTTCCAGGTTGCTTGGTTGGCCAAAAAGGGCGTTTGCGTTTTTTCCTGAATATATTCAGGAAAAAACGCATACGCCCTTTTTGGCCAAGGGCATCATTGTCAACGTTTTGCCGCTTTTCATGTGCTTTAAAGGCGATTCGAATCTACCTCCTGAAATCTGTTTCCTGCAATTCTGCCTTGATTTCAAATCCTCTTCTTTGCCTTCCCTCAATATATTTGTGGACGAGAGTTATCATTTATAACTCTGCAGGTTTGTGAATTGCAGTGCCCTGAACCTCCATTTTACAACTCGTTTTTATGGGAGCTGGCCACAAAATCGCAGAATGGCTTCAGGCCCTGTTCTGGTTCCGGGGGGCAGGCTGAGCCTGTGGTTAATTCTTCTTTCTGATGGGAAAATAGAGTGACCTGTGCCTGTCCCAACACCAAGAGCTAGTCTCTCGTTGGTTCCACGTCTTCCCGTTTATCCTCAGGACAAATTGCAACCTGTATGGAACAGGAGGTTAAAGGTGCTGATGCTCCAAGTAGGGAGCTTGCTAGTAAAGCGGCTGGAATGGCGAACCCGGGCACAAGGAGATGAGAAATGAGGTGCGTTTTAGAAACCTTTCCCCATCACACGGTGTACCATCTTCTGGGTTTCTCATGCATGTATTTGATGTAGGAAGATGCCCTTGAACCTGCAGATTTGGGACCCATGCGATGGGTACCACGCATTATTACTTTAAAGGGTCTGCGTTTGCTCACCCAACCTCACCAAACCTCTCAGCCCCAAGAGTGTCCACCCTTATGTCTCATCCAGCTGTGGGTCTAGATATGGTCAATCCAGGTGGCATCACAGCCCCTGAACGCATTGTGTAAGAATTTCTCTCTCTTTCACTGTCTTTGTTTCATGGGTGTTTCAAAGTAATTTATTTTTATAATGGGGTTTAGCTGCTTTTCACTGCTGTGTTTATGCCGCTTTATACCCACTTGACACACTAACAGAGAGATATCAATACATAGGTTTTACGATTATTATTAGTCAGATATATTCTTGTGCGGTGAATAGGGCGTGTTGAGTCCAGTTCTCTGAGCAAGGAGTAGGTCTTGTCTATTACATATTGGGTTTATGGAACGATATCTGAGCTAATTTGATACCCTTGTTTTATGTATCACCCCACCTCACCTTTCCCGTTTAGCAGCCATAGTGTGTTTTCTGCATGTGTGACTCTGTTCTGTTTTGTAATTCAGTTCAAGTGTAACGGTTTTTACATTCCCTCTATCAGTGATACCTTATGAGAAGTGTCCTTTTCTGTGTGACTTATTTCACTTAGAATCGTCATACCTAAATCCACTCATCATGCTGCTACTAACCTTACGACATTGATTTCCTGGCTGAGTGATATTCCATTGTACATAAGGACCACAACTTCTTTATCCATTTTTCTCTTTCCTGGGATATTGAAGGTGTAATGAAGTGGAGGTCCTGGTCAACAGAGCAGCCCTAAACTTTGGGGTGCTTGTGTCTTGCTGATTTTTAATTTTCCCAATTTATACCCCCATGAGTGGAAGTGCCCTATGCTCTCTAAGCTGTGTTTTTCATATGTTTCAGGACTCACCGGACACTTCTCCAGAGTGGCTCTTGGCAGTTTACATCCCGCCCATCAGTGTAGCAAGGCTCCCATTTCTCCATGGCGTGTCCTGCATTTCTGGTTTTGACACTTTATTCAGCATAGCCCTTTTGGCCGATGGGAAGCGAGACTTCTTTGTAGCGCTGATTTGCCTTTCCAGGTTGCTTGATTGGCCAAAAAGGGCGTATGCGTTTTTTCCTGAATATATTCAGGAAAAAACGCATACGCCCTTTTTGGCCAAGGGCATCATTGTCAACGTTTTGCCGCTTTTCATGTGCTTTAAAGGCGATTCGTATCTACCTCCTGAAATCTGTTTCCTGCAATTCTGCCTTGATTTCAAATCCTTTTCTTTGCCTTCCCTCAATATATTTGTGGACGAGAGTTATCATTAATAACTCTGCAGGTTTGTGAATTGCAGTGCCCTGAACCTCCATTTTACAACTCGTTTTTATGGGAGCTGGCCACAAAATCGCAGAATGGCTTCAGGCCCTGTTCTGGTTCCGGGGGGCAGGCTGAGCCTGTGGTTAATTCTTCTTTCTGATGGGAAAATAGAGTGACCTGTGCCTGTCCCAACACCAAGAGCTAGTCTCTCGTTGGTTCCACGTCTTCCCGTTTATCCTCAGGACAAATTGCAACCTGTACGGAACAGGAGGTTAAAGGTGCTGATTCTCCAAGTAGGGAGATTGCTAGTAAGGCGGCTGGAATGGCGAACCCGGGCACAAGGAGATGAGAAATGAGGTGCGTTTTAGAAACCTTTCCCCATCACACGGTGTACCATCTTCTGGGTTTCTCATGCATGTTTTCGATGTAGGAAGATGCCCTTGAACCTGGAGATTTGGGATCCATGCGATGGGTACCACGCAGTATTACTTTAAAGGGTCTGTGTTTGCTCACCCAACCTCACCAAACCTCTCAGCCCCAAGAGTGTCCACCCTTATGTCTCATCCAGCTGTGCGTCTAGATATGGTCAATCCAGGTTGCATCACAGCCCCTGAACGCATTGTGTAAGAATTTCTCTCTCTTTCACTGTCTTTGTTTCATGGGTGTTTCAAAGTAATTTATTTTTATAATGGGGTTTAGCTGCTTTTCACTGCTGTGTTTATGCCGCTTTACACCCACTTGACACACTAACAGAGAGATATCAATACATAGGTTTTACGATTATTATTAGTCAGATATATTCTGGTGCGGTGAATAGGGCGTGTTGAGTCCAGTTCTCTGAGCAAGGAGTAGGTCTTGTCTATTACATATTGGGTTTATGGAATGGTATCTGAGCTAATTTGATACCCTTGTTTTATGTATCACCCCACCTCACCTTTCCCGTTAAGCAGCCATAGTGTGTTTTCTGCATGTGTGACTCTGTTCTGTTTTGTAATTCAGTTCAAGTGTAATGGTTTTTACGTTCCCTCTATCAGTGATACCTTATGAGAAGTGTCCTTTTCTGTGTGACTTATTTCACTTAGAATCGTCGTACCTAAATCCACTCATCATGCTGCTACTAACCTTACGACATTGATTTCCTGGCTGAGTGATATTCCATTGTACATAAGGACCACAACTTCTTTATCCATTTTTCTCTTTCCTGGGATATTTAAGGTGGAATGAAGTGGAGGTCCTGGTCAACAGAGCAGCCCTAAACTTTGGGGTGTTTGTGTCTTGCTGATTTTTCATTTTCCCAATTTATACCCCCATGAGTGGAAGTGCCCTATGCTCTCTAAGCTGTGTTTTTCAGATGTTTCAGGACTCACCGGACACTTCTCCAGAGTGGCTCTTGGCAATTTACATCCCGCCCATCAGTGTAGCAAGGCTCCCATTTCTCCATGGCCTGTCCTGCATTTCTGGTTTTGACACTTTTTTCAGCATGGCCCTTTTGACCGATGGGAAGCGAGACTTCTTTATAGCGCTGATTTGCCTTTCCAGGTTGCTTGGTTGGCCAAAAAGGGCGTTTGCGTTTTTTCCTGAATATATTCAGGAAAAAACGCATACGCCCTTTTTGGCCAAGGGCATCATTGTCAACGTTTTGCCGCTTTTCATGTGCTTTAAAGGCGATTCGTATCTACCTTCTGAAATCTGTTTCCTGCAATTCTGCCTTGATTTCAAATCCTCTTCTTTGCCTTCCCTCAATATATTTGTGGACGAGAGTTATCATTTATAACTCTGCAGGTTTGTGAATTGCAGTGCCCTGAACCTCCATTTTACAACTCGTTTTTATGGGAGCTGGCCACAAAATCGCAGAATGGCTTCAGGCCCTGTTCTGCTTCCGGGGGGCAGGCTGAGCCTGTGGTTAATTCTTCTTTCTGATGGGAAAATAGAGTGACCTGTGCCTGTCCCAACACCAAGAGCTAGTCTCTCGTTGGTTCCACGTCTTCCCGTTTATCCTCAGGACAAATTGCAACCTGTACGGAACAGGAGGTTAAAGGTGCTGAAGCTCCAAGTAGGGAGCTTGCTAGTAAAGCGGCTGGAATGGCGAACCCGGGCACAGGGAGATGAGAAATGAGGTGCGTTTTAGAAACCTTTCCCCATCACATGGTGTACCATCTTCTGGGTTTCTCAATCATGTTTTTGATGTAGGAAGATGCCCTTGAACCTGGAGATTTGGGACCCATGCGATGGGTACCACGCAGTATTACTTTAAAGGGTCTGCGTTTGCTCACCCAACCTCACCAAACCTCTCAGCCCCAAGAGTGTCCACCCTTATGTCTCATCCAGCTGTGCGTCTAGATATGGTCAATCCAGGTTGCATCACAGCCCCTGAACGCATTGTGTAAGAATTACTCTCTCTTTCACTGTCTTTGTTTCATGGGTGTTTCAAAGTAATTTATTTTTATAATGGGGTTTAGCTGCTTTTCACTGCTGTGTTTATGCCGCTTTACACCCACTTGACACACTAACAGAGAGATATCAATACATAGGTTTTACGATTATTATTAGTCAGATATATTCTTGTGCGGTGAATAGGGCGTGTTGAGTCCAGTTCTCTGAGCAAGGAGTAGGTCTTGTCTATTACATATTGGGTTTATGGAACGATATCTGAACTAATTTGATACCCTTGTTTTATGTATCACCCCACCTCACCTTTCCCGTTTAGCAGCCATAGTGTGTTTTCTGCATGTGTGACTCTGTTCTGTTTTGTAATTCAGTTCAAGTGTAACGGTTTTTACATTCCCTCTATCAGTGATACCTTATGAGAAGTGTCCTTTTCTGTGTGAATTATTTCACTTAGAATCGTCATACCTAAATCCACTCATCATGCTGCTACTAACCTTACGACATTGATTTCCTGGCTGAGTGATATTCCATTGTACATAAGGACCACAACTTCTTTATCCATTTTTCTCTTTCCTGGGATATTGAAGGTGTAATGAAGTGGAGGTCCTGGTCAACAGAGCAGCCCTAAACTTTGGGGTGCTTGTGTCTTGCTGATTTTTAATTTTCCCAATTTATACCCCCATGAGTGGAAGTGCCCTATGCTCTCTAAGCTGTGTTTTTCAGATGTTTCAGGACTCACCGGACACTTCTCCAGAGTGGCTCTTGGCAATTTACATCCCGCCCATCAGTGTAGCAAGGCTCCCATTTCTCCATGGCCTGTCCTGCATTTCTGGTTTTGACACTTTTTTCAGCATGGCCCTTTTGGCCGATGGGAAGCGAGACTTCTTTGTGGCGCTGATTTGCCTTTCCAGGTTGCTTGGTTGGCCAAAAAGGGCGTATGCGTTTTTTCCTGAATATATTCAGGAAAAAACGCATACGCCCTTTTTGGCCAAGGGCATCATTGTCAACGTTTTGCCGCTTTTCATGTGCTTTAAAGGCGATTCGTATCTACCTCCTGAAATCTGTTTCCTGCAATTCTGCCTTGATTTCAAATCCTTTTCTTTGCCTTCCCTCAATATATTTGTGGACGAGAGTTATCATTAATAATTCTGCAGGTTTGTGAATTGCAGTGCCCTGCACCTCCATTTTACAACTCGTTTTTATGGGAGCTGGCCGCAAAATTGCAGAAAGGCTTCAGGCGCTGTTCTGGTTCCGGGGGGCAGGCTGAGCCTGTGGTTAATTCTTCTTTCTGATGGGAAAATAGAGTGACCTGTGCCTGTCCCAACACCAAGAGCTAGTCTCTCGTTGGTTCTACGTCTTCCCGTTTATCCTCAGGACAAATTGCAACCTGTATGGAACAGGAGGTTAAAGTTGCTGATGCTCCAAGTAGGGAGCTTGCTAGTAAAGCGGCTGGAATGGCGAACCCGGGCACAAGGAGATGAGAAATGAGGTGCGTTTTAGAAACCTTTCCCCATCACATGGTGTACCATCTTCTGGGTTTCTCATGCATGTTTTTGATGTAGGAAGATGCCCTTGAACCTGGAGATTTGGGACCCATGCGATGGGTACCACGCAGTATTACTTTAAAGGGTCTGCGTTTGCTCACCCAACCTCACCAAACCTCTCAGCCCCAAGAGTGTCCACCCTTATGTCTCATCCAGCTGTGCGTCTAGATATGGTCAATCCAGGTTGCATCACAGCCCCTGAACGCATTGTGTAAGAATTACTCTCTCTTTCACTGTCTTTGTTTCATGGGTGTTTCAAAGTAATTTATTTTTATAATGGGGTTTAGCTGCTTTTCACTGCTGTGTTTATGCCGCTTTACACCCACTTGACACACTAACAGAGAGATATCAATACATAGGTTTTACGATTATTATTAGTCAGATATATTCTTGTGCGGTGAATAGGGCGTGTTGAGTCCAGTTCTCTGAGCAAGGAGTAGGTCTTGTCTATTACATATTGGGTTTATGGAACGATATCTGAGCTAATTTGATACCCTTGTTTTATGTATCACCCCACCTCACCTTTCCCGTTTAGCAGCCATAGTGTGTTTTCTGCATGTGTGACTCTGTTCTGTTTTGTAATTCAGTTCAAGTGTAACGGTTTTTACATTCCCTCTATCAGTGATACCTTATGAGAAGTGTCCTTTTCTGTGTGACTTATTTCACTTAGAATCGTCATACCTAAATCCACTCATCATGCTGCTACTAACCTTACGACATTGATTTCCTGGCTGAGTGATATTCCATTGTACATAAGGACCACAACTTCTTTATCCATTTTTCTCTTTCCTGGGATATTGAAGGTGTAATGAAGTGGAGGTCCTGGTCAACAGAGCAGCCCTAAACTTTGGGGTGCTTGTGTCTTGCTGATTTTTAATTTTCCCAATTTATACCCCCATGAGTGGAAGTGCCCTATGCTCTCTAAGCTGTGTTTTTCAGATGTTTCAGGACTCACCGGACACTTCTCCAGAGTGGCTCTTGGCAATTTACATCCCGCCCATCAGTGTAGCAAGGCTCCCATTTCTCCATGGCCTGTCCTGCATTTCTGGTTTTGACACTTTTTTCAGCATGGCCCTTTTGGCCGATGGGAAGCGAGACTTCTTTGTGGCGCTGATTTGCCTTTCCAGGTTGCTTGGTTGGCCAAAAAGGGCGTATGCGTTTTTTCCTGAATATATTCAGGAAAAAACGCATACGCCCTTTTTGGCCAAGGGCATCATTGTCAACGTTTTGCCGCTTTTCATGTGCTTTAAAGGCGATTCGTATCTACCTCCTGAAATCTGTTTCCTGCAATTCTGCCTTGATTTCAAATCCTTTTCTTTGCCTTCCCTCAATATATTTGTGGACGAGAGTTATCATTAATAATTCTGCAGGTTTGTGAATTGCAGTGCCCTGCACCTCCATTTTACAACTCGTTTTTATGGGAGCTGGCCGCAAAATTGCAGAAAGGCTTCAGGCGCTGTTCTGGTTCCGGGGGGCAGGCTGAGCCTGTGGTTAATTCTTCTTTCTGATGGGAAAATAGAGTGACCTGTGCCTGTCCCAACACCAAGAGCTAGTCTCTCGTTGGTTCTACGTCTTCCCGTTTATCCTCAGGACAAATTGCAACCTGTATGGAACAGGAGGTTAAAGTTGCTGATGCTCCAAGTAGGGAGCTTGCTAGTAAAGCGGCTGGAATGGCGAACCCGGGCACAAGGAGATGAGAAATGAGGTGCGTTTTAGAAACCTTTCCCCATCACATGGTGTACCATCTTCTGGGTTTCTCATGCATGTTTTTGATGTAGGAAGATGCCCTTGAACCTGGAGATTTGGGACCCATGCGATGGGTACCACGCAGTATTACTTTAAAGGGTCTGCGTTTGCTCACCCAACCTCACCAAACCTCTCAGCCCCAAGAGTGTCCACCCTTATGTCTCATCCAGCTGTGCGTCTAGATATGGTCAATCCAGGTTGCATCACAGCCCCTGAACGCATTGTGTAAGAATTACTCTCTCTTTCACTGTCTTTGTTTCATGGGTGTTTCAAAGTAATTTATTTTTATAATGGGGTTTAGCTGCTTTTCACTGCTGTGTTTATGCCGCTTTACACCCACTTGACACACTAACAGAGAGATATCAATACATAGGTTTTACGATTATTATTAGTCAGATATATTCTTGTGCGGTGAATAGGGCGTGTTGAGTCCAGTTCTCTGAGCAAGGAGTAGGTCTTGTCTATTACATATTGGGTTTATGGAACGGTATCTGAGCTAATTTGATACCCTTGTTTTATGTATCACCCCACCTCACCTTTCCCGTTAAGCAGCCATAGTGTGTTTTCTGCATGTGTGACTCTGTTCTGTTTTGTAATTCAGTTCAAGTGTAACGGTTTTTACATTCCCTCTATCAGTGATACCTTATGAGAAGTGCCCTTTTCTGTGTGACTTATTTCACTTAGAATCGTCGTACCTAAATCCACTCATCATGCTGCTACTAACCTTACGACATTGATTTCCTGGCTGAGTGATATTCCATTGTACATAAGGACCACAACTTCTTTATCCATTTTTCTCTTTCCTGGGATATTGAAGGTGGAATGAAGTGGAGGTCCTGGTCAACAGAGCAGCCCTAAACTTTGGGGTGCTTGTGTCTTGCTGATTTTTCATTTTCCCAATTTATACCCCCATGAGTGGAAGTGCCCTATGCTCTCTAAGCTGTGTTTTTCAGATGTTTCAGGACTCACCGGACACTTCTCCAGAGTGGCTCTTGGCAATTTACATCCCGCCCATCAGTGTAGCAAGGCTCCCATTTCTCCATGGCCTGTCCTGCATTTCTGGTTTTGACACTTTTTTCAGCATGGCCCTTTTGACCGATGGGAAGCGAGACTTCTTTGTAGCACTGATTTGCCTTTCCAGGTTGCTTGGTTGGCCAAAAAGGGCGTTTGCGTTTTTTCCTGAATATATTCAGGAAAAAACGCATACGCCCTTTTTGGCCAAGGGCATCATTGTCAACGTTTTGCCGCTTTTCATGTGCTTTAAAGGCGATTCGAATCTACCTCCTGAAATCTGTTTCCTGCAATTCTGCCTTGATTTCAAATCCTCTTCTTTGCCTTCCCTCAATATATTTGTGGACGAGAGTTATCATTTATAACTCTGCAGGTTTGTGAATTGCAGTGCCCTGAACCTCCATTTTACAACTCGTTTTTATGGGAGCTGGCCACAAAATCGCAGAATGGCTTCAGGCCCTGTTCTGGTTCCGGGGGGCAGGCTGAGCCTGTGGTTAATTCTTCTTTCTGATGGGAAAATAGAGTGACCTGTGCCTGTCCCAACACCAAGAGCTAGTCTCTCGTTGGTTCCACGTCTTCCCGTTTATCCTCAGGACAAATTGCAACCTGTATGGAACAGGAGGTTAAAGGTGCTGATGCTCCAAGTAGGGAGCTTGCTAGTAAAGCGGCTGGAATGGCGAACCCGGGCACAAGGAGATGAGAAATGAGGTGCGTTTTAGAAACCTTTCCCCATCACACGGTGTACCATCTTCTGGGTTTCTCATGCATGTATTTGATGTAGGAAGATGCCCTTGAACCTGCAGATTTGGGACCCATGCGATGGGTACCACGCATTATTACTTTAAAGGGTCTGCGTTTGCTCACCCAACCTCACCAAACCTCTCAGCCCCAAGAGTGTCCACCCTTATGTCTCATCCAGCTGTGGGTCTAGATATGGTCAATCCAGGTGGCATCACAGCCCCTGAACGCATTGTGTAAGAATTTCTCTCTCTTTCACTGTCTTTGTTTCATGGGTGTTTCAAAGTAATTTATTTTTATAATGGGGTTTAGCTGCTTTTCACTGCTGTGTTTATGCCGCTTTATACCCACTTGACACACTAACAGAGAGATATCAATACATAGGTTTTACGATTATTATTAGTCAGATATATTCTTGTGCGGTGAATAGGGCGTGTTGAGTCCAGTTCTCTGAGCAAGGAGTAGGTCTTGTCTATTACATATTGGGTTTATGGAACGATATCTGAGCTAATTTGATACCCTTGTTTTATGTATCACCCCACCTCACCTTTCCCGTTTAGCAGCCATAGTGTGTTTTCTGCATGTGTGACTCTGTTCTGTTTTGTAATTCAGTTCAAGTGTAACGGTTTTTACATTCCCTCTATCAGTGATACCTTATGAGAAGTGTCCTTTTCTGTGTGACTTATTTCACTTAGAATCGTCATACCTAAATCCACTCATCATGCTGCTACTAACCTTACGACATTGATTTCCTGGCTGAGTGATATTCCATTGTACATAAGGACCACAACTTCTTTATCCATTTTTCTCTTTCCTGGGATATTGAAGGTGTAATGAAGTGGAGGTCCTGGTCAACAGAGCAGCCCTAAACTTTGGGGTGCTTGTGTCTTGCTGATTTTTAATTTTCTCAATTTATACCCCCATGAGTGGAAGTGCCCTATGCTCTCTAAGCTGTGTTTTTCAGATGTTTCAGGACTCACCGGACACTTCTCCAGAGTGGCTCTTGGCAGTTTACATCCCGCCCATCAGTGTAGCAAGGCTCCCATTTCTCCATGGCGTGTCCTGCATTTCTGGTTTTGACACTTTATTCAGCATAGCCCTTTTGGCCGATGGGAAGCGAGACTTCTTTGTAGTGCTGATTTGCCTTTCCAGGTTGCTTGGTTGGCCAAAAAGGGCGTATGCGTTTTTTCCTGAATATATTCAGGAAAAAACGCATACGCCCTTTTTGGCCAAGGGCATCATTGTCAACGTTTTGCCGCTTTTCATGTGCTTTAAAGGCGATTCGTATCTACCTCCTGAAATCTGTTTCCTGCAATTCTGCCTTGATTTCAAATCCTTTTCTTTGCCTTCCCTCAATATATTTTTGGACGAGAGTTATCATTAATAACTCTGCAGGTTTGTGAATTGCAGTGCCCTGAACCTCCATTTTACAACTCGTTTTTATGGGAGCTGGCCGCAAAATCGCAGAATGGCTTCAGGCCCTGTTCTGGTTCCGGGGGTCAGGCTGAGCCTGTGGTTAATTCTTCTTTCTGATGGGAAAATAGAGTGACCTGTGCCTGTCCCAACACCAAGAGCTAGTCTCTCGTTGGTTCCACGTCTTCCCGTTTATCCTCAGGACAAATTGCAACCTGTACGGAACAGGAGGTTAAAGGTGCTGAAGCTCCAAGTAGGGAGCTTGCTAGTAAAGCGGCTGGAATGGCGAACCCGGGCACAGGGAGATGAGAAATGAGGTGCGTTTTAGAAACCTTTCCCCATCACATGGTGTACCATCTTCTGGGTTTCTCATGCATGTTTTTGATGTAGGAAGATGCCCTTGAACCTGGAGATTTGGGACCCATGCGATGGGTACCACGCAGTATTACTTTAAAGGGTCTGCGTTTGCTCACCCAACCTCACCAAACCTCTCAGCCCCAAGAGTGTCCACCCTTATGTCTCATCCAGCTGTGCGTCTAGATATGGTCAATCCAGGTTGCATCACAGCCCCTGAACGCATTGTGTAAGAATTACTCTCTCTTTCACTGTCTTTGTTTCATGGGTGTTTCAAAGTAATTTATTTTTATAATGGGGTTTAGCTGCTTTTCACTGCTGTGTTTATGCCGCTTTACACCCACTTGACACACTAACAGAGAGATATCAATACATAGGTTTTACGATTATTATTAGTCAGATATATTCTTGTGCGGTGAATAGGGCGTGTTGAGTCCAGTTCTCTGAGCAAGGAGTAGGTCTTGTCTATTACATATTGGGTTTATGGAATGGTATCTGAGCTAATTTGATACCCTTGTTTTATGTATCACCCCACCTCACCTTTCCCGTTAAGCAGCCATAGTGTGTTTTCTGCATGTGTGACTCTGTTCTGTTTTGTAATTCAGTTCAAGTGTAACGGTTTTTACATTCCCTCTATCAGTGATACCTTATGAGAAGTGTCCTTTTCTGTGTGACTTATTTCACTTAGAATCGTCGTACCTAAATCCACTCATCATGCTGCTACTAACCTTACGACATTGATTTCCTGGCTGAGTGATATTCCATTGTACATAAGGACCACAACTTCTTTATCCATTTTTCTCTTTCCTGGGATATTGAAGGTGGAATGAAGTGGAGGTCCTGGTCAACAGAGCAGCCCTAAACTTTGGGGTGCTTGTGTCTTGCTGATTTTTAATTTTCCCAATTTATACCCCCATGAGTGGAAGTGCCCTATGCTCTCTAAGCTGTGTTTTTCAGATGTTTCAGGACTCACCGGACACTTCTCCAGAGTGGCTCTTGGCAGTTTACATCCCCCCCATCAGTGTAGCAAGGCTCCCATTTCTCCATGGCCTGTCCTGCATTTCTGGTTTTGACACTTTTTTCAGCATGGCCCTTTTGACCGATGGGAAGCGAGACTTCTTTGTAGCGCTGATTTGCCTTTCCAGGTTGCTTGGTTGGCCAAAAAGGGCGTATGCGTTTTCTCCTGAATATATTCAGGAAAAAACGCATACGCCCTTTTTGGCCAAGGGCATCATTGTCAACGTTTTGCCGCTTTTCATGTGCTTTAAAGGCGATTCGTATCTACCTCCTGAAATCTGTTTCCTGCAATTCTGCCTTGATTTCAAATCCTCTTCTTTGCCTTCCCTCAATATATTTGTGGACGAGAGTTATCATTTATAACTCTGCAGGTTTGTGAATTGCAGTGCCCTGAACCTCCATTTTACAACTCGTTTTTATGGGAGCTGGCCACAAAATCGCAGAATGGCTTCAGGCCCTGTTCTGGTTCCGGGGGGCAGGCTGAGCCTGTGGTTAATTCTTCTTTCTGATGGGAAAATAGAGTGACCTGTGCCTGTCCCAACACCAAGAGCTAGTCTCTCGTTGGTTCCACGTCTTCCCGTTTATCCTCAGGACAAATTGCAACCTGTACGGAACAGGAGGTTAAAGGTGCTGATTCTCCAAGTAGGGAGATTGCTAGTAAGGCGGCTGGAATGGCGAACCCGGGCACAAGGAGATGAGAAATGAGGTGCGTTTTAGAAACCTTTCCCCATCACACGGTGTACCATCTTCTGGGTTTCTCATGCATGTTTTCGATGTAGGAAGATGCCCTTGAACCTGGAGATTTGGGATCCATGCGATGGGTACCACGCAGTATTACTTTAAAGGGTCTGTGTTTGCTCACCCAACCTCACCAAACCTCTCAGCCCCAAGAGTGTCCACCCTTATGTCTCATCCAGCTGTGCGTCTAGATATGGTCAATCCAGGTTGCATCACAGCCCCTGAACGCATTGTGTAAGAATTTCTCTCTCTTTCACTGTCTTTGTTTCATGGGTGTTTCAAAGTAATTTATTTTTATAATGGGGTTTAGCTGCTTTTCACTGCTGTGTTTATGCCGCTTTACACCCACTTGACACACTAACAGAGAGATATCAATACATAGGTTTTACGATTATTATTAGTCAGATATATTCTGGTGCGGTGAATAGGGCGTGTTGAGTCCAGTTCTCTGAGCAAGGAGTAGGTCTTGTCTATTACATATTGGGTTTATGGAATGGTATCTGAGCTAATTTGATACCCTTGTTTTATGTATCACCCCACCTCACCTTTCCCGTTAAGCAGCCATAGTGTGTTTTCTGCATGTGTGACTCTGTTCTGTTTTGTAATTCAGTTCAAGTGTAATGGTTTTTACGTTCCCTCTATCAGTGATACCTTATGAGAAGTGTCCTTTTCTGTGTGACTTATTTCACTTAGAATCGTCGTACCTAAATCCACTCATCATGCTGCTACTAACCTTACGACATTGATTTCCTGGCTGAGTGATATTCCATTGTACATAAGGACCACAACTTCTTTATCCATTTTTCTCTTTCCTGGGATATTTAAGGTGGAATGAAGTGGAGGTCCTGGTCAACAGAGCAGCCCTAAACTTTGGGGTGTTTG
This sequence comes from Balaenoptera borealis, assembly GCF_965194805.1. NCBI lineage: Eukaryota > Metazoa > Chordata > Mammalia > Artiodactyla > Balaenopteridae > Balaenoptera > Balaenoptera borealis. The sequence continues at coordinate 886,260 of NW_028123977.1, read as the reverse complement.
TGTCTTGCTGATTTTTCATTTTCCCAATTTATACCCCCATGAGTGGAAGTGCCCTATGCTCTCTAAGCTGTGTTTTTCAGATGTTTCAGGACTCACCGGACACTTCTCCAGAGTGGCTCTTGGCAATTTACATCCCGCCCATCAGTGTAGCAAGGCTCCCATTTCTCCATGGCCTGTCCTGCATTTCTGGTTTTGACACTTTTTTCAGCATGGCCCTTTTGACCGATGGGAAGCGAGACTTCTTTATAGCGCTGATTTGCCTTTCCAGGTTGCTTGGTTGGCCAAAAAGGGCGTTTGCGTTTTTTCCTGAATATATTCAGGAAAAAACGCATACGCCCTTTTTGGCCAAGGGCATCATTGTCAACGTTTTGCCGCTTTTCATGTGCTTTAAAGGCGATTCGTATCTACCTTCTGAAATCTGTTTCCTGCAATTCTGCCTTGATTTCAAATCCTCTTCTTTGCCTTCCCTCAATATATTTGTGGACGAGAGTTATCATTTATAACTCTGCAGGTTTGTGAATTGCAGTGCCCTGAACCTCCATTTTACAACTCGTTTTTATGGGAGCTGGCCGCAAAATCGCAGAATGGCTTCAGGCCCTGTTCTGGTTCCGGGGGGCAGGCTGAGCCTGTGGTTAATTCTTCTTTCTGATGGGAAAATAGAGTGACCTGTGCCTGTCCCAACACCAAGAGCTAGTCTCTCGTTGGTTCCACGTCTTCCCGTTTATCCTCAGGACAAATTGCAACCTGTACGGAACAGGAGGTTAAAGGTGCTGATTCTCCAAGTAGGGAGATTGCTAGTAAGGCGGCTGGAATGGCGAACCCGGGCACAAGGAGATGAGAAATGAGGTGCGTTTTAGAAACCTTTCCCCATCACACGGTGTACCATCTTCTGGGTTTCTCATGCATGTTTTCGATGTAGGAAGATGCCCTTGAACCTGGAGATTTGGGACCCATGCGATGGGTACCACGCAGTATTACTTTAAAGGGTCTGTGTTTGCTCACCCAACCTCACCAAACCTCTCAGCCCCAAGAGTGTCCACCCTTATGTCTCATCCATCTGTGCGTCTAGATATGGTCAATCCAGGTTGCATCACAGCCCCTGAACGCATTGTGTAAGAATTTCTCTCTCTTTCACTGTCTTTGTTTCATGGGTGTTTCAAAATAATTTATTTTTATAATGGGGTTTAGCTGCTTTTCACTGCTGTGTTTATGCCGCTTTACACCCACTTGACACACTAACAGAGAGATATCAATACATAGGTTTTACGATTATTATTAGTCAGATATATTCTTGTGCGGTGAATAGGGCGTGTTGAGTCCAGTTCTCTGAGCAAGGAGTAGGTCTTGTCTATTACATATTGGGTTTATGGAATGGTATCTGAGCTAATTTGATACCCTTGTTTTATGTATCACCCCACCTCACCTTTCCCGTTAAGCAGCCATAGTGTGTTTTCTGCATGTGTGACTCTGTTCTGTTTTGTAATTCAGTTCAAGTGTAACGGTTTTTACATTCCCTCTATCAGTGATACCTTATGAGAAGTGTCCTTTTCTGTGTGACTTATTTCACTTAGAATCGTCGTACCTAAATCCACTCATCATGCTGCTACTAACCTTACGACATTGATTTCCTGGCTGAGTGATATTCCATTGTACATAAGGACCACAACTTCTTTATCCATTTTTCTCTTTCCTGGGATATTGAAGGTGGAATGAAGTGGAGGTCCTGGTCAACAGAGCAGCCCTAAACTTTGGGGTGCTTGTGTCTTGCTGATTTTTAATTTTCCCAATTTATACCCCCATGAGTGGAAGTGCCCTATGCTCTCTAAGCTGTGTTTTTCAGATGTTTCAGGACTCACCGGACACTTCTCCAGAGTGGCTCTTGGCAGTTTACATCCCCCCCATCAGTGTAGCAAGGCTCCCATTTCTCCATGGCCTGTCCTGCATTTCTGGTTTTGACACTTTTTTCAGCATGGCCCTTTTGACCGATGGGAAGCGAGACTTCTTTGTAGCGCTGATTTGCCTTTCCAGGTTGCTTGGTTGGCCAAAAAGGGCGTATGCGTTTTTTCCTGAATATATTCAGGAAAAAACGCATACGCCCTTTTTGGCCAAGGGCATCATTGTCAACGTTTTGCCGCTTTTCATGTGCTTTAAAGGCGATTCGTATCTACCTCCTGAAATCTGTTTCCTGCAATTCTGCCTTGATTTCAAATCCTCTTCTTTGCCTTCCCTCAATATATTTGTGGACGAGAGTTATCATTTATAACTCTGCAGGTTTGTGAATTGCAGTGCCCTGAACCTCCATTTTACAACTCGTTTTTATGGGAGCTGGCCACAAAATCGCAGAATGGCTTCAGGCCCTGTTCTGGTTCCGGGGGGCAGGCTGAGCCTGTGGTTAATTCTTCTTTCTGATGGGAAAATAGAGTGACCTGTGCCTGTCCCAACACCAAGAGCTAGTCTCTCGTTGGTTCCACGTCTTCCCGTTTATCCTCAGGACAAATTGCAACCTGTACGGAACAGGAGGTTAAAGGTGCTGATTCTCCAAGTAGGGAGATTGCTAGTAAGGCGGCTGGAATGGCGAACCCGGGCACAAGGAGATGAGAAATGAGGTGCGTTTTAGAAACCTTTCCCCATCACACGGTGTACCATCTTCTGGGTTTCTCATGCATGTTTTCGATGTAGGAAGATGCCCTTGAAGCTGGAGATTTGGGATCCATGCGATGGGTACCACGCAGTATTACTTTAAAGGGTCTGTGTTTGCTCACCCAACCTCACCAAACCTCTCAGCCCCAAGAGTGTCCACCCTTATGTCTCATCCAGCTGTGCGTCTAGATATGGTCAATCCAGGTTGCATCACAGCCCCTGAACGCATTGTGTAAGAATTTCTCTCTCTTTCACTGTCTTTGTTTCATGGGTGTTTCAAAGTAATTTATTTTTATAATGGGGTTTAGCTGCTTTTCACTGCTGTGTTTATGCCGCTTTACACCCACTTGACACACTAACAGAGAGATATCAATACATAGGTTTTACGATTATTATTAGTCAGATATATTCTGGTGCGGTGAATAGGGCGTGTTGAGTCCAGTTCTCTGAGCAAGGAGTAGGTCTTGTCTATTACATATTGGGTTTATGGAATGGTATCTGAGCTAATTTGATACCCTTGTTTTATGTATCACCCCACCTCACCTTTCCCGTTAAGCAGCCATAGTGTGTTTTCTGCATGTGTGACTCTGTTCTGTTTTGTAATTCAGTTCAAGTGTAATGGTTTTTACGTTCCCTCTATCAGTGATACCTTATGAGAAGTGTCCTTTTCTGTGTGACTTATTTCACTTAGAATCGTCGTACCTAAATCCACTCATCATGCTGCTACTAACCTTACGACATTGATTTCCTGGCTGAGTGATATTCCATTGTACATAAGGACCACAACTTCTTTATCCATTTTTCTCTTTCCTGGGATATTGAAGGTGGAATGAAGTGGAGGTCCTGGTCAACAGAGCAGCCCTAAACTTTGGGGTGCTTGTGTCTTGCTGATTTTTCATTTTCCCAATTTATACCCCCATGAGTGGAAGTGCCCTATGCTCTCTAAGCTGTGTTTTTCAGATGTTTCAGGACTCACCGGACACTTCTCCAGAGTGGCTCTTGGCAATTTACATCCCGCCCATCAGTGTAGCAAGGCTCCCATTTCTCCATGGCCTGTCCTGCATTTCTGGTTTTGACACTTTTTTCAGCATGGCCCTTTTGACCGATGGGAAGCGAGACTTCTTTATAGCGCTGATTTGCCTTTCCAGGTTGCTTGGTTGGCCAAAAAGGGCGTTTGCGTTTTTTCCTGAATATATTCAGGAAAAAACGCATACGCCCTTTTTGGCCAAGGGCATCATTGTCAACGTTTTGCCGCTTTTCATGTGCTTTAAAGGCGATTCGTATCTACCTTCTGAAATCTGTTTCCTGCAATTCTGCCTTGATTTCAAATCCTCTTCTTTGCCTTCCCTCAATATATTTGTGGACGAGAGTTATCATTTATAACTCTGCAGGTTTGTGAATTGCAGTGCCCTGAACCTCCATTTTACAACTCGTTTTTATGGGAGCTGGCCGCAAAATCGCAGAATGGCTTCAGGCCCTGTTCTGGTTCCGGGGGGCAGGCTGAGCCTGTGGTTAATTCTTCTTTCTGATGGGAAAATAGAGTGACCTGTGCCTGTCCCAACACCAAGAGCTAGTCTCTCGTTGGTTCCACGTCTTCCCGTTTATCCTCAGGACAAATTGCAACCTGTACGGAACAGGAGGTTAAAGGTGCTGATTCTCCAAGTAGGGAGATTGCTAGTAAGGCGGCTGGAATGGCGAACCCGGGCACAAGGAGATGAGAAATGAGGTGCGTTTTAGAAACCTTTCCCCATCACACGGTGTACCATCTTCTGGGTTTCTCATGCATGTTTTCGATGTAGGAAGATGCCCTTGAACCTGGAGATTTGGGACCCATGCGATGGGTACCACGCAGTATTACTTTAAAGGGTCTGTGTTTGCTCACCCAACCTCACCAAACCTCTCAGCCCCAAGAGTGTCCACCCTTATGTCTCATCCATCTGTGCGTCTAGATATGGTCAATCCAGGTTGCATCACAGCCCCTGAACGCATTGTGTAAGAATTTCTCTCTCTTTCACTGTCTTTGTTTCATGGGTGTTTCAAAGTAATTTATTTTTATAATGGGGTTTAGCTGCTTTTCACTGCTGTGTTTATGCCGCTTTACACCCACTTGACACACTAACAGAGAGATATCAATACATAGGTTTTACGATTATTATTAGTCAGATATATTCTTGTGCGGTGAATAGGGCGTGTTGAGTCCAGTTCTCTGAGCAAGGAGTAGGTCTTGTCTATTACATATTGGGTTTATGGAATGGTATCTGAGCTAATTTGATACCCTTGTTTTATGTATCACCCCACCTCACCTTTCCCGTTAAGCAGCCATAGTGTGTTTTCTGCATGTGTGACTCTGTTCTGTTTTGTAATTCAGTTCAAGTGTAACGGTTTTTACATTCCCTCTATCAGTGATACCTTATGAGAAGTGTCCTTTTCTGTGTGACTTATTTCACTTAGAATCGTCGTACCTAAATCCACTCATCATGCTGCTACTAACCTTACGACATTGATTTCCTGGCTGAGTGATATTCCATTGTACATAAGGACCACAACTTCTTTATCCATTTTTCTCTTTCCTGGGATATTTAAGGTGGAATGAAGTGGAGGTCCTGGTCAACAGAGCAGCCCTAAACTTTGGGGTGCTTGTGTCTTGCTGATTTTTAATTTTCCCAATTTATACCCCCATGAGTGGAAGTGCCCTATGCTCTCTATGCTGTGTTTTTCAGATGTTTCAGGACTCACCGTACACTTCTCCAGAGTGGCTCTTGGCAATTTACATCCCGCCCATCAGTGTAGCAAGGCTCCCATTTCTCCATGGCCTGTCCTGCATTTCTGGTTTTGACACTTTTTTCAGCATGGCCCTTTTGACCGATGGGAAGCGAGACTTCTTTGTAGTGCTGATTTGCCTTTCCAGGTTGCTTGGTTGGCCAAAAAGGGCGCATGCGTTTTTTCCTGAATATATTCAGGAAAAAACGCATGCGCCCTTTTTGGCCAAGGGCATCATTGTCAACGTTTTGCCGCTTTTCATGTGCTTTAAAGGCGATTCGAATCTACCTCCTGAAATCTGTTTCCTGCAATTCTGCCTTGATTTCAAATCCTCTTCTTTGCCTTCCCTCAATATATTTGTGGATGAGAGTTATCATTTATAACTCTGCAGGTTTGTGAATTGCAGTGCCCTGAAACTCCATTTTACAACTCGTTTTTATGGGAGCTGGCCACAAAATCGCAGAATGGCTTCAGGCCCTGTTCTGGTTCCGGGGGGCAGGCTGAGCCTGTGGTTAATTCTTCTTTCTGATGGGAAAATAGAGTGACCTGTGCCTGTCCCAACACCAAGAGCTAGTCTCTCGTTGGTTCCACGTCTTCCCGTTTATCCTCAGGACAAATTGCAACCTGTATGGAACAGGAGGTTAGAGGTGCTGATGCTCCAAGTAGGGAGCTTGCTAGTAAAGCGGCTGGAATGGCGAACCCGGGCACAAGGAGATGAGAAATGAGGTGCGTTTTAGAAACCTTTCCCCATCACACGGTGTACCATCTTCTGGGTTTCTCATGCATGTTTTTGATGTAGGAAGATGCCCTTGAACCTGGAGATTTGGGACCCATGCGATGGGTACCACGCAGTATTACTTTAAAGGGTCTGCGTTTGCTCACCCAACCTCACCAAACCTCTCAGCCCCAAGAGTGTCCACCCTTATGTCTCATCCAGCTGTGCGTCTAGATATGGTCAATCCAGGTTGCATCACAGCCCCTGAACGCATTGTGTAAGAATTACTCTCTCTTTCACTGTCTTTGTTTCATGGGTGTTTCAAAGTAATTTATTTTTATAATGGGGTTTAGCTGCTTTTCACTGCTGTGTTTATGCCGCTTTACACCCACTTGACACACTAACAGAGAGATATCAATACATAGGTTTTACGATTATTATTAGTCAGATATATTCTTGTGCGGTGAATAGGGCGTGTTGAGTCCAGTTCTCTGAGCAAGGAGTAGGTCTTGTCTATTACATATTGGGTTTATGGAATGGTATCTGAGCTAATTTGATACCCTTGTTTTATGTATCACCCCACCTCACCTTTCCCGTTAAGCAGCCATAGTGTGTTTTCTGCATGTGTGACTCTGTTCTGTTTTGTAATTCAGTTCAAGTGTAACGGTTTTTACATTCCCTCTATCAGTGATACCTTATGAGAAGTGTCCTTTTCTGTGTGACTTATTTCACTTAGAATCGTCGTACCTAAATCCACTCATCATGCTGCTACTAACCTTACGACATTGATTTCCTGGCTGAGTGATATTCCATTGTACATAAGGACCACAACTTCTTTATCCATTTTTCTCTTTCCTGGGATATTGAAGGTGGAATGAAGTGGAGGTCCTGGTCAACAGAGCAGCCCTAAACTTTGGGGTGCTTGTGTCTTGCTGATTTTTCATTTTCCCAATTTATACCCCCATGAGTGGAAGTGCCCTATGCTCTCTAAGCTGTGTTTTTCAGATGTTTCAGGACTCACCGGACACTTCTCCAGAGTGGCTCTTGGCAATTTACATCCCGCCCATCAGTGTAGCAAGGCTCCCATTTCTCCATGGCCTGTCCTGCATTTCTGGTTTTGACACTTTTTTCAGCATGGCCCTTTTGACCGATGGGAAGCGAGACTTCTTTGTAGCGCTGATTTGCCTTTCCAGGTTGCTTGGTTGGCCAAAAAGGGCGTATGCGTTTTTTCCTGAATATATTCAGGAAAAAACGCATACGCCCTTTTTAGCCAAGGGCATCATTGTCAACGTTTTGCCGCTTTTCATGTGCTTTAAAGGCGATTCGAATCTACCTCCTGAAATCTGTTTCCTGCAATTCTGCCTTGATTTCAAATCCTCTTCTTTGCCTTCCCTCAATATATTTGTGGACGAGAGTTATCATTTATAACTCTGCAGGTTTGTGAATTGCAGTGCCCTGAAACTCCATTTTACAACTCGTTTTTATGGGAGCTGGCCACAAAATCGCAGAATGGCTTCAGGCCCTGTTCTGCTTCCGGGGGGCAGGCTGAGCCTGTGGTTAATTCTTCTTTCTGATGGGAAAATAGAGTGACCTGTGCCTGTCCCAACACCAAGAGCTAGTCTCTCGTTGGTTCCACGTCTTCCTGTTTATCCTCAGGACAAATTGCAACCTGTATGGAACAGGAGGTTAAAGGTGCTGATGCTCCAAGTAGGGAGCTTGCTAGTAAAGCGGCTGGAATGGCGAACCCGGGCACAAGGAGATGAGAAATGAGGTGCGTTTTAGAAACCTTTCCCCATCACACGGTGTACCATCTTCTGGGTTTCTCATGCATGTTTTTGATGTAGGAAGATGCCCTTGAACCTGGAGATTTGGGACCCATGCGATGGGTACCACGCAGTATTACTTTAAAGGGTCTGCGTTTGCTCACCCAACCTCACCAAACCTCTCAGCCCCAAGAGTGTCCACCCTTATGTCTCATCCAGCTGTGCGTCTAGATATGGTCAATCCAGGTTGCATCACAGCCCCTGAACGCATTGTGTAAGAATTACTCTCTCTTTCACTGTCTTTGTTTCATGGGTGTTTCAAAGTAATTTATTTTTATAATGGGGTTTAGCTGCTTTTCACTGCTGTGTTTATGCCGCTTTACACCCACTTGACACACTAACAGAGAGATATCAATACATAGGTTTTACGATTATTATTAGTCAGATATATTCTTGTGCGGTGAATAGGGCGTGTTGAGTCCTGTTCTCTGAGCAAGGAGTAGGTCTTGTCTATTACATATTGGGTTTATGGAATGCTATCTGAGCTAATTTGATACCCTTGTTTTATGTATCACCCCACCTCACCTTTCCCGTTAAGCAGCCATAGTGTGTTTTCTGCATGTGTGACTCTGTTCTGTTTTGTAATTCAGTTCAAGTGTAACGGTTTTTATATTCCCTCTATCAGTGATACCTTATGAGAAGTGTCCTTTTCTGTGTGACTTATTTCACTTAGAATCGTCGTACCTAAATCCACTCATCATGCTGCTACTAACCTTACGACATTGATTTCCTGGCTGAGTGATATTCCATTGTACATAAGGACCACAACTTCTTTATCCATTTTTCTCTTTCCTGGGATATTGAAGGTGGAATGAAGTGGAGGTCCTGGTCAACAGAGCAGCCCTAAACTTTGGGGTGCTTGTGTCTTGCTGATTTTTCATTTTCCCAATTTATACCCCCATGAGTGGAAGTGCCCTATGCTCTCTAAGCTGTGTTTTTCAGATGTTTCAGGACTCACCGGACACTTCTCCAGAGTGGCTCTTGGCAATTTACATCCCGCCCATCAGTGTAGCAAGGCTCCCATTTCTCCATGGCCTGTCCTGCATTTCTGGTTTTGAGACTTTTTTCAGCATGGCCCTTTTGACCGATGGGAAGCGAGACTTCTTTGTAGCGCTGATTTGCCTTTCCAGGTTGCTTGGTTGGCCAAAAAGGGCGTATGCGTTTTTTCCTGAATATATTCAGGAAAAAACGCATACGCCCTTTTTGGCCAAGGGCATCATTGTCAACGTTTTGCCGCTTTTCATGTGCTTTAAAGGCGATTCGTATCTACCTCCTGAAATCTGTTTCCTGCAATTCTGCCTTGATTTCAAATCCTCTTCTTTGCCTTCCCTCAATATATTTGTGGACGAGAGTTATCATTTATAACTCTGCAGGTTTGTGAATTGCAGTGCCCTGAACCTCCATTTTACAACTCGTTTTTATGGGAGCTGGCCGCAAAATCGCAGAATGGCTTCAGGCCCTGTTCTGGTTCCGGGGGTCGGCTGAGCCTGTGGTTAATTCTTCTTTCTGATGGGAAAATAGAGTGACCTGTGCCTGTCCCAAAACCAAGAGCTAGTCTCTCGTTGGTTCCACGTCTTCCCGTTTATCCTCAGGACAAATTGCAACCTGTACGGAACAGGAGGTTAAAGGTGCTGATGCCCCAAGTAGGGAGCTTGCTAGTAAAGCGGCTGGCATGGCGAACCCGGGCACAAGGCGATGAGAAATGAGGTGCGTTTTAGAAACCTTTCCCCATCACACTGTGTACCATCTTCTGGGTTTCTCATGCATGTTTTTGATGTAGGAAGATGCCCTTGAAGCTGGAGATTTGGGACCCATGCGATGGGTACCATGCAGTATTACTTTAAAGGGTTTGCGTTTGCTCACCCAACCTCACCAAACCTCTCAGCCCCAAGAGTGTCCACCCTTATGTCTCATCCATCTGTGGGTCTAGATATGGTCAATCCAGGTTGCATCACAGCCCCTGAACGCATTGTGTAAGAATTTCTCTCTCTTTCACTGTCTTTGTTTCATGGGTGTTTCAAAGTAATTTATTTTTATAATGGGGTTTAGCTGCTTTTCACTGCTGTGTTTATGCCGCTTTATACCCACTTGACACACTAACAGAGAGATATCAATACATAGGTTTTACGATTATTATTAGTCAGATATATTCTTGTGCGGTGAATAGGGCGTGTTGAGTCCAGTTCTCTGAGCAAGGAGTAGGTCTTGTCTATTACATATTGGGTTTATGGAACGATATCTGAGCTAATTTGATACCCTTGTTTTATGTATCACCCCACCTCACCTTTCCCGTTTAGCAGCCATAGTGTGTTTTCTGCATGTGTGACTCTGTTCTGTTTTGTAATTCAGTTCAAGTGTAACGGTTTTTACATTCCCTCTATCAGTGATACCTTATGAGAAGTGTCCTTTTCTGTGTGACTTATTTCACTTAGAATCGTCATACCTAAATCCACTCATCATGCTGCTACTAACCTTACGACATTGATTTCCTGGCTGAGTGATATTCCATTGTACATAAGGACCACAACTTCTTTATCCATTTTTCTCTTTCCTGGGATATTGAAGGTGTAATGAAGTGGAGGTCCTGGTCAACAGAGCAGCCCTAAACTTTGGGGTGCTTGTGTCTTGCTGATTTTTAATTTTCTCAATTTATACCCCCATGAGTGGAAGTGCCCTATGCTCTCTAAGCTGTGTTTTTCAGATGTTTCAGGACTCACCGGACACTTCTCCAGAGTGGCTCTTGGCAGTTTACATCCCGCCCATCAGTGTAGCAAGGCTCCCATTTCTCCATGGCGTGTCCTGCATTTCTGGTTTTGACACTTTATTCAGCATAGCCCTTTTGGCCGATGGGAAGCGAGACTTCTTTGTAGTGCTGATTTGCCTTTCCAGGTTGCTTGGTTGGCCAAAAAGGGCGTATGCGTTTTTTCCTGAATATATTCAGGAAAAAACGCATACGCCCTTTTTGGCCAAGGGCATCATTGTCAACGTTTTGCCGCTTTTCATGTGCTTTAAAGGCGATTCGTATCTACCTCCTGAAATCTGTTTCCTGCAATTCTGCCTTGATTTCAAATCCTTTTCTTTGCCTTCCCTCAATATATTTTTGGACGAGAGTTATCATTAATAACTCTGCAGGTTTGTGAATTGCAGTGCCCTGAACCTCCATTTTACAACTCGTTTTTATGGGAGCTGGCCGCAAAATCGCAGAATGGCTTCAGGCCCTGTTCTGGTTCCGGGGGTCAGGCTGAGCCTGTGGTTAATTCTTCTTTCTGATGGGAAAATAGAGTGACCTGTGCCTGTCCCAACACCAAGAGCTAGTCTCTCGTTGGTTCCACGTCTTCCCGTTTATCCTCAGGACAAATTGCAACCTGTACGGAACAGGAGGTTAAAGGTGCTGAAGCTCCAAGTAGGGAGCTTGCTAGTAAAGCGGCTGGAATGGCGAACCCGGGCACAGGGAGATGAGAAATGAGGTGCGTTTTAGAAACCTTTCCCCATCACATGGTGTACCATCTTCTGGGTTTCTCATGCATGTTTTTGATGTAGGAAGATGCCCTTGAACCTGGAGATTTGGGACCCATGCGATGGGTACCACGCAGTATTACTTTAAAGGGTCTGCGTTTGCTCACCCAACCTCACCAAACCTCTCAGCCCCAAGAGTGTCCACCCTTATGTCTCATCCAGCTGTGCGTCTAGATATGGTCAATCCAGGTTGCATCACAGCCCCTGAACGCATTGTGTAAGAATTACTCTCTCTTTCACTGTCTTTGTTTCATGGGTGTTTCAAAGTAATTTATTTTTATAATGGGGTTTAGCTGCTTTTCACTGCTGTGTTTATGCCGCTTTACACCCACTTGACACACTAACAGAGAGATATCAATACATAGGTTTTACGATTATTATTAGTCAGATATATTCTTGTGCGGTGAATAGGGCGTGTTGAGTCCAGTTCTCTGAGCAAGGAGTAGGTCTTGTCTATTACATATTGGGTTTATGGAATGGTATCTGAGCTAATTTGATACCCTTGTTTTATGTATCACCCCACCTCACCTTTCCCGTTAAGCAGCCATAGTGTGTTTTCTGCATGTGTGACTCTGTTCTGTTTTGTAATTCAGTTCAAGTGTAACGGTTTTTACATTCCCTCTATCAGTCATACCTTATGAGAAGTGTCCTTTTCTGTGTGACTTATTTCACTTAGAATCGTCGTACCTAAATCCACTCATCATGCTGCTACTAACCTTACGACATTGATTTCCTGGCTGAGTGATATTCCATTGTACATAAGGACCACAACTTCTTTATCCATTTTTCTCTTTCCTGGGATATTGAAGGTGGAATGAAGTGGAGGTCCTGGTCAACAGAGCAGCCCTAAACTTTGGGGTGCTTGTGTCTTGCTGATTTTTAATTTTCCCAATTTATACCCCCATGAGTGGAAGTGCCCTATGCTCTCTAAGCTGTGTTTTTCAGATGTTTCAGGACTCACCGGACACTTCTCCAGAGTGGCTCTTGGCAGTTTACATCCCCCCCATCAGTGTAGCAAGGCTCCCATTTCTCCATGGCCTGTCCTGCATTTCTGGTTTTGACACTTTTTTCAGCATGGCCCTTTTGACCGATGGGAAGCGAGACTTCTTTGTAGCGCTGATTTGCCTTTCCAGGTTGCTTGGTTGGCCAAAAAGGGCGTATGCGTTTTCTCCTGAATATATTCAGGAAAAAACGCATACGCCCTTTTTGGCCAAGGGCATCATTGTCAACGTTTTGCCGCTTTTCATGTGCTTTAAAGGCGATTCGTATCTACCTCCTGAAATCTGTTTCCTGCAATTCTGCCTTGATTTCAAATCCTCTTCTTTGCCTTCCCTCAATATATTTGTGGACGAGAGTTATCATTTATAACTCTGCAGGTTTGTGAATTGCAGTGCCCTGAACCTCCATTTTACAACTCGTTTTTATGGGAGCTGGCCACAAAATCGCAGAATGGCTTCAGGCCCTGTTCTGGTTCCGGGGGGCAGGCTGAGCCTGTGGTTAATTCTTCTTTCTGATGGGAAAATAGAGTGACCTGTGCCTGTCCCAACACCAAGAGCTAGTCTCTCGTTGGTTCCACGTCTTCCCGTTTATCCTCAGGACAAATTGCAACCTGTACGGAACAGGAGGTTAAAGGTGCTGATTCTCCAAGTAGGGAGATTGCTAGTAAGGCGGCTGGAATGGCGAACCCGGGCACAAGGAGATGAGAAATGAGGTGCGTTTTAGAAACCTTTCCCCATCACATGGTGTACCATCTTCTGGGTTTCTCATGCATGTTTTCGATGTAGGAAGATGCCCTTGAACCTGGAGATTTGGGATCCATGCGATGGGTACCACGCAGTATTACTTTAAAGGGTCTGTGTTTGCTCACCCAACCTCACCAAACCTCTCAGCCCCAAGAGTGTCCACCCTTATGTCTCATCCAGCTGTGCGTCTAGATATGGTCAATCCAGGTTGCATCACAGCCCCTGAACGCATTGTGTAAGAATTTCTCTCTCTTTCACTGTCTTTGTTTCATGGGTGTTTCAAAGTAATTTATTTTTATAATGGGGTTTAGCTGCTTTTCACTGCTGTGTTTATGCCGCTTTACACCCACTTGACACACTAACAGAGAGATATCAATACATAGGTTTTACGATTATTATTAGTCAGATATATTCTGGTGCGGTGAATAGGGCGTGTTGAGTCCAGTTCTCTGAGCAAGGAGTAGGTCTTGTCTATTACATATTGGGTTTATGGAATGGTATCTGAGCTAATTTGATACCCTTGTTTTATGTATCACCCCACCTCACCTTTCCCGTTAAGCAGCCATAGTGTGTTTTCTGCATGTGTGACTCTGTTCTGTTTTGTAATTCAGTTCAAGTGTAATGGTTTTTACGTTCCCTCTATCAGTGATACCTTATGAGAAGTGTCCTTTTCTGTGTGACTTATTTCACTTAGAATCGTCGTACCTAAATCCACTCATCATGCTGCTACTAACCTTACGACATTGATTTCCTGGCTGAGTGATATTCCATTGTACATAAGGACCACAACTTCTTTATCCATTTTTCTCTTTCCTGGGATATTTAAGGTGGAATGAAGTGGAGGTCCTGGTCAACAGAGCAGCCCTAAACTTTGGGGTGTTTGTGTCTTGCTGATTTTTCATTTTCCCAATTTATACCCCCATGAGTGGAAGTGCCCTATGCTCTCTAAGCTGTGTTTTTCAGATGTTTCAGGACTCACCGGACACTTCTCCAGAGTGGCTCTTGGCAATTTACATCCCGCCCATCAGTGTAGCAAGGCTCCCATTTCTCCATGGCCTGTCCTGCATTTCTGGTTTTGACACTTTTTTCAGCATGGCCCTTTTGACCGATGGGAAGCGAGACTTCTTTATAGCGCTGATTTGCCTTTCCAGGTTGCTTGGTTGGCCAAAAAGGGCGTTTGCGTTTTTTCCTGAATATATTCAGGAAAAAACGCATACGCCCTTTTTGGCCAAGGGCATCATTGTCAACGTTTTGCCGCTTTTCATGTGCTTTAAAGGCGATTCGTATCTACCTTCTGAAATCTGTTTCCTGCAATTCTGCCTTGATTTCAAATCCTCTTCTTTGCCTTCCCTCAATATATTTGTGGACGAGAGTTATCATTTATAACTCTGCAGGTTTGTGAATTGCAGTGCCCTGAACCTCCATTTTACAACTCGTTTTTATGGGAGCTGGCCGCAAAATCGCAGAATGGCTTCAGGCCCTGTTCTGGTTCCGGGGGGCAGGCTGAGCCTGTGGTTAATTCTTCTTTCTGATGGGAAAATAGAGTGACCTGTGCCTGTCCCAACACCAAGAGCTAGTCTCTCGTTGGTTCCACGTCTTCCCGTTTATCCTCAGGACAAATTGCAACCTGTACGGAACAGGAGGTTAAAGGTGCTGATTCTCCAAGTAGGGAGATTGCTAGTAAGGCGGCTGGAATGGCGAACCCGGGCACAAGGAGATGAGAAATGAGGTGCGTTTTAGAAACCTTTCCCCATCACACGGTGTACCATCTTCTGGGTTTCTCATGCATGTTTTCGATGTAGGAAGATGCCCTTGAACCTGGAGATTTGGGACCCATGCGATGGGTACCACGCAGTATTACTTTAAAGGGTCTGTGTTTGCTCACCCAACCTCACCAAACCTCTCAGCCCCAAGAGTGTCCACCCTTATGTCTCATCCATCTGTGCGTCTAGATATGGTCAATCCAGGTTGCATCACAGCCCCTGAACGCATTGTGTAAGAATTTCTCTCTCTTTCACTGTCTTTGTTTCATGGGTGTTTCAAAATAATTTATTTTTATAATGGGGTTTAGCTGCTTTTCACTGCTGTGTTTATGCCGCTTTACACCCACTTGACACACTAACAGAGAGATATCAATACATAGGTTTTACGATTATTATTAGTCAGATATATTCTTGTGCGGTGAATAGGGCGTGTTGAGTCCAGTTCTCTGAGCAAGGAGTAGGTCTTGTCTATTACATATTGGGTTTATGGAATGGTATCTGAGCTAATTTGATACCCTTGTTTTATGTATCACCCCACCTCACCTTTCCCGTTAAGCAGCCATAGTGTGTTTTCTGCATGTGTGACTCTGTTCTGTTTTGTAATTCAGTTCAAGTGTAACGGTTTTTACATTCCCTCTATCAGTGATACCTTATGAGAAGTGTCCTTTTCTGTGTGACTTATTTCACTTAGAATCGTCGTACCTAAATCCACTCATCATGCTGCTACTAACCTTACGACATTGATTTCCTGGCTGAGTGATATTCCATTGTACATAAGGACCACAACTTCTTTATCCATTTTTCTCTTTCCTGGGATATTGAAGGTGGAATGAAGTGGAGGTCCTGGTCAACAGAGCAGCCCTAAACTTTGGGGTGCTTGTGTCTTGCTGATTTTTAATTTTCCCAATTTATACCCCCATGAGTGGAAGTGCCCTATGCTCTCTAAGCTGTGTTTTTCAGATGTTTCAGGACTCACCGGACACTTCTCCAGAGTGGCTCTTGGCAGTTTACATCCCCCCCATCAGTGTAGCAAGGCTCCCATTTCTCCATGGCCTGTCCTGCATTTCTGGTTTTGACACTTTTTTCAGCATGGCCCTTTTGACCGATGGGAAGCGAGACTTCTTTGTAGCGCTGATTTGCCTTTCCAGGTTGCTTGGTTGGCCAAAAAGGGCGTATGCGTTTTTTCCTGAATATATTCAGGAAAAAACGCATACGCCCTTTTTGGCCAAGGGCATCATTGTCAACGTTTTGCCGCTTTTCATGTGCTTTAAAGGCGATTCGTATCTACCTCCTGAAATCTGTTTCCTGCAATTCTGCCTTGATTTCAAATCCTCTTCTTTGCCTTCCCTCAATATATTTGTGGACGAGAGTTATCATTTATAACTCTGCAGGTTTGTGAATTGCAGTGCCCTGAACCTCCATTTTACAACTCGTTTTTATGGGAGCTGGCCACAAAATCGCAGAATGGCTTCAGGCCCTGTTCTGGTTCCGGGGGGCAGGCTGAGCCTGTGGTTAATTCTTCTTTCTGATGGGAAAATAGAGTGACCTGTGCCTGTCCCAACACCAAGAGCTAGTCTCTCGTTGGTTCCACGTCTTCCCGTTTATCCTCAGGACAAATTGCAACCTGTACGGAACAGGAGGTTAAAGGTGCTGATTCTCCAAGTAGGGAGATTGCTAGTAAGGCGGCTGGAATGGCGAACCCGGGCACAAGGAGATGAGAAATGAGGTGCGTTTTAGAAACCTTTCCCCATCACACGGTGTACCATCTTCTGGGTTTCTCATGCATGTTTTCGATGTAGGAAGATGCTCTTGAAGCTGGAGATTTGGGATCCATGCGATGGGTACCACGCAGTATTACTTTAAAGGGTCTGTGTTTGCTCACCCAACCTCACCAAACCTCTCAGCCCCAAGAGTGTCCACCCTTATGTCTCATCCAGCTGTGCGTCTAGATATGGTCAATCCAGGTTGCATCACAGCCCCTGAACGCATTGTGTAAGAATTTCTCTCTCTTTCACTGTCTTTGTTTCATGGGTGTTTCAAAGTAATTTATTTTTATAATGGGGTTTAGCTGCTTTTCACTGCTGTGTTTATGCCGCTTTACACCCACTTGACACACTAACAGAGAGATATCAATACATAGGTTTTACGATTATTATTAGTCAGATATATTCTGGTGCGGTGAATAGGGCGTGTTGAGTCCAGTTCTCTGAGCAAGGAGTAGGTCTTGTCTATTACATATTGGGTTTATGGAATGGTATCTGAGCTAATTTGATACCCTTGTTTTATGTATCACCCCACCTCACCTTTCCCGTTAAGCAGCCATAGTGTGTTTTCTGCATGTGTGACTCTGTTCTGTTTTGTAATTCAGTTCAAGTGTAATGGTTTTTACGTTCCCTCTATCAGTGATACCTTATGAGAAGTGTCCTTTTCTGTGTGACTTATTTCACTTAGAATCGTCGTACCTAAATCCACTCATCATGCTGCTACTAACCTTACGACATTGATTTCCTGGCTGAGTGATATTCCATTGTACATAAGGACCACAACTTCTTTATCCATTTTTCTCTTTCCTGGGATATTGAAGGTGGAATGAAGTGGAGGTCCTGGTCAACAGAGCAGCCCTAAACTTTGGGGTGCTTGTGTCTTGCTGATTTTTCATTTTCCCAATTTATACCCCCATGAGTGGAAGTGCCCTATGCTCTCTAAGCTGTGTTTTTCAGATGTTTCAGGACTCACCGGACACTTCTCCAGAGTGGCTCTTGGCAATTTACATCCCGCCCATCAGTGTAGCAAGGCTCCCATTTCTCCATGGCCTGTCCTGCATTTCTGGTTTTGACACTTTTTTCAGCATGGCCCTTTTGACCGATGGGAAGCGAGACTTCTTTATAGCGCTGATTTGCCTTTCCAGGTTGCTTGGTTGGCCAAAAAGGGCGTTTGCGTTTTTTCCTGAATATATTCAGGAAAAAACGCATACGCCCTTTTTGGCCAAGGGCATCATTGTCAACGTTTTGCCGCTTTTCATGTGCTTTAAAGGCGATTCGTATCTACCTTCTGAAATCTGTTTCCTGCAATTCTGCCTTGATTTCAAATCCTCTTCTTTGCCTTCCCTCAATATATTTGTGGACGAGAGTTATCATTTATAACTCTGCAGGTTTGTGAATTGCAGTGCCCTGAACCTCCATTTTACAACTCGTTTTTATGGGAGCTGGCCGCAAAATCGCAGAATGGCTTCAGGCCCTGTTCTGGTTCCGGGGGGCAGGCTGAGCCTGTGGTTAATTCTTCTTTCTGATGGGAAAATAGAGTGACCTGTGCCTGTCCCAACACCAAGAGCTAGTCTCTCGTTGGTTCCACGTCTTCCCGTTTATCCTCAGGACAAATTGCAACCTGTACGGAACAGGAGGTTAAAGGTGCTGATTCTCCAAGTAGGGAGATTGCTAGTAAGGCGGCTGGAATGGCGAACCCGGGCACAAGGAGATGAGAAATGAGGTGCGTTTTAGAAACCTTTCCCCATCACACGGTGTACCATCTTCTGGGTTTCTCATGCATGTTTTCGATGTAGGAAGATGCCCTTGAACCTGGAGATTTGGGACCCATGCGATGGGTACCACGCAGTATTACTTTAAAGGGTCTGTGTTTGCTCACCCAACCTCACCAAACCTCTCAGCCCCAAGAGTGTCCACCCTTATGTCTCATCCATCTGTGCGTCTAGATATGGTCAATCCAGGTTGCATCACAGCCCCTGAACGCATTGTGTAAGAATTTCTCTCTCTTTCACTGTCTTTGTTTCATGGGTGTTTCAAAGTAATTTATTTTTATAATGGGGTTTAGCTGCTTTTCACTGCTGTGTTTATGCCGCTTTACACCCACTTGACACACTAACAGAGAGATATCAATACATAGGTTTTACGATTATTATTAGTCAGATATATTCTTGTGCGGTGAATAGGGCGTGTTGAGTCCAGTTCTCTGAGCAAGGAGTAGGTCTTGTCTATTACATATTGGGTTTATGGAATGGTATCTGAGCTAATTTGATACCCTTGTTTTATGTATCACCCCACCTCACCTTTCCCGTTAAGCAGCCATAGTGTGTTTTCTGCATGTGTGACTCTGTTCTGTTTTGTAATTCAGTTCAAGTGTAACGGTTTTTACATTCCCTCTATCAGTGATACCTTATGAGAAGTGTCCTTTTCTGTGTGACTTATTTCACTTAGAATCGTCGTACCTAAATCCACTCATCATGCTGCTACTAACCTTACGACATTGATTTCCTGGCTGAGTGATATTCCATTGTACATAAGGACCACAACTTCTTTATCCATTTTTCTCTTTCCTGGGATATTGAAGGTGGAATGAAGTGGAGGTCCTGGTCAACAGAGCAGCCCTAAACTTTGGGGTGCTTGTGTCTTGCTGATTTTTAATTTTCCCAATTTATACCCCCATGAGTGGAAGTGCCCTATGCTCTCTAAGCTGTGTTTTTCAGATGTTTCAGGACTCACCGGACACTTCTCCAGAGTGGCTCTTGGCAGTTTACATCCCCCCCATCAGTGTAGCAAGGCTCCCATTTCTCCATGGCCTGTCCTGCATTTCTGGTTTTGACACTTTTTTCAGCATGGCCCTTTTGACCGATGGGAAGCGAGACTTCTTTGTAGCGCTGATTTGCCTTTCCAGGTTGCTTGGTTGGCCAAAAAGGGCGTATGCGTTTTTTCCTGAATATATTCAGGAAAAAACGCATACGCCCTTTTTGGCCAAGGGCATCATTGTCAACGTTTTGCCGCTTTTCATGTGCTTTAAAGGCGATTCGTATCTACCTCCTGAAATCTGTTTCCTGCAATTCTGCCTTGATTTCAAATCCTCTTCTTTGCCTTCCCTCAATATATTTGTGGACGAGAGTTATCATTTATAACTCTGCAGGTTTGTGAATTGCAGTGCCCTGAACCTCCATTTTACAACTCGTTTTTATGGGAGCTGGCCACAAAATCGCAGAATGGCTTCAGGCCCTGTTCTGGTTCCGGGGGGCAGGCTGAGCCTGTGGTTAATTCTTCTTTCTGATGGGAAAATAGAGTGACCTGTGCCTGTCCCAACACCAAGAGCTAGTCTCTCGTTGGTTCCACGTCTTCCCGTTTATCCTCAGGACAAATTGCAACCTGTACGGAACAGGAGGTTAAAGGTGCTGATTCTCCAAGTAGGGAGATTGCTAGTAAGGCGGCTGGAATGGCGAACCCGGGCACAAGGAGATGAGAAATGAGGTGCGTTTTAGAAACCTTTCCCCATCACACGGTGTACCATCTTCTGGGTTTCTCATGCATGTTTTCGATGTAGGAAGATGCTCTTGAAGCTGGAGATTTGGGATCCATGCGATGGGTACCACGCAGTATTACTTTAAAGGGTCTGTGTTTGCTCACCCAACCTCACCAAACCTCTCAGCCCCAAGAGTGTCCACCCTTATGTCTCATCCAGCTGTGCGTCTAGATATGGTCAATCCAGGTTGCATCACAGCCCCTGAACGCATTGTGTAAGAATTTCTCTCTCTTTCACTGTCTTTGTTTCATGGGTGTTTCAAAGTAATTTATTTTTATAATGGGGTTTAGCTGCTTTTCACTGCTGTGTTTATGCCGCTTTACACCCACTTGACACACTAACAGAGAGATATCAATACATAGGTTTTACGATTATTATTAGTCAGATATATTCTGGTGCGGTGAATAGGGCGTGTTGAGTCCAGTTCTCTGAGCAAGGAGTAGGTCTTGTCTATTACATATTGGGTTTATGGAATGGTATCTGAGCTAATTTGATACCCTTGTTTTATGTATCACCCCACCTCACCTTTCCCGTTAAGCAGCCATAGTGTGTTTTCTGCATGTGTGACTCTGTTCTGTTTTGTAATTCAGTTCAAGTGTAATGGTTTTTACGTTCCCTCTATCAGTGATACCTTATGAGAAGTGTCCTTTTCTGTGTGACTTATTTCACTTAGAATCGTCGTACCTAAATCCACTCATCATGCTGCTACTAACCTTACGACATTGATTTCCTGGCTGAGTGATATTCCATTGTACATAAGGACCACAACTTCTTTATCCATTTTTCTCTTTCCTGGGATATTGAAGGTGGAATGAAGTGGAGGTCCTGGTCAACAGAGCAGCCCTAAACTTTGGGGTGCTTGTGTCTTGCTGATTTTTCATTTTCCCAATTTATACCCCCATGAGTGGAAGTGCCCTATGCTCTCTAAGCTGTGTTTTTCAGATGTTTCAGGACTCACCGGACACTTCTCCAGAGTGGCTCTTGGCAATTTACATCCCGCCCATCAGTGTAGCAAGGCTCCCATTTCTCCATGGCCTGTCCTGCATTTCTGGTTTTGACACTTTTTTCAGCATGGCCCTTTTGACCGATGGGAAGCGAGACTTCTTTATAGCGCTGATTTGCCTTTCCAGGTTGCTTGGTTGGCCAAAAAGGGCGTTTGCGTTTTTTCCTGAATATATTCAGGAAAAAACGCATACGCCCTTTTTGGCCAAGGGCATCATTGTCAACGTTTTGCCGCTTTTCATGTGCTTTAAAGGCGATTCGTATCTACCTTCTGAAATCTGTTTCCTGCAATTCTGCCTTGATTTCAAATCCTCTTCTTTGCCTTCCCTCAATATATTTGTGGACGAGAGTTATCATTTATAACTCTGCAGGTTTGTGAATTGCAGTGCCCTGAACCTCCATTTTACAACTCGTTTTTATGGGAGCTGGCCGCAAAATCGCAGAATGGCTTCAGGCCCTGTTCTGGTTCCGGGGGGCAGGCTGAGCCTGTGGTTAATTCTTCTTTCTGATGGGAAAATAGAGTGACCTGTGCCTGTCCCAACACCAAGAGCTAGTCTCTCGTTGGTTCCACGTCTTCCCGTTTATCCTCAGGACAAATTGCAACCTGTACGGAACAGGAGGTTAAAGGTGCTGATTCTCCAAGTAGGGAGATTGCTAGTAAGGCGGCTGGAATGGCGAACCCGGGCACAAGGAGATGAGAAATGAGGTGCGTTTTAGAAACCTTTCCCCATCACACGGTGTACCATCTTCTGGGTTTCTCATGCATGTTTTCGATGTAGGAAGATGCCCTTGAACCTGGAGATTTGGGACCCATGCGATGGGTACCACGCAGTATTACTTTAAAGGGTCTGTGTTTGCTCACCCAACCTCACCAAACCTCTCAGCCCCAAGAGTGTCCACCCTTATGTCTCATCCATCTGTGCGTCTAGATATGGTCAATCCAGGTTGCATCACAGCCCCTGAACGCATTGTGTAAGAATTTCTCTCTCTTTCACTGTCTTTGTTTCATGGGTGTTTCAAAGTAATTTATTTTTATAATGGGGTTTAGCTGCTTTTCACTGCTGTGTTTATGCCGCTTTACACCCACTTGACACACTAACAGAGAGATATCAATACATAGGTTTTACGATTATTATTAGTCAGATATATTCTTGTGCGGTGAATAGGGCGTGTTGAGTCCAGTTCTCTGAGCAAGGAGTAGGTCTTGTCTATTACATATTGGGTTTATGGAATGGTATCTGAGCTAATTTGATACCCTTGTTTTATGTATCACCCCACCTCACCTTTCCCGTTAAGCAGCCATAGTGTGTTTTCTGCATGTGTGACTCTGTTCTGTTTTGTAATTCAGTTCAAGTGTAACGGTTTTTACATTCCCTCTATCAGTGATACCTTATGAGAAGTGTCCTTTTCTGTGTGACTTATTTCACTTAGAATCGTCGTACCTAAATCCACTCATCATGCTGCTACTAACCTTACGACATTGATTTCCTGGCTGAGTGATATTCCATTGTACATAAGGACCACAACTTCTTTATCCATTTTTCTCTTTCCTGGGATATTTAAGGTGGAATGAAGTGGAGGTCCTGGTCAACAGAGCAGCCCTAAACTTTGGGGTGCTTGTGTCTTGCTGATTTTTCATTTTCCCAATTTATACCCCCATGAGTGGAAGTGCCCTATGCTCTCTATGCTCTGTTTTTCAGATGTTTCAGGACTCACCGTACACTTCTCCAGAGTGGCTCTTGGCAATTTACATCCCGCCCATCAGTGTAGCAAGGCTCCCATTTCTCCATGGCCTGTCCTGCATTTCTGGTTTTGACACTTTTTTCAGCATGGCCCTTTTGACCGATGGGAAGCGAGACTTCTTTGTAGTGCTGATTTGCCTTTCCAGGTTGCTTGGTTGGCCAAAAAGGGCGCATGCGTTTTTTCCTGAATATATTCAGGAAAAAACGCATGCGCCCTTTTTGGCCAAGGGCATCATTGTCAACGTTTTGCCGCTTTTCATGTGCTTTAAAGGCGATTCGAATCTACCTCCTGAAATCTGTTTCCTGCAATTCTGCCTTGATTTCAAATCCTCTTCTTTGCCTTCCCTCAATATATTTGTGGACGAGAGTTATCATTTATAACTCTGCAGGTTTGTGAATTGCAGTGCCCTGAAACTCCATTTTACAACTCGTTTTTATGGGAGCTGGCCACAAAATCGCAGAATGGCTTCAGGCCCTGTTCTGCTTCCGGGGGGCAGGCTGAGCCTGTGGTTAATTCTTCTTTCTGATGGGAAAATAGAGTGACCTGTGCCTGTCCCAACACCAAGAGCTAGTCTCTCGTTGGTTCCACGTCTTCCCGTTTATCCTCAGGACAAATTGCAACCTGTATGGAACAGGAGGTTAAAGGTGCTGATGCTCCAAGTAGGGAGCTTGCTAGTAAAGCGGCTGGAATGGCGAACCCGGGCACAAGGAGATGAGAAATGAGGTGCGTTTTAGAAACCTTTCCCCATCACACGGTGTACCATCTTCTGGGTTTCTCATGCATGTTTTTGATGTAGGAAGATGCCCTTGAACCTGGAGATTTGGGACCCATGCGATGGGTACCACGCAGTATTACTTTAAAGGGTCTGCGTTTGCTCACCCAACCTCACCAAACCTCTCAGCCCCAAGAGTGTCCACCCTTATGTCTCATCCAGCTGTGCGTCTAGATATGGTCAATCCAGGTTGCATCACAGCCCCTGAACGCATTGTGTAAGAATTACTCTCTCTTTCACTGTCTTTGTTTCATGGGTGTTTCAAAGTAATTTATTTTTATAATGGGGTTTAGCTGCTTTTCACTGCTGTGTTTATGCCGCTTTACACCCACTTGACACACTAACAGAGAGATATCAATACATAGGTTTTACGATTATTATTAGTCAGATATATTCTTGTGCGGTGAATAGGGCGTGTTGAGTCCTGTTCTCTGAGCAAGGAGTAGGTCTTGTCTATTACATATTGGGTTTATGGAATGCTATCTGAGCTAATTTGATACCCTTGTTTTATGTATCACCCCACCTCACCTTTCCCGTTAAGCAGCCATAGTGTGTTTTCTGCATGTGTGACTCTGTTCTGTTTTGTAATTCAGTTCAAGTGTAACGGTTTTTATATTCCCTCTATCAGTGATACCTTATGAGAAGTGTCCTTTTCTGTGTGACTTATTTCACTTAGAATCGTCGTACCTAAATCCACTCATCATGCTGCTACTAACCTTACGACATTGATTTCCTGGCTGAGTGATATTCCATTGTACATAAGGACCACAACTTCTTTATCCATTTTTCTCTTTCCTGGGATATTGAAGGTGGAATGAAGTGGAGGTCCTGGTCAACAGAGCAGCCCTAAACTTTGGGGTGCTTGTGTCTTGCTGATTTTTCATTTTCCCAATTTATACCCCCATGAGTGGAAGTGCCCTATGCTCTCTAAGCTGTGTTTTTCAGATGTTTCAGGACTCACCGGACACTTCTCCAGAGTGGCTCTTGGCAATTTACATCCCGCCCATCAGTGTAGCAAGGCTCCCATTTCTCCATGGCCTGTCCTGCATTTCTGGTTTTGAGACTTTTTTCAGCATGGCCCTTTTGACCGATGGGAAGCGAGACTTCTTTGTAGCGCTGATTTGCCTTTCCAGGTTGCTTGGTTGGCCAAAAAGGGCGTATGCGTTTTTTCCTGAATATATTCAGGAAAAAACGCATACGCCCTTTTTGGCCAAGGGCATCATTGTCAACGTTTTGCCGCTTTTCATGTGCTTTAAAGGCGATTCGTATCTACCTCCTGAAATCTGTTTCCTGCAATTCTGCCTTGATTTCAAATCCTCTTCTTTGCCTTCCCTCAATATATTTGTGGACGAGAGTTATCATTTATAACTCTGCAGGTTTGTGAATTGCAGTGCCCTGAACCTCCATTTTACAACTCGTTTTTATGGGAGCTGGCCGCAAAATCGCAGAATGGCTTCAGGCCCTGTTCTGGTTCCGGGGGTCGGCTGAGCCTGTGGTTAATTCTTCTTTCTGATGGGAAAATAGAGTGACCTGTGCCTGTCCCAAAACCAAGAGCTAGTCTCTCGTTGGTTCCACGTCTTCCCGTTTATCCTCAGGACAAATTGCAACCTGTACGGAACAGGAGGTTAAAGGTGCTGATGCCCCAAGTAGGGAGCTTGCTAGTAAAGCGGCTGGCATGGCGAACCCGGGCACAAGGCGATGAGAAATGAGGTGCGTTTTAGAAACCTTTCCCCATCACACTGTGTACCATCTTCTGGGTTTCTCATGCATGTTTTTGATGTAGGAAGATGCCCTTGAAGCTGGAGATTTGGGACCCATGCGATGGGTACCATGCAGTATTACTTTAAAGGGTTTGCGTTTGCTCACCCAACCTCACCAAACCTCTCAGCCCCAAGAGTGTCCACCCTTATGTCTCATCCATCTGTGGGTCTAGATATGGTCAATCCAGGTTGCATCACAGCCCCTGAACGCATTGTGTAAGAATTTCTCTCTCTTTCACTGTCTTTGTTTCATGGGTTTTTCAAAGTAATTTATTTTTATAATGGGGTTTAGCTGCTTTTCACTGCTGTGTTTATGCCGCTTTACACCCACTTGACACACTAACAGAGAGATATCAATACATAGGTTTTACGATTATTATTAGTCAGATATATTCTTGTGCGGTGAATAGGGCGTGTTGAGTCCAGTTCTCTGAGCAAGGAGTAGGTCTTGTCTATTACATATTGGGTTTATGGAATGGTATCTGAGCTAATTTGATACCCTTGTTTTATGTATCACCCCACCTCACCTTTCCCGTTAAGCAGCCATAGTGTGTTTTCTGCATGTGTGACTCTGTTCTGTTTTGTAATTCAGTTCAAGTGTAACGGTTTTTACATTCCCTCTATCAGTGATACCTTATGAGAAGTGTCCTTTTCTGTGTGACTTATTTCACTTAGAATCGTCGTACCTAAATCCACTCATCATGCTGCTACTAACCTTACGACATTGATTTCCTGGCTGAGTGATATTCCATTGTACATAAGGACCACAACTTCTTTATCCATTTTTCTCTTTCCTGGGATATTGAAGGTGGAATGAAGTGGAGGTCCTGGTCAACAGAGCAGCCCTAAACTTTGGGGTGCTTGTGTCTTGCTGATTTTTAATTTTCCCAATTTATACCCCCATGAGTGGAAGTGCCCTATGCTCTCTATGCTGTGTTTTTCAGATGTTTCAGGACTCACCGGACACTTCCCCAGAGTGGCTCTTGGCAATTTACATCCCGCCCATCAGTGTAGCAAGGCTCCCATTTCTCCATGGCCTGTCCTGCATTTCTGGTTTTGACACTTTTTTCAGCATGGCCCTTTTGACCGATGGGAAGCGAGACTTTTTATAGCGCTGATTTGCCTTTCCAGGTTGCTTGGTTGGCCAAAAAGGGCGTATGCGTTTTTTCCTGAATATATTCAGGAAAAAACGCATACGCCCTTTTTGGCCAAGGGCATCATTGTCAACGTTTTGCCGCTTTTCATGTGCTTTAAAGGCGATTCGTATCTACCTCCTGAAATCTGTTTCCTGCAATTCTGCCTTGATTTCAAATCCTCTTCGTTGCCTTCCCTCAATATATTTGTGGACGAGAGTTATCATTTATAACTCTGCAGGTTTGTGAATTGCAGTGCCCTGAACCTCCATTTTACAACTCGTTTTTATGGGAGCTGGCCGCAAAATCGCAGAATGGCTTCAGGCCTTGTTCTGGTTCCGGGGGTCGGCTGAGCCTGTGGTTAATTCTTCTTTCTGATGGGAAAATAGAGTGACCTGTGCCTGTCCCAACACCAAGAGCTAGTCTCTCGTTGGTTCCACGTCTTCCCGTTTATCCTCAGGACAAATTGCAACCTGTACAGAACAGGAGGTTAAAGGTGCTGATGCCCCAAGTAGGGAGCTTGCTAGTAAAGCGGCTGGAATGGCGAACCCGGGAACAAGGCGATGAGAAATGAGGTGCGTTTTAGAAACCTTTCCCCATCACACGGTGTACCATCTTCTGGGTTTCTCATGCATGTTTTCGATGTAGGAAGATGCCCTTGAACCTGGAGATTTGGGACCCATGCGATGGGTACCACGCAGTATTACTTTAAAGGGTCTGTGTTTGCTCACCCAACCTCACCAAACCTCTCAGCCCCAAGAGTGTCCACCCTTATGTCTCATCCATCTGTGCGTCTAGATATGGTCAATCCAGGTTGCATCACAGCCCCTGAACGCATTGTGTAAGAATTTCTCTCTCTTTCACTGTCGTTGTTTCATGGGTGTTTCAAAGTAATTTATTTTTATAATGGGGTTTAGCTGCTTTTCACTGCTGTGTTTATGCCGCTTTACACCCACTTGACACACTAACAGAGAGATATCAATACATAGGTTTTACGATTATTATTAGTCAGATATATTCTTGTGCGGTGAATAGGGCGTGTTGAGTCCAGTTCTCTGAGCAAGGAGTAGGTCTTGTCTATTACATATTGGGTTTATGGAATGGTATCTGAGCTAATTTGATACCCTTGTTTTATGTATCACCCCACCTCACCTTTCCCGTTAAGCAGCCATAGTGTGTTTTCTGCATGTGTGACTCTGTTCTGTTTTGTAATTCAGTTCAAGTGTAACGGTTTTTACATTCCCTCTATCAGTGATACCTTATGAGAAGTGTCCTTTTCTGTGTGACTTATTTCACTTAGAATCGTCGTACCTAAATCCACTCATCATGCTGCTACTAACCTTACGACATTGATTTCCTGGCTGAGTGATATTCCATTGTACATAAGGACCACAACTTCTTTATCCATTTTTCTCTTTCCTGGGATATTTAAGGTGGAATGAAGTGGAGGTCCTGGTCAACAGAGCAGCCCTAAACTTTGGGGTGCTTGTGTCTTGCTGATTTTTCATTTTCCCAATTTATACCCCCATGAGTGGAAGTGCCCTATGCTCTCTAAGCTGTGTTTTTCAGATGTTTCAGGACTCACCGGACACTTCTCCAGAGTGGCTCTTGGCAATTTACATCCCGCCCATCAGTGTAGCAAGGCTCCCATTTCTCCATGGCCTGTCCTGCATTTCTGCTTTTGACACTTTTTTCAGCATGGCCCTTTTGACCGATGGGAAGCGAGACTTCTTTATAGCGCTGATTTGCCTTTCCAGGTTGCTTGGTTGGCCAAAAAGGGCGTATGCGTTTTTTCCTGAATATATTCAGGAAAAAACGCATACGCCCTTTTTGGCCAAGGGCATCATTGTCAACGTTTTGCCGCTTTTCATGTGCTTTAAAGGCGATTCGTATCTACCTTCTGAAATCTGTTTCCTGCAATTCTGCCTTGATTTCAAATCCTCTTCTTTGCCTTCCCTCAATATATTTGTGGACGAGAGTTATCATTTATAACTCTGCAGGTTTGTGAATTGCAGTGCCCTGAACCTCGATTTTACAACTCGTTTTTATGGGAGCTGGCCGCAAAATCGCAGAATGGCTTCAGGCCCTGTTCTGGTTCCGGGGGGCAGGCTGAGCCTGTGGTTAATTCTTCTTTCTGATGGGAAAATAGAGTGACCTGTGCCTGTCCCAACACCAAGAGCTAGTCTCTCGTTGGTTCCACGTCTTCCCGTTTATCCTCAGGACAAATTGCAACCTGTACGGAACAGGAGGTTAAAGGTGCTGATTCTCCAAGTAGGGAGATTGCTAGTAAGGCGGCTGGAATGGCGAACCCGGGCACAAGGAGATGAGAAATGAGGTGCGTTTTAGAAACCTTTCCCCATCACACGGTGTACCATTTTCTGGGTTTCTCATGCATGTTTTCGATGTAGGAAGATGCCCTTGAACCTGGAGATTTGGGACCCATGCGATGGGTACCACGCAGTATTACTTTAAAGGGTCTGTGTTTGCTCACCCAACCTCACCAAACCTCTCAGCCCCAAGAGTGTCCACCCTTATGTCTCATCCATCTGTGCGTCTAGATATGGTCAATCCAGGTTGCATCACAGCCCCTGAACGCATTGTGTAAGAATTTCTCTCTGTTTCACTGTCTTTGTTTCATGGGTGTTTCAAAGTAATTTATTTTTATAATGGGGTTTAGCTGCTTTTCACTGCTGTGTTTATGCCGCTTTACACCCACTTGACACACTAACAGAGAGATATCAATACATAGGTTTTACGATTATTATTAGTCAGATATATTCTTGTGCGGTGAATAGGGCGTGTTGAGTCCAGTTCTCTGAGCAAGGAGTAGGTCTTGTCTATTACATATTGGGTTTATGGAATGGTATCTGAGCTAATTTGATACCCTTGTTTTATGTATCACCCCACCTCACCTTTCCCGTTAAGCAGCCATAGTGTGTTTTCTGCATGTGTGACTCTGTTCTGTTTTGTAATTCAGTTCAAATGTAACGGTTTTTACATTCCCTCTATCAGTGATACCTTATGAGAAGTGTCCTTTTCTGTGTGACTTATTTCACTTAGAATCGTCGTACCTAAATCCACTCATCATGCTGCTACTAACCTTACGACATTGATTTCCTGGCTGAGTGATATTCCATTGTACATAAGGACCACAACTTCTTTATCCATTTTTCTCTTTCCTGGGATATTGAAGGTGGAATGAAGTGGAGGTCCTGGTCAACAGAGCAGCCCTAAACTTTGGGGTGCTTGTGTCTTGCTGATTTTTAATTTTCCCAATTTATACCCCCATGAGTGGAAGTGCCCTATGCTCTCTAAGCTGTGTTTTTCAGATGTTTCAGGACTCACCGGACACTTCTCCAGAGTGGCTCTTGGCAATTTACATCCCGCCCATCAGTGTAGCAAGGCTCCCATTTCTCCATGGCCTGTCCTGCATTTCTGGTTTTGAGACTTTTTTCAGCATGGCCCTTTTGACCGATGGGAAGCGAGACTTCTTTGTAGCGCTGATTTGCCTTTCCAGGTTGCTTGGTTGGCCAAAAAGGGCGTATGCGTTTTTTCCTGAATATATTCAGGAAAAAACGCATACGCCCTTTTTGGCCAAGGGCATCATTGTCAACGTTTTGCCGCTTTTCATGTGCTTTAAAGGCGATTCGTATCTACCTCCTGAAATCTGTTTCGTGCAATTCTGCCTTGATTTCAAATCCTCTTCTTTGCGTTCCCTCCATATATTTGTGGACGAGAGTTATCATTTATAACTCTGCAGGTTTGTGAATTGCAGTGCCCTGAACCTCCATTTTACAACTCCTTTTTATGGGAGCTGGCCGCAAAATCGCAGAATGGCTTCAGGCCCTGTTCTGTTTCCGGGGGTCGGCTGAGCCTGTGGTTAATTCTTCTTTCTGATGGGAAAATAGAGTGACCTGTGCCTGTCCCAACACCAAGAGCTTGTCTCTCGTTGGTTCCACGTCTTCCCGTTTATCCTCAGGACAAATTGCAACCTGTACGGAACAGGAGGTTAAAGGTGCTGATGCCCCAAGTAGGGAGCTTGCTACTAAAGCGGCTGGAATGGCGAACCCGGGCACAAGGCGATGAGAAATGAGGTGCGTTTTAGAAACCTTTCCCCATCACACGGTGTACCATCTTCTGGGTTTCTCATGCATGTTTTTGATGTAGGAAGATGTCCTTCAACCTGGAGATTTCGGACCCATGCGATGGGTACCACGCAGTATTCCTTTAAAGGGTCTGTGTTTGCTCAAACAACCTCACCAAACCTCTCAGCCCCAAGAGTGTCCACCCTTATGTCTCATCCAGCTGTGCGTCTAGATATGGTCAATCCAGGTTGCATCACAGCCCCTGAACGCATTGTGTAAGAATTTCTCTCTCTTTCACTGTCTTTGTTTCATGGGTGTTTCAAAGTAATTTATTTTTATAATGGGGTTTAGCTGCTTTTCACTGCTGGATTTATGCCGCTTTACACCCACTTGACACACTAACAGAGAGATATCAATACATAGGTTTTACGATTATTATTAGTCAGATATATTCTTGTGCGGTGAATAGGGCGTGTTGAGTCCAGTTCTCTGAGCAAGGAGTAGGTCTTGTCTATTACATATTGGGTTTATGGAATGGTATCTGAGCTAATTTGATACCCTTGTTTTATGTATCACCCCACCTCACCTTTCCCGTTAAGCAGCCATAGTGTGTTTTCTGCATGTGTGACTCTGTTCTGTTTTGTAATTCAGTTCAAGTGTAACGGTTTTTACATTCCCTTTATCAGTGATACCTTATGAGAAGTGTCCTTTTCTGTGTGACTTATTTCACTTAGAATCGTCGTACCTAAATCCACTCATCATGCTGCTACTAACCTTACGACATTGATTTCATGGCTGAGTGATATTCCATTGTACATAAGGACCACAACTTCTTTATCCATTTTTCTCTTTCCTGGGATATTGAAGGTGGAATGAAGTGGAGGTCCTGGTCAACAGAGCAGCCCTAAACTTTGGGGTGCTTGTGTCTTGCTGATTTTTAATTTTCCCAATTTATACCCCCATGAGTGGAAGTGCCCTATGCTCTCTATGCTGTGTTTTTCAGATGTTTCAGGACTCACCGGACACTTCCCCAGGGTGGCTCTTGGCAATTTACATCCCGCCCATCAGTGTAGCAAGGCTCCCATTTCTCCATGGCCTGTCCTGCATTTCTGGTTTTGACACTTTTTTCAGCATGGCCCTTTTGACCGATGGGAAGCGAGACTTGTTTGTAGCGCTGATTTGCCTTTCCAGGTTGCTTGGTTGGCCAAAAAGGGCGTATGCGTTTTTTCCTGAATATATTCAGGAAAAAACGCATACGCCCTTTTTGGCCAAGGGCATCATTGTCAACGTTTTGCCGCTTTTCATGTGCTTTAAAGGCGATTCGTATCTACCTCCTGAAATCTGTTTCCTGCAATTCTGCCTTGATTTCAAATCCTCTTCTTTGCCTTCCCTCAATATATTTGTGGACGAGAGTTATCATTTATAACTCTGCAGGTTTGTGAATTGCAGTGCCCTGAACCTCCATTTTACAACTCGTTTTTATGGGAGCTGGCCGCAAAATCGCAGAATGGCTTCAGGCCCTGTTCTGGTTCCGGGGGGCAGGCTGAGCCTGTGGTTAATTCTTCTTTCTGATGGGAAAATAGAGTGACCTGTGCCTTTCCCAACACCAAGAGCTAGTCTCTCGTTGGTTCCACGTCTTCCCGTTTATCCTCAGGACAAATTGCAACCTGTACGGAACAGGAGGTTAAAGGTGCTGATGCTCCAAGTAGGGAGCTTGCTAGTAAAGCGGCTGGAATGGCGAACCCGGGCACAAGGAGATGAGAAATGAGGTGCGTTTTAGAAACCTTTCCCCATCACACGGTGTACCATCTTCTGGGTTTCTCATGCATGTTTTTGATGTAGGAAGATGCCCTTGAACCTGGAGATTTGGGACCCATGCGATGGGTACCACGCAGTATTACTTTAAAGGGTCTGCGTTTGCTCACCCAACCTCACCAAACCTCTCAGCCCCGAGAGTGTCCACCCTTATGTCTCATCCAGCTGTGCGTCTAGATATGGTCAATCCAGGTTGCATCACAGCCCCTGAACGCATTGTGTAAGAATTTCTCTCTCTTTCACTGTCTTTGTTTCATGGGTGTTTCAAAGTAATTTATTTTTATAATGGGGTTTAGCTGCTTTTCACTGCTGGGTTTATGCCGCTTTACACCCACTTGACACACTAACAGAGAGATATCAATACATAGGTTTTACGATTATTATTAGTCAGATATATTCTTGTGCGGTGAATAGGGCGTGTTGAGTCCAGTTCTCTGAGCAAGGAGTAGGTCTTGTCTATTACATATTGGGTTTATGGAATGGTATCTGAGCTAATTTGATACCCTTGTTTTATGTATCACCCCACCTCACCTTTCCCGTTAAGCAGCCATAGTGTGTTTTCTGCAAGTGTGACTCTGTTCTGTTTTGTAATTCAGTTCAAGTGTAACGGTTTTTACATTCCCTCTATCAGTGATACCTTATGAGAAGTGTCCTTTTCTGTGTGACTTATTTCACTTAGAATCGTCGTACCTAAATCCACTCATCATGCTGCTACTAACCTTACGACATTGATTTCCTGGCTGAGTGATATTCCATTGTACATAAGGACCACAACTTCTTTATCCATTTTTCTCTTTCCTGGGATATTTAAGGTGGAATGAAGTGGAGGTCCTGGTCAACAGAGCAGCCCTAAACTTTGGGGTGCTTGTGTCTTGCTGATTTTTAATTTTCCCAATTTATACCCCCATGAGTGGAAGTGCCCTATGCTCTCTAAGCTGTGTTTTTCAGATGTTTCAGGACTCACCGGACACTTCTCCAGAGTGGCTCTTGGCAATTTACATCCCGCCCATCAGTGTAGCAAGGCTCCCATTTCTCCATGGCCTGTCCTGCATTTCTGGTTTTGAGACT
Organism: Balaenoptera borealis; assembly: GCF_965194805.1. Taxonomy (NCBI): domain Eukaryota; kingdom Metazoa; phylum Chordata; class Mammalia; order Artiodactyla; family Balaenopteridae; genus Balaenoptera; species Balaenoptera borealis. The sequence goes on along the minus strand of NW_028123977.1, from coordinate 852,625 downwards.
TTTTTCAGCATGGCCCTTTTGACCGATGGGAAGCGAGACTTCTTTGTAGCGCTGATTTGCCTTTCCAGGTTGCTTGGTTGGCCAAAAAGGGCGTATGCGTTTTTTCCTGAATATATTCAGGAAAAAACGCATACGCCCTTTTTGGCCAAGGGCATCATTGTCAACGTTTTGCCGCTTTTCATGTGCTTTAAAGGCGATTCGAATCTACCTCCTGAAATCTGTTTCCTGCAATTCTGCCTTGATTTCAAATCCTCTTCTTTGCCTTCCCTCAATATATTTGTGGACGAGAGTTATCATTTATAACTCTGCAGGTTTGTGAATTGCAGTGCCCTGAAACTCCATTTTACAACTCGTTTTTATGGGAGCTGGCCACAAAATCGCAGAATGGCTTCAGGCCCTGTTCTGGTTCCGGGGGGCAGGCTGAGCCTGTGGTTAATTCTTCTTTCTGATGGGAAAATAGAGTGACCTGTGCCTGTCCCAACACCAAGAGCTAGTCTCTCGTTGGTTCCACGTCTTCCCGTTTATCCTCAGGACAAATTGCAACCTGTATGGAACAGGAGGTTAAAGGTGCTGATGCTCCAAGTAGGGAGCTTGCTAGTAAAGCGGCTGGAATGGCGAACCCGGGCACAAGGAGATGAGAAATGAGGTGCGTTTTAGAAACCTTTCCCCATCACACGGTGTACCATCTTCTGGGTTTCTCATGCATGTTTTTGATGTAGGAAGATGCCCTTGAACCTGGAGATTTGGGACCCATGCGATGGGTACCACGCAGTATTACTTTAAAGGGTCTGCGTTTGCTCACCCAACCTCACCAAACCTCTCAGCCCCAAGAGTGTCCACCCTTATGTCTCATCCAGCTGTGCGTCTAGATATGGTCAATCCAGGTTGCATCACAGCCCCTGAACGCATTGTGTAAGAATTACTCTCTCTTTCACTGTCTTTGTTTCATGGGTGTTTCAAAGTAATTTATTTTTATAATGGGGTTTAGCTGCTTTTCACTGCTGTGTTTATGCCGCTTTACACCCACTTGACACACTAACAGAGAGATATCAATACATAGGTTTTACGATTATTATTAGTCAGATATATTCTTGTGCGGTGAATAGGGCGTGTTGTGTCCAGTTCTCTGAGCAAGGAGTAGGTCTTGTCTATTACATATTGGGTTTATGGAATGCTATCTGATCTAATTTGATACCCTTGTTTTATGTATCACCCCACCTCACCTTTCCCGTTAAGCAGCCATAGTGTGTTTTCTGCATGTGTGACTCTGTTCTGTTTTGTAATTCAGTTCAAGTGTAACGGTTTTTATATTCCCTCTATCAGTGATACCTTATGAGAAGTGTCCTTTTCTGTGTGACTTATTTCACTTAGAATCGTCGTACCTAAATCCACTCATCATGCTGCTACTAACCTTACGACATTGATTTCCTGGCTGAGTGATATTCCATTGTACATAAGGACCACAACTTCTTTATCCATTTTTCTCTTTCCTGGGATATTGAAGGTGGAATGAAGTGGAGGTCCTGGTCAACAGAGCAGCCCTAAACTTTGGGGTGCTTGTGTCTTGCTGATTTTTAATTTTCCCAATTTATACCCCCATGAGTGGAAGTGCCCTATGCTCTCTAAGCTGTGTTTTTCAGATGTTTCAGGACTCACCGGACACTTCCCCAGAGTGGCTCTTGGCAATTTACATCCCGCCCATCAGTGTAGCAAGGCTCCCATTTCTCCATGGCCTGTCCTGCATTTCTGGTTTTGACACTTTTTTCAGCATGGCCCTTTTGACCGATGGGAAGCGAGACTTCTTTGTAGTGCTGATTTGCCTTTCCAGGTTGCTTGGTTGGCCAAAAAGGGCGTATGCGTTTTTTCCTGAATATATTCAGGAAAAAACGCATACGCCCTTTTTGGCCAAGGGCATCATTGTCAACGTTTTGCCGCTTTTCATGTGCTTTAAAGGCGATTCGTATCTACCTCCTGAAATCTGTTTCCTGCAATTCTGCCTTGATTTCAAATCCTCTTCTTTGCCTTCCCTCAATATATTTGTGGACGAGAGTTATCATTTATAACTCTGCAGGTTTGTGAATTGCAGTGCCCTGAACCTCCATTTTACAACTCGTTTTTATGGGAGCTGGCCGCAAAATCGCAGAATGGCTTCAGGCCCTGTTCTGGTTCCGGGGGTCAGGCTGAGCCTGTGGTTAATTCTTCTTTCTGATGGGAAAATAGAGTGACCTGTGCCTGTCCCAACACCAAGAGCTAGTCTCACGTTGGTTCCACGTCTTCCCGTTTATCCTCAGGACAAATTGCAACCTGTACGGAACAGGAGGTTAAAGGTGCTGATGCTCCAAGTAGGGAGGTTGCTAGTAAAGCGGCTGGAATGGCGAACCCGGGCACAAGGAGATGAGAAATGAGGTGCGTTTTAGAAACCTTTCCCCATCACACGATGTACCATCTTCTGGGTTTCTCATGCATGTTTTTGATGTAGGAAGATGCCCTTGAACCTGGAGATTTGGGACCCATGCGATGGGTACCACGCAGTATTACTTTAAAGGGTCTGCGTTTGCTCACCCAACCTCACCAAACCTCTCAGCCCCAAGAGTGTCCACCCTTATGTCTCATCCAGCTGTGCGTCTAGATATGGTCAATCCAGGTTGCATCACAGCCCCTGAACGCATTGTGTAAGAATTACTCTCTCTTTCACTGTCTTTGTTTCATGGGTGTTTCAAAGTAATTTATTTTTATAATGGGGTTTAGCTGCTTTTCACTGCTGTGTTTATGCCGCTTTACACCCACTTGACACACTAACAGAGAGATATCAATACATAGGTTTTACGATTATTATTAGTCAGATATATTCTTGTGCGGTGAATAGGGCGTGTTGAGTCCAGTTCTCTGAGCAAGGAGTAGGTCTTGTCTATTACATATTGGGTTTATGGAATGGTATCTGAGCTAATTTGATACCCTTGTTTTATGTATCACCCCACCTCACCTTTCCCGTTAAGCAGCCATAGTGTGTTTTCTGCATGTGTGACTCTGTTCTGTTTTGTAATTCAGTTCAAGTGTAACGGTTTTTACATTCCCTCTATCAGTGATACCTTATGAGAAGTGTCCTTTTCTGTGTGACTTATTTCACTTAGAATCGTCGTACCTAAATCCACTCATCATGCTGCTACTAACCTTACGACATTGATTTCCTGGCTGAGTGATATTCCATTGTACATAAGGACCACAACTTCTTTACCCATTTTTCTCTTTCCTGGGATATTGAAGGTGGAATGAAGTGGAGGTCCTGGTCAACAGAGCAGCCCTAAACTTTGGGGTGCTTGTGTCTTGCTGATTTTTCATTTTCCCAATTTATACCCCCATGAGTGGAAGTGCCCTATGCTCTCTAAGCTGTGTTTTTCAGATGTTTCAGGACTCACCGGACACTTCTCCAGAGTGGCTCTTGGCAATTTACATCCCGCCCATCAGTGTAGCAAGGCTCCCATTTCTCCATGGCCTGTCCTGCATTTCTGGTTTTGACACTTTTTTCAGCATGGCCCTTTTGACCGATGGGAAGCGAGACTTCTTTGTAGCGCTGATTTGCCTTTCCAGGTTGCTTGGTTGGCCAAAAAGGGCGTATGCGTTTTTTCCTGAATATATTCAGGAAAAAACACATACGCCCTTTTTGGCCAAGGGCATCATTGTCAACGTTTTGCCGCTTTTCATGTGCTTTAAAGGCGATTCGAATCTACCTCCTGAAATCTGTTTCCTGCAATTCTGCCTTGATTTCAAATCCTCTTCTTTGCCTTCCCTCAATATATTTGTGGACGAGAGTTATCATTTATAACTCTGCAGGTTTGTGAATTGCAGTGCCCTGAAACTCCATTTTACAACTCGTTTTTATGGGAGCTGGCCACAAAATCGCAGAATGGCTTCAGGCCCTGTTCTGGTTCCGGGGGGCAGGCTGAGCCTGTGGTTAATTCTTCTTTCTGATGGGAAAATAGAGTGACCTGTGCCTGTCCCAACACCAAGAGCTAGTCTCTCGTTGGTTCCACGTCTTCCCGTTTATCCTCAGGACAAATTGCAACCTGTATGGAACAGGAGGTTAAAGGTGCTGATGCTCCAAGTAGGGAGCTTGCTAGTAAAGCGGCTGGAATGGCGAACCCGGGCACAAGGAGATGAGAAATGAGGTGCGTTTTAGAAACCTTTCCCCATCACACGGTGTACCATCTTCTGGGTTTCTCATGCATGTTTTTGATGTAGGAAGATGCCCTTGAACCTGGAGATTTGGGACCCATGCGATGGGTACCACGCAGTATTCCTTTAAAGGGTCTGCGTTTGCTCACCCAACCTCACCAAACCTCTCAGCCCCAAGAGTGTCCACCCTTATGTCTCATCCAGCTGTGCGTCTAGATATGGTCAATCCAGGTTGCATCACAGCCCCTGAACGCATTGTGTAAGAATTACTCTCTCTTTCACTGTCTTTGTTTCATGGGTGTTTCAAAGTAATTTATTTTTATAATGGGGTTTAGCTGCTTTTCACTGCTGTGTTTATGCCGCTTTACACCCACTTGACACACTAACAGAGAGATATCAATACATAGGTTTTACGATTATTATTAGTCAGATATATTCTTGTGCGGTGAATAGGGCGTGTTGAGTCCTGTTCTCTGAGCAAGGAGTAGGTCTTGTCTATTACATATTGGGTTTATGGAATGCTATCTGATCTAATTTGATACCCTTGTTTTATGTATCACCCCACCTCACCTTTCCCGTTAAGCAGCCATAGTGTGTTTTCTGCATGTGTGACTCTGTTCTGTTTTGTAATTCAGTTCAAGTGTAACGGTTTTTATATTCCCTCTATCAGTGATACCTTATGAGAAGTGTCCTTTTCTGTGTGACTTATTTCACTTAGAATCGTCGTACCTAAATCCACTCATCATGCTGCTACTAACCTTACGACATTGATTTCCTGGCTGAGTGATATTCCATTGTACATAAGGACCACAACTTCTTTATCCATTTTTCTCTTTCCTGGGATATTGAAGGTGGAATGAAGTGGAGGTCCTGGTCAACAGAGCAGCCCTAAACTTTGGGGTGCTTGTGTCTTGCTGATTTTTAATTTTCCCAATTTATACCCCCATGAGTGGAAGTGCCCTATGCTCTCTAAGCTGTGTTTTTCAGATGTTTCAGGACTCACCGGACACTTCCCCAGAGTGGCTCTTGGCAATTTACATCCCGCCCATCAGTGTAGCAAGGCTCCCATTTCTCCATGGCCTGTCCTGCATTTCTGGTTTTGACACTTTTTTCAGCATGGCCCTTTTGACCGATGGGAAGCGAGACTTCTTTGTAGTGCTGATTTGCCTTTCCAGGTTGCTTGGTTGGCCAAAAAGGGCGTATGCGTTTTTTCCTGAATATATTCAGGAAAAAACGCATACGCCCTTTTTGGCCAAGGGCATCATTGTCAACGTTTTGCCGCTTTTCATGTGCTTTAAAGGCGATTCGTATCTACCTCCTGAAATCTGTTTCCTGCAATTCTGCCTTGATTTCAAATCCTCTTCTTTGCCTTCCCTCAATATATTTGTGGACGAGAGTTATCATTTATAACTCTGCAGGTTTGTGAATTGCAGTGCCCTGAACCTCCATTTTACAACTCGTTTTTATGGGAGCTGGCCGCAAAATCGCAGAATGGCTTCAGGCCCTGTTCTGGTTCCGGGGGTCAGGCTGAGCCTGTGGTTAATTCTTCTTTCTGATGGGAAAATAGAGTGACCTGTGCCTGTCCCAACACCAAGAGCTAGTCTCACGTTGGTTCCACGTCTTCCCGTTTATCCTCAGGACAAATTGCAACCTGTACGGAACAGGAGGTTAAAGGTGCTGATGCTCCAAGTAGGGAGGTTGCTAGTAAAGCGGCTGGAATGGCGAACCCGGGCACAAGGAGATGAGAAATGAGGTGCGTTTTAGAAACCTTTCCCCATCACACGATGTACCATCTTCTGGGTTTCTCATGCATGTTTTTGATGTAGGAAGATGCCCTTGAACCTGGAGATTTGGGACCCATGCGATGGGTACCACGCAGTATTACTTTAAAGGGTCTGCGTTTGCTCACCCAACCTCACCAAACCTCTCAGCCCCAAGAGTGTCCACCCTTATGTCTCATCCAGCTGTGCGTCTAGATATGGTCAATCCAGGTTGCATCACAGCCCCTGAACGCATTGTGTAAGAATTACTCTCTCTTTCACTGTCTTTGTTTCATGGGTGTTTCAAAGTAATTTATTTTTATAATGGGGTTTAGCTGCTTTTCACTGCTGTGTTTATGCCGCTTTACACCCACTTGACACACTAACAGAGAGATATCAATACATAGGTTTTACGATTATTATTAGTCAGATATATTCTTGTGCGGTGAATAGGGCGTGTTGAGTCCAGTTCTCTGAGCAAGGAGTAGGTCTTGTCTATTACATATTGGGTTTATGGAATGGTATCTGAGCTAATTTGATACCCTTGTTTTATGTATCACCCCACCTCACCTTTCCCGTTAAGCAGCCATAGTGTGTTTTCTGCATGTGTGACTCTGTTCTGTTTTGTAATTCAGTTCAAGTGTAACGGTTTTTACATTCCCTCTATCAGTGATACCTTATGAGAAGTGTCCTTTTCTGTGTGACTTATTTCACTTAGAATCGTCGTACCTAAATCCACTCATCATGCTGCTACTAACCTTACGACATTGATTTCCTGGCTGAGTGATATTCCATTGTACATAAGGACCACAACTTCTTTACCCATTTTTCTCTTTCCTGGGATATTGAAGGTGGAATGAAGTGGAGGTCCTGGTCAACAGAGCAGCCCTAAACTTTGGGGTGCTTGTGTCTTGCTGATTTTTCATTTTCCCAATTTATACCCCCATGAGTGGAAGTGCCCTATGCTCTCTAAGCTGTGTTTTTCAGATGTTTCAGGACTCACCGGACACTTCTCCAGAGTGGCTCTTGGCAATTTACATCCCGCCCATCAGTGTAGCAAGGCTCCCATTTCTCCATGGCCTGTCCTGCATTTCTGGTTTTGACACTTTTTTCAGCATGGCCCTTTTGACCGATGGGAAGCGAGACTTCTTTGTAGCGCTGATTTGCCTTTCCAGGTTGCTTGGTTGGCCAAAAAGGGCGTATGCGTTTTTTCCTGAATATATTCAGGAAAAAACGCATACGCCCTTTTTGGCCAAGGGCATCATTGTCAACGTTTTGCCGCTTTTCATGTGCTTTAAAGGCGATTCGAATCTACCTCCTGAAATCTGTTTCCTGCAATTCTGCCTTGATTTCAAATCCTCTTCTTTGCCTTCCCTCAATATATTTGTGGACGAGAGTTATCATTTATAACTCTGCAGGTTTGTGAATTGCAGTGCCCTGAAACTCCATTTTACAACTCGTTTTTATGGGAGCTGGCCACAAAATCGCAGAATGGCTTCAGGCCCTGTTCTGGTTCCGGGGGGCAGGCTGAGCCTGTGGTTAATTCTTCTTTCTGATGGGAAAATAGAGTGACCTGTGCCTGTCCCAACACCAAGAGCTAGTCTCTCGTTGGTTCCACGTCTTCCCGTTTATCCTCAGGACAAATTGCAACCTGTATGGAACAGGAGGTTAAAGGTGCTGATGCTCCAAGTAGGGAGCTTGCTAGTAAAGCGGCTGGAATGGCGAACCCGGGCACAAGGAGATGAGAAATGAGGTGCGTTTTAGAAACCTTTCCCCATCACACGGTGTACCATCTTCTGGGTTTCTCATGCATGTTTTTGATGTAGGAAGATGCCCTTGAACCTGGAGATTTGGGACCCATGCGATGGGTACCACGCAGTATTACTTTAAAGGGTCTGCGTTTGCTCACCCAACCTCACCAAACCTCTCAGCCCCAAGAGTGTCCACCCTTATGTCTCATCCAGCTGTGCGTCTAGATATGGTCAATCCAGGTTGCATCACAGCCCCTGAACGCATTGTGTAAGAATTACTCTCTCTTTCACTGTCTTTGTTTCATGGGTGTTTCAAAGTAATTTATTTTTATAATGGGGTTTAGCTGCTTTTCACTGCTGTGTTTATGCCGCTTTACACCCACTTGACACACTAACAGAGAGATATCAATACATAGGTTTTACGATTATTATTAGTCAGATATATTCTTGTGCGGTGAATAGGGCGTGTTGAGTCCTGTTCTCTGAGCAAGGAGTAGGTCTTGTCTATTACATATTGGGTTTATGGAATGCTATCTGATCTAATTTGATACCCTTGTTTTATGTATCACCCCACCTCACCTTTCCCGTTAAGCAGCCATAGTGTGTTTTCTGCATGTGTGACTCTGTTCTGTTTTGTAATTCAGTTCAAGTGTAACGGTTTTTATATTCCCTCTATCAGTGATACCTTATGAGAAGTGTCCTTTTCTGTGTGACTTATTTCACTTAGAATCGTCGTACCTAAATCCACTCATCATGCTGCTACTAACCTTACGACATTGATTTCCTGGCTGAGTGATATTCCATTGTACATAAGGACCACAACTTCTTTATCCATTTTTCTCTTTCCTGGGATATTGAAGGTGGAATGAAGTGGAGGTCCTGGTCAACAGAGCAGCCCTAAACTTTGGGGTGCTTGTGTCTTGCTGATTTTTAATTTTCCCAATTTATACCCCCATGAGTGGAAGTGCCCTATGCTCTCTAAGCTGTGTTTTTCAGATGTTTCAGGACTCACCGGACACTTCCCCAGAGTGGCTCTTGGCAATTTACATCCCGCCCATCAGTGTAGCAAGGCTCCCATTTCTCCATGGCCTGTCCTGCATTTCTGGTTTTGACACTTTTTTCAGCATGGCCCTTTTGACCGATGGGAAGCGAGACTTCTTTGTAGTGCTGATTTGCCTTTCCAGGTTGCTTGGTTGGCCAAAAAGGGCGTATGCGTTTTTTCCTGAATATATTCAGGAAAAAACGCATACGCCCTTTTTGGCCAAGGGCATCATTGTCAACGTTTTGCCGCTTTTCATGTGCTTTAAAGGCGATTCGTATCTACCTCCTGAAATCTGTTTCCTGCAATTCTGCCTTGATTTCAAATCCTCTTCTTTGCCTTCCCTCAATATATTTGTGGACGAGAGTTATCATTTATAACTCTGCAGGTTTGTGAATTGCAGTGCCCTGAACCTCCATTTTACAACTCGTTTTTATGGGAGCTGGCCGCAAAATCGCAGAATGGCTTCAGGCCCTGTTCTGGTTCCGGGGGTCAGGCTGAGCCTGTGGTTAATTCTTCTTTCTGATGGGAAAATAGAGTGACCTGTGCCTGTCCCAACACCAAGAGCTAGTCTCACGTTGGTTCCACGTCTTCCCGTTTATCCTCAGGACAAATTGCAACCTGTACGGAACAGGAGGTTAAAGGTGCTGATGCTCCAAGTAGGGAGGTTGCTAGTAAAGCGGCTGGAATGGCGAACCCGGGCACAAGGAGATGAGAAATGAGGTGCGTTTTAGAAACCTTTCCCCATCACACGATGTACCATCTTCTGGGTTTCTCATGCATGTTTTTGATGTAGGAAGATGCCCTTGAACCTGGAGATTTGGGACCCATGCGATGGGTACCACGCAGTATTACTTTAAAGGGTCTGCGTTTGCTCACCCAACCTCACCAAACCTCTCAGCCCCAAGAGTGTCCACCCTTATGTCTCATCCAGCTGTGCGTCTAGATATGGTCAATCCAGGTTGCATCACAGCCCCTGAACGCATTGTGTAAGAATTACTCTCTCTTTCACTGTCTTTGTTTCATGGGTGTTTCAAAGTAATTTATTTTTATAATGGGGTTTAGCTGCTTTTCACTGCTGTGTTTATGCCGCTTTACACCCACTTGACACACTAACAGAGAGATATCAATACATAGGTTTTACGATTATTATTAGTCAGATATATTCTTGTGCGGTGAATAGGGCGTGTTGAGTCCAGTTCTCTGAGCAAGGAGTAGGTCTTGTCTATTACATATTGGGTTTATGGAATGGTATCTGAGCTAATTTGATACCCTTGTTTTATGTATCACCCCACCTCACCTTTCCCGTTAAGCAGCCATAGTGTGTTTTCTGCATGTGTGACTCTGTTCTGTTTTGTAATTCAGTTCAAGTGTAACGGTTTTTACATTCCCTCTATCAGTGATACCTTATGAGAAGTGTCCTTTTCTGTGTGACTTATTTCACTTAGAATCGTCGTACCTAAATCCACTCATCATGCTGCTACTAACCTTACGACATTGATTTCCTGGCTGAGTGATATTCCATTGTACATAAGGACCACAACTTCTTTACCCATTTTTCTCTTTCCTGGGATATTGAAGGTGGAATGAAGTGGAGGTCCTGGTCAACAGAGCAGCCCTAAACTTTGGGGTGCTTGTGTCTTGCTGATTTTTCATTTTCCCAATTTATACCCCCATGAGTGGAAGTGCCCTATGCTCTCTAAGCTGTGTTTTTCAGATGTTTCAGGACTCACCGGACACTTCTCCAGAGTGGCTCTTGGCAATTTACATCCCGCCCATCAGTGTAGCAAGGCTCCCATTTCTCCATGGCCTGTCCTGCATTTCTGGTTTTGACACTTTTTTCAGCATGGCCCTTTTGACCGATGGGAAGCGAGACTTCTTTGTAGCGCTGATTTGCCTTTCCAGGTTGCTTGGTTGGCCAAAAAGGGCGTATGCGTTTTTTCCTGAATATATTCAGGAAAAAACGCATACGCCCTTTTTGGCCAAGGGCATCATTGTCAACGTTTTGCCGCTTTTCATGTGCTTTAAAGGCGATTCGAATCTACCTCCTGAAATCTGTTTCCTGCAATTCTGCCTTGATTTCAAATCCTCTTCTTTGCCTTCCCTCAATATATTTGTGGACGAGAGTTATCATTTATAACTCTGCAGGTTTGTGAATTGCAGTGCCCTGAAACTCCATTTTACAACTCGTTTTTATGGGAGCTGGCCACAAAATCGCAGAATGGCTTCAGGCCCTGTTCTGGTTCCGGGGGGCAGGCTGAGCCTGTGGTTAATTCTTCTTTCTGATGGGAAAATAGAGTGACCTGTGCCTGTCCCAACACCAAGAGCTAGTCTCTCGTTGGTTCCACGTCTTCCCGTTTATCCTCAGGACAAATTGCAACCTGTATGGAACAGGAGGTTAAAGGTGCTGATGCTCCAAGTAGGGAGCTTGCTAGTAAAGCGGCTGGAATGGCGAACCCGGGCACAAGGAGATGAGAAATGAGGTGCGTTTTAGAAACCTTTCCCCATCACACGGTGTACCATCTTCTGGGTTTCTCATGCATGTTTTTGATGTAGGAAGATGCCCTTGAACCTGGAGATTTGGGACCCATGCGATGGGTACCACGCAGTATTCCTTTAAAGGGTCTGCGTTTGCTCACCCAACCTCACCAAACCTCTCAGCCCCAAGAGTGTCCACCCTTATGTCTCATCCAGCTGTGCGTCTAGATATGGTCAATCCAGGTTGCATCACAGCCCCTGAACGCATTGTGTAAGAATTACTCTCTCTTTCACTGTCTTTGTTTCATGGGTGTTTCAAAGTAATTTATTTTTATAATGGGGTTTAGCTGCTTTTCACTGCTGTGTTTATGCCGCTTTACACCCACTTGACACACTAACAGAGAGATATCAATACATAGGTTTTACGATTATTATTAGTCAGATATATTCTTGTGCGGTGAATAGGGCGTGTTGAGTCCTGTTCTCTGAGCAAGGAGTAGGTCTTGTCTATTACATATTGGGTTTATGGAATGCTATCTGATCTAATTTGATACCCTTGTTTTATGTATCACCCCACCTCACCTTTCCCGTTAAGCAGCCATAGTGTGTTTTCTGCATGTGTGACTCTGTTCTGTTTTGTAATTCAGTTCAAGTGTAACGGTTTTTACATTCCCTCTATCAGTGATACCTTATGAGAAGTGTCCTTTTCTGTGTGACTTATTTCACTTAGAATCGTCGTACCTAAATCCACTCATCATGCTGCTACTAACCTTACGACATTGATTTCCTGGCTGAGTGATATTCCATTGTACATAAGGACCACAACTTCTTTACCCATTTTTCTCTTTCCTGGGATATTGAAGGTGGAATGAAGTGGAGGTCCTGGTCAACAGAGCAGCCCTAAACTTTGGGGTGCTTGTGTCTTGCTGATTTTTCATTTTCCCAATTTATACCCCCATGAGTGGAAGTGCCCTATGCTCTCTAAGCTGTGTTTTTCAGATGTTTCAGGACTCACCGGACACTTCTCCAGAGTGGCTCTTGGCAATTTACATCCCGCCCATCAGTGTAGCAAGGCTCCCATTTCTCCATGGCCTGTCCTGCATTTCTGGTTTTGACACTATTTTCAGCATGGCCCTTTTGACCGATGGGAAGCGAGACTTCTTTATAGCGCTGATTTGCCTTTCCAGGTTGCTTGGTTGGCCAAAAAGGGCGTATGCGTTTTTTCCTGAATATATTCAGGAAAAAACGCATACGCCCTTTTTGGCCAAGGGCATCATTGTCAACGTTTTGCCGCTTTTCATGTGCTTTAAAGGCGATTCGAATCTACCTCCTGAAATCTGTTTCCTGCAATTCTGCCTTGATTTCAAATCCTCTTCTTTGCCTTCCCTCAATATATTTGTGGACGAGAGTTATCATTTATAACTCTGCAGGTTTGTGAATTGCAGTGCCCTGAAACTCCATTTTACAACTCGTTTTTATGGGAGCTGGCCACAAAATCGCAGAATGGCTTCAGGCCCTGTTCTGGTTCCGGGGGGCAGGCTGAGCCTGTGGTTAATTCTTCTTTCTGATGGGAAAATAGAGTGACCTGTGCCTGTCCCAACACCAAGAGCTAGTCTCTCGTTGGTTCCACGTCTTCCCGTTTATCCTCAGGACAAATTGCAACCTGTATGGAACAGGAGGTTAAAGGTGCTGATGCTCCAAGTAGGGAGCTTGCTAGTAAAGCGGCTGGAATGGCGAACCCGGGCACAAGGAGATGAGAAATGAGGTGCGTTTTAGAAACCTTTCCCCATCACACGGTGTACCATCTTCTGGGTTTCTCATGCATGTTTTTGATGTAGGAAGATGCCCTTGAACCTGGAGATTTGGGACCCATGCGATGGGTACCACGCAGTATTCCTTTAAAGGGTCTGCGTTTGCTCACCCAACCTCACCAAACCTCTCAGCCCCAAGAGTGTCCACCCTTATGTCTCATCCAGCTGTGCGTCTAGATATGGTCAATCCAGGTTGCATCACAGCCCCTGAACGCATTGTGTAAGAATTACTCTCTCTTTCACTGTCTTTGTTTCATGGGTGTTTCAAAGTAATTTATTTTTATAATGGGGTTTAGCTGCTTTTCACTGCTGTGTTTATGCCGCTTTACACCCACTTGACACACTAACAGAGAGATATCAATACATAGGTTTTACGATTATTATTAGTCAGATATATTCTTGTGCGGTGAATAGGGCGTGTTGAGTCCTGTTCTCTGAGCAAGGAGTAGGTCTTGTCTATTACATATTGGGTTTATGGAATGCTATCTGATCTAATTTGATACCCTTGTTTTATGTATCACCCCACCTCACCTTTCCCGTTAAGCAGCCATAGTGTGTTTTCTGCATGTGTGACTCTGTTCTGTTTTGTAATTCAGTTCAAGTGTAACGGTTTTTATATTCCCTCTATCAGTGATACCTTATGAGAAGTGTCCTTTTCTGTGTGACTTATTTCACTTAGAATCGTCGTACCTAAATCCACTCATCATGCTGCTACTAACCTTACGACATTGATTTCCTGGCTGAGTGATATTCCATTGTACATAAGGACCACAACTTCTTTATCCATTTTTCTCTTTCCTGGGATATTTAAGGTGGAATGAAGTGGAGGTCCTGGTCAACAGAGCAGCCCTAAACTTTGGGGTGCTTGTGTCTTGCTGATTTTTAATTTTCCCAATTTATACCCCCATGAGTGGAAGTGCCCTATGCTCTCTATGCTGTGTTTTTCAGATGTTTCAGGACTCACCGGACACTTCTCCAGAGTGGCTCTTGGCAATTTACATCCCGCCCATCAGTGTAGCAAGGCTCCCATTTCTCCATGGCCTGTCCTGCATTTCTGGTTTTGACACTTTTTTCAGCATGGCCCTTTTGACCGATGGGAAGCGAGACTTCTTTGTAGCGCTGATTTGCCTTTCCAGGTTGCTTGGTTGGCCAAAAAGGGCGTATGCGTTTTTTCCTGAATATATTCAGGAAAAAACGCATACGCCCTTTTTGGCCAAGGGCATCATTGTCAACGTTTTGCCGCTTTTCATGTGCTTTAAAGGCGATTCGTATCTACCTCCTGAAATCTGTTTCCTGCAATTCTGCCTTGATTTCAAATCCTCTTCTTTGCCTTCCCTCAATATATTTGTGGACGAGAGTTATCATTTATAACTCTGCAGGTTTGTGAATTGCAGTGCCCTGAACCTCCATTTTACAACTCGTTTTTATGGGAGCTGGCCGCAAAATCGCAGAATGGCTTCAGGCCCTGTTCTGGTTCCGGGGGTCGGCTGAGCCTGTGGTTAATTCTTCTTTCTGATGGGAAAATAGAGTGACCTGTGCCTGTCCCAAAACCAAGAGCTAGTCTCTCGTTGGTTCCACGTCTTCCCGTTTATCCTCAGGACAAATTGCAACCTGTACGGAACAGGAGGTTAAAGGTGCTGATGCCCCAAGTAGGGAGCTTGCTAGTAAAGCGGCTGGAATGGCGAACCCGGGCACAAGGCGATGAGAAATGAGGTGCGTTTTAGAAACCTTTCCCCATCACACGATGTACCATCTTCTGGGTTTCTCATGCATGTTTTTGATGTAGGAAGATGCCCTTGAACCTGGAGATTTGGGACCCATGCGATGGGTACCACGCAGTATTACTTTAAAGGGTCTGCGTTTGCTCACCCAACCTCACCAAACCTCTCAGCCCCAAGAGTGTCCACCCTTATGTCTCATCCAGCTGTGCGTCTAGATATGGTCAATCCAGGTTGCATCACAGCCCCTGAACGCATTGTGTAAGAATTACTCTCTCTTTCACTGTCTTTGTTTCATGGGTGTTTCAAAGTAATTTATTTTTATAATGGGGTTTAGCTGCTTTTCACTGCTGTGTTTATGCCGCTTTACACCCACTTGACACACTAACAGAGAGATATCAATACATAGGTTTTACGATTATTATTAGTCAGATATATTCTTGTGCGGTGAATAGGGCGTGTTGAGTCCAGTTCTCTGAGCAAGGAGTAGGTCTTGTCTATTACATATTGGGTTTATGGAATGGTATCTGAGCTAATTTGATACCCTTGTTTTATGTATCACCCCACCTCACCTTTCCCGTTAAGCAGCCATAGTGTGTTTTCTGCATGTGTGACTCTGTTCTGTTTTGTAATTCAGTTCAAGTGTAACGGTTTTTACATTCCCTCTATCAGTGATACCTTATGAGAAGTGTCCTTTTCTGTGTGACTTATTTCCCTTAGAATCGTCGTACCTAAATCCACTCATCATGCTGCTACTAACCTTACGACATTGATTTCCTGGCTGAGTGATATTCCATTGTACATAAGGACCACAACTTCTTTACCCATTTTTCTCTTTCCTGGGATATTGAAGGTGGAATGAAGTGGAGGTCCTGGTCAACAGAGCAGCCCTAAACTTTGGGGTGCTTGTGTCTTGCTGATTTTTCATTTTCCCAATTTATACCCCCATGAGTGGAAGTGCCCTATGCTCTCTAAGCTGTGTTTTTCAGATGTTTCAGGACTCACCGGACACTTCTCCAGAGTGGCTCTTGGCAATTTACATCCCGCCCATCAGTGTAGCAAGGCTCCCATTTCTCCATGGCCTGTCCTGCATTTCTGGTTTTGACACTTTTTTCAGCATGGCCCTTTTGACCGATGGGAAGCGAGACTTCTTTGTAGCGCTGATTTGCCTTTCCAGGTTGCTTGGTTGGCCAAAAAGGGCGTATGCGTTTTTTCCTGAATATATTCAGGAAAAAACGCATACGCCCTTTTTGGCCAAGGGCATCATTGTCAACGTTTTGCCGCTTTTCATGTGCTTTAAAGGCGATTCGAATCTACCTCCTGAAATCTGTTTCCTGCAATTCTGCCTTGATTTCAAATCCTCTTCTTTGCCTTCCCTCAATATATTTGTGGACGAGAGTTATCATTTATAACTCTGCAGGTTTGTGAATTGCAGTGCCCTGAAACTCCATTTTACAACTCGTTTTTATGGGAGCTGGCCACAAAATCGCAGAATGGCTTCAGGCCCTGTTCTGGTTCCGGGGGGCAGGCTGAGCCTGTGGTTAATTCTTCTTTCTGATGGGAAAATAGAGTGACCTGTGCCTGTCCCAACACCAAGAGCTAGTCTCTCGTTGGTTCCACGTCTTCCCGTTTATCCTCAGGACAAATTGCAACCTGTATGGAACAGGAGGTTAAAGGTGCTGATGCTCCAAGTAGGGAGCTTGCTAGTAAAGCGGCTGGAATGGCGAACCCGGGCACAAGGAGATGAGAAATGAGGTGCGTTTTAGAAACCTTTCCCCATCACACGGTGTACCATCTTCTGGGTTTCTCATGCATGTTTTTGATGTAGGAAGATGCCCTTGAACCTGGAGATTTGGGACCCATGCGATGGGTACCACGCAGTATTCCTTTAAAGGGTCTGCGTTTGCTCACCCAACCTCACCAAACCTCTCAGCCCCAAGAGTGTCCACCCTTATGTCTCATCCAGCTGTGCGTCTAGATATGGTCAATCCAGGTTGCATCACAGCCCCTGAACGCATTGTGTAAGAATTACTCTCTCTTTCACTGTCTTTGTTTCATGGGTGTTTCAAAGTAATTTATTTTTATAATGGGGTTTAGCTGCTTTTCACTGCTGTGTTTATGCCGCTTTACACCCACTTGACACACTAACAGAGAGATATCAATACATAGGTTTTACGATTATTATTAGTCAGATATATTCTTGTGCGGTGAATAGGGCGTGTTGAGTCCTGTTCTCTGAGCAAGGAGTAGGTCTTGTCTATTACATATTGGGTTTATGGAATGCTATCTGATCTAATTTGATACCCTTGTTTTATGTATCACCCCACCTCACCTTTCCCGTTAAGCAGCCATAGTGTGTTTTCTGCATGTGTGACTCTGTTCTGTTTTGTAATTCAGTTCAAGTGTAACGGTTTTTATATTCCCTCTATCAGTGATACCTTATGAGAAGTGTCCTTTTCTGTGTGACTTATTTCACTTAGAATCGTCGTACCTAAATCCACTCATCATGCTGCTACTAACCTTACGACATTGATTTCCTGGCTGAGTGATATTCCATTGTACATAAGGACCACAACTTCTTTATCCATTTTTCTCTTTCCTGGGATATTTAAGGTGGAATGAAGTGGAGGTCCTGGTCAACAGAGCAGCCCTAAACTTTGGGGTGCTTGTGTCTTGCTGATTTTTAATTTTCCCAATTTATACCCCCATGAGTGGAAGTGCCCTATGCTCTCTATGCTGTGTTTTTCAGATGTTTCAGGACTCACCGGACACTTCTCCAGAGTGGCTCTTGGCAATTTACATCCCGCCCATCAGTGTAGCAAGGCTCCCATTTCTCCATGGCCTGTCCTGCATTTCTGGTTTTGAGACTTTTTTCAGCATGGCCCTTTTGACCGATGGGAAGCGAGACTTCTTTGTAGCGCTGATTTGCCTTTCCAGGTTGCTTGGTTGGCCAAAAAGGGCGTATGCGTTTTTTCCTGAATATATTCAGGAAAAAACGCATACGCCCTTTTTGGCCAAGGGCATCATTGTCAACGTTTTGCCGCTTTTCATGTGCTTTAAAGGCGATTCGTATCTACCTCCTGAAATCTGTTTCCTGCAATTCTGCCTTGATTTCAAATCCTCTTCTTTGCCTTCCCTCAATATATTTGTGGACGAGAGTTATCATTTATAACTCTGCAGGTTTGTGAATTGCAGTGCCCTGAACCTCCATTTTACAACTCGTTTTTATGGGAGCTGGCCGCAAAATCGCAGAATGGCTTCAGGCCCTGTTCTGGTTCCGGGGGGCAGGCTGAGCCTGTGGTTAATTCTTCTTTCTGATGGGAAAATAGAGTGACCTGTGCCTTTCCCAACACCAAGAGCTAGTCTCTCGTTGGTTCCACGTCTTCCCGTTTATCCTCAGGACAAATTGCAACCTGTACGGAACAGGAGGTTAAAGGTGCTGATGCTCCAAGTAGGGAGCTTGCTAGTAAAGCGGCTGGAATGGCGAACCCGGGCACAAGGAGATGAGAAATGAGGTGCGTTTTAGAAACCTTTCCCCATCACACAGTGTACCATCTTCTGGGTTTCTCATGCATGTTTTTGATGTAGGAAGATGCCCTTGAACCTGGAGATTTGGGACCCATGCGATGGGTACCACGCAGTATTCCTTTAAAGGGTCTGCGTTTGCTCACCCAACCTCACCAAACCTCTCAGCCCCGAGAGTGTCCACCCTTATGTCTCATCCAGCTGTGCGTCTAGATATGGTCAATCCAGGTTGCATCACAGCCCCTGAACGCATTGTGTAAGTATTTCTCTCTCTTTCACTGTCTTTGTTTCATGGGTGTTTCAAAGTAATTTATTTTTATAATGGGGTTTAGCTGCTTTTCACTGCTGGGTTTATGCCGCTTTACACCCACTTGACACACTAACAGAGAGATATCAATACATAGGTTTTACGATTATTATTAGTCAGATATATTCTTGTGCGGTGAATAGGGCGTGTTGAGTCCAGTTCTCTGAGCAAGGAGTAGGTCTTGTCTATTACATATTGGGTTTATGGAATGGTATCTGAGCTAATTTGATACCCTTGTTTTATGTATCACCCCACCTCACCTTTCCCGTTAAGCAGCCATAGTGTGTTTTCTGCAAGTGTGACTCTGTTCTGTTTTGTAATTCAGTTCAAGTGTAACGGTTTTTACATTCCCTCTATCAGTGATACCTTATGAGAAGTGTCCTTTTCTGTGTGACTTATTTCACTTAGAATCGTCGTACCTAAATCCACTCATCATGCTGCTACTAACCTTACGACATTGATTTCCTGGCTGAGTGATATTCCATTGTACATAAGGACCACAACTTCTTTATCCATTTTTCTCTTTCCTGGGATATTTAAGGTGGAATGAAGTGGAGGTCCTGGTCAACAGAGCAGCCCTAAACTTTGGGGTGCTTGTGTCTTGCTGATTTTTAATTTTCCCAATTTATACCCCCATGAGTGGAAGTGCTCTATGCTCTCTAAGCTGTGTTTTTCAGATGTTTCAGGACTCACCGGACACTTCCCCAGAGTGGCTCTTGGCAATTTACATCCCGCCCATCAGTGTAGCAAGGCTCCCATTTCTCCATGGCCTGTCCTGCATTTCTGGTTTTGACACTTTTTTCAGCATGGCCCTTTGGACCGATGGGAAGCGAGACTTCTTTGTAGTGCTGATTTGCCTTTCCAGGTTGCTTGGTTGGCCAAAAAGGGCGTATGCGTTTTTTCCTGAATATATTCAGGAAAAAACGCATACGCCCTTTTTGGCCAAGGGCATCATTGTCAACGTTTTGCCGCTTTTCATGTGCTTTAAAGGCGATTCGTATCTACCTCCTGAAATCTGTTTCCTGCAATTCTGCCTTGATTTCAAATCCTCTTCTTTGCCTTCCCTCAATATATTTGTGGACGAGAGTTATCATTTATAACTCTGCAGGTTTGTGAATTGCAGTGCCCTGAACCTCCATTTTACAACTCGTTTTTATGGGAGCTGGCCGCAAAATCGCAGAATGGCTTCAGGCCCTGTTCTGGTTCCGGGGGGCAGGCTGAGCCTGTGGTTAATTCTTCTTTCTGATGGGAAAATAGAGTGACCTGTGCCTGTCCCAACACCAAGAGCTAGTCTCTCGTTGGTTCCACGTCTTCCCGTTTATCCTCAGGACAAATTGCAACCTGCATGGAACAGGAGGTTAAAGGTGCTGATGCTCCAAGTAGGGAGCTTGCTAGTAAAGCGGCTGGAATGGCGAACCAGGGCACAAGGAGTTGAAAAATGAGGTGCGTTTTAGAAACCTTTCCCCATCACACAGTGTACCATCTTCTGGGTTTCTCATGCATGTTTTTGATGTAGGAAGATGCCCTTGAACCTGGAGATTTGGGACCCATGCGATGGGTACCACGCAGTATTCCTTTAAAGGGTCTGCGTTTGCTCACCCAACCTCACCAAACCTCTCAGCCCCAAGAGTGTCCACCCTTATGTCTCATACAGCTGTGCGTCTAGATATGGTCAATCCAGGTTGCATCACAGCCCCTGAACGCATTGTGTAAGAATTTCTCTCTCTTTCACTGTCTTTGTTTCATGGGTGTTTCAAAGTAATTTATTTTTATAATGGGGTTTAGCTGCTTTTCACTGCTGTGTTTATGCCGCTTTACACCCACTTGACACACTAACAGAGAGATATCAATACATAGGTTTTACGATTATTATTAGTCAGATATATTCTTGTGCGGTGAATAGGGCGTGCTGAGTCCAGTTCTCTGAGCAAGGAGTAGGTCTTGTCTATTACATATTGGGTGTATGGAACGGTATCTGAGCTAATTTGATACCCTTGTTTTATGTATCACCCCACCTCACCTTTCCCGTTAAGCAGCCATAGTGTGTTTTCTGCATGTGTGACTCTGTTCTGTTTTGTAATTCAGTTCAAGTGTAACGGTTTTTACATTCCCTCTATCAGTGATACCTTATGAGAAGTGTCCTTTTCTGTGTGACTTATTTCACTTAGAATCCTCGTACCTAAATCCACTCATCATGCTGCTACTTACCTTACGACATTGATTTCATGGCTGAGTGATATTCCATTGTACATAAGGACCACAACTTCTTTCTCCATTTTTCTCTTTCCTGGGATATTTAAGGTGGAATGAAGTGGAGGTCCTGGTCAACAGAGCAGCCCTAAACTTTGGGGTGCTTGTGTCTTGCTGATTTTTAATTTTCCCAATTTATACCCCCATGAGTGGAAGTGCCCTATGCTCTCTAAGCTGTGTTTTTCAGATGTTTCAGGACTCACCGGACACTTCTCCAGAGTGGCTCTTGGCAATTTACATCCCGCCCATCAGTGTAGCAAGGCTCCCATTTCTCCATGGCCTGTCCTGCATTTCTGGTTTTGACACTTTTTTCAGCATGGCCCTTTTGACCGATGGGAAGCGAGACTTGTTTGTAGCGCTGATTTGCCTTTCCAGGTGGCTTGGTTGGCCAAAAAGGGCGTATGCGTTTTTTCCTGAATATATTCAGGAAAAAACGCATACGCCCTTTTTGGCCAAGGGCATCATTGTCAACGTTTTGCCGCTTTTCATGTGCTTTAAAGGTGATTCGTATCTACCTCCTGAAATCTGTTTCGTGCAATTCTGCCTTGATTTCAAATCCTCTTCTTTGCCTTCCCTCAATATATTTGTAGACGAGAGTTATCATTTATAACTCTGCAGGTTTGTGAATTGCAGTGCCCTGAACCTCCATTTTACAACACGTTTTTATGGGAGCTGGCCGCAAAATCGCAGAATGGCTTCAGGCCCTGTTCTGGTTCCGGGGGGCAGGCTGAGCCTGTGGTTAATTCTTCTTTCTGATGGGAAAATAGAGTGACCTGTGCCTGTCCCAACACCAAGAGCTAGTCTCTCGTTGGTTCCACGTCTTCCCGTTTATCCTCAGGACAAATTGCAACCTGTATGGAACAGGAGGTTAAAGGTGCTGATGCTCCAAGTAGGGAGCTTGCTAGTAAAGCGGCTGGAATGGCGAACCCGGGCACAAGGAGATGAGAAATGAGGTGCATTTTAGAAACCTTTCCCCATCACACGGTGTACCATCTTCTGGGTTTCTCATGCATGTTTTTGATGTAGGAAGATGCCCTTGAACCTGGAGATTTGGGACCCATGCGATGGGTACCACGCAGTATTCCTTTAAAGGGTCTGCGTTTGCTCACCCAACCTCACCAAACCTCTCAGCCCCAAGAGTGTCCACCCTTATGTCTCATCCAGCTGTGCGTCTAGATATGGTCAATCCAGGTTGCATCACAGCCCCTGAACGCATTGTGTAAGAATTTCTCTCTCTTTCACTGTCTTTGTTTCATGGGTGTTTCAAAGTAATTTATTTTTATAATGGGGTTTAGCTGCTTTTCACTGCTGTGTTTATGCCGCTTTACACCCACTTGACACACTAACAGAGAGATATCAATACATAGGTTTTACGATTATTATTAGTCAGATATATTCTTGTGCGGTGAATAGGGCGTGTTGAGTCGAGTTCTCTGAGCAAGGAGTAGGTCTTGTCTATTACATATTGGGTTTATGGAACGGTATCTGAGCTAATTTGATACCCTTGTTTTATGTATCACCCCACCTCACCTTTCCCGTTAAGCAGCCATAGTGTGTTTTCTGCATGTGTGACTCTGTTCTGTTTTGTAATTCAGTTCAAGTGTAACGGTTTTTACATTCCCTCTATCAGTGATACCTTATGAGAAGTGTCCTTTTCTGTGTGACTTATTTCACTTAGAATCGTCGTACCTAAATCCACTCATCATGCTGCTACTAACCTTACGACATTGATTTCCTGGCTGAGTGATATTCCAATGTACATAAGGACCACAACTTCTTTATCCATTTTTCTCTTTCCTGGGATATTTAAGGTGGAATGAAGTGGAGGTCCTGATCAACAGAGCAGCCCTAAACTTTGGGGTGCTTGTGTCTTGCTGATTTTTAATTTTCCCAATTTATACCCCCATGAGTGGAAGTGCCCTATGCTCTCTAAGCTGTGTTTTTCAGATGTTTCAGGACTCACCGGACACTTCTCCGGAGTGGCTCTTGGCAATTTACATCCCGCCCATCAGTGTAGCAAGGCTCCCATTTCTCCATGGCCTGTCCTGCATTTCTGGTTTTGACACTTTTTTCAGCATGGCCCTTTTGACCGACGGGAAGCGAGACTTGTTTGTAGCGCTGATTTGCCTTTCCAGGTGGCTTGGTTGGCCAAAAAGGGCGTATGCGTTTTTTCCTGAATATATTCAGGAAAAAACGCATACGCCCTTTTTGGCCAAGGGCATCATTGTCAACGTTTTGCCGCTTTTCATGTGCTTTAAAGGCGATTCGTATCTACCTCCTGAAATCTGTTTCCTGCAATTCTGCCTTGATTTCAAATCCTCTTCTTTGCCTTCCCTCAATATATTTGTGTACGAGAGTTATCATTTATAACTCTGCAGGTTTGTGAATTGCAGTGCCCTGAACCTCCATTTTACAACTCGTTTTTATGGGAGCTGGCCGCAAAATCGCAGAATGGCTTCAGGCCCTGTTCTGGTTCCGGGGGGCAGGCTGAGCCTGTGGTTAATTCTTCTTTCTGATGGGAAAATAGAGTGACCTGTGCCTGTCCCAACACCAAGAGCTAGTCTCTCGTTGGTTCCACGTCTTCCCGTTTATCCTCAGGACAAATTGCAACCTGTATGGAACAGGAGGTTAAAGGTGCTGATGCTCCAAGTAGGGAGCTTGCTAGTAAAGCGGCTGGAATGGCGAACCCGGGCACAAGGAGATGAGAAATGAGGTGCGTTTTAGAAACCTTTCCCCATCACACGGTGTACCATCTTCTGGGTTTCTCATGCATGTTTTTGATGTAGGAAGATGCCCTTGAACCTGGAGATTTGGGACCCATGCGATGGGTACCACGCAGTATTCCTTTAAAGGGTCTGCGTTTGCTCACCCAACCTCACCAAACCTCTCAGCCCCGAGAGTGTCCACCCTTATGTCTCATCCAGCTGTGCGTCTAGATATGGTCAATCCAGGTTGCATCACAGCCCCTGAACGCATTGTGTAAGTATTTCTCTCTCTTTCACTGTCTTTGTTTCATGGGTGTTTCAAAGTAATTTATTTTTATAATGGGGTTTAGCTGCTTTTCACTGCTGGGTTTATGCCGCTTTACACCCACTTGACACACTAACAGAGAGATATCAATACATAGGTTTTACGATTATTATTAGTCAGATATATTCTTGTGCGGTGAATAGGGCGTGTTGAGTCCAGTTCTCTGAGCAAGGAGTAGGTCTTGTCTATTACATATTGGGTTTATGGAATGGTATCTGAGCTAATTTGATACCCTTGTTTTATGTATCACCCCACCTCACCTTTCCCGTTAAGCAGCCATAGTGTGTTTTCTGCAAGTGTGACTCTGTTTTGTTTTGTAATTCAGTTCAAGTGTAACGGTTTTTACATTCCCTCTATCAGTGATACCTTATGAGAAGTGTCATTTTCTGTGTGACTTATTTCACTTAGAATCGTCGTACCTAAATCCACTCATCATGCTGCTACTAACCTTACGACATTGATTTCCTGGCTGAGTGATATTCCATTGTACATAAGGACCACAACTTCTTTATCCATTTTTCTCTTTCCTGGGATATTTAAGGTGGAATGAAGTGGAGGTCCTGGTCAACAGAGCAGCCCTAAACTTTGGGGTGCTTGTGTCTTGCTGATTTTTAATTTTCCCAATTTATACCCCCATGAGTGGAAGTGCCCTATGCTCTCTAAGCTGTGTTTTTCAGATGTTTCAGGACTCACCGGACACTTCCCCAGAGTGGCTCTTGGCAATTTACATCCCGCCCATCAGTGTAGCAAGGCTCCCATTTCTCCATGGCCTGTCCTGCATTTCTGGTTTTGACACTTTTTTCAGCATGGCCCTTTTGACCGATGGGAAGCGAGACTTCTTTGTAGTGCTGATTTGCCTTTCCAGGTTGCTTGGTTGGCCAAAAAGGGCGTATGCGTTTTTTCCTGAATATATTCAGGAAAAAACGCATACGCCCTTTTTGGCCAAGGGCATCATTGTCAACGTTTTGCCGCTTTTCATGTGCTTTAAAGGCGATTCGTATCTACCTCCTGAAATCTGTTTCCTGCAATTCTGCCTTGATTTCAAATCCTCTTCTTTGCCTTCCCTCAATATATTTGTGGACGAGAGTTATCATTTATAACTCTGCAGGTTTGTGAATTGCAGTGCCCTGAACCTCCATTTTACAACTCGTTTTTATGGGAGCTGGCCGCAAAATCGCAGAATGGCTTCAGGCCCTGTTCTGGTTCCGGGGGTCAGGCTGAGCCTGTGGTTAATTCTTCTTTCTGATGGGAAAATAGAGTGACCTGTGCCTGTCCCAACACCAAGAGCTAGTCTCACGTTGGTTCCACGTCTTCCCGTTTATCCTCAGGACAAATTGCAACCTGTACGGAACAGGAGGTTAAAGGTGCTGATGCTCCAAGTAGGGAGGTTGCTAGTAAAGCGGCTGGAATGGCGAACCCGGGCACAAGGAGATGAGAAATGAGGTGCGTTTTAGAAACCTTTCCCCATCACACGATGTACCATCTTCTGGGTTTCTCATGCATGTTTTTGATGTAGGAAGATGCCCTTGAACCTGGAGATTTGGGACCCATGCGATGGGTACCACGCAGTATTACTTTAAAGGGTCTGCGTTTGCTCACCCAACCTCACCAAACCTCTCATCCCCAAGAGTATCCACCCTTATGTCTCATCCAGCTGTGGGTCTAGATATGGTCAATCCAGGTTGCATCACAGCCCCTGAACGCATTGTGTAAGAATTTCTCTCTCTTTCACTGTCTTTGTTTCATGGGTGTTTCAAAGTAATTTATTTTTATAATGGGGTTTAGCTGCTTTTCACTGCTGTGTTTATGCCGCTTTACACCCACTTGACACACTAACAGAGAGATATCAATACATAGGTTTTACGATTATTATTAGTCAGATATATTCTTGTGCGGTGAATAGGGCGTGCTGAGTCCAGTTCTCTGAGCAAGGAGTAGGTCTTGTCTATTACATATTGGGTTTATGGAACGGTATCTGAGCTAATTTGATACCCTTGTTTTATGTATCACCCCACCTCACCTTTCCCGTTAAGCAGCCATAGTGTGTTTTCTGCATGTGTGGCTCTGTTCTGTTTTGTAATTCAGTTCAAGTGTAACGGTTTTTACATTCCCTCTATCAGTGATACCTTATGAGAAGTGTCCTTTTCTGTGTGACTTATTTCACTTAGAATCGTCGTACCTAAATCCACTCATCATGCTGCTACTAACCTTACGACATTGATTTCCTGGCTGAGTGATATTCCAATGTACATAAGGACCACAACTTCTTTATCCATTTTTCTCTTTCCTGGGATATTTAAGGTGGAATGAAGTGGAGGTCCTGGTCAACAGAGCAGCCCTAAACTTTGGGGTGCTTGTGTCTTGCTGATTTTTAATTTTCCCAATTTATACCCCCATGAGTGGAAATGCCCTATGCTCTCTAAGCTGTGTTTTTCAGATGTTTCAGGACTCACCGGACACTTCTCCGGAGTGGCTCTTGGCAATTTACATCCCGCCCATCAGTGTAGCAAGGCTCCCATTTCTCCATGGCCGGTCCTGCATTTCTGGTTTTGACACTTTTTTCAGCATGGCCCTTTTGACCGATGGGAAGCGAGACTTGTTTGTAGCGCTGATTTGCCTTTCCAGGTGGCTTGGTTGGCCAAAAAGGGCGTATGCGTTTTTTCCTGAATATATTCAGGAAAAAACGCATACGCCCTTTTTGGCCAAGGGCATCATTGTCAACGTTTTGCCGCTTTTCATGTGCTTTAAAGGCGATTCGTATCTACCTCCTGAAATCTGTTTCCTGCAATTCTGCCTTGATTTCAAATCCTCTTCTTTGCCTTCCCTCAATATATTTGTGGACGAGAGTTATCATTTATAACTCTGCAGGTTTGTGAATTGCAGTGCCCTGAACCTCCATTTTACAACTCGTTTTTATGGGAGCTGGCCGCAAAATCGCAGAATGGCTTCAGGCCCTGTTCTGGTTCCGGGGGGCAGGCTGAGCCTGTGGTTAATTCTTCTTTCTGATGGGAAAATAGAGTGACCTGTGCCTGTCCCAACACCAAGAGCTAGTCTCTCGTTGGTTCCACGTCTTCCCGTTTATCCTCAGGACAAATTGCAACCTGCATGGAACAGGAGGTTAAAGGTGCTGATGCTCCAAGTAGGGAGCTTGCTAGTAAAGCGGCTGGAATGGCGAACCCGGGCACAAGGAGTTGAAAAATGAGGTGCGTTTTAGAAACCTTTCCCCATCACACAGTGTACCATCTTCTGGGTTTCTCATGCATGTTTTTGATGTAGGAAGATGCCCTTGAACCTGGAGATTTGGGACCCATGCGATGGGTACCACGCAGTATTCCTTTAAAGGGTCTGCGTTTGCTCACCCAACCTCACCAAACCTCTCAGCCCCAAGAGTGTCCACCCTTATGTCTCATACAGCTGTGCATCTAGATATGGTCAATCCAGGTTGCATCACAGCCCCTGAACGCATTGTGTAAGAATTTCTCTCTCTTTCACTGTCTTTTTTTCATGGGTGTTTCAAAGTAATTTATTTTTATAATGGGGTTTAGCTGCTTTTCACTGCTGTGTTTATGCCGCTTTACACCCACTTGACACACTAACAGAGAGATATCAATACATAGGTTTTACGATTATTATTAGTCAGATATATTCTTGTGCGGTGAATAGGGCGTGCTGAGTCCAGTTCTCTGAGCAAGGAGTAGGTCTTGTCTATTACATATTGGGTTTATGGAACGGTATCTGAGCTAATTTGATACCCTTGTTTTATGTATCACCCCACCTCACCTTTCCCGTTAAGCAGCCATAGTGTGTTTTCTGCATGTGTGACTCTGTTCTGTTTTGTAATTCAGTTCAAGTGTAACGGTTTTTACATTCCCTCTATCAGTGATACCTTATGAGAAGTGTCCTTTTCTGTGTGACTTATTTCACTTAGAATCCTCGTACCTAAATCCACTCATCATGCTGCTACTTACCTTACGACATTGATTTCATGGCTGAGTGATATTCCATTGTACATAAGGACCACAACTTCTTTCTCCATTTTTCTCTTTCCTGGGATATTTAAGGTGGAATGAAGTGGAGGTCCTGGTCAACAGAGCAGCCCTAAACTTTGGGGTGCTTGTGTCTTGCTGATTTTTAATTTTCCCAATTTATACCCCCATGAGTGGAAGTGCCCTATGCTCTCTAAGCTGTGTTTTTCAGATGTTTCAGGACTCACCGGACACTTCTCCAGAGTGGGTCTTGGCAATTTACATCCCGCCCATCAGTGTAGCAAGGCTCCCATTTCTCCATGGCCTGTCCTGCATTTCTGGTTTTGACACTTTTTTCAGCATGGCCCTTTTGACCGATGGGAAGCGAGACTTGTTTGTAGCGCTGATTTGCCTTTCCAGGTGGCTTGGTTGGCCAAAAAGGGCGTATGCGTTTTTTCCTGAATATATTCAGGAAAAAACGCATACGCCCTTTTTGGCCAAGGGCATCATTGTCAACGTTTTGCCGCTTTTCATGTGCTTTAAAGGCGATTCGTATCTACCTCCTGAAATCTGTTTCCTGCAATTCTGCCTTGATTTCAAATCCTCTTCTTTGCCTTCCCTCAATATATTTGTGGACGAGAGTTATCATTTATAACTCTGCAGGTTTGTGAATTGCAGTGCCCTGAACCTCCATTTTACAACTCGTTTTTATGGGAGCTGGCCGCAAAATCGCAGAATGGCTTCAGGCCCTGTTCTGGTTCCGGGGGGCAGGCTGAGCCTGTGGTTAATTCTTCTTTCTGATGGGAAAATAGAGTGACCTGTGCCTGTCCCAACACCAAGAGCTAGTCTCTCGTTGGTTCCACGTCTTCCCGTTTATCCTCAGGACAAATTGCAACCTGCATGGAACAGGAGGTTAAAGGTGCTGATGCTCCAAGTAGGGAGCTTGCTAGTAAAGCGGCTGGAATGGCGAACCCGGGCACAAGGAGTTGAAAAATGAGGTGCGTTTTAGAAACCTTTCCCCATCACACGGTGTACCATCTTCTGGGTTTCTCATGCATGTTTTTGATGTAGGAAGATGCCCTTGAACCTGGAGATTTGGGACCCATGCGATGGGTACCACGCAGTATTCCTTTAAAGGGTCTGCGTTTGCTCACCCAACCTCACCAAACCTCTCAGCCCCAAGAGTGTCCACCCTTATGTCTCATCCAGCTGTGCGTCTAGATATGGTCAATCCAGGTTGCATCACAGCCCCTGAACGCATTGTGTAAGAATTTC
This sequence comes from Balaenoptera borealis, assembly GCF_965194805.1. Lineage (NCBI taxonomy): Eukaryota > Metazoa > Chordata > Mammalia > Artiodactyla > Balaenopteridae > Balaenoptera > Balaenoptera borealis. Next base: position 823,543 of record NW_028123977.1, on the reverse strand, counting down.
TCTCTCTTTCACTGTCTTTGTTTCATGGGTGTTTCAAAGTAATTTATTTTTATAATGGGGTTTAGCTGCTTTTCACTGCTGTGTTTATGCCGCTTTACACCCACTTGACACACTAACAGAGAGATATCAATACATAGGTTTTACGATTATTATTAGTCAGATATATTCTTGTGCGGTGAACAGGGCGTGTTGAGTCCAGTTCTCTGAGCAAGGAGTAGGTCTTGTCTATTACATATTGGGTTTATGGAACGGTATCTGAGCTAATTTGATACCCTTGTTTTATGTATCACCCCACCTCACCTTTCCCGTTAAGCAGCCATAGTGTGTTTTCTGCATGTGTGACTCTGTTCTGTTTTGTAATTCAGTTCAAGTGTAACGGTTTTTACATTCCCTCTATCAGTGATACCTTATGAGAAGTGTCCTTTTCTGTGTGACTTATTTCACTTAGAATCGTCGTACCTAAATCCACTCATCATGCTGCTACTAACCTTACGACATTGATTTCCTGGCTGAGTGATATTCCAATGTACATAAGGACCACAACTTCTTTATCCATTTTTCTCTTTCCTGGGATATTTAAGGTGGAATGAAGTGGAGGTCCTGGTCAACAGAGCAGCCCTAAACTTTGGGGTGCTTGTGTCTTGCTGATTTTTAATTTTCCCAATTTATACCCCCATGAGTGGAAGTGCCCTATGCTCTCTAAGCTGTGTTTTTCAGATGTTTCAGGACTCACCGGACACTTCTCCGGAGTGGCTCTTGGCAATTTACATCCCGCCCATCAGGGTAGCAAGGCTCCCATTTCTCCATGGCCTGTCCTGCATTTCTGGTTTTGACACTTTTTTCAGCATGGCCGTTTGGACCGATGGGAAGCGAGACTTCTTTGTAGCGCTGATTTGCCTTTCCAGGTTGCTTGGTTGGCCAAAAAGGGCGTATGCGTTTTTTCCTGAATATATTCAGGAAAAAACGCATACGCCCTTTTTGGCCAAGGGCATCATTGTCAACGTTTTGCCGCTTTTCATGTGCTTTAAAGGCGATTCGTATCTACCTCCTGAAATCTGTTTCCTGCAATTCTGCCTTGATTTCAAATCCTCTTCTTTGCCTTCCCTCAATATATTTGTGGACGAGAGTTATCATTTATAACTCTGCAGGTTTGTGAATTGCAGTGCCCTGAACCTCCATTTTACAACTCGTTTTTATGGGAGCTGGCCGCAAAATCGCAGAATGGCTTCAGGCCCTGTTCTGGTTCCGGGGGGCAGGCTGAGCCTGTGGTTAATTCTTCTTTCTGATGGGAAAATAGAGTGACCTGTGCCTGTCCCAACACCAAGAGCTAGTCTCTCGTTGGTTCCACGTCTTCCCGTTTATCCTCAGGACAAATTGCAACCTGTATGGAACAGGAGGTTAAAGGTGCTGATGCTCCAAGTAGGGAGCTTGCTAGTAAAGCGGCTGGAATGGCGAACCCGGGCACAAGGAGATGAGAAATGAGGTGCGTTTTAGAAACCTTTCCCCATCACACGGTGTACCATCTTCTGGGTTTCTCATGCATGTTTTTGATGTAGGAAGATGCCCTTGAACCTGGAGATTTGGGACCCATGCGATGGGTACCACGCAGTATTCCTTTAAAGGGTCTGCGTTTGCTCACCCAACCTCACCAAACCTCTCAGCCCCAAGAGTGTCCACCCTTATGTCTCATCCAGCTGTGCGTCTAGATATGGTCAATCCAGGTTGCATCACAGCCCCTGAACGCATTGTGTAAGAATTTCTCTCTCTTTCACTGTCTTTGTTTCATGGGTGTTTCAAAGTAATTTATTTTTATAATGGGGTTTAGCTGCTTTTCACTGCTGTGTTTATGCCGCTTTACACCCACTTGACACACTAACAGAGAGATATCAATACATAGGTTTTACGATTATTATTAGTCAGATATATTCTTGTGCGGTGAATAGGGCGTGTTGAGTCCAGTTCTCTGAGCAAGGAGTAGGTCTTGTCTATTACATATTGGGTTTATGGAACGGTATCTGAGCTAATTTGATACCCTTGTTTTATGTATCACCCCACCTCACCTTTCCCGTTAAGCAGCCATAGTGTGTTTTCTGCATGTGTGACTCTGTTCTGTTTTGTAATTCAGTTCAAGTGTAACGGTTTTTACATTCCCTCTATCAGTGATACCTTATGAGAAGTGTCCTTTTCTGTGTGACTTATTTCACTTAGAATCGTCGTACCTAAATCCACTCATCATGCTGCTACTAACCTTACGACATTGATTTCCTGGCTGAGTGATATTCCATTGTACATAAGGACCACAACTTCTTTATCCATTTTTCTCTTTCCTGGGATATTTAAGGTGGAATGAAGTGGAGGTCCTGGTCAACAGAGCAGCCCTAAACTTTGGGGTGCTTGTGTCTTGCTGATTTTTCATTTTCCCAATTTATACCCCCATGAGTGGAAGTGCCCTATGCTCTCTAAGCTGTGTTTTTCAGATGTTTCAGGACTCACCGGACACTTCTCCGGAGTGGCTCTTGGCAATTTACATCCCGCCCATCAGGGTAGCAAGGCTCCCATTTCTCCATGGCCGGTCCTGCATTTCTGGTTTTGACACTTTTTTCAGCATGGCCCTTTGGACCGATGGGAAGCGAGACTTCTTTGTAGCGCTGATTTGCCTTTCCAGGTTGCTTGGTTGGCCAAAAAGGGCGTATGCGTTTTTTCCTGAATATATTCAGGAAAAAACGCATACGCCCTTTTTGGCCAAGGGCATCATTGTCAACGTTTTGCCGCTTTTCATGTGCTTTAAAGGCGATTCGTATCTACCTCCTGAAATCTGTTTCCTGCAATTCTGCCTTGATTTCAAATCCTCTTCTTTGCCTTCCCTCAATATATTTGTGGACGAGAGTTATCATTTATAACTCTGCAGGTTTGTGAATTGCAGTGCCCTGAACCTCCATTTTACAACACGTTTTTATGGGAGCTGGCCGCAAAATCGCAGAATGGCTTCAGGCCCTGTTCTGGTTCCGGGGGGCAGGCTGAGCCTGTGGTTAATTCTTCTTTCTGATGGGAGAATAGAGTGACCTGTGCCTGTCCCAACACCAAGAGCTAGTCTCTCGTTGGTTCCACGTCTTCCCGTTTATCCTCAGGACAAATTGCAACCTGTATGGAACAGGAGGTTAAAGGTGCTGATGCTCCAAGTAGGGAGCTTGCTAGTAAAGCGGCTGGAATGGCGAACCCGGGCACAAGGAGATGAGAAATGAGGTGCGTTTTAGAAACCTTTCCCCATCACACGGTGTACCATCTTCTGGGTTTCTCATGCATGTTTTTGATGTAGGAAGATGCCCTTGAACCTGGAGATTTGGGACCCATGCGATGGGTACCACGCAGTATTCCTTTAAAGGGTCTGCGTTTGCTCACCCAACCTCACCAAACCTCTCAGCCCCAAGAGTGTCCACCCTTATGTCTCATCCAGCTGTGCGTCTAGATATGGTCAATCCAGGTTGCATCACAGCCCCTGAACGCATTGTGTAAGAATTTCTCTCTCTTTCACTGTCTTTGTTTCATGGGTGTTTCAAAGTAATTTATTTTTATAATGGGGTTTAGCTGCTTTTCACTGCTGTGTTTATGCCGCTTTACACCCACTTGACACACTAACAGAGAGATATCAATACATAGGTTTTACGATTATTATTAGTCAGATATATTCTTGTGCGGTGAATAGGGCGTGTTGAGTCCAGTTCTCTGAGCAAGGAGTAGGTCTTGTCTATTACATATTGGGTGTATGGAACGGTATCTGAGCTAATTTGATACCCTTGTTTTATGTATCACCCCACCTCACCTTTCCCGTTAAGCAGCCATAGTGTGTTTTCTGCATGTGTGACTCTGTTCTGTTTTGTAATTCAGTTCAAGTGTAACGGTTTTTACATTCCCTCTATCAGTGATACCTTATGAGAAGTGTCCTTTTCTGTGTGACTTATTTCACTTAGAATCGTCGTACCTAAATCCACTCATCATGCTGCTACTAACCTTACGACATTGATTTCCTGGCTGAGTGATATTCCATTGTACATAAGGACCACAACTTCTTTATCCATTTTTCTCTTTCCTGGGATATTTAAGGTGGAATGAAGTGGAGGTCCTGGTCAACAGAGCAGCCCTAAACTTTGGGGTGCTTGTGTCTTGCTGATTTTTCATTTTCCCAATTTATACCCCCATGAGTGGAAGTGCCCTATGCTCCCTAAGCTGTGTTTTTCAGATGTTTCAGGACTCACCGGACACTTCTCCGGAGTGGCTCTTGGCAATTTACATCCCGCCCATCAGGGTAGCAAGGCTCCCATTTCTCCATGGCCTGTCCTGCATTTCTGGTTTTGACACCTTTTTCAGCATGGCCCTTTGGACCGATGGGAAGCGAGACTTCTTTGTAGCGCTGATTTGCCTTTCCAGGTTGCTTGGTTGGCCAAAAAGGGCGTATGCGTTTTTTCCTGAATATATTCAGGAAAAAACGCATACGCCCTTTTTGGCCAAGGGCATCATTGTCAACGTTTTGCCGCTTTTCATGTGCTTTAAAGGCGATTCGTATCTACCTCCTGAAATCTGTTTCCTGCAATTCTGCCTTGATTTCAAATCCTCTTCTTTGCCTTCCCTCAATATATTTGTGGACGAGAGTTATCATTTATAACTCTGCAGGTTTGTGAATTGCAGTGCCCTGAACCTCCATTTTACAACTCGTTTTTATGGGAGCTGGCCGCAAAATCGCAGAATGGCTTCAGGCCCTGTTCTGGTTCCGGGGGGCAGGCTGAGCCTGTGGTTAATTCTTCTTTCTGATGGGAAAATAGAGTGACCTGTGCCTGTCCCAACACCAAGAGCTAGTCTCTCGTTGGTTCCACGTCTTCCCGTTTATCCTCAGGACAAATTGCAACCTGTATGGAACAGGAGGTTAAAGGTGCTGATGCTCCAAGTAGGGAGCTTGCTAGTAAAGCGGCTGGAATGGCGAACCCGGGCACAAGGAGATGAGAAATGAGGTGCGTTTTAGAAACCTTTCCCCATCACACGGTGTACCATCTTCTGGGTTTCTCATGCATGTTTTTGATGTAGGAAGATGCCCTTGAACCTGGAGATTTGGGACCCATGCGATGGGTACCACGCAGTATTCCTTTAAAGGGTCTGCGTTTGCTCACCCAACCTCACCAAACCTCTCAGCCCCAAGAGTGTCCACCCTTATGTCTCATCCAGCTGTGCGTCTAGATATGGTCAATCCAGGTTGCATCACAGCCCCTGAACGCATTGTGTAAGAATTTCTCTCTCTTTCACTGTCTTTGTTTCATGGGTGTTTCAAAGTAATTTATTTTTATAATGGGGTTTAGCTGCTTTTCACTGCTGTGTTTATGCCGCTTTACACCCACTTGACACACTAACAGAGAGATATCAATACATAGGTTTTACGATTATTATTAGTCAGATATATTCTTGTGCGGTGAATAGGGCGTGTTGAGTCCAGTTCTCTGAGCAAGGAGTAGGTCTTGTCTATTACATATTGGGTGTATGGAACGGTATCTGAGCTAATTTGATACCCTTGTTTTATGTGTCACCCCACCTCACCTTTCCCGTTAAGCAGCCATAGTGTGTTTTCTGCATGTGTGACTCTGTTCTGTTTTGTAATTCAGTTCAAGTGTAACGGTTTTTACATTCCCTCTATCAGTGATACCTTATGAGAAGTGTCCTTTTCTGTGTGACTTATTTCACTTAGAATCGTCGTACCTAAATCCACTCATCATGCTGCTACTAACCTTACGACATTGATTTCCTGGCTGAGTGATATTCCATTGTACATAAGGACCACAACTTCTTTATCCATTTTTCTCTTTCCTGGGATATTTAAGGTGGAATGAAGTGGAGGTCCTGGTCAACAGAGCAGCCCTAAACTTTGGGGTGCTTGTGTCTTGCTGATTTTTCATTTTCCCAATTTATACCCCCATGAGTGGAAGTGCCCTATGCTCTCTAAGCTGTGTTTTTCAGATGTTTCAGGACTCACCGGACACTTCTCCGGAGTGGCTCTTGGCAATTTACATCCCGCCCATCAGGGTAGCAAGGCTCCCATTTCTCCATGGCCTGTCCTGCATTTCTGGTTTTGACACTTTTTTCAGCATGGCCCTTTGGACCGATGGGAAGCGAGACTTCTTTGTAGCGCTGATTTGCCTTTCCAGGTTGCTTGGTTGGCCAAAAAGGGCGTATGCGTTTTTTCCTGAATATATTCAGGAAAAAACGCATACGCCCTTTTTGGCCAAGGGCATCATTGTCAACGTTTTGCCGCTTTTCATGTGCTTTAAAGGCGATTCGTATCTACCTCCTGAAATCTGTTTCCTGCAATTCTGCCTTGATTTCAAATCCTCTTCTTTGCCTTCCCTCAATATATTTGTGGACGAGAGTTATCATTTATAACTCTGCAGGTTTGTGAATTGCAGTGCCCTGAACCTCCATTTTACAACTCGTTTTTATGGGAGCTGGCCGCAAAATCGCAGAATGGCTTCAGGCCCTGTTCTGGTTCCGGGGGGCAGGCTGAGCCTGTGGTTAATTCTTCTTTCTGATGGGAAAATAGAGTGACCTGTGCCTGTCCCAACACCAAGAGCTAGTCTCTCGTTGGTTCCACGTCTTCCCGTTTATCCTCAGGACAAATTGCAACCTGTATGGAACAGGAGGTTAAAGGTGCTGATGCTCCAAGTAGGGAGCTTGCTAGTAAAGCGGCTGGAATGGCGAACCCGGGCACAAGGAGATGAGAAATGAGGTGCGTTTTAGAAACCTTTCCCCATCACACGGTGTACCATCTTCTGGGTTTCTCATGCATGTTTTTGATGTAGGAAGATGCCCTTGAACCTGGAGATTTGGGACCCATGCGATGGGTACCACGCAGTATTCCTTTAAAGGGTCTGCGTTTGCTCACCCAACCTCACCAAACCTCTCAGCCCCAAGAGTGTCCACCCTTATGTCTCATCCAGCTGTGCGTCTAGATATGGTCAATCCAGGTTGCATCACAGCCCCTGAACGCATTGTGTAAGAATTTCTCTCTCTTTCACTGTCTTTGTTTCATGGGTGTTTCAAAGTAATTTATTTTTATAATGGGGTTTAGCTGCTTTTCACTGCTGTGTTTATGCCGCTTTACACCCACTTGACACACTAACAGAGAGATATCAATACATAGGTTTTACGATTATTATTAGTCAGATATATTCTTGTGCGGTGAATAGGGCGTGTTGAGTCCAGTTCTCTGAGCAAGGAGTAGGTCTTGTCTATTACATATTGGGTTTATGGAACGGTATCTGAGCTAATTTGATACCCTTGTTTTATGTATCACCCCACCTCACCTTTCCCGTTAAGCAGCCATAGTGTGTTTTCTGCATGTGTGACTCTGTTCTGTTTTGTAATTCAGTTCAAGTGTAACGGTTTTTACATTCCCTCTATCAGTGATACCTTATGAGAAGTGTCCTTTTCTGTGTGACTTATTTCACTTAGAATCGTCGTACCTAAATCCACTCATCATGCTGCTACTAACCTTACGACATTGATTTCCTGGCTGAGTGATATTCCATTGTACATAAGGACCACAACTTCTTTATCCATTTTTCTCTTTCCTGGGATATTTAAGGTGGAATGAAGTGGAGGTCCTGGTCAACAGAGCAGCCCTAAACTTTGGGGTGCTTGTGTCTTGCTGATTTTTCATTTTCCCAATTTATACCCCCATGAGTGGAAGTGCCCTATGCTCTCTAAGCTGTGTTTTTCAGATGTTTCAGGACTCACCGGACACTTCTCCGGAGTGGCTCTTGGCAATTTACATCCCGCCCATCAGGGTAGCAAGGCTCCCATTTCTCCATGGCCTGTCCTGCATTTCTGGTTTTGACACTTTTTTCAGCATGGCCCTTTGGACCGATGGGAAGCGAGACTTCTTTGTAGCGCTGATTTGCCTTTCCAGGTGGCTTGGTTGGCCAAAAAGGGCGTAAGCGTTTTTTCCTGAATATATTCAGGAAAAAACGCATACGCCCTTTTTGGCCAAGGGCATCATTGTCAACGTTTTGCCGCTTTTCATGTGCTTTAAAGGCGATTCGAATCTACCTCCTGAAATCTGTTTCCTGCAATTCTGCCTTGATTTCAAATCCTCTTCTTTGCCTTCCCTCAATATATTTGTGGACGAGAGTTATCATTTATAACTCTGCAGGTTTGTGAATTGCAGTGCCCTGAACCTCCATTTTACAACTCGTTTTTATGGGAGCTGGCCGCAAAATCGCAGAATGGCTTCAGGCCCTGTTCTGGTTCCGGGGGGCAGGCTGAGCCTGTGGTTAATTCTTCTTTCTGATGGGAAAATAGAGTGACCTGTGCCTGTCCCAACACCAAGAGCTAGTCTCTCGTTGGTTCCACGTCTTCCCGTTTATCCTCAGGACAAATTGCAACCTGTATGGAACAGGAGGTTAAAGGTGCTGATGCTCCAAGTAGGGAGCTTGCTAGTAAAGCGGCTGGAATGGCGAACCCGGGCACAAGGAGATGAGAAATGAGGTGCGTTTTAGAAACCTTTCCCCATCACACGGTGTACCATCTTCTGGGTTTCTCATGCATGTTTTTGATGTAGGAAGATGCCCTTGAACCTGGAGATTTGGGACCCATGCGATGGGTACCACGCAGTATTCCTTTAAAGGGTCTGCGTTTGCTCACCCAACCTCACCAAACCTCTCAGCCCCAAGAGTGTCCACCCTTATGTCTCATCCAGCTGTGCGTCTAGATATGGTCAATCCAGGTTGCATCACAGCCCCTGAACGCATTGTGTAAGAATTTCTCTCTCTTTCACTGTCTTTGTTTCATGGGTGTTTCAAAGTAATTTATTTTTATAATGGGGTTTAGCTGCTTTTCACTGCTGTGTTTATGCCGCTTTACACCCACTTGACACACTAACAGAGAGATATCAATACATAGGTTTTACGATTATTATTAGTCAGATATATTCTTGTGCGGTGAATAGGGCGTGTTGAGTCCAGTTCTCTGAGCAAGGAGTAGGTCTTGTCTATTACATATTGGGTTTATGGAACGGTATCTGAGCTAATTTGATACCCTTGTTTTATGTATCACCCCACCTCACCTTTCCCGTTAAGCAGCCATAGTGTGTTTTCTGCATGTGTGACTCTGTTCTGTTTTGTAATTCAGTTCAAGTGTAACGGTTTTTACATTCCCTCTATCAGTGATACCTTATGAGAAGTGTCCTTTTCTGTGTGACTTACTTCACTTAGAATCGTCGTACCTAAATCCACTCATCATGCTGCTACTAACCTTACGACATTGATTTCCTGGCTGAGTGATATTCCAATGTACATAAGGACCACAACTTCTTTATCCATTTTTCTCTTTCCTGGGATATTTAAGGTGGAATGAAGTGGAGGTCCTGGTCAACAGAGCAGCCCTAAACTTTGGGGTGCTTGTGTCTTGCTGATTTTTCATTTTCCCAATTTATACCCCCATGAGTGGAAGTGCCCTATGCTCTCTAAGCTGTGTTTTTCAGATGTTTCAGGACTCACCGGACACTTCTCCGGAGTGGCTCTTGGCAATTTACATCCCGCCCATCAGGGTAGCAAGGCTCCCATTTCTCCATGGCCTGTCCTGCATTTCTGGTTTTGACACTTTTTTCAGCATGGCCCTTTGGACCGACGGGAAGCGAGACTTGTTTGTAGCGCTGATTTGCCTTTCCAGGTGGCTTGGTTGGCCAAAAAGGGCGTAAGCGTTTTTTCCTGAATATATTCAGGAAAAAACGCATACGCCCTTTTTGGCCAAGGGCATCATTGTCAACGTTTTGCCGCTTTTCATGTGCTTTAAAGGCGATTCGAATCTACCTCCTGAAATCTGTTTCCTGCAATTCTGCCTTGATTTCAAATCCTCTTCTTTGCCTTCCCTCAATATATTTGTGGACGAGAGTTATCATTTATAACTCTGCAGGTTTGTGAATTGCAGTGCCCTGAACCTCCATTTTACAACTCGTTTTTATGGGAGCTGGCCGCAAAATCGCAGAATGGCTTCAGGCCCTGTTCTGGTTCCGGGGGGCAGGCTGAGCCTGTGGTTAATTCTTCTTTCTGATGGGAAAATAGAGTGACCTGTGCCTGTCCCAACACCAAGAGTTAGTCTCTCGTTGGTTCCACGTCTTCCCGTTTATCCTCAGGACAAATTGCAACCTGTATGGAACAGGAGGTTAAAGGTGCTGATGCTCCAAGTAGGGAGCTTGCTAGTAAAGCGGCTGGAATGGCGAACCCGGGCACAAGGAGATGAGAAATGAGGTGCGTTTTAGAAACCTTTCCCCATCACACGGTGTACCATCTTCTGGGTTTCTCATGCATGTTTTTGATGTAGGAAGATGCCCTTGAACCTGGAGATTTGGGACCCATGCGATGGGTACCACGCAGTATTCCTTTAAAGGGTCTGCGTTTGCTCACCCAACCTCACCAAACCTCTCAGCCCCAAGAGTGTCCACCCTTATGTCTCATCCAGCTGTGCGTCTAGATATGGTCAATCCAGGTTGCATCACAGCCCCTGAACGCATTGTGTAAGAATTTCTCTCTCTTTCACTGTCTTTGTTTCATGGGTGTTTCAAAGTAATTTATTTTTATAATGGGGTTTAGCTGCTTTTCACTGCTGTGTTTATGCCGCTTTCCACCCACTTGACACACTAACAGAGAGATATCAATACATAGGTTTTACGATTATTATTAGTCAGATATATTCTTGTGCGGTGAATAGGGCGTGTTGAGTCCAGTTCTCTGAGCAAGGAGTAGGTCTTGTCTATTACATATTGAGTTTATGGAACGGTATCTGAGCTAATTTGATACCCTTGTTTTATGTATCACCCCACCTCACCTTTCCCGTTAAGCAGCCATAGTGTGTTTTCTGCATGTGTGACTCTGTTCTGTTTTGTAATTCAGTTCAAGTGTAACGGTTTTTACATTCCCTCTATCAGTGATACCTTATGAGAAGTGTCCTTTTCTGTGTGACTTATTTCACTTAGAATCGTCGTACCTAAATCCACTCATCATGCTGCTACTAACCTTACGACATTGATTTCCTGGCTGAGTGATATTCCATTGTACATAAGGACCACAACTTCTTTATCCATTTTTCTCTTTCCTGGGATATTTAAGGTGGAATGAAGTGGAGGTCCTGGTCAACAGAGCAGCCCTAAACTTTGGGGTGCTTGTGTCTTGCTGATTTTTAATTTTCCCAATTCATACCCCCATGAGTGGAAGTGCCCTATGCTCTCTAAGCTGTGTTTTTCAGATGTTTCAGGACTCACCGGACACTTCTCCGGAGTGGCTCTTGGCAATTTACATCCCGCCCATCAGTGTAGCAAGGCTCCCATTTCTCCATGGCCTGTCCTGCATTTCTGGTTTTGACACTTTTTTCAGCATGGCCCTTTTGACCGATGGGAAGCGAGACTTCTTTGTAGCGCTGATTTGCCTTTCCAGGTGGCTTGGTTGGCCAAAAAGGGCGTAAGCGTTTTTTCCTGAATATATTCAGGAAAAAACGCATACGCCCTTTTTGGCCAAGGGCATCATTGTCAACGTTTTGCCGCTTTTCATGTGCTTTAAAGGCGATTCGAATCTACCTCCTGAAATCTGTTTCCTGCAATTCTGCCTTGATTTCAAATCCTCTTCTTTGCCTTCCCTCAATATATTTGTGGACGAGAGTTATCATTTATAACTCTGCAGGTTTGTGAATTGCAGTGCCCTGAACCTCCATTTTACAACTCGTTTTTATGGGAGCTGGCCGCAAAATCGCAGAATGGCTTCAGGCCCTGTTCTGGTTCCGGGGGGCAGGCTGAGCCTGTGGTTAATTCTTCTTTCTGATGGGAAAATAGAGTGACCTGTGCCTGTCCCAACACCAAGAGCTAGTCTCTCGTTGGTTCCACGTCTTCCCGTTTATCCTCAGGACAAATTGCAACCTGCATGGAACAGGAGATTAAAGGTGCTGATGCTCCAAGTAGGGAGCTTGCTAGTAAAGCGGCTGTAATGGCGAACCCGGGCACAAGGAGTTGAGAAATGAGGTGCGTTTTAGAAACCTTTCCCCATCACACGGTGTACCATCTTCTGGGTTTCTCATGCATGTTTTTGATGTAGGAAGATGCCCTTGAACCTGGAGATTTGGGACCCATGCGATGGGTACCACGCAGTATTCCTTTAAAGGGTCTGCGTTTGCTCACCCAACCTCACCAAACCTCTCAGCCCCAAGAGTGTCCACCCTTATGTCTCATCCAGCTGTGCGTCTAGATATGGTCAATCCAGGTTGCATCACAGCCCCTGAACGCATTGTGTAAGAATTTCTCTCTCTTTCACTGTCTTTGTTTCATGGGTGTTTCAAAGTAATTTATTTTTATAATGGGGTTTAGCTGCTTTTCACTGCTGTGTTTATGCCGCTTTACACCCACTTGACACACTAACAGAGAGATATCAATACATAGGTTTTACGATTATTATTAGTCAGATATATTCTTGTGCGGTGAATAGGGCGTGTTGAGTCCAGTTCTCTGAGCAAGGAGTAGGTCTTGTCTATTACATATTGGGTTTATGGAACGGTATCTGAGCTAATTTGATACCCTTGTTTTATGTATCACCCCACCTCACCTTTCCCGTTAAGCAGCCATAGTGTGTTTTCTGCATGTGTGACTCTGTTCTGTTTTGTAATTCAGTTCAAGTGTAACGGTTTTTACATTCCCTCTATCAGTGATACCTTATGAGAAGTGTCCTTTTCTGTGTGACTTATTTCACTTAGAATCGTCGTACCTAAATCCACTCATCATGCTGCTACTTACCTTACGACATTGATTTCATGGCTGAGTGATATTCCATTGTACATAAGGACCACAACTTCTTTCTCCATTTTTCTCTTTCCTGGGATATTTAAGGTGGAATGAAGTGGAGGTCCTGGTCAACAGAGCAGCCCTAAACTTTGGGGTGCTTGTGTCTTGCTGATTTTTAATTTTCCCAATTTATACCCCCATGAGTGGAAGTGCCCTATGCTCTCTAAGCTGTGTTTTTCAGATGTTTCAGGACTCACCGTACACTTCTCCAGAGTGGCTCTTGGCAATTTACATCCCGCCCATCAGTGTAGCAAGGCTCCCATTTCTCCATGGCCTGTCCTGCATTTCTGGTTTTGACACTTTTTTCAGCATGGCCCTTTTGACCGATGGGAAGCGAGACTTCTTTGTAGCGCTGATTTGCCTTTCCAGGTGGCTTGGTTGGCCAAACAGGGCGTATGCGTTTTTTCCTGAATATATTCAGGAAAAAACGCATACGCCCTTTTTGGCCAAGGGCATCATTGTCAACGTTTTGCCGCTTTTCATGTGCTTTAAAGGCGATTCGTATCTACCTCCTGAAATCTGTTTCCTGCAATTCTGCCTTGATTTCAAATCCTCTTCTTTGCCTTCCCTCAATATATTTGTGGACGAGAGTTATCATTTATAACTCTGCAGGTTTGTGAATTGCAGTGCCCTGAACCTCCATTTTACAACTCGTTTTTATGGGAGCTGGCCGCAAAATCGCAGAATGGCTTCAGGCCCTGTTCTGGTTCCGGGGGGCAGGCTGAGCCTGTGGTTAATTCTTCTTTCTGATGGGAAAATAGAGTGACCTGTGCCTGTCCCAACACCAAGAGCTAGTCTCTCGTTGGTTCCACGTCTTCCCGTTTATCCTCAGGACAAATTGCAACCTGCATGGAACAGGAGGTTAAAGGTGCTGATGCTCCAAGTAGGGAGCTTGCTAGTAAAGCGGCTGTAATGGCGAACCCGGGCACAAGGAGTTGAGAAATGAGTTGCGTTTTAGAAACCTTTCCCCATCACACGGTGTACCATCTTCTGGGTTTCTCATGCATGTTTTTGATGTAGGAAGATGCCCTTGAACCTGGAGATTTGGGACCCATGCGATGGGTACCACGCAGTATTCCTTTAAAGGGTCTGTGTTTGCTCACCCAACCTCACCAAACCTCTCAGCCCCAAGAGTGTCCACCCTTATGTCTCATCCAGCTGTGCGTCTAGATATGGTCAATCCAGGTTGCATCACAGCCCCTGAACGCATTGTGTAAGAATTTCTCTCTCTTTCACTGTCTTTGTTTCATGGTTGTTTCAAAGTAATTTATTTTTATAATGGGGTTTAGCTGCTTTTCACTGCTGTGTTTATGCCGCTTTACACCCACTTGACACACTAACAGAGAGATATCAATACATAGGTTTTACGATTATTATTAGTCAGATATATTCTTGTGCGGTGAATAGGGCGTGTTGAGTCCAGTTCTCTGAGCAAGGAGTAGGTCTTGTCTATTACATATTGGGTTTATGGAACGGTATCTGAGCTAATTTGATACCCTTGTTTTATGTATCACCCCACCTCACCTTTCCCGTTAAGCAGCCATAGTCTGTTTTCTGCATGTGTGACTCTGTTCTGTTTTGTAATTCAGTTCAAGTGTAACGGTTTTTACATTCCCTCTATCAGTGATACCTTATGAGAAGTGTCCTTTTCTGTGTGACTTATTTCACTTAGAATCGTCGTACCTAAATCCACTCATCATGCTGCTACTAACCTTACGACATTGATTTCCTGGCTGAGTGATATTCCAATGTACATAAGGACCACAACTTCTTTCTCCATTTTTCTCTTTCCTGGGATATTTAAGGTGGAATGAAGTGGAGGTCCTGGTCAACAGAGCAGCCCTAAACTTTGGGGTGCTTGTGTCTTGCTGATTTTTAATTTTCCCAATTTATACCCCCATGAGTGGAAGTGCCCTATGCTCTCTAAGCTGTGTTTTTCAGATGTTTCAGGACTCACCGGACACTTCTCCAGAGTGGCTCTTGGCAATTTACATCCCGCCCATCAGTGTAGCAAGGCTCCCATTTCTCCATGGCCTGTCCTGCATTGCTGGTTTTGACACTTTTTTCAGCATGGCCCTTTTGACCGATGGGAAGCGAGACTTCTCTGTAGCGCTGATTTGCCTTTCCAGGTGGCTTGGTTGGCCAAAAAGGGCGTATGCGTTTTTTCCTGAATATATTCAGGAAAAAACGCATACGCCCTTTTTGGCCAAGGGCATCATTGTCAACGTTTTGCCGCTTTTCATGTGCTTTAAAGGCGATTCGTATCTACCTCCTGAAATCTGTTTCCTGCAATTCTGCCTTGATTTCAAATCCTCTTCTTTGCCTTCCCTCCATATATTTGTGGACGAGAGTTATCATTTATAACTCTGCAGGTTTGTGAATTACAGTGCCCTGAACCTCCATTTTACAACTCGTTTTTATGGGAGCTGGCCGCAAAATCGCAGAATGGCTTCAGGCCCTGTTCTGGTTCCGGGGGGCAGGCTGAGCCTGTGGTTAATTCTTCTTTCTGATGGGAAAATAGAGTGACCTGTGCTTGTCCCAACACCAAGAGCTAGTCTCTCGTTGGTTCCACGTCTTCCCGTTTATCCTCAGGACAAATTGCAACCTGTACGGAACAGGAGGTTAAAGGTGCTGATTCTCCAAGTAGGGAGATTGCTAGTAAGGCGGCTGGAATGGCGAACCCGGGCACAAGGAGATGAGAAATGAGGTGCGTTTTAGAAACCTTTCCCCATCACACGGTGTACCATCTTCTGGGTTTCTCATGCATGTTTTCGATGTAGGAAGATGCCCTTGAACCTGGAGATTTGGGACCCATGCGATGGGTACCACGCAGTATTACTTTAAAGGGTCTGTGTTTGCTCACCCAACCTCACCAAACCTCTCAGCCCCAAGAGTGTCCACCCTTATGTCTCATCCATCTGTGCGTCTAGATATGGTCTATCCAGGTTGCATCACAGCCCCTGAACGCATTGTGTAAGAATTTCTCTCTCTTTCACTGTCTTTGTTTCATGGGTGTTTCAAAGTAATTTATTTTTATAATGGGGTTTAGCTGCTTTTCACTGCTGTGTTTATGCCGCTTTACACCCACTTGACACACTAACAGAGAGATATCAATACATAGGTTTTACGATTATTATTAGTCAGATATATTCTTGTGCGGTGAATAGGGCGTGTTGAGTCCAGTTCTCTGAGCAAGGAGTAGGTCTTGTCTATTACATATTGGGTTTATGGAATGGTATCTGAGCTAATTTGATACCCTTGTTTTATGTATCACCCCACCTCACCTTTCCCGTTAAGCAGCCATAGTGTGTTTTCTGCATGTGTGACTCTGTTCTGTTTTGTAATTCAGTTCAAGTGTAACGGTTTTTACATTCCCTCTATCAGTGATACCTTATGAGAAGTGTCCTTTTCTGTGTGACTTATTTCACTTAGAATCGTCGTACCTAAATCCACTCATCATGCTGCTACTAACCTTACGACATTGATTTCCTGGCTGAGTGATATTCCATTGTACATAAGGACCACAACTTCTTTATCCATTTTTCTCTTTCCTGGGATATTTAAGGTGGAATGAAGTGGAGGTCCTGGTCAACAGAGCAGCCCTAAACTTTGGGGTGCTTGTGTCTTGCTGATTTTTCATTTTCCCAATTTATACCCCCATGAGTGGAAGTGCCCTATGCTCTCTAAGCTGTGTTTTTCAGATGTTTCAGGACTCACCGGACACTTCTCCAGAGTGGCTCTTGGCAATTTACATCCCGCCCATCAGTGTAGCAAGGCTCCCATTTCTCCATGGCCTGTCCTGCATTTCTGGTTTTGACACTTTTTTCAGCATGGCCCTTTTGACCGATGGGAAGCGAGACTTCTTTGTAGCGCTGATTTGCCTTTCCAGGTTGCTTGGTTGGCCAAAAAGGGCGTATGCGTTTTTTCCTGAATATATTCAGGAAAAAACGCATACGCCCTTTTTGGCCAAGGGCATCATTGTCAACGTTTTGCCGCTTTTCATGTGCTTTAAAGGCGATTCGAATCTACCTCCTGAAATCTGTTTCCTGCAATTCTGCCTTGATTTCAAATCCTCTTCTTTGCCTTCCCTCAATATATTTGTGGACGAGAGTTATCATTTATAACTCTGCAGGTTTGTGAATTGCAGTGCCCTGAAACTCCATTTTACAACTCGTTTTTATGGGAGCTGGCCACAAAATCGCAGAATGGCTTCAGGCCCTGTTCTGGTTCCGGGGGGCAGGCTGAGCCTGTGGTTAATTCTTCTTTCTGATGGGAAAATAGAGTGACCTGTGCCTGTCCCAACACCAAGAGCTAGTCTCTCGTTGGTTCCACGTCTTCCCGTTTATCCTCAGGACAAATTGCAACCTGTATGGAACAGGAGGTTAAAGGTGCTGATGCTCCAAGTAGGGAGCTTGCTAGTAAAGCGGCTGGAATGGCGAACCCGGGCACAAGGAGATGAGAAATGAGGTGCGTTTTAGAAACCTTTCCCCATCACACGGTGTACCATCTTCTGGGTTTCTCATGCATGTTTTTGATGTAGGAAGATGCCCTTGAACCTGGAGATTTGGGACCCATGCGATGGGTACCACGCAGTATTACTTTAAAGGGTCTGCGTTTGCTCACCCAACCTCACCAAACCTCTCAGCCCCAAGAGTGTCCACCCTTATGTCTCATCCAGCTGTGCGTCTAGATATGGTCAATCCAGGTTGCATCACAGCCCCTGAACGCATTGTGTAAGAATTACTCTCTCTTTCACTGTCTTTGTTTCATGGGTGTTTCAAAGTAATTTATTTTTATAATGGGGTTTAGCTGCTTTTCACTGCTGTGTTTATGCCGCTTTACACCCACTTGACACACTAACAGAGAGATATCAATACATAGGTTTTACGATTATTATTAGTCAGATATATTCTTGTGCGGTGAATAGGGCGTGTTGAGTCCTGTTCTCTGAGCAAGGAGTAGGTCTTGTCTATTACATATTGGGTTTATGGAATGCTATCTGAGCTAATTTGATACCCTTGTTTTATGTATCACCCCACCTCACCTTTCCCGTTAAGCAGCCATAGTGTGTTTTCTGCATGTGTGACTCTGTTCTGTTTTGTAATTCAGTTCAAGTGTAACGGTTTTTATATTCCCTCTATCAGTGATACCTTATGAGAAGTGTCCTTTTCTGTGTGACTTATTTCACTTAGAATCGTCGTACCTAAATCCACTCATCATGCTGCTACTAACCTTACGACATTGATTTCCTGGCTGAGTGATATTCCATTGTACATAAGGACCACAACTTCTTTATCCATTTTTCTCTTTCCTGGGATATTGAAGGTGGAATGAAGTGGAGGTCCTGGTCAACAGAGCAGCCCTAAACTTTGGGGTGCTTGTGTCTTGCTGATTTTTAATTTTCCCAATTTATACCCCCATGAGTGGAAGTGCCCTATGCTCTCTATGCTGTGTTTTTCAGATGTTTCAGGACTCACCAGACACTTCTCCAGAGTGGCTCTTGGCAATTTACATCCCGCCCATCAGTGTAGCAAGGCTCCCATTTCTCCATGGCCTGTCCTGCATTTCTGGTTTTGACACTTTTTTCAGCATGGCCCTTTTGACCGATGGGAAGCGAGACTTCTTTGTAGCGCTGATTTGCCTTTCCAGGTTGCTTGGTTGGCCAAAAAGGGCGTATGCGTTTTTTCCTGAATATATTCAGGAAAAAACGCATACGCCCTTTTTGGCCAAGGGCATCATTGTCAACGTTTTGCCGCTTTTCATGTGCTTTAAAGGCGATTCGTATCTACCTCCTGAAATCTGTTTCCTGCAATTCTGCCTTGATTTCAAATCCTCTTCTTTGCCTTCCCTCAATATATTTGTGGACGAGAGTTATCATTTATAACTCTGCAGGTTTGTGAATTGCAGTGCCCTGAACCTCCATTTTACAACTCGTTTTTATGGGAGCTGGCCGCAAAATCGCAGAATGGCTTCAGGCCCTGTTCTGGTTCCGGGGGGCAGGCTGAGCCTGTGGTTAATTCTTCTTTCTGATGGGAAAATAGAGTGACCTGTGCCTGTCCCAACACCAAGAGCTAGTCTCTCGTTGGTTCCACGTCTTCCCGTTTATCCTCAGGACAAATTGCAACCTGTATGGAACAGGAGGTTAAAGGTGCTGATGCTCCAAGTAGGGAGCTTGCTAGTAAAGCGGCTGGAATGGCGAACCCGGGCACAAGGCGATGAGAAATGAGGTGCGTTTTAGAAACCTTTCCCCATCACACTGTGTACCATCTTCTGGGTTTCTCATGCATGTTTTTGATGTAGGAAGATGCCCTTGAAGCTGGAGATTTGGGACCCATGCGATGGGTACCATGCAGTATTACTTTAAAGGGTTTGCGTTTGCTCACCCAACCTCACCAAACCTCTCAGCCCCAAGAGTGTCCACCCTTATGTCTCATCCAGCTGTGGGTCTAGATATGGTCAGTCCAGGTTGCATCACAGCCCCTGAACGCATTGTGTAAGAATTTCTCTCTCTTTCACTGTCTTTGTTTCATGGGTTTTTCAAAGTAATTTATTTTTATAATGGGGTTTAGCTGCTTTTCACTGCTGTGTTTATGCCGCTTTACACCCACTTGACACACTAACAGAGAGATATCAATACATAGGTTTTACGATTATTATTAGTCAGATATATTCTTGTGCGGTGAATAGGGCGTGTTGAGTCCAGTTCTCTGAGCAAGGAGTAGGTCTTGTCTATTACATATTGGGTTTATGGAATGGTATCTGAGCTAATTTGATACCCTTGTTTTATGTATCACCCCACCTCACCTTTCCCGTTAAGCAGCCATAGTGTGTTTTCTGCATGTGTGACTCTGTTCTGTTTTGTAATTCAGTTCAAGTGTAACGGTTTTTACATTCCCTCTATCAGTGATACCTTATGAGAAGTGTCCTTTTCTGTGTGACTTATTTCACTTAGAATCGTCGTACCTAAATCCACTCATCATGCTGCTACTAACCTTACGACATTGATTTCCTGGCTGAGTGATATTCCATTGTACATAAGGACCACAACTTCTTTATCCATTTTTCTCTTTCCTGGGATATTGAAGGTGGAATGAAGTGGAGGTCCTGGTCAACAGAGCAGCCCTAAACTTTGGGGTGCTTGTGTCTTGCTGATTTTTAATTTTCCCAATTTATACCCCCATGAGTGGAAGTGCCCTATGCTCTCTATGCTGTGTTTTTCAGATGTTTCAGGACTCACCGGACACTTCCCCAGAGTGGCTCTTGGCAATTTACATCCCGCCCATCAGTGTAGCAAGGCTCCCATTTCTCCATGGCCTGTCCTGCATTTCTGGTTTTGACACTTTTTTCAGCATGGCCCTTTTGACCGATGGGAAGCGAGACTTTTTATAGCGCTGATTTGCCTTTCCAGGTTGCTTGGTTGGCCAAAAAGGGCGTATGCGTTTTTTCCTGAATATATTCAGGAAAAAACGCATACGCCCTTTTTGGCCAAGGGCATCATTGTCAACGTTTTGCCGCTTTTCATGTGCTTTAAAGGCGATTCGTATCTACCTCCTGAAATCTGTTTCCTGCAATTCTGCCTTGATTTCAAATCCTCTTCGTTGCCTTCCCTCAATATATTTGTGGACGAGAGTTATCATTTATAACTCTGCAGGTTTGTGAATTGCAGTGCCCTGAACCTCCATTTTACAACTCGTTTTTATGGGAGCTGGCCGCAAAATCGCAGAATGGCTTCAGGCCTTGTTCTGGTTCCGGGGGTCGGCTGAGCCTGTGGTTAATTCTTCTTTCTGATGGGAAAATAGAGTGACCTGTGCCTGTCCCAACACCAAGAGCTAGTCTCTCGTTGGTTCCACGTCTTCCCGTTTATCCTCAGGACAAATTGCAACCTGTACAGAACAGGAGGTTAAAGGTGCTGATGCCCCAAGTAGGGAGCTTGCTAGTAAAGCGGCTGGAATGGCGAACCCGGGAACAAGGCGATGAGAAATGAGGTGCGTTTTAGAAACCTTTCCCCATCACACGGTGTACCATCTTCTGGGTTTCTCATGCATGTTTTCGATGTAGGAAGATGCCCTTGAACCTGGAGATTTGGGACCCATGCGATGGGTACCACGCAGTATTACTTTAAAGGGTCTGTGTTTGCTCACCCAACCTCACCAAACCTCTCAGCCCCAAGAGTGTCCACCCTTATGTCTCATCCATCTGTGCGTCTAGATATGGTCAATCCAGGTTGCATCACAGCCCCTGAACGCATTGTGTAAGAATTTCTCTCTCTTTCACTGTCTTTGTTTCATGGGTGTTTCAAAGTAATTTATTTTTATAATGGGGTTTAGCTGCTTTTCACTGCTGTGTTTATGCCGCTTTACACCCACTTGACACACTAACAGAGAGATATCAATACATAGGTTTTACGATTATTATTAGTCAGATATATTCTTGTGCGGTGAATAGGGCGTGTTGAGTCCAGTTCTCTGAGCAAGGAGTAGGTCTTGTCTATTACATATTGGGTTTATGGAATGGTATCTGAGCTAATTTGATACCCTTGTTTTATGTATCACCCCACCTCACCTTTCCCGTTAAGCAGCCATAGTGTGTTTTCTGCATGTGTGACTCTGTTCTGTTTTGTAATTCAGTTCAAGTGTAACGGTTTTTACATTCCCTCTATCAGTGATACCTTATGAGAAGTGTCCTTTTCTGTGTGACTTATTTCACTTAGAATCGTCGTACCTAAATCCACTCATCATGCTGCTACTAACCTTACGACATTGATTTCCTGGCTGAGTGATATTCCATTGTACATAAGGACCACAACTTCTTTATCCATTTTTCTCTTTCCTGGGATATTTAAGGTGGAATGAAGTGGAGGTCCTGGTCAACAGAGCAGCCCTAAACTTTGGGGTGCTTGTGTCTTGCTGATTTTTCATTTTCCCAATTTATACCCCCATGAGTGGAAGTGCCCTATGCTCTCTAAGCTGTGTTTTTCAGATGTTTCAGGACTCACCGGACACTTCTCCAGAGTGGCTCTTGGCAATTTACATCCCGCCCATCAGTGTAGCAAGGCTCCCATTTCTCCATGGCCTGTCCTGCATTTCTGCTTTTGACACTTTTTTCAGCATGGCCCTTTTGACCGATGGGAAGCGAGACTTCTTTATAGCGCTGATTTGCCTTTCCAGGTTGCTTGGTTGGCCAAAAAGGGCGTATGCGTTTTTTCCTGAATATATTCAGGAAAAAACGCATACGCCCTTTTTGGCCAAGGGCATCATTGTCAACGTTTTGCCGCTTTTCATGTGCTTTAAAGGCGATTCGTATCTACCTTCTGAAATCTGTTTCCTGCAATTCTGCCTTGATTTCAAATCCTCTTCTTTGCCTTCCCTCAATATATTTGTGGACGAGAGTTATCATTTATAACTCTGCAGGTTTGTGAATTGCAGTGCCCTGAACCTCCATTTTACAACTCGTTTTTATGGGAGCTGGCCGCAAAATCGCAGAATGGCTTCAGGCCCTGTTCTGTTTCCGGGGGTCGGCTGAGCCTGTGGTTAATTCTTCTTTCTGATGGGAAAATAGAGTGACCTGTGCCTGTCCCAACACCAAGAGCTTGTCTCTCGTTGGTTCCACGTCTTCCCGTTTATCCTCAGGACAAATTGCAACCTGTACGGAACAGGAGGTTAAAGGTGCTGATGCCCCAAGTAGGGAGCTTGCTAGTAAAGCGGCTGGAATGGCGAACCCGGGCACAAGGCGATGAGAAATGAGGTGCGTTTTAGAAACCTTTCCCCATCACACGGTGTACCATCTTCTGGGTTTCTCATGCATGTTTTTGATGTAGGAAGATGCCCTTCAACCTGGAGATTTCGGACCCATGCGATGGGTACCACGCAGTATTCCTTTAAAGGGTCTGTGTTTGCTCAAACAACCTCACCAAACCTCTCAGCCCCAAGAGTGTCCACCCTTATGTCTCATCCAGCTGTGCGTCTAGATATGGTCAATCCAGGTTGCATCACAGCCCCTGAACGCATTGTGTAAGAATTTCTCTCTCTTTCACTGTCTTTGTTTCATGGGTGTTTCAAAGTAATTTATTTTTATAATGGGGTTTAGCTGCTTTTCACTGCTGGATTTATGCCGCTTTACACCCACTTGACACACTAACAGAGAGATATCAATACATAGGTTTTACGATTATTATTAGTCAGATATATTCTTGTGCGGTGAATAGGGCGTGTTGAGTCCAGTTCTCTGAGCAAGGAGTAGGTCTTGTCTATTACATATTGGGTTTATGGAACGGTATCTGAGCTAATTTGATACCCTTGTTTTATGTATCACCCCACCTCACCTTTCCCGTTAAGCAGCCATAGTGTGTTTTCTGCATGTGTGACTCTGTTCTGTTTTGTAATTCAGTTCAAGTGTAACGGTTTTTACATTCCCTCTATAAGTGATACCTTATGAGAAGTGTCCTTTTCTGTGTGACTTATTTCACTTAGAGTCGTCGTACCTAAATCCACTCATCATGCTGCTACTAGCCTTACGACATTGATTTCACGGCTGAGTGATATTCCATTGTACATAAGGACCACAACTTCTTTATCCATTTTTCTCTTTCCTGCGATATTGAAGGTGGAATGAAGTGGAGGTCCTTGTCAAGAGAGCAGCCCTAAACTTTGGGGTGCTTGTGTCTTGCTGATTTTTAATTTTCCCAATTTATACCCCCATGAGTGGAAGTGCCCTATGCTCTCTATGCTGTGTTTTTCAGATGTTTCAGGACTCACCGGACACTTCCCCAGGGTGGCTCTTGGCAATTTACATCCCGCCCATCAGTGTAGCAAGGCTCCCATTTCTCCATGGCCTGTCCTGCATTTCTGGTTTTGACACTTTTTTCAGCATGGCCCTTTTGACCGATGGGAAGCGAGACTTCTTTGTAGCGCTGATTTGCCTTTCCAGGTTGCTTGGTTGGCCAAAAAGGGCGTATGCGTTTTTTCCTGAATATATTCAGGAAAAAACGCATACGCCCTTTTTGGCCAAGGGCATCATTGTCAACGTTTTGCCGCTTTTCATGTGCTTTAAAGGCGATTCGTATCTACCTCCTGAAATCTGTTTCCTGCAATTCTGCCTTGATTTCAAATCCTCTTCTTTGCCTTCCCTCAATATATTTGTGGACGAGAGTTATCATTTATAACTCTGCAGGTTTGTGAATTGCAGTGCCCTGAACCTCCATTTTACAACTCGTTTTTATGGGAGCTGGCCGCAAAATCGCAGAATGGCTTCAGGCCCTGTTCTGGTTCCGGGGGGCAGGCTGAGCCTGTGGTTAATTCTTCTTTCTGATGGGAAAATAGAGTGACCTGTGCCTTTCCCAACACCAAGAGCTAGTCTCTCGTTGGTTCCACGTCTTCCCGTTTATCCTCAGGACAAATTGCAACCTGTACGGAACAGGAGGTTAAAGGTGCTGATGCTCCAAGTAGGGAGCTTGCTAGTAAAGCGGCTGGAATGGCGAACCCGGGCACAAGGAGATGAGAAATGAGGTGCGGTTTAGAAACCTTTCCCCATCACAC
This sequence comes from Balaenoptera borealis, assembly GCF_965194805.1. Classification (NCBI taxonomy): domain Eukaryota; kingdom Metazoa; phylum Chordata; class Mammalia; order Artiodactyla; family Balaenopteridae; genus Balaenoptera; species Balaenoptera borealis. The sequence goes on along the minus strand of NW_028123977.1, from coordinate 799,153 downwards.
AGTGTACCATCTTCTGGGTTTCTCATGTATGTTTTTGATGTAGGAAGATGCCCTTGAACCTGGAGATTTGGGACCCATGCGATGGGTACCACGCAGTATTACTTTAAAGGGTCTGCGTTTGCTCACCCAACCTCACCAAACCTCTCAGCCCCGAGAGTGTCCACCCTTATGTCTCATCCAGCTGTGCGTCTAGATATGGTCAATCCAGGTTGCATCACAGCCCCTGAACGCATTGTGTAAGAATTTCTCTCTCTTTCACTGTCTTTGTTTCATGGGTGTTTCAAAGTAATTTATTTTTATAATGGGGTTTAGCTGCTTTTCACTGCTGGGTTTATGCCGCTTTACACCCACTTGACACACTAACAGAGAGATATCAATACATAGGTTTTACGATTATTATTAGTCAGATATATTCTTGTGCGGTGAATAGGGCGTGTTGAGTCCAGTTCTCTGAGCAAGGAGTAGGTCTTGTCTATTACATATTGGGTTTATGGAATGGTATCTGAGCTAATTTGATACCCTTGTTTTATGTATCACCCCACCTCACCTTTCCCGTTAAGCAGCCATAGTGTGTTTTCTGCAAGTGTGACTCTGTTCTGTTTTGTAATTCAGTTCAAGTGTAACGGTTTTTACATTCCCTCTATCAGTGATACCTTATGAGAAGTGTCCTTTTCTGTGTGACTTATTTCACTTAGAATCGTCGTACCTAAATCCACTCATCATGCTGCTACTAACCTTACGACATTGATTTCCTGGCTGAGTGATATTCCATTGTACATAAGGACCACAACTTCTTTATCCATTTTTCTCTTTCCTGGGATATTTAAGGTGGAATGAAGTGGAGGTCCTGGTCAACAGAGCAGCCCTAAACTTTGGGGTGCTTGTGTCTTGCTGATTTTTAATTTTCCCAATTTATACCCCCATGAGTGGAAGTGCCCTATGCTCTCTAAGCTGTGTTTTTCAGATGTTTCAGGACTCACCGGACACTTCCCCAGAGTGGCTCTTGGCAATTTACATCCCGCCCATCAGTGTAGCAAGGCTCCCATTTCTCCATGGCCTGTCCTGCATTTCTGGTTTTGACACTTTTTTCAGCATGGCCCTTTGGACCGATGGGAAGCGAGACTTCTTTGTAGTGCTGATTTGCCTTTCCAGGTTGCTTGGTTGGCCAAAAAGGGCGTATGCGTTTTTTCCTGAATATATTCAGGAAAAAACGCATACGCCCTTTTTGGCCAAGGGCATCATTGTCAACGTTTTGCCGCTTTTCATGTGCTTTAAAGGCGATTCGTATCTACCTCCTGAAATCTGTTTCCTGCAATTCTGCCTTGATTTCAAATCCTCTTCTTTGCCTTCCCTCAATATATTTGTGGACGAGAGTTATCATTTATAACTCTGCAGGTTTGTGAAATGCAGTGCCCTGAACCTCCATTTTACAACTCGTTTTTATGGGAGCTGGCCGCAAAATCGCAGAATGGCTTCAGGCCCTGTTCTGGTTCCGGGGGTCAGGCTGAGCCTGTGGTTAATTCTTCTTTCTGATGGGAAAATAGAGTGACCTGTGCCTGTCCCAACACCAAGAGCTAGTCTCACGTTGGTTCCACGTCTTCCCGTTTATCCTCAGGACAAATTGCAACCTGTACGGAACAGGAGGTTAAAGGTGCTGATGCTCCAAGTAGGGAGGTTGCTAGTAAAGCGGCTGGAATGGCGAACCCGGGCACAAGGAGATGAGAAATGAGGTGCGTTTTAGAAACCTTTCCCCATCACACGATGTACCATCTTCTGGGTTTCTCATGCATGTTTTTGATGTAGGAAGATGCCCTTGAACCTGGAGATTTGGGACCCATGCGATGGGTACCACGCAGTATTACTTTAAAGGGTCTGCGTTTGCTCACCCAACCTCACCAAACCTCTCAGCCCCAAGAGTGTCCACCCTTATGTCTCATCCAGCTGTGCGTCTAGATATGGTCAATCCAGGTTGCATCACAGCCCCTGAACGCATTGTGTAAGAATTACTCTCTCTTTCACTGTCTTTGTTTCATGGGTGTTTCAAAGTAATTTATTTTTATAATGGGGTTTAGCTGCTTTTCACTGCTGTGTTTATGCCGCTTTACACCCACTTGACACACTAACAGAGAGATATCAATACATAGGTTTTACGATTATTATTAGTCAGATATATTCTTGTGCGGTGAATAGGGCGTGTTGAGTCCAGTTCTCTGAGCAAGGAGTAGGTCTTGTCTATTACATATTGGGTTTATGGAATGGTATCTGAGCTAATTTGATACCCTTGTTTTATGTATCACCCCACCTCACCTTTCCCGTTAAGCAGCCATAGTGTGTTTTCTGCATGTGTGACTCTGTTCTGTTTTGTAATTCAGTTCAAGTGTAACGGTTTTTACATTCCCTCTATCAGTGATACCTTATGAGAAGTGTCCTTTTCTGTGTGACTTATTTCACTTAGAATCGTCGTACCTAAATCCACTCATCATGCTGCTACTAACCTTACGACATTGATTTCCTGGCTGAGTGATATTCCATTGTACATAAGGACCACAACTTCTTTATCCATTTTTCTCTTTCCTGGGATATTGAAGGTGGAATGAAGTGGAGGTCCTGGTCAACAGAGCAGCCCTAAACTTTGGGGTGCTTGTGTCTTGCTGATTTTTCATTTTCCCAATTTATACCCCCATGAGTGGAAGTGCCCTATGCTCTCTAAGCTGTGTTTTTCAGATGTTTCAGGACTCACCGTACACTTCTCCAGAGTGGCTCTTGGCAATTTACATCCCGCCCATCAGTGTAGCAAGGCTCCCATTTCTCCATGGCCTGTCCTGCATTTCTGGTTTTGACACTTTTTTCAGCATGGCCCTTTTGACCGATGGGAAGCGAGACTTCTTTGTAGCGCTGATTTGCCTTTCCAGGTTGCTTGGTTGGCCAAAAAGGGCGTATGCGTTTTTTCCTGAATATATTCAGGAAAAAACGCATACGCCCTTTTTGGCCAAGGGCATCATTGTCAACGTTTTGCCGCTTTTCATGTGCTTTAAAGGCGATTCGAATCTACCTCCTGAAATCTGTTTCCTGCAATTCTGCCTTGATTTCAAATCCTCTTCTTTGCCTTCCCTCAATATATTTGTGGACGAGAGTTATCATTTATAACTCTGCAGGTTTGTGAATTGCAGTGCCCTGAAACTCCATTTTACAACTCGTTTTTATGGGAGCTGGCCACAAAATCGCAGAATGGCTTCAGGCCCTGTTCTGGTTCCGGGGGGCAGGCTGAGCCTGTGGTTAATTCTTCTTTCTGATGGGAAAATAGAGTGACCTGTGCCTGTCCCAACACCAAGAGCTAGTCTCTCGTTGGTTCCACGTCTTCCCGTTTATCCTCAGGACAAATTGCAACCTGTATGGAACAGGAGGTTAAAGGTGCTGATGCTCCAAGTAGGGAGCTTGCTAGTAAAGCGGCTGGAATGGCGAACCCGGGCACAAGGAGATGAGAAATGAGGTGCGTTTTAGAAACCTTTCCCCATCACACGGTGTACCATCTTCTGGGTTTCTCATGCATGTTTTTGATGTAGGAAGATGCCCTTGAACCTGGAGATTTGGGACCCATGCGATGGGTACCACGCAGTATTACTTTAAAGGGTCTGCGTTTGCTCACCCAACCTCACCAAACCTCTCAGCCCCAAGAGTGTCCACCCTTATGTCTTATCCAGCTGTGCGTCTAGATATGGTCAATCCAGGTTGCATCACAGCCCCTGAACGCATTGTGTAAGAATTACTCTCTCTTTCACTGTCTTTGTTTCATGGGTGTTTCAAAGTAATTTATTTTTATAATGGGGTTTAGCTGCTTTTCACTGCTGTGTTTATGCCGCTTTACACCCACTTGACACACTAACAGAGAGATATCAATACATAGGTTTTACGATTATTATTAGTCAGATATATTCTTGTGCGGTGAATAGGGCGTGTTGAGTCCTGTTCTCTGAGCAAGGAGTAGGTCTTGTCTATTACATATTGGGTTTATGGAATGCTATCTGATCTAATTTGATACCCTTGTTTTATGTATCACCCCACCTCACCTTTCCCGTTAAGCAGCCATAGTGTGTTTTCTGCATGTGTGACTCTGTTCTGTTTTGTAATTCAGTTCAAGTGTAACGGTTTTTATATTCCCTCTATCAGTGATACCTTATGAGAAGTGTCCTTTTCTGTGTGACTTATTTCACTTAGAATCGTCGTACCTAAATCCACTCATCATGCTGCTACTAACCTTACGACATTGATTTCCTGGCTGAGTGATATTCCATTGTACATAAGGACCACAACTTCTTTATCCATTTTTCTCTTTCCTGGGATATTGAAGGTGGAATGAAGTGGAGGTCCTGGTCAACAGAGCAGCCCTAAACTTTGGGGTGCTTGTGTCTTGCTGATTTTTAATTTTCCCAATTTATACCCCCATGAGTGGAAGTGCCCTATGCTCTCTATGCTGTGTTTTTCAGATGTTTCAGGACTCACCGGACACTTCTCCAGAGTGGCTCTTGGCAATTTACATCCCGCCCATCAGTGTAGCAAGGCTCCCATTTCTCCATGGCCTGTCCTGCATTTCTGGTTTTGACACTTTTTTCAGCATGGCCCTTTTGACCGATGGGAAGCGAGACTTCTTTGTAGCGCTGATTTGCCTTTCCAGGTTGCTTGGTTGGCCAAAAAGGGCGTATGCGTTTTTTCCTGAATATATTCAGGAAAAAACGCATACGCCCTTTTTGGCCAAGGGCATCATTGTCAACGTTTTGCCGCTTTTCATGTGCTTTAAAGGCGATTCGTATCTACCTCCTGAAATCTGTTTCCTGCAATTCTGCCTTGATTTCAAATCCTCTTCTTTGCCTTCCCTCAATATATTTGTGGACGAGAGTTATCATTTATAACTCTGCAGGTTTGTGAATTGCAGTGCCCTGAACCTCCATTTTACAACTCGTTTTTATGGGAGCTGGCCGCAAAATCGCAGAATGGCTTCAGGCCCTGTTCTGGTTCCGGGGGTCGGCTGAGCCTGTGGTTAATTCTTCTTTCTGATGGGAAAATAGAGTGACCTGTGCCTGTCCCAAAACCAAGAGCTAGTCTCTCGTTGGTTCCACGTCTTCCCGTTTATCCTCAGGACAAATTGCAACCTGTACGGAACAGGAGGTTAAAGGTGCTGATGCCCCAAGTAGGGAGCTTGCTAGTAAAGCGGCTGGAATGGCGAACCCGGGCACAAGGCGATGAGAAATGAGGTGCGTTTTAGAAACCTTTCCCCATCACACTGTGTACCATCTTCTGGGTTTCTCATGCATGTTTTTGATGTAGGAAGATGCCCTTGAAGCTGGAGATTTGGGACCCATGCGATGGGTACCATGCAGTATTACTTTAAAGGGTTTGCGTTTGCTCACCCAACCTCACCAAACCTCTCAGCCCCAAGAGTGTCCACCCTTATGTCTCATCCAGCTGTGGGTCTAGATATGGTCAATCCAGGTTGCATCACAGCCCCTGAACGCATTGTGTAAGAATTTCTCTCTCTTTCACTGTCTTTGTTTCATGGGTTTTTCAAAGTGATTTATTTTTATAATGGGGTTTAGATGCTTTTCACTGCTGTGTTTATGCCGCTTTACACCCACTTGACACACTAACAGAGAGATATCAATACATAGGTTTTACGATTATTATTAGTCAGATATATTCTTGTGCGGTGAATAGGGCGTGTTGAGTCCAGTTCTCTGAGCAAGGAGTAGGTCTTGTCTATTACATATTGGGTTTATGGAATGGTATCTGAGCTAATTTGATACCCTTGTTTTATGTATCACCCCACCTCACCTTTCCCGTTAAGCAGCCATAGTGTGTTTTCTGCATGTGTGACTCTGTTCTGTTTTGTAATTCAGTTCAAGTGTAACGGTTTTTACATTCCCTCTATCAGTGATACCTTATGAGAAGTGTCCTTTTCTGTGTGACTTATTTCACTTAGAATCGTCGTACCTAAATCCACTCATCATGCTGCTACTAACCTTACGACATTGATTTCCTGGCTGAGTGATATTCCATTGTACATAAGGACCACAACTTCTTTATCCATTTTTCTCTTTCCTGGGATATTGAAGGTGGAATGAAGTGGAGGTCCTGGTCAACAGAGCAGCCCTAAACTTTGGGGTGCTTGTGTCTTGCTGATTTTTAATTTTCCCAATTTATACCCCCATGAGTGGAAGTGCCCTATGCTCTCTATGCTGTGTTTTTCAGATGTTTCAGGACTCACCGGACACTTCCCCAGAGTGGCTCTTGGCAATTTACATCCCGCCCATCAGTGTAGCAAGGCTCCCATTTCTCCATGGCCTGTCCTGCATTTCTGGTTTTGACACTTTTTTCAGCATGGCCCTTTTGACCGATGGGAAGCGAGACTTTTTATAGCGCTGATTTGCCTTTCCAGGTTGCTTGGTTGGCCAAAAACGGCGTATGCGTTTTTTCCTGAATATATTCAGGAAAAAACGCATACGCCCTTTTTGGCCAAGGGCATCATTGTCAACGTTTTGCCGCTTTTCATGTGCTTTAAAGGCGATTCGTATCTACCTCCTGAAATCTGTTTCCTGCAATTCTGCCTTGATTTCAAATCCTCTTCGTTGCCTTCCCTCAATATATTTGTGGACGAGAGTTATCATTTATAACTCTGCAGGTTTGTGAATTGCAGTGCCCTGAACCTCCATTTTACAACTCGTTTTTATGGGAGCTGGCCGCAAAATCGCAGAATGGCTTCAGGCCTTGTTCTGGTTCCGGGGGTCGGCTGAGCCTGTGGTTAATTCTTCTTTCTGATGGGAAAATAGAGTGACCTGTGCCTGTCCCAACACCAAGAGCTAGTCTCTCGTTGGTTCCACGTCTTCCCGTTTATCCTCAGGACAAATTGCAACCTGTACAGAACAGGAGGTTAAAGGTGCTGATGCCCCAAGTAGGGAGCTTGCTAGTAAAGCGGCTGGAATGGCGAACCCGGGAACAAGGCGATGAGAAATGAGGTGCGTTTTAGAAACCTTTCCCCATCACACGGTGTACCATCTTCTGGGTTTCTCATGCATGTTTTCGATGTAGGAAGATGCCCTTGAACCTGGAGATTTGGGACCCATGCGATGGGTACCACGCAGTATTACTTTAAAGGGTCTGTGTTTGCTCACCCAACCTCACCAAACCTCTCAGCCCCAAGAGTGTCCACCCTTATGTCTCATCCATCTGTGCATCTAGATATGGTCAATCCAGGTTGCATCACAGCCCCTGAACGCATTGTGTAAGAATTTCTCTCTCTTTCACTGTCTTTGTTTCATGGGTGTTTCAAAGTAATTTATTTTTATAATGGGGTTTAGCTGCTTTTCACTGCTGTGTTTATGCCGCTTTACACCCACTTGACACACTAACAGAGAGATATCAATACATAGGTTTTACGATTATTATTAGTCAGATATATTCTTGTGCGGTGAATAGGGCGTGTTGAGTCCAGTTCTCTGAGCAAGGAGTAGGTCTTGTCTATTACATATTGGGTTTATGGAATGGTATCTGAGCTAATTTGATACCCTTGTTTTATGTATCACCCCACCTCACCTTTCCCGTTAAGCAGCCATAGTGTGTTTTCTGCATGTGTGACTCTGTTCTGTTTTGTAATTTAGTTCAAGTGTAACGGTTTTTACATTCCCTCTATCAGTGATACCTTATGAGAAGTGTCCTTTTCTGTGTGACTTATTTCACTTAGAATCGTCGTACCTAAATCCACTCATCATGCTGCTACTAACCTTACGACATTGATTTCCTGGCTGAGTGATATTCCATTGTACATAAGGACCACAACTTCTTTATCCATTTTTCTCTTTCCTGGGATATTGAAGGTGGAATGAAGTGGAGGTCCTGGTCAACAGAGCAGCCCTAAACTTTGGGGTGCTTGTGTCTTGCTGATTTTTAATTTTCCCAATTTATACCCCCATGAGTGGAAGTGCCCTATGCTCTCTAAGCTGTGTTTTTCAGATGTTTCAGGACTCACCGGACACTTCTCCAGAGTGGCTCTTGGCAATTTACATCCCGCCCATCAGTGTAGCAAGGCTCCCATTTCTCCATGGCCTGTCCTGCATTTCTGGTTTTGAGACTTTTTTCAGCATGGCCCTTTTGACCGATGGGAAGCGAGACTTCTTTGTAGCGCTGATTTGCCTTTCCAGGTTGCTTGGTTGGCCAAAAAGGGCGTATGCGTTTTTTCCTGAATATATTCAGGAAAAAACGCATACGCCCTTTTTGGCCAAGGGCATCATTGTCAACGTTTTGCCGCTTTTCATGTGCTTTAAAGGCGATTCGTATCTACCTCCTGAAATCTGTTTCCTGCAATTCTGCCTTGATTTCAAATCCTCTTCTTTGCCTTCCCTCAATATATTTGTGGACGAGAGTTATCATTTATAACTCTGCAGGTTTGTGAATTGCAGTGCCCTGAACCTCCATTTTACAACTCGTTTTTATGGGAGCTGGCCGCAAAATCGCAGAATGGCTTCAGGCCCTGTTCTGGTTCCGGGGGGCAGGCTGAGCCTGTGGTTAATTCTTCTTTCTGATGGGAAAATAGAGTGACCTGTGCCTTTCCCAACACCAAGAGCTAGTCTCTCGTTGGTTCCACGTCTTCCCGTTTATCCTCAGGACAAATTGCAACCTGTACGGAACAGGAGGTTAAAGGTGCTGATGCTCCAAGTAGGGAGCTTGCTAGTAAAGCGGCTGGAATGGCGAACCCGGGCACAAGGAGATGAGAAATGAGGTGCGTTTTAGAAACCTTTCCCCATCACACAGTGTACCATCTTCTGGGTTTCTCATGCATGTTTTTGATGTAGGAAGATGCCCTTGAACCTGGAGATTTGGGACCCATGCGATGGGTACCACGCAGTATTACTTTAAAGGGTCTGCGTTTGCTCACCCAACCTCACCAAACCTCTCAGCCCCGAGAGTGTCCACCCTTATGTCTCATCCAGCTGTGCGTCTAGATATGGTCAATCCAGGTTGCATCACAGCCCCTGAACGCATTGTGTAAGTATTTCTCTCTCTTTCACTGTCTTTGTTTCATGGGTGTTTCAAAGTAATTTATTTTTATAATGGGGTTTAGCTGCTTTTCACTGCTGGGTTTATGCCGCTTTACACCCACTTGACACACTAACAGAGAGATATCAATACATAGGTTTTACGATTATTATTAGTCAGATATATTCTTGTGCGGTGAATAGGGCGTGTTGAGTCCAGTTCTCTGAGCAAGGAGTAGGTCTTGTCTATTACATATTGGGTTTATGGAATGGTATCTGAGCTAATTTGATACCCTTGTTTTATGTATCACCCCACCTCACCTTTCCCGTTAAGCAGCCATAGTGTGTTTTCTGCAAGTGTGACTCTGTTCTGCTTTGTAATTCAGTTCAAGTGTAACGGTTTTTACATTCCCTCTATCAGTGATACCTTATGAGAAGTGTCCTTTTCTGTGTGACTTATTTCACTTAGAATCGTCGTACCTAAATCCACTCATCATGCTGCTACTAACCTTACGACATTGATTTCCTGGCTGAGTGATATTCCATTGTACATAAGGACCAAAACTTCTTTATCCATTTTTCTCTTTCCTGGGATATTTAAGGTGGAATGAAGTGGAGGTCCTGGTCAACAGAGCAGCCCTAAACTTTGGGGTGCTTGTGTCTTGCTGATTTTTAATTTTCCCAATTTATACCCCCATGAGTGGAAGTGCCCTATGCTCTCTAAGCTGTGTTTTTCAGATGTTTCAGGACTCACCGGACACTTCCCCAGAGTGGCTCTTGGCAATTTACATCCCGCCCATCAGTGTAGCAAGGCTCCCATTTCTCCATGGCCTGTCCTGCATTTCTGGTTTTGACACTTTTTTCAGCATGGCCCTTTGGACCGATGGGAAGCGAGACTTCTTTTTAGTGCTGATTTGCCTTTCCAGGTTGCTTGGTTGGCCAAAAAGGGCGTATGCGTTTTTTCCTGAATATATTCAGGAAAAAACGCATACGCCCTTTTTGGCCAAGGGCATCATTGTCAACGTTTTGCCGCTTTTCATGTGCTTTAAAGGCGATTCGTATCTACCTCCTGAAATCTGTTTCCTGCAATTCTGCCTTGATTTCAAATCCTCTTCTTTGCCTTCCCTCAATATATTTGTGGACGAGAGTTATCATTTATAACTCTGCAGGTTTGTGAATTGCAGTGCCCTGAACCTCCATTTTACAACTCGTTTTTATGGGAGCTGGCCGCAAAATCGCAGAATGGCTTCAGGCCCTGTTCTGGTTCCGGGGGTCAGGCTGAGCCTGTGGTTAATTCTTCTTTCTGATGGGAAAATAGAGTGACCTGTGCCTGTCCCAACACCAAGAGCTAGTCTCACGTTGGTTCCACGTCTTCCCGTTTATCCTCAGGACAAATTGCAACCTGTACGGAACAGGAGGTTAAAGGTGCTGATGCTCCAAGTAGGGAGGTTGCTAGTAAAGCGGCTGGAATGGCGAACCCGGGCACAAGGAGATGAGAAATGAGGTGCGTTTTAGAAACCTTTCCCCATCACACGATGTACCATCTTCTGGGTTTCTCATGCATGTTTTTGATGTAGGAAGATGCCCTTGAACCTGGAGATTTGGGACCCATGCGATGGGTACCACGCAGTATTACTTTAAAGGGTCTGCGTTTGCTCACCCAACCTCACCAAACCTCTCATCCCCAAGAGTATCCACCCTTATGTCTCATCCAGCTGTGGGTCTAGATATGGTCAATCCAGGTTGCATCACAGCCCCTGAACGCATTGTGTAAGAATTTCTCTCTCTTTCACTGTCTTTGTTTCATGGGTGTTTCAAAGTAATTTATTTTTATAATGGGGTTTAGCTGCTTTTCACTGCTGTGTTTATGCCGCTTTACACCCACTTGACACACTAACAGAGAGATATCAATACATAGGTTTTACGATTATTATTAGTCAGATATATTCTTGTGCGGTGAATAGGGCGTGCTGAGTCCAGTTCTCTGAGCAAGGAGTAGGTCTTGTCTATTACATATTGGGTTTATGGAACGGTATCTGAGCTAATTTGATACCCTTGTTTTATGTATCACCCCACCTCACCTTTCCCGTTAAGCAGCCATAGTGTGTTTTCTGCATGTGTGGCTCTGTTCTGTTTTGTAATTCAGTTCAAGTGTAACGGTTTTTACATTCCCTCTATCAGTGATACCTTATGAGAAGTGTCCTTTTCTGTGTGACTTATTTCACTTAGAATCGTCGTACCTAAATCCACTCATCATGCTGCTACTAACCTTACGACATTGATTTCCTGGCTGAGTGATATTCCAATGTACATAAGGACCACAACTTCTTTATCCATTTTTCTCTTTCCTGGGATATTTAAGGTGGAATGAAGTGGAGGTCCTGGTCAACAGAGCAGCCCTAAACTTTGGGGTGCTTGTGTCTTGCTGATTTTTAATTTTCCCAATTTATACCCCCATGAGTGGAAATGCCCTATGCTCTCTAAGCTGTGTTTTTCAGATGTTTCAGGACTCACCGGACACTTCTCCGGAGTGGCTCTTGGCAATTTACATCCCGCCCATCAGTGTAGCAAGGCTCCCATTTCTCCATGGCCGGTCCTGCATTTCTGGTTTTGACACTTTTTTCAGCATGGCCCTTTTGACCGATGGGAAGCGAGACTTGTTTGTAGCGCTGATTTGCCTTTCCAGGTGGCTTGGTTGGCCAAAAAGGGCGTATGCGTTTTTTCCTGAATATATTCAGGAAAAAACGCATACGCCCTTTTTGGCCAAGGGCATCATTGTCAACGTTTTGCCGCTTTTCATGTGCTTTAAAGGCGATTCGTATCTACCTCCTGAAATCTGTTTCCTGCAATTCTGCCTTGATTTCAAATCCTCTTCTTTGCCTTCCCTCAATATATTTGTGGACGAGAGTTATCATTTATAACTCTGCAGGTTTGTGAATTGCAGTGCCCTGAACCTCCATTTTACAACTCGTTTTTATGGGAGCTGGCCGCAAAATCGCAGAATGGCTTCAGGCCCTGTTCTGGTTCCGGGGGGCAGGCTGAGCCTGTGGTTAATTCTTCTTTCTGATGGGAAAATAGAGTGACCTGTGCCTGTCCCAACACCAAGAGCTAGTCTCTCGTTGGTTCCACGTCTTCCCGTTTATCCTCAGGACAAATTGCAACCTGCATGGAACAGGAGGTTAAAGGTGCTGATGCTCCAAGTAGGGAGCTTGCTAGTAAAGCGGCTGGAATGGCGAACCCGGGCACAAGGAGTTGAAAAATGAGGTGCGTTTTAGAAACCTTTCCCCATCACACAGTGTACCATCTTCTGGGTTTCTCATGCATGTTTTTGATGTAGGAAGATGCCCTTGAACCTGGAGATTTGGGACCCATGCGATGGGTACCACGCAGTATTCCTTTAAAGGGTCTGCGTTTGCTCACCCAACCTCACCAAACCTCTCAGCCCCAAGAGTGTCCACCCTTATGTCTCATACAGCTGTGCGTCTAGATATGGTCAATCCAGGTTGCATCACAGCCCCTGAACGCATTGTGTAAGAATTTCTCTCTCTTTCACTGTCTTTGTTTCATGGGTGTTTCAAAGTAATTTATTTTTATAATGGGGTTTAGCTGCTTTTCACTGCTGTGTTTATGCCGCTTTACACCCACTTGACACACTAACAGAGAGATATCAATACATAGGTTTTACGATTATTATTAGTCAGATATATTCTTGTGCGGTGAATAGGGCGTGCTGAGTCCAGTTCTCTGAGCAAGGAGTAGGTCTTGTCTATTACATATTGGGTGTATGGAACGGTATCTGAGCTAATTTGATACCCTTGTTTTATGTATCACCCCACCTCACCTTTCCCGTTAAGCAGCCATAGTGTGTTTTCTGCATGTGTGACTCTGTTCTGTTTTGTAATTCAGTTCAAGTGTAACGGTTTTTACATTCCCTCTATCAGTGATACCTTATGAGAAGTGTCCTTTTCTGTGTGACTTATTTCACTTAGAATCCTCGTACCTAAATCCACTCATCATGCTGCTACTTACCTTACGACATTGATTTCATGGCTGAGTGATATTCCATTGTACATAAGGACCACAACTTCTTTCTCCATTTTTCTCTTTCCTGGGATATTTAAGGTGGAATGAAGTGGAGGTCCTGGTCAACAGAGCAGCCCTAAACTTTGGGGTGCTTGTGTCTTGCTGATTTTTAATTTTCCCAATTTATACCCCCATGAGTGGAAGTGCCCTATGCTCTCTAAGCTGTGTTTTTCAGATGTTTCAGGACTCACCGGACACTTCTCCAGAGTGGCTCTTGGCAATTTACATCCCGCCCATCAGTGTAGCAAGGCTCCCATTTCTCCATGGCCTGTCCTGCATTTCTGGTTTTGACACTTTTTTCAGCATGGCCCTTTTGACCGATGGGAAGCGAGACTTGTTTGTAGCGCTGATTTGCCTTTCCAGGTGGCTTGGTTGGCCAAAAAGGGCGTATGCGTTTTTTCCTGAATATATTCAGGAAAAAACGCATACGCCCTTTTTGGCCAAGGGCATCATTGTCAACGTTTTGCCGCTTTTCATGTGCTTTAAAGGTGATTCGTATCTACCTCCTGAAATCTGTTTCGTGCAATTCTGCCTTGATTTCAAATCCTCTTCTTTGCCTTCCCTCAATATATTTGTAGACGAGAGTTATCATTTATAACTCTGCAGGTTTGTGAATTGCAGTGCCCTGAACCTCCATTTTACAACACGTTTTTATGGGAGCTGGCCGCAAAATCGCAGAATGGCTTCAGGCCCTGTTCTGGTTCCGGGGGGCAGGCTGAGCCTGTGGTTAATTCTTCTTTCTGATGGGAAAATAGAGTGACCTGTGCCTGTCCCAACACCAAGAGCTAGTCTCTCGTTGGTTCCACGTCTTCCCGTTTATCCTCAGGACAAATTGCAACCTGTATGGAACAGGAGGTTAAAGGTGCTGATGCTCCAAGTAGGGAGCTTGCTAGTAAAGCGGCTGGAATGGCGAACCCGGGCACAAGGAGATGAGAAATGAGGTGCGTTTTAGAAACCTTTCCCCATCACACGGTGTACCATCTTCTGGGTTTCTCATGCATGTTTTTGATGTAGGAAGATGCCCTTGAACCTGGAGATTTGGGACCCATGCGATGGGTACCACGCAGTATTCCTTTAAAGGGTCTGCGTTTGCTCACCCAACCTCACCAAACCTCTCAGCCCCAAGAGTGTCCACCCTTATGTCTCATCCAGCTGTGCGTCTAGATATGGTCAATCCAGGTTGCATCACAGCCCCTGAACGCATTGTGTAAGAATTTCTCTCTCTTTCACTGTCTTTGTTTCATGGGTGTTTCAAAGTAATTTATTTTTATAATGGGGTTTAGCTGCTTTTCACTGCTGTGTTTATGCCGCTTTACACCCACTTGACACACTAACAGAGAGATATCAATACATAGGTTTTACGATTATTATTAGTCAGATATATTCTTGTGCGGTGAATAGGGCGTGTTGAGTCGAGTTCTCTGAGCAAGGAGTAGGTCTTGTCTATTACATATTGGGTTTATGGAACGGTATCTGAGCTAATTTGATACCCTTGTTTTATGTATCACCCCACCTCACCTTTCCCGTTAAGCAGCCATAGTGTGTTTTCTGCATGTGTGACTCTGTTCTGTTTTGTAATTCAGTTCAAGTGTAACGGTTTTTACATTCCCTCTATCAGTGATACCTTATGAGAAGTGTCCTTTTCTGTGTGACTTATTTCACTTAGAATCGTCGTACCTAAATCCACTCATCATGCTGCTACTAACCTTACGACATTGATTTCCTGGCTGAGTGATATTCCAATGTACATAAGGACCACAACTTCTTTATCCATTTTTCTCTTTCCTGGGATATTTAAGGTGGAATGAAGTGGAGGTCCTGGTCAACAGAGCAGCCCTAAACTTTGGGGTGCTTGTGTCTTGCTGATTTTTAATTTTCCCAATTTATACCCCCATGAGTGGAAGTGCCCTATGCTCTCTAAGCTGTGTTTTTCAGATGTTTCAGGACTCACCGGACACTTCTCCGGAGTGGCTCTTGGCAATTTACATCCCGCCCATCAGTGTAGCAAGGCTCCCATTTCTCCATGGCCGGTCCTGCATTTCTGGTTTTGACACTTTTTTCAGCATGGCCCTTTTGACCGATGGGAAGCGAGACTTCTTTGTAGCGCTGATTTGCCTTTCCAGGTGGCTTGGTTGGCCAAAAAGGGCGTATGCGTTTTTTCCTGAATATATTCAGGAAAAAACGCATACGCCCTTTTTGGCCAAGGGCATCATTGTCAACGTTTTGCCGCTTTTCATGTGCTTTAAAGGCGATTCGTATCTACCTCCTGAAATCTGTTTCCTGCAATTCTGCCTTGATTTCAAATCCTCTTCTTTGCCTTCCCTCAATATATTTGTGGACGAGAGTTATCATTTATAACTCTGCAGGTTTGTGAATTGCAGTGCCCTGAACCTCCATTTTACAACTCGTTTTTATGGGAGCTGGCCGCAAAATCGCAGAATGGCTTCAGGCCCTGTTCTGGTTCCGGGGGGCAGGCTGAGCCTGTGGTTAATTCTTCTTTCTGATGGGAAAATAGAGTGACCTGTGCCTGTCCCAACACCAAGAGCTAGTCTCTCGTTGGTTCCACGTCTTCCCGTTTATCCTCAGGACAAATTGCAACCTGCATGGAACAGGAGGTTAAAGGTGCTGATGCTCCAAGTAGGGAGCTTGCTAGTAAAGCGGCTGGAATGGCGAACCCGGGCACAAGGAGTTGAGAAATGAGGTGCGTTTTAGAAACCTTTCCCCATCACACAGTGTACCATCTTCTGGGTTTCTCATGCATGTTTTTGATGTAGGAAGATGCCCTTGAACCTGGAGATTTGGGACCCATGCGATGGGTACCACGCAGTATTCCTTTAAAGGGTCTGCGTTTGCTCACCCAACCTCACCAAACCTCTCAGCCCCAAGAGTGTCCACCCTTATGTCTCATACAGCTGTGCGTCTAGATATGGTCAATCCAGGTTGCATCACAGCCCCTGAACGCATTGTGTAAGAATTTCTCTCTCTTTCACTGTCTTTGTTTCATGGGTGTTTCAAAGTAATTTATTTTTATAATGGGGTTTAGCTGCTTTTCACTGCTGTGTTTATGCCGCTTTACACCCACTTGACACACTAACAGAGAGATATCAATACATAGGTTTTACGATTATTATTAGTCAGATATATTCTTGTGCGGTGAATAGGGCGTGCTGAGTCCAGTTCTCTGAGCAAGGAGTAGGTCTTGTCTATTACATATTGGGTGTATGGAACGGTATCTGAGCTAATTTGATACCCTTGTTTTATGTATCACCCCACCTCACCTTTCCCGTTAAGCAGCCATAGTGTGTTTTCTGCATGTGTGACTCTGTTCTGTTTTGTAATTCAGTTCAAGTGTAACGGTTTTTACATTCCCTCTATCAGTGATACCTTATGAGAAGTGTCCTTTTCTGTGTGACTTATTTCACTTAGAATCCTCGTACCTAAATCCACTCATCATGCTGCTACTTACCTTACGACATTGATTTCATGGCTGAGTGATATTCCATTGTACATAAGGACCACAACTTCTTTATCCATTTTTCTCTTTCCTGGGATATTTAAGGTGGAATGAAGTGGAGGTCCTGGTCAACAGAGCAGCCCTAAACTTTGGGGTGCTTGTGTCTTGCTGATTTTTAATTTTCCCAATTTATACCCCCATGAGTGGAAGTGCCCTATGCTCTCTAAGCTGTGTTTTTCAGATGTTTCAGGACTCACCGGACACTTCTCCAGAGTGGCTCTTGGCAATTTACATCCCGCCCATCAGTGTAGCAAGGCTCCCATTTCTCCATGGCCTGTCCTGCATTTCTGGTTTTGACACTTTTTTCAGCATGGCCCTTTTGACCGATGGGAAGCGAGACTTGTTTGTAGCGCTGATTTGCCTTTCCAGGTGGCTTGGTTGGCCAAAAAGGGCGTATGCGTTTTTTCCTGAATATATTCAGGAAAAAACGCATACGCCCTTTTTGGCCAAGGGCATCATTGTCAACGTTTTGCCGCTTTTCATGTGCTTTAAAGGTGATTCGTATCTACCTCCTGAAATCTGTTTCCTGCAATTCTGCCTTGATTTCAAATCCTCTTCTTTGCCTTCCCTCAATATATTTGTGGACGAGAGTTATCATTTATAACTCTGCAGGTTTGTGAATTGCAGTGCCCTGAACCTCCATTTTACAACTCGTTTTTATGGGAGCTGGCCGCAAAATCGCAGAATGGCTTCAGGCCCTGTTCTGGTTCCGGGGGGCAGGCTGAGCCTGTGGTTAATTCTTCTTTCTGATGGGAAAATAGAGTGACCTGTGCCTGTCCCAACACCAAGAGCTAGTCTCTCGTTGGTTCCACGTCTTCCCGTTTATCCTCAGGACAAATTGCAACCTGTATGGAACAGGAGGTTAAAGGTGCTGATGCTCCAAGTAGGGAGCTTGCTAGTAAAGCGGCTGGAATGGCGAACCCGGGCACAAGGAGATGAGAAATGAGGTGCGTTTTAGAAACCTTTCCCCATCACACGGTGTACCATCTTCTGGGTTTCTCATGCATGTTTTTGATGTAGGAAGATGCCCTTGAACCTGGAGATTTGGGACCCATGCGATGGGTACCACGCAGTATTCCTTTAAAGGGTCTGCGTTTGCTCACCCAACCTCACCAAACCTCTCAGCCCCAAGTGTGTCCACCCTTATGTCTCATCCAGCTGTGCGTCTAGATATGGTCAATCCAGGTTGCATCACAGCCCCTGAACGCATTGTGTAAGAATTTCTCTCTCTTTCACTGTCTTTGTTTCATGGTTGTTTCAAAGTAATTTATTTTTATAATGGGGTTTAGCTGCTTTTCACTGCTGTGTTTATGCCGCTTTACACCCACTTGACACACTAACAGAGAGATATCAATACATAGGTTTTACGATTATTATTAGTCAGATATATTCTTGTGCGGTGAATAGGGCGTGTTGAGTCGAGTTCTCTGAGCAAGGAGTAGGTCTTGTCTATTACATATTGGGTTTATGGAACGGTATCTGAGCTAATTTGATACCCTTGTTTTATGTATCACCCCACCTCACCTTTCCCGTTAAGCAGCCATAGTGTGTTTTCTGCATGTGTGACTCTGTTCTGTTTTGTAATTCAGTTCAAGTGTAACGGTTTTTACATTCCCTCTATCAGTGATACCTTATGAGAAGTGTCCTTTTCTGTGTGACTTATTTCACTTAGAATCGTCGTACCTAAATCCACTCATCATGCTGCTACTAACCTTACGACATTGATTTCCTGGCTGAGTGATATTCCAATGTACATAAGGACCACAACTTCTTTATCCATTTTTCTCTTTCCTGGGATATTTAAGGTGGAATGAAGTGGAGGTCCTGGTCAACAGAGCAGCCCTAAACTTTGGGGTGCTTGTGTCTTGCTGATTTTTAATTTTCCCAATTTATACCCCCATGAGTGGAAGTGCCCTATGCTCTCTAAGCTGTGTTTTTCAGATGTTTCAGGACTCACCGGACACTTCTCCGGAGTGGCTCTTGGCAATTTACATCCCGCCCATCAGTGTAGCAAGGCTCCCATTTCTCCATGGCCGGTCCTGCATTTCTGGTTTTGACACTTTTTTCAGCATGGCCCTTTTGACCGATGGGAAGCGAGACTTCTTTGTAGCGCTGATTTGCCTTTCCAGGTGGCTTGGTTGGCCAAAAAGGGCGTATGCGTTTTTTCCTGAATATATTCAGGAAAAAACGCATACGCCCTTTTTGGCCAAGGGCATCATTGTCAACGTTTTGCCGCTTTTCATGTGCTTTAAAGGCGATTCGTATCTACCTCCTGAAATCTGTTTCCTGCAATTCTGCCTTGATTTCAAATCCTCTTCTTTGCCTTCCCTCAATATATTTGTGGACGAGAGTTATCATTTATAACTCTGCAGGTTTGTGAATTGCAGTGCCCTGAACCTCCATTTTACAACTCGTTTTTATGGGAGCTGGCCGCAAAATCGCAGAATGGCTTCAGGCCCTGTTCTGGTTCCGGGGGGCAGGCTGAGCCTGTGGTTAATTCTTCTTTCTGATGGGAAAATAGAGTGACCTGTGCCTGTCCCAACACCAAGAGCTAGTCTCTCGTTGGTTCCACGTCTTCCCGTTTATCCTCAGGACAAATTGCAACCTGCATGGAACAGGAGGTTAAAGGTGCTGATGCTCCAAGTAGGGAGCTTGCTAGTAAAGCGGCTGGAATGGCGAACCCGGGCACAAGGAGTTGAGAAATGAGGTGCGTTTTAGAAACCTTTCCCCATCACACAGTGTACCATCTTCTGGGTTTCTCATGCATGTTTTTGATGTAGGAAGATGCCCTTGAACCTGGAGATTTGGGACCCATGCGATGGGTACCACGCAGTATTCCTTTAAAGGGTCTGCGTTTGCTCACCCAACCTCACCAAACCTCTCAGCCCCAAGAGTGTCCACCCTTATGTCTCATACAGCTGTGCGTCTAGATATGGTCAATCCAGGTTGCATCACAGCCCCTGAACGCATTGTGTAAGAATTTCTCTCTCTTTCACTGTCTTTGTTTCATGGGTGTTTCAAAGTAATTTATTTTTATAATGGGGTTTAGCTGCTTTTCACTGCTGTGTTTATGCCGCTTTACACCCACTTGACACACTAACAGAGAGATATCAATACATAGGTTTTACGATTATTATTAGTCAGATATATTCTTGTGCGGTGAATAGGGCGTGCTGAGTCCAGTTCTCTGAGCAAGGAGTAGGTCTTGTCTATTACATATTGGGTGTATGGAACGGTATCTGAGCTAATTTGATACCCTTGTTTTATGTATCACCCCACCTCACCTTTCCCGTTAAGCAGCCATAGTGTGTTTTCTGCATGTGTGACTCTGTTCTGTTTTGTAATTCAGTTCAAGTGTAACGGTTTTTACATTCCCTCTATCAGTGATACCTTATGAGAAGTGTCCTTTTCTGTGTGACTTATTTCACTTAGAATCCTCGTACCTAAATCCACTCATCATGCTGCTACTTACCTTACGACATTGATTTCATGGCTGAGTGATATTCCATTGTACATAAGGACCACAACTTCTTTATCCATTTTTCTCTTTCCTGGGATATTTAAGGTGGAATGAAGTGGAGGTCCTGGTCAACAGAGCAGCCCTAAACTTTGGGGTGCTTGTGTCTTGCTGATTTTTAATTTTCCCAATTTATACCCCCATGAGTGGAAGTGCCCTATGCTCTCTAAGCTGTGTTTTTCAGATGTTTCAGGACTCACCGGACACTTCTCCAGAGTGGCTCTTGGCAATTTACATCCCGCCCATCAGTGTAGCAAGGCTCCCATTTCTCCATGGCCTGTCCTGCATTTCTGGTTTTGACACTTTTTTCAGCATGGCCCTTTTGACCGATGGGAAGCGAGACTTGTTTGTAGCGCTGATTTGCCTTTCCAGGTGGCTTGGTTGGCCAAAAAGGGCGTATGCGTTTTTTCCTGAATATATTCAGGAAAAAACGCATACGCCCTTTTTGGCCAAGGGCATCATTGTCAACGTTTTGCCGCTTTTCATGTGCTTTAAAGGTGATTCGTATCTACCTCCTGAAATCTGTTTCCTGCAATTCTGCCTTGATTTCAAATCCTCTTCTTTGCCTTCCCTCAATATATTTGTGGACGAGAGTTATCATTTATAACTCTGCAGGTTTGTGAATTGCAGTGCCCTGAACCTCCATTTTACAACTCGTTTTTATGGGAGCTGGCCGCAAAATCGCAGAATGGCTTCAGGCCCTGTTCTGGTTCCGGGGGGCAGGCTGAGCCTGTGGTTAATTCTTCTTTCTGATGGGAAAATAGAGTGACCTGTGCCTGTCCCAACACCAAGAGCTAGTCTCTCGTTGGTTCCACGTCTTCCCGTTTATCCTCAGGACAAATTGCAACCTGTATGGAACAGGAGGTTAAAGGTGCTGATGCTCCAAGTAGGGAGCTTGCTAGTAAAGCGGCTGGAATGGCGAACCCGGGCACAAGGAGATGAGAAATGAGGTGCGTTTTAGAAACCTTTCCCCATCACACGGTGTACCATCTTCTGGGTTTCTCATGCATGTTTTTGATGTAGGAAGATGCCCTTGAACCTGGAGATTTGGGACCCATGCGATGGGTACCACGCAGTATTCCTTTAAAGGGTCTGCGTTTGCTCACCCAACCTCACCAAACCTCTCAGCCCCAAGTGTGTCCACCCTTATGTCTCATCCAGCTGTGCGTCTAGATATGGTCAATCCAGGTTGCATCACAGCCCCTGAACGCATTGTGTAAGAATTTCTCTCTCTTTCACTGTCTTTGTTTCATGGTTGTTTCAAAGTAATTTATTTTTATAATGGGGTTTAGCTGCTTTTCACTGCTGTGTTTATGCCGCTTTACACCCACTTGACACACTAACAGAGAGATATCAATACATAGGTTTTACGATTATTATTAGTCAGATATATTCTTGTGCGGTGAATAGGGCGTGTTGAGTCCAGTTCTCTGAGCAAGGAGTAGGTCTTGTCTATTACATATTGGGTTTATGGAACGGTATCTGAGCTAATTTGATACCCTTGTTTTATGTATCACCCCACCTCACCTTTCCCGTTAAGCAGCCATAGTGTGTTTTCTGCATGTGTGACTCTGTTCTGTTTTGTAATTCAGTTCAAGTGTAACGGTTTTTACATTCCCTCTATCAGTGATACCTTATGAGAAGTGTCCTTTTCTGTGTGACTTACTTCACTTAGAATCGTCGTACCTAAATCCACTCATCATGCTGCTACTAACCTTACGACATTGATTTCCTGGCTGAGTGATATTCCAATGTACATAAGGACCACAACTTCTTTATCCATTTTTCTCTTTCCTGGGATATTTAAGGTGGAATGAAGTGGAGGTCCTGGTCAACAGAGCAGCCCTAAACTTTGGGGTGCTTGTGTCTTGCTGATTTTTAATTTTCCCAATTTATACCCCCATGAGTGGAAGTGCCCTATGCTCTCTAAGCTGTGTTTTTCAGATGTTTCAGGACTCACCGTACACTTCTCCAGAGTGGCTCTTGGCAATTTACATCCCGCCCATCAGTGTAGCAAGGCTCCCATTTCTCCATGGCCTGTCCTGCATTTCTGGTTTTGACACTTTTTTCAGCATGGCCCTTTTGACCGATGGGAAGCGAGACTTCTTTGTAGCGCTGATTTGCCTTTCCAGGTGGCTTGGTTGGCCAAAAAGGGCGTATGCGTTTTTTCCTGAATATATTCAGGAAAAAACGCATACGCCCTTTTTGGCCAAGGGCATCATTGTCAACGTTTTGCCGCTTTTCATGTGCTTTAAAGGCGATTCGTATCTACCTCCTGAAATCTGTTTCCTGCAATTCTGCCTTGATTTCAAATCCTCTTCTTTGCCTTCCCTCAATATATTTGTGGACGAGAGTTATCATTTATAACTCTGCAGGTTTGTGAATTGCAGTGCCCTGAACCTCCATTTTACAACTCGTTTTTATGGGAGCTGGCCGCAAAATCGCAGAATGGCTTCAGGCCCTGTTCTGGTTCCGGGGGGCAGGCTGAGCCTGTGGTTAATTCTTCTTTCTGATGGGAAAATAGAGTGACCTGTGCCTGTCCCAACACCAAGAGCTAGTCTCTCGTTGGTTCCACGTCTTCCCGTTTATCCTCAGGACAAATTGCAACCTGCATGGAACAGGAGGTTAAAGGTGCTGATGCTCCAAGTAGGGAGCTTGCTAGTAAAGCGGCTGGAATGGCGAACCCGGGCACAAGGAGATGAGAAATGAGGTGCGTTTTAGAAACCTTTCCCCATCACACGGTGTACCATCTTCTGGGTTTCTCATGCATGTTTTTGATGTAGGAAGATACCCTTGAACCTGGAGATTTGGGACCCATGCGATGGGTACCACGCAGTATTCCTTTAAAGGGTCTGCGTTTGCTCACCCAACCTCACCAAACCTCTCAGCCCCAAGAGTGTCCACCCTTATATCTCATCCAGCTGTGCGTCTAGATATGGTCAATCCAGGTTGCATCACAGCCCCTGAACGCATTGTGTAAGAATTTCTCTCTCTTTCACTGTCTTTGTTTCATGGGTGTTTCAAAGTAATTTATTTTTATAATGGGGTTTAGCTGCTTTTCACTGCTGTGTTTATGCCGCTTTACACCCACTTGACACACTAACAGAGAGATATCAATACATAGGTTTTACGATTATTATTAATCAGATATATTCTTGTGCGGTGAATAGGGCGTGTTGAGTCCAGTTCTCTGAGCAAGGAGTAGGTCTTGTCTATTACATATTGGGTTTATGGAATGGTATCTGAGCTAATTTGATACCCTTGTTTTATGTATCACCCCACCTCACCTTTCCCGTTAAGCAGCCATAGTGTGTTTTCTGCATGTGTGACTCTGTTCTGTTTTGTAATTCAGTTCAAGTGTAACGGTTTTTACATTCCCTCTATCAGTGATACCTTATGAGAAGTGTCCTTTTCTGTGTGACTTATTTCACTTAGAATCGTCGTACCTAAATCCACTCATCATGCTGCTACTAACCTTACGACATTGATTTCCTGGCTGAGTGATATTCCATTGTACATAAGGACCACAACTTCTTTATCCATTTTTCTCTTTCCTGGGATATTGAAGGTGGAATGAAGTGGAGGTCCTGGTCAACAGAGCAGCCCTAAACTTTGGGGTGCTTGTGTCTTGCTGATTTTTAATTTTCCCAATTTATACCCCCATGAGTGGAAGTGCCCTATGCTCTCTAAGCTGTGTTTTTCAGATGTTTCAGGACTCACCGGACACTTCTCCAGAGTGGCTCTTGGCAATTTACATCCCGCCCATCAGTGTAGCAAGGCTCCCATTTCTCCATGGCCTGTCCTGCATTTCTGGTTTTGACACTTTTTTCAGCATGGCCCTTTTGACCGATGGGAAGCGAGACTTGTTTGTAGCGCTGATTTGCCTTTCCAGGTTGCTTGGTTGGCCAAAAAGGGCGTATGCGTTTTTTCCTGAATATATTCAGGAAAAAACGCATACGCCCTTTTTGGCCAAGGGCATCATTGTCAACGTTTTGCCGCTTTTCATGAGCTTTAAAGGCGATTCGTATCTACCTCCTGAAATCTGTTTCCTGCAATTCTGCCTTGATTTCAAATCCTCTTCTTTGCCTTCCCTCAGTATATTTGTGGACGAGAGTTATCATTTATAACTCTGCAGGTTTGTGAATTGCAGTGCCCTGAACCTCCATTTTACAACTCGTTTTTATGGGAGCTGGCCGCAAAATTGCAGAATGGCTTCAGGCCCTGTTCTGGTTCCGGGGGGCAGGCTGAGCCTGTGGTTAATTCTTCTTTCTGATGGGAAAATAGAGTGACCTGTGCCTGTCCCAACACCAAGAGCTAGTCTCTCGTTGGTTCCACGTCTTCCCGTTTATCCTCAGGACAAATTGCAACCTGCATGGAACAGGAGGTTAAAGGTGCTGATGCTCCAAGTAGGGAGCTTGCTAGTAAAGCGGCTGTAATGGCGAACCCGGGCACAAGGAGTTGAGAAATGAGTTGCGTTTTAGAAACCTTTCCCCATCACACGGTGTACCATCTTCTGGGTTTCTCATGCATGTTTTTGATGTAGGAAGATGCCCTTGAACCTGGAGATTTGGGACCCATGCGATGGGTACCACGCAGTATTCCTTTAAAGGGTCTGTGTTTGCTCACCCAACCTCACCAAACCTCTCAGCCCCAAGAGTGTCCACCCTTATGTCTCATCCAGCTGTGCGTCTAGATATGGTCAATCCAGGTTGCATCACAGCCCCTGAACGCATTGTGTAAGAATTTCTCTCTCTTTCACTGTCTTTGTTTCATGGGTGTTTCAAAGTAATTTATTTTTATAATGGGGTTTAGCTGCTTTTCACTGCTGTGTTTATGCCGCTTTACACCCACTTGACACACTAACAGAGAGATATCAATACATAGGTTTTACGATTATTATTAGTCAGATATATTCTTGTGCGGTGAATAGGGCGTGTTGAGTCCAGTTCTCTGAGCAAGGAGTAGGTCTTGTCTATTACATATTGGGTTTATGGAACGGTATCTGAGCTAATTTGATACCCTTGTTTTATGTATCACCCCACCTCACCTTTCCCGTTAAGCAGCCATAGTCTGTTTTCTGCATGTGTGACTCTGTTCTGTTTTGTAATTCAGTTCAAGTGTAACGGTTTTTACATTCCCTCTATCAGTGATACCTTATGAGAAGTGTCCTTTTCTGTGTGACTTATTTCACTTAGAATCGTCGTACCTAAATCCACTCATCATGCTGCTACTAACCTTACGACATTGATTTCCTGGCTGAGTGATATTCCAATGTACATAAGGACCACAACTTCTTTCTCCATTTTTCTCTTTCCTGGGATATTTAAGGTGGAATGAAGTGGAGGTCCTGGTCAACAGAGCAGCCCTAAACTTTGGGGTGCTTGTGTCTTGCTGATTTTTAATTTTCCCAATTTATACCCCCATGAGTGGAAGTGCCCTATGCTCTCTAAGCTGTGTTTTTCAGATGTTTCAGGACTCACCGGACACTTCTCCAGAGTGGCTCTTGGCAATTTACATCCCGCCCATCAGTGTAGCAAGGCTCCCATTTCTCCATGGCCTGTCCTGCATTTCTGGTTTTGACACTTTTTTCAGCATGGCCCTTTTGACCGATGGGAAGCGAGACTTCTTTGTAGCGCTGATTTGCCTTTCCAGGTGGCTTGGTTGGCCAAAAAGGGCGTATGCGTTTTTTCCTGAATATATTCAGGAAAAAACGCATACGCCCTTTTTGGCCAAGGGCATCATTGTCAACGTTTTGCCGCTTTTCATGTGCTTTAAAGGCGATTCGTATCTACCTCCTGAAATCTGTTTCCTGCAATTCTGCCTTGATTTCAAATCCTCTTCTTTGCCTTCCCTCCATATATTTGTGGACGAGAGTTATCATTTATAACTCTGCAGGTTTGTGAATTGCAGTGCCCTGAACCTCCATTTTACAACTCGTTTTTATGGGAGCTGGCCGCAAAATCGCAGAATGGCTTCAGGCCCTGTTCTGGTTCCGGGGGGCAGGCTGAGCCTGTGGTTAATTCTTATTTCTGATGGGAAAATAGGGTGACCTGTGCCTGTCCCAACACCAAGAGCTAGTCTCTCGTTGGTTCCACGTCTTCCCGTTTATCCTCAGGACAAATTGCAACCTGTATGGAACAGGAGGTTAAAGGTGCTGATGCTCCAAGTAGGGAGCTTGCTAGTAAAGCGGCTGGAATGGCGAACCCGGGCACAAGGAGATGAGAAATGAGGTGCGTTTTAGAAACCTTTCCCCATCACACGGTGTACCATCTTCTGGGTTTCTCATGCATGTTTTTGATGTAGGAAGATGCCCTTGAACCTGGAGATTTGGGACCCATGCGATGGGTACCACGCAGTATTCCTTTAAAGGGTCTGCGTTTGCTCACCCAACCTCACCAAACCTCTCAGCCCCAAGAGTGTCCACCCTTATGTCTCATCCAGCTGTGCGTCTAGATATGGTCAATCCAGGTTGCATCACAGCCCCTGAACGCATTGTGTAAGAATTTCTCTCTCTTTCACTGTCTTTGTTTCATGGGTGTTTCAAAGTAATTTATTTTTATAATGGGGTTTAGCTGCTTTTCACTGCTGTGTTTATGCCGCTTTACACCCACTTGACACACTAACAGAGAGATATCAATACATAGGTTTTACGATTATTATTAATCAGATATATTCTTGTGCGGTGAATAGGGCGTGTTGAGTCCAGTTCTCTGAGCAAGGAGTAGGTCTTGTCTATTACATATTGGGTTTATGGAATGGTATCTGAGCTAATTTGATACCCTTGTTTTATGTATCACCCCACCTCACCTTTCCCGTTAAGCAGCCATAGTGTGTTTTCTGCATGTGTGACTCTGTTCTGTTTTGTAATTCAGTTCAAGTGTAACGGTTTTTACATTCCCTCTATCAGTGATACCTTATGAGAAGTGTCCTTTTCTGTGTGACTTATTTCACTTAGAATCGTCATACCTAAATCCACTCATCATGCTGCTACTATCCTTACGACATTGATTTCCTGGCTGAGTGATATTCCATTGTACATAAGGACCACAACTTCTTTATCCATTTTTCTCTTTCCTGGGATATTTAAGGTGGAATGAAGTGGAGGTCCTGGTCAACAGAGCAGCCCTAAACTTTGGGGTGCTTGTGTCTTGCTGATTTTTAATTTTCCCAATTTATACCCCCATGAGTGGAAGTGCCCTATGCTCTCTAAGCTGTGTTTTTCAGATGTTTCAGGACTCACCGGACACTTCTCCAGAGTGGCTCTTGGCAATTTACATCCCGCCCATCAGTGTAGCAAGGCTCCCATTTCTCCATGGCCTGTCCTGCATTTCTGGTTTTGACACTTTTTTCAGCATGGCCCTTTTGACCGATGGGAAGCGAGACTTCTTTGTAGCGCTGATTTGCCTTTCCAGGTTGCTTGGTTGGCCAAAAAGGGCGTATGCGTTTTTTCCTGAATATATTCAGGAAAAAACGCATACGCCCTTTTTGGCCAACGGCATCATTGTCAACGTTTTGCCGCTTTTCATGAGCTTTAAAGGCGATTCGTATCTACCTCCTGAAATCTGTTTCCTGCAATTCTGCCTTGATTTCAAATCCTCTTCTTTGCCTTCCCTCAGTATATTTGTGGACGAGAGTTATCATTTATAACTCTGCAGGTTTGTGAATTGCAGTGCCCTGAACCTCCATTTTACAACTCGTTTTTATGGGAGCTGGCCGCAAAATCGCAGAATGGCTTCAGGCCCTGTTCTGGTTCCGGGGGGCAGGCTGAGCCTGTGGTTAATTCTTCTTTCTGATGGGAAAATAGAGTGACCTGTGCCTGTCCCAACACCAAGAGCTAGTCTCTCGTTGGTTCCACGTCTTCCCGTTTATCCTCAGGACAAATTGCAACCTGTATGGAACAGGAGGTTAAAGGTGCTGATGCTCCAAGCAGGGAGCTTGCTAGTAAAGCGGCTGGAATGGCGAACCCGGGCACAAGGAGATGAGAAATGAGGTGCGTTTTAGAAACCTTTCCCCATCACACGGTGTACCATCTTCTGGGTTTCTCATGCATGTTTTTGATGTAGGAAGATGCCCTTGAACCTGGAGATTTGGGACCCATGCGATGGGTACCACGCAGTATTCCTTTAAAGGGTCTGCGTTTGCTCACCCAACCTCACCAAACCTCTCAGCCCCAAGAGTGTCCACCCTTATGTCTCATCCAGCTGTGCGTCTAGATATGGTCAATCCAGGTTGCATCACAGCCCCTGAACGCATTGTGTAAGAATTTCTCTCTCTTTCACTGTCTTTGTTTCATGGGTGTTTCAAAGTAATTTATTTTTATAATGGGGTTTAGCTGCTTTTCACTGCTGTGTTTATGCCGCTTTACACCCACTTGACACACTAACAGAGAGATATCAATACATAGGTTTTACGATTATTATTAGTCAGATATATTCTTGTGCGGTGAATAGGGCGTGTTGAGTCCAGTTCTCTGAGCCAGGAGTAGGTCTTGTCTATTACATATTGGGTTTATGGAACGGTATCTGAGCTAATTTGATACCCTTGTTTTATGTATCACCCCACCTCACCTTTCCCGTTAAGCAGCCATAGTGTGTTTTCTGCATGTGTGACTCTGTTCTGTTTTGTAATTCAGTTCAAGTGTAACGGTTTTTACATTCCCTCTATCAGTGATACCTTATGAGAAGTGTCCTTTTCTGTGTGACTTATTTCACTTAGAATCGTCGTACCTAAATCCACTCATCATGCTGCTACTAACCTTACGACATTGATTTCCTGGCTGAGTGATATTCCAATGTACATAAGGACCACAACTTCTTTATCCATTTTTCTCTTTCCTGGGATATTTAAGGTGGAATGAAGTGGAGGTCCTGGTCAACAGAGCAGCCCTAAACTTTGGGGTGCTTGTGTCTTGCTGATTTTTAATTTTCCCAATTTATACCCCCATGAGTGGAAGTGCCCTATGCTCTCTAAGCTGTGTTTTTCAGATGTTTCAGGACTCACCGAACACTTCTCCGGAGTGGCTCTTGGCAATTTACATCCCGCCCATCAGTGTAGCAAGGCTCCCATTTCTCCATGGCCTGTCCTGCATTTCTGGTTTTGACACTTTTTTCAGCATGGCCCTTTTGACCGATGGGAAGCGAGACTTCTTTGTAGCGCTGATTTGCCTTTCCAGGTGGCTTGGTTGGCCAAAAAGGGCGTATGCGTTTTTTCCTGAATATATTCAGGAAAAAACGCATACGCCCTTTTTGGCCAAGGGCATCATTGTCAACGTTTTGCCACTTTTCATGTGCTTTAAAGGCGATTCGAATCTACCTCCTGAAATCTGTTTCCTGCAATTCTGCCTTGATTTCAAATCCTCTTCTTTGCCTTCCCTCAGTATATTTGTGGACGAGAGTTATCATTTATAACTCTGCAGGTTTGTGAATTGCAGTGCCCTGAACCTCCATTTTACAACTCGTTTTTATGGGAGCTGGCCGCAAAATCGCCGAATGGCTTCAGGCCCTGTTCTGGTTCCGGGGGGCAGGCTGAGCCTGTGGTTAATTCTTCTTTCTGATGGGAAAATAGAGTGACCTGTGCCTGTCCCAACACCAAGAGCTAGTCTCTCGTTGGTTCAACGTCTTCCCGTTTATCCTCAGGACAAATTGCAACCTGTATGGAACAGGAGGTTAAAGGTGCTGATGCTCCAAGCAGGGAGCTTGCTAGTAAAGCGGCTGGAATGGCGAACCCGGGCACAAGGAGATGAGAAATGAGGTGCGTTTTAGAAACCTTTCCCCATCACACGGTGTACCATCTTCTGGGTTTCTCATGCATGTTTTTGATGTAGGAAGATGCCCTTGAACCTGGAGATTTGGGACCCATGCGATGGGTACCACGCAGTATTCCTTTAAAGGGTCTGCGTTTGCTCACCCAACCTCATCAAACCTCTCAGCCCCAAGAGTGTCCACCCTTATGTCTCATCCAGCTGTGCGTCTAGATATGGTCAATCCAGGTTGCATCACAGCCCCTGAACGCATTGTGTAAGAATTTCTCTCTCTTTCACTGTCTTTGTTTCATGGTTGTTTCAAAGTAATTTATTTTTATAATGGGGTTTAGCTGCTTTTCACTGCTGTGTTTATGCCGCTTTACACCCACTTGACACACTAACAGAGAGATATCAATACATAGGTTTTACGATTATTATTAGTCAGATATATTCTTGTGCGGTGAATAGGGCGTGTTGAGTCCAGTTCTCTGAGCCAGGAGTAGGTCTTGTCTATTACATATTGGGTTTATGGAACGGTATCTGAGCTAATTTGATACCCTTGTTTTATGTATCACCCCACCTCACCTTTCCCGTTAAGCAGCCATAGTGTGTTTTCTGCATGTGTGACTCTGTTCTCTTTTGTAATTCAGTTCAAGTGTAACGGTTTTTACATTCCCTCTATCAGTGATACCTTATGAGAAGTGTCCTTTTCTGTGTGACTTATTTCACTTAGAATCGTCGTACCTAAATCCACTCATCATGCTGCTACTAACCTTACGACATTGATTTCCTGGCTGAGTGATATTCCAATGTACATAAGGACCACAACTTCTTTATCCATTTTTCTCTTTCCTGGGATATTTAAGGTGGAATGAAGTGGAGGTCCTGGTCAACAGAGCAGCCCTAAACTCTGGGGTGCTTGTGTCTTGCTGATTTTTAATTTTCCCAATTTATACCCCCATGAGTGGAAGTGCCCTATGCTCTCTAAGCTGTGATTTTCAGATGTTTCAGGACTCACCGGACACTTCTCCGGAGTGGCTCTTGGCAATTTACATCCCGCCCATCAGTGTAGCAAGGCTCCCATTTCTCCATGGCCTGTCCTGCATTTCTGGTTTTGACACTTTTTTCAGCATGGCCCTTTTGACCGATGGGAAGCGAGACTTCTTTGTAGTGCTGATTTGCCTTTCCAGGTTGCTTGGTTGGCCAAAAAGTGCGTATGCGTATTTTCCTGAATATATTCAGGAAAAAACGCATACGCCCTTTTTGGCCAAGGGCATCATTGTCAACGTTTTGCCGCTTTTCATGTGCTTTAAAGGCGATTCGAATCTACCTCCTGAAATCTGTTTCCTGCAATTCTGCCTTGATTTCAAATCCTCTTCTTTGCCTTCCCTCAGTATATTTGTGGACGACAGTTATCATTTATAACTCTGCAGGTTTGTGAATTGCAGTGCCCTGAACCTCCATTTTACAACTCGTTTTTATGGGAGGTGGCCGCAAAATCGCAGAATGGCTTCAGGCCCTGTTCTGGTTCCGGGGCGCAGGCTGAGCCTGTGGTTAATTCTTCTTTCTGATGGGAAAATAGAGTGACCTGTGCCTGTCCCAACACCAAGAGCTAGTCTCTCGTTGGTTCCACGTCTTCCCGTTTATCCTCAGGACAAATTGCAACCTGTATGGAACAGGAGGTTAAAGGTGCTGATGCTCCAAGTAGGGAGCTTGCTAGTAAAGAGGCTGGAATGGCGAACCCGGGCACAAGGAGATGAGAAATGAGGTGAGTTTTAGAAACCTTTCCCCATCACACGGTGTACCATCTTCTGGGTTTCTCATGCATGTTTTTGATGTAGGAAGATGCCCTTGAACCTGGAGATTTGGGACCCATGCGATGGGTACCACGCAGTATTCCTTTAAAGGGTCTGCGTTTGCTCACCCAACCTCACCAAACCTCTCAGCCCCAAGAGTGTCCACCCTTATGTCTCATCCAGCTGTGCGTCTAGATATGGTCAATCCAGGTTGCATCACAGCCCCTGAACGCATTGTGTAAGAATTTCTCTCTCTTTCACTGTCTTTGTTTCATGGGTGTTTTAAAGTAATTTATTTTTATAATGGGGTTTAGCTGCTTTTCACTGCTGTGTTTATGCCACTTTACACCCACTTGACACACTAACAGAGAGATATCAATACATAGGTTTTACGATTATTATTAGTCAGATATATTCTTGTGCGGTGAATAGGGCGTGTTGAGTCCAGTTCTCTGAGCAAGGAGTAGGTCTTGTCTATTACATATTGGGTTTATGGAACGGTATCTGAGCTAATTTGATACCCTTGTTTTATGTATCACCCCACCTCACCTTTCCCGTTAAGCAGCCATAGTGTGTTTTCTGCATGTGTGACTCTGTTCTGTTTTGTAATTCAGTTCAAGTGTAACGGTTTTTACATTCCCTCTATCAGTGATACCTTATGAGAAGTGTCCTTTTCTGTGTGACTTATTTCACTTAGAATCGTCATACCTAAATCCACTCATCATGCTGCTACTAACCTTACGACATTGATTTCCTGGCTGAGTGATATTCCATTGTACATAAGGACCACAACTTCTTTATCCATTTTTCTCTTTCCTGGGATATTTAAGGTGGAATGAAGTGGAGGTCCTGGTCAACAGAGCAGCCCTAAACTTTGGGGTGCTTGTGTCTTGCTGATTTTTAATTTTCCCAATTTATACCCCCATGAGTGGAAGTGCCCTATGCTCTCTAAGCTGTGTTTTTCAGATGTTTCAGGACTCACCGGACACTTCTCCAGAGTGGCTCTTGGCAATTTACATCCCGCCCATCAGTGTAGCAAGGCTCCCATTTCTCCATGGCCTGTCCTGCATTTCTGGTTTTGACACTTTTTTCAGCATGGCCCTTTTGACCGATGGGAAGCGAGACTTCTTTGTAGTGCTGATTTGCCTTTCCAGGTTGCTTGGTTGGCCAAAAAGGGCGTATGCGTTTTTTCCTGAATATACTCAGGAAAAAACGCATACGCCCTTTATGGCCAAGGGCATCATTGTCAACGTTTTGCCGCTTTTCATGTGCTTTAAAGGCGATTCGTATCTACCTCCTGAAATCTGTTTCCTGCAATTCTGCCTTGATTTCAAATCCTCTTCTTTGCCTTCCCTCAATATATTTGTGGACGAGAGTTATCATTTATAACTCTGCAGGTTTGTGAATTGCAGTGCCCTGAACCTCCATTTTACAACTCGTTTTTATGGGAGCTGGCCGCAAAATCGCAGAATGGCTTCAGGCCCTGTTCTGGTTCCGGGGGTCAGGCTAAGCCTGTGGTTAATTCTTCTTTCTGATGGGAAAATAGAGTGACCTGTGCCGGTCCCAACACCAAGAGCTAGTCTCTCGTTGGTTCCACGTCTTCCCGTTTATCCTCAGGACAAATTGCAACCTGTACGGAACAGGAGGTTAAAGGTGCTGATGCTCCAAGTAGGGAGCTTGCTAGTAAAGCGGCTGGAATGGCGAACCCGGGCACAAGGAGATTAGAAATGAGGTGCGTTTTAGAAACCTTTCCCCATCACACGGTGTACCATCTTCTGGGTTTCTCATGCATGTTTTTGATGTAGGAAGATGCCCTTGAACCTGGAGATTTGGGACCCATGCGATGGGTACCATGCAGTATTCCTTTAAAGGGTCTGCGTTTGCTCACCCAACCTCACCAAACCTCTCAGCCCCAAGAGTGTCCACCCTTATGTCTCATCCAGCTGTGCGTCTAGATATGGTCAATCCAGGTTGCATCACAGCCCC
Organism: Balaenoptera borealis; assembly: GCF_965194805.1. Taxonomy (NCBI): domain Eukaryota; kingdom Metazoa; phylum Chordata; class Mammalia; order Artiodactyla; family Balaenopteridae; genus Balaenoptera; species Balaenoptera borealis. Next base: position 765,492 of record NW_028123977.1, on the reverse strand, counting down.
TGAACGCATTGTGTAAGAATTTCTCTCTCTTTCACTGTCTTTGTTTCATGGTTGTTTCAAAGTAATTTATTTTTATAATGGGGTTTAGCTGCTTTTCACTGCTGTGTTTATGCCGCTTTACACCCACTTGACACACTAACAGAGAGATATCAATACATAGGTTTTACGATTATTATTAGTCAGATATATTCTTGTGCGGTGAATAGGGCGTGTTGAGTCCAGTTCTCTGAGCAAGGAGTAGGTCTTGTCTATTACATATTGGGTTTATGGAACGGTATCTGAGCTAATTTGATACCCTTGTTTTATGTATCACCCCACCTCACCTTTCCCGTTAAGCAGCCACAGTGTGTTTTCTGCATGTGTGACTCTGTTCTGTTTTGTAATTCAGTTCAAGTGTAACGGTTTTTACATTCCCTCTATCAGTGATACCTTATGAGTAGTGTCCTTTTCTGTGTGACTTATTTCACTTAGAATCGTCATACCTAAATCCACTCATCATGTTGCTACTAACCTTACGACATTGATTTCCTGGCTGAGTGATATTCCATTGTACATAAGGACCACAACTTCTTTATCCATTTTTCTCTTTCCTGGGATATTTAAGGTGGAATGAAGTGGAGGTCCTGGTCAACAGAGCAGCCCTAAACTTTGGGGTGCTTGTGTCTTGCTGATTTTTAATTTTCCCAATTTATACCCCCATGAGTGGAAGTGCCCTATGCTCTCTAAGCTGTGTTTTTCAGATGTTTCAGGACTCACCGGACACTTCTCCAGAGTGGCTCTTGGCAATTTACATCCCGCCCATCAGTGTAGCAAGGCTCCCATTTCTCCATGGCCTGTCCTGCATTTCTGGTTTTGACACTTTTTTCAGCATGGCCCTTTTGACCGATGGGAAGCGAGACTTCTTTGTAGTGCTGATTTGCCTTTCCAGGTTGCTTGGTTGGCCAAAAAGGGCGTATGCGTTTTTTCCTGAATATACTCAGGAAAAAACGCATACGCCCTTTATGGCCAAGGGCATCATTGTCAACGTTTTGCCGCTTTTCATGTGCTTTAAAGGCGATTCGTATCTACCTCCTGAAATCTGTTTCCTGCAATTCTGCCTTGATTTCAAATCCTCTTCTTTGCCTTCCCTCAATATATTTGTGGACGAGAGTTATCATTTACAACTCTGCAGGTTTGTGAATTGCAGTGCCCTGAACCTCCATTTTACAACTCGTTTTTATGGGAGCTGGCCGCAAAATCGCAGAATGGCTTCAGGCCCTGTTCTGGTTCCGGGGGGCAGGCTGAGCCAGTGGTTAATTCTTCTTTCTGATGGGAAAATAGAGTGACCTGTGCCTGTCCCAACACCAAGAGCTGGTCTCTCGTTGGTTCCACGTCTTCCCGTTTATCCTCAGGACAAATTGCAACCTGTACGGAACAGGAGGTTAAAGGTGCTGATGCTCCAAGTAGGGAGCTTGCTAGTAAAGCGGCTGGAATGGCGAACCCGGGCACAAGGAGATGAGAAATGAGGTGCGTTTTAGAAACCTTTCCCCATCACACGGTGTACCATCTTCTGGGTTTCTCATGCATGTTTTTGATGTAGGAAGATGCCCTTGAACCTGGAGATTTGGGACCCATGCGATGGGTACCACGCAGTATTCCTTTAAAGGGTCTGCGTTTGCTCACCCAACCTCACCAAACCTCTCAGCCCCAAGAGTGTCCACCCTTATGTCTCATCCAGCTGTGCGTCTAGATATGGTCAATCCAGGTTGCATCACAGCCCCTGAACGCATTGTGTAAGAATTTCTCTCTCTTTCACTGTCTTTGTTTCATGGTTGTTTCAAAGTAATTTATTTTTATAATGGGGTTTAGCTGCTTTTCACTGCTGTGTTTATGCCGCTTTACACCCACTTGACACACTAACAGAGAGATATCAATACATAGGTTTTACGATTATTATTAGTCAGATATATTCTTGTGCGGTGAATAGGGCGTGTTGAGTCCAGTTCTCTGAGCAAGGAGTAGGTCTTGTCTATTACATATTGGGTTTATGGAACGGTATCTGAGCTAATTTGATACCCTTGTTTTATGTATCACCCCACCTCACCTTTCCCGTTAAGCAGCCATAGTGTGTTTTCTGCATGTGTGACTCTGTTCTGTTTTGTAATTCAGTTCAAGTGTAACGGTTTTTACATTCCCTCTATCAGTGATACCTTATGAGTAGTGTCCTTTTCTGTGTGACTTATTTCACTTAGAATCGTCATACCTAAATCCACTCATCATGCTGCTACTAACCTTACGACATTGATTTCCTGGCTGAGTGATATTCCATTGTACATAAGGACCACAACTTCTTTATCCATTTTTCTCTTTCCTGGGATATTTAAGGTGGAATGAAGTGGAGGTCCTGGTCAACAGAGCAGCCCTAAACTTTGGGGTGCTTGTGTCTTGCTGATTTTTAATTTTCCCAATTTATACCCCCATGAGTGGAAGTGCCCTATGCTCTCTAAGCTGTGTTTTTCAGATGTTTCAAGACTCACCGGACACTTCTCCAGAGTGGCTCTTGGCAATTTACATCCCGCCCATCAGTGTAGCAAGGCTCCCATTTCTCCATGGCCTGTCCTGCATTTCTGGTTTTGACACTTTTTTCAGCATGGCCCTTTTGACCGATGGGAAGCGAGACTTCTTTGTAGCGCTGATTTGCCTTTCCAGGTTGCTTGGTTGGCCAAAAAGGGCGTATGCGTTTTTTCCTGAATATATTCAGGAAAAAACGCATACGCCCTTTTTGGCCAAGGGCATCATTGTCAACGTTTTGCCGCTTTTCATGTGCTTTAAAGGCGATTCGTATCTACCTCCTGAAATCTGTTTCCTGCAATTCTGCCTTGATTTCAAATCCTCTTCTTTGCCTTCCCTCAATATGTTTGTGGACGAGAGTTATCATTTATAACTCTGCAGGTTTGTGAATTGCAGTGCCCTGAACCTCCATTTTACAACTCGTTTTTATGGGAGCTGGCCGCAAAATCGCAGAATGGCTTCAGGCCCTGTTCTGGTTCCGGGGGTCAGGCTGAGCCTGTGGTTAATTCTTCTTTCTGATGGGAAAATAGAGTGACCTGTGCCTGTCCCAACACCAAGAGCTAGTCTCTCGTTGGTTCCACGTCTTCCCGTTTATCCTCAGGACAAATTGCAACCTGTACGGAACAGGAGGTTAAAGGTGCTGATGCTCCAAGTAGGGAGCTTGCTAGTAAAGCCGCTGGAATGGCGAACCCGGGCACAAGGAGATGAGAAATGAGGTGCGTTTTAGAAACCTTTCCCCATCACACGGTGTACCATCTTCTGGGTTTCTCATGCATGTTTTTGATGTAGGAAGATGCCCTTGAACCTGGAGATTTGGGACCCATGCGATGGGTACCACGCAGTATTCCTTTAAAGGGTCTGCGTTTGCTCACCCAACCTCACCAAACCTCTCAGCCCCAAGAGTGTCCACCCTTATGTCTCATCCAGCTGTGCGTCTAGATATGGTCAATCCAGGTTGCATCACAGCCCCTGAACGCATTGTGTAAGAATTTCTCTCTCTTTCACTGTCTTTGTTTCATGGTGGTTTCAAAGTAATTTATTTTTATAATGGGGTTTAGCTGCTTTTCACTGCTGTGTTTATGCCGCTTTACACCCACTTGACACACTAACAGAGAGATATCAATACATAGGTTTTACGATTATTATTAGTCAGATATATTCTTGTGCGGTGAATAGGGCGTGTTGAGTCCAGTTCTCTGAGCAAGGAGTAGGTCTTGTCTATTACATATTGGGTTTATGGAACGGTATCTGAGCTAATTTGATACCCTTGTTTTATGTATCACCCCACCTCACCTTTCCCGTTAAGCAGCCATAGTGTGTTTTCTGCATGTGTGACTCTGTTCTGTTTTGTAATTCAGTTCAAGTGTAACGGTTTTTACATTCCCTCTATCAGTGATACCTTATGAGTAGTGTCCTTTTCTGTGTGACTTATTTCACTTAGAATCGTCATACCTAAATCCACTCATCATGCTGCTACTAACCTTACGACATTGATTTCCTGGCTGAGTGATATTCCATTGTACATAAGGACCACAACTTCTTTATCCATTTTTCTCTTTCCTGGGATATTTAAGGTGGAATGAAGTGGAGGTCCTGGTCAACAGAGCAGCCCTAAACTTTGGGGTGCTTGTGTCTTGCTGATTTTTAATTTTCCCAATTTATACCCCCATGAGTGGAAGTGCCCTATGCTCTCTAAGCTGTGTTTTTCAGATGTTTCAGGACTCACCGGACACTTCTCCAGAGTGGCTCTTGGCAATTTACATCCCGCCCATCAGTGTAGCAAGGCTCCCATTTCTCCATGGCCTGTCCTGCATTTCTGGTTTTGACACTTTTTTCAGCATGGCCCTTTTGACCGATGGGAAGCGAGACTTCTTTGTAGCGCTGATTTGCCTTTCCAGGTTGCTTGGTTGGCCAAAAAGGGCGTATGCGTTTTTTCCTGAATATACTCAGGAAAAAACGCATACGCCCTTTATGGCCAAGGGCATCATTGTCAACGTTTTGCCGCTTTTCATGTGCTTTAAAGGCGATTCGTATCTACCCCCTGAAATCTGTTTCCTGCAATTCTGCCTTGATTTCAAATCCTCTTCTTTGCCTTCCCTCAATATATTTGTGGACGAGAGTTATCATTTATAACTCTGCAGGTTTGTGAATTGCAGTGCCCTGAACCTCCATTTTACAACTCGTTTTTATGGGAGCTGGCCGCAAAATCGCAGAATGGCTTCAGGCCCTGTTCTGGTTCCGGGGGGCAGGCTGAGCCTGTGGTTAATTCTTCTTTCTGATGGGAAAATAGAGTGACCTGTGCCTGTCCCAACACCAAGAGCTAGTCTCTCGTTGGTTCCACGTCTTCCCGTTTATCCTCAGGACAAATTGCAACCTGTATGGAACAGGAGGTTAAAGGTGCTGATGCTCCAAGCAGGGAGCTTGCTAGTAAAGCGGCTGGAATGGCGAACCCGGGCACAAGGAGATGAGAAATGAGGTGCGTTTTAGAAACCTTTCCCCATCACACGGTGTACCATCTTCTGGGTTTCTCATGCATGTTTTTGATGTAGGAAGATGCCCTTGAACCTGGAGATTTGGGACCCATGCGATGGGTACCACGCAGTATTCCTTTAAAGGGTCTGCGTTTGCTCACCCAACCTCATCAAACCTCTCAGCCCCAAGAGTGTCCACCCTTATGTCTCATCCAGCTGTGCGTCTAGATATGGTCAATCCAGGTTGCATCACAGCCCCTGAACGCATTGTGTAAGAATTTCTCTCTCTTTCACTGTCTTTGTTTCATGGTTGTTTCAAAGTAATTTATTTTTATAATGGGGTTTAGCTGCTTTTCACTGCTGTGTTTATGCCGCTTTACACCCACTTGACACACTAACAGAGAGATATCAATACATAGGTTTTACGATTATTATTAGTCAGATATATTCTTGTGCGGTGAATAGGGCGTGTTGAGTCCAGTTCTCTGAGCCAGGAGTAGGTCTTGTCTATTACATATTGGGTTTATGGAACGGTATCTGAGCTAATTTGATACCCTTGTTTTATGTATCACCCCACCTCACCTTTCCCGTTAAGCAGCCATAGTGTGTTTTCTGCATGTGTGACTCTGTTCTCTTTTGTAATTCAGTTCAAGTGTAACGGTTTTTACATTCCCTCTATCAGTGATACCTTATGAGAAGTGTCCTTTTCTGTGTGACTTATTTCACTTAGAATCGTCGTACCTAAATCCACTCATCATGCTGCTACTAACCTTACGACATTGATTTCCTGGCTGAGTGATATTCCAATGTACATAAGGACCACAACTTCTTTATCCATTTTTCTCTTTCCTGGGATATTTAAGGTGGAATGAAGTGGAGGTCCTGGTCAACAGAGCAGCCCTAAACTTTGGGGTGCTTGTGTCTTGCTGATTTTTAATTTTCCCAATTTATACCCCCATGAGTGGAAGTGCCCTATGCTCTCTAAGCTGTGTTTTTCAGATGTTTCAGGACTCACCGGACACTTCTCCGGAGTGGCTCTTGGCAATTTACATCCCGCCCATCAGGGTAGCAAGGCTCCCATTTCTCCATGGCCTGTCCTGCATTTCTGGTTTTGACACTTTTTTCAGCATGGCCCTTTTGACCGATGGGAAGCGAGACTTCTTTGTAGTGCTGATTTGCCTTTCCAGGTTGCTTGGTTGGCCAAAAAGTGCGTATGCGTATTTTCCTGAATATATTCAGGAAAAAACGCATACGCCCTTTTTGGCCAAGGGCATCATTGTCAACGTTTTGCCGCTTTTCATGTGCTTTAAAGGCGATTCGAATCTACCTCCTGAAATCTGTTTCCTGCAATTCTGCCTTGATTTCAAATCCTCTTCTTTGCCTTCCCTCAGTATATTTGTGGACGACAGTTATCATTTATAACTCTGCAGGTTTGTGAATTGCAGTGCCCTGAACCTCCATTTTACAACTCGTTTTTATGGGAGGTGGCCGCAAAATCGCAGAATGGCTTCAGGCCCTGTTCTGGTTCCGGGGCGCAGGCTGAGCCTGTGGTTAATTCTTCTTTCTGATGGGAAAATAGAGTGACCTGTGCCTGTCCCAACACCAAGAGCTAGTCTCTCGTTGGTTCCACGTCTTCCCGTTTATCCTCAGGACAAATTGCAACCTGTACGGAACAGGAGGTTAAAGGTGCTGATGCTCCAAGTAGGGAGCTTGCTAGTAAAGCGGCTGGAATGGCGAACCCGGGCACAAGGAGATTAGAAATGAGGTGCGTTTTAGAAACCTTTCCCCATCACACGGTGTACCATCTTCTGGGTTTCTCATGCATGTTTTTGATGTAGGAAGATGCCCTTGAACCTGGAGATTTGGGACCCATGCGATGGGTACCATGCAGTATTCCTTTAAAGGGTCTGCGTTTGCTCACCCAACCTCACCAAACCTCTCAGGCCCAAGAGTGTCCACCCTTATGTCTCATCCAGCTGTGCGTCTAGATATGGTCAATCCAGGTTGCATCACAGCCCCTGAACGCATTGTGTAAGAATTTCTCTCTCTTTCACTGTCTTTGTTTCATGGTTGTTTCAAAGTAATTTATTTTTATAATGGGGTTTAGCTGCTTTTCACTGCTGTGTTTATGCCGCTTTACACCCACTTGACACACTAACAGAGAGATATCAATACATAGGTTTTACGATTATTATTAGTCAGATATATTCTTGTGCGGTGAATAGGGCGTGTTGAGTCCAGTTCTCTGAGCAAGGAGTAGGTCTTGTCTATTACATATTGGGTTTATGGAACGGTATCTGAGCTAATTTGATACCCTTGTTTTATGTATCACCCCACCTCACCTTTCCCGTTAAGCAGCCACAGTGTGTTTTCTGCATGTGTGACTCTGTTCTGTTTTGTAATTCAGTTCAAGTGTAACGGTTTTTACATTCCCTCTATCAGTGATACCTTATGAGTAGTGTCCTTTTCTGTGTGACTTATTTCACTTAGAATCGTCATACCTAAATCCACTCATCATGTTGCTACTAACCTTACGACATTGATTTCCTGGCTGAGTGATATTCCATTGTACATAAGGACCACAACTTCTTTATCCATTTTTCTCTTTCCTGGGATATTTAAGGTGGAATGAAGTGGAGGTCCTGGTCAACAGAGCAGCCCTAAACTTTGGGGTGCTTGTGTCTTGCTGATTTTTAATTTTCCCAATTTATACCCCCATGAGTGGAAGTGCCCTATGCTCTCTAAGCTGTGTTTTTCAGATGTTTCAGGACTCACCGGACACTTCTCCAGAGTGGCTCTTGGCAATTTACATCCCGCCCATCAGTGTAGCAAGGCTCCCATTTCTCCATGGCCTGTCCTGCATTTCTGGTTTTGACACTTTTTTCAGCATGGCCCTTTTGACCGATGGGAAGCGAGACTTCTTTGTAGTGCTGATTTGCCTTTCCAGGTTGCTTTGTTGGCCAAAAAGGGCGTATGCGTTTTTTCCTGAATATACTGAGGAAAAAACGCATACGCCCTTTATGGCCAAGGGCATCATTGTCAACGTTTTGCCGCTTTTCATGTGCTTTAAAGGCGATTCGTATCTACCTCCTGAAATCTGTTTCCTGCAATTCTGCCTTGATTTCAAATCCTCTTCTTTGCCTTCCCTCAATATATTTGTGGACGAGAGTTATCATTTACAACTCTGCAGGTTTGTGAATTGCAGTGCCCTGAACCTCCATTTTACAACTCGTTTTTATGGGAGCTGGCCGCAAAATCGCAGAATGGCTTCAGGCCCTGTTCTGGTTCCGGGGGGCAGGCTGAGCCAGTGGTTAATTCTTCTTTCTGATGGGAAAATAGAGTGACCTGTGCCTGTCCCAACACCAAGAGCTAGTCTCTCGTTGGTTCCACGTCTTCCCGTTTATCCTCAGGACAAATTGCAACCTGTACGGAACAGGAGGTTAAAGGTGCTGATGCTCCAAGTAGGGAGCTTGCTAGTAAAGCGGCTGGAATGGCGAACCCGGGCACAAGGAGATGAGAAATGAGGTGCGTTTTAGAAACCTTTCCCCATCACACGGTGTACCATCTTCTGGGTTTCTCATGCATGTTTTTGATGTAGGAAGATGCCCTTGAACCTGGAGATTTGGGACCCATGCGATGGGTACCACGCAGTATTCCTTTAAAGGGTCTGCGTTTGCTCACCCAACCTCACCAAACCTCTCAGCCCCAAGAGTGTCCACCCTTATGTCTCATCCAGCTGTGCGTCTAGATATGGTCAATCCAGGTTGCATCACAGCCCCTGAACGCATTGTGTAAGAATTTCTCTCTCTTTCACTGTCTTTGTTTCATGGTTGTTTCAAAGTAATTTATTTTTATAATGGGGTTTAGCTGCTTTTCACTGCTGTGTTTATGCCGCTTTACACCCACTTGACACACTAACAGAGAGATATCAATACATAGGTTTTACGATTATTATTAGTCAGATATATTCTTGTGCGGTGAATAGGGCGTGTTGAGTCCAGTTCTCTGAGCAAGGAGTAGGTCTTGTGTATTACATATTGGGTTTATGGAACGGTATCTGAGCTAATTTGATACCCTTGTTTTATGTATCACCCCACCTCACCTTTCCCGTTAAGCAGCCATAGTGTGTTTTCTGCATGTGTGACTCTGTTCTGTTTTGTAATTCAGTTCAAGTGTAACGGTTTTTACATTCCCTCTATCAGTGATACCTTATGAGTAGTGTCCTTTTCTGTGTGACTTATTTCACTTAGAATCGTCATACCTAAATCCACTCATCATGCTGCTACTAACCTTACGACATTGATTTCCTGGCTGAGTGATATTCCATTGTACATAAGGACCACAACTTCTTTATCCATTTTTCTCTTTCCTGGGATATTTAAGGTGGAATGAAGTGGAGGTCCTGGTCAACAGAGCAGCCCTAAACTTTGGGGTGCTTGTGTCTTGCTGATTTTTAATTTTCCCAATTTATACCCCCATGAGTGGAAGTGCCCTATGCTCTCTAAGCTGTGTTTTTCAGATGTTTCAGGACTCACCGGACACTTCTCCAGAGTGGCTCTTGGCAATTTACATCCCGCCCATCAGTGTAGCAAGGCTCCCATTTCTCCATGGCCTGTCCTGCATTTCTGGTTTTGACACTTTTTTCAGCATGGCCCTTTTGACCGATGGGAAGCGAGACTTCTTTGTAGCGCTGATTTGCCTTTCCAGGTTGCTTGGTTGGCCAAAAAGGGCGTATGCGTTTTTTCCTGAATATACTCAGGAAAAAACGCATACGCCCTTTATGGCCAAGGGCATCATTGTCAACGTTTTGCCGCTTTTCATGTGCTTTAAAGGCGATTCGTATCTACCCCCTGAAATCTGTTTCCTGCAATTCTGCCTTGATTTCAAATCCTCTTCTTTGCCTTCCCTCAATATATTTGTGGACGAGAGTTATCATTTATAACTCTGCAGGTTTGTGAATTGCAGTGCCCTGAACCTCCATTTTACAACTCGTTTTTATGGGAGCTGGCCGCAAAATCGCAGAATGGCTTCAGGCCCTGTTCTGGTTCCGGGGGTCAGGCTAAGCCTGTGGTTAATTCTTCTTTCTGATGGGAAAATAGAGTGACCTGTGCCGGTCCCAACACCAAGAGCTAGTCTCTCGTTGGTTCCACGTCTTCCCGTTTATCCTCAGGACAAATTGCAACCTGTACGGAACAGGAGGTTAAAGGTGCTGATGCTCCAAGTAGGGAGCTTGCTAGTAAAGCCGCTGGAATGGCGAACCCGGGCACAAGGAGATGAGAAATGAGGTGCGTTTTAGAAACCTTTCCCCATCACACGGTGTACCATCTTCTGGGTTTCTCATGCATGTTTTTGATGTAGGAAGATGCCCTTGAACCTGGAGATTTGGGACCCATGCGATGGGTACCATGCAGTATTCCTTTAAAGGGTCTGCGTTTGCTCACCCAACCTCACCAAACCTCTCAGCCCCAAGAGTGTCCACCCTTATGTCTCATCCAGCTGTGCGTCTAGATATGGTCAATCCAGTTTGCATCACAGCCCCTGAACGCATTGTGTAAGAATTTCTCTCTCTTTCACTGTCTTTGTTTCATGGTTGTTTCAAAGTAATTTATTTTTATAATGGGGTTTAGCTGCTTTTCACTGCTGTGTTTATGCCGCTTTACACCCACTTGACACACTAACAGAGAGATATCAATACATAGGTTTTACGATTAGTATTAGTCAGATATATTCTTGTGCGGTGAATAGGGCGTGTTGAGTCCAGTTCTCTGAGCAAGGAGTAGGTCTTGTCTATTACATATTGGGTTTATGGAACGGTATCTGAGCTAATTTGATACCCTTGTTTTATGTATCACCCCACCTCACCTTTCCCGTTAAGCAGCCACAGTGTGTTTTCTGCATGTGTGACTCTGTTCTGTTTTGTAATTCAGTTCAAGTGTAACGGTTTTTACATTCCCTCTATCAGTGATACCTTATGAGTAGTGTCCTTTTCTGTGTGACTTATTTCACTTAGAATCGTCATACCTAAATCCACTCATCATGTTGCTACTAACCTTACGACATTGATTTCCTGGCTGAGTGATATTCCATTGTACATAAGGACCACAACTTCTTTATCCATTTTTCTCTTTCCTGGGATATTTAAGGTGGAATGAAGTGGAGGTCCTGGTCAACAGAGCAGCCCTAAACTTTGGGGTGCTTGTGTCTTGCTGATTTTTAATTTTCCCAATTTATACCCCCATGAGTGGAAGTGCCCTATGCTCTCTAAGCTGTGTTTTTCAGATGTTTCAGGACTCACCGGACACTTCTCCAGAGTGGCTCTTGGCAATTTACATCCCGCCCATCAGTGTAGCAAGGCTCCCATTTCTCCATGGCCTGTCCTGCATTTCTGGTTTTGACACTTTTTTCAGCATGGCCCTTTTGACCGATGGGAAGCGAGACTTCTTTGTAGCGCTGATTTGCCTTTCCAGGTTGCTTGGTTGGCCAAAAAGGGCGTATGCGTTTTTTCCTAAATATACTCAGGAAAAAACGCATACGCCCTTTATGGCCAAGGGCATCATTGTCAACGTTTTGCCGCTTTTCATGTGCTTTAAAGGCGATTCGTATCTACCTCCTGAAATCTGTTTCCTGCAATTCTGCCTTGATTTCAAATCCTCTTCTTTGCCTTCCCTCAATATATTTGTGGACGAGAGTTATCATTTACAACTCTGCAGGTTTGTGAATTGCAGTGCCCTGAACCTCCATTTTACAACTCGTTTTTATGGGAGCTGGCCGCAAAATCGCAGAATGGCTTCAGGCCCTGTTCTGGTTCCGGGGGGCAGGCTGAGCCAGTGGTTAATTCTTCTTTCTGATGGGAAAATAGAGTGACCTGTGCCTGTCCCAACACCAAGAGCTAGTCTCTCGTTGGTTCCACGTCTTCCCGTTTATCCTCAGGACAAATTGCAACCTGTACGGAACAGGAGGTTAAAGGTGCTGATGCTCCAAGTAGGGAGCTTGCTAGTAAAGCCGCTGGAATGGCGAACCCGGGCACAAGGAGATGAGAAATGAGGTGCGTTTTAGAAACCTTTCCCCATCACACGGTGTACCATCTTCTGGGTTTCTCATGCATGTTTTTGATGTAGGAAGATGCCCTTGAACCTGGAGATTTGGGACCCATGCGATGGGTACCACGCAGTATTCCTTTAAAGGGTCTGCGTTTGCTCACCCAACCTCACCAAACCTCTCAGCCCCAAGAGTGTCCACCCTTATGTCTCATCCAGCTTTGCGTCTAGATATGGTCAATCCAGGTTGCATCACAGCCCCTGAACGCATTGTGTAAGAATTTCTCTCTCTTTCACTGTCTTTGTTTCATGGTGGTTTCAAAGTAATTTATTTTTATAATGGGGTTTAGCTGCTTTTCACTGCTGTGTTTATGCCGCTTTACACCCACTTGACACACTAACAGAGAGATATCAATACATAGGTTTTACGATTATTATTAGTCAGATATATTCTTGTGCGGTGAATAGGGCGTGTTGAGTCCAGTTCTCTGAGCAAGGAGTAGGTCTTGTCTATTACATATTGGGTTTATGGAACGATATCTGAGCTAATTTGATACCCTTGTTTTATGTATCACCCCACCTCACCTTTCCCGTTAAGCAGCCATAGTGTGTTTTCTGCATGTGTGACTCTGTTCTGTTTTGTAATTCAGTTCAAGTGTAACGGTTTTTACATTCCCTCTATCAGTGATAACTTATGAGTAGTGTCCTTTTCTGTGTGACTTATTTCACTTAGAATCGTCATACCTAAATCCACTCATCATGCTGCTACTAACCTTACGACATTGATTTCCTGGCTGAGTGATATTCCATTGTACATAAGGACCACAACTTCTTTATCCATTTTTCTCTTTCCTGGGATATTTAAGGTGGAATGAAGTGGAGGTCCTGGTCAACAGAGCAGCCCTAAACTTTGGGGTGCTTGTGTCTTGCTGATTTTTAATTTTCCCAATTTATACCCCCATGAGTGGAAGTGCCCTATGCTCTCTAAGCTGTGTTTTTCAGATGTTTCAGGACTCACCGGACACTTCTCCAGAGTGGCTCTTGGCAATTTACATCCCGCCCATCAGTGTAGCAAGGCTCCCATTTCTCCATGGCCTGTCCTGCATTTCTGGTTTTGACACTTTTTTCAGCATGGCCCTTTTGACCGATGGGAAGCGAGACTTCTTTGTAGCGCTGATTTGCCTTTCCAGGTTGCTTGGTTGGCCAAAAAGGGCGTATGCGTTTTTTCCTGAATATACTCAGGAAAAAACGCATACGCCCTTTATGGCCAAGGGCATCATTGTCAACGTTTTGCCGCTTTTCATGTGCTTTAAAGGCGATTCGTATCTACCCCCTGAAATCTGTTTCCTGCAATTCTGCCTTGATTTCAAATCCTCTTCTTTGCCTTCCCTCAATATATTTGTGGACGAGAGTTATCATTTATAACTCTGCAGGTTTGTGAATTGCAGTGCCCTGAACCTCCATTTTACAACTCGTTTTTATGGGAGCTGGCCGCAAAATCGCAGAATGGCTTCAGGCCCTGTTCTGGTTCCGGGGGTCAGGCTGAGCCTGTGGTTAATTCTTCTTTCTGATGGGAAAATAGAGTGACCTGTGCCTGTCCCAACACCAAGAGCTAGTCTCTCGTTGGTTCCACGTCTTCCCGTTTATCCTCAGGACAAATTGCAACCTGTACGGAACAGGAGGTTAAAGGTGCTGATGCTCCAAGTAGGGAGCTTGCTAGTAAAGCGGCTGGAATGGCGAACCCGGGCACAAGGAGATGAGAAATGAGGTGCGTTTTAGAAACCTTTCCCCATCACACGGTGTACCATCTTCTGGGTTTCTCATGCATGTTTTTGATGTAGGAAGATGCCCTTGAACCTGGAGATTTGGGACCCATGCGATGGGTACCACGCAGTATTCCTTTAAAGGGTCTGCGTTTGCTCACCCAACCTCACCAAACCTCTCAGCCCCAAGAGTGTCCACCCTTATGTCTCATCCAGCTTTGCGTCTAGATATGGTCAATCCAGGTTGCATCACAGCCCCTGAACGCATTGTGTAAGAATTTCTCTCTCTTTCACTGTCTTTGTTTCATGGTTGTTTCAAAGTAATTTATTTTTATAATGGGGTTTAGCTGCTTTTCACTGCTGTGTTTATGCCGCTTTACACCCACTTGACACACTAACAGAGAGATATCAATACATAGGTTTTACGATTATTATTAGTCAGATATATTCTTGTGCGGTGAATAGGGCGTGTTGAGTCCAGTTCTCTGAGCAAGGAGTAGGTCTTGTCTATTACATATTGGGTTTATGGAACGGTATCTGAGCTAATTTGATACCCTTGTTTTATGTATCACCCCACCTCACCTTTCCCGTTAAGCAGCCACAGTGTGTTTTCTGCATGTGTGACTCTGTTCTGTTTTGTAATTCAGTTCAAGTGTAACGGTTTTTACATTCCCTCTATCAGTGATACCTTATGAGTAGTGTCCTTTTCTGTGTGACTTATTTCACTTAGAATCGTCATACCTAAATCCACTCATCATGCTGCTACTAACCTTACGACATTGATTTCCTGGCTGAGTGATATTCCATTGTACATAAGGACCACAACTTCTTTATCCATTTTTCTCTTTCCTGGGATATTTAAGGTGGAATGAAGTGGAGGTCCTGGTCAACAGAGCAGCCCTAAACTTTGGGGTGCTTGTGTCTTGCTGATTTTTAATTTTCCCAATTTATACCCCCATGAGTGGAAGTGCCCTATGCTCTCTAAGCTGTGTTTTTCAGATGTTTCAGGACTCACCGGACACTTCTCCAGAGTGGCTCTTGGCAATTTACATCCCGCCCATCAGTGTAGCAAGGCTCCCATTTCTCCATGGCCTGTCCTGCATTTCTGGTTTTGACACTTTTTTCAGCATGGCCCTTTTGACCGATGGGAAGCGAGACTTCTTTGTAGCGCTGATTTGCCTTTCCAGGTTGCTTGGTTGGCCAAAAAGGGCGTATGCGTTTTTTCCTGAATATACTCAGGAAAAAACGCATACGCCCTTTATGGCCAAGGGCATCATTGTCAACGTTTTGCTGCTTTTCATGTGCTTTAAAGGCGATTTGTATCTACCTCCTGAAATCTGTTTCCTGCAATTCTGCCTTGATTTCAAATCCTCTTCTTTGCCTTCCCTCAATATATTTGTGGACGAGAGTTATCATTTACAACTCTGCAGGTTTGTGAATTGCAGTGCCCTGAACCTCCATTTTACAACTCGTTTTTATGGGAGCTGGCCGCAAAATCGCAGAATGGCTTCAGGCCCTGTTCTGGTTCCGGGGGTCAGGCTGAGCCTGTGGTTAATTCTTCTTCCTGATGGGAAAATAGAGTGACCTGTGCCTGTCCCAACACCAAGAGCTAGTCTCTCGTTGGTTCCACGTCTTCCCGTTTATCCTCAGGACAAATTGCAACCTGTACGGAACAGGAGGTTAAAGGTGCTGATGCTCCAAGTAGGGAGCTTGCTAGTAAAGCCGCTGGAATGGCGAACCCGGGCACAAGGAGATGAGAAATGAGGTGCGTTTTAGAAACCTTTCCCCATCACACGGTGTACCATCTTCTGGGTTTCTCATGCATGTTTTTGATGTAGGAAGATGCCCTTGAACCTGGAGATTTGGGACCCATGCGATGGGTACCACGCAGTATTCCTTTAAAGGGTCTGCGTTTGCTCACCCAACCTCACCAAACCTCTCAGCCCCAAGAGTGTCCACCCTTATGTCTCATCCAGCTGTGCGTCTAGATATGGTCAATCCAGGTTGCATCACAGCCCCTGAACGCATTGTGTAAGAATTTCTCTCTCTTTCACTGTCTTTGTTTCATGGTTGTTTCAAAGTAATTTATTTTTATAATGGGGTTTAGCTGCTTTTCACTGCTGTGTTTATGCCGCTTTACACCCACTTGACACACTAACAGAGAGATATCAATACATAGGTTTTACGATTATTATTAGTCAGATATATTCTTGTGCGGTGAATAGGGCGTGTTGAGTCCAGTTCTCTGAGCAAGGAGTAGGTCTTGTCTATTACATATTGGGTTTATGGAACGGTATCTGAGCTAATTTGATACCCTTGTTTTATGTATCACCCCACCTCACCTTTCCCGTTAAGCAGCCATAGTGTGTTTTCTGCATGTGTGACTCTGTTCTGTTTTGTAATTCAGTTCAAGTGTAACGGTTTTTACATTCCCTCTATCAGTGATACCTTATGAGAAGTGTCCTTTTCTGTGTGACTTATTTCACTTAGAATCGTCGTACCTTAATCCACTCATCATGCTGCTACTAGCCTTATGACATTGATTTCATGGCTGAGTGATATTCCATTGTACATAAGGAACACAACTTCTTTATCCATTTTTCTCTTTCCTGGGATATTGAAGGTGGAATGAAGTGGAGGTCCTTGTCAACAGAGCAGCCCTAAACTTTGGGGTGCTTGTGTCTTGCTGATTTTTAATTTTCCCAATTTATACCCCCATGAGTGGAAGTGCCCTATGCTCTCTAAGCTGTGTTTTTCAGATGTTTCAGGACTCACCGGACACTTCTCCAGAGTGGCTCTTGGCAATTTACATCCCGCCCATCAGTGTAGCAAGGCTCCCATTTCTCCATGGCCTGTCCTGCATTTCTGGTTTTGACACTTTTTTCAGCATGGCCCTTTTGACCGATGGGAAGCGAGACTTGTTTGTAGCGCTGATTTGCCTTTCCAGGTTGCTTGGTTGGCCAAAAAGGGCGTATGCTTTTTTTCCTGAATATATTCAGGAAAAAACGCATACGCCCTTTTTGGCCAAGGGCATCATTGTCAACGTTTTGCCACTTTTCATGTGCTTTAAATGCGATTCGAATCTACTTCCTGAAATCTGTTTCCTGCAATTCTGCCTTGATTTCAAATCCTCTTCGTTGCCTTCCCTCAATATATTTGTGGACGAGAGTTATCATTTATAACTGCAGGTTTGTGAATTGCAGTGCCCTGAACCTCCATTTTACAACTCGTTTTTATGGGAGCTGGCCGCAAAATCACAGAATGGATTCAGGCCCTGTTCTGGTTCCGGGGGGCAGGCTGAGCCTGTGGTTAATTCTTCTTTCTGATGGGAAAATAGAGTGACCTGTGCCTGTCCC
This sequence comes from Balaenoptera borealis, assembly GCF_965194805.1. Classification (NCBI taxonomy): domain Eukaryota; kingdom Metazoa; phylum Chordata; class Mammalia; order Artiodactyla; family Balaenopteridae; genus Balaenoptera; species Balaenoptera borealis. The sequence continues at coordinate 748,315 of NW_028123977.1, read as the reverse complement.
AACACCAAGAGCTAGTCTCTCGTTGGTTCCACGTCTTCCCGTTTATCCTCAGGACAAATTGCAACCTGTACGGAACAGGAGGTTAAAGGTGCTGATGCTCCAAGTAGGGAGCTTGCTAGTAAAGCGGCTGGAATGGCGAACCCGGGCACAAGGAGATGAGAAATGAGGTGCGTTTTAGAAACCTTTCCCCATCACACGGTGTACCATCTTCTGGGTTTCTCATGCATGTTTTTGATGTAGGAAGATGCCCTTGAACCTGGAGATTTGGGACCCATGCGATGGGTACCATGCAGTATTACTTTAAAGGGTCTGCGTTTGCTCACCCAACCTCACCAAACCTCTCAGCCCCAAGAGTGTCCACCCTTATGTCTCATCCAGCTGTGGGTCTAGATATGGTCAATCCAGGTTGCATCACAGCCCCTGAACGCATTGTGTAAGAATTCCTCTCTCGTTCACTGTCTTTGTTTCATGGGTTTTTCAAAGTAATTTATTTTCATAATGGGATTTAGCTGCTTTTCACTGCTGTGTTTATGCCGCTTTACACCCACTTGACACACTAACAGAGAGATATTAATACATAGGCTTTACGATTATTACTAGTCAGATATATTCTTGTGCGGTGAATACGGCGTGTTGAGTCCAGTTCTCTGAGCAAGGAGTAGGTCTTGTCTATTACATATTGGGTTTATGGAACGGTATCTGAGCTAATTTGAAACCCTTGTTTTATGTATCACCCCACCTCACCTTTCCCGTTAAGTAGCCATAGTGTGTTTTCTGCATGTGTGACTCTGTTCTGTTTTGTAATTCAGTTCAAGTGTAACGGTTTTTACATTCCCTCTATCAGTGATACTTTATGAGAAGTGTCCTTTTCTCTGTGACTTATTTCACTTAGAATCGTCGTACCTAAATCCACTCATCATGCTGCTACTAGCCTTATGACATTGATTTCATGGCTGAGTGATATTCCATTGTACATAAGGACCACAACTTCTTTACCCATTTTTCTCTTTCCTGGGATATTTAAGGTGGAATGAAGTGGAGGTCCTTGTCAACAGAGCAGCCCTCAACTTTGGGGTGCTTGTGTCTTGCTGATTTTTCATTTTCCCAATTCATACCCCCATGAGTGGAAGTGCCCTATGCTCTCTAAGGTGTGTTTTTCAGATGTTTCAGGACTCACCGGACACTTCTCCAGAGTGGCTCTTGGCAATTTACATCCCGCCCATCAGTGTAGCAAGGCTCCCATTTCTCCATGGCCTGTCCTGCATTTCTGGTTTTGACACTTTTTTCAGCATGGCCCTTTTGACCGATGGGAAGCGAGACTTGTTTCTAGCGCTCATTTGCCTTTCCAGGTTGCTTGGTTGGCCAAAAAGGGCGTATGCGTTTTTTCCTGAATATATTCAGGAAAAAACGCATACGCCCTTTTTGGCCAAGGGCATCATTGTCAACGTTTTGCCGCTTTTCATGTGCTTTAAAGGCGATTCGAATCTACTTCCTGAAATCTCTTTCCTGCAATTCTGCCTTGATTTCAAATCCTCTTCGTTGCCTTCCCTCAATATATTTGTGGACGAGAGTTATCATTTATAACTCTGCAGGTTTGTGAATTGCAGTGCCCTGAACCTCCATTTTACAACTCGTTTTTATGGGAGCTGGCCGCAAAATCACAGAATGGCTTTAGGCCCTGTTCTGGTTCCGGGGGGCAGGCTGAGCCTGTGGTTAATTCTTCTTTCTGATGGGAAAATAGAGTGACCTGTGCCTGTCCCAACACCAAGAGCTAGTCTCTCGTTGGTTCCACGTCTTCCCGTTTATCCTCAGGACAAATTGCAACCTGTACGGAACAGGAGGTTAAAGGTGCTGATGCTCCAAGTAGGGAGCTTGCTAGTAAAGCGGCTGGAATGGCGAACCTGGGCACAAGGAGATGAGAAATGAGGTGCGTTTTAGAAACCTTTCCCCATCACACGGTGTACCATCTTCTGGGTTTCTCATGCATGTTTTTGATGTAGGAAGATGCCCTTGAAGCTGGAGATTTGGGACCCATGCGATGGGTACCATGCAGTATTACTTTAAAGGGTCTGCGTTTGCTCACCCAACCTCACCAAACCTCTCAGCCCCAAGAGTGTCCACCCTTATGTCTCATCCAGCTGTGGGTCTAGATATGGTCAATCCAGGTTGCATCACAGCCCATGAACGCATTGTGTAAGAATTCCTCTCTCGTTCACTGTCTTTGTTTCATGGGTTTTACAAAGTAATTTATTTTCATAATGGGATTTAGCTGCTTTTCACTGCTGTGTTTATGCCGCTTTACACCCACTTGACACACTAACAGAGAGATATCAATACATAGGCTTTACGATTATTACTAGTCAGATATATTCTTGTGCGGTGAATAGGGCGTGTTGAGTCCAGTTCTCTGAGCAAGGAGTAGGTCTTGTCTATTACATATTGGGTTTATGGAACGGTATCTGAGCTAATTTGAAACCCTTGTTTTATGTATCACCCCACCTCACCTTTCCCGTTAAGCAGCCATAGTGTGTTTTCTGCATGTGTGACTCTGTTCTGTTTTGTAATTCAGTTCAAGTGTAACGGTTTTTACATTCCCTCTATCAGTGATACCTTATGAGAAGTGTCCTTTTCTGTGTGACTGATTTCACTTAGAATCGTCGTACCTTAATCCACTCATCATGCTGCTACTAGCCTTATGACATTGATTTCATGGCTGAGTGATATTCCATTGTACATAAGGACCACAACTTCTTTACCCATTTTTCTCTTTCCTGGGATATTTAAGGTGGAATGAAGTGGAGGTCCTTGTCAACAGAGCAGCCCTCAACTTTGGGGTGCTTGTGTCTTGCTGATTTTTCATTTTCCCAATTCATACCCCCATGAGTGGAAGTGCCCTATGCTCTCTAAGGTGTGTTTTTCAGATGTTTCAGGACTCACCGTACACTTCTCCAGAGTGGCTGTTGGCAATTTACATCCCGCCCATCAGTGTAGCAAGGCTCCCATTTCTCCATGGCCTGTCCTGCATTTCTGGTTTTGACACTTTTTTCAGCATGGCCCTTTTGACCGATGGGAAGCGAGACTTGTTTGTAGCGCTGATTTGCCTTTCCAGGTTGATTGGTTGGCCAAAAAGGGCGTATGCGTTTTTTCCTGAATATATTCAGGAAAAAACGCATACGCCCTTTTTGGCCAAGGGCATCATTGTCAACGTTTTGCCGCTTTTCATGTGCTTTAAATGCGATTCGAATCTACCTCCTGAAATCTCTTTCCTGCAATTCTGCCTTGATTTCAAATCCTCTTCTTTGCCTTCCCTCAATATATTTGTGGACGAGAGTTATCATTTATAACTCTGCAGGTTTGTGAATTGCAGTGCCCTGAACCTCCATTTTAAAACTCGTTTTTATGGGAGCTGGCGGCAAAATCGCAGAATGGCTTCAGGCCCTGTTCTGGTTCCGGGGGGCAGGCTGAGCCTGTGGTTAATTCTTCTTTCTGATGGGAAAATAGAGTGACCTGTGCCTGTCCCAACACCAAGAGCTAGTCTCTCGTTGGTTCCACGTCTTCCCGTTTATCCTCAGGACAAATTGCAACCTGTACGGAACAGGAGGTTAAAGGTGCTGATGCTCCAAGTAGGGAGCTTGCTAGTAAAGCGGCTGGAATGGCGAACCCGGGCACAAGGAGATGAGAAATGAGGTGCGTTTTAGAAACCTTTCCCCATCACACGGTGTACCATCTTCTGGGTTTCTCATGCATGTTTTTGATGTAGGAAGATGCCCTTGAACCTGGAGATTTGGGACCCATGCGATGGGTACCATGCAGTATTACTTTAAAGGGTCTGCGTTTGCTCACCCAACCTCACCAAACCTCTCAGCCCCAAGAGTGTCCACCCTTATGTCTCATCCAGCTGTGGGTCTAGATATGGTCAATCCAGGTTGCATCACAGCCCCTGAACGCATTGTGTAGGAATTCCTCTCTCGTTCACTGTCTTTGTTTCATGGGTTTTTCAAAGTAATTTATTTTCATAATGGGATTTAGCTGCTTTTCACTGCTGTGTTTATGCCGCTTTACACCCACTTGACACACTAACAGAGAGATATTAATACATAGGCTTTACGATTATTACTAGTCAGATATATTCTTGTGCGGTGAATACGGCGTGTTGAGTCCAGTTCTCTGAGCAAGGAGTAGGTCTTGTCTATTACATATTGGGTTTATGGAACGGTATCTGAGCTAATTTGAAACCCTTGTTTTATGTATCACCCCACCTCACCTTTCCCGTTAAGTAGCCATAGTGTGTTTTCTGCATGTGTGACTCTGTTCTGTTTTGTAATTCAGTTCAAGTGTAACGGTTTTTACATTCCCTCTATCAGTGATACTTTATGAGAAGTGTCCTTTTCTCTGTGACTTATTTCACTTAGAATCGTCGTACCTAAATCCACTCATCATGCTGCTACTAGCCTTATGACATTGATTTCATGGCTGAGTGATATTCCATTGTACATAAGGACCACAACTTCTTTACCCATTTTTCTCTTTCCTGGGATATTTAAGGTGGAATGAAGTGGAGGTCCTTGTCAACAGAGCAGCCCTCAACTTTGGGGTGCTTGTGTCTTGCTGATTTTTCATTTTCCCAATTCATACCCCCATGAGTGGAAGTGCCCTATGCTCTCTAAGGTGTGTTTTTCAGATGTTTCAGGACTCACCGGACACTTCTCCAGAGTGGCTCTTGGCAATTTACATCCCGCCCATCAGTGTAGCAAGGCTCCCATTTCTCCATGGCCTGTCCTGCATTTCTGGTTTTGACACTTTTTTCAGCATGGCCCTTTTGACCGATGGGAAGCGAGACTTGTTTGTAGCGCTGATTTGCCTTTCCAGGTTGATTGGTTGGCCAAAAAGGGCGTATGCGTTTTTTCCTGAATATATTCAGGAAAAAACGCATACGCCCTTTTTGGCCAAGGGCATCATTGTCAACGTTTTGCCGTTTTTCATGTGCTTTAAATGCGATTCGAATCTACCTCCTGAAATCTCTTTCCTGCAATTCTGCCTTGATTTCAAATCCTCTTCTTTGCCTTCCCTCAATATATTTGTGGACGAGAGTTATCATTTATAACTCTGCAGGTTTGTGAATTGCAGTGCCCTGAACCTCCATTTTAAAACTCGTTTTTATGGGAACTGGCGGCAAAATCGCAGAATGGCTTCAGGCCCTGTTCTGGTTCCGGGGGGCAGGCTGAGCCTGTGGTTAATTCTTCTTTCTGATGGGAAAATAGAGTGACCTGTGCCTGTCCCAACACCAAGAGCTAGTCTCTCGTTGGTTCCACGTCTTCCCGTTTATCCTCAGGACAAATTGCAACCTGTACGGAACAGGAGGTTAAAGGTGCTGATGCTCCAAGTAGGGAGCTTGCTAGTAAAGCGGCTGGAATGGCGAACCCGGGCACAAGGAGATGAGAAATGAGGTGCGTTTTAGAAACCTTTCCCCATCACACGGTGTACCATCTTCTGGGTTTCTCATGCATGTTTTTGATGTAGGAAGATGCCCTTGAACCTGGAGATTTGGGACCCATGCGATGGGTATCATGCAGTATTACTTTAAAGGGTCTGCGTTTGCTCACCCAACCTCACCAAACCTCTCAGCCCCAAGAGTGTCCACCCTTATGTCTGATCCAGCTGTGGGTCTAGATATGGTCAATCCAGGTTGCATCACAGCCCCTGAACGCATTGTGTAAGAATTTCTCTCTCTTTCACTGTCTTTGTTTCATGGGTGTTTCAAAGTAATTTATTTTTATAATGGGGTTTAGCTGCTTTTCACTGCTGTGTTTATGCCGCTTTACACCCACTTGACACACTAACAGAGAGATATCAATACATAAGTTTTACGATTATTATTAGTCAGATATATTCTTGTGCGGTGAATAGGGCGTGTTGAGTCCAGTTCTCTGAGCAAGGAGTAGGTCTTGTCTATTACATATTGGGTTTATGGAATGGTATCTGAGCTAATTTGATACCCTTGTTTTATGTATCACCCCACCTCACCTTTCCCGTTAAGCAGCCATAGTGTGTTTTCTGCATGTGTGACTCTGTTCTGTTTTGTAATTCAGTTCAAGTGTAACGGTTTTTACATTCCCTCTATCAGTGATACCTTATGAGAAGTGTCCTTTTCTGTGTGACTTATTTCACTTAGAATCGTCGTACCTAAATCCACTCATCATGCTGCTACTAGCCTTATGACATTGATTTCATGGCTGAGTGATATTCCATTGTACATAAGGACCACAACTTCTTTACCCATGTTTCTCTTTCCTGGGATATTTAAGGTGGAATGAAGTGGAGGTCCTTGTCAACAGAGCAGCCCTAAACTTTGGGGTGCTTGTGTCTTGCTGATTTTTCATTTTCCCAATTCATACCCCCATGAGTGGAAGTGCCCTATGCTCTCTAAGCTGTGTTTTTTAGATGTTTCAGGACTCACCGTACACTTCTCCAGAGTGGCTGTTGGCAATTTACATCCCGCCCATCAGTGTAGCAAGGCTCCCATTTCTCCATGGCCTGTCCTGCATTTCTGGTTTTGACACTTTTTTCAGCATGGCCCTTTTGACCGATGGGAAGCGAGACTTCTTTGTAGCGCTGATTTGCCTTTCCAGGTTGCTTGGTTGGCCAAAAAGGGCGTATGCGTTTTTTCCTGAATATATTCAGGAAAAAACGCATACGCACTTTTTGGCCAAGGGCATCATTGTCAACGTTTTGCCGCTTTTCATGTGCTTTAAATGCGATTCGAATCTACCTCCTGAAATCTCTTTCCTGCAATTCTGCCTTGATTTCAAATCCTCTTCTTTGCCTTCCCTCAATATATTTGTGGACGAGAGTTATCATTTATAACTCTGCAGGTTTGTGAATTGCAGTGCCCTGAACCTCCATTTTACAACTCGTTTTTATGGGAGCTGGCCGCAAAATCGCAGAATGGCTTCAGGCCCTGTTCTGGTTCCGGGGGGCAGGCTGAGCCTGTGGTTAATTCTTCTTTCTGATGGGAAAATAGAGTGACCTGTGCCTGTCCCAACACCAAGAGCTAGTCTCTCGTTGGTTCCACGTCTTCCCATTTATCCTCAGGACAAATTGCAACCTGTACGGAACAGGAGGTTAAAGGTGCTGATGCTCCAAGTAGGGAGCTTGCTAGTAAAGCGGCTGGAATGGCGAACCCGGGCACAAGGCGATGAGAAATGAGGTGCGTTTTAGAAACCTTTCCCCATCACACGGTGTACCATCTTCTGGGTTTCTCATGCATGTTTTTGATGTAGGAAGATGCCCTTGAACCTGGAGATTTGGGACCCATGCGATGGGTATCATGCAGTATTACTTTAAAGGGTCTGCGTTTGCTCACCCAACCTCACCAAACCTCTCAGCCCCAAGAGTGTCCACCCTTATGTCTGATCCAGCTGTGGGTCTAGATATGGTCAATCCAGGTTGCATCACAGCCCCTGAACGCATTGTGTAAGAATTTCTCTCTCTTTCACTGTCTTTGTTTCATGGGTGTTTCAAAGTAATTTATTTTTATAATGGGGTTTAGCTGCTTTTCACTGCTGTGTTTATGCCGCTTTACACCCACTTGACACACTAACAGAGAGATATCAATACATAAGTTTTACGATTATTATTAGTCAGATATATTCTTGTGCGGTGAATAGGGCGTGTTGAGTCCAGTTCTCTGAGCAAGGAGTAGGTCTTGTCTATTACATATTGGGTTTATGGAATGGTATCTGAGCTAATTTGATACCCTTGTTTTATGTATCACCCCACCTCACCTTTCCCGATAAGCAGCCATAGTGTGTTTTCTGCATGTGTGACTCTGTTCTGTTTTGTAATTCAGTTCAAGTGTAACGGTTTTTACATTCCCTCTATCAGTGATACCTTATGAGAAGTGTCCTTTTCTGTGTGACTTATTTCACTTAGAATCGTCGTACCTAAATCCACTCATCATGCTGCTACTAGCCTTATGACATTGATTTCATGGCTGAGTGATATTCCATTGTACATAAGGACCACAACTTCTTTACCCATGTTTCTCTTTCCTGGGATATTTAAGGTGGAATGAAGTGGAGGTCCTTGTCAACAGAGCAGCCCTAAACTTTGGGGTGCTTGTGTCTTGCTGATTTTTCATTTTCCCAATTCATACCCCCATGAGTGGAAGTGCCCTATGCTCTCTAAGCTGTGTTTTTTAGATGTTTCAGGACTCACCGTACACTTCTCCAGAGTGGCTGTTGGCAATTTACATCCCGCCCATCAGTGTAGCAAGGCTCCCATTTCTCCATGGCCTGTCCTGCATTTCTGGTTTTGACACTTTTTTCAGCATGGCCCTTTTGACCGATGGGAAGCGAGACTTCTCTGTAGCGCTGATTTGCCTTTCCAGGTTGCTTGGTTGGCCAAAAAGGGCGTATGCGTTTTTTCCTGAATATATTCAGGAAAAAACGCATACGCCCTTTTTGGCCAAGGGCATCATTGTCAACGTTTTGCCGCTTTTCATGTGCTTTAAAGGCGATTCGTATCTACCTCCTGAAATCTGTTTCCTGCAATTCTGCCTTGATTTCAAATCCTCTTCTTTGCCTTCCCTCAATATATTTGTGGACGAGAGTTATCATTTATAACTCTGCAGGTTTGTGAATTGCAGTGCCCTGAACCTCCATTTTACAACTCGCTTTTTTGGGAGCTGGCCGCAAAAGCGCAGGATGGCTTCAGGCCCTGTTCTGGTTCCGGGGGGCAGGCTGAGCCTGTGGTTAATTCTTCTTCCTGATGGGAAAATAGAGTGACCTGTGCCTGTCCCAACACCAAGAGCTAGTATCTCGTTGGTTCCCCGTCTTCCCGTTCATCCTCAGGACAAATTGCAACCTGTACGGAACAGGAGGTTAAAGGTGCTGATGCTCCAAGTAGGGAGATTGCTAGTAAAGTGGCTGGAATGGCGAACCCGGGCACAAGGAGATGAGAAATGAGGTGCGTTTTAGAAACCTTTCCCCATCACACGGTGTACCATCTTCTGGGTTTCTCATGCATGTTTTCGATGTAGGAAGATGCCCTTGAACCTGGAGATTTGGGACCCATGCGATGGGTACCACGCAGTATTACTTTAAAGGGTCTGCGTTTGCTCACCCAACCTCACCAAACCTCTCAGCCCCAAGAGTGTCCACCCTTATGTCTCATCCAGCTGTGGGTCTAGATATGGTCAATCCAGGTTGCATCACAGCCCCTGAACTCATTGTGTAAGAATTTCTATCTCTTTCACTGTCTTTGTTTCATGGGTTTTTCAAAGTAATTTATTTTCATAATGGGGTTTAGCTGCTTTTCACGGCTGTGTTTATGCCGCTTTACACCCACTTGACACACTAACAGAGAGATATCAATACATAGGTTTCAAGATTATTACTAGTCAGATATATTCTTGTGCGGTGAATAGGGCGTGTTGAGTCCAGTTCTCTGAGCAAGGAGTAGGTCTTGTCTACTACATATTGGGTTTATGGAACGGTATCTGAGCTAATTTGATACCCTTGTTTTATGTATCACCCCACCTCACCTTTCCCGTTAAGCAGCCATAGTGTGTTTTCTGCATGTGTGACTCTGTTCTGTTTTGTAATTCAGTTCAAGTGTAACGGTTTTTACATTCCCTCTATAAGTGATACCTTATGAGAAGTGTCCTTTTCTGTGTGACTTATTTCACTTAGAATCGTCGTACCTATATCCACTCATCATGCTGCTACTAACCTTATGACATTGATTTCATGGCTGAGTGATATTCCATTGTACATAAGGACCACAACTTCTTTATCAATTTTTCTCTTTCCTGGGATATTTAAGGTGGACTGAAGTGGAGGTCCTTGTCAACAGAGCAGTCCTCAACTTTGGGGTGCTTGTGTCTTGCTGATTTTTCATTTTCCCAATTTATACCCCCATGAGTGGAAGTGCCCTATGCTCTCTAAGCTGTGTTTTTCAGATGTTTCAGGACTCACCGTACACTTCTCCAGAGTGGCTGTTGGCAATTTACATCCCGCCCATCAGTGTAGCAAGGCTCCCATTTCTCCATGGCCTGTCCTGCATTTCTGGTTTTGACACTTTTTTCAGCATGGCCCTTTTGACCGATGGGAAGCGAGACTTCTCTGTAGCGCTGATTTGCCTTTCCAGGTTGCTTGGTTGGCCAAAAAGGGCGTATGCGTTTTTTCCTGAATATATTCAGGAAAAAACGCATACGCCCTTTTTGGCCAAGGGCATCATTGTCAACGTTTTGCCGCTTTTCATGTGCTTTAAAGGCGATTCGTATCTACCTCCTGAAATCTGTTTCGTGCAACTCTGCCTTGATTTCAAATCCTCTTCTTTGCCTTCCCTCAATATATTTGTGGACGAGAGTTATCATTTATAACTCTGCAGGTTTGTGAATTGCAGTGCCCTGAACCTCCAATTTACAACTCGCTTTTTTGGGAGCTGGCCGCAAAAGCGCAGGATGGCTTCAGGCCCTGTTCTGGTTCTGGGGGGCAGGCTGAGCCTGTGGTTAATTCTTCTTCCTGATGGGAAAATAGAGTGACCTGTGCCTGTCCCAACACCAAGAGCTAGTCTCTCGTTGGTTCCCCGTCTTCCCGTTCATCCTCAGGACAAATTGCAACCTGTACGGAACAGGAGGTTAAAGGTGCTGATGCTCCAAGTTGGGAGATTGCTAGTAAAGCGGCTGGAATGGCGAACCCGGGCACAAGGAGATGAGAAATGAGGTGCGTTTTAGAAACCTTTCCCCATCACACGGTGTACCATCTTCTGGGTTTCTCATGCATGTTTTCGATGTAGGAAGATGCCCTTGAACCTGGAGATTTGGGACCCATGCGATGGGTACCACGCAGTATTACTTTAAAGGGTCTGCGTTTGCTCACCCAACCTCACCAAACCTCTCAGCCTCAAGAGTGTCCACCCTTATGTCTCATCCAGCTGTGGGTCTAGATATGGTCAATCCAGGTTGCATCACAGCCCCTGAACTCATTGTGTAAGAATTTCTATATCTTTCACTGTCGTTGTTTCTTTGGTTTTACAAAGTAATTTATTTTCATAATGGGGTTTAGCTGCTTTTCACGGCTGTGTTTATGCCGCTTTACACCCACTTGACACACTAACAGAGAGATATCAATACATAGGTTTTAAGATTATTACTAGTCAGATATATTCTTGTGCGGTGAATAGGGCGTGTTGAGTCCAGTTCTCTGAGCAAGGAGTAGGTCTTGTCTATTACATATTGGGTTTATGGAACGGTATCTGAGCTAATTTGATACCCTTGTTTTATGTATCACCCCACCTCACCTTTCCCGTTAAGCAGCCATAGTCTGTTTTCTGCATGTGTGACTCTGTTCTGTTTTGTAATTCAGTTCAAGTGTAACGGTTTTTACATTCCCTCTATAAGTGATACCTTATGAGAAGTGTCCTTTTCTGTGTGACTTATTTCTCTTAGAATCGTCGTACCTAAATCCACTCATCATGCTGCTACTAACCTTATGACATTGATTTCATGGCTGAGTGATATTCCATTGTACATAAGGACCACAACTTCTTTATCCATTTTTCTCTTTCCTGGGATATTTAAGGTGGAATGAAGTGGAGGTCCTTGTCAACAGAGCAGCCCTCAACTTTGGGGTGCTTGTGTCTTGCTGATTTTTAATTTTCCCAATTTATACCCCCATGAGTGGAAATGCCCTATGCTCTCTAAGCTGTGTTTTTCAGATGTTTCAGGACACACCGTACACTTCTCCAGAGTGGCTGTTGGCAATTTACATCCCGCCCATCAGTGTAGCAAGGCTCCCATTTCTCCATGGCCTGTCCTGCATTTCTGGTTTTGACACTTTTTTCAGCATGGCCCTTTTGACCGATGGGAAGCGAGACTTCTCTGTAGCGCTGATTTGCCTTTCCAGGTTGCTTGGTTGGCCAAAAAGGGCGTATGCGTTTTTTCCTGAATATATTCAGGAAAAAACGCATACGCCCTTTTTGGCCAAGGGCATCATTGTCAACGTTTTGCCGCTTTTCATGTGCTTTAAAGGCGATTCGTATCTACCTCCTGAAATCTGTTTCGTGCAATTCTGCCTTGATTTCAAATCCTCTTCTTTGCCTTCCCTCAATATATTTGTGGACGAGAGTTATCATTTATAACTTTGCAGGCTTGTGAATTGCAGTGCCCTGAACCTCCATTTTACAACTCGCTTTTTTGGGAGCTGGCCGCAAAAGCGCAGGATGGCTTCAGGCCCTGTTCTGGTTCCGGGGGGCAGGCTGAGCCTGTGGTTAATTCTTCTTCCTGATGGGAAAATAGAGTGACCTGTGCCTGTCCCAACACCAAGAGCTAGTCTCTCGTTGGTTCCCCGTCTTCCCGTTCATCCTCAGGACAAATTGCAACCTGTACGGAACAGGAGGTTAAAGGTGCTGATGCTCCAAGTAGGGAGATTGCTAGTAAAGCGGCTGGAATGGCGAACCCGGGCACAAGGAGATGAGAAATGAGGTGCGTTTTAGAAACCTTTCCCCATCACACGGTGTACCATCTTCTGGGTTTCTCATGCATGTTTTCGATGTAGGAAGATGCCCTTGAAGCTGGAGATTTGGGACCCATGCGATGGGTACCACGCAGTATTACTTTAAAGGGTCTGCGTTTGCTCACCCAACCTCACCAAACCTCTCAGCCCCAAGAGTGTCCACCCTTATGTCTCATCCAGCTGTGGGTCTAGATATGGTCAATCCAGGTTGCATCACAGCCCCTGAATGCATTGTGTAAGAATTTCTCTCTCTTTCACTGTCTTTGTTTCATGGGTTTTTCAAAGTAATTTATTTTCATAATGGGGTTTAGCTGCTTTTCACGGCTGTGTTTATGCCGCTTTACACCCACTTGACACACTAACCGAGAGATATCAATACATAGGTTTTACGATTATTACTAGTCAGATATATTCTTGTGCGGTGAATAGGGTGTGTTGAGTCTAGTTCTCTGAGCAAGGAGTAGGTCTTGTCTATTACATATTGGGTTTATGGAACGGTATCTGAGCTAATTTGAAACCCTTGTTTTATGTATCACCCCACCTCACCTTTCCCGTTAAGCAGCCATAGTGTGTTTTCTGCATGTGTGACTCTGTTCTGTTTTGTAATTCAGTTCAAGTGTAACGGTTTTTACAGTCCCTCTATAAGTGATACCTTATGAGAAGTGTCCTTTTCTGTGTGACTTATTTCACTTAGAATCGTTGTACCTAAATCCACTCATCATGCTGCTACTAGCCTTATGACATTGATTTCATGGCTGAGTGATATTCCATTGTACATAAGGACCACAACTTCTTTATCCATTTTTCTCTTTCCTGGGATATTGAAGGTGGAATGAAGTGGAGGTCCTCGTCAACAGAGCAGCCCTCAACTTTGGGGTGCTTGTGTCTTGCTGATTTTTCATTTTCCCAATTTATACCCCCATGAGTGGAAGTGCCCTATGCTCTCTAAGCTGTGTTTTTCAGATGTTTCAGGACACACCGTACACTTCTCCAGAGTGGCTGTTGGCAATTTACATCCCGCCCATCAGTGTAGCAAGGCTCCCATTTCTCCATGGCCTGTCCTGCATTTCTGGTTTTGACACTTTTTTCAGCATGGCCCTTTTGACCGATGGGAAGCGAGACTTCTCTGTAGCGCTGATTTGCCTTTCCAGGTTGCTTGGTTGGCCAAAAAGGGCGTATGCGTTTTTTCCTGAATATATTCAGGAAAAAACGCATACGCCCTTTTTGGCCAAGGGCATCATTGTCAACGTTTTGCCGCTTTTCATGTGCTTTAAAGGCGATTCGTATCTACCTCCTGAAATCTGTTTCGTGCAATTCTGCCTTGATTTCAAATCCTCTTCTTTGCCTTCCCTCAATATATTTGTGGACGAGAGTTATCATTTATAACTCTGCAGGTTTGTGAATTGCAGTGCCCTGAAGCTCCATTTTACAACTCGCTTTTTTGGGAGCTGGCCGCAAAAGCGCAGGATGGCTTCAGGCCCTGTTCTGGTTCCGGGGGGCAGGCTGAGCCTGTGGTTAATTCTTCTTCCTGATGGGAAAATAGAGTGACCTGTGCCTGTCCCAACACCAAGAGCTAGTCTCTCGTTGGTTCCCCGTCTTCCCGTTCATCCTCAGGACAAATTGCAACCTGTACGGAACAGGAGGTTAAAGGTGCTGATGCTCCAAGTAGGGAGATTGCTAGTAAAGTGGCTGGATTGGCGAACCCGGGCACAAGGAGATGAGAAATGAGGTGCGTTTTAGAAACCTTTCCCCATCACACGGTGTACCATCTTCTGGGTTTCTCATGCATGTTTTCGATGTAGGAAGATGCCCTTGAAGCTGGAGATTTGGGACCCATGCGATGGGTACCACGCAGTATTACTTTAAAGGGTCTGTGTTTGCTCACCCAACCTCACCAAACCTCTCAGCCCCAAGAGTGTCCACCCTTATGTCTCATCCAGCTGTGGGTCTAGATATGGTCAATCCAGGTTGCATCACAGCCCCTGAACTCATTGTGTAAGAATTTCTATCTCTTTCACTGTCGTTGTTTCATGGGTTTTACAAAGTAATTTATTTTCATAATGGGGTTTAGCTGCTTTTCACGGCTGTGTTTATGCCGCTTTACACCCACTTGACACACTAACAGAGAGATATCAATACATAGGTTTTAAGATTATTACTAGTCAGATATATTCTTGTGTGGTGAATAGGGCGTGTTGAGTCCAGTTCTCTGAGCAAGGAGTAGGTCTTGTCTATTACATATTGGGTTTATGGAAAGGTATCTGAGCTAATTTGATACCCTTGTTTTATGTATCACCCCACCTCACCTTTCCCGTTAAGCAGCCATAGTGTGTTTTCTGCATGTGTGACTCTGTTCTGTTTTATAATTCAGTTCAAGTGTAACGGTTTTTACATTCCCTCTATAAGTGATACCTTATGAGAAGTGTCCTTTTCTGTGTGACTTATTTCTCTTAGAATCGTCGTACCTAAATCCACTCATCATGCTGCTACTAACCTTATGACATTGATTTCATGGCTGAGTGATATTCCATTGTACATAAGGACCACAACTTCTTTATCCATGTTTCTCTTTCCTGGGATATTTAAGGAGGAATGAGTGGAGGTCCTTGTCAACAGAGCAGCCCTCAACTTTGGGGTGCTTGTGTCTTGCTGATTTTTCATTTCCCAATTTATACCCCCATGAGTGGAAGTGCCCTATGCTCTCTAAGCTGTGTTTCTCAGATGTTTCAGGACTCACCGGACACTTCTCCAGAGTGGCTCTTGGCAATTTACATCCCGCCCATCAGTGTAGCAAGGCTCCCATTTCTCCATGGCCTGTCCTGCATTTCTGGTTTTGACACTTTTTTCAGGATGGCCCTTTTGACCGATGGGAAGCGAGACTTCTCTGTAGCGCTGATTTGCCTTTCCAGGTTGCTTGGTTGGCCAAAAAGGGCGTATGCGTTTTTTCCTGAATATATTCAGGAAAAAACGCATACGCCCTTTTTGGCCAAGGGCATCATTGTCAACGTTTTGCCGCTTTTCATGTGCTTTAAAGGCGATTCGTATCTACCTCCTGAAATCTGTTTCGTGCAATTCTGCCTTGATTTCAAATCCTCTTCTTTGCCTTCCCTCAATATATTTGTGGACGAGAGTTATCATTTATAACTCTGCAGGTTTGTGAATTGCAGTGCCCTGAACCTCCATTTTACAACTCGCTTTTTTGGGAGCTGGCCGCAAAAGCGCAGGATGGCTTCAGGCCCTGTTCTGGTTCTGGGGGGCAGGCTGAGCCTGTGGTTAATTCTTCTTCCTGATGGGAAAATAGAGTGACTTGTGCCTGTCCCAACACCAAGAGCTAGTCTCTCGTTGGTTCCCCGTCTTCCCGTTCATCCTCAGGACAAATTGCAACCTGTACGGAACAGGAGGTTAAAGGTGCTGATGCTCCAAGTAGGGAGATTGCTAGTAAAGCGGCTGGAATGGCGAACCCGGGCACAAGGAGATGAGAAATGAGGTGCGTTTTAGAAACCTTTCCCCATCACACGGTGTACCATCTTCTGGGTTTCTCATGCATGTTTTCGATGTAGGAAGATGCCCTTGAAGCTGGAGATTTGGGACCCATGCGATGGGTACCACGCAGTATTACTTTAAAGGGTCTGCGTTTGCTCACCCAACCTCACCAAACCTCTCAGCCCCAAGAGTGTCCACCCTTATGTCTCATCCAGCTGTGGGTCTAGATATGGTCAATCCAGGTTGCATCACAGCCCCTGAATGCATTGTGTAAGAATTTCTCTCTCTTTCACTGTCTTTGTTTCATGGGTTTTACAAAGTAATTTATTTTCATAATGGGGTTTAGCTGCTTTTCACGGCTGTGTTTATGCCGCTTTACACCCACTTGACACACTAACAGAGAGATATCAATACATAGGTTTTAAGATTATTACTAGTCAGATATATTCTTGTGTGGTGAATAGGGCGTGTTGAGTCCAGTTCTCTGAGCAAGGAGTAGGTCTTGTCTATTACATATTGGGTTTATGGAAAGGTATCTGAGCTAATTTGATACCCTTGTTTTATGTATCACCCCACCTCACCTTTCCCGTTAAGCAGCCATAGTGTGTTTTCTGCATGTGTGACTCTGTTCTGTTTTGTAATTCAGTTCAAGTGTAACGCTTTTTACATTCTCTCTATAAGTGATACCTTATGAGAAGTGTCCTTTTCTGTGTGACTTATTTCTCTTAGAATCGTCGTACCTAAATCCACTCATCATGCTGCTACTAACCTTATGACATTGATTTCATGGCTGAGTGATATTCCATTGTACATAAGGACCACAACTTCTTTATCAATTTTTCTCTTTCCTGGGATATTTAAGGTGGAATGAAGTGGAGGTCCTTGTCAACAGAGCAGTCCTCAACTTTGGGGTGCTTGTGTCTTGCTGATTTTTAATTTTCCCAATTTATACCCCCATGAGTGGAAGTGCCCTATGCTCTCTAAGCTGTGTTTTTCAGATGTTTCAGGACACACCGTACACTTCTCCAGAGTGGCTGTTGGCAATTTACATCCCGCCCATCAGTGTAGCAAGGCTCCCATTTCTCCATGGCCTGTCCTGCATTTCTGGTTTTGACACTTTTTTCAGCATGGCCCTTTTGACCGATGGGAAGCGAGACTTCTCTGTAGCGCTGATTTTCCTTTCCAGGTTGCTTGGTTGGCCAAAAAGGGCGTATGCGTTTTTTCCTGAATATATTCAGGAAAAAACGCATACGCCCTTTTTGGCCAAGGGCATCATTGTCAACGTTTTGCCGCTTTTCATGTGCTTTAAAGGCGATTCGTATCTACCTCCTGAAATCTGTTTCGTGCAACTCTGCCTTGATTTCAAATCCTCTTCTTTGCCTTCCCTCAATATATTTGTGGACGAGAGTTATCATTTATAACTCTGCAGGTTTGTGAATTGCAGTGCCCTGAACCTCCATTTTACAACTCGCTTTTTTGGGAGCTGGCCGCAAAAGCGCAGGATGGCTTCAGGCCCTGTTCTGGTTCTGGGGGGCAGGCTGAGCCTGTGGTTAATTCTTCTTCCTGATGGGAAAATAGAGTGACCTGTGCCTGTCCCAACACCAAGAGCTAGTCTCTCGTTGGTTCCCCGTCTTCCCGTTCATCCTCAGGACAAATTGCAACCTGTATGGAACAGGAGGTTAAAGGTGCTGATGCTCCAAGTAGGGAGATTGCTAGTAAAGCGGCTGGAATGGCGAACCCGGGCACAAGGAGATGAGAAATGAGGTGCGTTTTAGAAACATTTCCCCATCACACGGTATACCATCTTCTGGGTTTCTCATGCATGTTTTCGATGTAGGAAGATGCCCTTGATCCTGGAGATTTGGGACCCATGCGATGGGTACCACGCAGTATTACTTTAAAGGGTCTGCGTTTGCTCACCCAACCTCACCAAACCTCTCAGCCCCAAGAGTGTCCACCCTTATGTCTCATCCAGCTGTGGGTCTAGATATGGTCAATCCAGGTTGCATCACAGCCCCTGAACTCATTGTGTAAGAATTTCTATCTCTTTCACTGTCGTTGTTTCATGGGTTTTACAAAGTAATTTATTTTCATAATGGGGTTTAGCTGCTTTTCACGGCTGTGTTTATGCCGCTTTACACCCACTTGACACACTAACAGAGAGATATCAATACATAGGTTTTAAGATTATTACTAGTCAGATATATTCTTGTGCTGTGAATAGGGCGTGTTGAGTCCAGTTCTCTGAGCAAGGAGTAGGTCTTGTCTATTACATATTGGGTTTATGGAACGGTATCTGAGCTAATTTGATACCCTTGTTTTATGTATCACCCCACCTCACCTTTCCCGTTAAGCAGCCATAGTGTGTTTTCTGCATGTGTGACTCTGTTCTGTTTTGTAATTCAGTTCAAGTGTAATAGTTTTTACATTCCCTCTATAAGTGATACCTTATGAGAAGTGTCCTTTTCTGTGTGACTTATTTCTCTTAGAATCGTCGTACCTAAATCCACTCATCATGCTGCTACTAACCTTATGACATTGATTTCATGGCTGAGTGATATTCCATTGTACATAAGGACCACAACTTCTTTATCCATTTTTCTCTTTCCTGGGATATTTAAGGTGGAATGAAGTGGAGGTCCTTGTCAACAGAGCAGCCCTCAACTTTGGGGTGCTTGTGTCTTGCTGATTTTTCATTTTCCCAATTTATACCCCCATGAGTGGAAGTGCCCTATGCTCTCTAAGCTGTGTTTTTCAGATGTTTCAGGACACACCGTACACTTCTCCAGAGTGGCTGTTGGCAATTTACATCCCGCCCGTCAGTGTAGCAAGGCTCCCATTTCTCCATGGCCTGTCCTGCATTTCTGGTTTTGACACTTTTTTCAGCATGGCCCTTTTGACCGATGGGAAGCGAGACTTCTCTGTAGCGCTGATTTGCCTTTCCAGGTTGCTTGGTTGGCCAAAAAGGGCGTATGCGTTTTTTCCTGAATATATTCAGGAAAAAACGCATACGCCCTTTTTGGCCAAGGGCATCATTGTCAACGTTTTGCCGCTTTTCATGTGCTTTAAAGGCGATTCGTATCTACCTCCTGAAATCTGTTTCGTGCAATTCTGCCTTGATTTCAAATCCTCTTCTTTGCCTTCCCTCAATATATTTGTGGACGAGAGTTATCATTTATAACTCTGCAGGTTTGTGAATTGCAGTGCCCTGAACCTCCATTTTACAACTCGCTTTTTTGGGAGCTGGCCGCAAAAGCGCAGGATGGCTTCAGGCCCTGTTCTGGTTCCGGGGGGCAGGCTGAGCCTGTGGTTAATTCTTCTTCCTGATGGGAAAATAGAGTGACCTGTGCCTGTCCCAACACCAAGAGCTAGTCTCTCGTTGGTTCCCCGTCTTCCCGTTCATCCTCAGGACAAATTGCAACCTGTACGGAACAGGAGGTTAAAGGTGCTGATGCTCCAAGTAGGGAGATTGCTAGTAAAGCGGCTGGAATGGCGAACCCGGGCACAAGGAGATGAGAAATGAGGTGCGTTTTACAAACCTTTCCCCATCACACGGTGTACCATCTTCTGGGTTTCTCATGCATGTTTTCGATGTAGGAAGATGCCCTTGAAGCTGGAGATTTGGGACCCATGCGATGGGTACCACGCAGTATTACTTTAAAGGGTCTGCGTTTGCTCACCCAACCTCACCAAACCTCTCAGCCCCAAGAGTGTCCACCCTTATGTCTCATCCAGCTGTGGGTCTAGATATGGTCAATCCAGGTTGCATCACAGCCCCTGAACTCATTGTGTAAGAATTTCTATCTCTTTCACTGTCGTTGTTTCATGGGTTTTACAAAGTAATTTATTTTCATAATGGGGTTTAGCTGCTTTTCACGGCTGTGTTTATGCCGCTTTACACCCACTTGACACACTAACAGAGAGATATCAATACATAGGTTTTAAGATTATTACTAGTCAGATATATTCTTGTGCTGTGAATAGGGCGTGTTGAGTCCAGTTCTCTGAGCAAGGAGTAGGTCTTGTCTATTACATATTGGGTTTATGGAACGGTATCTGAGCTAATTTGATACCCTTGTTTTATGTATCACCCCACCTCACCTTTCCCGTTAAGCAGCCATAGTGTGTTTTCTGCATGTGTGACTCTGTTCTGTTTTGTAATTCAGTTCAAGTGTAATAGTTTTTACATTCCCTCTATAAGTGATACCTTATGAGAAGTGTCCTTTTCTGTGTGACTTATTTCTCTTAGAATCGTCGTACCTAAATCCACTCATCATGCTGCTACTAACCTTATGACATTGATTTCATGGCTGAGTGATATTCCATTGTACATAAGGACCACAACTTCTTTATCCATTTTTCTCTTTCCTGGGATATTTAAGGTGGAATGAAGTGGAGGTCCTTGTCAACAGAGCAGCCCTCAACTTTGGGGTGCTTGTGTCTTGCTGATTTTTCATTTTCCCAATTTATACCCCCATGAGTGGAAGTGCCCTATGCTCTCTAAGCTGTGTTTTTCAGATGTTTCAGGACACACCGTACACTTCTCCAGAGTGGCTGTTGGCAATTTACATCCCGCCCGTCAGTGTAGCAAGGCTCCCATTTCTCCATGGCCTGTCCTGCATTTCTGGTTTTGACACTTTTTTCAGCATGGCCCTTTTGACCGATGGGAAGCGAGACTTCTCTGTAGCGCTGATTTGCCTTTCCAGGTTGCTTGGTTGGCCAAAAAGGGCGTATGCGTTTTTTCCTGAATATATTCAGGAAAAAACGCATACGCCCTTTTTGGCCAAGGGCATCATTGTCAACGTTTTGCTGCTTTTCATGTGCTTTAAAGGCGATTCGTATCTACCTCCTGAAATCTGTTTCGTGCAATTCTGCCTTGATTTCAAATCCTCTTCTTTGCCTTCCCTCAATATATTTGTGGACGAGAGTTATCATTTATAACTTTGCAGGCTTGTGAATTGCAGTGCCCTGAACCTCCATTTTACAACTCGCTTTTTTGGGACCTGGCCGCAAAAGCGCAGGATGGCTTCAGGCCCTGTTCTGGTTCCGGGGGGCAGGCTGAGCCTGTGGTTAATTCTTCTTCCTGATGGGAAAATAGAGTGACCTGTGCCTGTCCCAACACCAAGAGCTAGTCTCTCGTTGGTTCCCCGTCTTCCCGTTCATCCTCAGGACAAATTGCAACCTGTACGGAACAGGAGGTTAAAGGTGCTGATGCTCCAAGTAGGGAGATTGCTAGTAAAGCGGCTGGAATGGCGAACCCGGGCACAAGGAGATGAGAAATGAGGTGCGTTTTACAAACCTTTCCCCATCACACGGTGTACCATCTTCTGGGTTTCTCATGCATGTTTTCGATGTAGGAAGATGCCCTTGAACCTGGAGATTTGGGACCCATGCGATGGGTACCACGCAGTATTACTTTAAAGGGTCTGCGTTTGCTCACCCAACCTCACCAAACCTCTCAGCCCCAAGAGTGTCCACCCTTATGTCTCATCCAGCTGTGGGTCTAGATATGGTCAATCCAGGTTGCATCACAGCCCCTGAATGCATTGTGTAAGAATTTCTCTCTCTTTCACTGTCTTTGTTTCATGGGTTTTTCAAAGTAATTTATTTTCATAATGGGGTTTAGCTGCTTTTCACGGCTGTGTTTATGCCGCTTTACACCCACTTGACACACAAACCGAAAGATATCAATACATAGGTTTTACGATTATTACTAGTCAGATATATTCTTGTGCGGTGAATAGGGTGTGTTGAGTCTAGTTCTCTGAGCAAGGAGTAGGTCTTGTCTATTACATATTGGGTTTATGGAAAGGTATCTGAGCTAATTTGATACCCTTGTTTTATGTATCACCCAACCTCACCTTTCCCGTTAAGCAGCCATAGTGTGTTTTCTGCATGTGTGACTCTGTTCTGTTTTATAATTCAGTTCAAGTGTAACGGTTTTTACATTCCCTCTATAAGTGATACCTTATGAGAAGTGTCCTTTTCTGTGTGACTTATTTCTCTTAGAATCGTCGTACCTAAATCCACTCATCATGCTGCTACTAGCCTTATGACATTGATTTCATGGCTGAGTGATATTCCATTGTACATAAGGACCACAACTTCTTTATCCATGTTTCTCTTTCCTGGGATATTTAAGGTGGAATGAAGTGGAGGTCCTTGTCAACAGAGCAGCCCTCAACTTTGGGGTGCTTGTGTCTTGCTGATTTTTCATTTTCCCAATTTATACCCCCATGAGTGGAAGTGCCCTATGCTCTCTAAGCTGTGTTTTTCAGATGTTTCAGGACACACCGTACACTTCTCCAGAGTGGCTGTTGCCAATTTACATCCCGCCCGTCAGTGTAGCAAGGCTCCCATTTCTCCATGGCCTGTCCTGCATTTCTGGTTTTGACACTTTTTTCAGCATGGCCCTTTTAACTGATGGGAAGCGAGACTTCTCTGTAGCGCTGATTTGCCTTTCCAGGTTGGTTGGTTGGCCAAAAAGGGCGTATGCGTTTTTTCCTGAATATATTCAGGAAAAAACGCATACGCCCTTTTTGGCCAAGGGCATCATTGTCAACGTTTTGCCGCTTTTCATGTGCTTTAAAGGCGATTCGTATCTACCTCCTGAAATCTGTTTCGTGCAATTCTGCCTTGATTTCAAATCCTCTTCTTTGCCTTCCCTCAATATATTGGTGGACGAGAGTTATCATTTATAACTCTGCAGGTTTGTGAATTGCAGTGCCCTGAACCTCCATTCTACAACTCGCTTTTTTGGGAGCTGGCCGCAAAAGCGCAGGATGGCTTCAGGCCCTGTTCTGGTTCTGGGGGGCAGGCTGAGCCTGTGGTTAATTCTTCTTCCTGATGGGAAAATAGAGTGACCTGTGCCTGTCCCAACACCAAGAGCTAGTCTCTCGTTGGTTCCCCGTCTTCCCGTTCATCCTCAGGACAAATTGCAACCTGTACGGAACAGGAGGTTAAAGGTGCTGATGCTCCAAGTAGGGAGATTGCTAGTAAAGTGGCTGGAATGGCGAACCCGGGCACAAGGAGATGAGAAATGAGGTGCGTTTTAGAAACATTTCCCCATCACACGGTATACCAACTTCTGGGTTTCTCATGCATGTTTTCGATGTAGGAAGATGCCCTTGATCCTGGAGATTTGGGACCCATGCGATGGGTACCACGCAGTATTACTTTAAAGGGTCTGCGTTTGCTCACCCAACCTCACCAAACCTCTCAGCCCCAAGAGTGTCCACCCTTATGTCTCATCCAGCTGTGGGTCTAGATATGGTCAATCCAGGTTGCATCACAGCCCCTGAACTCATTGTGTAAGAATTTCTATCTCTTTCACTGTCGTTGTTTCATGGGTTTTACAAACTAATTTATTTTCATAATGGGGTTTAGCTGCTTTTCACGGCTGTGTTTATGCCGCTTTACACCCACTTGACACACTAACAGAGAGATATCAATACATAGGTTTTAAGATTATTACTAGTCAGATATATTCTTGTGCGGTGAATAGGGCGTGTTGAGTCCAGTTCTCTGAGCAAGGAGTAGGTCTTGTCTATTACATATTGGGTTTATGGAACGGTATCTGAGCTAATTTGATACCCTTGTTTTATGTATCACCCCACCTCACCTTTCCCGTTAAGCAGCCATAGTGTGTTTTCTGCATGTGTGACTCTGTTCTGTTTTGTAATTCAGTTCAAGTGTAATAGTTTTTACATTCCCTCTATAAGTGATACCTTATGAGAAGTGTCCTTTTCTGTGTGACTTATTTCTCTTAGAATCGTCGTACCTAAATCCACTCATCATGCTGCTACTAACCTTATGACATTGATTTCATGGCTGAGTGATATTCCATTGTACATAAGGACCACAACTTCTTTATCCATTTTTCTCTTTCCTGGGATATTTAAGGTGGAATGAAGTGGAGGTCCTTGTCAACAGAGCAGCCCTCAACTTTGGGGTGCTTGTGTCTTGCTGATTTTTCATTTTCCCAATTTATACCCCCATGAGTGGAAGTGCCCTATGCTCTCTAAGCTGTGTTTTTCAGATGTTTCAGGACACACCGTACACTTCTCCAGAGTGGCTGTTGGCAATTTACATCCCGCCCGTCAGTGTAGCAAGGCTCCCATTTCTCCATGGCCTGTCCTGCATTTCTGGTTTTGACACTTTTTTCAGCATGGCCCTTTTGACCGATGGGAAGCGAGACTTCTCTGTAGCGCTGATTTGCCTTTCCAGGTTGCTTGGTTGGCCAAAAAGGGCGTATGCGTTTTTTCCTGAATATATTCAGGAAAAAACGCATACGCCCTTTTTGGCCAAGGGCATCATTGTCAACGTTTTGCCGCTTTTCATGTGCTTTAAAGGCGATTCGTATCTACCTCCTGAAATCTGTTTCGTGCAATTCTGCCTTGATTTCAAATCCTCTTCTTTGCCTTCCCTCAATATATTTGTGGACGAGAGTTATCATTTATAACTCTGCAGGTTTGTGAATTGCAGTGCCCTGAACCTCCATTTTACAACTCGCTTTTTTGGGAGCTGGCCGCAAAAGCGCAGGATGGCTTCAGGCCCTGTTCTGGTTCCGGGGGGCAGGCTGAGCCTGTGGTTAATTCTTCTTCCTGATGGGAAAATAGAGTGACCTGTGCCTGTCCCAACACCAAGAGCTAGTCTCTCGTTGGTTCCCCGTCTTCCCGTTCATCCTCAGGACAAATTGCAACCTGTACGGAACAGGAGGTTAAAGGTGCTGATGCTCCAAGTAGGGAGATTGCTAGTAAAGTGGCTGGAATGGCGAACCCGGGCACAAGGAGATGAGAAATGAGGTGCGTTTTAGAAACCTTTCCCCATCACACGGTGTACCATCTTCTGGGTTTCTCATGCATGTTTTCGATGTAGGAAGATGCCCTTGAACCTGGAGATTTGGGACCCATGCGATGGGTACCACGCAGTATTACTTTAAAGGGTCTGCGTTTGCTCACCCAACCTCACCAAACCTCTCAGCCCCAAGAGTGTCCACCCTTATGTCTCATCCAGCTGTGGGTCTAGATATGGTCAATCCAGGTTGCATCACAGCCCCTGAACTCATTGTGTAAGAATTTCTATCTCTTTCACTGTCGTTGTTTCATGGGTTTTACAAAGTAATTTATTTTCATAATGGGGTTTAGCTGCTTTTCACGGCTGTGTTTATGCCGCTTTACACCCACTTGACACACTAACAGAGAGATATCAATACATAGGTTTTAAGATTATTACTAGTCATATATTCTTGTGCGGTGAATAGGGCGTGTTGAGTCCAGTTCTCTGAGCAAGGAGTAGGTCTTGTCTATTACATATTGGGTTTATGGAAAGGTATCTGAGCTAATTTGATACCCTTGTTTTATGTATCACCCCACCTCACCTTTCCCGTTAAGCAGCCATAGTGTGTTTTCTGCATGTGTGACTCTGTTCTGTTTTGTAATTCAGTTCAAGTGTAACGGTTTTTACATTCCCTCTATAAGTGATACCTTATGAGAAGTGTCCTTTTCTGTGTGACTTATTTCTCTTAGAATCGTCGTACCTAAATCCACTCATCATGCTGCTACTAACCTTATGACATTGATTTCATGGCTGAGTGATATTCCATTGTACATAAGGACCACAACTTCTTTATCCATTTTTCTCTTTCCTGGGATATTTAAGGTGGAATGAAGTGGAGGTCCTTGTCAACAGAGCAGCCCTCAACTTTGGGGTGCTTGTGTCTTGCTGATTTTTCATTTTCCCAATTTATACCCCCATGAGTGGAAGTGCCCTATGCTCTCTAAGCTGTGTTTTTCAGATGTTTCAGGACACACCGTACACTTCTCCAGAGTGGCTGTTGGCAATTTACATCCCGCCCATCAGTGTAGCAAGGCTCCCATTTCTCCATGGCCTGTCCTGCATTTCTGGTTTTGACACTTTTTTCAGCATGGCCCTTTTGACCGATGGGAAGCGAGACTTCTCTGTAGCGCTGATTTGCCTTTCCAGGTTGCTTGGTTGGCCAAAAAGGGCGTATGCGTTTTTTCCTGAATATATTCAGGAAAAAACGCATACGCCCTTTTTGGCCAAGGGCATCATTGTCAACGTTTTGCCGCTTTTCATGTGCTTTAAAGGCGATTCGTATCTACCTCCTGAAATCTGTTTCGTGCAATTCTGCCTTGATTTCAAATCCTCTTCTTTGCCTTCCCTCAATATATTTGTGGACGAGAGTTATCATTTATAACTCTGCAGGTTTGTGAATTGCAGTGCCCTGAACCTCCATTTTACAACTCGCTTTTTTGGGAGCTGGCCGCAAAAGCGCAGGATGGCTTCAGGCCCTGTTCTGGTTCCGGGGGGCAGGCTGAGCCTGTGGTTAATTCTTCTTCCTGATGGGAAAATAGAGTGACCTGTGCCTGTCCCAACACCAAGAGCTAGTCTCTCGTTGGTTCCCCGTCTTCCCGTTCATCCTCAGGACAAATTGCAACCTGTACGGAACAGGAGGTTAAAGGTGCTGATGCTCCAAGTAGGGAGATTGCTAGTAAAGTGGCTGGAATGGCGAACCCGGGCACAAGGAGATGAGAAATGAGGTGCGTTTTAGAAACCTTTCCCCATCACACGGTGTACCATCTTCTGGGTTTCTCATGCATGTTTTCGATGTAGGAAGATGCCCTTGAAGCTGGAGATTTGGGACCCATGCGATGGGTACCACGCAGTATTACTTTAAAGGGTCTGTGTTTGCTCACCCAACCTCACCAAACCTCTCAGCCCCAAGAGTGTCCACCCTTATGTCTCATCCAGCTGTGGGTCTAGATATGGTCAATCCAGGTTGCATCACAGCCCCTGAACTCATTGTGTAAGAATTTCTATCTCTTTCACTGTCGTTGTTTCATGGGTTTTACAAAGTAATTTATTTTCATAATGGGGTTTAGCTGCTTTTCACGGCTGTGTTTATGCCGCTTTACACCCACTTGACACACTAACAGAGAGATATCAATACATAGGTTTCAAGATTATTACTAGTCAGATATATTCTTGTGCGGTGAATAGGGCGTGTTGAGTCCAGTTCTCTGAGCAAGGAGTAGGTCTTGTCTACTACATATTGGGTTTATGGAATGGTATCTGAGCTAATTTGATACCCTTGTTTTATGTATCACCCCACCTCACCTTTCCCGTTAAGCAGCCATAGTGTGTTTTCTGCATGTGTGACTCTGTTCTGTTTTGTAATTCAGTTCAAGTGTAACGGTTTTTACATTCCCTCTATAAGTGATACCTTATGAGAAGTGTCCTTTTCTGTGTGACTTATTTCTCTTAGAATCGTCGTACCTAAATCCACTCATCATGCTGCTACTAACCTTATGACATTGATTTCATGGCTGAGTGATATTCCATTGTACATAAGGACCACAACTTCTTTATCCATTTTTCTCTTTCCTGGGATATTTAAGGTGGAATGAAGTGGAGGTCCTTGTCAACAGAGCAGCCCTCAACTTTGGGGTGCTTGTGTCTTGCTGATTTTTCATTTTCCCAATTTATACCCCCATGAGTGGAAGTGCCCTATGCTCTCTAAGCTGTGTTTTTCAGATGTTTCAGGACACACCGTACACTTCTCCAGAGTGGCTGTTGGCAATTTACATCCCGCCCATCAGTGTAGCAAGGCTCCCATTTCTCCATGGCCTGTCCTGCATTTCTGGTTTTGACACTTTTTTCAGCATGGCCCTTTTGACCGATGGGAAGCGAGACTTCTCTGTAGCGCTGATTTGCCTTTCCAGGTTGCTTGGTTGGCCAAAAAGGGCGTATGCGTTTTTTCCTGAATATATTCAGGAAAAAACGCATACGCCCTTTTTGGCCAAGGGCATCATTGTCAACGTTTTGCCGCTTTTCATGTGCTTTAAAGGCGATTCGTATCTACCTCCTGAAATCTGTTTCGTGCAATTCTGCCTTGATTTCAAATCCTCTTCTTTGCCTTCCCTCAATATATTTGTGGACGAGAGTTATCATTTATAACTCTGCAGGTTTGTGAATTGCAGTGCCCTGAACCTCCATTTTACAACTCGCTTTTTTGGGAGCTGGCCGCAAAAGCGCAGGATGGCTTCAGGCCCTGTTCTGGTTCCGGGGGGCAGGCTGAGCCTGTGGTTAATTCTTCTTCCTGATGGGAAAATAGAGTGACCTGTGCCTGTCCCAACACCAAGAGCTAGTCTCTCGTTGGTTCCCCGTCTTCCCGTTCATCCTCAGGACAAATTGCAACCTGTACGGAACAGGAGGTTAAAGGTGCTGATGCTCCAAGTAGGGAGATTGCTAGTAAAGTGGCTGGAATGGCGAACCCGGGCACAAGGAGATGAGAAATGAGGTGCGTTTTAGAAACCTTTCCCCATCACACGGTGTACCATCTTCTGGGTTTCTCATGCATGTTTTCGATGTAGGAAGATGCCCTTGAAGCTGGAGATTTGGGACCCATGCGATGGGTACCACGCAGTATTACTTTAAAGGGTCTGTGTTTGCTCACCCAACCTCACCAAACCTCTCAGCCCCAAGAGTGTCCACCCTTATGTCTCATCCAGCTGTGGGTCTAGATATGGTCAATCCAGGTTGCATCACAGCCCCTGAACTCATTGTGTAAGAATTTCTATCTCTTTCACTGTCGTTGTTTCATGGGTTTTACAAAGTAATTTATTTTCATAATGGGGTTTAGCTGCTTTTCACGGCTGTGTTTATGCCGCTTTACACCCACTTGACACACTAACAGAGAGATATCAATACATAGGTTTCAAGATTATTACTAGTCAGATATATTCTTGTGCGGTGAATAGGGCGTGTTGAGTCCAGTTCTCTGAGCAAGGAGTAGGTCTTGTCTACTACATATTGGGTTTATGGAACGGTATCTGAGCTAATTTGATACCCTTGTTTTATGTATCACCCCACCTCACCTTTCCCGTTAAGCAGCCATAGTGTGTTTTCTGCATGTGTGACTCTGTTCTGTTTTGTAATTCAGTTCAAGTGTAACGGTTTTTACATTCCCTCTATAAGTGATACCTTATGAGAAGTGTCCTTTTCTGTGTGACTTATTTCACTTAGAATCGTCGTACCTAAATCTACTCATCATGCTGCTACTAACCTTATGACATTGATTTCATGGCTGAGTGATATTCCATTGTACATAAGGACCACAACTTCTTTATCCATTTTTCTCTTTCCTGGGATATTTAAGGTGGAATGAAGTGGAGGTCCTTGTCAACAGAGCAGCCCTCAACTTTGGGGTGCTTGTGTCTTGCTGATTTTTCATTTTCCCAATATATACCCCCATGAGTGGAAGTGCCCTATGCTCTCTAAGCTGTGTTTTTCAGATGTTTCAGGACACACCGTACACTTCTCCAGAGTGGCTGTTGGCAATTTACATCCCGCCCATCAGTGTAGCAAGGCTCCCATTTCTCCATGGCCTGTCCTGCATTTCTGGTTTTGACACTTTTTTCAGCATGGCCCTTTTGACTGATGGGAAGCGAGACTTCTCTGTAGCGCTGATTTGCCTTTCCAGGTTGGTTGGTTGGCCAAAAAGGGCGTATGCGTTTTTTCCTGAATATATTCAGGAAAAAACGCATACGCCCTTTTTGGCCAAGGGCATCATTGTCAACGTTTTGCCGCTTTTCATGTGCTTTAAAGGCGATTCGTATCTACCTCCTGAAATCTGTTTCGTGCAATTCTGCCTTGATTTCAAATCCTCTTCTTTGCCTTCCCTCAATATATTTGTGGACGAGAGTTATCATTTATAACTCTGCAGGTTTGTGAATTGCAGTGCCCTGAACCTCCATTCTACAACTCGCTTTTTTGGGAGCTGGCCGCAAAAGCGCAGGATGGCTTCAGGCCCTGTTCTGGTTCCGGGGGGCAGGCTGAGCCTGTGGTTAATTCTTCTTCCTGATGGGAAAATAGAGTGACCTGTGCCTGTCCCAACACCAAGAGCTAGTCTCTCGTTGGTTCCCCGTCTTCCCGTTCATCCTCAGGACAAATTGCAACCTGTACGGAACAGGAGGTTAAAGGTGCTGATGCTCCAAGTAGGGAGATTGCTAGTAAAGTGGCTGGAATGGCGAACCCGGGCACAAGGAGATGAGAAATGAGGTGCGTTTTAGAAACCTTTCCCCATCACACGGTGTACCATCTTCTGGGTTTCTCATGCATGTTTTCGATGTAGGAAGATGCCCTTGAAGCTGGAGATTTGGGACCCATGCGATGGGTACCACGCAGTATTACTTTAAAGGGTCTGTGTTTGCTCACCCAACCTCACCAAACCTCTCAGCCCCAAGAGTGTCCACCCTTATGTCTCATCCAGCTGTGGGTCTAGATATGGTCAATCCAGGTTGCATCACAGCCCCTGAACTCATTGTGTAAGAATTTCTATCTCTTTCACTGTCGTTGTTTCATGGGTTTTACAAAGTAATTTATTTTCATAATGGGGTTTAGCTGCTTTTCACGGCTGTGTTTATGCCGCTTTACACCCACTTGACACACTAACAGAGAGATATCAATACATAGGTTTCAAGATTATTACTAGTCAGATATATTCTTGTGCGGTGAATAGGGCGTGTTGAGTCCAGTTCTCTGAGCAAGGAGTAGGTCTTGTCTACTACATATTGGGTTTATGGAACGGTATCTGAGCTAATTTGATACCCTTGTTTTATGTATCACCCCACCTCACCTTTCCCGTTAAGCAGCCATAGTGTGTTTTCTGCATGTGTGACTCTGTTCTGTTTTGTAATTCAGTTCAAGTGTAACGGTTTTTACATTCCCTCTATAAGTGATACCTTATGAGAAGTGTCCTTTTCTGTGTGACTTATTTCACTTAGAATCGTCGTACCTAAATCTACTCATCATGCTGCTACTAACCTTATGACATTGATTTCATGGCTGAGTGATATTCCATTGTACATAAGGACCACAACTTCTTTATCCATTTTTCTCTTTCCTGGGATATTTAAGGTGGAATGAAGTGGAGGTCCTTGTCAACAGAGCAGCCCTCAACTTTGGGGTGCTTGTGTCTTGCTGATTTTTCATTTTCCCAATATATACCCCCATGAGTGGAAGTGCCCTATGCTCTCTAAGCTGTGTTTTTCAGATGTTTCAGGACACACCGTACACTTCTCCAGAGTGGCTGTTGGCAATTTACATCCCGCCCATCAGTGTAGCAAGGCTCCCATTTCTCCATGGCCTGTCCTGCATTTCTGGTTTTGACACTTTTTTCAGCATGGCCCTTTTGACCGATGGGAAGCGAGACTTCTCCGTAGCGCTGATTTGCCTTTCCAGGTTGGTTGGTTGGCCAAAAAGGGCGTATGCGTTTTTTCCTGAATATATTCAGGAAAAAACGCATACGCCCTTTTTGGCCAAGGGCATCATTGTCAACGTTTTGCCGCTTTTCATGTGCTTTAAAGGCGATTCGTATCTACCTCCTGAAATCTGTTTCGTGCAATTCTGCCTTGATTTCAAATCCTCTTCTTTGCCTTCCCTCAATATATTGGTGGACGAGAGTTATCATTTATAACTCTGCAGGTTTGTGAATTGCAGTGCCCTGAACCTCCATTCTACAACTCGCTTTTTTGGGAGCTGGCCGCAAAAGCGCAGGATGGCTTCAGGCCCTGTTCTGCTTCTGGGGGGCAGGCTGAGCCTGTGGTTAATTCTTCTTCCTGATGGGAAAATAGAGTGACCTGTGCCTGTCCCAACACCAAGAGCTAGTCTCTCGTTGGTTCCCCGTCTTCCCGTTCATCCTCAGGACAAATTGCAACCTGTATGGAACAGGAGGTTAAAGGTGCTGATGCTCCAAGTAGGGAGATTGCTAGTAAAGCGGCTGGAATGGCGAACCCGGGCACAAGGAGATGAGAAATGAGGTGCGTTTTAGAAACCTTTCCCCATCACACGGTGTACCATCTTCTGGGTTTCTCATGCATGTTTTCGATGTAGGAAGATGCCCTTGATCCTGGAGATTTGGGACCCATGCGATGGGTACCACGCAGTATTCCTTTAAAGGGTCTGCGTTTGCTCACCCAACCTCACCAAACCTCTCAGCCCCAAGAGTGTCCACCCTTATGTCTCATCCAGCTGTGGGTCTAGATATGGTCAATCCAGGTTGCATCACAGCCCCTGAACTCATTGTGTAAGAATTTCTATCTCTTTCACTGTCGTTGTTTCATGGGTTTTACAAAGTAATTTATTTTCATAATGGGGTTTAGCTGCTTTTCACGGCTGGGTTTATGCCGCTTTACACCCACTTGACACACTAACAGAGAGATATCAATACATAGGTTTTAAGATTATTACTAGTCAGATATATTCTTGTGCGGTGAATAGGGCGTGTTGAGTCCAGTTCTCTGAGCAAGGAGTAGGTCTTGTCTATTACATATTGGGTTTATGGAACGGTATCTGAGCTAATTTGATACCCTTGTTTTATGTATCACCCCACCTCACCTTTCCCGTTAAGCAGCCATAGTGTGTTTTCTGCATGTGTGACTCTGTTCTGTTTTGTAATTCAGTTCAAGTGTAATAGTTTTTACATTCCCTCTATAAGTGATACCTTATGAGAAGTGTCCTTTTCTGTGTGACTTATTTCTCTTAGAATCGTCGTACCTAAATCCACTCATCATGCTGCTACTAACCTTATGACATTGATTTCATGGCTGAGTGATATTCCATTGTACATAAGGACCACAACTTCTTTATCCATTTTTCTCTTTCCTGGGATATTTAAGGTGGAATGAAGTGGAGGTCCTTGTCAACAGAGCAGCCCTCAACTTTGGGGTGCTTGTGTCTTGCTGATTTTTCATTTTCCCAATTTATACCCCCATGAGTGGAAGTGCCCTATGCTCTCTAAGCTGTGTTTTTCAGATGTTTCAGGACACACCGTACACTTCTCCAGAGTGGCTGTTGGCAATTTACATCCCGCCCGTCAGTGTAGCAAGGCTCCCATTTCTCCATGGCCTGTCCTGCATTTCTGGTTTTGACACTTTTTTCAGCATGGCCTTTTTGACCGATGGGAAGCGAGACTTCTCTGTAGCGCTGATTTGCCTTTCCAGGTTGCTTGGTTGGCCAAAAAGGGCGTATGCGTTTTTTCCTGAATATAT
This sequence comes from Balaenoptera borealis, assembly GCF_965194805.1. Lineage (NCBI taxonomy): Eukaryota > Metazoa > Chordata > Mammalia > Artiodactyla > Balaenopteridae > Balaenoptera > Balaenoptera borealis. Next base: position 715,242 of record NW_028123977.1, on the reverse strand, counting down.
TCAGGAAAAAACGCTTACGCCCTTTTTGGCCAAGGGCATCATTGTCAACGTTTTGCCGCTTTTCATGTGCTTTAAAGGCGATTCGTATCTACCTCCTGAAATCTGTTTCGTGCAATTCTGCCTTGATTTCAAATCCTCTTCTTTGCCTTCCCTCAATATATTTGTGGACGAGAGTTATCATTTATAACTCTGCAGGTTTGTGAATTGCAGTGCCCTGAACCTCCATTTTACAACTCGCTTTTTTGGGAGCTGGCCGCAAAAGCGCAGGATGGCTTCAGGCCCTGTTCTTGTTCCGGGTGGCAGGCTGAGCCTGTGGTTAATTCTTCTTCCTGATGGGAAAATAGAGTGACCTGTGCCTGTCCCAACACCAAGAGCTAGTCTCTCGTTGGTTCCCCGTCTTCCCGTTCATCCTCAGGACAAATTGCAACCTGTACGGAACAGGAGGTTAAAGGTGCTGATGCTCCAAGTAGGGAGATTGCTAGTAAAGTGGCTGGAATGGCGAACCCGGGCACAAGGAGATGAGTAATGAGGTGCGTTTTAGAAACCTTTCCCCATCACACGGTGTACCATCTTCTGGGTTTCTCATGCATGTTTTCGATGTAGGAAGATGCCCTTGAAGCTGGAGATTTGGGACCCATGCGATGGGTACCACGCAGTATTACTTTAAAGGGTCTGCGTTTGCTCACCCAACCTCACCAAACCTCTCAGCCCCAAGAGTGTCCACCCTTATGTCTCATCCAGCTGTGGGTCTAGATATGGTCAATCCAGGTTGCATCACAGCCCATGAACGCATTGTGTAAGAATTTCTCTCTCTTTCACTGTCGTTGTTTCATGGGTTTTTCAAAGTAATTTATTTTCATAATGAGGTTTAGCTGCTTTTCACGGCTGTGTTTATGCCGCTTTACACCCACTTGACACACTAACAGAGAGATATCAATACATAGGTTTCAAGATTATTACTAGTCAGATATATTCTTGTGCGGTGAATAGGGCGTGTTGAGTCCAGTTCTCTGAGCAAGGAGTAGGTCTTGTCTACTACATATTGGGTTTATGGAACGGTATCTGAGCTAATTTGATACCCTTGTTTTATGTATCACCCCACCTCACCTTTCCCGTTAAGCAGCCATAGTGTGTTTTCTGCATGTGTGACTCTGTTCTGTTTTGTAATTCAGTTCAAGTGTAACGGTTTTTACATTCCCTCTATAAGTGATACCTTATGAGAAGTGTCCTTTTCTGTGTGACTTATTTCACTTAGAATCGTCGTACCTAAATCTACTCATCATGCTGCTACTAACCTTATGACATTGATTTCATGGCTGAGTGATATTCCATTGTACATAAGGACCACAACTTCTTTATCCATTTTTCTCTTTCCTGGGATATTTAAGGTGGAATGAAGTGGAGGTCCTTGTCAACAGAGCAGCCCTCAACTTTGGGGTGCTTGTGTCTTGCTGATTTTTCATTTTCCCAATTTATACCCCCATGAGTGGAAGTGCCCTATGCTCTCTAAGCTGTGTTTTTCAGATGTTTCAGGACACACCGTACACTTCTCCAGAGTGGCTGTTGGCAATTTACATCCCGCCCATCAGTGTAGCAAGGCTCCCATTTCTCCATGGCCTGTCCTGCATTTCTGGTTTTGACACTTTTTTCAGCATGGCCCTTTTGACCGATGGGAAGCGAGACTCCTCCGTAGCGCTGATTTGCCTTTCCAGGTTGGTTGGTTGGCCAAAAAGGGCGTATGCGTTTTTTCCTGAATATATTCAGGAAAAAACGCATACGCCCTTTTTGGCCAAGGGCATCATTGTCAACGTTTTGCCGCTTTTCATGTGCTTTAAAGGCGATTCGTATCTACCTCCTGAAATCTGTTTCGTGCAATTCTGCCTTGATTTCAAATCCTCTTCTTTGCCTTCCCTCAATATATTTGTGGACGAGAGTTATCATTTATAACTCTGCAGGTTTGTGAATTGCAGTGCCCTGAACCTCCATTTTACAACTCGCTTTTTTGGGAGCTGGCCGCAAAAGCTCAGGATGGCTTCAGGCCCTATTCTGGTTCCGGGGGGCAGGCTGAGCCTGTGGTTAATTCTTCTTTCTGATGGGAAAATAGAGTGACCTGTGCCTGTCCCAACACCAAGAGCTAGTCTCTCGTTGGTTCCCCGTCTTCCCGTTCATCCTCAGGACAAATTGCAACCTGTACGGAACAGGAGGTTAAAGGTGCTGATGCTCCAAGTAGGGAGATTGCTAGTAAAGTGGCTGGAATGGCGAACCCGGGCACAAGGAGATGAGAAATGAGGTGCGTTTTAGAAACCTTTCCCCATCACACGGTGTACCATCTTCTGGGTTTCTCATGCATGTTTTCGATGTAGGAAGAGGCCCTTGAACCTGGAGATTTGGGACCCATGCGATGGGTACCACGCAGTATTACTTTAAAGGGTCTGCGTTTGCTCACCCAACCTCACCAAACCTCTCAGCCCCAAGAGTGTCCACCCTTATGTCTCATCCAGCTGTGGGTCTAGATATGGTCAATCCAGGTTGCATCACAGCCCCTGAACTCATTGTGTAAGAATTTCTATCTCTTTCACTGTCGTTGTTTCATGGGTTTTACAAAGTAATTTATTTTCATAATGGGGTTTAGCTGCTTTTCACGGCTGTGTTTATGCCGCTTTACACCCACTTGACACACTAACAGAGAGATATCAATACATAGGTTTTAAGATTATTACTAGTCAGATATATTCTTGTGCGGTGAATAGGGCGTGTTGAGTCCAGTTCTCTGAGCAAGAAGTAGGTCTTGTCTATTACATATTGGGTTTATGGAAAGGTATCTGAGCTAATTTGATACCCTTGTTTTATGTATCACCCCACCTCACCTTTCCCGTTAAGCAGCCATAGTGTGTTTTCTGCATGTGTGACTCTGTTCTGTTTTGTAATTCAGTTCAAGTGTAACGGTTTTTACATTCCCTCTATAAGTGATACCTTATGAGAAGTGTCCTTTTCTGTGTGACTTATTTCTCTTAGAATCGTCGTACCTAAATCCACTCATCATGCTGCTACTAACCTTATGACATTGATTTCATGGCTGAGTGATATTCCATTGTACATAAGGACCACAACTTCTTTATCCATTTTTCTCTTTCCTGGGATATTTAAGGTGGAATGAAGTGGAGGTCCTTGTCAACAGAGCAGCCCTCAACTTTGGGGTGCTTGTGTCTTGCTGATTTTTCATTTTCCCAATTTATACCCCCATGAGTGGAAGTGCCCTATGCTCTCTAAGCTGTGTTTTTCAGATGTTTCAGGACACACCGTACACTTCTCCAGAGTGGCTGTTGGCAATTTACATCCCGCCCATCAGTGTAGCAAGGCTCCCATTTCTCCATGGCCTGTCCTGCATTTCTGGTTTTGACACTTTTTTCAGCATGGCCCTTTTGACCGATGGGAAGCGAGACTTCTCCGTAGCGCTGATTTGCCTTTCCAGGTTGCTTGGTTGGCCAAAAAGGGCGTATGCGTTTTTTCCTGAATATATTCAGGAAAAAACGCATACGCCCTTTTTGGCCAAGGGCATCATTGTCAACGTTTTGCCGCTTTTCATGTGCTTTAAAGGCGATTCGTATCTACCTCCTGAAATCTGTTTCGTGCAATTCTGCCTTGATTTCAAATCCTCTTCTTTGCCTTCCCTCAATATATTTGTGGACGAGAGTTATCATTTATAACTCTGCAGGTTTGTGAATTGCAGTGCCCTGAACCTCCATTTTACAACTCGCTTTTTTGGGAGCTGGCCGCAAAAGCGCAGGATGGCTTCAGGCCCTATTCTGGTTCCGGGGGGCAGGCTGAGCCTGTGGTTAATTCTTCTTTCTGATGGGAAATTAGAGTGACCTGTGCCTGTCCCAACACCAAGAGCTAGTCTCTCGTTGGTTCCCCGTCTTCCCGTTCATCCTCAGGACAAATTGCAACCTGTACGGAACAGGAGGTTAAAGGTGCTGATGCTCCAAGTAGGGAGATTGCTAGTAAAGTGGCTGGAATGGCGAACCCGGGCACAAGGAGATGAGAAATGAGGTGCGTTTTAGAAACCTTTCCCCATCACACGGTGTACCATCTTCTGGGTTTCTCATGCATGTTTTCGATGTAGGAAGAGGCCCTTGAACCTGGAGATTTGGGACCCATGCGATGGGTACCACGCAGTATTACTTTAAAGGGTCTGCGTTTGCTCACCCAACCTCACCAAACCTCTCAGCCCCAAGAGTGTCCACCCTTATGTCTCATCCAGCTGTGGGTCTAGATATGGTCAATCCAGGTTGCATCACAGCCCCTGAACTCATTGTGTAAGAATTTCTATCTCTTTCACTGTCGTTGTTTCATGGGTTTTACAAAGTAATTTATTTTCATAATGGGGTTTAGCTGCTTTTCACGGCTGTGTTTATGCCGCTTTACACCCACTTGACACACTAACAGAGAGATATCAATACATAGGTTTTAAGATTATTACTAGTCAGATATATTCTTGTGCGGTGAATAGGGCGTGTTGAGTCCAGTTCTCTGAGCAAGGAGTAGGTCTTGTCTATTACATATTGGGTTTATGGAAAGGTATCTGAGCTAATTTGATACCCTTGTTTTATGTATCACCCCACCTCACCTTTCCCGTTAAGCAGCCATAGTGTGTTTTCTGCATGTGTGACTCTGTTCTGTTTTGTAATTCAGTTCAAGTGTAACGGTTTTTACATTCCCTCTATAAGTGATACCTTATGAGAAGTGTCCTTTTCTGTGTGACTTATTTCTCTTAGAATCGTCGTACCTAAATCCACTCATCATGCTGCTACTAACCTTATGACATTGATTTCATGGCTGAGTGATATTCCATTGTACATAAGGACCACAACTTCTTTATCCATTTTTCTCTTTCCTGGGATATTTAAGGTGGAATGAAGTGGAGGTCCTTGTCAACAGAGCAGCCCTCAACTTTGGGGTGCTTGTGTCTTGCTGATTTTTCATTTTCCCAATTTATACCCCCATGAGTGGAAGTGCCCTATGCTCTCTAAGCTGTGTTTTTCAGATGTTTCAGGACACACCGTACACTTCTCCAGAGTGGCTGTTGGCAATTTACATCCCGCCCATCAGTGTAGCAAGGCTCCCATTTCTCCATGGCCTGTCCTGCATTTCTGGTTTTGACACTTTTTTCAGCATGGCCCTTTTGACCGATGGGAAGCGAGACTTCTCTGTAGCGCTGATTTGCCTTTCCAGGTTGCTTGGTTGGCCAAAAAGGGCGTATGCGTTTTTTCCTGAATATATTCAGGAAAAAACGCATACGCCCTTTTTGGCCAAGGGCATCATTGTCAACGTTTTGCCGCTTTTCATGTGCTTTAAAGGCGATTCGTATCTACCTCCTGAAATCTGTTTCGTGCAATTCTGCCTTGATTTCAAATCCTCTTCTTTGCCTTCCCTAAATATATTTGTGGACGAGAGTTATCATTTATAACTCTGCAGGTTTGTGAATTGCAGTGCCCTGAACCTCCATTTTACAACTCGCTTTTTTGGGAGCTGGCCGCAAAAGCGCAGGATGGCTTCAGGCCCTGTTCTGGTTCCGGGGGGCAGGCTGAGCCTGTGGTTAATTCTTCTTCCTGATGGGAAAATAGAGTGACCTGTGCCTGTCCCAACACCAAGAGCTAGTCTCTCGTTGGTTCCCCGTCTTCCCGTTCATCCTCAGGACAAATTGCAACCTGTACGGAACAGGAGGTTAAAGGTGCTGATGCTCCAAGTAGGGAGATTGCTAGTAAAGTGGCTGGAATGGCGAACCCGGGCACAAGGAGATGAGAAATGAGGTGCGTTTTAGAAACCTTTCCCCATCACACGGTGTACCATCTTCTGGGTTTCTCATGCATGTTTTCGATGTAGGAAGATGCCCTTGATCCTGGAGATTTGGGACCCATGCGATGGGTACCACGCAGTATTACTTTAAAGGGTCTGCGTTTGCTCACCCAACCTCACCAAACCTCTCAGCCCCAAGAGTGTCCACCCTTATGTCTCATCCAGCTGTGGGTCTAGATATGGTCAATCCAGGTTGCATCACAGCCCCTGAACTCATTGTGTAAGAATTTCTATCTCTTTCACTGTCGTTGTTTCATGGGTTTTACAAAGTAATTTATTTTCATAATGGGGTTTAGCTGCTTTTCACGGCTGGGTTTATGCCGCTTTACACCCACTTGACACACTAACAGAGAGATATCAATACATAGGTTTCAAGATTATTACTAGTCAGATATATTCTTGTGCGGTGAATAGGGCGTGTTGAGTCCAGTTCTCTGAGCAAGGAGTAGGTCTTGTCTACTACATATTGGGTTTATGGAACGGTATCTGAGCTAATTTGATACCCTTGTTTTATGTATCACCCCACCTCACCTTTCCCGTTAAGCAGCCATAGTGTGTTTTCTGCATGTGTGACTCTGTTCTGTTTTGTAATTCAGTTCAAGTGTAACGGTTTTTACATTCCCTCTATAAGTGATACCTTATGAGAAGTGTCCTTTTCTGTGTGACTTATTTCACTTAGAATCGTCGTACCTAAATCTACTCATCATGCTGCTACTAACCTTATGACATTGATTTCATGGCTGAGTGATATTCCATTGTACATAAGGACCACAACTTCTTTATCCATTTTTCTCTTTCCTGGGATATTTAAGGTGGAATGAAGTGGAGGTCCTTGTCAACAGAGCAGCCCTCAACTTTGGGGTGCTTGTGTCTTGCTGATTTTTCATTTTCCCAATATATACCCCCATGAGTGGAAGTGCCCTATGCTCTCTAAGCTGTGTTTTTCAGATGTTTCAGGACACACCGTACACTTCTCCAGAGTGGCTGTTGGCAATTTACATCCCGCCCATCAGTGTAGCAAGGCTCCCATTTCTCCATGGCCTGTCCTGCATTTCTGGTTTTGACACTTTTTTCAGCATGGCCCTTTTGACCGATGGGAAGCGAGACTTCTCCGTAGCCCTGATTTGCCTTTCCAGGTTGCTTGGTTGGCCAAAAAGGGCGTATGCGTTTTTTCCTGAATATATTCAGGAAAAAACGCATACGCCCTTTTTGGCCAAGGGCATCATTGTCAACGTTTTGCCGCTTTTCATGTGCTTTAAAGGCGATTCGTATCTACCTCCTGAAATCTGTTTCGTGCAATTCTGCCTTGATTTCAAATCCTCTTCTTTGCCTTCCCTCAATATATTTGTGGACGAGAGTTATCATTTATAACTCTGCAGGTTTGTGAATTGCAGTGCCCTGAACCTCCATTTTACAACTCGCTTTTTTGGGAGCTGGCCGCAAAAGCGCAGGATGGCTTCAGGCCCTATTCTGGTTCCGGGGGGCAGGCTGAGCCTGTGGTTAATTCTTCTTTCTGATGGGAAAATAGAGTGACCTGTGCCTGTCCCAACACCAAGAGCTAGTCTCTCGTTGGTTCCCCGTCTTCCCGTTCATCCTCAGGACAAATTGCAACCTGTACGGAACAGGAGGTTAAAGGTGCTGATGCTCCAAGTAGGGAGATTGCTAGTAAAGTGGCTGGAATGGCGAACCCGGGCACAAGGAGATGAGAAATGAGGTGCGTTTTAGAAACCTTTCCCCATCACACGGTGTACCATCTTCTGGGTTTCTCATGCATGTTTTCGATGTAGGAAGAGGCCCTTGAACCTGGAGATTTGGGACCCATGCGATGGGTACCACGCAGTATTACTTTAAAGGGTCTGCGTTTGCTCACCCAACCTCACCAAACCTCTCAGCCCCAAGAGTGTCCACCCTTATGTCTCATCCAGCTGTGGGTCTAGATATGGTCAATCCAGGTTGCATCACAGCCCCTGAACTCATTGTGTAAGAATTTCTATCTCTTTCACTGTCGTTGTTTCATGGGTTTTACAAAGTAATTTATTTTCATAATGGGGTTTAGCTGCTTTTCACGGCTGTGTTTATGCCGCTTTACACCCACTTGACACACTAACAGAGAGATATCAATACATAGGTTTTAAGATTATTACTAGTCAGATATATTCTTGTGCGGTGAATAGGGCGTGTTGAGTCCAGTTCTCTGAGCAAGGAGTAGGTCTTGTCTATTACATATTGGGTTTATGGAAAGGTATCTGAGCTAATTTGATACCCTTGTTTTATGTATCACCCCACCTCACCTTTCCCGTTAAGCAGCCATAGTGTGTTTTCTGCATGTGTGACTCTGTTCTGTTTTGTAATTCAGTTCAAGTGTAACGGTTTTTACATTCCCTCTATAAGTGATACCTTATGAGAAGTGTCCTTTTCTGTGTGACTTATTTCTCTTAGAATCGTCGTACCTAAATCCACTCATCATGCTGCTACTAACCTTATGACATTGATTTCATGGCTGAGTGATATTCCATTGTACATAAGGACCACAACTTCTTTATCCATTTTTCTCTTTCCTGGGATATTTAAGGTGGAATGAAGTGGAGGTCCTTGTCAACAGAGCAGCCCTCAACTTTGGGGTGCTTGTGTCTTGCTGATTTTTCATTTTCCCAATTTATACCCCCATGAGTGGAAGTGCCCTATGCTCTCTAAGCTGTGTTTTTCAGATGTTTCAGGACACACCGTACACTTCTCCAGAGTGGCTGTTGGCAATTTACATCCCGCCCATCAGTGTAGCAAGGCTCCCATTTCTCCATGGCCTGTCCTGCATTTCTGGTTTTGACACTTTTTTCAGCATGGCCCTTTTGACCGATGGGAAGCGAGACTTCTCTGTAGCGCTGATTTGCCTTTCCAGGTTGCTTGGTTGGCCAAAAAGGGCGTATGCGTTTTTTCCTGAATATATTCAGGAAAAAACGCATACGCCCTTTTTGGCCAAGGGCATCATTGTCAACGTTTTGCCGCTTTTCATGTGCTTTAAAGGCGATTCGTATCTACCTCCTGAAATCTGTTTCGTGCAATTCTGCCTTGATTTCAAATCCTCTTCTTTGCCTTCCCTCAATATATTTGTGGACGAGAGTTATCATTTATAACTCTGCAGGTTTGTGAATTGCAGTGCCCTGAACCTCCATTTTACAACTCGCTTTTTTGGGAGCTGGCCGCAAAAGCGCAGGATGGCTTCAGGCCCTGTTCTGGTTCCGGGGGGCAGGCTGAGCCTGTGGTTAATTCTTCTTCCTGATGGGAAAATAGAGTGACCTGTGCCTGTCCCAACACCAAGAGCTAGTCTCTCGTTGGTTCCCCGTCTTCCCGTTCATCCTCAGGACAAATTGCAACCTGTACGGAACAGGAGGTTAAAGGTGCTGATGCTCCAAGTAGGGAGATTGCTAGTAAAGTGGCTGGAATGGCGAACCCGGGCACAAGGAGATGAGAAATGAGGTGCGTTTTAGAAACCTTTCCCCATCACACGGTGTACCATCTTCTGGGTTTCTCATGCATGTTTTCGATGTAGGAAGATGCCCTTGAAGCTGGAGATTTGGGACCCATGCGATGGGTACCACGCAGTATTACTTTAAAGGGTCTGTGTTTGCTCACCCGACCTCACCAAACCTCTCAGCCCCAAGAGTGTCCACCCTTATGTCTCATCCAGCTGTGGGTCTAGATATGGTCAATCCAGGTTGCATCACAGCCCCTGAACTCATTGTGTAAGAATTTCTATCTCTTTCACTGTCGTTGTTTCATGGGTTTTACAAAGTAATTTATTTTCATAATGGGGTTTAGCTGCTTTTCACGGCTGTGTTTATGCCGCTTTACACCCACTTGACACACTAACAGAGAGATATCAATACATAGGTTTCAAGATTATTACTAGTCAGATATATTCTTGTGCGGTGAATAGGGCGTGTTGAGTCCAGTTCTCTGAGCAAGGAGTAGGTCTTGTCTACTACATATTGGGTTTATGGAACGGTATCTGAGCTAATTTGATACCCTTGTTTTATGTATCACCCCACCTCACCTTTCCCGTTAAGCAGCCATAGTGTGTTTTCTGCATGTGTGACTCTGTTCTGTTTTGTAATTCAGTTCAAGTGTAACGGTTTTTACATTCCCTCTATAAGTGATACCTTATGAGAAGTGTCCTTTTCTGTGTGACTTATTTCACTTAGAATCGTCGTACCTAAATCTACTCATCATGCTGCTACTAACCTTATGACATTGATTTCATGGCTGAGTGATATTCCATTGTACATAAGGACCACAATTTCTTTATCCATTTTTCTCTTTCCTGGGATATTTAAGGTGGAATGAAGTGGAGGTCCTTGTCAACAGAGCAGCCCTAAACTTTGGGGTGCTTGTGTCTTGCTGATTTTTCATTTTCCCAATTTATACCCCCATGAGTGGAAGTGCCCTATGCTCTCTAAGCTGTGTTTTTCAGATGTTTCAGGACACACCGTACACTTCTCCAGAGTGGCTGTTGGCAATTTACATCCCGCCCGTCAGTGTAGCAAGGCTCCCATTTCTCCATGGCCTGTCCTGCATTTCTGGTTTTGACACTTTTTTCAGCATGGCCCTTTTGACTGATGGGAAGCGAGACTTCTCTGTAGCGCTGATTTGCCTTTCCAGGTTGGTTGGTTGGCCAAAAAGGGCGTATGCGTTTTTTCCTGAATATATTCAGGAAAAAACGCATACGCCCTTTTTGGCCAAGGGCATCATTGTCAACGTTTTGCCGCTTTTCATGTGCTTTAAAGGCGATTCGTATCTACCTCCTGAAATCTGTTTCGTGCAATTCTGCCTTGATTTCAAATCCTCTTCTTTGCCTTCCCTCAATATATTGGTGGACGAGAGTTATCATTTATAACTCTGCAGGTTTGTGAATTGCAGTGCCCTGAACCTCCATTCTACAACTCGCTTTTTTGGGAGCTGGCCGCAAAAGCGCAGGATGGCTTCAGGCCCTGTTCTGGTTCTGGGGGGCAGGCTGAGCCTGTGGTTAATTCTTCTTCCTGATGGGAAAATAGAGTGACCTGTGCCTGTCCCAACACCAAGAGCTAGTCTCTCGTTGGTTCCCCGTCTTCCCGTTCATCCTCAGGACAAATTGCAACCTGTATGGAACAGGAGGTTAAAGGTGCTGATGCTCCAAGTAGGGAGATTGCTAGTAAAGCGGCTGGAATGGCGAACCCGGGCACAAGGAGATGAGAAATGAGGTGCGTTTTAGAAACCTTTCCCCATCACACGGTATACCATCTTCTGGGTTTCTCATGCATGTTTTCGATGTAGGAAGATGCCCTTGATCCTGGAGATTTGGGACCCATGCGATGGGTACCACGCAGTATTACTTTAAAGGGTCTGCGTTTGCTCACCCAACCTCACCAAACCTCTCAGCCCCAAGAGTGTCCACCCTTATGTCTCATCCAGCTGTGGGTCTAGATATGGTCAATCCAGGTTGCATCACAGCCCCTGAACTCATTGTGTAAGAATTTCTATCTCTTTCACTGTCGTTGTTTCATGGGTTTTACAAAGTAATTTATTTTCATAATGGGGTTTAGCTGCTTTTCACGGCTGTGTTTATGCCGCTTTACACCCACTTGACACACTAACAGAGAGATATCAATACATAGGTTTTAAGATTATTACTAGTCAGATATATTCTTGTGCGGTGAATAGGGCGTGTTGAGTCCAGTTCTCTGAGCAAGGAGTAGGTCTTGTCTATTACATATTGGGTTTATGGAATGGTATCTGAGCTAATTTGATACCCTTGTTTTATGTATCACCCCACCTCACCTTTCCCGTTAAGCAGCCATAGTGTGTTTTCTGCATGTGTGACTCTGTTCTGTTTTGTAATTCAGTTCAAGTGTAATAGTTTTTACATTCCCTCTATAAGTGATACCTTATGAGAAGTGTCCTTTTCTGTGTGACTTATTTCTCTTAGAATCGTCGTACCTAAATCCACTCATCATGCTGCTACTAACCTTATGACATTGATTTCATGGCTGAGTGATATTCCATTGTACATAAGGACCACAACTTCTTTATCCATTTTTCTCTTTCCTGGGATATTTAAGGTGGAATGAAGTGGAGGTCCTTGTCAACAGAGCAGCCCTCAACTTTGGGGTGCTTGTGTCTTGCTGATTTTTCATTTTCCCAATTTATACCCCCATGAGTGGAAGTGCCCTATGCTCTCTAAGCTGTGTTTTTCAGATGTTTCAGGACACACCGTACACTTCTCCAGAGTGGCTGTTGGCAATTTACATCCCGCCCGTCAGTGTAGCAAGGCTCCCATTTCTCCATGGCCTGTCCTGCATTTCTGGTTTTGACACTTTTTTCAGCATGGCCCTTTTGACCGATGGGAAGCGAGACTTCTCTGTAGCGCTGATTTGCCTTTCCAGGTTGCTTGGTTGGCCAAAAAGGGCGTATGCGTTTTTTCCTGAATATATTCAGGAAAAAACGCATACGCCCTTTTTGGCCAAGGGCATCATTGTCAACGTTTTGCCGCTTTTCATGTGCTTTAAAGGCGATTCGTATCTACCTCCTGAAATCTGTTTCGTGCAATTCTGCCTTGATTTCAAATCCTCTTCTTTGCCTTCCCTCAATATATTTGTGGACGAGAGTTATCATTTATAACTCTGCAGGTTTGTGAATTGCAGTGCCCTGAACTTCCATTTTACAACTCGCTTTTTTGGGAGCTGGCCGCAAAAGCGCAGGATGGCTTCAGGCCCTGTTCTGGTTCCGGGGGGCAGGCTGAGCCTGTGGTTAATTCTTCTTCCTGATGGGAAAATAGAGTGACCTGTGCCTGTCCCAACACCAAGAGCTAGTCTCTCGTTGGTTCCCCGTCTTCCCGTTCATCCTCAGGACAAATTGCAACCTGTACGGAACAGGAGGTTAAAGGTGCTGATGCTCCAAGTAGGGAGATAGCTAGTAAAGTGGCTGGAATGGCGAACCCGGGCACAAGGAGATGAGTAATGAGGTGCGTTTTAGAAACCTTTCCCCATCACACGGTGTACCATCTTCTGGGTTTCTCATGCATGTTTTCGATGTAGGAAGATGCCCTTGAAGCTGGAGATTTGGGACCCATGCGATGGGTACCACGCAGTATTCCTTTAAAGGGTCTGCGTTTGCTCACCCAACCTCACCAAACCTCTCAGCCCCAAGAGTGTCCACCCTTATGTCTCATCCAGCTGTGGGTCTAGATATGGTCAATCCAGGTTGCATCACAGCCCATGAACGCATTGTGTAAGAATTTCTCTCTCTTTCACTGTCGTTGTTTCATGGGTTTTTCAAAGTAATTTATTTTCATAATGGGGTTTAGCTGCTTTTCACGGCTGTGTTTATGCCGCTTTACACCCACTTGACACACTAACAGAGAGATATCAATACATAGGTTTCAAGATTATTACTAGTCAGATATATTCTTGTGCGGTGAATAGGGCGTGTTGAGTCCAGTTCTCTGAGCAAGGAGTAGGTCTTGTCTACTACATATTGGGTTTATGGAACGGTATCTGAGCTAATTTGATACCCTTGTTTTATGTATCACCCCACCTCACCTTTCCCGTTAAGCAGCCATAGTGTGTTTTCTGCATGTGTGACTCTGTTCTGTTTTGTAATTCAGTTCAAGTGTAACGGTTTTTACATTCCCTCTATAAGTGATACCTTATGAGAAGTGTCCTTTTCTGTGTGACTTACTTCACTTAGAATCGTCGTACCTAAATCCACTCATCATGCTGCTACTAACCTTATGACATTGATTTCATGGCTGAGTGATATTCCATTGTACATAAGGACCACAACTTCTTTATCCATTTTTCTCTTTCCTGGGATATTTAAGGTGGAATGAAGTGGAGGTCCTTGTCAACAGAGCAGCCCTCAACTTTGGGGTGCTTGTGTCTTGCTGATTTTTCATTTTCCCAATATATACCCCCATGAGTGGAAGTGCCCTATGCTCTCTAAGCTGTGTTTTTCAGATGTTTCAGGACACACCGTACACTTCTCCAGAGTGGCTGTTGGCAATTTACATCCCGCCCATCAGTGTAGCAAGGCTCCCATTTCTCCATGGCCTGTCCTGCATTTCTGGTTTTGAAACTTTTTTCAGCATGGCCCTTTTGACCGATGGGAAGCGAGACTTCTCCGTAGCGCTGATTTGCCTTTCCAGGTTGCTTGGTTGGCCAAAAAGGGCGTATGCGTTTTTTCCTGAATATATTCAGGAAAAAACGCATACGCCCTTTTTGGCCAAGGGCATCATTGTCAACGTTTTGCCGCTTTTCATGTGCTTTAAAGGCGATTCGTATCTACCTCCTGAAATCTGTTTCGTGCAATTCTGCCTTGATTTCAAATCCTCTTCTTTGCCTTCCCTCAATATATTTGTGGACGAGAGTTATCATTTATAACTCTGCAGGTTTGTGAATTGCAGTGCCCTGAACCTCCATTTTACAACTCGCTTTTTTGGGAGCTGGCCGCAAAAGCGCAGGATGGCTTCAGGCCCTATTCTGGTTCCGGGGGGCAGGCTGAGCCTGTGGTTAATTCTTCTTCCTGATGGGAAAATAGAGTGACCTGTGCCTGTCCCAACACCAAGAGCTAGTCTCTCGTTGGTTCCCCGTCTTCCCGTTCATCCTCAGGACAAATTGCAACCTGTACGGAACAGGAGGTTAAAGGTGCTGATGCTCCAAGTAGGGAGATTGCTAGTAAAGTGGCTGGAATGGCGAACCCGGGCACAAGGAGATGAGAAATGAGGTGCGTTTTAGAAACCTTTCCCCATCACACGGTGTACCATCTTCTGGGTTTCTCATGCATGTTTTCGATGTAGGAAGATGCCCTTGAAGCTGGAGATTTGGGACCCATGCGATGGGTACCACGCAGTATTACTTTAAAGGGTCTGCGTTTGCTCACCCAACCTCACCAAACCTCTCAGCCCCAAGAGTGTCCACCCTTATGTCTCATCCAGCTGTGGGTCTAGATATGGTCAATCCAGGTTGCATCACAGCCCCTGAACTCATTGTGTAAGAATTTCTATCTCTTTCACTGTCGTTGTTTCATGGGTTTTACAAAGTAATTTATTTTCATAATGGGGTTTAGCTGCTTTTCACGGCTGTGTTTATGCCGCTTTACACCCACTTGACACACTAACAGAGAGATATCAATACATAGGTTTTAAGATTATTACTAGTCAGATATATTCTTGTGCGGTGAATAGGGCGTGTTGAGTCCAGTTCTCTGAGCAAGGAGTAGGTCTTGTCTATTACATATTGGGTTTATGGAAAGGTATCTGAGCTAATTTGATACCCTTGTTTTATGTATCACCCCACCTCACCTTTCCCGTTAAGCAGCCATAGTGTGTTTTCTGCATGTGTGACTCTGTTCTGTTTTGTAATTCAGTTCAAGTGTAACGGTTTTTACATTCCCTCTATAAGTGATACCTTATGAGAAGTGTCCTTTTCTGTGTGACTTATTTCTCTTAGAATCGTCGTACCTAAATCCACTCATCATGCTGCTACTAACCTTATGACATTGATTTCATGGCTGAGTGATATTCCATTGTACATAAGGACCACAACTTCTTTATCCATTTTTCTCTTTCCTGGGATATTTAAGGTGGAATGAAGTGGAGGTCCTTGTCAACAGAGCAGCCCTCAACTTTGGGGTGCTTGTGTCTTGCTGATTTTTCATTTTCCCAATTTATACCCCCATGAGTGGAAGTGCCCTATGCTCTCTAAGCTGTGTTTTTCAGATGTTTCAGGACACACCGTACACTTCTCCAGAGTGGCTGTTGGCAATTTACATCCCGCCCATCAGTGTAGCAAGGCTCCCATTTCTCCATGGCCTGTCCTGCATTTCTGGTTTTGACACTTTTTTCAGCATGGCCCTTTTGACCGATGGGAAGCGAGACTTCTCTGTAGCGCTGATTTGCCTTTCCAGGTTGCTTGGTTGGCCAAAAAGGGCGTATGCGTTTTTTCCTGAATATATTCAGGAAAAAACGCATACGCCCTTTTTGGCCAAGGGCATCATTGTCAACGTTTTGCCGCTTTTCATGTGCTTTAAAGGCGATTCGTATCTACCTCCTGAAATCTGTTTCGTGCAATTCTGCCTTGATTTCAAATCCTCTTCTTTGCCTTCCCTCAATATATTTGTGGACGAGAGTTATCATTTATAACTCTGCAGGTTTGTGAATTGCAGTGCCCTGAACCTCCATTTTACAACTCGCTTTTTTGGGAGCTGGCCGCAAAAGCGCAGGATGGCTTCAGGCCCTGTTCTGGTTCCGGGGGGCAGGCTGAGCCTGTGGTTAATTCTTCTTCCTGATGGGAAAATAGAGTGACCTGTGCCTGTCCCAACACCAAGAGCTAGTCTCTCGTTGGTTCCCCGTCTTC
The DNA here is from genome assembly GCF_965194805.1 of Balaenoptera borealis. Lineage (NCBI taxonomy): Eukaryota > Metazoa > Chordata > Mammalia > Artiodactyla > Balaenopteridae > Balaenoptera > Balaenoptera borealis. The sequence goes on along the minus strand of NW_028123977.1, from coordinate 699,001 downwards.
CCGTTCATCCTCAGGACAAATTGCAACCTGTACGGAACAGGAGGTTAAAGGTGCTGATGCTCCAAGTAGGGAGATTGCTAGTAAAGTGGCTGGAATGGCGAACCCGGGCACAAGGAGATGAGAAATGAGGTGCGTTTTAGAAACCTTTCCCCATCACACGGTGTACCATCTTCTGGGTTTCTCATGCATGTTTTCGATGTAGGAAGATGCCCTTGAAGCTGGAGATTTGGGACCCATGCGATGGGTACCACGCAGTATTACTTTAAAGGGTCTGTGTTTGCTCACCCAACCTCACCAAACCTCTCAGCCCCAAGAGTGTCCACCCTTATGTCTCATCCAGCTGTGGGTCTAGATATGGTCAATCCAGGTTGCATCACAGCCCCTGAACTCATTGTGTAAGAATTTCTATCTCTTTCACTGTCGTTGTTTCATGGGTTTTACAAAGTAATTTATTTTCATAATGGGGTTTAGCTGCTTTTCACGGCTGTGTTTATGCCGCTTTACACCCACTTGACACACTAACAGAGAGATATCAATACATAGGTTTCAAGATTATTACTAGTCAGATATATTCTTGTGCGGTGAATAGGGCGTGTTGAGTCCAGTTCTCTGAGCAAGGAGTAGGTCTTGTCTACTACATATTGGGTTTATGGAACGGTATCTGAGCTAATTTGATACCCTTGTTTTATGTATCACCCCACCTCACCTTTCCCGTTAAGCAGCCATAGTGTGTTTTCTGCATGTGTGACTCTGTTCTGTTTTGTAATTCAGTTCAAGTGTAACGGTTTTTACATTCCCTCTATAAGTGATACCTTATGAGAAGTGTCCTTTTCTGTGTGACTTATTTCACTTAGAATCGTCGTACCTAAATCTACTCATCATGCTGCTACTAACCTTATGACATTGATTTCATGGCTGAGTGATATTCCATTGTACATAAGGACCACAACTTCTTTATCCATTTTTCTCTTTCCTGGGATATTTAAGGTGGAATGAAGTGGAGGTCCTTGTCAACAGAGCAGCCCTCAACTTTGGGGTGCTTGTGTCTTGCTGATTTTTCATTTTCCCAATATATACCCCCATGAGTGGAAGTGCCCTATGCTCTCTAAGCTGTGTTTTTCAGATGTTTCAGGACACACCGTACACTTCTCCAGAGTGGCTGTTGGCAATTTACATCCCGCCCATCAGTGTAGCAAGGCTCCCATTTCTCCATGGCCTGTCCTGCATTTCTGGTTTTGACACTTTTTTCAGCATGGCCCTTTTGACCGATGGGAAGCGAGACTTCTCTGTAGCGCTGATTTGCCTTTCCAGGTTGCTTGGTTGGCCAAAAAGGGCGTATGCGTTTTTTCCTGAATATATTCAGGAAAAAACGCATACGCCCTTTTTGGCCAAGGGCATCATTGTCAACGTTTTGCCGCTTTTCATGTGCTTTAAAGGCGATTCGTATCTACCTCCTGAAATCTGTTTCGTGCAATTCTGCCTTGATTTCAAATCCTCTTCTTTGCCTTCCCTCAATATATTTGTGGACGAGAGTTATCATTTATAACTCTGCAGGTTTGTGAATTGCAGTGCCCTGAACCTCCATTCTACAACTCGCTTTTTTGGGAGCTGGCCGCAAAAGCGCAGGATGGCTTCAGGCCCTGTTCTGGTTCCGGGGGGCAGGCTGAGCCTGTGGTTAATTCTTCTTCCTGATGGGAAAATAGAGTGACCTGTGCCTGTCCCAACACCAAGAGCTAGTCTCTCGTTGGTTCCCCGTCTTCCCGTTCATCCTCAGGACAAATTGCAACCTGTACGGAACAGGAGGTTAAAGGTGCTGATGCTCCAAGTAGGGAGATTGCTAGTAAAGTGGCTGGAATGGCGAACCCGGGCACAAGGAGATGAGAAATGAGGTGCGTTTTAGAAACCTTTCCCCATCACACGGTGTACCATCTTCTGGGTTTCTCATGCATGTTTTCGATGTAGGAAGATGCCCTTGAAGCTGGAGATTTGGGACCCATGCGATGGGTACCACGCAGTATTACTTTAAAGGGTCTGTGTTTGCTCACCCAACCTCACCAAACCTCTCAGCCCCAAGAGTGTCCACCCTTATGTCTCATCCAGCTGTGGGTCTAGATATGGTCAATCCAGGTTGCATCACAGCCCCTGAACTCATTGTGTAAGAATTTCTATCTCTTTCACTGTCGTTGTTTCATGGGTTTTACAAAGTAATTTATTTTCATAATGGGGTTTAGCTGCTTTTCACGGCTGTGTTTATGCCGCTTTACACCCACTTGACACACTAACAGAGAGATATCAATACATAGGTTTTAAGATTATTACTAGTCAGATATATTCTTGTGCGGTGAATAGGGCGTGTTGAGTCCAGTTCTCTGAGCAAGGAGTAGGTCTTGTCTATTACATATTGGGTTTATGGAACGGTATCTGAGCTAATTTGATACCCTTGTTTTATGTATCACCCCACCTCACCTTTCCCGTTAAGCAGCCATAGTGTGTTTTCTGCATGTGTGACTCTGTTCTGTTTTGTAATTCCGTTCAAGTGTAACGGTTTTTACATTCCCTCTATAAGTGATACCTTATGAGAAGTGTCCTTTTCTGTGTGACTTATTTCTCTTAGAATCGTCGTACCTAAATCCACTCATCATGCTGCTACTAACCTTATGACATTGATTTCATGGCTGAGTGATATTCCATTGTACATAAGGACCACAACTTCTTTATCCATTTTTCTCTTTCCTGGGATATTTAAGGTGGAATGAAGTGGAGGTCCTTGTCAACAGAGCAGCCCTCAACTTTGGGGTGCTTGTGTCTTGCTGATTTTTCATTTTCCCAATTTATACCCCCATGAGTGGAAGTGCCCTATGCTCTCTAAGCTGTGTTTTTCAGATGTTTCAGGACACACCGTACACTTCTCCAGAGTGGCTGTTGGCAATTTACATCCCGCCCGTCAGTGTAGCAAGGCTCCCATTTCTCCATGGCCTGTCCTGCATTTCTGGTTTTGACACTTTTTTCAGCATGGCCCTTTTGACCGATGGGAAGCGAGACTTCTCTGTAGCGCTGATTTGCCTTTCCAGGTTGCTTGGTTGGCCAAAAAGGGCGTATGCGTTTTTTCCTGAATATATTCAGGAAAAAACGCATACGCCCTTTTTGGCCAAGGGCATCATTGTCAACGTTTTGCCGCTTTTCATGTGCTTTAAAGGCGATTCGTATCTACCTCCTGAAATCTGTTTCGTGCAATTCTGCCTTGATTTCAAATCCTCTTCTTTGCCTTCCCTCAATATATTTGTGGACGAGAGTTATCATTTATAACTCTGCAGGTTTGTGAATTGCAGTGCCCTGAACCTCCATTTTACAACTCGCTTTTTTGGGAGCTGGCCGCAAAAGCGCAGGATGGCTTCAGGCCCTGTTCTGGTTCCGGGGGGCAGGCTGAGCCTGTGGTTAATTCTTCTTCCTGATGGGAAAATAGAGTGACCTGTGCCTGTCCCAACACCAAGAGCTAGTCTCTCGTTGGTTCCCCGTCTTCCCGTTCATCCTCAGGACAAATTGCAACCTGTACGGAACAGGAGGTTAAAGGTGCTGATGCTCCAAGTAGGGAGATTGCTAGTAAAGTGGCTGGAATGGCGAACCCGGGCACAAGGAGATGAGAAATGAGGTGCGTTTTAGAAACCTTTCCCCATCACACGGTGTACCATCTTCTGGGTTTCTCATGCATGTTTTCGATGTAGGAAGATGCCCTTGAAGCTGGAGATTTGGGACCCATGCGATGGGTACCACGCAGTATTACTTTAAAGGGTCTGTGTTTGCTCACCCGACCTCACCAAACCTCTCAGCCCCAAGAGTGTCCACCCTTATGTCTCATCCAGCTGTGGGTCTAGATATGGTCAATCCAGGTTGCATCACAGCCCCTGAACTCATTGTGTAAGAATTTCTATCTCTTTCACTGTCGTTGTTTCATGGGTTTTACAAAGTAATTTATTTTCATAATGGGGTTTAGCTGCTTTTCACGGCTGTGTTTATGCCGCTTTACACCCACTTGACACACTAACAGAGAGATATCAATACATAGGTTTCAAGATTATTACTAGTCAGATATATTCTTGTGCGGTGAATAGGGCGTGTTGAGTCCAGTTCTCTGAGCAAGGAGTAGGTCTTGTCTACTACATATTGGGTTTATGGAACGGTATCTGAGCTAATTTGATACCCTTGTTTTATGTATCACCCCACCTCACCTTTCCCGTTAAGCAGCCATAGTGTGTTTTCTGCATGTGTGACTCTGTTCTGTTTTGTAATTCAGTTCAAGTGTAACGGTTTTTACATTCCCTCTATAAGTGATACCTTATGAGAAGTGTCCTTTTCTGTGTGACTTATTTCACTTAGAATCGTCGTACCTAAATCTACTCATCATGCTGCTACTAACCTTATGACATTGATTTCATGGCTGAGTGATATTCCATTGTACATAAGGACCACAATTTCTTTATCCATTTTTCTCTTTCCTGGGATATTTAAGGTGGAATGAAGTGGAGGTCCTTGTCAACAGAGCAGCCCTAAACTTTGGGGTGCTTGTGTCTTGCTGATTTTTCATTTTCCCAATTTATACCCCCATGAGTGGAAGTGCCCTATGCTCTCTAAGCTGTGTTTTTCAGATGTTTCAGGACACACCGTACACTTCTCCAGAGTGGCTGTTGGCAATTTACATCCCGCCCGTCAGTGTAGCAAGGCTCCCATTTCTCCATGGCCTGTCCTGCATTTCTGGTTTTGACACTTTTTTCAGCATGGCCCTTTTGACTGATGGGAAGCGAGACTTCTCTGTAGCGCTGATTTGCCTTTCCAGGTTGGTTGGTTGGCCAAAAAGGGCGTATGCGTTTTTTCCTGAATATATTCAGGAAAAAACGCATACGCCCTTTTTGGCCAAGGGCATCATTGTCAACGTTTTGCCGCTTTTCATGTGCTTTAAAGGCGATTCGTATCTACCTCCTGAAATCTGTTTCGTGCAATTCTGCCTTGATTTCAAATCCTCTTCTTTGCCTTCCCTCAATATATTGGTGGACGAGAGTTATCATTTATAACTCTGCAGGTTTGTGAATTGCAGTGCCCTGAACCTCCATTCTACAACTCGCTTTTTTGGGAGCTGGCCGCAAAAGCGCAGGATGGCTTCAGGCCCTGTTCTGGTTCTGGGGGGCAGGCTGAGCCTGTGGTTAATTCTTCTTCCTGATGGGAAAATAGAGTGACCTGTGCCTGTCCCAACACCAAGAGCTAGTCTCTCGTTGGTTCCCCGTCTTCCCGTTCATCCTCAGGACAAATTGCAACCTGTATGGAACAGGAGGTTAAAGGTGCTGATGCTCCAAGTAGGGAGATTGCTAGTAAAGCGGCTGGAATGGCGAACCCGGGCACAAGGAGATGAGAAATGAGGTGCGTTTTAGAAACCTTTCCCCATCACACGGTATACCATCTTCTGGGTTTCTCATGCATGTTTTCGATGTAGGAAGATGCCCTTGAAGCTGGAGATTTGGGACCCATGCGATGGGTACCACGCAGTATTACTTTAAAGGGTCTGCGTTTGCTCACCCAACCTCACCAAACCTCTCAGCCCCAAGAGTGTCCACCCTTATGTCTCATCCAGCTGTGGGTCTAGATATGGTCAATCCAGGTTGCATCACAGCCCCTGAACTCATTGTGTAAGAATTTCTATCTCTTTCACTGTCGTTGTTTCATGGGTTTTACAAAGTAATTTATTTTCATAATGGGGTTTAGCTGCTTTTCACGGCTGTGTTTATGCCGCTTTACACCCACTTGACACACTAACAGAGAGATATCAATACATAGGTTTTAAGATTATTACTAGTCAGATATATTCTTGTGCGGTGAATAGGGCGTGTTGAGTCCAGTTCTCTGAGCAAGGAGTAGGTCTTGTCTATTACATATTGGGTTTATGGAACGGTATCTGAGCTAATTTGATACCCTTGTTTTATGTATCACCCCACCTCACCTTTCCCGTTAAGCAGCCATAGTGTGTTTTCTGCATGTGTGACTCTGTTCTGTTTTGTAATTCAGTTCAAGTGTAATAGTTTTTACATTCCCTCTATAAGTGATACCTTATGAGAAGTGTCCTTTTCTGTGTGACTTATTTCTCTTAGAATCGTCGTACCTAAATCCACTCATCATGCTGCTACTAACCTTATGACATTGATTTCATGGCTGAGTGATATTCCATTGTACATAAGGACCACAACTTCTTTATCCATTTTTCTCTTTCCTGGGATATTTAAGGTGGAATGAAGTGGAGGTCCTTGTCAACAGAGCAGCCCTCAACTTTGGGGTGCTTGTGTCTTGCTGATTTTTCATTTTCCCAATTTATACCCCCATGAGTGGAAGTGCCCTATGCTCTCTAAGCTGTGTTTTTCAGATGTTTCAGGACACACCGTACACTTCTCCAGAGTGGCTGTTGGCAATTTACATCCCGCCCGTCAGTGTAGCAAGGCTCCCATTTCTCCATGGCCTGTCCTGCATTTCTGGTTTTGACACTTTTTTCAGCATGGCCCTTTTGACCGATGGGAAGCGAGACTTCTCTGTAGCGCTGATTTGCCTTTCCAGGTTGCTTGGTTGGCCAAAAAGGGCGTATGCGTTTTTTCCTGAATATATTCAGGAAAAAACGCATACGCCCTTTTTGGCCAAGGGCATCATTGTCAACGTTTTGCCGCTTTTCATGTGCTTTAAAGGCGATTCGTATCTACCTCCTGAAATCTGTTTTGTGCAATTCTGCCTTGATTTCAAATCCTCTTCTTTGCCTTCCCTCAATATATTTGTGGACGAGAGTTATCATTTATAACTCTGCAGGTTTGTGAATTGCAGTGCCCTGAACCTCCATTTTACAACTCGCTTTTTTGGGAGCTGGCCGCAAAAGCGCAGGATGGCTTCAGGCCCTGTTCTGGTTCCGGGGGGCAGGCTGAGCCTGTGGTTAATTCTTCTTCCTGATGGGAAAATAGAGTGACCTGTGCCTGTCCCAACACCAAGAGCTAGTCTCTCGTTGGTTCCCCGTCTTCCCGTTCATCCTCAGGACAAATTGCAACCTGTACGGAACAGGAGGTTAAAGGTGCTGATGCTCCAAGTAGGGAGATTGCTAGTAAAGTGGCTGGAATGGCGAACCCGGGCACAAGGAGATGAGTAATGAGGTGCGTTTTAGAAACCTTTCCCCATCACACGGTGTACCATCTTCTGGGTTTCTCATGCATGTTTTCGATGTAGGAAGATGCCCTTGAAGCTGGAGATTTGGGACCCATGCGATGGGTACCACGCAGTATTCCTTTAAAGGGTCTGCGTTTGCTCACCCAACCTCACCAAACCTCTCAGCCCCAAGAGTGTCCACCCTTATGTCTCATCCAGCTGTGGGTCTAGATATGGTCAATCCAGGTTGCATCACAGCCCATGAACGCATTGTGTAAGAATTTCTCTCTCTTTCACTGTCGTTGTTTCATGGGTTTTTCAAAGTAATTTATTTTCATAATGGGGTTTAGCTGCTTTTCACGGCTGTGTTTATGCCGCTTTACACCCACTTGACACACTAACAGAGAGATATCAATACATAGGTTTCAAGATTATTACTAGTCAGATATATTCTTGTGCGGTGAATAGGGCGTGTTGAGTCCAGTTCTCTGAGCAAGGAGTAGGTCTTGTCTACTACATATTGGGTTTATGGAACGGTATCTGAGCTAATTTGATACCCTTGTTTTATGTATCACCCCACCTCACCTTTCCCGTTAAGCAGCCATAGTGTGTTTTCTGCATGTGTGACTCTGTTCTGTTTTGTAATTCAGTTCAAGTGTAACGGTTTTTACATTCCCTCTATAAGTGATACCTTATGAGAAGTGTCCTTTTCTGTGTGACTTATTTCTCTTAGAATCGTCGTACCTAAATCCACTCATCATGCTGCTACTAACCTTATGACATTGATTTCATGGCTGAGTGATATTCCATTGTACATAAGGACCACAACTTCTTTATCCATTTTTCTCTTTCCTGGGATATTTAAGGTGGAATGAAGTGGAGGTCCTTGTCAACAGAGCAGCCCTCAACTTTGGGGTGCTTGTGTCTTGCTGATTTTTCATTTTCCCAATATATACCCCCATGAGTGGAAGTGCCCTATGCTCTCTAAGCTGTGTTTTTCAGATGTTTCAGGACACACCGTACACTTCTCCAGAGTGGCTGTTGGCAATTTACATCCCGCCCATCAGTGTAGCAAGGCTCCCATTTCTCCATGGCCTGTCCTGCATTTCTGGTTTTGAAACTTTTTTCAGCATGGCCCTTTTGACCGATGGGAAGCGAGACTTCTCCGTAGCGCTGATTTGCCTTTCCAGGTTGCTTGGTTGGCCAAAAAGGGCGTATGCGTTTTTTCCTGAATATATTCAGGAAAAAACGCATACGCCCTTTTTGGCCAAGGGCATCATTGTCAACGTTTTGCCGCTTTTCATGTGCTTTAAAGGCGATTCGTATCTACCTCCTGAAATCTGTTTCGTGCAATTCTGCCTTGATTTCAAATCCTCTTCTTTGCCTTCCCTCAATATATTTGTGGACGAGAGTTATCATTTATAACTCTGCAGGTTTGTGAATTGCAGTGCCCTGAACCTCCATTTTACAACTCGCTTTTTTGGGAGCTGGCCGCAAAATCGCAGGATGGCTTCAGGCCCTATTCTGGTTCCGGGGGGCAGGCTGAGCCTGTGGTTAATTCTTCTTCCTGATGGGAAAATAGAGTGACCTGTGCCTGTCCCAACACCAAGAGCTAGTCTCTCGATGGTTCCCCGTCTTCCCGTTCATCCTCAGGACAAATTGCAACCTGTACGGAACAGGAGGTTAAAGGTGCTGATGCTCCAAGTAGGGAGATTGCTAGTAAAGTGGCTGGAATGGCGAACCCGGGCACAAGGAGATGAGAAATGAGGTGCGTTTTAGAAACCTTTCCCCATCACACGGTGTACCATCTTCTGGGTTTCTCATGCATGTTTTCGATGTAGGAAGATGCCCTTGAACCTGGAGATTTGGGACCCATGCGATGGGTACCACGCAGTATTACTTTAAAGGGTCTGCGTTTGCTCACCCAACCTCACCAAACCTCTCAGCCCCAAGAGTGTCCACCCTTATGTCTCATCCAGCTGTGGGTCTAGATATGGTCAATCCAGGTTGCATCACAGCCCCTGAACTCATTGTGTAAGAATTTCTATCTCTTTCACTGTCGTTGTTTCATGGGTTTTACAAAGTAATTTATTTTCATAATGGGGTTTAGCTGCTTTTCACGGCTGTGTTTATGCCGCTTTACACCCACTTGACACACTAACAGAGAGATATCAATACATAGGTTTTAAGATTATTACTAGTCAGATATATTCTTGTGCGGTGAATAGGGCGTGTTGAGTCCAGTTCTCTGAGCAAGGAGTAGGTCTTGTCTATTACATATTGGGTTTATGGAAAGGTATCTGAGCTAATTTGATACCCTTGTTTTATGTATCACCCCACCTCACCTTTCCCGTTAAGCAGCCATAGTGTGTTTTCTGCATGTGTGACTCTGTTCTGTTTTGTAATTCAGTTCAAGTGTAACGGTTTTTACATTCCCTCTATAAGTGATTCCTTATGAGAAGTGTCCTTTTCTGTGTGACTTATTTCTCTTAGAATCGTCGTACCTAAATCCACTCATCATGCTGCTACTAACCTTATGACATTGATTTCATGGCTGAGTGATATTCCATTGTACATAAGGACCACAACTTCTTTATCCATTTTTCTCTTTCCTGGGATATTTAAGGTGGAATGAAGTGGAGGTCCTTGTCAACAGAGCAGCCCTCAACTTTGGGGTGCTTGTGTCTTGCTGATTTTTCATTTTCCCAATATATACCCCCATGAGTGGAAGTGCCCTATGCTCTCTAAGCTGTGTTTTTCAGATGTTTCAGGACACACCGTACACTTCTCCAGAGTGGCTGTTGGCAATTTACATCCCGCCCATCAGTGTAGCAAGGCTCCCATTTCTCCATGGCCTGTCCTGCATTTCTGGTTTTGAAACTTTTTTCAGCATGGCCCTTTTGACCGATGGGAAGCGAGACTTCTCCGTAGCGCTGATTTGCCTTTCCAGGTTGCTTGGTTGGCCAAAAAGGGCGTATGCGTTTTTTCCTGAATATATTCAGGAAAAAACGCATACGCCCTTTTTGGCCAAGGGCATCATTGTCAACGTTTTGCCGCTTTTCATGTGCTTTAAAGGCGATTCGTATCTACCTCCTGAAATCTGTTTCGTGCAATTCTGCCTTGATTTCAAATCCTCTTCTTTGCCTTCCCTCAATATATTTGTGGACGAGAGTTATCATTTATAACTCTGCAGGTTTGTGAATTGCAGTGCCCTGAACCTCCATTTTACAACTCGCTTTTTTGGGAGCTGGCCGCAAAATCGCAGGATGGCTTCAGGCCCTATTCTGGTTCCGGGGGGCAGGCTGAGCCTGTGGTTAATTCTTCTTCCTGATGGGAAAATAGAGTGACCTGTGCCTGTCCCAACACCAAGAGCTAGTCTCTCGATGGTTCCCCGTCTTCCCGTTCATCCTCAGGACAAATTGCAACCTGTACGGAACAGGAGGTTAAAGGTGCTGATGCTCCAAGTAGGGAGATTGCTAGTAAAGTGGCTGGAATGGCGAACCCGGGCACAAGGAGATGAGAAATGAGGTGCGTTTTAGAAACCTTTCCCCATCACACGGTGTACCATCTTCTGGGTTTCTCATGCATGTTTTCGATGTAGGAAGATGCCCTTGAACCTGGAGATTTGGGACCCATGCGATGGGTACCACGCAGTATTACTTTAAAGGGTCTGCGTTTGCTCACCCAACCTCACCAAACCTCTCAGCCCCAAGAGTGTCCACCCTTATGTCTCATCCAGCTGTGGGTCTAGATATGGTCAATCCAGGTTGCATCACAGCCCCTGAACTCATTGTGTAAGAATTTCTATCTCTTTCACTGTCGTTGTTTCATGGGTTTTACAAAGTAATTTATTTTCATAATGGGGTTTAGCTGCTTTTCACGGCTGTGTTTATGCCGCTTTACACCCACTTGACACACTAACAGAGAGATATCAATACATAGGTTTTAAGATTATTACTAGTCAGATATATTCTTGTGCGGTGAATAGGGCGTGTTGAGTCCAGTTCTCTGAGCAAGGAGTAGGTCTTGTCTATTACATATTGGGTTTATGGAAAGGTATCTGAGCTAATTTGATACCCTTGTTTTATGTATCACCCCACCTCACCTTTCCCGTTAAGCAGCCATAGTGTGTTTTCTGCATGTGTGACTCTGTTCTGTTTTGTAATTCAGTTCAAGTGTAACGGTTTTTACATTCCCTCTATAAGTGATTCCTTATGAGAAGTGTCCTTTTCTGTGTGACTTATTTCTCTTAGAATCGTCGTACCTAAATCCACTCATCATGCTGCTACTAACCTTATGACATTGATTTCATGGCTGAGTGATATTCCATTGTACATAAGGACCACAACTTCTTTATCCATTTTTCTCTTTCCTGGGATATTTAAGGTGGAATGAAGTGGAGGTCCTTGTCAACAGAGCAGCCCTCAACTTTGGGGTGCTTGTGTCTTGCTGATTTTTCATTTTCCCAATTTATACCCCCATGAGTGGAAGTGCCCTATGCTCTCTAAGCTGTGTTTTTCAGATGTTTCAGGACACACCGTACACTTCTCCAGAGTGGCTGTTGGCAATTTACATCCCGCCCATCAGTGTAGCAAGGCTCCCATTTCTCCATGGCCTGTCCTGCATTTCTGGTTTTGACACTTTTTTCAGCATGGCCCTTTTGACCGATGGGAAGCGAGACTTCTCTGTAGCGCTGATTTGCCTTTCCAGGTTGCTTGGTTGGCCAAAAAGGGCGTATGCGTTTTTTCCTGAATATATTCAGGAAAAAACGCATACGCCCTTTTTGGCCAAGGGCATCATTGTCAACGTTTTGCCGCTTTTCATGTGCTTTAAAGGCGATTCGTATCTACCTCCTGAAATCTGTTTCGTGCAATTCTGCCTTGATTTCAAATCCTCTTCTTTGCCTTCCCTCAATATATTTGTGGACGAGAGTTATCATTTATAACTCTGCAGGTTTGTGAATTGCAGTGCCCTGAACCTCCATTTTACAACTCGCTTTTTTGGGAGCTGGCCGCAAAAGCGCAGGATGGCTTCAGGCCCTGTTCTGGTTCCGGGGGGCAGGCTGAGCCTGTGGTTAATTCTTCTTCCTGATGGGAAAATAGAGTGACCTGTGCCTGTCCCAACACCAAGAGCTAGTCTCTCGTTGGTTCCCCGTCTTCCCGTTCATCCTCAGGACAAATTGCAACCTGTACGGAACAGGAGGTTAAAGGTGCTGATGCTCCAAGTAGGGAGATTGCTAGTAAAGTGGCTGGAATGGCGAACCCGGGCACAAGGAGATGAGAAATGAGGTGCGTTTTAGAAACCTTTCCCCATCACACGGTGTACCATCTTCTGGGTTTCTCATGCATGTTTTCGATGTAGGAAGATGCCCTTGAAGCTGGAGATTTGGGACCCATGCGATGGGTACCACGCAGTATTACTTTAAAGGGTCTGTGTTTGCTCACCCAACCTCACCAAACCTCTCAGCCCCAAGAGTGTCCACCCTTATGTCTCATCCAGCTGTGGGTCTAGATATGGTCAATCCAGGTTGCATCACAGCCCCTGAACTCATTGTGTAAGAATTTCTATCTCTTTCACTGTCGTTGTTTCATGGGTTTTACAAAGTAATTTATTTTCATAATGGGGTTTAGCTGCTTTTCACGGCTGTGTTTATGCCGCTTTACACCCACTTGACACACTAACAGAGAGATATCAATACATAGGTTTCAAGATTATTACTAGTCAGATATAATCTTGTGCGGTGAATAGGGCGTGTTGAGTCCAGTTCTCTGAGCAAGGAGTAGGTCTTGTCTACTACATATTGGGTTTATGGAACGGTATCTGAGCTAATTTGATACCCTTGTTTTATGTATCACCCCACCTCACCTTTCCCGTTAAGCAGCCATAGTGTGTTTTCTGCATGTGTGACTCTGTTCTGTTTTGTAATTCAGTTCAAGTGTAACGGTTTTTACATTCCCTCTATAAGTGATACCTTATGAGAAGTGTCCTTTTCTGTGTGACTTATTTCACTTAGAATCGTCGTACCTAAATCTACTCATCATGCTGCTACTAACCTTATGACATTGATTTCATGGCTGAGTGATATTCCATTGTACATAAGGACCACAACTTCTTTATCCATTTTTCTCCCTCCTAGGATATTTAAGGTGGAATGAAGTGGAGGTCCTTGTCAACAGAGCAGCCCTCAACTTTGGGGTGCTTGTGTCTTGCTGCTTTTTCATTTTCCCAATATATACCCCCATGAGTGGAAGTGCCCTATGCTCTCTAAGCTGTGTTTTTCAGATGTTTCAGGACACACCGTACACTTCTCCAGAGTGGCTGTTGGCAATTTACATCCCGCCCATCAGTGTAGCAAGGCTCCCATTTCTCCATGGCCTGTCCTGCATTTCTGGTTTTGACACTTTTTTCAGCATGGCCCTTTTGACCGATGGGAAGCGAGACTTCTCTGTAGCGCTGATTTGCCTTTCCAGGTTGCTTGGTTGGCCAAAAAGGGCGTATGCGTTTTTTCCTGAATATATTCAGGAAAAAACGCATACGCCCTTTTTGGCCAAGGGCATCATTGTCAACGTTTTGCCGCTTTTCATGTGCTTTAAAGGCGATTCGTATCTACCTCCTGAAATCTGTTTCGTGCAATTCTGCCTTGATTTCAAATCCTCTTCTTTGCCTTCCCTCAATATATTTGTGGACGAGAGTTATCATTTATAACTCTGCAGGTTTGTGAATTGCAGTGCCCTGAACCTCCATTTTACAACTCGCTTTTTTGGGAGCTGGCCGCAAAAGCGCAGGATGGCTTCAGGCCCTATTCTGGTTCCGGGGGGCAGGCTGAGCCTGTGGTTAATTCTTCTTTCTGATGGGAAAATAGAGTGACCTGTGCCTGTCCCAACACCAAGAGCTAGTCTCTCGTTGGTTCCCCGTCTTCCCGTTCATCCTCAGGACAAATTGCAACCTGTACGGAACAGGAGGTTAAAGGTGCTGATGCTCCAAGTAGGGAGATTGCTAGTAAAGTGGCTGGAATGGCGAACCCGGGCACAAGGAGATGAGAAATGAGGTGCGTTTTAGAAACCTTTCCCCATCACACGGTGTACCATCTTCTGGGTTTCTCATGCATGTTTTCGATGTAGGAAGAGGCCCTTGAACCTGGAGATTTGGGACCCATGCGATGGGTACCACGCAGTATTACTTTAAAGGGTCTGCGTTTGCTCACCCAACCTCACCAAACCTCTCAGCCCCAAGAGTGTCCACCCTTATGTCTCATCCAGCTGTGGGTCTAGATATGGTCAATCCAGGTTGCATCACAGCCCCTGAACTCATTGTGTAAGAATTTCTATCTCTTTCACTGTCGTTGTTTCATGGGTTTTACAAAGTAATTTATTTTCATAATGGGGTTTAGCTGCTTTTCACGGCTGTGTTTATGCCGCTTTACACCCACTTGACACACTAACAGAGAGATATCAATACATAGGTTTTAAGATTATTACTAGTCAGATATATTCTTGTGCGGTGAATAGGGCGTGTTGAGTCCAGTTCTCTGAGCAAGGAGTAGGTCTTGTCTATTACATATTGGGTTTATGGAAAGGTATCTGAGCTAATTTGATACCCTTGTTTTATGTATCACCCCACCTCACCTTTCCCGTTAAGCAGCCATAGTGTGTTTTCTGCATGTGTGACTCTGTTCTGTTTTGTAATTCAGTTCAAGTGTAACGGTTTTTACATTCCCTCTATAAGTGATACCTTATGAGAAGTGTCCTTTTCTGTGTGACTTATTTCTCTTAGAATCGTCGTACCTAAATCCACTCATCATGCTGCTACTAACCTTATGACATTGATTTCATGGCTGAGTGATATTCCATTGTACATAAGGACCACAACTTCTTTATCCATTTTTCTCTTTCCTGGGATATTTAAGGTGGAATGAAGTGGAGGTCCTTGTCAACAGAGCAGCCCTCAACTTTGGGGTGCTTGTGTCTTGCTGATTTTTCATTTTCCCAATTTATACCCCCATGAGTGGAAGTGCCCTATGCTCTCTAAGCTGTGTTTTTCAGATGTTTCAGGACACACCGTACACTTCTCCAGAGTGGCTGTTGGCAATTTACATCCCGCCCATCAGTGTAGCAAGGCTCCCATTTCTCCATGGCCTGTCCTGCATTTCTGGTTTTGACACTTTTTTCAGCATGGCCCTTTTGACCGATGGGAAGCGAGACTTCTCTGTAGCGCTGATTTGCCTTTCCAGGTTGCTTGGTTGGCCAAAAAGGGCGTATGCGTTTTTTCCTGAATATATTCAGGAAAAAACGCATACGCCCTTTTTGGCCAAGGGCATCATTGTCAACGTTTTGCCGCTTTTCATGTGCTTTAAAGGCGATTCGTATCTACCTCCTGAAATCTGTTTCGTGCAATTCTGCCTTGATTTCAAATCCTCTTCTTTGCCTTCCCTCAATATATTTGTGGACGAGAGTTATCATTTATAACTCTGCAGGTTTGTGAATTGCAGTGCCCTGAACCTCCATTTTACAACTCGCTTTTTTGGGAGCTGGCCGCAAAAGCGCAGGATGGCTTCAGGCCCTGTTCTGGTTCCGGGGGGCAGGCTGAGCCTGTGGTTAATTCTTCTTCCTGATGGGAAAATAGAGTGACCTGTGCCTGTCCCAACACCAAGAGCTAGTCTCTCGTTGGTTCCCCGTCTTCCCGTTCATCCTCAGGACAAATTGCAACCTGTACGGAACAGGAGGTTAAAGGTGCTGATGCTCCAAGTAGGGAGATTGCTAGTAAAGTGGCTGGAATGGCGAACCCGGGCACAAGGAGATGAGAAATGAGGTGCGTTTTAGAAACCTTTCCCCATCACACGGTGTACCATCTTCTGGGTTTCTCATGCATGTTTTCGATGTAGGAAGATGCCCTTGAACCTGGAGATTTGGGACCCATGCGATGGGTACCACGCAGTATTACTTTAAAGGGTCTGCGTTTGCTCACCCAACCTCACCAAACCTCTCAGCCCCAAGAGTGTCCACCCTTATGTCTCATCCAGCTGTGGGTCTAGATATGGTCAATCCAGGTTGCATCACAGCCCCTGAACTCATTGTGTAAGAATTTCTATCTCTTTCACTGTCGTTGTTTCATGGGTTTTACAAAGTAATTTATTTTCATAATGGGGTTTAGCTGCTTTTCACGGCTGTGTTTATGCCGCTTTACACCCACTTGACACACTAACAGAGAGATATCAATACATAGGTTTCAAGATTATTACTAGTCAGGTATATTCTTGTGCGGTGAATAGGGCGTGTTGAGTCCAGTTCTCTGAGCAAGGAGTAGGTCTTGTCTACTACATATTGGGTTTATGGAACGGTATCTGAGCTAATTTGATACCCTTGTTTTATGTATCACCCCACCTCACCTTTCCCGTTAAGCAGCCATAGTGTGTTTTCTGCATGTGTGACTCTGTTCTGTTTTGTAATTCAGTTCAAGTGTAACGGTTTTTACATTCCCTCTATAAGTGATACCTTATGAGAAGTGTCCTTTTCTGTGTGACTTATTTCACTTAGAATCGTCGTACCTAAATCTACTCATCATGCTGCTACTAACCTTATGACATTGATTTCATGGCTGAGTGATATTCCATTGTACATAAGGACCACAATTTCTTTATCCATTTTTCTCTTTCCTGGGATATTTAAGGTGGAATGAAGTGGAGGTCCTTGTCAACAGAGCAGCCCTCAACTTTGGGGTGCTTGTGTCTTGCTGATTTTTCATTTTTCCAATATATACCCCCATGAGTGGAAGTGCCCTATGCTCTCTAAGCTGTGTTTTTCAGATGTTTCAGGACACACCGTACACTTCTCCAGAGTGGCTGTTGGCAATTTACATCCCGCCCATCAGTGTAGCAAGGCTCCCATTTCTCCATGGCCTGTCCTGCATTTCTGGTTTTGAAACTTTTTTCAGCATGGCCCTTTTGACCGATGGGAAGCGAGACTTCTCCGTAGCGCTGATTTGCCTTTCCAGGTTGGTTGGTTGGCCAAAAAGGGCGTATGCGTTTTTTGCTGAATATATTCAGGAAAAAACGCATACGCCCTTTTTGGCCAAGGGCATCATTGTCAACGTTTTGCCGCTTTTCATGTGCTTTAAAGGCGATTCGTATCTACCTCCTGAAATCTGTTTCGTGCAATTCTGCCTTGATTTCAAATCCTCTTCTTTGCCTTCCCTCAATATATTTGTGGACGAGAGTTATCATTTATAACTCTGCAGGTTTGTGAATTGCAGTGCCCTGAACCTCCATTCTACAACTCGCTTTTTTGGGAGCTGGCCGCAAAAGCGCAGGATGGCTTCAGGCCCTGTTCTGGTTCTGGGGGGCAGGCTGAGCCTGTGGTTAATTCTTCTTCCTGATGGGAAAATAGAGTGACCTGTGCCTGTCCCAACACCAAGAGCTAGTCTCTCGTTGGTTCCCCGTCTTCCCGTTCATCCTCAGGACAAATTGCAACCTGTATGGAACAGGAGGTTAAAGGTGCTGATGCTCCAAGTAGGGAGATTGCTAGTAAAGCGGCTGGAATGGCGAACCCGGGCACAAGGAGATGAGATATGAGGTGCGTTTTAGAAACCTTTCCCCATCACACGGTATACCATCTTCTGGGTTTCTCATGCATGTTTTCGATGTAGGAAGATGCCCTTGATCCTGGAGATTTGGGACCCATGCGATGGGTACCACGCAGTATTACTTTAAAGGGTCTGCGTTTGCTTACCCAACCTCACCAAACCTCTCAGCCCCAAGAGTGTCCACCCTTATGTCTCATCCAGCTGTGGGTCTAGATATGGTCAATCCAGGTTGCATCACAGCCCCTGAACTCATTGTGTAAGAATTTCTATCTCTTTCACTGTCGTTGTTTCATGGGTTTTACAAAGTAATTTATTTTCATAATGGGGTTTAGCTGCTTTTCACGGCTGTGTTTATGCCGCTTTCCACCCACTTGACACACTAACAGAGAGATATCAATACATAGGTTTTAAGATTATTACTAGTCAGATATATTCTTGTGCGGTGAATAGGGCGTGTTGAGTCCAGTTCTCTGAGCAAGGAGTAGGTCTTGTCTATTACATATTGGGTTTATGGAACGGTATCTGAGCTAATTTGATACCCTTGTTTTATGTATCACCCCACCTCACCTTTCCCGTTAAGCAGCCATAGTGTGTTTTCTGCATGTGTGACTCTGTTCTGTTTTGTAATTCAGTTCAAGTGTAATAGTTTTTACATTCCCTCTATAAGTGATACCTTATGAGAAGTGTCCTTTTCTGTGTGACTTATTTCTCTTAGAATCGTCGTACCTAAATCCACTCATCATGCTGCTACTAACCTTATGACATTGATTTCATGGCTGAGTGATATTCCATTGTACATAAGGACCACAACTTCTTTATCCATTTTTCTCTTTCCTGGGATATTTAAGGTGGAATGAAGTGGAGGTCCTTGTCAACAGAGCAGCCCTCAACTTTGGGGTGCTTGTGTCTTGCTGATTTTTCATTTTCCCAATTTATACCCCCATGAGTGGAAGTGCCCTATGCTCTCTAAGCTGTGTTTTTCAGATGTTTCAGGACACACCGTACACTTCTCCAGAGTGGCTGTTGGCAATTTACATCCCGCCCATCAGTGTAGCAAGGCTCCCATTTCTCCATGGCCTGTCCTGCATTTCTGGTTTTGACACTTTTTTCAGCATGGCCCTTTTGACCGATGGGAAGCGAGACTTCTCTGTAGCGCTGATTTGCCTTTCCAGGTTGCTTGGTTGGCCAAAAAGGGCGTATGCGTTTTTTCCTGAATATATTCAGGAAAAAACGCATACGCCCTTTTTGGCCAAGGGCATCATTGTCAACGTTTTGCCGCTTTTCATGTGCTTTAAAGGCGATTCGTATCTACCTCCTGAAATCTGTTTCGTGCAATTCTGCCTTGATTTCAAATCCTCTTCTTTGCCTTCCCTCAATATATTTGTGGACGAGAGTTATCATTTATAACTCTGCAGGTTTGTGAATTGCAGTGCCCTGAACCTCCATTTTACAACTCGCTTTTTTGGGAGCTGGCCGCAAAAGCGCAGGATGGCTTCAGGCCCTGTTCTGGTTCCGGGGGGCAGGCTGAGCCTGTGGTTAATTCTTCTTCCTGATGGGAAAATAGAGTGACCTGTGCCTGTCCCAACACCAAGAGCTAGTCTCTCGTTGGTTCCCCGTCTTCCCGTTCATCCTCAGGACAAATTGAAACCTGTACGGAACAGGAGGTTAAAGGTGCTGATGCTCCAAGTAGGGAGATTGCTAGTAAAGTGGCTGGAATGGCGAACCCGGGCACAAGGAGATGAGAAATGAGGTGCGTTTTAGAAACCTTTCCCCATCACACGGTGTACCATCTTCTGGGTTTCTCATGCATGTTTTCGATGTAGGAAGATGCCCTTGAAGCTAGAGATTTGGGACCCATGCGATGGGTACCACGCAGTATTACTTTAAAGGGTCTGCGTTTGCTCACCCAACCTCACCAAACCTCTCAGCCCCAAGAGTGTCCACCCTTATGTCTCATCCAGCTGTGGGTCTAGATATGGTCAATCCAGGTTGCATCACAGCCCCTGAACTCATTGTGTAAGAATTTCTATCTCTTTCACTGTCGTTGTTTCATGGGTTTTTCAAAGTAATTTATTTTCATAATGGGGTTTAGCTGCTTTTCACGGCTGTGTTTATGCCGCTTTACACCCACTTGACACACTAACAGAGAGATATCAATACATAGGTTTCAAGATTATTACTAGTCAGATATATTCTTGTGCGGTGAATAGGGCGTGTTGAGTACAGTTCTCTGAGCAAGGAGTAGGTCTTGTCTACTACATATTGGGTTTATGGAACGGTATCTGAGCTAATTTGATACCCTTGTTTTATGTATCACCCCACCTCACCTTTCCCGTTAAGCAGCCATAGTGTGTTTTCTGCATGTGTGACTCTGTTCTGTTTTGTAATTCAGTTCAAGTGTAACGGTTTTTACATTCCCTCTATCAGTGATACCTTATGAGAAGTGTCCTTTTCTGTGTGACTTATTTCTCTTAGAATCGTCGTACCTAAATCCACTCATCATGCTGCTACTAACCTTATGACATTGATTTCATGGCTGAGTGATATTCCATTGTACATAAGGACCACAACTTCTTTATCCATTTTTCTCTTTCCTGGGATATTTAAGGTGGAATGAAGTGGAGGTCCTTGTCAACAGAGCAGCCCTCAACTTTGGGGTGCTTGTGTCTTGCTGATTTTTCATTTTCCCAATTTATACCCCCATGAGTGGAAGTGCCCTATGCTCTCTAAGCTGTGTTTTTCAGATGTTTCAGGACACACCGTACACTTCTCCAGAGTGGCTGTTGGCAATTTACATCCCGCCCATCAGTGTAGCAAGGCTCCCATTTCTCCATGGCCTGTCCTGAATTTCTGGTTTTGAAACTTTTTTCAGCATGGCCCTTTTGACCGATGGGAAGCGAGACTTCTCCGTAGCGCTGATTTGCCTTTCCAGGTTGGTTGGTTGGCCAAAAAGGGCGTATGCGTTTTTTCCTGAATATATTCAGGAAAAAACGCATACGCCCTTTTTGGCCAAGGGCATCATTGTCAACGTTTTGCCGCTTTTCATGTGCTTTAAAGGCGATTCGTATCTACCTCCTGAAATCTGTTTCGTGCAATTCTGCCTTGATTTCAAATCCTCTTCTTTGCCTTCCCTCAATATATTTGTGGACGAGAGTTATCATTTATAACTCTGCAGGTTTGTGAATTGCAGTGCCCTGAACCTCCATTCTACAACTCGCTTTTTTGGGAGCTGGCCGCAAAAGCGCAGGATGGCTTCAGGCCCTGTTCTGGTTCTGGGGGGCAGGCTGAGCCTGTGGTTAATTCTTCTTCCTGATGGGAAAATAGAGTGACCTGTGCCTGTCCCAACACCAAGAGCTATTCTCTCGTTGGTTCCCCGTCTTCCCGTTCATCCTCAGGACAAATTGCAACCTGTATGGAACAGGAGGTTAAAGGTGCAGATGCTCCAAGTAGGGAGATTGCTAGTAAAGCGGCTGGAATGGCGAACCCGGGCACAAGGAGATGAGAAATGAGGTGCGTTTTAGAAACCTTTCCCCATCACACGGTATACCATCTTCTGGGTTTCTCATGCATGTTTTCGATGTAGGAAGATGCCCTTGATCCTGGAGATTTGGGACCCATGCGATGGGTACCACGCAGTATTACTTTAAAGGGTCTGCGTTTGCTCACCCAACCTCACCAAACCTCTCAGCCCCAAGAGTGTCCACCCTTATGTCTCATCCAGCTGTGGGTCTAGATATGGTCAATCCAGGTTGCATCACAGCCCCTGAACTCATTGTGTAAGAATTTCTATCTCTTTCACTGTCGTTGTTTCATGGGTTTTTCAAAGTAATTTATTTTCATAATGGGGTTTAGCTGCTTTTCACGGCTGTGTTTATGCCGCTTTACACCCACTTGACACACTAACAGACAGATATCAATACATAGGTTTCAAGATTATTACCAGTCAGATATATTCTTGTGCGGTGAATAGGGCGTGTTGAGTACAGTTCTCTGAGCAAGGAGTAGGTCTTGTCTACTACATATTGGGTTTATGGAACGGTATCTGAGCTAATTTGATACCCTTGTTTTATGTATCACCCCACCTCACCTTTCCCGTTAAGCAGCCATAGTGTGTTTTCTGCATGTGTGACTCTGTTCTGTTTTGTAATTCAGTTCAAGTGTAACGGTTTTTACATTCCCTCTATCAGTGATACCTTATGAGAAGTGTCCTTTTCTGTGTGACTTATTTCTCTTAGAATCGTCGTACCTAAATCCACTCATCATGCTGCTACTAACCTTATGACATTGATTTCATGGCTGAGTGATATTCCATTGTACATAAGGACCACAACTTCTTTATCCATTTTTCTCTTTCCTGGGATATTTAAGGTGGAATGAAGTGGAGGTCCTTGTCAACAGAGCAGCCCTCAACTTTGGGGTGCTTGTGTCTTGCTGATTTTTCATTTTCCCAATTTATACCCCCATGAGTGGAAGTGCCCTATGCTCTCTAAGCTGTGTTTTTCAGATGTTTCAGGACACACCGTACACTTCTCCAGAGTGGCTGTTGGCAATTTACATCCCGCCCATCAGTGTAGCAAGGCTCCCATTTCTCCATGGCCTGTCCTGCATTTCTGGTTTTGACACTTTTTTCAGCATGGCCCTTTTGACCGATGGGAAGCGAGACTTCTCTGTAGCGCTGATTTGCCTTTCCAGGTTGCTTGGTTGGCCAAAAAGGGCGTATGCGTTTTTTCCTGAATATATTCAGGAAAAAACGCATACGCCCTTTTTGGCCAAGGGCATCATTGTCAACGTTTTGCCACTTTTCATGTGCTTTAAAGGCGATTCGTATCTACCTCCTGAAAACTGTTTCGTGCAATTCTGCCTTGATTTCAAATCCTCTTCTTTGCCTTCCCTCAATATATTTGTGGACAAGAGTTATCATTTATAACTCTGCAGGTTTGTGAATTGCAGTGCCCTGAACCTCCATTTTACAACTCGCTTTTTTGGGAGCTGGCCGCAAAAGCGCAGGATGGCTTCAGGCCCTGTTCTGGTTCCGGGGGGCAGGCTGAGCCTGTGGTTAATTCTTCTTCCTGATGGGAAAATAGAGTGACCTGTGCCTGTCCCGACACCAAGAGCTAGTCTCTCGTTGGTTCCCCGTCTTCCCGTTCATCCTCAGGATAAATTGCAACCTGTACGGAACAGGAGGTTAAAGGTGCTGATGCTCCAAGTAGGGAGATTGCTAGTAAAGTGGCTGGAATGGCGAACCCGGGCACAAGGAGATGAGAAATGAGGTGCGTTTTAGGAACCTTTCCCCATCACACGGTGTACCATCTTCTGGGTTTCTCATGCATGTTTTTGATGTAGGAAGATGCCCTTGAACCTGGAGATTTGGGACCCATGCGATGGGTAGCACGCAGTATTACTTTAAAGGGTCTGCGTTTGCTCACCCAACCTCACCAAACCTCTCAGCCCCAAGAGTGTCCACCCTTATGTCTCATCCAGCTGTGGGTCTAGATATGGTCAATCCAGGTTGCATCACAGCCCCTGAACTCATTGTGTAAGAATTTCTATCTCTTTCACTGTCGTTGTTTCATGGGTTTTTCAAAGTAATTTATTTTCATAATGGGGTTTAGCTGCTTTTCACGGCTGTGTTTATGCCGCTTTACACCCACTTGACACACTAACAGAGAGATATCAATACATAGGTTTCAAGATTATTACCAGTCAGATATATTCTTGTGCGGTGAATAGGGCGTGTTGAGTCCAGTTCTCTGAGCAAGGAGTAGGTCTTGTCTACTACATATTGGGTTTATGGAACAGTATCTGAGCTAATTTGATACCCTTGTTTTATGTATCACCCCACCTCACCTTTTCCGTTAAGCAGCCATAGTCTGTTTTCTGCATGTGTGACTCTGTTCTGTTTTGTAATTCAGTTCAAGTGTAACGATTTTTACATTCCCTCTAAAAGTGATACCTTATGAGAAGTGTCCTTTTCTGTGTGACTTATTTCACTTAGAATCGTCGTACCTAAATCCACTCATCATGCTGCTAATAACCTTATGACATTGATTTCATGGCTGAGTGATATTCCATTGTACATAAGGACCACAACTTCTTTATCCATTTTTCTCTTTCCTGGGATATTTAAGGTGGAATGAAGTGGAGGTCCTTGTCAACAGAGCAGCCCTCAACTCTGGGGTGCTTGTGTCTTGCTGATTTTTCATTTTCCCAATTTATACCCCCATGAGTGGAAGTGCCCTATGCTCTCTAAGCTGTGTTTTTCAGATGTTTCAGGACACACCGTACACTTCTCCAGAGTGGCTGTTGGCAATTTACATCCCGCCCATCAGTGTAGCAAGGCTCCCATTTCTCCATGGCCTGTCCTGCATTTCTGGTTTTGACACTTTTTTCAGCATGGCCCTTTTGACCGATGGGAAGCGAGACTTCTCTGTAGCGCTGATTTGCCTTTCCAGGTTGCTTGGTTGGCCAAAAAGGGCGTATGCGTTTTTTCCTGAATATATTCAGGAAAAAACGCATACGCCCTTTTTGGCCAAGGGCATCATTGTCAACGTTTTGCCGCTTTTCATGTGCTTTAAAGGCGATTCGTATCTACCTCCTGAAATCTGTTTCGTGCAATTCTGCCTTGATTTCAAATCCTCTTCTTTGCCTTCCCTCAATATATTTGTGGACGAGAGTTATCATTTATAACTCTGCAGGTTTGTGAATTGCAGTGCCCTGAATCTCCATTTTACAACTCGCTTTTTTGGGAGCTGGCCGCAAAAGCGCAGGATGGCTTCAGGCCCTGTTCTGGTTCCGGGGGGCAGGCTGAGCCTGTGGTTAATTCTTCTTCCTGATGGGAAAATAGAGTGACCTGTGCCTGTCCCAACACCAAGAGCTAGTCTCTCGTTGGTTCCCCGTCTTCCCGTTCATCCTCAGGACAAATTGAAACCTGTACGGAACAGGAGGTTAAAGGTGCTGATGCTCCAAGTAGGGAGATTGCTAGTAAAGTGGCTGGAATGGCGAACCCGGGCACAAGGAGATGAGAAATGAGGTGCGTTTTAGAAACCTTTCCCCATCACACGGTGTACCATCTTCTGGGTTTCTCATGCATGTTTTCGATGTAGGAAGATGCCCTTGAAGCTAGAGATTTGGGACCCATGCGATGGGTACCACGCAGTATTACTTTAAAGGGTCTGCGTTTGCTCACCCAACCTCACCAAACCTCTCAGCCCCAAGAGTGTCCACCCTTATGTCTCATCCAGCTGTGGGTCTAGATATGGTCAATCCAGGTTGCATCACAGCCCCTGAACTCATTGTGTAAGAATTTCTATCTCTTTCACTGTCGTTGTTTCATGGGTTTTTCAAAGTAATTTATTTTCATAATGGGGTTTAGCTGCTTTTCACGGCTGTGTTTATGCCGCTTTACACCCACTTGACACACTAACAGAGAGATATCAATACATAGGTTTCAAGATTATTACTAGTCAGATATATTCTTGTGCGGTGAATAGGGCGTGTTGAGTCCAGTTCTCTGAGCAAGGAGTAGGTCTTGTCTACTACATATTGGGTTTATGGAACGGTATCTGAGCTAATTTGATACCCTTGTTTTATGTATCACCCCACCTCACCTTTCCCGTTAAGCAGCCATAGTGTGTTTTCTGCATGTGTGACTCTGTTCTGTTTTGTAATTCAGTTCAAGTGTAACGGTTTTTACATTCCCTCTATAAGTGATTCCTTATGAGAAGTGTCCTTTTCTGTGTGACTTATTTCTCTTAGAATCGTCGTACCTAAATCCACTCATCATGCTGCTACTAACCTTATGACATTGATTTCATGGCTGAGTGATATTCCATTGTACATAAGGACCACAACTTCTTTATCCATTTTTCTCTTTCCTGGGATATTTAAGGTGGAATGAAGTGGAGGTCCTTGTCAACAGAGCAGCCCTCAACTTTGGGGTGCTTGTGTCTTGCTGATTTTTCATTTTCCCAATTTATACCCCCATGAGTGGAAGTGCCCTATGCTCTCTAAGCTGTGTTTTTCAGATGTTTCAGGACACACCGTACACTTCTCCAGAGTGGCTGTTGGCAATTTACATCCCGCCCATCAGTGTAGCAAGGCTCCCATTTCTCCATGGCCTGTCCTGCATTTCTGGTTTTGACACTTTTTTTAGGATGGCCCTTTTGACCGATGGGAAGCGAGACTTCTCTGTAGCGCTGATTTGCCTTTCCAGGTTGCTTGGTTGGCCAAAAAGGGCGTATGCGTTTTTTCCTGAATATATTCAGGAAAAAACGCATACGCCCTTTTTGGCCAAGGGCATCATTGTCAACGTTTTGCCGCTTTTCATGTGCTTTAAAGGCGATTCGTATCTACCTCCTGAAATCTGTTTCGTGCAATTCTGCCTTGATTTCAAATCCTCTTCTTTGCCTTCCCTCAATATATTTGTGGACGAGAGTTATCATTTATAACTCTGCAGGTTTGTGAATTGCAGTGCCCTGAACCTCCATTTTACAACTCGCTTTTTTGGGAGCTGGCCGCAAAAGCGCAGGATGGCTTCAGGCCCTGTTCTGGTTCCGGGGGGCAGGCTGAGCCTGTGGTTAATTCTTCTTCCTGATGGGAAAATAGAGTGACCTGTGCCTGTCCCAACACCAAGAGCTAGTCTCTCGTTGGTTCCCCGTCTTCCCGTTCATCCTCAGGACAAATTGCAACCTGTACGGAACAGGAGGTTAAAGGTGCTGATGCTCCAAGTAGGGAGATTGCTAGTAAAGTGGCTGGAATGGCGAACCCGGGCACAAGGAGATGAGAAATGAGGTGCGTTTTAGAAACCTTTCCCCATCACACGGTGTACCATCTTCTGGGTTTCTCATGCATGTTTTCGATGTAGGAAGATGCCCTTGAAGCTGGAGATTTGGGACCCATGCGATGGGTACCACGCAGTATTACTTTAAAGGGTCTGCGTTTGCTCACCCAACCTCACCAAACCTCTCAGCCCCAAGAGTGTCCACCCTTATGTCTCATCCAGCTGTGGGTCTAGATATGGTCAATCCAGGTTGCATCACAGCCCCTGAACTCATTGTGTAAGAATTTCTATCTCTTTCACTGTCGTTGTTTCATGGGTTTTTCAAAGTAATTTATTTTCATAATGGGGTTTAGCTGCTTTTCACGGCTGTGTTTATGCCGCTTTACACCCACTTGACACACTAACAGAGAGATATCAATACATAGGTTTCAAGATTATTACCAGTCAGATATATTCTTGTGCGGTGAATAGGGCGTGTTGAGTCCAGTTCTCTGAGCAAGGAGTAGGTCTTGTCTACTACATATTGGGTTTATGGAACGGTATCTGAGCTAATTTGATACCCTTGTTTTATGTATCACCCCACCTCACCTTTCCCGTTAAGCAGCCATAGTGTGTTTTCTGCATGTGTGACTCTGTTCTGTTTTGTAATTCAGTTCAAGTGTAACGGTTTTTACATTCCCTCTATCAGTGATAACTTATGAGAAGTGTCCTTTTCTGTGTGACTTATTTCTCTTAGAATCGTCGTACCTAAATCCACTCATCATGCTGCTACTAACCTTATGACATTGATTTCATGGCTGAGTGATATTCCATTGTACATAAGGACCACAACTTCTTTATCCATTTTTCTCTTTCCTGGGATATTTAAGGTGGAATGAAGTGGAGGTCCTTGTCAACAGAGCAGCCCTCAACTTTGGGGTGCTTGTGTCTTGCTGATTTTTCATTTTCCCAATTTATACCCCCATGAGTGGAAGTGCCCTATGCTCTCTAAGCTGTGTTTTTCAGATGTTTCAGGACACACCGTACACTTCTCCAGAGTGGCTGTTGGCAATTTACATCCCGCCCATCAGTGTAGCAAGGCTCCCATTTCTCCATGGCCTGTCCTGAATTTCTGGTTTTGAAACTTTTTTCAGCATGGCCCTTTTGACCGATGGGAAGCGAGACTTCTCCGTAGCGCTGATTTGCCTTTCCAGGTTGGTTGGTTGGCCAAAAAGGGCGTATGCGTTTTTTCCTGAATATATTCAGGAAAAAACGCATACGCCCTTTTTGGCCAAGGGCATCATTGTCAACGTTTTGCCGCTTTTCATGTGCTTTAAAGGCGATTCGTATCTACCTCCTGAAATCTGTTTCGTGCAATTCTGCCTTGATTTCAAATCCTCTTCTTTGCCTTCCCTCAATATATTTGTGGACGAGAGTTATCATTTATAACTCTGCAGGTTTGTGAATTGCAGTGCCCTGAACCTCCATTCTACAACTCGCTTTTTTGGGAGCTGGCCGCAAAAGCGCAGGATGGCTTCAGGCCCTGTTCTGGTTCTGGGGGGCAGGCTGAGCCTGTGGTTAATTCTTCTTCCTGATGGGAAAATAGAGTGACCTGTGCCTGTCCCAACACCAAGAGCTAGTCTCTCGTTGGTTCCCCGTCTTCCCGTTCATCCTCAGGACAAATTGCAACCTGTATGGAACAGGAGGTTAAAGGTGCTGATGCTCCAAGTAGGGAGATTGCTAGTAAAGCGGCTGGAATGGCGAACCCGGGCACAAGGAGATGAGAAATGAGGTGCGTTTTAGAAACCTTTCCCCATCACACGGTATACCATCTTCTGGGTTTCTCATGCATGTTTTCGATGTAGGAAGATGCCCTTGATCCTGGAGATTTGGGACCCATGCGATGGGTACCACGCAGTATTACTTTAAAGGGTCTGCGTTTGCTCACCCAACCTCACCAAACCTCTCAGCCCCAAGAGTGTCCACCCTTATGTCTCATCCAGCTGTGGGTCTAGATATGGTCAATCCAGGTTGCATCACAGCCCCTGAACTCATTGTGTAAGAATTTCTATCTCTTTCACTGTCGTTGTTTCATGGGTTTTTCAAAGTAATTTATTTTCATAATGGGGTTTAGCTGCTTTTCACGGCTGTGTTTATGCCGCTTTACACCCACTTGACACATTAACAGAGAGATATCAATACATAGGTTTTAAGATTATTACTAGTCAGATATATTCTTGTGCGGTGAATAGGGCGTGTTGAGTCCAGTTCTCTGAGCAAGGAGTAGGTCTTGTCTATTACATATTGGGTTTATGGAACGGTATCTGAGCTAATTTGATACCCTTGTTTTATGTATCACCCCACCTCACCTTTCCCGTTAAGCAGCCATAGTGTGTTTTCTGCATGTGTGACTCTGTTCTGTTTTGTAATTCAGTTCAAGTGTAATAGTTTTTACATTCCCTCTATCAGTGATACCTTATGAGAAGTGTCCTTTTCTGTGTGACTTATTTCTCTTAGAATCGTCGTACCTAAATCCACTCATCATGCTGCTACTAACCTTATGACATTGATTTCATGGCTGAGTGATATTCCATTGTACATAAGGACCACAACTTCTTTATCCATTTTTCTCTTTCCTGGGATATTTAAGGTGGAATGAAGTGGAGGTCCTTGTCAACAGAGCAGCCCTCAACTTTGGGGTGCTTGTGTCTTGCTGATTTTTAATTTTCCCAATTTATACCCCCATGAGTGGAAGTGCCCTATGCTCTCTAAGCTGTGTTTTTCAGATGTTTCAGGACACACCGTACACTTCTCCAGAGTGGCTGTTGGCAATTTACATCCCGCCCATCAGTGTAGCAAGGCTCCCATTTCTCCATGGCCTGTCCTGCATTTCTGGTTTTGACACTTTTTTCAGCATGGCCCTTTTGACCGATGGGAAGCGAGACTTCTCTGTAGCGCTGATTTGCCTTTCCAGGTTGCTTGGTTGGCCAAAAAGGGCGTATGCGTTTTTTCCTGAATATATTCAGGAAAAAACGCATACGCCCTTTTTGGCCAAGGGCATCATTGTCAACGTTTTGCCGCTTTTCATGTGCTTTAAAGGCGATTCGTATCTACCTCCTGAAATCTGTTTCGTGCAATTCTGCCTTGATTTCAAATCCTCTTCTTTGCCTTCCCTCAATATATTTGTGGACGAGAGTTATCATTTATAACTCTGCAGGTTTGTGAATTGCAGTGCCCTGAACCTCCATTTTACAACTCGCTTTTTTGGGAGCTGGCCGCAAAAGCGCAGGATGGCTTCAGGCCCTGTTCTGGTTCCGGGGGGCAGGCTGAGCCTGTGGTTAATTCTTCTTCCTGATGGGAAAATAGAGTGACCTGTTCCTGTCCCAACACCAAGAGCTAGTCTCTCGTTGGTTCCCCGTCTTCCCGTTCATCCTCAGGACAAATTGAAACCTGTACGGAACAGGAGGTTAAAGGTGCTGATGCTCCAAGTAGGGAGATTGCTAGTAAAGTGGCTGGAATGGCGAACCCGGGCACAAGGAGATGAGAAATGAGGTGCGTTTTAGAAACCTTTCCCCATCACACGGTGTACCATCTTCTGGGTTTCTCATGCATCTTTTCGATGTAGGAAGATGCCCTTGAAGCTGGAGATTTGGGACCCATGCGATGGGTACCACGCAGTATTACTTTAAAGGGTCTGCGTTTGCTCACCCAACCTCACCAAACCTCTCAGCCCCAAGAGTGTCCACCCTTATGTCTCATCCAGCTGTGGGTCTAGATATGGTCAATCCAGGTTGCATCACAGCCCCTGAACTCATTGTGTAAGAATTTCTATCTCTTTCACTGTCGTTGTTTCATGGGTTTTTCAAAGTAATTTATTTTCATAATGGGGTTTAGCTGCTTTTCACGGCTGTGTTTATGCCGCTTTACACCCACTTGACACACTAACAGACAGATATCAATACATAGGTTTCAAGATTATTACCAGTCAGATATATTCTTGTGCGGTGAATAGGGCGTGTTGAGTACAGTTCTCTGAGCAAGGAGTAGGTCTTGTCTACTACATATTGGGTTTATGGAACGGTATCTGAGCTAATTTGATACCCTTGTTTTATGTATCACCCCACCTCACCTTTCCCGTTAAGCAGCCATAGTGTGTTTTCTGCATGTGTGACTCTGTTCTGTTTTGTAATTCAGTTCAAGTGTAACGGTTTTTACATTCCCTCTATCAGTGATACCTTATGAGAAGTGTCCTTTTCTGTGTGACTTATTTCTCTTAGAATCGTCGTACCTAAATCCACTCATCATGCTGCTACTAACCTTATGACATTGATTTCATGGCTGAGTGATATTCCATTGTACATAAGGACCACAACTTCTTTATCCATTTTTCTCTTTCCTGGGATATTTAAGGTGGAATGAAGTGGAGGTCCTTGTCAACAGAGCAGCCCTCAACTTTGGGGTGCTTGTGTCTTGCTGATTTTTCATTTTCCCAATTTATACCCCCATGAGTGGAAGTGCCCTATGCTCTCTAAGCTGTGTTTTTCAGATGTTTCAGGACACACCGTACACTTCTCCAGAGTGGCTGTTGGCAATTTACATCCCGCCCATCAGTGTAGCAAGGCTCCCATTTCTCCATGGCCTGTCCTGCATTTCTGGTTTTGACACTTTTTTCAGCATGGCCCTTTTGACCGATGGGAAGCGAGACTTCTCTGTAGCGCTGATTTGCCTTTCCAGGTTGCTTGGTTGGCCAAAAAGGGCGTATGCGTTTTTTCCTGAATATATTCAGGAAAAAACGCATACGCCCTTTTTGGCCAAGGGCATCATTGTCAACGTTTTGCCGCTTTTCATGTGCTTTAAAGGCGATTCGTATCTACCTCCTGAAAACTGTTTCGTGCAATTCTGCCTTGATTTCAAATCCTCTTCTTTGCCTTCCCTCAATATATTTGTGGACGAGAGTTATCATTTATAACTCTGCAGGTTTGTGAATTGCAGTGCCCTGAACCTCCATTTTACAACTCGCTTTTTTGGGAGCTGGCCGCAAAAGCGCAGGATGGCTTCAGGCCCTGTTCTGGTTCCGGGGGGCAGGCTGAGCCTGTGGTTAATTCTTCTTCCTGATGGGAAAATAGAGTGACCTGTGCCTGTCCCGACACCAAGAGCTAGTCTCTCGTTGGTTCCCCGTCTTCCCGTTCATCCTCAGGACAAATTGCAACCTGTACGGAACAGGAGGTTAAAGGTGCTGATGCTCCAAGTAGGGAGATTGCTAGTAAAGTGGCTGGAATGGCGAACCCGGGCACAAGGAGATGAGAAATGAGGTGCGTTTTAGAAACCTTTCCCCATCACACGGTGTACCATCTTCTGGGTTTCTCATGCATGTTTTTGATGTAGGAAGATGCCCTTGAACCTGGAGATTTGGGACCCATGCGATGGGTAGCACGCAGTATTACTTTAAAGGGTCTGCGTTTGCTCACCCAACCTCACCAAACCTCTCAGCCCCAAGAGTGTCCACCCTTATGTCTCATCCAGCTGTGGGTCTAGATATGGTCAATCCAGGTTGCATCACAGCCCCTGAACTCATTGTGTAAGAATTTCTATCTCTTTCACTGTCGTTGTTTCATGGGTTTTTCAAAGTAATTTATTTTCATAATGGGGTTTAGCTGCTTTTCACGGCTGTGTTTATGCCGCTTTACACCCACTTGACACACTAACAGAGAGATATCAATACATAGGTTTCAAGATTATTACCAGTCAGATATATTCTTGTGCGGTGAATAGGGCGTGTTGAGTCCAGTTCTCTGAGCAAGGAGTAGGTCTTGTCTACTACATATTGGGTTTATGGAACAGTATCTGAGCTAATTTGATACCCTTGTTTTATGTATCACCCCACCTCACCTTTTCCGTTAAGCAGCCATAGTCTGTTTTCTGCATGTGTGACTCTGTTCTGTTTTGTAATTCAGTTCAAGTGTAACGATTTTTACATTCCCTCTAAAAGTGATACCTTATGAGAAGTGTCCTTTTCTGTGTGACTTATTTCACTTAGAATCGTCGTACCTAAATCCACTCATCATGCTGCTACTAACCTTATGACATTGATTTCATGGCTGAGTGATATTCCATTGTACATAAGGACCACAACTTCTTTATCCATTTTTCTCTTTCCTGGGATATTGAAGGTGGAATGAAGTGGAGGTCCTTGTCAACAGAGCAGCCCTCAACTTTGGGGTGCTTGTGTCTTGCTGATTTTTCATTTTCCCAATTTATACCCCCATGAGTGGAAGTGCCCTATGCTCTCTAAGCTGTGTTTTTTAGATGTTTCAGGACTCACCGTACACTTCTCCAGAGTGGCTGTTGGCAATTTACATCCCGCCCATCAGTGTAGCAAGGCTCCCATTTCTCCATGGCCTGTCCTGCATTTCTGGTTTTGACACTTTTTTCAGCATGGCCCTTTTGACGGATGGGAAGCGAGACTTCTCTGTAGCGCTGATTTGCCTTTCCAGGTTGCTTGGTTGGCCAAAAAGGGCGTATGCGTTTTTTCCTATATATATTCAGGAAAAAACGCATACGCCCTTTTTGGCCAAGGGCATCATTGTCAACGTTTTGCCGCTTTTCATGTGCTTTAAAAGCGATTCGTATCTACCTCCTGAAATCTGTTTCGTGCAATTCTGCCTTGATTTCAAATCCTCTTCTTTGCCTTCCCTCAATATATTTGTGGACGAGAGTTATCATTTATAACTCTGCAGGTTTGTGAATTGCAGTGCCCTGAACCTCCATTTTACAACTCGCTTTTTTGGGAGCTGGCCGCAAAAGCGCAGGATGGCTTCAGGCCCTGTTCTGGTTCCGGGGGGCAGGCTGAGCCTGTGGTTAATTCTTCTTCCTGATGGGAAAATAGAGTGACCTGTGCCTGTCCCGACACCAAGAGCTAGTCTCCCGTTGGTTCCCCGTCTTCCCGTTCATCCTCAGGACAAATTGCAACCTGTACGGAACAGGAGGTTAAAGGTGCTGATGCTCCAAGTAGGGAGATTGCTAGTAACGCGGCTATAATGGCGAACCCGGGCACAAGGAGTTGAGAAATGAGGTGCGTTTTAGAAACCTTTCCCCATCACACGGTGTACCATCTTCTGGGTTTCTCATGCATGTTTTCGATGTAGGAAGATGCCCTTGAAGCTGGAGATTTGGGACCCATTCGATGGGTACCACGCAGTATTACTTTAAAGGGTCTGCGTTTGCTCACCCAACCTCACCAAACCTCTCAGCCCCAAGAGTGTCCACCCTTATGTCTCATCCAGCTGTGGGTCTAGATATGGTCAATCCAGGTTGCATCACAGCCCCTGAACGCATTGTGTAAGAATTTCTCTCTCTTTCACTGTCGTTGTTTCATGGGTTTTTCAAAGTAATTTATTTTCATAATGGGGTTTAGCTGCTTTTCACTGCTGTGTTTATGCCGCTTTACACCCACTTGACACACTAACAGAGAGATATCAATACATAGGTTTTAAGATTATTACTAGTCAGATATAATCTTGTGCGGTGAATAGGGCGTGTTGAGTCCAGTTCTCTGAGCAAGGAGTAGGTCTTGTCTATTACATATTGGGTTTATGGAACGGTATCTGAGCTAATTTGATACCCTTGTTTTATGTATCACCCCACCTCACCTTTCCCGTTAAGCAGCCATAGTGTGTTTTCTGCATGTGTGACTCTGTTCTGTTTTGTAATTCAGTTCAAGTGTAACGGTTTTTACATTCCCTCTAAAAGTGATACCTTATGAGAAGTGACCTTTTCTGTGTGACTTATTTCACTTAGAATCGTCGTACCTAAATCCACTCATCATGCTGCTACTAACCTTATGACATTGATTTCATGGCTGAGTGATATTCCATTGTACATAAGGACCACAACTTCTTTATCCATTTTTCTCTTTCCTGGGATATTTAAGGGGGAATGAAGTGGAGGTCCTTGTCAACAGAGCAGCCCTCAACTCTGGGGTGCTTGTGTCTTGCTGATTTTTCATTTTCCCAATTTATACCCCCATGAGTGGAAGTGCCCTATGCTCTCTAAGCTGTGTTTTTCAGATGTTTCAGGACACACCGTACACTTCTCCAGAGTGGCTGTTGGCAATTTACATCCCGCCCATCAGTGTAGCAAGGCTCCCATTTCTCCATGGCCTGTCCTGCATTTCTGGTTTTGACACTTTTTTCAGCATGGCCCTTTTGACCGATGGGAAGCGAGACTTCTCTGTAGCGCTGATTTGCCTTTCCAGGTTGCTTGGTTGGCCAAAAAGGGCGTATGCGTTTTTTCCTGAATATATTCAGGAAAAAACGCATACGCCCTTTTTGGCCAAGGGCATCATTGTCAACGTTTTGCCGCTTTTCATGTGCTTTAAAGGCGATTCGTATCTACCTCCTGAAATCTGTTTCGTGCAATTCTGCCTTGATTTCAAATCCTCTTCTTTGCCTTCCCTCAATATATTTGTGGACGAGAGTTATCATTTATAACTCTGCAGGTTTGTGAATTGCAGTGCCCTGAACCTCCATTTTACAACTCGCTTTTTTGGGAGCTGGCCGCAAAAGCGCAGGATGGCTTCAGGCCCTGTTCTGGTTCCGGGGGGCAGGCTGAGCCTGTGGTTAATTCTTCTTCCTGATGGGAAAATAGAGTGACCTGTGCCTGTCCCAACACCAAGAGCTAGTCTCTCGTTGGTTCCCCGTCTTCCCGTTCATCCTCAGGACAAATTGCAACCTGTACGGAACAGGAGGTTAAAGGTGCTGATGCTCCAAGTAGGGAGATTGCTAGTAAAGTGGCTGGAATGGCGAACCCGGGCACAAGGAGATGAGAAATGAGGTGCGTTTTAGAAACCTTTCCCCATCACACGGTGTACCATCTTCTGGGTTTCTCATGCATGTTTTCGATGTAGGAAGATGCCCTTGAACCTGGAGATTTGGAACCCATGCGATGGGTACCATGCAGTATTACTTTAAAGGGTCTGCGTTTGCTCACCCAACCTCACCAAACCTCTCAGCCCCAAGAGTGTCCACCCTTATGTCTCATCCAGCTGTGGGTCTAGATATGGTCAATCCAGGTTGCATCACAGCCCCTGAACTCATTGTGTAAGAATTTCTATCTCTTTCACTGTCGTTGTTTCATGGGTTTTTCAAAGTAATTTATTTTCATAATGGGGTTTAGCTGCTTTTCACGGCTGTGTTTATGCCGCTTCACATCCACTTGACACACTAACAGAGAGATATCAATACATAGGTTTTAAGATTATTACTAGTCAGATATATTCTTGTGCGGTGAATAGGGCGTGTTGAGTCCAGTTCTCTGAGCAAGGAGTAGGTCTTGTCTACTACATATTGGGTTTATGGAACAGTATCTGAGCTAATTTGATACCCTTGTTTTATGTATCACCCCACCTCACCTTTTCCGTTAAGCAGCCATAGTCTGTTTTCTGCATGTGTGACTCTGTTCTGTTTTGTAATTCAGTTCAAGTGTAACGATTTTTACATTCCCTCTAAAAGTGATACCTTATGAGAAGTGTCCTTTTCTGTGTGACTTATTTCACTTAGAATCGTCGTACCTAAATCCACTCATCATGCTGCTACTAACCTTATGACATTGATTTCATGGCTGAGTGATATTCCATTGTACATAAGGACCACAACTTCTTTATCCATTTTTCTCTTTCCTGGGATATTGAAGGTGGAATGAAGTGGAGGTCCTTGTCAACAGAGCAGCCCTCAACTTTGGGGTGCTTGTGTCTTGCTGATTTTTCATTTTCCCAATTTATACCCCCATGAGTGGAAGTGCCCTATGCTCTCTAAGCTGTGTTTTTTAGATGTTTCAGGACTCACCGTACACTTCTCCAGAGTGGCTGTTGGCAATTTACATCCCGCCCATCAGTGTAGCAAGGCTCCCATTTCTCCATGGCCTGTCCTGCATTTCTGGTTTTGACACTTTTTTCAGCATGGCCCTTTTGACGGATGGGAAGCGAGACTTCTCTGTAGCGCTGATTTGCCTTTCCAGGTTGCTTGGTTGGCCAAAAAGGGCGTATGCGTTTTTTCCTATATATATTCAGGAAAAAACTCATACGCCCTTTTTGGCCAAGGGCATCATTGTCAACGTTTTGCCGCTTTTCATGTGCTTTAAAAGCGATTCGTATCTACCTCCTGAAATCTGTTTCGTGCAATTCTGCCTTGATTTCAAATCCTCTTCTTTGCCTTCCCTCAATATATTTGTGGACGAGAGTTATCATTTATAACTCTGCAGGTTTGTGAATTGCAGTGCCCTGAACCTCCATTTTACAACTCGCTTTTTTGGGAGCTGGCCGCAAAAGCGCAGGATGGCTTCAGGCCCTGTTCTGGTTCCGGGGGGCAGGCTGAGCCTGTGGTTAATTCTTCTTCCTGATGGGAAAATAGAGTGACCTGTGCCTGTCCCGACACCAAGAGCTAGTCTCCCGTTGGTTCCCCGTCTTCCCGTTCATCCTCAGGACAAATTGCAACCTGTACGGAACAGGAGGTTAAAGGTGCTGATGCTCCAAGTAGGGAGATTGCTAGTAACGCGGCTATAATGGCGAACCCGGGCACAAGGAGTTGAGAAATGAGGTGCGTTTTAGAAACCTTTCCCCATCACACGGTGTACCATCTTCTGGGTTTCTCATGCATGTTTTCGATGTAGGAAGATGCCCTTGAAGCTGGAGATTTGGGACCCATGCGATGGGTACCACGCAGTATTACTTTAAAGGGTCTGTGTTTGCTCACCCAACCTCACCAAACCTCTCATCCCCAAGAGTGTCCACCCTTATGTCTCATCCAGCTGTGGGTCTAGATATGGTCAATCCAGGTTGCATCACAGCCCCTGAACTCATTGTGTAAGAA
Source organism: Balaenoptera borealis (assembly GCF_965194805.1). Taxonomy (NCBI): domain Eukaryota; kingdom Metazoa; phylum Chordata; class Mammalia; order Artiodactyla; family Balaenopteridae; genus Balaenoptera; species Balaenoptera borealis. The sequence goes on along the minus strand of NW_028123977.1, from coordinate 661,639 downwards.
TTTCTATCTCTTTCACTGTCGTTGTTTCAAGGGTTTTTCAAAGTAATTTATTTTCATAATGGGGTTTAGCTGCTTTTCACGGCTGTGTTTATGCCGCTTTACACCCACTTGACACACTAACAGAGAGATATCAATACATAGGTTTCAAGATTATTACTAGTCAGATATATTCTTGTGCGGTGAATAGGGCGTGTTGAGTCCAGTTCTCTGAGCAAGGAGTAGGTCTTGTCTACTACATATTGGGTTTATGGAACGGTATCTGAGCTAATTTGATACCCTTGTTTTATGTATCACCCCACCTCACCTTTCCCGTTAAGCAGCCATAGTGTGTTTTCTGCATGTGTGACTCTGTTCTGTTTTGTAATTCAGTTCAAGTGTAACGGTTTTTACATTCCCTCTATAAGTGATACCTTATGAGAAGTGTCCTTTTCTGTGTGACTTATTTCACTTAGAATCGTCGTACCTATATCCACTCATCATGCTGCTACTAACCTTATGACATTGATTTCATGGCTGAGTGATATTCCATTGTACATAAGGACCACAACTTCTTTATCCATTTTTCTCTTTCCTGGGATATTTAAGGTGGAATGAAGTGGAGGTCCTTGTCAACAGAGCAGTCCTCAACTTTAGGGTGCTTGTGTCTTGCTGATTTTTAATTTTCCCAATTTATACCCCCATGAGTGGAAGTGCCCTATGCTCTCTAAGCTGTGTTTTTCAGATGTTTCAGGACTCACCGTACACTTCTCCAGAGTGGCTGTTGGCAATTTACATCCCGCCCATCAGTGTAGCAAGGCTCCCATTTCTCCATGGCCTGTCCTGCATTTCTGGTTTTGACACTTTTTTCAGCATGGCCCTTTTGACCGATGGGAAGCGAGACTTCTCTGTAGCGCTGATTTGCCTTTCCAGGTTGCTTGGTTGGCCAAAAAGGGCGTATGCGTTTTTTCCTGAATATATTCAGGAAAAAACGCATACGCCCTTTTTGGCCGAGGGCATCATTGTCAACGTTTTGCCGCTTTTCATGTGCTTTAAAGGCGATTCGTATCTACCTCCTGAAATCTGTTTCGTGCAATTCTGCCTTGATTTCAAATCCTCTTCTTTGCCTTCCCTCAATATATTTGTGGACGAGAGTTATCATTTATAACTCTGCAGGTTTGTGAATTGCAGTGCCCTGAACCTCCATTTTACAACTCGCTTTTTTGGGAGCTGGCCGCAAAAGCGCAGGATGGCTTCAGGCCCTGTTCTGGTTCTGGGGGGCAGGCTGAGCCTGTGGTTAATTCTTCTTCCTGATGGGAAAATAGAGTGACCTGTGCCTGTCCCAACACCAAGAGCTAGTCTCTCGTTGGTTCCCCGTCTTCCCGTTCATCCTCAGGACAAATTGCAACCTGTACGGAACAGGAGGTTAAAGGTGCTGATGCTCCAAGTAGGGAGATTGCTAGTAAAGCGGCTGGAATGGCGAACCCGGGCACAAGGAGATGAGAAATGAGGTGCGTTTTAGAAACCTTTCCCCATCACACGGTGTACCATCTTCTGGGTTTCTCATGCATGTTTTCGATGTAGGAAGATGCCCTTGAAGCTGGAGATTTGGGACCCATGCGATGGGTACCACGCAGTATTACTTTAAAGGGTCTGCGTTTGCTCACCCAACCTCACCAAACCTCTCAGCCCCAAGAGTGTCCACCCTTATGTCTCATCCAGCTGTGGGTCTAGATATGGTCAATCCAGGTTGCATCACAGCCCCTGAACTCATTGTGTAAGAATTTCTATCTCTTTCACTGTCGTTGTTTCATGGGTTTTACAAAGTAATTTATTTTCATAATGGGGTTTAGCTGCTTTTCACGGCTGTGTTTATGCCGCTTTACACCCACTTGACACACTAACAGAGAGATATCAATACATAGGTTTTAAGATTATTACTAGTCAGATATATTCTTGTGCGGTGAATAGGGCGTGTTGAGTCCAGTTCTCTGAGCAAGGAGTAGGTGTTGTCTATTACATATTGGGTTTATGGAACGGTATCTGAGCTAATTTGATACCCTTGTTTTATGTATCACCCCACCTCACCTTTCCCGTTAAGCAGCCATAGTCTGTTTTCTGCATGTGTGACTCTGTTCTGTTTTGTAATTCAGTTCAAGTGTAACGCTTTTTACATTCTCTCTATAAGTGATACCTTATGAGAAGTGTCCTTTTCTGTGTGACTTATTTCTCTTAGAATCGTCGTACCTAAATCCACTCATCATGCTGCTACTAACCTTATGACATTGATTTCATGGCTGAGTGATATTCCATTGTACATAAGGACCACAACTTCTTTATCCATTTTTCTCTTTCCTGGGATATTGAAGGTGGAATGAAGTGGAGGTCCTTGTCAACAGAGCAGCCCTCAACTTTGGGGTGCTTGTGTCTTGCTGATTTTTCATTTTCCCAATTTATACCCCCATGAGTGGAAGTGCCCTATGCTCTCTAAGCTGTGTTTTTCAGATGTTTCAGGACACACCGTACACTTCTCCAGAGTGGCTGTTGGCAATTTACATCCCGCCCATCAGTGTAGCAAGGCTCCCATTTCTCCATGGCCTGTCCTGCATTTCTGGTTTTGACACTTTTTTCAGCATGGCCCTTTTGACCGATGGGAAGCGAGACTTCTCTGTAGCGCTGATTTGCCTTTCCAGGTTGCTTGGTTGGCCAAAAAGGGCGTATGCGTTTTTTCCTGAATATATTCAGGAAAAAACGCATACGCCCTTTTTGGCCAAGGGCATCATTGTCAACGTTTTGCCGCTTTTCATGTGCTTTAAAGGCGATTCGTATCTACCTCCTGAAATCTGTTTCGTGCAATTCTGCCTTGATTTCAAATCCTCTTCTTTGCCTTCCCTCAATATATTTGTGGACGAGAGTTATCATTTATAACTCTGCAGGTTTGTGAATTGCAGTGCCCTGAAGCTCCATTTTACAACTCGCTTTTTTGGGAGCTGGCCGCAAAAGCGCAGGATGGCTTCAGGCCCTGTTCTGGTTCCGGGGGGCAGGCTGAGCCTGTGGTTAATTCTTCTTCCTGATGGGAAAATAGAGTGACCTGTGCCTGTCCCAACACCAAGAGCTAGTCTCTCGTTGGTTCCCCGTCTTCCCGTTCATCCTCAGGACAAATTGCAACCTGTACGGAACAGGAGGTTAAAGGTGCTGATGCTCCAAGTAGGGAGATTGCTAGTAAAGTGGCTGGAATGGCGAACCCGGGCACAAGGAGATGAGAAATGAGGTGCGTTTTAGAAACCTTTCCCCATCACACGGTGTACCATCTTCTGGGTTTCTCATGCATGTTTTCGATGTAGGAAGATGCCCTTGAAGCTGGAGATTTGGGACCCATGCGATGGGTACCACGCAGTATTACTTTAAAGGGTCTGTGTTTGCTCACCCAACCTCACCAAACCTCTCAGCCCCAAGAGTGTCCACCCTTATGTCTCATCCAGCTGTGGGTCTAGATATGGTCAATCCAGGTTGCATCACAGCCCCTGAACTCATTGTGTAAGAATTTCTATCTCTTTCACTGTCGTTGTTTCATGGGTTTTTCAAAGTAATTTATTTTCATAATGGGGTTTAGCTGCTTTTCACGGCTGTGTTTATGCCGCTTTACACCCACTTGACACACTAACAGAGAGATATCAATACATAGGTTTCAAGATTATTACTAGTCAGATATATTCTTGTGCGGTGAATAGGGCGTGTTGAGTCCAGTTCTCTGAGCAAGGAGTAGGTCTTGTCTACTACATATTGGGTTTATGGAACGGTATCTGAGCTAATTTGATATCCTTGTTTTATGTATCACCCCACCTCACCTTTCCCGTTTTGTAATTCAGTTCAAGTGTAACGGTTTTTACATTCCCTCTATAAGTGATACCTTATGAGAAGTGTCCTTTTCTGTGTGACTTATTTCACTTAGAATCGTCGTACCTAAATCCACTCATCATGCTGCTACTAACCTTATGACATTGATTTCATGGCTGAGTGATATTCCATTGTACATAAGGACCACAACTTCTTTATCCATTTTTCTCTTTCCTGGGATATTTAAGGTGGAATGAAGTGGAGGTCCTTGTCAACAGAGCAGCCCTCAACTTTGGGGTGCTTGTGTCTTGCTGATTTTTCATTTTCCCAATTTATACCCCCATGAGTGGAAGTGCCCTATGCTCTCTAAGCTGTGTTTTTCAGATGTTTCAGGACACACCGTACACTTCTCCAGAGTGGCTGTTGGCAATTTACATCCCGCCCATCAGTGTAGCAAGGCTCCCATTTCTCCATGGCCTGTCCTGCATTTCTGGTTTTGACACTTTTTTCAGCATGGCCCTTTTGACCGATGGGAAGCGAGACTTCTCTGTAGCGCTGATTTGCCTTTCCAGGTTGCTTGGTTGGCCAAAAAGGGCGTATGCGTTTTTTCCTGAATATATTCAGGAAAAAACGCATACGCCCTTTTTGGCCAAGGGCATCATTGTCAACGTTTTGCCGCTTTTCATGTGCTTTAAAGGCGATTCGTATCTACCTCCTGAAATCTGTTTCGTGCAATTCTGCCTTGATTTCAAATCCTCTTCTTTGCCTTCCCTCAATATATTTGTGGACGAGAGTTATCATTTATAACTCTGCAGGTTTGTGAATTGCAGTGCCCTGAACCTCCATTTTACAACTCGCTTTTTTGGGAGCTGGCCGCAAAAGCGCAGGATGGCTTCAGGCTCTGTTCTGGTTCCGGGGGGCAGGCTGAGCCTGTGGTTAATTCTTCTTCCTGATGGGAAAATAGAGTGACCTGTGCCTGTCCAAACACCAAGAGCTAGTCTCTCGTTGGTTCCCCGTCTTCCCGTTCATCCTCAGGACAAATTGCAACCTGTACGGAACAGGAGGTTAAAGGTGCTGATGCTCCAAGTAGGGAGATTGCTAGTAAAGTGGCTGGAATGGCGAACCCGGGCACAAGGAGATGAGAAATGAGGTGCGTTTTAGAAACCTTTCCCCATCACACGGTGTACCATCTTCTGGGTTTCTCATGCATGTTTTCGATGTAGGAAGATGCCCTTGAAGCTGGAGATTTGGGACCCATGCGATGGGTACCACGCAGTATTACTTTAAAGGGTCTGTGTTTGCTCACCCAACCTCACCAAACCTCTCATCCCCAAGAGTGTCCACCCTTATGTCTCATCCAGCTGTGGGTCTAGATATGGTCAATCCAGGTTGCATCACAGCCCCTGAACGCATTGTGTAAGAATTTCTCTCTCTTTCACTGTCGTTGTTTCATGGGTTTTTCAAAGTAATTTATTTTCATAATGGGGTTTAGCTGCTTTTCACTGCTGTGTTTATGCCGCTTTACACCCACTTGACACACTAACAGAGAGATATCAATACATAGGTTTTAAGATAATTACTAGTCAGATATAATCTTGTGCGGTGAATAGGGCGTGTTGAGTCCAGTTCTCTGAGCAAGGAGTAGGTCTTGTCTATTACATATTGGGTTTATGGAACGGTATCTGAGCTAATTTGATACCCTTGTTTTATGTATCACCCCACCTCACCTTTCCCGTTAAGCAGCCATAGTGTGTTTTCTGCATGTGTGACTCTGTTCTGTTTTGTAATTCAGTTCAAGTGTAACGGTTTTTACATTCCCTCTAAAAGTGATACCTTATGAGAAGTGACCTTTTCTGTGTGACTTATTTCACTTAGAATCGTCGTACCTAAATCCACTCATCATGCTGCTACTAACCTTATGACATTGATTTCATGGCTGAGTGATATTCCATTGTACATAAGGACCACAACTTCTTTATCCATTTTTCTCTTTCCTGGGATATTTAAGGTGGAATGAAGTGGAGGTCCTTGTCAACAGAGCAGCCCTAAACTTTGGGGTGCTTGTTTCTTGCTGATTTTTAATTTTCCCAATTTATACCCCCATGAGTGGAAGTGCCCTATGCTCTCTAAGCTGTGTTTTTTAGATGTTTCAGGACTCACCGTACACTTCTCCAGAGTGGCTGTTGGCAATTTACATCCCGCCCATCAGTGTAGCAAGGCTCCCATTACTCCATGGCCTGTCCTGCATTTCTGGTTTTGACACTTTTTTCAGCATGGCCCTTTTGACCGATGGGAAGCAAGACTTCTCTGTAGCGCTGATTTGCCTTTCCAGGTTGCTTGGTTGGCCAAAAAGGGCGTATGCGTTTTTTCCTGAATATATTCAGGAAAAAACGCATACGCCCTTTTTGGCCAAGGGCATCATTGTCAACGTTTTGCCGCTTTTCATGTGCTTTAAAGGCGATTCGTATCTACCTCCTGAAATCTGTTTCGTGCAATTCTGCCTTGATTTCAAATCCTCTTCTTTGCCTTCCCTCAATATATTTTTGGACGAGAGTTATCATTTATAACTCTGCAGGTTTGTGAATTGCAGTGCCCTGAACCTCCATTTTACAACTCGCTTTTTTGGGAGCTGGCCGCAAAAGCGCAGGATGGCTTCAGGCCCTGTTCTGGTTCCGGGGGGCAGGCTGAGCCTGTGGTTAATTCTTCTTCCTGATGGGAAAATAGAGTGACCTGTGCCTGTCCCAACACCAAGAGCTAGTCTCTCGTTGGTTCCCCGTCTTCCCGTTCATCCTCAGGACAAATTGCAACCTGTACGGAACAGGAGGTTAAAGGTGCTGATGCTCCAAGTAGGGAGATTGATAGTAAATCGGCTGGAATGGCGAACCCGGGCACAAGGAGATGAGAAATGAGGTGCGTTTTAGAAACCTTTCCCCATCACACGGTGTACCATCTTCTGGGTTTCTCATGCATGTTTTCGATGTAGGAAGATGCCCTTGAAGCTGGAGATTTGGGACCCATGCGATGGGTACCACGCAGTATTACTTTAAAGGGTCTGCGTTTGCTCACCCAACCTCACCAAACCTCTCAGCCCCAAGAGTGTCCACCCTTATGTCTCATCCAGCTGTGGGTCTAGATATGGTCAATCCAGGTTGCATCACAGCCCCTGAACTCATTGTGTAAGAATTTCTATCTCTTTCACTGTCGTTGTTTCATGGGTTTTACAAAGTAATTTATTTTCATAATGGGGTTTAGCTGCTTTTCACGGCTGTGTTTATGCCGCTTTACACCCACTTGACACACTAACAGAGAGATATCAATACATAGGTTTTAAGATTATTACTAGTCAGATATATTCTTGTGCGGTGAATAGGGCGTGTTGAGTCCAGTTCTCTGAGCAAGGAGTAGGTCTTGTCTATTACATATTGGGTTTATGGAACGGTATCTGAGCTAATTTGATACCCTTGTTTTATGTATCACCCCACCTCACCTTTCCCGTTAAGCAGCCATAGTGTGTTTTCTGCATGTGTGACTCTGTTCTGTTTTGTAATTCAGTTCAAGTGTAATAGTTTTTACATTCCCTCTATAAGTGATACCTTATGAGAAGTGTCCTTTTCTGTGTGACTTATTTCTCTTAGAATCGTCGTACCTAAATCCACTCATCATGCTGCTACTAACCTTATGACATTGATTTCATGGCTGAGTGATATTCCATTGTACATAAGGACCACAACTTCTTTATCCATTTTTCTCTTTCCTGGGATATTTAAGGTGGAATGAAGTGGAGGTCCTTGTCAACAGAGCAGCCCTCAACTTTGGGGTGCTTGTGTCTTGCTGATTTTTCATTTTCCCAATTTATACCCCCATGAGTGGAAGTGCCCTATGCTCTCTAAGCTGTGTTTTTTAGATGTTTCAGGACTCACCGTACACTTCTCCAGAGTGGCTGTTGGCAATTTACATCCCGCCCATCAGTGTAGCAAGGCTCCCATTTCTCCATGGCCTGTCCTGCATTTCTGGTTTTGACACTTTTTTCAGCATGGCCCTTTTGACCGATGGGAAGCGAGACTTCTCTGTAGCGCTGATTTGCCTTTCCAGGTTGCTTGGTTGGCCAAAAAGGGCGTATGCGTTTTTTCCTGAATATATTCAGGAAAAAACGCATACGCCCTTTTTGGCCAAGGGCATCATTGTCAACGTTTTGCCGCTTTTCATGTGCTTTAAAGGCGATTCGTATCTACCTCCTGAAATCTGTTTCGTGCAATTCTGCCTTGATTTCAAATCCTCTTCTTTGCCTTCCCTCAATATATTTGTGGACGAGAGTTATCATTTATAACTCTGCAGGTTTGTGAATTGCAGTGCCCTGAACCTCCATTTTACAACTCGCTTTTTTGGGAGCTGGCCGCAAAAGCGCAGGATGGCTTCAGGCCCTGTTCTGGTTCCGGGGGGCAGGCTGAGCCTGTGGTTAATTCTTCTTCCTGATGGGAAAATAGAGTGACCTGTGCCTGTCCCAACACCAAGAGCTAGTCTCTCGTTGGTTCCCCGTCTTCCCGTTCATCCTCAGGACAAATTGCAACCTGTACGGAACAGGAGGTTAAAGGTGCTGATGCTCCAAGTAGGGAGATTGCTAGTAAAGTGGCTGGAATGGCGAACCCGGGCACAAGGAGATGAGAAATGAGGTGCGTTTTAGAAACCTTTCCCCATCACACGGTGTACCATCTTCTGGGTTTCTCATGCATGTTTTCGATGTAGGAAGATGCCCTTGAAGCTGGAGATTTGGGACCCATGCGATGGGTACCACGCAGTATTACTTTAAAGGGTCTGTGTTTGCTCACCCAACCTCACCAAACCTCTCAGCCCCAAGAGTGTCCACCCTTATGTCTCATCCAGCTGTGGGTCTAGATATGGTCAATCCAGGTTGCATCTCAGCCCCTGAACGCATTGTGTAAGAATTTCTATCTCTTTCACTGTCGTTGTTTCATGGGTTTTTCAAAGTAATTTATTTTCATAATGGGGTTTAGCTGCTTTTCACGGCTGTGTTTATGCCGCTTTACAGCCACTTGACACACTAACAGAGAGATATCAATACATAGGTTTCAAGATTATTACTAGTCAGATATATTCTTGTGCGGTGAATAGGGCGTGTTGAGTCCAGTTCTCTGAGCAAGGAGTAGGTCTTGTCTACTACATATTGGGTTTATGGAACGGTATCTGAGCTAATTTGATACCCTTGTTTTATGTATCACCCCACCTCACCTTTCCCGTTAAGCAGCCATAGTGTGTTTTCTGCATGTGTGACTCTGTTCTGTTTTGTAATTCAGTTCAAGTGTAACGGTTTTTACATTCCCTCTATAAGTGATACCTTATGAGAAGTGTCCTTTTCTGTGTGACTTATTTCACTTAGAATCGTCGTACCTAAATCCACTCATCATGCTGCTACTAACCTTATGACATTGCTTTCATGGCTGAGTGATATTCCATTGTACATAAGGACCACAACTTCTTTATCCATTTTTCTCTTTCCTGGGATATTTAAGGTGGAATGAAGTGGAGGTCCTTGTCAACAGAGCAGCCCTCAACTTTGGGGTGCTTGTGTCTTGCTGATTTTTCATTTTCCCAATTTATACCCCCATGAGTGGAAGTGCCCTATGCTCTCTAAGCTGTGTTTTTCAGATGTTTCAGGACACACCGTACACTTCTCCAGAGTGGCTGTTGGCAATTTACATCCCGCCCATCAGTGTAGCAAGGCTCCCATTTCTCCATGGCCTGTCCTGCATTTCTGGTTTTGACACTTTTTTCAGGATGGCCCTTTTGACCGATGGGAAGCGAGACTTCTCTGTAGCGCTGATTTGCCTTTCCAGGTTGCTTGGTTGGCCAAAAAGGGCGTATGCGTTTTTTCCTGAATATATTCAGGAAAAAACGCATACGCCCTTTTTGGCCAAGGGCATCATTGTCAACGTTTTGCCGCTTTTCATGTGCTTTAAAGGCGATTCGTATCTACCTCCTGAAATCTGTTTCGTGCAATTCTGCCTTGATTTCAAATCCTCTTCTTTGCCTTCCCTCAATATATTTGTGGACGAGAGTTATCATTTATAACTCTGCAGGTTTGTGAATTGCAGTGCCCTGAACCTCCATTTTACAACTCGCTTTTTTGGGAGCTGGCCGCAAAAGCGCAGGATGGCTTCAGGCCCTGTTCTGGTTCCGGGGGGCAGGCTGAGCCTGTGGTTAATTCTTCTTCCTGATGGGAAAATAGAGTGACCTCTGCCTGTCCCAACACCAAGAGCTAGTCTCTCGTTGGTTCCCCGTCTTCCCGTTCATCCTCAGGACAAATTGCAACCTGTACGGAACAGGAGGTTAAAGGTGCTGATGCTCCAAGTAGGGAGATTGCTAGTAAAGTGGCTGGAATGGCGAACCCGGGCACAAGGAGATGAGAAATGAGGTGCGTTTTAGAAACCTTTCCCCATCACACGATGTACCATCTTCTGGGTTTCTCATGCATGTTTTCGATGTAGGAAGATGCCCTTGAAGCTGGAGATTTGGGACCCATGCGATGGGTACCACGCAGTATTACTTTAAAGGGTCTGTGTTTGCTCACCCAACCTCACCAAACCTCTCATCCCCAAGAGTGTCCACCCTTATGTCTCATCCAGCTGTGGGTCTAGATATGGTCAATCCAGGTTGCATCACAGCCCCTGAACTCATTGTGTAAGAATTTCTATCTCTTTCACTGTCGTTGTTTCAAGGGTTTTTCAAAGTAATTTATTTTCATAATGGGGTTTAGCTGCTTTTCACGGCTGTGTTTATGCCGCTTTACACCCACTTGACACACTAACAGAGAGATATCAATACATAGGTTTCAAGATTATTACTAGTCAGATATATTCTTGTGCGGTGAATAGGGCGTGTTGAGTCCAGTTCTCTGAGCAAGGAGTAGGTCTTGTCTACTACATATTGGGTTTATGGAACGGTATCTGAGCTAATTTGATACCCTTGTTTTATGTATCACCCCACCTCACCTTTCCCGTTAAGCAGCCATAGTGTGTTTTCTGCATGTGTGACTCTGTTCTGTTTTGTAATTCAGTTCAAGTGTAACGGTTTTTACATTCCCTCTATCAGTGATACCTTATGAGAAGTGTCCTTTTCTGTGTGACTTATTTCACTTAGAATCGTCGTACCTATATCCACTCATCATGCTGCTACTAACCTTATGACATTGATTTCATGGCTGAGTGATATTCCATTGTACATAAGGACCACAACTTCTTTATCCATTTTTCTCTTTCCTGGGATATTTAAGGTGGAATGAAGTGGAGGTCCTTGTCAACAGAGCAGTCCTCAACTTTGGGGTGCTTGTGTCTTGCTGATTTTTAATTTTCCCAATTTATACCCCCATGAGTGGAAGTGCCCTATGCTCTCTAAGCTGTGTTTTTCAGATGTTTCAGGACTCACCGTACACTTCTCCAGAGTGGCTGTTGGCAATTTACATCCCGCCCATCAGTGTAGCAAGGCTCCCATTTCTCCATGGCCTGTCCTGCATTTCTGGTTTTGACACTTTTTTCAGCATGGCCCTTTTGACCGATGGGAAGCGAGACTTCTCTGTAGCGCTGATTTGCCTTTCCAGGTTGCTTGGTTGGCCAAAAAGGGCGTATGCGTTTTTTCCTGAATATATTCAGGAAAAAACGCATACGCCCTTTTTGGCCGAGGGCATCATTGTCAACGTTTTGCCGCTTTTCATGTGCTTTAAAGGCGATTCGTATCTACCTCCTGAAATCTGTTTCGTGCAATTCTGCCTTGATTTCAAATCCTCTTCTTTGCCTTCCCTCAATATATTTGTGGACGAGAGTTATCATTTATAACTCTGCAGGTTTGTGAATTGCAGTGCCCTGAACCTCCATTTTACAACTCGCTTTTTTGGGAGCTGGCCGCAAAAGCGCAGGATGGCTTCAGGCCCTGTTCTGGTTCTGGGGGGCAGGCTGAGCCTGTGGTTAATTCTTCTTCCTGATGGGAAAATAGAGTGACCTGTGCCTGTCCCAACACCAAGAGCTAGTCTCTCGTTGGTTCCCCGTCTTCCCGTTCATCCTCAGGACAAATTGCAACCTGTACGGAACAGGAGGTTAAAGGTGCTGATGCTCCAAGTAGGGAGATTGCTAGTAAAGCGGCTGGAATGGCGAACCCGGGCACAAGGAGATGAGAAATGAGGTGCGTTTTAGAAACCTTTCCCCATCACACGGTGTACCATCTTCTGGGTTTCTCATGCATGTTTTCGATGTAGGAAGATGCCCTTGAAGCTGGAGATTTGGGACCCATGCGATGGGTACCACGCAGTATTACTTTAAAGGGTCTGCGTTTGCTCACCCAACCTCACCAAACCTCTCAGCCCCAAGAGTGTCCACCCTTATGTCTCATCCAGCTGTGGGTCTAGATATGGTCAATCCAGGTTGCATCACAGCCCCTGAACTCATTGTGTAAGAATTTCTATCTCTTTCACTGTCGTTGTTTCATGGGTTTTACAAAGTAATTTATTTTCATAATGGGGTTTAGCTGCTTTTCACGGCTGTGTTTATGCCGCTTTACACCCACTTGACACACTAACAGAGAGATATCAATACATAGGTTTTAAGATTATTACTAGTCAGATATATTCTTGTGCGGTGAATAGGGCGTGTTGAGTCCAGTTCTCTGAGCAAGGAGTAGGTCTTGTCTATTACATATTGGGTTTATGGAACGGTATCTGAGCTAATTTGATACCCTTGTTTTATGTATCACCCCACCTCACCTTTCCCGTTAAGCAGCCATAGTCTGTTTTCTGCATGTGTGACTCTGTTCTGTTTTGTAATTCAGTTCAAGTGTAACGCTTTTTACATTCTCTCTATAAGTGATACCTTATGAGAAGTGTCCTTTTCTGTGTGACTTATTTCTCTTAGAATCGTCGTACCTAAATCCACTCATCATGCTGCTACTAACCTTATGACATTGATTTCATGGCTGAGTGATATTCCATTGTACATAAGGACCACAACTTCTTTATCCATTTTTCTCTTTCCTGGGATATTGAAGGTGGAATGAAGTGGAGGTCCTTGTCAACAGAGCAGCCCTCAACTTTGGGGTGCTTGTGTCTTGCTGATTTTTCATTTTCCCAATTTATACCCCCATGAGTGGAAGTGCCCTATGCTCTCTAAGCTGTGTTTTTCAGATGTTTCAGGACACACCGTACACTTCTCCAGAGTGGCTGTTGGCAATTTACATCCCGCCCATCAGTGTAGCAAGGCTCCCATTTCTCCATGGCCTGTCCTGCATTTCTGGTTTTGACACTTTTTTCAGCATGGCCCTTTTGACCGATGGGAAGCGAGACTTCTCTGTAGCGCTGATTTGCCTTTCCAGGTTGCTTGGTTGGCCAAAAAGGGCGTATGCGTTTTTTCCTGAATATATTCAGGAAAAAACGCATACGCCCTTTTTGGCCAAGGGCATCATTGTCAACGTTTTGCCGCTTTTCATGTGCTTTAAAGGCGATTCGTATCTACCTCCTGAAATCTGTTTCGTGCAATTCTGCCTTGATTTCAAATCCTCTTCTTTGCCTTCCCTCAATATATTTGTGGACGAGAGTTATCATTTATAACTCTGCAGGTTTGTGAATTGCAGTGCCCTGAAGCTCCATTTTACAACTCGCTTTTTTGGGAGCTGGCCGCAAAAGCGCAGGATGGCTTCAGGCCCTGTTCTGGTTCCGGGGGGCAGGCTGAGCCTGTGGTTAATTCTTCTTCCTGATGGGAAAATAGAGTGACCTGTGCCTGTCCCAACACCAAGAGCTAGTCTCTCGTTGGTTCCCCGTCTTCCCGTTCATCCTCAGGACAAATTGCAACCTGTACGGAACAGGAGGTTAAAGGTGCTGATGCTCCAAGTAGGGAGATTGCTAGTAAAGTGGCTGGAATGGCGAACCCGGGCACAAGGAGATGAGAAATGAGGTGCGTTTTAGAAACCTTTCCCCATCACACGGTGTACCATCTTCTGGGTTTCTCATGCATGTTTTCGATGTAGGAAGATGCCCTTGAAGCTGGAGATTTGGGACCCATGCGATGGGTACCACGCAGTATTACTTTAAAGGGTCTGTGTTTGCTCACCCAACCTCACCAAACCTCTCAGCCCCAAGAGTGTCCACCCTTATGTCTCATCCAGCTGTGGGTCTAGATATGGTCAATCCAGGTTGCATCACAGCCCCTGAACTCATTGTGTAAGAATTTCTATCTCTTTCACTGTCGTTGTTTCATGGGTTTTTCAAAGTAATTTATTTTCATAATGGGGTTTAGCTGCTTTTCACGGCTGTGTTTATGCCGCTTTACACCCACTTGACACACTAACAGAGAGATATCAATACATAGGTTTCAAGATTATTACTAGTCAGATATATTCTTGTGCGGTGAATAGGGCGTGTTGAGTCCAGTTCTCTGAGCAAGGAGTAGGTCTTGTCTACTACATATTGGGTTTATGGAACGGTATCTGAGCTAATTTGATATCCTTGTTTTATGTATCACCCCACCTCACCTTTCCCGTTTTGTAATTCAGTTCAAGTGTAACGGTTTTTACATTCCCTCTATAAGTGATACCTTATGAGAAGTGTCCTTTTCTGTGTGACTTATTTCACTTAGAATCGTCGTACCTAAATCCACTCATCATGCTGCTACTAACCTTATGACATTGATTTCATGGCTGAGTGATATTCCATTGTACATAAGGACCACAACTTCTTTATCCATTTTTCTCTTTCCTGGGATATTTAAGGTGGAATGAAGTGGAGGTCCTTGTCAACAGAGCAGCCCTCAACTTTGGGGTGCTTGTGTCTTGCTGATTTTTCATTTTCCCAATTTATACCCCCATGAGTGGAAGTGCCCTATGCTCTCTAAGCTGTGTTTTTCAGATGTTTCAGGACACACCGTACACTTCTCCAGAGTGGCTGTTGGCAATTTACATCCCGCCCATCAGTGTAGCAAGGCTCCCATTTCTCCATGGCCTGTCCTGCATTTCTGGTTTTGACACTTTTTTCAGCATGGCCCTTTTGACCGATGGGAAGCGAGACTTCTCTGTAGCGCTGATTTGCCTTTCCAGGTTGCTTGGTTGGCCAAAAAGGGCGTATGCGTTTTTTCCTGAATATATTCAGGAAAAAACGCATACGCCCTTTTTGGCCAAGGGCATCATTGTCAACGTTTTGCCGCTTTTCATGTGCTTTAAAGGCGATTCGTATCTACCTCCTGAAATCTGTTTCGTGCAATTCTGCCTTGATTTCAAATCCTCTTCTTTGCCTTCCCTCAATATATTTGTGGACGAGAGTTATCATTTATAACTCTGCAGGTTTGTGAATTGCAGTGCCCTGAACCTCCATTTTACAACTCGCTTTTTTGGGAGCTGGCCGCAAAAGCGCAGGATGGCTTCAGGCCCTGTTCTGGTTCCGGGGGGCAGGCTGAGCCTGTGGTTAATTCTTCTTCCTGATGGGAAAATAGAGTGACCTGTGCCTGTCCAAACACCAAGAGCTAGTCTCTCGTTGGTTCCCCGTCTTCCCGTTCATCCTCAGGACAAATTGCAACCTGTACGGAACAGGAGGTTAAAGGTGCTGATGCTCCAAGTAGGGAGATTGCTAGTAAAGTGGCTGGAATGGCGAACCCGGGCACAAGGAGATGAGAAATGAGGTGCGTTTTAGAAACCTTTCCCCATCACACGGTGTACCATCTTCTGGGTTTCTCATGCATGTTTTCGATGTAGGAAGATGCCCTTGAAGCTGGAGATTTGGGACCCATGCGATGGGTACCACGCAGTATTACTTTAAAGGGTCTGTGTTTGCTCACCCAACCTCACCAAACCTCTCATCCCCAAGAGTGTCCACCCTTATGTCTCATCCAGCTGTGGGTCTAGATATGGTCAATCCAGGTTGCATCACAGCCCCTGAACTCATTGTGTAAGAATTTCTATCTCTTTCACTGTCGTTGTTTCAAGGGTTTTTCGAAGTAATTTATTTTCATAATGGGGTTTAGCTGCTTTTCACGGCTGTGTTTATGCCGCTTTACACCCACTTGACACACTAACAGAGAGATATCAATACATAGGTTTCAAGATTATTACTAGTCAGATATATTCTTGTGCGGTGAATAGGGCGTGTTGAGTCCAGTTCTCTGAGCAAGGAGTAGGTCTTGTCTACTACATATTGGGTTTATGGAACGGTATCTGAGCTAATTTGATACCCTTGTTTTATGTATCACCCCACCTCACCTTTCCCGTTAAGCAGCCATAGTGTGTTTTCTGCATGTGTGACTCTGTTCTGTTTTGTAATTCAGTTCAAGTGTAACGGTTTTTACATTCCCTCTATCAGTGATACCTTATGAGAAGTGTCCTTTTCTGTGTGACTTATTTCACTTAGAATCGTCGTACCTATATCCACTCATCATGCTGCTACTAACCTTATGACATTGATTTCATGGCTGAGTGATATTCCATTGTACATAAGGACCACAACTTCTTTATCCATTTTTCTCTTTCCTGGGATATTTAAGGTGGAATGAAGTGGAGGTCCTTGTCAACAGAGCAGTCCTCAACTTTGGGGTGCTTGTGTCTTGCTGATTTTTAATTTTCCCAATTTATACCCCCATGAGTGGAAGTGCCCTATGCTCTCTAAGCTGTGTTTTTCAGATGTTTCAGGACTCACCGTACACTTCTCCAGAGTGGCTGTTGGCAATTTACATCCCGCCCATCAGTGTAGCAAGGCTCCCATTTCTCCATGGCCTGTCCTGCATTTCTGGTTTTGACACTTTTTTCAGCATGGCCCTTTTGACCGATGGGAAGCGAGACTTCTCTGTAGCGCTGATTTGCCTTTCCAGGTTGCTTGGTTGGCCAAAAAGGGCGTATGCGTTTTTTCCTGAATATATTCAGGAAAAAACGCATACGCCCTTTTTGGCCGAGGGCATCATTGTCAACGTTTTGCCGCTTTTCATGTGCTTTAAAGGCGATTCGTATCTACCTCCTGAAATCTGTTTCGTGCAATTCTGCCTTGATTTCAAATCCTCTTCTTTGCCTTCCCTCAATATATTTGTGGACGAGAGTTATCATTTATAACTCTGCAGGTTTGTGAATTGCAGTGCCCTGAACCTCCATTTTACAACTCGCTTTTTTGGGAGCTGGCCGCAAAAGCGCAGGATGGCTTCAGGCCCTGTTCTGGTTCTGGGGGGCAGGCTGAGCCTGTGGTTAATTCTTCTTCCTGATGGGAAAATAGAGTGACCTGTGCCTGTCCCAACACCAAGAGCTAGTCTCTCGTTGGTTCCCCGTCTTCCCGTTCATCCTCAGGACAAATTGCAACCTGTACGGAACAGGAGGTTAAAGGTGCTGATGCTCCAAGTAGGGAGATTGCTAGTAAAGCGGCTGGAATGGCGAACCCGGGCACAAGGAGATGAGAAATGAGGTGCGTTTTAGAAACCTTTCCCCATCACACGGTGTACCATCTTCTGGGTTTCTCATGCATGTTTTCGATGTAGGAAGATGCCCTTGAAGCTGGAGATTTGGGACCCATGCGATGGGTACCACGCAGTATTACTTTAAAGGGTCTGCGTTTGCTCACCCAACCTCACCAAACCTCTCAGCCCCAAGAGTGTCCACCCTTATGTCTCATCCAGCTGTGGGTCTAGATATGGTCAATCCAGGTTGCATCACAGCCCCTGAACTCATTGTGTAAGAATTTCTATCTCTTTCACTGTCGTTGTTTCATGGGTTTTACAAAGTAATTTATTTTCATAATGGGGTTTAGCTGCTTTTCACGGCTGTGTTTATGCCGCTTTACACCCACTTGACACACTAACAGAGAGATATCAATACATAGGTTTTAAGATTATTACTAGTCAGATATATTCTTGTGCGGTGAATAGGGCGTGTTGAGTCCAGTTCTCTGAGCAAGGAGTAGGTCTTGTCTATTACATATTGGGTTTATGGAACGGTATCTGAGCTAATTTGATACCCTTGTTTTATGTATCACCCCACCTCACCTTTCCCGTTAAGCAGCCATAGTCTGTTTTCTGCATGTGTGACTCTGTTCTGTTTTGTAATTCAGTTCAAGTGTAACGCTTTTTACATTCTCTCTATAAGTGATACCTTATGAGAAGTGTCCTTTTCTGTGTGACTTATTTCTCTTAGAATCGTCGTACCTAAATCCACTCATCATGCTGCTACTAACCTTATGACATTGATTTCATGGCTGAGTGATATTCCATTGTACATAAGGACCACAACTTCTTTATCCATTTTTCTCTTTCCTGGGATATTGAAGGTGGAATGAAGTGGAGGTCCTTGTCAACAGAGCAGCCCTCAACTTTGGGGTGCTTGTGTCTTGCTGATTTTTCATTTTCCCAATTTATACCCCCATGAGTGGAAGTGCCCTATGCTCTCTAAGCTGTGTTTTTCAGATGTTTCAGGACACACCGTACACTTCTCCAGAGTGGCTGTTGGCAATTTACATCCCGCCCATCAGTGTAGCAAGGCTCCCATTTCTCCATGGCCTGTCCTGCATTTCTGGTTTTGACACTTTTTTCAGCATGGCCCTTTTGACCGATGGGAAGCGAGACTTCTCTGTAGCGCTGATTTGCCTTTCCAGGTTGCTTGGTTGGCCAAAAAGGGCGTATGCGTTTTTTCCTGAATATATTCAGGAAAAAACGCATACGCCCTTTTTGGCCAAGGGCATCATTGTCAACGTTTTGCCGCTTTTCATGTGCTTTAAAGGCGATTCGTATCTACCTCCTGAAATCTGTTTCATGCAATTCTGCCTTGATTTCAAATCCTCTTCTTTGCCTTCCCTCAATATATTTGTGGACGAGAGTTATCATTTATAACTCTGCAGGTTTGTGAATTGCAGTGCCCTGAAGCTCCATTTTACAACTCGCTTTTTTGGGAGCTGGCCGCAAAAGCGCAGGATGGCTTCAGGCCCTGTTCTGGTTCCGGGGGGCAGGCTGAGCCTGTGGTTAATTCTTCTTCCTGATGGGAAAATAGAGTGACCTGTGCCTGTCCCAACACCAAGAGCTAGTCTCTCGTTGGTTCCCCGTCTTCCCGTTCATCCTCAGGACAAATTGCAACCTGTACGGAACAGGAGGTTAAAGGTGCTGATGCTCCAAGTAGGGAGATTGCTAGTAAAGTGGCTGGAATGGCGAACCCGGGCACAAGGAGATGAGAAATGAGGTGCGTTTTAGAAACCTTTCCCCATCACACGGTGTACCATCTTCTGGGTTTCTCATGCATGTTTTCGATGTAGGAAGATGCCCTTGAAGCTGGAGATTTGGGACCCATGCGATGGGTACCACGCAGTATTACTTTAAAGGGTCTGTGTTTGCTCACCCAACCTCACCAAACCTCTCATCCCCAAGAGTGTCCACCCTTATGTCTCATCCAGCTGTGGGTCTAGATATGGTCAATCCAGGTTGCATCACAGCCCCTGAACTCATTGTGTAAGAATTTCTATCTCTTTCACTGTCGTTGTTTCAAGGGTTTTTCGAAGTAATTTATTTTCATAATGGGGTTTAGCTGCTTTTCACGGCTGTGTTTATGCCGCTTTACACCCACTTGACACACTAACAGAGAGATATCAATACATAGGTTTCAAGATTATTACTAGTCAGATATATTCTTGTGCGGTGAATAGGGCGTGTTGAGTCCAGTTCTCTGAGCAAGGAGTAGGTCTTGTCTACTACATATTGGGTTTATGGAACGGTATCTGAGCTAATTTGATACCCTTGTTTTATGTATCACCCCACCTCACCTTTCCCGTTAAGCAGCCATAGTGTGTTTTCTGCATGTGTGACTCTGTTCTGTTTTGTAATTCAGTTCAAGTGTAACGGTTTTTACATTCCCTCTATCAGTGATACCTTATGAGAAGTGTCCTTTTCTGTGTGACTTATTTCACTTAGAATCGTCGTACCTATATCCACTCATCATGCTGCTACTAACCTTATGACATTGATTTCATGGCTGAGTGATATTCCATTGTACATAAGGACCACAACTTCTTTATCCATTTTTCTCTTTCCTGGGATATTTAAGGTGGAATGAAGTGGAGGTCCTTGTCAACAGAGCAGTCCTCAACTTTGGGGTGCTTGTGTCTTGCTGATTTTTAATTTTCCCAATTTATACCCCCATGAGTGGAAGTGCCCTATGCTCTCTAAGCTGTGTTTTTCAGATGTTTCAGGACTCACCGTACACTTCTCCAGAGTGGCTGTTGGCAATTTACATCCCGCCCATCAGTGTAGCAAGGCTCCCATTTCTCCATGGCCTGTCCTGCATTTCTGGTTTTGACACTTTTTTCAGCATGGCCCTTTTGACCGATGGGAAGCGAGACTTCTCTGTAGCGCTGATTTGCCTTTCCAGGTTGCTTGGTTGGCCAAAAAGGGCGTATGCGTTTTTTCCTGAATATATTCAGGAAAAAACGCATACGCCCTTTTTGGCCGAGGGCATCATTGTCAACGTTTTGCCGCTTTTCATGTGCTTTAAAGGCGATTCGTATCTACCTCCTGAAATCTGTTTCGTGCAATTCTGCCTTGATTTCAAATCCTCTTCTTTGCCTTCCCTCAATATATTTGTGGACGAGAGTTATCATTTATAACTCTGCAGGTTTGTGAATTGCAGTGCCCTGAACCTCCATTTTACAACTCGCTTTTTTGGGAGCTGGCCGCAAAAGCGCAGGATGGCTTCAGGCCCTGTTCTGGTTCTGGGGGGCAGGCTGAGCCTGTGGTTAATTCTTCTTCCTGATGGGAAAATAGAGTGACCTGTGCCTGTCCCAACACCAAGAGCTAGTCTCTCGTTGGTTCCCCGTCTTCCCGTTCATCCTCAGGACAAATTGCAACCTGTACGGAACAGGAGGTTAAAGGTGCTGATGCTCCAAGTAGGGAGATTGCTAGTAAAGCGGCTGGAATGGCGAACCCGGGCACAAGGAGATGAGAAATGAGGTGCGTTTTAGAAACCTTTCCCCATCACACGGTGTACCATCTTCTGGGTTTCTCATGCATGTTTTCGATGTAGGAAGATGCCCTTGAAGCTGGAGATTTGGGACCCATGCGATGGGTACCACGCAGTATTACTTTAAAGGGTCTGCGTTTGCTCACCCAACCTCACCAAACCTCTCAGCCCCAAGAGTGTCCACCCTTATGTCTCATCCAGCTGTGGGTCTAGATATGGTCAATCCAGGTTGCATCACAGCCCCTGAACTCATTGTGTAAGAATTTCTATCTCTTTCACTGTCGTTGTTTCATGGGTTTTACAAAGTAATTTATTTTCATAATGGGGTTTAGCTGCTTTTCACGGCTGTGTTTATGCCGCTTTACACCCACTTGACACACTAACAGAGAGATATCAATACATAGGTTTTAAGATTATTACTAGTCAGATATATTCTTGTGCGGTGAATAGGGCGTGTTGAGTCCAGTTCTCTGAGCAAGGAGTAGGTCTTGTCTATTACATATTGGGTTTATGGAACGGTATCTGAGCTAATTTGATACCCTTGTTTTATGTATCACCCCACCTCACCTTTCCCGTTAAGCAGCCATAGTCTGTTTTCTGCATGTGTGACTCTGTTCTGTTTTGTAATTCAGTTCAAGTGTAACGCTTTTTACATTCTCTCTATAAGTGATACCTTATGAGAAGTGTCCTTTTCTGTGTGACTTATTTCTCTTAGAATCGTCGTACCTAAATCCACTCATCATGCTGCTACTAACCTTATGACATTGATTTCATGGCTGAGTGATATTCCATTGTACATAAGGACCACAACTTCTTTATCCATTTTTCTCTTTCCTGGGATATTGAAGGTGGAATGAAGTGGAGGTCCTTGTCAACAGAGCAGCCCTCAACTTTGGGGTGCTTGTGTCTTGCTGATTTTTCATTTTCCCAATTTATACCCCCATGAGTGGAAGTGCCCTATGCTCTCTAAGCTGTGTTTTTCAGATGTTTCAGGACACACCGTACACTTCTCCAGAGTGGCTGTTGGCAATTTACATCCCGCCCATCAGTGTAGCAAGGCTCCCATTTCTCCATGGCCTGTCCTGCATTTCTGGTTTTGACACTTTTTTCAGCATGGCCCTTTTGACCGATGGGAAGCGAGACTTCTCTGTAGCGCTGATTTGCCTTTCCAGGTTGCTTGGTTGGCCAAAAAGGGCGTATGCGTTTTTTCCTGAATATATTCAGGAAAAAACGCATACGCCCTTTTTGGCCAAGGGCATCATTGTCAACGTTTTGCCGCTTTTCATGTGCTTTAAAGGCGATTCGTATCTACCTCCTGAAATCTGTTTCATGCAATTCTGCCTTGATTTCAAATCCTCTTCTTTGCCTTCCCTCAATATATTTGTGGACGAGAGTTATCATTTATAACTCTGCAGGTTTGTGAATTGCAGTGCCCTGAAGCTCCATTTTACAACTCGCTTTTTTGGGAGCTGGCCGCAAAAGCGCAGGATGGCTTCAGGCCCTGTTCTGGTTCCGGG
This sequence comes from Balaenoptera borealis, assembly GCF_965194805.1. NCBI lineage: Eukaryota > Metazoa > Chordata > Mammalia > Artiodactyla > Balaenopteridae > Balaenoptera > Balaenoptera borealis. Next base: position 639,353 of record NW_028123977.1, on the reverse strand, counting down.
GGGCAGGCTGAGCCTGTGGTTAATTCTTCTTCCTGATGGGAAAATAGAGTGACCTGTGCCTGTCCCAACACCAAGAGCTAGTCTCTCGTTGGTTCCCCGTCTTCCCGTTCATCCTCAGGACAAATTGCAACCTGTACGGAACAGGAGGTTAAAGGTGCTGATGCTCCAAGTAGGGAGATTGCTAGTAAAGTGGCTGGAATGGCGAACCCGGGCACAAGGAGATGAGAAATGAGGTGCGTTTTAGAAACCTTTCCCCATCACACGGTGTACCATCTTCTGGGTTTCTCATGCATGTTTTCGATGTAGGAAGATGCCCTTGAAGCTGGAGATTTGGGACCCATGCGATGGGTACCACGCAGTATTACTTTAAAGGGTCTGTGTTTGCTCACCCAACCTCACCAAACCTCTCAGCCCCAAGAGTGTCCACCCTTATGTCTCATCCAGCTGTGGGTCTAGATATGGTCAATCCAGGTTGCATCACAGCCCCTGAACTCATTGTGTAAGAATTTCTATCTCTTTCACTGTCGTTGTTTCATGGGTTTTTCAAAGTAATTTATTTTCATAATGGGGTTTAGCTGCTTTTCACGGCTGTGTTTATGCCGCTTTACACCCACTTGACACACTAACAGAGAGATATCAATACATAGGTTTCAAGATTATTACTAGTCAGATATATTCTTGTGCGGTGAATAGGGCGTGTTGAGTCCAGTTCTCTGAGCAAGGAGTAGGTCTTGTCTACTACATATTGGGTTTATGGAACGGTATCTGAGCTAATTTGATATCCTTGTTTTATGTATCACCCCACCTCACCTTTCCCGTTTTGTAATTCAGTTCAAGTGTAACGGTTTTTACATTCCCTCTATAAGTGATACCTTATGAGAAGTGTCCTTTTCTGTGTGACTTATTTCACTTAGAATCGTCGTACCTAAATCCACTCATCATGCTGCTACTAACCTTATGACATTGATTTCATGGCTGAGTGATATTCCATTGTACATAAGGACCACAACTTCTTTATCCATTTTTCTCTTTCCTGGGATATTTAAGGTGGAATGAAGTGGAGGTCCTTGTCAACAGAGCAGCCCTCAACTTTGGGGTGCTTGTGTCTTGCTGATTTTTCATTTTCCCAATTTATACCCCCATGAGTGGAAGTGCCCTATGCTCTCTAAGCTGTGTTTTTCAGATGTTTCAGGACACACCGTACACTTCTCCAGAGTGGCTGTTGGCAATTTACATCCCGCCCATCAGTGTAGCAAGGCTCCCATTTCTCCATGGCCTGTCCTGCATTTCTGGTTTTGACACTTTTTTCAGCATGGCCCTTTTGACCGATGGGAAGCGAGACTTCTCTGTAGCGCTGATTTGCCTTTCCAGGTTGCTTGGTTGGCCAAAAAGGGCGTATGCGTTTTTTCCTGAATATATTCAGGAAAAAACGCATACGCCCTTTTTGGCCAAGGGCATCATTGTCAACGTTTTGCCGCTTTTCATGTGCTTTAAAGGCGATTCGTATCTACCTCCTGAAATCTGTTTCGTGCAATTCTGCCTTGATTTCAAATCCTCTTCTTTGCCTTCCCTCAATATATTTGTGGACGAGAGTTATCATTTATAACTCTGCAGGTTTGTGAATTGCAGTGCCCTGAACCTCCATTTTACAACACGCTTTTTTGGGAGCTGGCCGCAAAAGCGCAGGATGGCTTCAGGCCCTGTTCTGGTTCCGGGGGGCAGGCTGAGCCTGTGGTTAATTCTTCTTCCTGATGGGAAAATAGAGTGACCTGTGCCTGTCCCAACACCAAGAGCTAGTCTCTCGTTGGTTCCCCGTCTTCCCGTTCATCCTCAGGACAAATTGCAACCTGTACGGAACAGGAGGTTAAAGGTGCTGATGCTCCAAGTAGGGAGATTGCTAGTAAAGTGGCTGGAATGGCGAACCCGGGCACAAGGAGATGAGAAATGAGGTGCGTTTTAGAAACCTTTCCCCATCACACGGTGTACCATCTTCTGGGTTTCTCATGCATGTTTTCGATGTAGGAAGATGCCCTTGAAGCTGGAGATTTGGGACCCATGCGATGGGTACCACGCAGTATTACTTTAAAGGGTCTGTGTTTGCTCACCCAACCTCACCAAACCTCTCAGCCCCAAGAGTGTCCACCCTTATGTCTCATCCAGCTGTGGGTCTAGATATGGTCAATCCAGGTTGCATCTCAGCCCCTGAACTCATTGTGTAAGAATTTCTATCTCTTTCACTGTCGTTGTTTCATGGGTTTTTCAAAGTAATTTATTTTCATAATGGGGTTTAGCTGCTTTTCACGGCTGTGTTTATGCCGCTTTACAGCCACTTGACACACTAACAGAGAGATATCAATACATAGGTTTCAAGATTATTACTAGTCAGATATATTCTTGTGCGGTGAATAGGGCGTGTTGAGTCCAGTTCTCTGAGCAAGGAGTAGGTCTTGTCTACTACATATTGGGTTTATGGAACGGTATCTGAGCTAATTTGATACCCTTGTTTTATGTATCACCCCACCTCACCTTTCCCGTTAAGCAGCCATAGTGTGTTTTCTGCATGTGTGACTCTGTTCTGTTTTGTAATTCAGTTCAAGTGTAACGGTTTTTACATTCCCTCTATCAGTGATACCTTATGAGAAGTGTCCTTTTCTGTGTGACTTATTTCACTTAGAATCGTCGTACCTAAATCCACTCATCATGCTGCTACTAACCTTATGACATTGATTTCATGGCTGAATGATATTCCATTGTACATAAGGACCACAACTTCTTTATCCATTTTTCTCTTTCCTGGGATATTGAAGGTGGAATGAAGTGGAGGTCCTTGTCAACAGAGCAGCCCTCAACTTTGGGGTGCTTGTGTCTTGCTGATTTTTCATTTTCCCAATTTATACCCCCATGAGTGGAAGTGCCCTATGCTCTCTAAGCTGTGTTTTTCAGATGTTTCAGGACACACCGTACACTTCTCCAGAGTGGCTGTTGGCAATTTACATCCCGCCCATCAGTGTAGCAAGGCTCCCATTTCTCCATGGCCTGTCCTTCATTTCTCGTTTTGACACTTTTTTCAGCATGGCCCTTTTGACCGATGGGAAGCGAGACTTCTCTGTAGCGCTGATTTGCCTTTCCAGGTTGCTTGGTTGGCCAAAAAGGGCGTATGCGTTTTTTCCTGAATATATTCAGGAAAAAACGCATACGCCCTTTTTGGCCAAGGGCATCATTGTCTACGTTTTGCCGCTTTTCATGTGCTTTAAAGGCGATTCGTATCTACCTCCTGAAATCTGTTTCGTGCAATTCTGCCTTGATTTCAAATCCTCTTCTTTGCCTTCCCTCAATATATTTGTGGACGAGAGTTATCATTTATAACTCTGCAGGTTTGTGAATTGCAGTGCCCTGAACCTCCATTTTACAACTCGCTTTTTTGGGAGCTGGCCGCAAAAGCGCAGGATGGCTTCAGGCCCTGTTCTGGTTCCGGGGGGGAGGATGAGCCTGTGGTTAATTCTTCTTCCTGATGGGAAAATAGAGTGACCTGTGCCTGTCCCGACACCAAGAGCTAGTCTCTCGTTGTTTCCCCGTCTTCCCGTTCATCCTCAGGACAAATTGCAACCTGTACGGAACAGGAGGTTAAAGGTGCTGATGCTCCAAGTAGGGAGATTGCTAGTAAAGTGGCTGGAATGGCGAACCCGGGCACAAGGAGATGAGAAATGAGGTGCGTTTTAGAAACCTTTCCCCATCACACGGTGTACCATCTTCTGGGTTTCTCATGCATGTTTTCGATGTAGGAAGATGCCCTTGAACCTGGAGATTTGGGACCCATGCGATGGGTACCACGCAGTATTACTTTAAAGGGTCTGCGTTTGCTCACCCAACCTCACCAAACCTCTCAGCCCCAAGAGTGTCCACCCTTATGTCTCATCCAGCTGTGGGTCTAGATATGGTCAATCCAGGTTGCATCACAGCCCATGAACTCATTGTGTAAGAATTTCTATCTCTTTCACTGTCGTTGTTTCATGGGTTTTTCAAAGTAATTTATTTTCATAATGGGGTTTAGCTGCTTTTCACGGCTGTGTTTATGCCGCTTCACACCCACTTGACACACTAACAGAGAGATATCAATACATAGGTTTTAAGATTGTTACTAGTCAGATATATTCTTGTGCGGTGAATAGGGCGTGTTGAGTCCAGTTCTCTGAGCAAGGAGTAGGTCTTGTCTACTACATATTGGGTTTATGGAACAGTATCTGAGCTAATTTGATACCCTTGTTTTATGTATCACCCCACCTCACCTTTCCCGTTAAGCAGCCATAGTGTGTTTTCTGCATGTGTGACTCTGTTCTGTTTTGTAATTCAGTTCAAGTGTAACGGTTTTTACATTCCCTCTAAAAGTGATACCTTATGAGAAGTGTCCTTTTCTGTGTGACTTATTTCTCTTAGAATCGTCGTACCTAAATCCACTCATCATGCTGCTACTAACCTTATGACATTGATTTCATGGCTGAGTGATATTCCATTGTACATAAGGACCACAACTTCTTTATCCATTTTTCTCTTTCCTGGGATATTGAAGGTGGAATGAAGTGGAGGTCCTTGTCAACAGAGCAGCCCTCAACTTTGGGGTGCTTGTGTCTTGCTGATTTTTCATTTTCCCAATTTATACCCCCATGAGTGGAAGTGCCCTATGCTCTCTAAGCTGTGTTTTTCAGATGTTTCAGGACACACCGTACACTTCTCCAGAGTGGCTGTTGGCAATTTACATCCCGCCCATCAGTGTAGCAAGGCTCCCATTTCTCCATGGCCTGTCCTGCATTTCTGGTTTTGACACTTTTTTCAGCATGGCCCTTTTGACCGATGGGAAGCGAGACTTCTCTGTAGCGCTGATTTGCCTTTCCAGGTTGCTTGGTTGGCCAAAAAGGGCGTATGCGTTTTTTCCTGAATATATTCAGGAAAAAACGCATACGCCCTTTTTGGCCAAGGGCATCATTGTCAACGTTTTGCCGCTTTTCATGTGCTTTAAAGGCGATTCGTATCTACCTCCTGAAATCTGTTTCGTGCAATTCTGCCTTGATTTCAAATCCTCTTCTTTGCCTTCCCTCAATATATTTGTGGACGAGAGTTATCATTTATAACTCTGCAGGTTTGTGAATTGCAGTGCCCTGAAGCTCCATTTTACAACTCGCTTTTTTGGGAGCTGGCCGCAAAAGCGCAGGATGGCTTCAGGCCCTGTTCTGGTTCCGGGGGGCAGGCTGAGCCTGTGGTTAATTCTTCTTCCTGATGGGAAAATAGAGTGACCTGTGCCTGTCCCAACACCAAGAGCTAGTCTCTCGTTGGTTCCCCGTCTTCCCGTTCATCCTCAGGACAAATTGCAACCTGTACGGAACAGGAGGTTAAAGGTGCTGATGCTCCAAGTAGGGAGATTGCTAGTAAAGTGGCTGGAATGGCGAACCCGGGCACAAGGAGATGAGAAATGAGGTGCGTTTTAGAAACCTTTCCCCATCACACGGTGTACCATCTTCTGGGTTTCTCATGCATGTTTTCGATGTAGGAAGATGCCCTTGAAGCTGGAGATTTGGGACCCATGCGATGGGTACCACGCAGTATTACTTTAAAGGGTCTGTGTTTGCTCACCCAACCTCACCAAACCTCTCAGCCCCAAGAGTGTCCACCCTTATGTCTCATCCAGCTGTGGGTCTAGATATGGTCAATCCAGGTTGCATCACAGCCCCTGAACTCATTGTGTAAGAATTTCTATCTCTTTCACTGTCGTTGTTTCATGGGTTTTTCAAAGTAATTTATTTTCATAATGGGGTTTAGCTGCTTTTCACGGCTGTGTTTATGCCGCTTTACACCCACTTGACACACTAACAGAGAGATATCAATACATAGGTTTCAAGATTATTACTAGTCAGATATATTCTTGTGCGGTGAATAGGGCGTGTTGAGTCCAGTTCTCTGAGCAAGGAGTAGGTCTTGTCTACTACATATTGGGTTTATGGAACGGTATCTGAGCTAATTTGATATCCTTGTTTTATGTATCACCCCACCTCACCTTTCCCGTTTTGTAATTCAGTTCAAGTGTAACGGTTTTTACATTCCCTCTATAAGTGATACCTTATGAGAAGTGTCCTTTTCTGTGTGACTTATTTCACTTAGAATCGTCGTACCTAAATCCACTCATCATGCTGCTACTAACCTTATGACATTGATTTCATGGCTGAGTGATATTCCATTGTACATAAGGACCACAACTTCTTTATCCATTTTTCTCTTTCCTGGGATATTTAAGGTGGAATGAAGTGGAGGTCCTTGTCAACAGAGCAGCCCTCAACTTTGGGGTGCTTGTGTCTTGCTGATTTTTCATTTTCCCAATTTATACCCCCATGAGTGGAAGTGCCCTATGCTCTCTAAGCTGTGTTTTTCAGATGTTTCAGGACACACCGTACACTTCTCCAGAGTGGCTGTTGGCAATTTACATCCCGCCCATCAGTGTAGCAAGGCTCCCATTTCTCCATGGCCTGTCCTGCATTTCTGGTTTTGACACTTTTTTCAGCATGGCCCTTTTGACCGATGGGAAGCGAGACTTCTCTGTAGCACTGATTTGCCTTTCCAGGTTGCTTGGTTGGCCAAAAAGGGCGTATGCGTTTTTTCCTGAATATATTCAGGAAAAAACGCATACGCCCTTTTTGGCCAAGGGCATCATTGTCAACGTTTTGCCGCTTTTCATGTGCTTTAAAGGCGATTCGTATCTACCTCCTGAAATCTGTTTCGTGCAATTCTGCCTTGATTTCAAATCCTCTTCTTTGCCTTCCCTCAATATATTTGTGGACGAGAGTTATCATTTATAACTCTGCAGGTTTGTGAATTGCAGTGCCCTGAACCTCCATTTTACAACTCGCTTTTTTGGGAGCTGGCCACAAAAGCGCAGGATGGCTTCAGGCCCTGTTCTGGTTCCGGGGGGCAGGCTGAGCCTGTGGTTAATTCTTCTTCCTGATGGGAAAATAGAGTGACCTGTGCCTGTCCCAACACCAAGAGCTAGTCTCTCGTTGGTTCCCCGTCTTCCCGTTCATCCTCAGGACAAATTGCAACCTGTACGGAACAGGAGGTTAAAGGTGCTGATGCTCCAAGTAGGGAGATTGCTAGTAAAGTGGCTGGAATGGCGAACCCGGGCACAAGGAGATGAGAAATGAGGTGCGTTTTAGAAACCTTTCCCCATCACACGGTGTACCATCTTCTGGGTTTCTCATGCATGTTTTCGATGTAGGAAGATGCCCTTGAAGCTGGAGATTTGGGACCCATGCGATGGGTAGCACGCAGTATTACTTTAAAGGGTCTGTGTTTGCTCACCCAACCTCACCAAACCTCTCAGCCCCAAGAGTGTCCACCCTTATGTCTCATCCAGCTGTGGGTCTAGATATGGTCAATCCAGGTTGCATCACAGCCCCTGAACTCATTGTGTAAGAATTTCTATCTCTTTCACTGTCGTTGTTTCATGGGTTTTTCAAAGTAATTTATTTTCATAATGGGGTTTAGCTGCTTTTCACGGCTGTGTTTATGCCGCTTTACACCCACTTGACACACTAACAGAGAGATATCAATACATAGGTTTCAAGATTATTACTAGTCAGATATATTCTTGTGCGGTGAATAGGGCGTGTTGAGTCCAGTTCTCTGAGCAAGGAGTAGGTCTTGTCTACTACATATTGGGTTTATGGAACGGTATCTGAGCTAATTTGATACCCTTGTTTTATGTATCACCCCACCTCACCTTTCCCGTTAAGCAGCCATAGTGTGTTTTCTGCATGTGTGACTCTGTTCTGTTTTGTAATTCAGTTCAAGTGTAACGGTTTTTACATTCCCTCTATCAGTGATACCTTATGAGAAGTGTCCTTTTCTGTGTGACTTATTTCACTTAGAATCGTCGTACCTAAATCCACTCATCATGCTGCTACTAACCTTATGACATTGATTTCATGGCTGAGTGATATTCCATTGTACATAAGGACCACAACTTCTTTATCCATTTTTCTCTTTCCTGGGATATTTAAGGTGGAATGAAGTGGAGGTCCTTGTCAACAGAGCAGCCCTCAACTTTGGGGTGCTTGTGTCTTGCTGATTTTTCATTTTCCCAATTTATACCCCCATGAGTGGAAGTGCCCTATGCTCTCTAAGCTGTGTTTTTCAGATGTTTCAGGACACACCGTACACTTCTCCAGAGTGGCTGTTGGCAATTTACATCCCGCCCATCAGTGTAGCAAGGCTCCCATTTCTCCATGGCCTGTCCTGCATTTCTGGTTTTGACACTTTTTTTAGGATGGCCCTTTTGACCGTTGGGAAGCGAGACTTCTCTGTAGCGCTGATTTGCCTTTCCAGGTTGCTTGGTTGGCCAAAAAGGGCGTATGCGTTTTTTCCTGAATATATTCAGGAAAAAACGCATACGCCCTTTTTGGCCAAGGGCATCATTGTCAACGTTTTGCCGCTTTTCATGTGCTTTAAAGGCGATTCGTATCTACCTCCTGAAATCTGTTTCGTGCAATTCTGCCTTGATTTCAAATCCTCTTCTTTGCCTTCCCTCAATATATTTGTGGACGAGAGTTATCATTTATAACTCTGCAGGTTTGTGAATTGCAGTGCCCTGAAGCTCCATTTTACAACTCGCTTTTTTGGGAGCTGGCCGCAAAAGCGCAGGATGGCTTCAGGCCCTGTTCTGGTTCCGGGGGGCAGGCTGAGCCTGTGGTTAATTCTTCTTCCTGATGGGAAAATAGAGTGACCTGTGCCTGTCCCAACACCAAGAGCTAGTCTCTCGTTGGTTCCCCGTCTTCCCGTTCATCCTCAGGACAAATTGCAACCTGTACGGAACAGGAGGTTAAAGGTGCTGATGCTCCAAGTAGGGAGATTGCTAGTAAAGTGGCTGGAATGGCGAACCCGGGCACAAGGAGATGAGAAATGAGGTGTGTTTTAGAAACCTTTCCCCATCACACGGTGTACCATCTTCTGGGTTTCTCATGCATGTTTTTGATGTAGGAAGATGCCCTTGAAGCTGGAGATTTGGGACCCATGCGATGGGTACCACGCAGTATTACTTTAAAGGGTCTGCGTTTGCTCACCCAACCTCACCAAACCTCTCAGCCCCAAGAGTGTCCACCCTTATGTCTCATCCAGCTGTGGGTCTAGATATGGTCAATCCAGGTTGCATCACAGCCCCTGAACTCATTGTGTAAGAATTTCTATCTCTTTCACTGTCGTTGTTTCATGGGTTTTTCAAAGTAATTTATTTTCATAATGGGGTTTAGCTGCTTTTCACGGCTGTGTTTATGCCGCTTTACACCCACTTGACACACTAACAGAGAGATATCAATACATAGGTTTCAAGATTATTACCAGTCAGATATATTCTTGTGCGGTGAATAGGGCGTGTTGAGTACAGTTCTCTGAGCAAGGAGTAGGTCTTGTCTACTACATATTGGGTTTATGGAACGGTATCTGAGCTAATTTGATACCCTTGTTTTATGTATCACCCCACCTCACCTTTCCCGTTAAGCAGCCATAGTGTGTTTTCTGCATGTGTGACTCTGTTCTGTTTTGTAATTCAGTTCAAGTGTAACGGTTTTTACATTCCCTCTCTCAGTGATACCTTATGAGAAGTGTCCTTTTCTGTGTGACTTATTTCACTTAGAATCGTCGTACCTAAATCCACTCATCATGCTGCTACTAACCTTATGACATTGATTTCATGGCTGAATGATATTCCATTGTACATAAGGACCACAACTTCTTTATCCATTTTTCTCTTTCCTGGGATATTGAAGGTGGAATGAAGTGGAGGTCCTTGTCAACAGAGCAGCCCTCAACTTTGGGGTGCTTGTGTCTTGCTGATTTTTCATTTTCCCAATTTATACCCCCATGAGTGGAAGTGCCCTATGCTCTCTAAGCTGTGTTTTTCAGATGTTTCAGGACACACCGTACACTTCTCCAGAGTGGCTGTTGGCAATTTACATCCCGCCCATCAGTGTAGCAAGGCTCCCATTTCTCCATGGCCTGTCCTTCATTTCTCGTTTTGACACTTTTTTCAGCATGGCCCTTTTGACCGATGGGAAGCGAGACTTCTCTGTAGCGCTGATTTGCCTTTCCAGGTTGCTTGGTTGGCCAAAAAGGGCGTATGCGTTTTTTCCTGAATATATTCAGGAAAAAACGCATACGCCCTTTTTGGCCAAGGGCATCATTGTCTACGTTTTGCCGCTTTTCATGTGCTTTAAAGGCGATTCGTATCTACCTCCTGAAATCTGTTTCGTGCAATTCTGCCTTGATTTCAAATCCTCTTCTTTGCCTTCCCTCAATATATTTGTGGACGAGAGTTATCATTTATAACTCTGCAGGTTTGTGAATTGCAGTGCCCTGAACCTCCATTTTACAACTCGCTTTTTTGGGAGCTGGCCGCAAAAGCGCAGGATGGCTTCAGGCCCTGTTCTGGTTCCGGGGGGCAGGCTGAGCCTGTGGTTAATTCTTCTTCCTGATGGGAAAATAGAGTGACCTGTGCCTGTCCCGACACCAAGAGCTAGTCTCTCGTTGTTTCCCCGTCTTCCCGTTCATCCTCAGGACAAATTGCAACCTGTACGGAACAGGAGGTTAAAGGTGCTGATGCTCCAAGTAGGGAGATTGCTAGTAAAGTGGCTGGAATGGCGAACCCGGGCACAAGGAGATGAGAAATGAGGTGCGTTTTAGAAACCTTTCCCCATCACACGGTGTACCATCTTCTGGGTTTCTCATGCATGTTTTCGATGTAGGAAGATGCCCTTGAACCTGGAGATTTGGGACCCATGCGATGGGTACCACGCAGTATTACTTTAAAGGGTCTGCGTTTGCTCACCCAACCTCACCAAACCTCTCAGCCCCAAGAGTGTCCACCCTTATGTCTCATCCAGCTGTGGGTCTAGATATGGTCAATCCAGGTTGCATCACAGCCCCTGAACTCATTGTGTAAGAATTTCTATCTCTTTCACTGTCGTTGTTTCATGGGTTTTTCAAAGTAATTTATTTTCATAATGGGGTTTAGCTGCTTTTCACGGCTGTGTTTATGCCGCTTCACACCCACTTGACACACTAACAGAGAGATATCAATACATAGGTTTTAAGATTGTTACTAGTCAGATATATTCTTGTGCGGTGAATAGGGCGTGTTGAGTCCAGTTCTCTGAGCAAGGAGTAGGTCTTGTCTACTACATATTGGGTTTATGGAACAGTATCTGAGCTAATTTGATACCCTTGTTTTATGTATCACCCCACCTCACCTTTCCCGTTAAGCAGCCATAGTGTGTTTTATGCATGTGTGACTCTGTTCTGTTTTGTAATTCAGTTCAAGTGTAACGGTTTTTACATTCCCTCTATAAGTGATACCTTATGAGAAGTGTCCTTTTCTGTGTGACTTATTTCACTTAGAATCGTCGTACCTAAATCCACTCATCATGCTGTTACTAACCTTATGACATTGATTTCATGGCTGAGTGATATTCCATTGTACATAAGGACCACAACTTCTTTATCCATTTTTCTCTTTCCTGGGATATTTAAGGTGGAATGAAGTGGAGGTCCTTGTCAACAGAGCAGCCCTCAACTTTGGGGTGCTTGTGTCTTGCTGATTTTTCATTTTCCCAATTTATACCCCCATGAGTGGAAGTGCCCTATGCTCTCTAAGCTGTGTTTTTCAGATGTTTCAGGACACACCGTACACTTCTCCAGAGTGGCTGTTGGCAATTTACATCCCGCCCATCAGTGTAGCAAGGCTCCCATTTCTCCATGGCCTGTCCTGCATTTCTGGTTTTGACACTTTTTTCAGCATGGCCCTTTTGACCGATGGGAAGCGAGACTTCTCTGTAGCGCTGATTTGCCTTTCCAGGTTGCTTGGTTGGCCAAAAAGGGCGTATGCGTTTTTTCCTGAATATATTCAGGAAAAAACGCATACGCCCTTTTTGGCCAAGGGCATCATTGTCAACGTTTTGCCGCTTTTCATGTTCTTTAAAGGCGATTCGTATCTACCTCCTGAAATCTGTTTCGTGCAATTCTGCCTTGATTTCAAATCCTCTTCTTTGCCTTCCCTCAATATATTTGTGGACGAGAGTTATCATTTATAACTCTGCAGGTTTGTGAATTGCAGTGCCCTGAACCTCCATTTTACAACTCGCTTTTTTGGGAGCTGGCCGCAAAAGCGCAGGATGGCTTCAGGCCCTGTTCTGGTTCCGGGGGGCAGGCTGAGCCTGTGGTTAATTCTTCTTCCTGATGGGAAAATAGAGTGACCTGTGCCTGTCCCGACACCAAGAGCTAGTCTCTCGTTGGTTCCCCGTCTTCCCGTTCATCCTCAGGACAAATTGCAACCTGTACGGAACAGGAGGTTAAAGGTGCTGATGCTCCAAGTAGGGAGATTGCTAGTAAAGTGGCTGGAATGGCGAACCCGGGCACAAGGAGATGAGAAATGAGGTGCGTTTTAGAAACCTTTCCCCATCACACGGTGTACCATCTTCTGGGTTTCTCATGCATGTTTTCGATGTAGGAAGATGCCCTTGAAGCTGGAGATTTGGGACCCATGCGATGGGTAGCACGCAGTATTACTTTAAAGGGTCTGTGTTTGCTCACCCAACCTCACCAAACCTCTCAGCCCCAAGAGTGTCCACCCTTATGTCTCATCCAGCTGTGGGTCTAGATATGGTCAATCCAGGTTGCATCACAGCCCCTGAACTCATTGTGTAAGAATTTCTATCTCTTTCACTGTCGTTGTTTCATGGGTTTTTCAAAGTAATTTATTTTCATAATGGGGTTTAGCTGCTTTTCACGGCTGTGTTTATGCCGCTTTACACCCACTTGACACACTAACAGAGAGATATCAATACATAGGTTTCAAGATTATTACTAGTCAGATATATTCTTGTGCGGTGAATAGGGCGTGTTGAGTCCAGTTCTCTGAGCAAGGAGTAGGTCTTGTCTACTACATATTGGGTTTATGGAACGGTATCTGAGCTAATTTGATACCCTTGTTTTATGTATCACCCCACCTCACCTTTCCCGTTAAGCAGCCATAGTGTGTTTTCTGCATGTGTGACTCTGTTCTGTTTTGTAATTCAGTTCAAGTGTAACGGTTTTTACATTCCCTCTATAAGTGATACCTTATGAGAAGTGTCCTTTTCTGTGTGACTTATTTCACTTAGAATCGTCGTACCTAAATCCACTCATCATGCTGCTATTAGCCTTATGACATTGATTTCATGGCTGAGTGATATTCCATTGTACATAAGGACCACAACATCTTTATCCATTTTTCTCCCTCATGGGATATTGAAGGTGGAATGAAGTGGAGGTCCTTGTCAACAGAGCAGCCCTAAACTTTGGGGTGCTTGTGTCTTGCTGATTTTTCATTTTCCCAATTTATACCCCCATGAGTGGAAGTGCCCTATGCTCTCTAAGCTGTGTTTTTTAGATGTTTCAGGACACACCGTACACTTCTCCAGAGTGGCTGTTGGCAATTTACATCCCGCCCATCAGTGTAGCAAGGCTCCCATTTCTCCATGGCCTGTCCTGCATTTCTGGTTTTGAGACTTTTTTCAGCATGGCCCTTTTGACCGATGGGTAGCCAGTCTTCTTTGTAGCCCTGATTTGCCTTTCCAGTTTGCTAGGTTGGCCAAAAAGGGCGTATGCGTTTTTTCCTGAATATATTCAGGAAAAAACGCATACGCCCTTTTTGGCCAAGGGCATCATTGTCAACGTTTTGCCGCTTTTCATGTGCTTTAAAGGCGATTCGAATCTACCTCCTGAAATCTGTTTCCTGCATTTCTGCCTTGATTTCAAATCCTCTTCTTTGCCTTCCCTCAATATATTTGTGGACGAGAGTTATCATTTATAACTCTGCAGGTTTGTGAATTGCAGTGCCCTGAACCTCCATTTTACAACTCGCTTTTTTGGAAGCTGGCCGCAAAAGCGCAGGATGGCTTCAGGCCCTGTTCTGGTTCCGGGGGGGAGGATGAGCCTGTGGTTAATTCTTCTTCCTGATGGGAAAATAGAGTGACCTGTGCCTGTCCCAACACCAAGAGCTAGTCTCTCACTGGTTCCCCGTCTACCCGTTCATCCTCAGTACAAATTGCAACCTGTACGGAACAGGAGGTTAAAGGTGCTGATGCTCCAAGTAGGGAGATTGTTAGTAAAGCGGCTGGAATGGCGAACCCGGGCACAAGGAGAAGAGAAATGAGGTGCGTTTTAGAAACCTTTCCCCATCACATGGTGTACCATCTTTTTGTTTTCTCATGCATGTTTTCGATGTAGGAAGATGCCCTTGAAGCTGGAGATTTGGGACCCATGCGATGGGTACCACGCAGTATTACTTTAAAGGGTCTGCGTTTGCTCACCCAACCTCACCAAACCTCTCAGCCCCAAGAGTGTCCACCCTTATGTCTCATCCAGCTGTGGGTCTAGATATGGTCAATCCAGGTTGCATCACAGCCCCTGAACGCATTGTGTAAGAATTTCTCTCTCTTTCACTGTCTTTGTTTCATGGGTTTTTCAAAGAAATTTATTTTTATAATGGGGTTTAGCTGCTTTTCACTGCTGTGTTTATGCCGCTTTACACCCACTTGACACACTAACAGAGAGATATCAATACATAGGTTTTAAGATTATTACTAGTCAGATATATTCTTGTGCGGTGAATAGGGCGTGTTGAGTCCAGTTCTCTGAGCAAGGAGTAGGTCTTGTCTATTACATACTGGGTTTATGGAACGGTATCTGAGCTAATTTGAAACCCTTGTTTTATGTATCACCCCACCTCACCTTTCCCGTTAAGCAGCCATAGTGTGTTTTCTGCATGTGTGACTCTGTTCTGTTTTGTAATTCAGTTCAAGTGTAACGGGTTTTACATTCCCTCTATAAGTGATACCTTATGAGAAGTGTCCTTTTCTGTGTGACTTATTTCACTTAGAATCGTCGTACCTAAATCCACTCATCATGCTGCTACTAGCCTTATGACATTGATTTCCTGGCTGAGTGATATTCCATTGTACATAAGGACCACAACTTCTTTATCCATTTTTCTCTTTCCTGGGATATTGAAGGTGGAATGAAGTGGAGGTCCTTGTCGACAGAGCAGCCCTAAACTTTGGGGTGCTTGTGTCTTGCTGATTTTTCATTTTCCCAATTTATACCCCCATGAGTGGAAGTGCCCTAAGCTCTCTAAGCTGTGTTTTTTAGATGTTTCAGGACACACCGTACACTTCTCCAGAGTGGCTGTTGGCAATTTACATCCCGCCCATCAGTGTAGCAAGGCTCCCATTTCTCCATGGCCTGTCCTGCATTTCTGGTTTTGAGACTTTTTTCAGCATGGCCCTTTTGACCGATGGGTAGCGAGTCTTCTTTGTAGCGCTGATTTGCCTTTCCAGGTTGCTTGGTTGGCCAAAAAGGGCGTATGCGTTTTTTCCTGAATATATTCAGGAAAAAACGCATACGCCCTTTTTGGCCAAGGGCATCATTGTCAACGTTTTGCCGCTTTTCATGTGCTTTAAAGGCGATTCGAATCTACCTCCTGAAATCTGTTTCGTGCAATTCTGCCTTGATTTCAAATCCTCTTCTTTGCCTTCCCTCAATATATTTGTGGACGAGAGTTATCATTTATAACTCTGCAGGTTTGTGAATTGCAGTGCCCTGAAGCTCCATTTTACAACTCGCTTTTTTGGGAGCTGGCCGCAAAAGCGCAGGATGGCTTCAGGCCCTGTTCTGGTTCCGGGGGGGAGGATGAGCCTGTGGTTAATTCTTCTTCCTGATGGGAAAATAGAGTGACCTGTGCCTGTCCCAACACCAAGAGCTAGTCTCTCACTGGTTCCCCGTCTACCCGTTCATCCTCAGGACAAATTGCAACCTGTACGGAACAGGAGGTTAAAGGTGCTGATGCTCCAAGTAGGGAGATTGTTAGTAAAGCGGATGGAATGGCGAACCCGGGCACAAGGAGAAGAGAAATGAGGTGCGTTTTAGAAACCTTTCCCCATCACATGGTGTACCATCTTTTTGTTTTCTCATGCATGTTTTCGATGTAGGAAGATGTCCTTGAACCTGGAGATTTGGGACCCATGCGATGGGTACCACGCAGTATTACTTTAAAGGGTCTGCGTTTGCTCACCCAACCTCACCAAACCTCTCAGCCCCAAGAGTGTCCACCCTTATGTCTCATCCAGCTGTGGGTCTAGATATGGTCAATCCAGGTTGCATCACAGCCCCTGAACGCATTGTGTAAGAATTTCTCTCTCTTTCACTGTCTTGGTTTCATGGGTTTTTCGAAGTAATTTATTTTTATAATGGGGTTTAGCTGCTTTTCACTGCTGTGTTTATGCCGCTTTACACCCACTTGACACACTAACAGAGAGATATCAATACATAGGTTTTAAGATTATTACTAGTCAGATATATTCTTGTGCGGTGAATAGGGCGTGTTGAGTCCAGTTCTCTGAGCAAGGAGTAGGTCTTGTCTATTACATATTGGGTTTATGGAACGGTATCTGAGCTAATTTGAAACCCTTTTTTTATGTATCACCCCACCTCACCTTTCCCGTTAAGCAGCCATAGTGTGTTTTCTGCATGTGTGACTCTGTTCTGTTTTGTAATTCAGTTCAAGTGTAACGGTTTTTACATTCCCTCTATAAGTGATACCTTATGAGAAGTGTCCTTTTCTGTGTGACTTATTTCACTTAGAATCGTCGTACCTAAATCCACTCATCATGCTGCTATTAGCCTTATGACATTGATTTCATGGCTGAGTGATATTCCATTGTACATAAGGACCACAACTTCTTTATCCATTTTTCTCCCTCCTGGGATATTGAAGGTGGAATGAAGTGGAGGTCCTTGTCAACAGAGCAGCCCTAAACTTTGGGGTGCTTGTGTCTTGCTGATTTTTCATTTTCCCAATTTATACCCCCATGAGTGGAAGTGCCCTATGCTCTCTAAGCTGTGTTTTTTAGATGTTTCAGGACACACCGTACACTTCTCCAGAGTGGCTGTTGGCAATTTACATCCCGCCCATCAGTGTAGCAAGGCTCCCATTTCTCCATGGCCTGTCCTGCATTTCTGGTTTTGAGACTTTTTTCAGCATGGCCCTTTTGACCGATGGGTAGCGAGTCTTCTTTGTAGCCCTGATTTGGCTTTTCAGGTTGCTTGGTTGGCCAAAAAGGGCGTATGCGTTTTTTCCTGAATATATTCAGGAAAAAACGCATACGCCCTTTTTGGCCAAGGGCATCATTGTCAACGTTTTGCCGCTTTTCATGTGCTTTAAAGGCGATTCGAATCTACCTCCTGAAATCTGTTTCCTGCATTTCTGCCTTGATTTCAAATACTCTTCTTTGCCTTCCCTCAATATATTTGTGGACGAGAGTTATCATTTATAACTCTGCAGGTTTGTGAATTGCAGTGCCCTGAAGCTCCATTGTACAACTCGCTTTTTTGGGAGCTGGCCGCAAAAGCGCAGGATGGCTTCAGGCCCTGTTCTGGTTCCGGGGGGGAGGATGAGCCTGTGGTTAATTCTTCTTCCTGATGGGAAAATAGAGTGACCTGTGCCTGTCCCAACACCAAGAGCTAGTCTCTCACTGGTTCCCCGTCTACCCGTTCATCCTCAGGACAAATTGCAACCTGTACGGAACAGGAGGTTAAAGGTGCTGATGCTCCAAGTAGGGAGATTGTTAGTAAAGCGGCTGGAATGGCGAACACGGGCACAAGGAGAAGAGAAATGAGGTGCGTTTTAGAAACCTTTCCCCATCACATGGTGTACCATCTTTTTGTTTTCTCATGCATGTTTTCGATGTAGGAAGATGCCCTTGAACCTGGAGATTTGGGACCCATGCGATGGGTACCACGCAGTATTACTTTAAAGGGTCTGCGTTTGCTCACCCAACCTCACCAAACCTCTCAGCCCCAAGAGTGTCCACCCTTATGTCTCATCCAGCTGTGGGTCTAGATATGGTCAATCCAGGTTGCATCACAGCCCCTGAACGCATTGTGTAAGAATTTCTCTCTCTTTCACTGTCTTTGTTTCATGGGTTTGTAAAAGTAATTTATTTTTATAATGGGGTTTAGCTGCTTTTCACTGCTGTGTTTATGCCGCTTTACACCCACTTGACACACTAACAGAGAGATATCAATACATAGGTTTTAAGATTATTACTAGTCAGATATATTCTTGTGCGGTGAATAGGGCGTGTTGAGTCCAGTTCTCTGAGCAAGGAGTAGGTCTTGTCTATTACATATTGGGTTTATGGAACGGTATCTGAGCTAATTTGAAACCCTTGTTTTATGTATCACCCCACCTCACCCTTCCCGTTAAGCAGCCATAGTGTGTTTTCTGCATGTGTGACTCTGTTCTGTTTTGTAATTCAGTTCAAGTGTAACGGTTTTTACAGTCCCTCTATAAGTGATACCTTATGAGAAGTGTCCTTTTCTATGTGACTTATTTCACTTAGAATCGTCGTACCTAAATCCACTCATCATGCTGCTATTAGCCTTATGACATTGATTTCATGGCTGAGTGATATTCCATTGTACATAAGGACCACAACTTCTTTATCCATTTTTCTCCCTCCTGGGATATTGAAGGTGGAATGAAGTGGAGGTCCTTGTCCACAGAGCAGCCCTAAACTTTGGGGTGCTTGTGTCTTGCTGATTTTTCATTTTCCCAATTTATACCCCCATGAGTGGAAGTGCCCTATGCTCTCTAAGCTGTGTTTTTTAGATGTTTCAGGACACACCGTACACTTCTCCAGAGTGGCTGTTGGCAGTTTACATCCCACCCATCAGTGTAGCAAGGCTCCCATTTCTCCATGGCCTGTCCTGCATTTCTGGTTTTGAGACTTTTTTCAGCATGGCCCTTTTGACCGATGGGTAGCGAGTCTTCTTTGTAGCCCTGATTTGCCTTTCCAGGTTGCTTGGTTGGCCAAAAAGGGCGTATGCGTTTTTTCCTGAATATATTCAGGAAAAAACGCATACGCCCTTTTTGGCCAAGAGTATCATTGTCAACGTTTTGCCGCTTTTCATGTGCTTTAAAGGCGATTCGAATCTACCTCCTGAAATCTGTTTCCTGCATTTCTGCCTTGATTTCAAATCCTCTTCTTTGCCTTCCCTAAATATATTTGTGGACGAGAGTTATCATTTATAACTCTGCAAGTTTGTGAATTGCAGTGCCCTGAAGCTCCATTTTACAACTCGCTTTTTTGGGAGCTGGCCGCAAAAGCGCAGGATGGCTTCAGGCCCTGTTCTGGTTCCGGGGGGGAGGATGAGCCTGTGGTTAATTCTTCTTCCTGATGGGAAAATAGAGTGACCTGTGCCTGTCCCAACAACAAGAGCTAATCTCTCACTGGTTCCCCGTATTCCCGTTCATCCTCAGGACAAATTGCAACCTGTACGGAACAGGAGGTTAAAGGTGCTGATGCTCCAAGTAGGGAGATTTTTAGTAAAGCGGCTGGAATGGCGACCCCGGGCACAAGGAGAAGAGAAATGAGGTGCGTTTTAGAAACCTTTCCCCATCACATGGTGTACCATCTTTTTTGTTTTCTCATGCATGTTTTCGATGTAGGAAGATGCCCTTGAAGCTGGAGATTTGGGACCCATGCGATGGGTACCACGCAGTATTACTTTAAAGGGTCTGCGTTTGCTCACCCAACCTCACCAAACCTCTCAGCCCCAAGAGTGTCCACCCTTATGTCTCATCCAGCTGTGGGTCTAGATATGGTCAATCCAGGTTGCATCACAGCCCCTGAACGCATTGTGTAAGAATTTCTCTCTCTTTCACTGTCTTTGTTTCATGGGTTTTTCAAAGTAATTTATTTTTATAATGGGGTTTAGCTGCTTTTCACTGCTGTGTTTATGCCGCTTTACACCCACTTGACACACTAACAGAGAGATATCAATACATAGGTTTTAAGATTATTACTAGTCAGATATATTCTTGTGCGGTGAATAGGGCGTGTTGAGTCCAGTTCTCTGAGCAAGGAGTAGGTCTTGTCTATTACATATTGGGTTTATGGAACGGTATCTGAGCTAATTTGAAACCCTTGTTTTATGTATCACCCCACCTCACCTTTCCCGTTAAGCAGCCATAGTGTGTTTTCTGCATGTGTGACTCTGTTCTGTTTTGTAATTCAGTTCAAGTGTAACGGTTTTTACAGTCCCTCTATAAGTGATACCTTATGAGAAGTGTCCTTTTCTGTGTGACTTATTTCACTTAGAATCGTCGTACCTAAATCCACTCATCATGCTGCTATTAGCCTTATGACATTGATTTCATGGCTGAGTGATATTCCATTGTACATAAGGACCACAACTTCTTTATCCATTTTTCTCTTTCCTGGGATATTGAAGGTGGAATGAAGTGGAGGTCCTTGTCGACAGAGCAGCCCTAAACTTTGGGGTGCTTGTGTCTTGCTGATTTTTCATTTTCCCAATTTATACCCCCATGAGTGGAAGTGCCCTATGCTCTCTAAGCTGTGTTTTTTAGATGTTTCAGGACACACCGTACACTTCTCCAGAGTGGCTGTTGGCAATTTACATCCCGCCCATCAGTGTAGCAAGGCTCCCATTTCTCCATGGCCTGTCCTGCATTTCTGGTTTTGAGACTTTTTTCAGCATGGCCCTTTTGACCGATGGGTAGCGAGTCTTCTTTGTAGCCCTGATTTGCCTTTACAGGTTGCTTGGTTGGCCAAAAAGGGCGTATGCGTTTTTTCCTGAATATATTCAGGAAAAAACGCATACGCCCTTTTTGGCCAAGGGCATCATTGTCAACGTTTTGCCGCTTTTCATGTGCTTTAAAGGCGATTCGAATCTACCTCCTGAAATCTGTTTCCTGCATTTCTGCCTTGATTTCAAATCCTCTTCTTTGCCTTCCCTCAATATATTTGTGGACGAGAGTTATCATTTATAACTCTGCAGGTTTGTGAATTGCAGTGCCCTGAAGCTCCATTGTACAACTCGCTTTTTTGGGAGCTGGCCGCAAAAGCGCAGGATGGCTTCAGGCCCTGTTCTGGTTCCGGGGGGGAGGATGAGCCTGTGGTTAATTCTTCTTCCTGATGGGAAAATAGAGTGACCTGTGCCTGTCCCAACACCAAGAGCTAGTCTCTCACTGGTTCCCCGTCTACCCGTTCATCCTCAGGACAAATTGCAACCTGTACGGAACAGGAGGTTAAAGGTGCTGATGCTCCAAGTAGGGAGATTGTTAGGAAAGCGGCTGGAATGGCGAACCCGGGCACAAGGAGAAGAGAAATGAGGTGCGTTTTAGAAACCTTTCCCCATCACATGGTGTACCATCTTTTTGTTTTCTCATGCATGTTTTCGATGTAGGAAGATGCCCTTGAACCTGGAGATTTGGGACCCATGCGATGGGTACCACGCAGTATTACTTTAAAGGGTCTGCGTTTGCTCACCCAACCTCACCAAACCTCTCAGCCCCAAGAGTGTCCACCCTTATGTCTCATCCAGCTGTGGGTCTAGATATGGTCAATCCAGGTTGCATCACAGCCCCTGAACGCATTGTGTAAGAATTTCTCTCTCTTTCACTGTCTTTGTTTCATGGGTTTTTCAAAGAAATTTATTTTTATAATGGGGTTTAGCTGCTTTTCACTGCTGTGTTTATGCCGCTTTACACCCACTTGACACACTAACAGAGAGATATCAATACATAGGTTTTAAGATTATTACTAGTCAGATATATTCTTGTGCGGTGAATAGGGCGTGTTGAGTCCAGTTCTCTGAGCAAGGAGTAGGTCTTGTCTATTACATATTGGGTTTATGGAACGGTATCTGAGCTAATTTGAAACCCTTGTTTTATGTATCACCCCACCTCACCTTTCCCGTTAAGCAGCCATAGTGTGTTTTCTGCCTGTGTGACTCTGTTCTGTTTTGTAATTCAGTTCAAGTGTAACGGTTTTTACATTCCCTCTATAAGTGATACCTTATGAGAAGTGTCCTTTTCTGTGTGACTTATTTCACTTAGAATCGTCGTACCTAAATCCACTCATCATGCTGCTATTAGCCTTATGACATTGATTTCCTGGCTGAGTGATATTCCATTGTACATAAGGACCACAACTTCTTTATCCATTTTTCTCTTTCCTGGGATATTGAAGGTGGAATGAAGTGGAGGTCCTTGTCAACAGAGCAGCCCTAAACTTTGGGGTGCTTGTGTCTTGCTGATTTTTCATTTTCCCAATTTATACCCCCATGAGTGGAAGTGCCCTATGCTCTCTAAGCTGTGTTTTTTAGATGTTTCAGGACACACCGTACACTTCTCCAGAGTGGCTGTTGGCAATTTACATCCCGCCCATCAGTGTAGCAAGGCTCCCATTTCTCCATGGCCTGTCCTGCATTTCTGGTTTTGACACGTTTTTCAGCATGGCCCTTTTGACCAATGGGTAGCGAGTCTTCTTTGTAGCGCTCATTTGCCTTTCCAGGTTGCTTGGTTGGCCAAAAAGGGCGTATGCGTTTTTTCCTGAATATATTCAGGAAAAAACGCATACGCCCTTTTTGGCCAAGGGCATCATTGTCAACGTTTTGCCGCTTTTCATGTGCTTTAAAGGCGATTCGAATCTACCTCCTGAAATCTCTTTCCTGCAATTCTGCCTTGATTTCAAATCCTCTTCTTTGCCTTCCCTCAATATATTTGTGGACGAGAGTTATCATTTATAACTCTGCAGGTTTGGGAATTGCAGTGCCCTGAACCTCCATTTTACAACTCGCTTTTTTGGCAGCTGGCCGCAAAAGCGCAGGATGGCTTCAGGCCCTGTTCTGGTTCCGGGGGGGAGGATGAGCCTGTGGTTAATTCTTCTTCCTGATGGGAAAATAGAGTGACCTGTGCCTGTCCCAACACCAAGAGCTAGTCTCTCACTGGTTCCCCGTCTACCCGTTCATCCTCAGGACAAATTGCAACCTGTACGGAACAGGAGGTTAAAGGTGCTGATGCTCCAAGTAGGGAGATTGTTAGGAAAGCGGCTGGAATGGCGAACCCGGGCACAAGGAGAAGAGAAATGAGGTGCGTTTTAGAAACCTTTCCACATCACACGGTGTACCATCTTCTGGGTTTCTCATGCATGTTTTCGATGTAGGAAGATGCCCTTGAACCTGGAGATTTGGGACCCATGCGATGGGTACCACGCAGTATTACTTTAAAGGGTCTGCGTTTGCTCACCCAACCTCACCAAACCTCTCAGCCCCAAGAGTGTCCACCCTTATGTCTCATCCAGCTGTGGGTCTAGATATGGTCAATCCAGGTTGCATCACAGCCCCTGAACGCATTGTGTAAGAATTTCTCTCTCTTTCACTGTCTTTGTTTCATGGGTTTGTAAAAGTAATTTATTTTTATAATGGGTTTTAGCTGCTTTTCACTGCTGTGTTTATGCCGCTTTTCACCCACTTGACACACTAACAGAGAGATATCAATACATAGGTTTTAAGATTATTACTAGTCAGATATATTCTTGTGCGGTGAATAGGGCGTGTTGAGTCCAGTTCTCTGAGCAAGGAGTAGGTCTTGTCTATTACATATTGGGTTTATGGAACGGTATCTGAGCTAATTTGAAACCCTTGTTTTATGTATCACCCCACCTCACCTTTCCCGTTAAGCAGCCATAGTGTGTTTTCTGCCTGTGTGACTCTGTTCTGTTTTGTAATTCAGTTCAAGTGTAACGGTTTTTACAGTCCCTCTATAAGTGATACCTTATGAGAAGTGTCCTTTTCTGTGTGACTTATTTCACTTAGAATCGTCGTACCTAAATCCACTCATCATGCTGCTATTAGCCTTATGACATTGATTTCATGGCTGAGTGATATTCCATTGTACATAAGGACCACAACTTCTTTATCCATTTTTCTCCCTCCTGGGATATTGAAGGTGGAATGAAGTGGAGGTCCTTGTCAACAGAGCAGCCCTAAACTTTGGGGTGCTTGTGTCTTGCTGATTTTTCATTTTCCCAATTTATACCCCCATGAGTGGAAGTGCCCTATGCTCTCTAAGCTGTGTTTTTTAGATGTTTCAGGACACACCGTACACTTCTCCAGAGTGGCTGTTGGCAATTTACATCCCGCCCATCAGTGTAGCAAGGCTCCCATTTCTCCATGGCCTGTCCTGCATTTCTGGTTTTGAGACTTTTTTCAGCATGGCCCTTTTGACCGATGGGTAGCGAGTCTTCTTTGTAGCCCTGATTTGCCTTTCCAGGTTGCTTGGTTGGCCAAAAAGGGCGTATGCGTTTTTTCCTGAATATATTCAGGAAAAAACGCATACGCCCTTTTTGGCCAAGGGCATCATTGTCAACGTTTTGCCGCTTTTCATGTGCTTTAAAGGCGATTCGAATCTACCTCCTGAAATCTGTTTCCTGCATTTCTGCCTTGATTTCAAATCCTCTTCTTTGCCTTCCCTCAATATATTTGTGGACGAGAGTTATCATTTATAACTCTGCAGGTTTGTGAATTGCAGTGCCCTGAAGCTCCATTGTACAACTCGCTTTTTTGGGAGCTGGCCGCAAAAGCGCAGGATGGCTTCAGGCCCTGTTCTGGTTCCGGGGGGGAGGATGAGCCTGTGGTTAATTCTCCTTCCTGATGGGAAAATAGAGTGACCTGTG
Source organism: Balaenoptera borealis (assembly GCF_965194805.1). Classification (NCBI taxonomy): domain Eukaryota; kingdom Metazoa; phylum Chordata; class Mammalia; order Artiodactyla; family Balaenopteridae; genus Balaenoptera; species Balaenoptera borealis. Next base: position 614,742 of record NW_028123977.1, on the reverse strand, counting down.
CCTGTCCCAACACCAAGAGCTAGTCTCTCACTGGTTCCCCGTCTACCCGTTCATCCTCAGGACAAATTGCAACCTGTACGGAACAGGAGGTTAAAGGTGCTGATGCTCCAAGTAGGGAGATTGTTAGTAAAGCGGCTGGAATGGCGAACCCGGGCACAAGGAGAAGAGAAATGAGGTGCGTTTTAGAAACCTTTCCACATCACACGGTGTACCATCTTCTCGGTTTCTCATGCATGTTTTCGATGTAGGAAGATGCCCTTGAACCTGGAGATTTGGGACCCATGCGATGGGTACCACGCAGTATTACTTTAAAGGGTCTGCGTTTGCTCACCCAACCTCACCAAACCTCTCAGCCCCAAGAGTGTCCACCCTTATGTCTCATCCAGCTGTGGGTCTAGATATGGTCAATCCAGGTTGCATCACAGCCCCTGAACGCATTGTGTAAGAATTTCTCTCTCTTTCACTGTCTTTGTTTCATGGGTTTGTAAAAGTAATTTATTTTTATAATGGGGTTTAGCTGCTTTTCACTGCTGTGTTTATGCCGCTTTTCACCCACTTGACACACTAACAGAGAGATATCAATACATAGGTTTTAAGATTATTACTAGTGAGATATATTCTTGTGCGGTGAATAGGGCATGTTGAGTCCAGTTCTCTGAGCAAGGAGTAGGTCTTGTCTATTACATATTGGGTTTATGGAACGGTATCTGAGCTAATTTGAAACCCTTGTTTTATGTATCACCCCACCTCACCTTTCCCGTTAAGCAGCCATAGTGTGTTTTCTGCCTGTGTGACTCTGTTCTGTTTTGTAATTCAGTTCAAGTGTAACGGTTTTTACAGTCCCTCTATAAGTGATACCTTATGAGAAGTGTCCTTTTCTGTGTGACTTATTTCACTTAGAATCGTCGTACCTAAATCCACTCATCATGCTGCTATTAGCCTTATGACATTGATTTCATGGCTGAGTGATATTCCATTGTACATAAGGACCACAACTTCTTTATCCATTTTTCTCCCTCCTGGGATATTGAAGGTGGAATGAAGTGGAGGTCCTTGTCAACAGAGCAGCCCTAAACTTTGGGGTGCTTGTGTCTTGCTGATTTTTCATTTTCCCAATTTATACCCCCATGAGTGGAAGTGCCCTATGCTCTCTAAGCTGTGTTTTTTAGATGTTTCAGGACACACCGTACACTTCTCCAGAGTGGCTGTTGGCAATTTACATCCCGCCCATCAGTGTAGCAAGGCTCCCATTTCTCCATGGCCTGTCCTGCATTTCTGGTTTTGAGACTTTTTTCAGCATGGCCCTTTTGACCGATGGGTAGCGAGTCTTCTTTGTAGCCCTGATTTGCCTTTCCAGGTTGCTTGGTTGGCCAAAAAGGGCGTATGCGTTTTTTCCTGAATATATTCAGGAAAAAACGCATACGCCCTTTTTGGCCAAGGGCATCATTGTCAACGTTTTGCCGCTTTTCATGTGCTTTAAAGGCGATTCGAATCTACCTCCTGAAATCTGTTTCCTGCATTTCTGCCTTGATTTCAAATCCTCTTCTTTGCCTTCCCTCAATATATTTGTGGACGAGAGTTATCATTTATAACTCTGCAGGTTTGTGAATTGCAGTGCCCTGAAGCTCCATTGTACAACTCGCTTTTTTGGGAGCTGGCCGCAAAAGCGCAGGATGGCTTCAGGCCCTGTTCTGGTTCCGGGGGGGAGGATGAGCCTGTGGTTAATTCTTCTTCCTGATGGGAAAATAGAGTGACCTGTGCCTGTCCCAACACCAAGAGCTAGTCTCTCACTGGTTCCCCGTCTACCCGTTCATCCTCAGGACAAATTGCAACCTGTACGGAACAGGAGGTTAAAGGTGCTGATGCTCTAAGTAGGGAGATTGTTAGGAAAGCGGCTGGAATGGCGAACCCGGGCACAAGGAGAAGAGAAATGAGGTGCGTTTTAGAAACCTTTCCCCATCACATGGTGTACCATCTTTTTGTTTTCTCATGCATGTTTTCGATGTAGGAAGATGCCCTTGAAGCTGGAGATTTGGGACCCATGCGATGGGTACCACGCAGTATTACTTTAAAGGGTCTGCGTTTGCTCACCCAACCTCACCAAACCTCTCAGCCCCAAGAGTGTCCACCCTTATGTCTCATCCAGCTGTGGGTCTAGATATGGTCAATCCAGGTTGCATCACAGCCCCTGAACGCATTGTGTAAGAATTTCTCTCTCTTTCACTGTCTTTGTTTCATGGGTTTTTCAAAGTAATTTATTTTTATAATGGGGTTTAGCTGCTTTTCACTGCTGTGTTTATGCCGCTTTACACCCACTTGACACACTAACAGAGAGATATCAATACATAGGTTTTAAGATTATTACTAGTCAGATATATTCTTGTGCGGTGAATAGGGCGTGTTGAGTCCAGTTCTCTGAGCAAAGAGTAGGTCTTGTCTATTACATATTGGGTTTATGGAACGGTATCTGAGCTAATTTGAAACCCTTGTTTTATGTATCACCCCACCTTACCTTTCCCGTTAAGCAGCCATAGTGTGTTTTCTGCCTGTGTGACTCTGTTCTGTTTTGTAATTCAGTTCAAGTGTAACGGTTTTTACATTCCCTCTATAAGTGATACCTTATGAGAAGTGTCCTTTTCTGTGTGACTTATTTCACTTAGAATCGTCGTACCTAAATCCACTCATCATGCTGCTATTAGCCTTATGACATTGATTTCATGGCTGAGTGATATTCCATTGTACATAAGGACCACAACTTCTCTATCCATTTTTCTCCCTCCTGGGATATTGAAGGTGGAATGAAGTGGAGGTCCTTGTCAACAGAGCAGCCCTAAACTTTGGGGTGCTTGTGTCTTGCTGATTTTTCATTTTCCCAATTTATACCCCCATGAGTGGAAGTGCCCTATGCTCTCTAAGCTGTGTTTTTTAGATGTTTCAGGACACACCGTACACTTCTCCAGAGTGGCTGTTGGCAATTTACATCCCGCCCATCAGTGTAGCAAGGCTCCCATTTCTCCATGGCCTGTCCTGCATTTCTGGTTTTGAGACTTTTTTCAGCATGGCCCTTTTGACCGATGGGTAGCGAGTCTGCTTTGTCGCGCTGATTTGCCTTTCCAGGTTGCTTGGTTGGCCAAAAAGGGCGTATGCGTTTTTTCCTGAATATATTCAGGAAAAAACGCATACGCCCTTTTTGGCCAAGGGCATCATTGTCAACGTTTTGCCGCTTTTCATGTGCTTTAAAGGCGATTCGAATCTACCTCCTGAAATCTGTTTCCTACAATTCTGCCTTGATTTCAAATCCTCTTCTTTGCCTTCCCTCAATATATTTGTGGACGAGAGTTATCATTTATAACTCTGCAGGTTTGTGAATTGCAGTGCCCTGAAGCTCCATTGTACAACTCGCTTTTTTGGGAGCTGGCCGCAAAAGCACAGGATGGCTTCAGGCCCTGTTCTGGTTCCGGGGGGGAGGATGAGCCTGTGGTTAATTCTTCTTCCTGATGGGAAAATAGAGTGACCTTTGCCTGTCCCAACACCAAGAGCTAGTCTCTCACTGGTTCCCCGTCTACCCGTTCATCCTCAGGACAAATTGCAACCTGTACAGAACAGGAGGTTAAAGGTGCTGATGCTCCAAGTAGGGAGATTGTTAGTAAAGCGGCTGGAATGGCGAACCCGGGCACAAGGAGAAGAGAAATGAGGTGCGTTTTAGAAACCTTTCCACATCACACGGTGTACCATCTTCTGGGTTTCTCATGCATGTTTTCGATGTAGGAAGATGCCCTTGAACCTGGAGATTTGGGACCCATGCGATGGGTACCACGCAGTATTACTTTAAAGGGTCTGCGTTTGCTCACCCAACCTCACCAAACCTCTCAGCCCCAAGAGTGTCCACCCTTATGTCTCATCCAGCTGTGGGTCTAGATATGGTCAATCCAGGTTGCATCACAGCCCCTGAACGCATTGTGTAAGAATTTCTCTCTCTTTCACTGTCTTTGTTTCATGGGTTTTTAAAAGTAATTTATTTTTATAATGGGGTTTAGCTGCTTTTCACTGCTGTGTTTATGCCGCTTTTCACCCACTTGACACACTAACAGAGAGATATCAATACATAGGTTTTGAGATTATTACTAGTCAGATATATTCTTGTGCGGTGAATAGGGCGTGTTGAGTCCAGTTCTCTGAGCAAGGAGTAGGTCTTGTCTATTACATATTGGGTTTATGGAACGGTATCTGAGCTAATTTGAAACCCTTGTTTTATGTATCACCCCACCTCACCTTTCCCGTTAAGCAGCCATAGTGTGTTTTCTGCCTGTGTGACTCTGTTCTGTTTTGTAATTCAGTTCAAGTGTAACGGTTTTTACATTCCCTCTATAAGTGATACCTTATGAGAAGTGTCCTTTTCTGTGTGACTTATTTCACTTAGAATCGTCGTACCTAAATCCACTCATCATGCTGCTATTAGCCTTATGACATTGATTTCATGGCTGAGTGATATTCCATTGTACATAAGGACCACAACTTCTTTATCCATTTTTCTCCCTCCTGGGATATTGAAGGTGGAATGAAGTGGAGGTCCTTGTCAACAGAGCAGCCCTAAACTTTGGGGTGCTTGTGTCTTGCTGATTTTTCATTTTCCCAATTTATACCCCCATGAGTGGAAGTGCCCTATGCTCTCTAAGCTGTGTTTTTTAGATGTTTCAGGACACACCGTACACTTCTCCAGAGTGGCTGTTGGCAATTTACATCCCGCCCATCAGTGTAGCAAGGCTCCCATTTCTCCATGGCCTGTCCTGCATTTCTGGTTTTGAGACTTTTTTCAGCATGGCCCTTTTGACCGATGGGTAGCGAGTCTTCTTTGTAGCCCTGATTTGCCTTTCCAGGTTGCTTGGTTGGCCAAAAAGGGCGTATGTGTTTTTTCCTGAATATATTCAGGAAAAAACGCATACGCCCTTTTTGGCCAAGGGCATCATTGTCAACGTTTTGCCGCTTTTCATGTGCTTTAAAGGCGATTCGAATCTACCTCCTGAAATCTGTTTCCTGCATTTCTGCCTTGATTTCAAATCCTCTTCTTTGCCTTCCCTCAATATATTTGTGGACGAGAGTTATCATTTATAACTCTGCAGGTTTGTGAATTGCAGTGCCCTGAAGCTCCATTGTACAACTCGCTTTTTTGGGAGCTGGCCGCAAAAGCGCAGGATGGCTTCAGGCCCTGTTCTGGTTCCGGGGGGGAGGATGAGCCTGTGGTTAATTCTTCTTCCTGATGGGAAAATAGAGTGACCTGTGCCTGTCCCAACACCAAGAGCTAGTCTCTCACTGGTTCCCCGTCTACCCGTTCATCCTCAGGACAAATTGCAACCTGTACGGAACAGGAGGTTAAAGGTGCTGATGCTCCAAGTAGGGAGATTGTTAGGAAAGCGGCTGGAATGGCGAACCCGGGCACAAGGAGAAGAGAAATGAGGTGCGTTTTAGAAACCTTTCCCCATCACATGGTGTACCATCTTTTTGTTTTCTCATGCATGTTTTCGATGTAGGAAGATGCCCTTGAACCTGGAGATTTGGGACCCATGCGATGGGTACCACGCAGTATTACTTTAAAGGGTCTGCGTTTGCTCACCCAACCTCACCAAACCTCTCAGCCGCAACAGTGTCCACCCTTATGTCTCATCCAGCTGTGGGTCTAGATATGGTCAATCCAGGTTGCATCACAGCCCCTGAACGCATTGTGTAAGAATTTCTCTCTCTTTCACTGTCTTTGTTTCATGGGTTTTTCAAAGTAATTTATTTTTATAATGGGGTTTAGCTGCTTTTCACTGCTGTGTTTATGCCGCTTTACACCCACTTGACACACTAACAGAGAGATATCAATACATAGGTTTTAAGATTATTACTAGTCAGATATATTCTTGTGCGGTGAATAGGGCGTGTTGAGTCCAGTTCTCTGAGCAAGGAGTAGGTCTTGTCTATTACATATTGGGTTTATGGAACGGTATCTGAGCTAATTTGAAACCCTTGTTTTATGTATCACCCCACCTTACCTTTCCCGTTAAGCAGCCATAGTGTGTTTTCTGCATGTGTGACTCTGTTCTGTTTTGTAATTCAGTTCAGGTGTAACGGTTTTTACATTCCCTCTATAAGTGATACCTTATGAGAAGTGTCCTTTTCTGTGTGACTTATTTCACTTAGAATCGTCGTACCTAAATCCACTCATCATGCTGCTATTAGCCTTATGACATTGATTTCATGGCTGAGTGATATTCCATTGTACATAAGGACCACAACTTCTCTATCCATTTTTCTCCCTCCTGGGATATTGAAGGTGGAATGAAGTGGAGGTCCTTGTCAACAGAGCAGCCCTAAACTTTGGGGTGCTTGTGTCTTGCTGATTTTTCATTTTCCCAATTTATACCCCCATGAGTGGAAGTGCCCTATGCTCTCTAAGCTGTGTTTTTTAGATGTTTCAGGACACACCGTACACTTCTCCAGAGTGGCTGTTGGCAATTTACATCCCACCCATCAGTGTAGCAAGGCTCCCATTTCTCCATGGCCTGTCCTGCATTTCTGGTTTTGAGACTTTTTTCAGCATGGCCCTTTTGACCGATGGGTAGCGAGTCTTCTTTGTAGCCCTGATTTGCCTTTCCAGGTTGCTTGGTTGGCCAAAAAGGGCGTATGCGTTTTTTCCTGAATATATTCAGGAAAAAACGCATACGCCCTTTTTGGTCAAGAGCATCATTGTCAACGTTTTGCCGCTTTTCATGTGCTTTAAAGGCGATTCGAATCTACCTCCTGAAATCTGTTTCTTGCAATTCTGCCTTGATTTCAAATCCTCTTCTTTGCCTTCCCTAAATATATTTGTGGACAAGAGTTATCATTTATAACTCTGCAGGTTTGTGAATTGCAGTGCCCTGAAGCTCCATTTTACAACTCGCTTTTTTGGGAGCTGGCCGCAAAAGCGCAGGATGGCTTCAGGCCCTGTTCTGGTTCCGGGGGGGAGGATGAGCCTGTGGTTAATTCTTCTTCCTGATGGGAAAATAGAGTGACCTGTGCCTGTCCCAACAACAAGAGCTAGTCTCTCACTGGTTCCCCGTATTCCCGTTCATCCTCAGGACAAATTGCAACCTGTACGGAACAGGAGGTTAAAGGTGCTGATGCTCCAAGTAGGGAGATTGTTAGTAAAGCGGCTGGAATGGCGAACCCGGGCACAAGGAGAAGAGAAATGAGGTGCGTTTTAGAAACCTTTCCCCATCACACGGTGTACCATCTTCTGGGTTTCTCATGCATGTTTTCGATGTAGGAAGATGCCCTTGAACCTGGAGATTTGGGACCCATGCGATGGGTACCACGCAGTATTACTTTAAAGGGTCTGCGTTTGCTCACCCAACCTCACCAAACCTCTCAGCCCCAAGAGTGTCCACCCTTATGTCTCATCCAGCTGTGGGTCTAGAAATGGTCAATCCAGGTTGCATCACAGCCCCTGAAAGCATTGTGTAAGAATTTCTCTCTCTTTCACTGTCTTTGTTTCATGGGTTTTTCAAAGTAATTTATTTTTATAATGGGGTTTAGCTGCTTTTCACTGCTGTGTTTATGCCGCTTTACACCCACTTGACACACTAACAGAGAGATATCAATACATAGGTTTTAAGATTATTACTAGTCAGATATATTCTTGTGCGGTGAATAGGGCGTGTTGAGTCCAGTTCTCTGAGCAAGGAGTAGGTCTTGTCTATTACATATTGGGTTTATGGAACGGTATCTGAGCTAATTTGAAACCCTTGTTTTATGTATCACCCCACCTTACCTTTCCCGTTAAGCAGCCATAGTGTGTTTTCTGCATGTGTGACTCTGTTCTGTTTTGTAATTCAGTTCAAGAGTAACGGTTTTTACATTCCCTCTATAAGTGATACCTTATGAGAAGTGTCCTTTTCTGTGTGACTTATTTCACTTAGAATCGTCGTACCTAAATCCACTCATTATGCTGCTACTAACCTTACGACATTGATTTCATGGCTGAGTGATATTCCATTGTACATAAGGACCACAACTTCTTTATCCATTTTTCTCCCTCCTGGGATATTGAAGGTGGAATGAAGTGGAGGTCCTTGTCAACAGAGCAGCCCTAAACTTTGGGGTGCTTGTGTCTTGCTGATTTTTCATTTTCCCAATTTATACCCCCATGAGTGGAAGTGCCCTATGCTCTCTAAGCTGTGTTTTTTAGATGTTTCAGGACACACCGTACACTTCTCCAGAGTGGCTGTTGGCAATTTACATCCCACCCATCAGTGTAGCAAGGCTCCCATTTCTCCATGGCCTGTCCTGCATTTCTGGTTTTGACACTTTTTTCAGCATGGCCCTTTTGACCGATGGGAAGCGAGACTTCTCTGTAGCACTGATTTGCCTTTCCAGGTTGCTTGGTTGGCCAAAAAGGGCGTATGCGTTTTTTCCTGAATATATTCAGGAAAAAACGCATACGCCCTTTTTGGCCAAGGGCATCATTGTCAACGTTTTGCCGCTTTTCATGTGCTTTAAAGGCGATTCGTATCTACCTCCTGAAATCTGTTTCGTGCAATTCTGCCTTGATTTCAAATCCTCTTCTTTGCCTTCCCTCAATATATTTGTGGACGAGAGTTATCATTTATAACTCTGCAGGTTTGTGAATTGCAGTGCCCTGAACCTCCATTTTACAACTCGCTTTTTTGGGAGCTGGCCACAAAAGCGCAGGATGGCTTCAAGCCCTGTTCTGGTTCCGGGGGGCAGGCTGAGCCTGTGGTTAATTCTTCTTCCTGATGGGAAAATAGAGTGACCTGTGCCTGTCCCAACACCAAGAGCTAGTCTCTCGTTGGTTCCCCGTCTTCCCGTTCATCCTCAGGACAAATTGCAACCTGTACGGAACAGGAGGTTAAAGGTGCTGATGCTCCAAGTAGGGAGATTGCTAGTAAAGTGGCTGGAATGGCGAACCCGGGCACAAGGAGATGAGAAATGAGGTGCGTTTTAGAAACCTTTCCCCATCACACGGTGTACCATCTTCTGGGTTTCTCATGCATGTTTTCGATGTAGGAAGATGCCCTTGAAGCTGGAGATTTGGGACCCATGCGATGGGTAGCACGCAGTATTACTTTAAAGGGTCTGTGTTTGCTCACCCAACCTCACCAAACCTCTCAGCCCCAAGAGTGTCCACCCTTATGTCTCATCCAGCTGTGGGTCTAGATATGGTCAATCCAGGTTGCATCACAGCCCCTGAACTCATTGTGTAAGAATTTCTATCTCTTTCACTGTCGTTGTTTCATGGGTTTTTCAAAGTAATTTATTTTCATAATGGGGTTTAGCTGCTTTTCACGGCTGTGTTTATGCCGCTTTACACCCACTTGACACACTAACAGAGAGATATCAATACATAGGTTTCAAGATTATTACTAGTCAGATATATTCTTGTGCGGTGAATAGGGCGTGTTGAGTCCAGTTCTCTGAGCAAGGAGTAGGTCTTGTCTACTACATATTGGGTTTATGGAACGGTATCTGAGCTAATTTGATACCCTTGTTTTATGTATCACCCCACCTCACCTTTCCCGTTAAGCAGCCATAGTGTGTTTTCTGCATGTGTGACTCTGTTCTGTTTTGTAATTCAGTTCAAGTGTAACGGTTTTTACATTCCCTCTATCAGTGATACCTTATGAGAAGTGTCCTTTTCTGTGTGACTTATTTCACTTAGAATCGTCGTACCTAAATCCACTCATCATGCTGCTACTAACCTTATGACATTGATTTCATGGCTGAGTGATATTCCATTGTACATAAGGACCACAACTTCTTTATCCATTTTTCTCTTTCCTGGGATATTTAAGGTGGAATGAAGTGGAGGTCCTTGTCAACAGAGCAGCCCTCAACTTTGGGGTGCTTGTGTCTTGCTGATTTTTCATTTTCCCAATTTATACCCCCATGAGTGGAAGTGCCCTATGCTCTCTAAGCTGTGTTTTTCAGATGTTTCAGGACACACCGTACACTTCTCCAGAGTGGCTGTTGGCAATTTACATCCCGCCCATCAGTGTAGCAAGGCTCCCATTTCTCCATGGCCTGTCCTGCATTTCTGGTTTTGACACTTTTTTTAGGATGGCCCTTTTGACCGTTGGGAAGCGAGACTTCTCTGTAGCGCTGATTTGCCTTTCCAGGTTGCTTGGTTGGCCAAAAAGGGCGTATGCGTTTTTTCCTGAATATATTCAGGAAAAAACGCATACGCCCTTTTTGGCCAAGGGCATCATTGTCAACGTTTTGCCGCTTTTCATGTGCTTTAAAGGCGATTCGTATCTACCTCCTGAAATCTGTTTCGTGCAATTCTGCCTTGATTTCAAATCCTCTTCTTTGCCTTCCCTCAATATATTTGTGGACGAGAGTTATCATTTATAACTCTGCAGGTTTGTGAATTGCAGTGCCCTGAAGCTCCATTTTACAACTCGCTTTTTTGGGAGCTGGCCGCAAAAGCGCAGGATGGCTTCAGGCCCTGTTCTGGTTCCGGGGGGCAGGCTGAGCCTGTGGTTAATTCTTCTTCCTGATGGGAAAATAGAGTGACCTGTGCCTGTCCCAACACCAAGAGCTAGTCTCTCGTTGGTTCCCCGTCTTCCCGTTCATCCTCAGGACAAATTGCAACCTGTACGGAACAGGAGGTTAAAGGTGCTGATGCTCCAAGTAGGGAGATTGCTAGTAAAGTGGCTGGAATGGCGAACCCGGGCACAAGGAGATGAGAAATGAGGTGTGTTTTAGAAACCTTTCCCCATCACACGGTGTACCATCTTCTGGGTTTCTCATGCATGTTTTTGATGTAGGAAGATGCCCTTGAAGCTGGAGATTTGGGACCCATGCGATGGGTACCACGCAGTATTACTTTAAAGGGTCTGCGTTTGCTCACCCAACCTCACCAAACCTCTCAGCCCCAAGAGTGTCCACCCTTATGTCTCATCCAGCTGTGGGTCTAGATATGGTCAATCCAGGTTGCATCACAGCCCCTGAACTCATTGTGTAAGAATTTCTATCTCTTTCACTGTCGTTGTTTCATGGGTTTTTCAAAGTAATTTATTTTCATAATGGGGTTTAGCTGCTTTTCACGGCTGTGTTTATGCCGCTTTACACCCACTTGACACACTAACAGAGAGATATCAATACATAGGTTTCAAGATTATTACCAGTCAGATATATTCTTGTGCGGTGAATAGGGCGTGTTGAGTACAGTTCTCTGAGCAAGGAGTAGGTCTTGTCTACTACATATTGGGTTTATGGAACGGTATCTGAGCTAATTTGATACCCTTGTTTTATGTATCACCCCACCTCACCTTTCCCGTTAAGCAGCCATAGTGTGTTTTCTGCATGTGTGACTCTGTTCTGTTTTGTAATTCAGTTCAAGTGTAACGGTTTTTACATTCCCTCTCTCAGTGATACCTTATGAGAAGTGTCCTTTTCTGTGTGACTTATTTCACTTAGAATCGTCGTACCTAAATCCACTCATCATGCTGCTACTAACCTTATGACATTGATTTCATGGCTGAATGATATTCCATTGTACATAAGGACCACAACTTCTTTATCCATTTTTCTCTTTCCTGGGATATTGAAGGTGGAATGAAGTGGAGGTCCTTGTCAACAGAGCAGCCCTCAACTTTGGGGTGCTTGTGTCTTGCTGATTTTTCATTTTCCCAATTTATACCCCCATGAGTGGAAGTGCCCTATGCTCTCTAAGCTGTGTTTTTCAGATGTTTCAGGACACACCGTACACTTCTCCAGAGTGGCTGTTGGCAATTTACATCCCGCCCATCAGTGTAGCAAGGCTCCCATTTCTCCATGGCCTGTCCTTCATTTCTCGTTTTGACACTTTTTTCAGCATGGCCCTTTTGACCGATGGGAAGCGAGACTTCTCTGTAGCGCTGATTTGCCTTTCCAGGTTGCTTGGTTGGCCAAAAAGGGCGTATGCGTTTTTTCCTGAATATATTCAGGAAAAAACGCATACGCCCTTTTTGGCCAAGGGCATCATTGTCTACGTTTTGCCGCTTTTCATGTGCTTTAAAGGCGATTCGTATCTACCTCCTGAAATCTGTTTCGTGCAATTCTGCCTTGATTTCAAATCCTCTTCTTTGCCTTCCCTCAATATATTTGTGGACGAGAGTTATCATTTATAACTCTGCAGGTTTGTGAATTGCAGTGCCCTGAACCTCCATTTTACAACTCGCTTTTTTGGGAGCTGGCCGCAAAAGCGCAGGATGGCTTCAGGCCCTGTTCTGGTTCCGGGGGGCAGGCTGAGCCTGTGGTTAATTCTTCTTCCTGATGGGAAAATAGAGTGACCTGTGCCTGTCCCGACACCAAGAGCTAGTCTCTCGTTGTTTCCCCGTCTTCCCGTTCATCCTCAGGACAAATTGCAACCTGTACGGAACAGGAGGTTAAAGGTGCTGATGCTCCAAGTAGGGAGATTGCTAGTAAAGTGGCTGGAATGGCGAACCCGGGCACAAGGAGATGAGAAATGAGGTGCGTTTTAGAAACCTTTCCCCATCACACGGTGTACCATCTTCTGGGTTTCTCATGCATGTTTTCGATGTAGGAAGATGCCCTTGAACCTGGAGATTTGGGACCCATGCGATGGGTACCACGCAGTATTACTTTAAAGGGTCTGCGTTTGCTCACCCAACCTCACCAAACCTCTCAGCCCCAAGAGTGTCCACCCTTATGTCTCATCCAGCTGTGGGTCTAGATATGGTCAATCCAGGTTGCATCACAGCCCCTGAACTCATTGTGTAAGAATTTCTATCTCTTTCACTGTCGTTGTTTCATGGGTTTTTCAAAGTAATTTATTTTCATAATGGGGTTTAGCTGCTTTTCACGGCTGTGTTTATGCCGCTTCACACCCACTTGACACACTAACAGAGAGATATCAATACATAGGTTTTAAGATTGTTACTAGTCAGATATATTCTTGTGCGGTGAATAGGGCGTGTTGAGTCCAGTTCTCTGAGCAAGGAGTAGGTCTTGTCTACTACATATTGGGTTTATGGAACAGTATCTGAGCTAATTTGATACCCTTGTTTTATGTATCACCCCACCTCACCTTTCCCGTTAAGCAGCCATAGTGTGTTTTATGCATGTGTGACTCTGTTCTGTTTTGTAATTCAGTTCAAGTGTAACGGTTTTTACATTCCCTCTATAAGTGATACCTTATGAGAAGTGTCCTTTTCTGTGTGACTTATTTCACTTAGAATCGTCGTACCTAAATCCACTCATCATGCTGTTACTAACCTTATGACATTGATTTCATGGCTGAGTGATATTCCATTGTACATAAGGACCACAACTTCTTTATCCATTTTTCTCTTTCCTGGGATATTTAAGGTGGAATGAAGTGGAGGTCCTTGTCAACAGAGCAGCCCTCAACTTTGGGGTGCTTGTGTCTTGCTGATTTTTCATTTTCCCAATTTATACCCCCATGAGTGGAAGTGCCCTATGCTCTCTAAGCTGTGTTTTTCAGATGTTTCAGGACACACCGTACACTTCTCCAGAGTGGCTGTTGGCAATTTACATCCCGCCCATCAGTGTAGCAAGGCTCCCATTTCTCCATGGCCTGTCCTGCATTTCTGGTTTTGACACTTTTTTCAGCATGGCCCTTTTGACCGATGGGAAGCGAGACTTCTCTGTAGCGCTGATTTGCCTTTCCAGGTTGCTTGGTTGGCCAAAAAGGGCGTATGCGTTTTTTCCTGAATATATTCAGGAAAAAACGCATACGCCCTTTTTGGCCAAGGGCATCATTGTCAACGTTTTGCCGCTTTTCATGTTCTTTAAAGGCGATTCGTATCTACCTCCTGAAATCTGTTTCGTGCAATTCTGCCTTGATTTCAAATCCTCTTCTTTGCCTTCCCTCAATATATTTGTGGACGAGAGTTATCATTTATAACTCTGCAGGTTTGTGAATTGCAGTGCCCTGAACCTCCATTTTACAACTCGCTTTTTTGGGAGCTGGCCGCAAAAGCGCAGGATGGCTTCAGGCCCTGTTCTGGTTCCGGGGGGCAGGCTGAGCCTGTGGTTAATTCTTCTTCCTGATGGGAAAATAGAGTGACCTGTGCCTGTCCCGACACCAAGAGCTAGTCTCTCGTTGGTTCCCCGTCTTCCCGTTCATCCTCAGGACAAATTGCAACCTGTACGGAACAGGAGGTTAAAGGTGCTGATGCTCCAAGTAGGGAGATTGCTAGTAAAGTGGCTGGAATGGCGAACCCGGGCACAAGGAGATGAGAAATGAGGTGCGTTTTAGAAACCTTTCCCCATCACACGGTGTACCATCTTCTGGGTTTCTCATGCATGTTTTCGATGTAGGAAGATGCCCTTGAAGCTGGAGATTTGGGACCCATGCGATGGGTAGCACGCAGTATTACTTTAAAGGGTCTGTGTTTGCTCACCCAACCTCACCAAACCTCTCAGCCCCAAGAGTGTCCACCCTTATGTCTCATCCAGCTGTGGGTCTAGATATGGTCAATCCAGGTTGCATCACAGCCCCTGAACTCATTGTGTAAGAATTTCTATCTCTTTCACTGTCGTTGTTTCATGGGTTTTTCAAAGTAATTTATTTTCATAATGGGGTTTAGCTGCTTTTCACGGCTGTGTTTATGCCGCTTTACACCCACTTGACACACTAACAGAGAGATATCAATACATAGGTTTCAAGATTATTACTAGTCAGATATATTCTTGTGCGGTGAATAGGGCGTGTTGAGTCCAGTTCTCTGAGCAAGGAGTAGGTCTTGTCTACTACATATTGGGTTTATGGAACGGTATCTGAGCTAATTTGATACCCTTGTTTTATGTATCACCCCACCTCACCTTTCCCGTTAAGCAGCCATAGTGTGTTTTCTGCATGTGTGACTCTGTTCTGTTTTGTAATTCAGTTCAAGTGTAACGGTTTTTACATTCCCTCTATAAGTGATACCTTATGAGAAGTGTCCTTTTCTGTGTGACTTATTTCACTTAGAATCGTCGTACCTAAATCCACTCATCATGCTGCTATTAGCCTTATGACATTGATTTCATGGCTGAGTGATATTCCATTGTACATAAGGACCACAACATCTTTATCCATTTTTCTCCCTCATGGGATATTGAAGGTGGAATGAAGTGGAGGTCCTTGTCAACAGAGCAGCCCTAAACTTTGGGGTGCTTGTGTCTTGCTGATTTTTCATTTTCCCAATTTATACCCCCATGAGTGGAAGTGCCCTATGCTCTCTAAGCTGTGTTTTTTAGATGTTTCAGGACACACCGTACACTTCTCCAGAGTGGCTGTTGGCAATTTACATCCCGCCCATCAGTGTAGCAAGGCTCCCATTTCTCCATGGCCTGTCCTGCATTTCTGGTTTTGAGACTTTTTTCAGCATGGCCCTTTTGACCGATGGGTAGCCAGTCTTCTTTGTAGCCCTGATTTGCCTTTCCAGTTTGCTAGGTTGGCCAAAAAGGGCGTATGCGTTTTTTCCTGAATATATTCAGGAAAAAACGCATACGCCCTTTTTGGCCAAGGGCATCATTGTCAACGTTTTGCCGCTTTTCATGTGCTTTAAAGGCGATTCGAATCTACCTCCTGAAATCTGTTTCCTGCATTTCTGCCTTGATTTCAAATCCTCTTCTTTGCCTTCCCTCAATATATTTGTGGACGAGAGTTATCATTTATAACTCTGCAGGTTTGTGAATTGCAGTGCCCTGAACCTCCATTTTACAACTCGCTTTTTTGGAAGCTGGCCGCAAAAGCGCAGGATGGCTTCAGGCCCTGTTCTGGTTCCGGGGGGGAGGATGAGCCTGTGGTTAATTCTTCTTCCTGATGGGAAAATAGAGTGACCTGTGCCTGTCCCAACACCAAGAGCTAGTCTCTCACTGGTTCCCCGTCTACCCGTTCATCCTCAGTACAAATTGCAACCTGTACGGAACAGGAGGTTAAAGGTGCTGATGCTCCAAGTAGGGAGATTGTTAGTAAAGCGGCTGGAATGGCGAACCCGGGCACAAGGAGAAGAGAAATGAGGTGCGTTTTAGAAACCTTTCCCCATCACATGGTGTACCATCTTTTTGTTTTCTCATGCATGTTTTCGATGTAGGAAGATGCCCTTGAAGCTGGAGATTTGGGACCCATGCGATGGGTACCACGCAGTATTACTTTAAAGGGTCTGCGTTTGCTCACCCAACCTCACCAAACCTCTCAGCCCCAAGAGTGTCCACCCTTATGTCTCATCCAGCTGTGGGTCTAGATATGGTCAATCCAGGTTGCATCACAGCCCCTGAACGCATTGTGTAAGAATTTCTCTCTCTTTCACTGTCTTTGTTTCATGGGTTTTTCAAAGAAATTTATTTTTATAATGGGGTTTAGCTGCTTTTCACTGCTGTGTTTATGCCGCTTTACACCCACTTGACACACTAACAGAGAGATATCAATACATAGGTTTTAAGATTATTACTAGTCAGATATATTCTTGTGCGGTGAATAGGGCGTGTTGAGTCCAGTTCTCTGAGCAAGGAGTAGGTCTTGTCTATTACATACTGGGTTTATGGAACGGTATCTGAGCTAATTTGAAACCCTTGTTTTATGTATCACCCCACCTCACCTTTCCCGTTAAGCAGCCATAGTGTGTTTTCTGCATGTGTGACTCTGTTCTGTTTTGTAATTCAGTTCAAGTGTAACGGGTTTTACATTCCCTCTATAAGTGATACCTTATGAGAAGTGTCCTTTTCTGTGTGACTTATTTCACTTAGAATCGTCGTACCTAAATCCACTCATCATGCTGCTACTAGCCTTATGACATTGATTTCCTGGCTGAGTGATATTCCATTGTACATAAGGACCACAACTTCTTTATCCATTTTTCTCTTTCCTGGGATATTGAAGGTGGAATGAAGTGGAGGTCCTTGTCGACAGAGCAGCCCTAAACTTTGGGGTGCTTGTGTCTTGCTGATTTTTCATTTTCCCAATTTATACCCCCATGAGTGGAAGTGCCCTAAGCTCTCTAAGCTGTGTTTTTTAGATGTTTCAGGACACACCGTACACTTCTCCAGAGTGGCTGTTGGCAATTTACATCCCGCCCATCAGTGTAGCAAGGCTCCCATTTCTCCATGGCCTGTCCTGCATTTCTGGTTTTGAGACTTTTTTCAGCATGGCCCTTTTGACCGATGGGTAGCGAGTCTTCTTTGTAGCGCTGATTTGCCTTTCCAGGTTGCTTGGTTGGCCAAAAAGGGCGTATGCGTTTTTTCCTGAATATATTCAGGAAAAAACGCATACGCCCTTTTTGGCCAAGGGCATCATTGTCAACGTTTTGCCGCTTTTCATGTGCTTTAAAGGCGATTCGAATCTACCTCCTGAAATCTGTTTCGTGCAATTCTGCCTTGATTTCAAATCCTCTTCTTTGCCTTCCCTCAATATATTTGTGGACGAGAGTTATCATTTATAACTCTGCAGGTTTGTGAATTGCAGTGCCCTGAAGCTCCATTTTACAACTCGCTTTTTTGGGAGCTGGCCGCAAAAGCGCAGGATGGCTTCAGGCCCTGTTCTGGTTCCGGGGGGGAGGATGAGCCTGTGGTTAATTCTTCTTCCTGATGGGAAAATAGAGTGACCTGTGCCTGTCCCAACACCAAGAGCTAGTCTCTCACTGGTTCCCCGTCTACCCGTTCATCCTCAGGACAAATTGCAACCTGTACGGAACAGGAGGTTAAAGGTGCTGATGCTCCAAGTAGGGAGATTGTTAGTAAAGCGGATGGAATGGCGAACCCGGGCACAAGGAGAAGAGAAATGAGGTGCGTTTTAGAAACCTTTCCCCATCACATGGTGTACCATCTTTTTGTTTTCTCATGCATGTTTTCGATGTAGGAAGATGTCCTTGAACCTGGAGATTTGGGACCCATGCGATGGGTACCACGCAGTATTACTTTAAAGGGTCTGCGTTTGCTCACCCAACCTCACCAAACCTCTCAGCCCCAAGAGTGTCCACCCTTATGTCTCATCCAGCTGTGGGTCTAGATATGGTCAATCCAGGTTGCATCACAGCCCCTGAACGCATTGTGTAAGAATTTCTCTCTCTTTCACTGTCTTGGTTTCATGGGTTTTTCGAAGTAATTTATTTTTATAATGGGGTTTAGCTGCTTTTCACTGCTGTGTTTATGCCGCTTTACACCCACTTGACACACTAACAGAGAGATATCAATACATAGGTTTTAAGATTATTACTAGTCAGATATATTCTTGTGCGGTGAATAGGGCGTGTTGAGTCCAGTTCTCTGAGCAAGGAGTAGGTCTTGTCTATTACATATTGGGTTTATGGAACGGTATCTGAGCTAATTTGAAACCCTTTTTTTATGTATCACCCCACCTCACCTTTCCCGTTAAGCAGCCATAGTGTGTTTTCTGCATGTGTGACTCTGTTCTGTTTTGTAATTCAGTTCAAGTGTAACGGTTTTTACATTCCCTCTATAAGTGATACCTTATGAGAAGTGTCCTTTTCTGTGTGACTTATTTCACTTAGAATCGTCGTACCTAAATCCACTCATCATGCTGCTATTAGCCTTATGACATTGATTTCATGGCTGAGTGATATTCCATTGTACATAAGGACCACAACTTCTTTATCCATTTTTCTCCCTCCTGGGATATTGAAGGTGGAATGAAGTGGAGGTCCTTGTCAACAGAGCAGCCCTAAACTTTGGGGTGCTTGTGTCTTGCTGATTTTTCATTTTCCCAATTTATACCCCCATGAGTGGAAGTGCCCTATGCTCTCTAAGCTGTGTTTTTTAGATGTTTCAGGACACACCGTACACTTCTCCAGAGTGGCTGTTGGCAATTTACATCCCGCCCATCAGTGTAGCAAGGCTCCCATTTCTCCATGGCCTGTCCTGCATTTCTGGTTTTGAGACTTTTTTCAGCATGGCCCTTTTGACCGATGGGTAGCGAGTCTTCTTTGTAGCCCTGATTTGGCTTTTCAGGTTGCTTGGTTGGCCAAAAAGGGCGTATGCGTTTTTTCCTGAATATATTCAGGAAAAAACGCATACGCCCTTTTTGGCCAAGGGCATCATTGTCAACGTTTTGCCGCTTTTCATGTGCTTTAAAGGCGATTCGAATCTACCTCCTGAAATCTGTTTCCTGCATTTCTGCCTTGATTTCAAATACTCTTCTTTGCCTTCCCTCAATATATTTGTGGACGAGAGTTATCATTTATAACTCTGCAGGTTTGTGAATTGCAGTGCCCTGAAGCTCCATTGTACAACTCGCTTTTTTGGGAGCTGGCCGCAAAAGCGCAGGATGGCTTCAGGCCCTGTTCTGGTTCCGGGGGGGAGGATGAGCCTGTGGTTAATTCTTCTTCCTGATGGGAAAATAGAGTGACCTGTGCCTGTCCCAACACCAAGAGCTAGTCTCTCACTGGTTCCCCGTCTACCCGTTCATCCTCAGGACAAATTGCAACCTGTACGGAACAGGAGGTTAAAGGTGCTGATGCTCCAAGTAGGGAGATTGTTAGTAAAGCGGCTGGAATGGCGAACACGGGCACAAGGAGAAGAGAAATGAGGTGCGTTTTAGAAACCTTTCCCCATCACATGGTGTACCATCTTTTTGTTTTCTCATGCATGTTTTCGATGTAGGAAGATGCCCTTGAACCTGGAGATTTGGGACCCATGCGATGGGTACCACGCAGTATTACTTTAAAGGGTCTGCGTTTGCTCACCCAACCTCACCAAACCTCTCAGCCCCAAGAGTGTCCACCCTTATGTCTCATCCAGCTGTGGGTCTAGATATGGTCAATCCAGGTTGCATCACAGCCCCTGAACGCATTGTGTAAGAATTTCTCTCTCTTTCACTGTCTTTGTTTCATGGGTTTGTAAAAGTAATTTATTTTTATAATGGGGTTTAGCTGCTTTTCACTGCTGTGTTTATGCCGCTTTACACCCACTTGACACACTAACAGAGAGATATCAATACATAGGTTTTAAGATTATTACTAGTCAGATATATTCTTGTGCGGTGAATAGGGCGTGTTGAGTCCAGTTCTCTGAGCAAGGAGTAGGTCTTGTCTATTACATATTGGGTTTATGGAACGGTATCTGAGCTAATTTGAAACCCTTGTTTTATGTATCACCCCACCTCACCCTTCCCGTTAAGCAGCCATAGTGTGTTTTCTGCATGTGTGACTCTGTTCTGTTTTGTAATTCAGTTCAAGTGTAACGGTTTTTACAGTCCCTCTATAAGTGATACCTTATGAGAAGTGTCCTTTTCTATGTGACTTATTTCACTTAGAATCGTCGTACCTAAATCCACTCATCATGCTGCTATTAGCCTTATGACATTGATTTCATGGCTGAGTGATATTCCATTGTACATAAGGACCACAACTTCTTTATCCATTTTTCTCCCTCCTGGGATATTGAAGGTGGAATGAAGTGGAGGTCCTTGTCCACAGAGCAGCCCTAAACTTTGGGGTGCTTGTGTCTTGCTGATTTTTCATTTTCCCAATTTATACCCCCATGAGTGGAAGTGCCCTATGCTCTCTAAGCTGTGTTTTTTAGATGTTTCAGGACACACCGTACACTTCTCCAGAGTGGCTGTTGGCAGTTTACATCCCACCCATCAGTGTAGCAAGGCTCCCATTTCTCCATGGCCTGTCCTGCATTTCTGGTTTTGAGACTTTTTTCAGCATGGCCCTTTTGACCGATGGGTAGCGAGTCTTCTTTGTAGCCCTGATTTGCCTTTCCAGGTTGCTTGGTTGGCCAAAAAGGGCGTATGCGTTTTTTCCTGAATATATTCAGGAAAAAACGCATACGCCCTTTTTGGCCAAGAGTATCATTGTCAACGTTTTGCCGCTTTTCATGTGCTTTAAAGGCGATTCGAATCTACCTCCTGAAATCTGTTTCCTGCATTTCTGCCTTGATTTCAAATCCTCTTCTTTGCCTTCCCTAAATATATTTGTGGACGAGAGTTATCATTTATAACTCTGCAAGTTTGTGAATTGCAGTGCCCTGAAGCTCCATTTTACAACTCGCTTTTTTGGGAGCTGGCCGCAAAAGCGCAGGATGGCTTCAGGCCCTGTTCTGGTTCCGGGGGGGAGGATGAGCCTGTGGTTAATTCTTCTTCCTGATGGGAAAATAGAGTGACCTGTGCCTGTCCCAACAACAAGAGCTAATCTCTCACTGGTTCCCCGTATTCCCGTTCATCCTCAGGACAAATTGCAACCTGTACGGAACAGGAGGTTAAAGGTGCTGATGCTCCAAGTAGGGAGATTTTTAGTAAAGCGGCTGGAATGGCGACCCCGGGCACAAGGAGAAGAGAAATGAGGTGCGTTTTAGAAACCTTTCCCCATCACATGGTGTACCATCTTTTTTGTTTTCTCATGCATGTTTTCGATGTAGGAAGATGCCCTTGAAGCTGGAGATTTGGGACCCATGCGATGGGTACCACGCAGTATTACTTTAAAGGGTCTGCGTTTGCTCACCCAACCTCACCAAACCTCTCAGCCCCAAGAGTGTCCACCCTTATGTCTCATCCAGCTGTGGGTCTAGATATGGTCAATCCAGGTTGCATCACAGCCCCTGAACGCATTGTGTAAGAATTTCTCTCTCTTTCACTGTCTTTGTTTCATGGGTTTTTCAAAGTAATTTATTTTTATAATGGGGTTTAGCTGCTTTTCACTGCTGTGTTTATGCCGCTTTACACCCACTTGACACACTAACAGAGAGATATCAATACATAGGTTTTAAGATTATTACTAGTCAGATATATTCTTGTGCGGTGAATAGGGCGTGTTGAGTCCAGTTCTCTGAGCAAGGAGTAGGTCTTGTCTATTACATATTGGGTTTATGGAACGGTATCTGAGCTAATTTGAAACCCTTGTTTTATGTATCACCCCACCTCACCTTTCCCGTTAAGCAGCCATAGTGTGTTTTCTGCATGTGTGACTCTGTTCTGTTTTGTAATTCAGTTCAAGTGTAACGGTTTTTACAGTCCCTCTATAAGTGATACCTTATGAGAAGTGTCCTTTTCTGTGTGACTTATTTCACTTAGAATCGTCGTACCTAAATCCACTCATCATGCTGCTATTAGCCTTATGACATTGATTTCATGGCTGAGTGATATTCCATTGTACATAAGGACCACAACTTCTTTATCCATTTTTCTCTTTCCTGGGATATTGAAGGTGGAATGAAGTGGAGGTCCTTGTCGACAGAGCAGCCCTAAACTTTGGGGTGCTTGTGTCTTGCTGATTTTTCATTTTCCCAATTTATACCCCCATGAGTGGAAGTGCCCTATGCTCTCTAAGCTGTGTTTTTTAGATGTTTCAGGACACACCGTACACTTCTCCAGAGTGGCTGTTGGCAATTTACATCCCGCCCATCAGTGTAGCAAGGCTCCCATTTCTCCATGGCCTGTCCTGCATTTCTGGTTTTGAGACTTTTTTCAGCATGGCCCTTTTGACCGATGGGTAGCGAGTCTTCTTTGTAGCCCTGATTTGCCTTTACAGGTTGCTTGGTTGGCCAAAAAGGGCGTATGCGTTTTTTCCTGAATATATTCAGGAAAAAACGCATACGCCCTTTTTGGCCAAGGGCATCATTGTCAACGTTTTGCCGCTTTTCATGTGCTTTAAAGGCGATTCGAATCTACCTCCTGAAATCTGTTTCCTGCATTTCTGCCTTGATTTCAAATCCTCTTCTTTGCCTTCCCTCAATATATTTGTGGACGAGAGTTATCATTTATAACTCTGCAGGTTTGTGAATTGCAGTGCCCTGAAGCTCCATTGTACAACTCGCTTTTTTGGGAGCTGGCCGCAAAAGCGCAGGATGGCTTCAGGCCCTGTTCTGGTTCCGGGGGGGAGGATGAGCCTGTGGTTAATTCTTCTTCCTGATGGGAAAATAGAGTGACCTGTGCCTGTCCCAACACCAAGAGCTAGTCTCTCACTGGTTCCCCGTCTACCCGTTCATCCTCAGGACAAATTGCAACCTGTACGGAACAGGAGGTTAAAGGTGCTGATGCTCCAAGTAGGGAGATTGTTAGGAAAGCGGCTGGAATGGCGAACCCGGGCACAAGGAGAAGAGAAATGAGGTGCGTTTTAGAAACCTTTCCCCATCACATGGTGTACCATCTTTTTGTTTTCTCATGCATGTTTTCGATGTAGGAAGATGCCCTTGAACCTGGAGATTTGGGACCCATGCGATGGGTACCACGCAGTATTACTTTAAAGGGTCTGCGTTTGCTCACCCAACCTCACCAAACCTCTCAGCCCCAAGAGTGTCCACCCTTATGTCTCATCCAGCTGTGGGTCTAGATATGGTCAATCCAGGTTGCATCACAGCCCCTGAACGCATTGTGTAAGAATTTCTCTCTCTTTCACTGTCTTTGTTTCATGGGTTTTTCAAAGAAATTTATTTTTATAATGGGGTTTAGCTGCTTTTCACTGCTGTGTTTATGCCGCTTTACACCCACTTGACACACTAACAGAGAGATATCAATACATAGGTTTTAAGATTATTACTAGTCAGATATATTCTTGTGCGGTGAATAGGGCGTGTTGAGTCCAGTTCTCTGAGCAAGGAGTAGGTCTTGTCTATTACATATTGGGTTTATGGAACGGTATCTGAGCTAATTTGAAACCCTTGTTTTATGTATCACCCCACCTCACCTTTCCCGTTAAGCAGCCATAGTGTGTTTTCTGCCTGTGTGACTCTGTTCTGTTTTGTAATTCAGTTCAAGTGTAACGGTTTTTACATTCCCTCTATAAGTGATACCTTATGAGAAGTGTCCTTTTCTGTGTGACTTATTTCACTTAGAATCGTCGTACCTAAATCCACTCATCATGCTGCTATTAGCCTTATGACATTGATTTCCTGGCTGAGTGATATTCCATTGTACATAAGGACCACAACTTCTTTATCCATTTTTCTCTTTCCTGGGATATTGAAGGTGGAATGAAGTGGAGGTCCTTGTCAACAGAGCAGCCCTAAACTTTGGGGTGCTTGTGTCTTGCTGATTTTTCATTTTCCCAATTTATACCCCCATGAGTGGAAGTGCCCTATGCTCTCTAAGCTGTGTTTTTTAGATGTTTCAGGACACACCGTACACTTCTCCAGAGTGGCTGTTGGCAATTTACATCCCGCCCATCAGTGTAGCAAGGCTCCCATTTCTCCATGGCCTGTCCTGCATTTCTGGTTTTGACACGTTTTTCAGCATGGCCCTTTTGACCAATGGGTAGCGAGTCTTCTTTGTAGCGCTCATTTGCCTTTCCAGGTTGCTTGGTTGGCCAAAAAGGGCGTATGCGTTTTTTCCTGAATATATTCAGGAAAAAACGCATACGCCCTTTTTGGCCAAGGGCATCATTGTCAACGTTTTGCCGCTTTTCATGTGCTTTAAAGGCGATTCGAATCTACCTCCTGAAATCTCTTTCCTGCAATTCTGCCTTGATTTCAAATCCTCTTCTTTGCCTTCCCTCAATATATTTGTGGACGAGAGTTATCATTTATAACTCTGCAGGTTTGGGAATTGCAGTGCCCTGAACCTCCATTTTACAACTCGCTTTTTTGGCAGCTGGCCGCAAAAGCGCAGGATGGCTTCAGGCCCTGTTCTGGTTCCGGGGGGGAGGATGAGCCTGTGGTTAATTCTTCTTCCTGATGGGAAAATAGAGTGACCTGTGCCTGTCCCAACACCAAGAGCTAGTCTCTCACTGGTTCCCCGTCTACCCGTTCATCCTCAGGACAAATTGCAACCTGTACGGAACAGGAGGTTAAAGGTGCTGATGCTCCAAGTAGGGAGATTGTTAGGAAAGCGGCTGGAATGGCGAACCCGGGCCCAAGGAGAAGAGAAATGAGGTGCGTTTTAGAAACCTTTCCACATCACACGGTGTACCATCTTCTGGGTTTCTCATGCATGTTTTCGATGTAGGAAGATGCCCTTGAACCTGGAGATTTGGGACCCATGCGATGGGTACCACGCAGTATTACTTTAAAGGGTCTGCGTTTGCTCACCCAACCTCACCAAACCTCTCAGCCCCAAGAGTGTCCACCCTTATGTCTCATCCAGCTGTGGGTCTAGATATGGTCAATCCAGGTTGCATCACAGCCCCTGAACGCATTGTGTAAGAATTTCTCTCTCTTTCACTGTCTTTGTTTCATGGGTTTGTAAAAGTAATTTATTTTTATAATGGGTTTTAGCTGCTTTTCACTGCTGTGTTTATGCCGCTTTTCACCCACTTGACACACTAACAGAGAGATATCAATACATAGGTTTTAAGATTATTACTAGTCAGATATATTCTTGTGCGGTGAATAGGGCGTGTTGAGTCCAGTTCTCTGAGCAAGGAGTAGGTCTTGTCTATTACATATTGGGTTTATGGAACGGTATCTGAGCTAATTTGAAACCCTTGTTTTATGTATCACCCCACCTCACCTTTCCCGTTAAGCAGCCATAGTGTGTTTTCTGCCTGTGTGACTCTGTTCTGTTTTGTAATTCAGTTCAAGTGTAACGGTTTTTACAGTCCCTCTATAAGTGATACCTTATGAGAAGTGTCCTTTTCTGTGTGACTTATTTCACTTAGAATCGTCGTACCTAAATCCACTCATCATGCTGCTATTAGCCTTATGACATTGATTTCATGGCTGAGTGATATTCCATTGTACATAAGGACCACAACTTCTTTATCCATTTTTCTCCCTCCTGGGATATTGAAGGTGGAATGAAGTGGAGGTCCTTGTCAACAGAGCAGCCCTAAACTTTGGGGTGCTTGTGTCTTGCTGATTTTTCATTTTCCCAATTTATACCCCCATGAGTGGAAGTGCCCTATGCTCTCTAAGCTGTGTTTTTTAGATGTTTCAGGACACACCGTACACTTCTCCAGAGTGGCTGTTGGCAATTTACATCCCGCCCATCAGTGTAGCAAGGCTCCCATTTCTCCATGGCCTGTCCTGCATTTCTGGTTTTGAGACTTTTTTCAGCATGGCCCTTTTGACCGATGGGTAGCGAGTCTTCTTTGTAGCCCTGATTTGCCTTTCCAGGTTGCTTGGTTGGCCAAAAAGGGCGTATGCGTTTTTTCCTGAATATATTCAGGAAAAAACGCATACGCCCTTTTTGGCCAAGGGCATCATTGTCAACGTTTTGCCGCTTTTCATGTGCTTTAAAGGCGATTCGAATCTACCTCCTGAAATCTGTTTCCTGCATTTCTGCCTTGATTTCAAATCCTCTTCTTTGCCTTCCCTCAATATATTTGTGGACGAGAGTTATCATTTATAACTCTGCAGGTTTGTGAATTGCAGTGCCCTGAAGCTCCATTGTACAACTCGCTTTTTTGGGAGCTGGCCACAAAAGCGCAGGATGGCTTCAGGCCCTGTTCTGGTTCCGGGGGGGAGGATGAGCCTGTGGTTAATTCTCCTTCCTGATGGGAAAATAGAGTGACCTGTGCCTGTCCCAACACCAAGAGCTAGTCTCTCACTGGTTCCCCGTCTACCCGTTCATCCTCAGGACAAATTGCAACCTGTACGGAACAGGAGGTTAAAGGTGCTGATGCTCCAAGTAGGGAGATTGTTAGTAAAGCGGCTGGAATGGCGAACCCGGGCACAAGGAGAAGAGAAATGAGGTGCGTTTTAGAAACCTTTCCACATCACACGGTGTACCATCTTCTCGGTTTCTCATGCATGTTTTCGATGTAGGAAGATGCCCTTGAACCTGGAGATTTGGGACCCATGCGATGGGTACCACGCAGTATTACTTTAAAGGGTCTGCGTTTGCTCACCCAACCTCACCAAACCTCTCAGCCCCAAGAGTGTCCACCCTTATGTCTCATCCAGCTGTGGGTCTAGATATGGTCAATCCAGGTTGCATCACAGCCCCTGAACGCATTGTGTAAGAATTTCTCTCTCTTTCACTGTCTTTGTTTCATGGGTTTGTAAAAGTAATTTATTTTTATAATGGGGTTTAGCTGCTTTTCACTGCTGTGTTTATGCCGCTTTTCACCCACTTGACACACTAACAGAGAGATATCAATACATAGGTTTTAAGATTATTACTAGTGAGATATATTCTTGTGCGGTGAATAGGGCATGTTGAGTCCAGTTCTCTGAGCAAGGAGTAGGTCTTGTCTATTACATATTGGGTTTATGGAACGGTATCTGAGCTAATTTGAAACCCTTGTTTTATGTATCACCCCACCTCACCTTTCCCGTTAAGCAGCCATAGTGTGTTTTCTGCCTGTGTGACTCTGTTCTGTTTTGTAATTCAGTTCAAGTGTAACGGTTTTTACAGTCCCTCTATAAGTGATACCTTATGAGAAGTGTCCTTTTCTGTGTGACTTATTTCACTTAGAATCGTCGTACCTAAATCCACTCATCATGCTGCTATTAGCCTTATGACATTGATTTCATGGCTGAGTGATATTCCATTGTACATAAGGACCACAACTTCTTTATCCATTTTTCTCCCTCCTGGGATATTGAAGGTGGAATGAAGTGGAGGTCCTTGTCAACAGAGCAGCCCTAAACTTTGGGGTGCTTGTGTCTTGCTGATTTTTCATTTTCCCAATTTATACCCCCATGAGTGGAAGTGCCCTATGCTCTCTAAGCTGTGTTTTTTAGATGTTTCAGGACACACCGTACACTTCTCCAGAGTGGCTGTTGGCAATTTACATCCCGCCCATCAGTGTAGCAAGGCTCCCATTTCTCCATGGCCTGTCCTGCATTTCTGGTTTTGAGACTTTTTTCAGCATGGCCCTTTTGACCGATGGGTAGCGAGTCTTCTTTGTAGCCCTGATTTGCCTTTCCAGGTTGCTTGGTTGGCCAAAAAGGGCGTATGCGTTTTTTCCTGAATATATTCAGGAAAAAACGCATACGCCCTTTTTGGCCAAGGGCATCATTGTCAACGTTTTGCCGCTTTTCATGTGCTTTAAAGGCGATTCGAATCTACCTCCTGAAATCTGTTTCCTGCATTTCTGCCTTGATTTCAAATCCTCTTCTTTGCCTTCCCTCAATATATTTGTGGACGAGAGTTATCATTTATAACTCTGCAGGTTTGTGAATTGCAGTGCCCTGAAGCTCCATTGTACAACTCGCTTTTTTGGGAGCTGGCCGCAAAAGCGCAGGATGGCTTCAGGCCCTGTTCTGGTTCCGGGGGGGAGGATGAGCCTGTGGTTAATTCTTCTTCCTGATGGGAAAATAGAGTGACCTGTGCCTGTCCCAACACCAAGAGCTAGTCTCTCACTGGTTCCCCGTCTACCCGTTCATCCTCAGGACAAATTGCAACCTGTACGGAACAGGAGGTTAAAGGTGCTGATGCTCTAAGTAGGGAGATTGTTAGGAAAGCGGCTGGAATGGCGAACCCGGGCACAAGGAGAAGAGAAATGAGGTGCGTTTTAGAAACCTTTCCCCATCACATGGTGTACCATCTTTTTGTTTTCTCATGCATGTTTTCGATGTAGGAAGATGCCCTTGAAGCTGGAGATTTGGGACCCATGCGATGGGTACCACGCAGTATTACTTTAAAGGGTCTGCGTTTGCTCACCCAACCTCACCAAACCTCTCAGCCCCAAGAGTGTCCACCCTTATGTCTCATCCAGCTGTGGGTCTAGATATGGTCAATCCAGGTTGCATCACAGCCCCTGAACGCATTGTGTAAGAATTTCTCTCTCTTTCACTGTCTTTGTTTCATGGGTTTTTCAAAGTAATTTATTTTTATAATGGGGTTTAGCTGCTTTTCACTGCTGTGTTTATGCCGCTTTACACCCACTTGACACACTAACAGAGAGATATCAATACATAGGTTTTAAGATTATTACTAGTCAGATATATTCTTGTGCGGTGAATAGGGCGTGTTGAGTCCAGTTCTCTGAGCAAAGAGTAGGTCTTGTCTATTACATATTGGGTTTATGGAACGGTATCTGAGCTAATTTGAAACCCTTGTTTTATGTATCACCCCACCTTACCTTTCCCGTTAAGCAGCCATAGTGTGTTTTCTGCCTGTGTGACTCTGTTCTGTTTTGTAATTCAGTTCAAGTGTAACGGTTTTTACATTCCCTCTATAAGTGATACCTTATGAGAAGTGTCCTTTTCTGTGTGACTTATTTCACTTAGAATCGTCGTACCTAAATCCACTCATCATGCTGCTATTAGCCTTATGACATTGATTTCATGGCTGAGTGATATTCCATTGTACATAAGGACCACAACTTCTCTATCCATTTTTCTCCCTCCTGGGATATTGAAGGTGGAATGAAGTGGAGGTCCTTGTCAACAGAGCAGCCCTAAACTTTGGGGTGCTTGTGTCTTGCTGATTTTTCATTTTCCCAATTTATACCCCCATGAGTGGAAGTGCCCTATGCTCTCTAAGCTGTGTTTTTTAGATGTTTCAGGACACACCGTACACTTCTCCAGAGTGGCTGTTGGCAATTTACATCCCGCCCATCAGTGTAGCAAGGCTCCCATTTCTCCATGGCCTGTCCTGCATTTCTGGTTTTGAGACTTTTTTCAGCATGGCCCTTTTGACCGATGGGTAGCGAGTCTGCTTTGTCGCGCTGATTTGCCTTTCCAGGTTGCTTGGTTGGCCAAAAAGGGCGTATGCGTTTTTTCCTGAATATATTCAGGAAAAAACGCATACGCCCTTTTTGGCCAAGGGCATCATTGTCAACGTTTTGCCGCTTTTCATGTGCTTTAAAGGCGATTCGAATCTACCTCCTGAAATCTGTTTCCTACAATTCTGCCTTGATTTCAAATCCTCTTCTTTGCCTTCCCTCAATATATTTGTGGACGAGAGTTATCATTTATAACTCTGCAGGTTTGTGAATTGCAGTGCCCTGAAGCTCCATTGTACAACTCGCTTTTTTGGGAGCTGGCCGCAAAAGCACAGGATGGCTTCAGGCCCTGTTCTGGTTCCGGGGGGGAGGATGAGCCTGTGGTTAATTCTTCTTCCTGATGGGAAAATAGAGTGACCTTTGCCTGTCCCAACACCAAGAGCTAGTCTCTCACTGGTTCCCCGTCTACCCGTTCATCCTCAGGACAAATTGCAACCTGTACAGAACAGGAGGTTAAAGGTGCTGATGCTCCAAGTAGGGAGATTGTTAGTAAAGCGGCTGGAATGGCGAACCCGGGCACAAGGAGAAGAGAAATGAGGTGCGTTTTAGAAACCTTTCCACATCACACGGTGTACCATCTTCTGGGTTTCTCATGCATGTTTTCGATGTAGGAAGATGCCCTTGAACCTGGAGATTTGGGACCCATGCGATGGGTACCACGCAGTATTACTTTAAAGGGTCTGCGTTTGCTCACCCAACCTCACCAAACCTCTCAGCCCCAAGAGTGTCCACCCTTATGTCTCATCCAGCTGTGGGTCTAGATATGGTCAATCCAGGTTGCATCACAGCCCCTGAACGCATTGTGTAAGAATTTCTCTCTCTTTCACTGTCTTTGTTTCATGGGTTTTTAAAAGTAATTTATTTTTATAATGGGGTTTAGCTGCTTTTCACTGCTGTGTTTATGCCGCTTTTCACCCACTTGACACACTAACAGAGAGATATCAATACATAGGTTTTGAGATTATTACTAGTCAGATATATTCTTGTGCGGTGAATAGGGCGTGTTGAGTCCAGTTCTCTGAGCAAGGAGTAGGTCTTGTCTATTACATATTGGGTTTATGGAACGGTATCTGAGCTAATTTGAAACCCTTGTTTTATGTATCACCCCACCTCACCTTTCCCGTTAAGCAGCCATAGTGTGTTTTCTGCCTGTGTGACTCTGTTCTGTTTTGTAATTCAGTTCAAGTGTAACGGTTTTTACATTCCCTCTATAAGTGATACCTTATGAGAAGTGTCCTTTTCTGTGTGACTTATTTCACTTAGAATCGTCGTACCTAAATCCACTCATCATGCTGCTATTAGCCTTATGACATTGATTTCATGGCTGAGTGATATTCCATTGTACATAAGGACCACAACTTCTTTATCCATTTTTCTCCCTCCTGGGATATTGAAGGTGGAATGAAGTGGAGGTCCTTGTCAACAGAGCAGCCCTAAACTTTGGGGTGCTTGTGTCTTGCTGATTTTTCATTTTCCCAATTTATACCCCCATGAGTGGAAGTGCCCTATGCTCTCTAAGCTGTGTTTTTTAGATGTTTCAGGACACACCGTACACTTCTCCAGAGTGGCTGTTGGCAATTTACATCCCGCCCATCAGTGTAGCAAGGCTCCCATTTCTCCATGGCCTGTCCTGCATTTCTGGTTTTGAGACTTTTTTCAGCATGGCCCTTTTGACCGATGGGTAGCGAGTCTTCTTTGTAGCCCTGATTTGCCTTTCCAGGTTGCTTGGTTGGCCAAAAAGGGCGTATGTGTTTTTTCCTGAATATATTCAGGAAAAAACGCATACGCCCTTTTTGGCCAAGGGCATCATTGTCAACGTTTTGCCGCTTTTCATGTGCTTTAAAGGCGATTCGAATCTACCTCCTGAAATCTGTTTCCTGCATTTCTGCCTTGATTTCAAATCCTCTTCTTTGCCTTCCCTCAATATATTTGTGGACGAGAGTTATCATTTATAACTCTGCAGGTTTGTGAATTGCAGTGCCCTGAAGCTCCATTGTACAACTCGCTTTTTTGGGAGCTGGCCGCAAAAGCGCAGGATGGCTTCAGGCCCTGTTCTGGTTCCGGGGGGGAGGATGAGCCTGTGGTTAATTCTTCTTCCTGATGGGAAAATAGAGTGACCTGTGCCTGTCCCAACACCAAGAGCTAGTCTCTCACTGGTTCCCCGTCTACCCGTTCATCCTCAGGACAAATTGCAACCTGTACGGAACAGGAGGTTAAAGGTGCTGATGCTCCAAGTAGGGAGATTGTTAGGAAAGCGGCTGGAATGGCGAACCCGGGCACAAGGAGAAGAGAAATGAGGTGCGTTTTAGAAACCTTTCCCCATCACATGGTGTACCATCTTTTTGTTTTCTCATGCATGTTTTCGATGTAGGAAGATGCCCTTGAACCTGGAGATTTGGGACCCATGCGATGGGTACCACGCAGTATTACTTTAAAGGGTCTGCGTTTGCTCACCCAACCTCACCAAACCTCTCAGCCGCAACAGTGTCCACCCTTATGTCTCATCCAGCTGTGGGTCTAGATATGGTCAATCCAGGTTGCATCACAGCCCCTGAACGCATTGTGTAAGAATTTCTCTCTCTTTCACTGTCTTTGTTTCATGGGTTTTTCAAAGTAATTTATTTTTATAATGGGGTTTAGCTGCTTTTCACTGCTGTGTTTATGCCGCTTTACACCCACTTGACACACTAACAGAGAGATATCAATACATAGGTTTTAAGATTATTACTAGTCAGATATATTCTTGTGCGGTGAATAGGGCGTGTTGAGTCCAGTTCTCTGAGCAAGGAGTAGGTCTTGTCTATTACATATTGGGTTTATGGAACGGTATCTGAGCTAATTTGAAACCCTTGTTTTATGTATCACCCCACCTTACCTTTCCCGTTAAGCAGCCATAGTGTGTTTTCTGCATGTGTGACTCTGTTCTGTTTTGTAATTCAGTTCAGGTGTAACGGTTTTTACATTCCCTCTATAAGTGATACCTTATGAGAAGTGTCCTTTTCTGTGTGACTTATTTCACTTAGAATCGTCGTACCTAAATCCACTCATCATGCTGCTATTAGCCTTATGACATTGATTTCATGGCTGAGTGATATTCCATTGTACATAAGGACCACAACTTCTCTATCCATTTTTCTCCCTCCTGGGATATTGAAGGTGGAATGAAGTGGAGGTCCTTGTCAACAGAGCAGCCCTAAACTTTGGGGTGCTTGTGTCTTGCTGATTTTTCATTTTCCCAATTTATACCCCCATGAGTGGAAGTGCCCTATGCTCTCTAAGCTGTGTTTTTTAGATGTTTCAGGACACACCGTACACTTCTCCAGAGTGGCTGTTGGCAATTTACATCCCACCCATCAGTGTAGCAAGGCTCCCATTTCTCCATGGCCTGTCCTGCATTTCTGGTTTTGAGACTTTTTTCAGCATGGCCCTTTTGACCGATGGGTAGCGAGTCTTCTTTGTAGCCCTGATTTGCCTTTCCAGGTTGCTTGGTTGGCCAAAAAGGGCGTATGCGTTTTTTCCTGAATATATTCAGGAAAAAACGCATACGCCCTTTTTGGTCAAGAGCATCATTGTCAACGTTTTGCCGCTTTTCATGTGCTTTAAAGGCGATTCGAATCTACCTCCTGAAATCTGTTTCTTGCAATTCTGCCTTGATTTCAAATCCTCTTCTTTGCCTTCCCTAAATATATTTGTGGACAAGAGTTATCATTTATAACTCTGCAGGTTTGTGAATTGCAGTGCCCTGAAGCTCCATTTTACAACTCGCTTTTTTGGGAGCTGGCCGCAAAAGCGCAGGATGGCTTCAGGCCCTGTTCTGGTTCCGGGGGGGAGGATGAGCCTGTGGTTAATTCTTCTTCCTGATGGGAAAATAGAGTGACCTGTGCCTGTCCCAACAACAAGAGCTAGTCTCTCACTGGTTCCCCGTATTCCCGTTCATCCTCAGGACAAATTGCAACCTGTACGGAACAGGAGGTTAAAGGTGCTGATGCTCCAAGTAGGGAGATTGTTAGTAAAGCGGCTGGAATGGCGAACCCGGGCACAAGGAGAAGAGAAATGAGGTGCGTTTTAGAAACCTTTCCCCATCACACGGTGTACCATCTTCTGGGTTTCTCATGCATGTTTTCGATGTAGGAAGATGCCCTTGAACCTGGAGATTTGGGACCCATGCGATGGGTACCACGCAGTATTACTTTAAAGGGTCTGCGTTTGCTCACCCAACCTCACCAAACCTCTCAGCCCCAAGAGTGTCCACCCTTATGTCTCATCCAGCTGTGGGTCTAGAAATGGTCAATCCAGGTTGCATCACAGCCCCTGAAAGCATTGTGTAAGAATTTCTCTCTCTTTCACTGTCTTTGTTTCATGGGTTTTTCAAAGTAATTTATTTTTATAATGGGGTTTAGCTGCTTTTCACTGCTGTGTTTATGCCGCTTTACACCCACTTGACACACTAACAGAGAGATATCAATACATAGGTTTTAAGATTATTACTAGTCAGATATATTCTTGTGCGGTGAATAGGGCGTGTTGAGTCCAGTTCTCTGAGCAAGGAGTAGGTCTTGTCTATTACATATTGGGTTTATGGAACGGTATCTGAGCTAATTTGAAACCCTTGTTTTATGTATCACCCCACCTTACCTTTCCCGTTAAGCAGCCATAGTGTGTTTTCTGCATGTGTGACTCTGTTCTGTTTTGTAATTCAGTTCAAGAGTAACGGTTTTTACATTCCCTCTATAAGTGATACCTTATGAGAAGTGTCCTTTTCTGTGTGACTTATTTCACTTAGAATCGTCGTACCTAAATCCACTCATTATGCTGCTACTAACCTTACGACATTGATTTCATGGCTGAGTGATATTCCATTGTACATAAGGACCACAACTTCTTTATCCATTTTTCTCCCTCCTGGGATATTGAAGGTGGAATGAAGTGGAGGTCCTTGTCAACAGAGCAGCCCTAAACTTTGGGGTGCTTGTGTCTTGCTGATTTTTCATTTTCCCAATTTATACCCCCATGAGTGGAAGTGCCCTATGCTCTCTAAGCTGTGTTTTTTAGATGTTTCAGGACACACCGTACACTTCTCCAGAGTGGCTGTTGGCAATTTACATCCCACCCATCAGTGTAGCAAGGCTCCCATTTCTCCATGGCCTGTCCTGCATTTCTGGTTTTGAGACTTTTTTCAGCATGGCCCTTTTGACCGATGGGTAGCGAGTCTTCTTTGTAGCCCTGATTTGCCTTTCCAGGTTGCTTGGTTGGCCAAAAAGGGCGTATGCGTTTTTTCCTGAATATATTCAGGAAAAAACGCATACGCCCTTTTTGGCCAAGGGCATCATTGTCAACGTTTTGCCGCTTTTCATGTGCTTTAAAGGTGATTCGAATCTACCTCCTGAAATCTGTTTCCTGCATTTCTGCCTTGATTTCAAATCCTCTTCTTTGCCTTCCCTCAATATATTTGTGGACGAGAGTTATCATTTATAACTCTGCACGTTTGTGAATTGCAGTGCCCTGAAGCTCCATTTTACAACTCGCTTTTTTGGGAGCTGGCCACAAAAGCGCAGGATGGCTTCAGACCCTGTTCTGGTTCCGGGGGGAGGATGAGCCTGTGGTTAATTCTTCTTCCTGATGGGAAAATAGAGTGACCTGTGCCTGTCCCAACACCAAGAGCTAGTCTCTCACTGGTTCCCCGTATTCCCGTTCATCCTCAGGACAAATTGCAACCTGTACGGAACAGGAGGTTAAAGGTGCTGATGCTCCAAGTAGGGAGATTGTTAGTAAAGCGGCTGGAATGGTGACCCCGGGCACAAGGAGAAGAGAAATGAGGTGCGTTTTAGAAACCTTTCCCCATCACATGGTGTACCATCTTTTTTGTTTTCTCATGCATGTTTTCGATGTAGGAAGATGCCCTTGAACCTGGAGATTTGGGACCCATGCGATGGGTACCACGCAGTATTACTTTAAAGGGTCTGCGTTTGCTCACCCAACCTCACCAAACCTCTCAGCCCCAAGATTGTCCACCCTTATGTCTCATCCAGCTGTGGGTCTAGAAATGGTCAATCCAGGTTGCATCACAGCCCCTGAACGCATTGTGTAAGAATTTCTCTCTCTTTCACTGTCTTTGTTTCATGGGTTTTTCAAAGTAATTTATTTTTATAATGGGGTTTAGCTGCTTTTCACTGCTGTGTTTATGCCGCTTTACACCCACTTGACACACTAACAGAGAGATATCAATACATAGGTTTTAAGATTATTACTAGTCAGATATATTCTTGTGCGGTGAATAGGGCGTGTTGAGTCCAGTTCTCTGAGCAAGGAGTAGGTCTTGTCTATTACATATTGGGTTTATGGAACGGTATCTGAGCTAATTTGAAACCCTTGTTTTATGTATCACCCCACCTCACCTTTCCCGTTAAGCAGCCATAGTGTGTTTTCTGCATGTGTGACTCTGTTCTGTTTTGTAATTCAGTTCAAGTGTAACGGTTTTTACAGTCCCTCTATAAGTGATACCTTATGAGAAGTGTCCTTTTCTGTGTGACTTATTTCTCTTAGAATCGTCGTACCTAAATCCACTCATCATGCTGCTATTAGCCTTATGACATTGATTTCATGGCTGAGTGATATTCCATTGTACATAAGGACCACAACTTCTTTATCCATTTTTCTCCCTCCTGGGATATTGAAGGTGGAATGAAGTGGAGGTCCTTGTCAACAGAGCAGCCCTAAACTTTGGGGTGCTTGTGTCTTGCTGATTTTTCATTTTCCCAATTTATACCCCCATGAGTGGAAGTGCCCTATGCTCTCTAAGCTGTGTTTTTTAGATGTTTCAGGACACACCGTACACTTCTCCAGAGTGGCTGTTGGCAATTTACATCCCACCCATCAGTGTAGCAAGGCTCCCATTTCTCCATGGCCTGTCCTGCATTTCTGGTTTTGAGACTTTTTTCAGCATGGCCCTTTTGACTGATGGGTAGCGAGTCTTCTTTGTAGGCATGATTTGCCTTTCCAGGTTGCTTGGTTGGCCAAAAAGGGCGTATGCGTTTTTTCCTGAATATATTCAGGAAAAAACGCATACGCCCTTTTTGGCCAAGAGCATCATTGTCAACGTTTTGCCGCTTTTCATGTGCTTTAAAGGCGATTCGAATCTACCTCCTGAAATCTGTTTCCTGCATTTCTGCCTTGATTTCAAATCCTCTTCTTTGCCTTCCCTAAATATATTTGTGGACGAGAGTTATCATTTATAACTCTGCAGGTTTGTGAATTGCAGTGCCCTGAAGCTCCATTTTACAACTCGCTTTTTTGGGAGCTGGCCGCAAAAGCACAGGATGGCTTCAGGCCCTGTTCTGGTTCCGGGGGGGAGGATGAGCCTGTGGTTAATTCTTCTTCCTGATGGGAAGATAGAGTGACCTGTGCCTGTCCCAACAACAAGAGCTAGTCTCTCACTGGTTCCCCGTATTCCCGTTCATCCTCAGGACAAATTGCAACCTGTACGGAACAGGAGGTTAAAGGTGCTGATGCTCCAAGTAGGGAGATTGTTAGTAAAGCGGCTGGAATGGCGACCCCGGGCACAAGGAGAAGAGAAATGAGGTGCGTTTTAGAATCCTTTCCCCATCACATGGTGTACCATCTTTTTTGTTTTCTCATGCATGTTTTCGATGTAGGAAGATGCCCTTGAACCTGGAGATTTGGGACCCATGCGATGGGTACCACGCAGTATTACTTTAAAGGGTCTGCGTTTGCTCACCCAACCTCACCAAACCTCTCAGCCCCAAGAGTGTCCACCCTTATGTCTCATCCAGCTGTGGGTCTAGAAATGGTCAATCCAGGTTGCATCACAGACCCTGAACGCATTGTGTAAGAATTTCTCTCTCTTTCACTGTCTTTGTTTCATGGGTTTTTCAAAGTAATTTATTTATTTATTTATTTATTTATTATTTTTTTTTTTTTAAACATCTTTATTGAAGTATAATTGCCTTA
This sequence comes from Balaenoptera borealis, assembly GCF_965194805.1. Lineage (NCBI taxonomy): Eukaryota > Metazoa > Chordata > Mammalia > Artiodactyla > Balaenopteridae > Balaenoptera > Balaenoptera borealis. Next base: position 577,216 of record NW_028123977.1, on the reverse strand, counting down.
CAATAGTGTGTTAGCTTCTGCTTTATAACAAAGTGAATCAGTTATACATATACAATATGTTCCCATTTCTCTTCCCTCTTGCATCTCCCTCCCTCCCACCCTCCCTATCCCACCCCTCTAGGTGGTCACAAAGCACCGAGCTGATCTCCCTGTGCTATGCGGCTGCTTCCCACTAGCTATCTATTTTACATTTGGTAGTGTATATATGTCCATGACAATCTCTTACCCTGTCACATCTCACCCCACCCCCTCCCCATATCCTCAAGTCCATTCTCTAGTAGGTCTGTGTCTTTATTCCCGTCTTGCCACTAGGTTCTTCATGGCCTTTTTTTTTTTTTTTTTCCTTAGATTCCGTATATATGTGTTAGCATACTGTATTTGTTTTTCTCTTTCTGACTTACTTCACTCTGTATGACAGACTCTAACTCCATCCACCTCATTACAAATACCTCCATTTCATTTCTTTTTATGGCTGAGTAATATTCCATTGTATATATGTGCCACATCTTCTTTATCCATTCATCTGTCGATGGACATTTAGGTTGCTTCCAGGTCCTGGCTATTGTAAATAGAGCTGCAATGAACATTGTGGTACATGACACTTTTTGACCTATGGTTTTCTCAGGGTATATGCCCAGTAGTGGGATTGCTGGGTCGTATGGTAGTTCTATTTGTAGTTTTTTAAGGAACCTCCATACTGTTCTCCATAGTGGCTGTATCAATTTACATTCCCACCAACAGTGCAAGAGTGTTCCCTTTCCTCCACATCCTCTCCAGCATTTATTGTTTGTAGATTTTTTGATGATGGCCATTCTGACCGGTGTGAGATGATATCTCATTGTAGTTTTGATTTGCATTTCTCTAATGATTAATGATGTTGAGCATTCTTTCATGTGTCTGTAGGCCATCTGTATATCTTCTTTGGAGAAATGTCTATTTAGGTCTTCTGCCCATTTTTGGATTGGGTTGTTCGTTTTTTTGTTATTGAGCTGCATGAGCTGCTTGTAAATCTTGGAGATTAATCCTTTGTCAGTTGCTTCATTTGCAAATATTTTCTCCCATTCTAAGGGTTGTCTTTTGGTCTTGTTTATGGTTTCCTTTGCTGTGCAAAAGCTTTTAAGTTTCATTAGGTCCCATTTGTTTATTTGTGTTCTTATTTCCATTTCTCTGGGAGCTGGGTCAAAAAGAATCTTGCTGTGATGTATGTCATAGAGTGTTCTGCCTATGTTTTCCTCTAAGAGTTTGATAGTGTCTGCCCTTACACTTAGGTCTTTAATCCATTTTGAGTTTATTTTTGTGCATGGTGTCAGGGAGTGTTCTAATTTCATACTTTTACATGTACCTGTCCAATTTTCCCAGCACCACTTATTGAAGAGGCTGTCTTTTCTCCACTGTATATGCTTGCCTCCTTTATCAAAGATAAGGTGACCATATGTGTGTGGGTTTATCTCTGGGCTTTCTATCCTGTTCCATTGATCAATATTTCTGTTTTTGTGCCAGTACCAAACTGTCTTGATTACTGAAGCTTTGTAGTATAGTCTGAAGTCAGGGAGCCTGATTCCCCCAGCTCCATTTTTCGTTCTCAAGATTGCTTTGGCTATTCGGGGTCTTTTGTGTTTCCATACAAATTGTGAAATTTTTTGTTCTAGTTCTGTGAAAAATGCCAGTGGTAGTTTGATAGGGATTGCATTGAATCTGTAGATTGCTTTGGGTAGTAGAGTCATTTTCACAATGTTGATTCTTCCAATCCAGGAACATGGTATATCTCTCCATCTATTTGTATCATCTTTAATTTCTTTCATCAGTGTCTTATAATTTTCTGCATACAGGTCTTTTGTCTCCTTAGGTAGGTTTATCCCTAGATATCTTATTCTTTTTGTTGCAATGGTAAACGGGAGTGTTTTCTTAATTTCACTTTCAGATTTTTCGTCATTAGTGTATAGAAATGCAAGCGATTTCTGTGCATTAATTTTGTATCCTGCTACTTTACCAAATTCATTGATTAGCTCTAGGAGTTTTCTGGTAGCCTCTTTAGGATTCTGTATGTATAGTATCATGTCATCTGCAAATAGTGACAGCTTTACTTCTTCTTTTCCGATTTGGATTCCTTTTATTTCTTTGTCTTCTCTGATTGCTGTGGCTAACACTTCCAAAACTATGTTGAATAATAGTGGTGAGAGTGGGCAACCTTGTCTTGTTCCTGATCTTAGTGGAAATGGTTTCAGTTTTTCACCATTGAGGACAATGTTGGCTGTGGGTTTGTCATATATGGCCTTTATTATGTTGAGGAAAGTTCCCTCTATGCCTACTTTCTGCAGGGCTTTTATCATAAATGGGTGTTGAATTTTGTCGAAAGCTTTCTCTGCATCTATTGAGATGATCATATGGTTTTTCTCCTTCAATTTGTTAATATGGTGTATCACATTGATTGATTTGCGTATATTGAAGAATCCTTGCATTCCTGGGATAAACCCCACTTGATCATGGTGTATGATCCTTTTAATGTGCTGTTGGATTCTGTTTGCGAGTATTTTGTTGAGGATTTTTGCATCTATGTTCATCAGTGATATTGGCCTGTAGTTTTCTTTCTTTGTGACATCTTTGTCTGGTTTTGGTATCAGGGTGATGGTGGCCTCGTAGAATGAGTTTGGGAGTGTTCCTCCCTCTGCAATATTTTGGAAGAGTTTGAGAAGGATAGGTGTTAGCGCTTCTCTAAATGTTTGATAGAATTCACCTGTGAAGCCATCTGGTCCTGGGCTTTTGTTTGTTGGAAGGTTTTTAATCACAGTTTCAATTTCAGTGCTTGTGATTGGTCTGTTCATATTTTCTATTTCTTCCTGGTTCAGTCTCGGCAGTTTGTGCATTTCTAAGAATCTGTCCATTTCTTCCAGGTTGTCCATTTTATTGGCATAGAGTTGCTTGTAGTAATCTCTCATGATCTTTTGTATTTCTGCTGTGTCAGTGGTTATTTCTCCTTTTTCATTTCTAATTCTATTGATCTGAGTCTTCTCCCTTTTTCTCTTGATGAGTCTGGCTAATGGTTTATCAATTTTGTTTATCTTCTCAAAGAACCAGCTTTTAGTTTCATTGATTTTTGCTATTGTTGCCTTCATTTCTTTTTCATTTATTTCTGACCTGATCTTTATAATTTCTTTCCTTCTGCTGGCTTTGGGGTTTTTTTGTTCTTCTTTCTCTAATTGCTTTAGGTGCAAGGTTAGGTTGTTTATTCGAGATGTTTCCTGTTTCTTGAGGTAGGCTTGTATTGCTATAAACTTCCCTCTTAGCACTGCTTTTGCTGCGTCCCATAGGTTTTGGGTCGTCGTATCTCCATTGTCATTTATTTCTAGGTATTTTTTGATTTCCCCTTTGATTTCTTCAGTAATCACTTCATTATTAAGTAATGTATTGTGTAGCCTCCATGTGTTTGTATTTTTTACAGATCTTTTCCTGTAATTGATATCTAGTCTCATAGCGTTGTGGTCGGAAAAGATACTTGATACGATTTCAATTTTCTTAAATTTACCAAGGTTTGATTTGTGACCCAAGATATGATCTATCCTGGAGAATGTTCCATGAGCACTTGAGAAAAATGTGTATTCTGTTGTTTTTGGGTGGAATGTCCTATAAATATCAATTAAGTCCATCTTGTTTAATGTATCATTTAAAGCTTGTGTTTCCTTATTTATTTTCATTTTGGATGATCTGTCCATTGGTGAAAGTGGGGTGTTAAAGTCCCCTACTATGATTGTGTTGCTGTCGATTTCCCCTTTTATGGCTGTTAGTACTTGCCTTATGTATTGAGGTGCTCCTATGTTGGGTGCATAAATATTTACAATTGTTATACCTTCCTCTTGGATCGATCCCTTGATGATTATATAGTGTCCTTCTTTGTCTCTTGTAATAGTCTTTATTTTAAAGTCTATTTTGTCTGATATGAGAATTGCTACTCCAGCTTTCTTTTGATTTCCATTTGCATGGAATATCTTTTTCCATCCCCTCACTTTCAGTCTGTATGTGTCTCTAGGTCTGAAGTGGGTCTCTTGTAGACAGCATATATATGGGTCTTGTTTTTGTATCCATTCAGCCAGCCTGTGTCTTTTGGTGGGAGCATTTAATCCATTTACATTCAAGGTAATTATCGATATGTATGTTCCTATTCCCATTTTCTTAAATGTTTTGGGTTTGTTATTGTAGGTGTTTTCCTTCTCTTGTGTTTCTTGCCTAGAGAAGTTCCTTTAGCATTTGTTGTAAAGCTGGTTTGGTAGTGCTGAACTCTCTCAGCTTTTGCTTGTCTGTAAAGGTTTTAATTTCTCCATCACATTTGAATGAGATCCTTGCTGGGTAGAGTAATCTTGGTTGTAGGTTCTTCTCCTTCATCACTTTAAGTATATCCTGCCACTCCCTTCTGGCTTGCAGAGTTTCTGCTGAAAGATCAGATGTTAACCTTATGGGGATTCCCTTGTGTGTTATTTGTTTTTTTTCCCTTGCTGCCTTTAATATGTTTTCCTTATATTTAATTTTTGACAGTTTGATTAATATGTGTCTTGGCGTGTTTCTCCTTGGGTTTATCCTGTATGGGACTCTCTGTGCTTCCAGGACTTGATTAACTATTTCCTTTCCCATATTAGGGAAGTTTTCAACTATAATCTCTTCAAATATTTTCTCAGTCCCTTTCTTTTTCTCTTCTTCTTCTGGGACCCCTATGATTCGAATGTTGGTGCGTTTAATGCTGTCCCAGAGGTCTCTGAGACTGTCCTCAGTTCTTTTCATTCTTTTTTCTTTATCCTGCTCTGCAGTAGTTATTTCCACCATTTTATCTTCCAGGTCACTTATCCTTTCTTCTGCCTCAGTTATTCTGCTATTGATCCCATCTAGAGTATTTTTAATTTCATTTATTGTGTTTTTCATCATTGCTTGATTCCTCTTTAGTTCTTCTACGTCCTTGTTAAATGCTTCTTGCATTTTGTCTATTCTATTTCCAAGATTTTGGATCATCCTTACTATCATTATTCTGAATTCTTTTTCAGGTAGACTACCTATTTCCTCTTCATTTGTTAAGTCTAGTGTGTTTTGACCCTGCTCCTTCATCTGCTGTGTGTTTTTCTGTCGTCTCATTTTGCTTATCTTACTGTGTTTGGGGTCTCCTTATCACAGGTTGCAGGTTTGTAGTTCCCGTTGTTTTTGGTATCTGTCCCCAGTGGCTAAGGTTGGTTCAGTGGGTTGTGTAGGCTTCCTGGTGGAGGGAACTAGTGCCTGAGCTCTGGTGGATGAGGCTGGATCTTGTCTTTCTGGTGGGCACGTCCACGTATGGTGGTGTATTTTGGGGTGTCTGTGGCCTTATTATGATTTTAGGCAGCCTCTCTGCTAATGGATGAGGCTGTGTTCCTGTCTTGCTAGTTGTTTGGCATAGGGTGTTCAGCCCTGTAGCTTGCTGGTCATTGAGTGATGCTGGGTCTTGATGTTGAGATGGAGATCTCTGAGAGATTTTTGCCGTTTGGTATTACGTGGAGCTGGGAGGTCTCTTGTGGATCAGTGTCCTGAAGTTGGCTCTCCCACCTCCGAGGTACGGCCCTGATGCCTGGCTGAAGCACCAAGAGCCTTTCGTCCACACGGCTCAGAGTAAAAGGGAGAAAAAATAGAAAGAAAGAAAGAAAGAAAGAAAGAAAGAAAGAAAGAAAGAAAGAAAGAAAGAAAGGAAGGAAGGAAGGAAGGAAGGAGGAAGGAAGGAAGGAAGGAAGGAAGGAAAGAAAGAAAGAAAGAAAGAAAGAAAGAAAGAAAGAAAGAAAAGAAAGAAAGAAGCTATAATATAGTGAAGTAAAATAAAGCTATTGTAAAGCAAAGCTATACAGACAAAATCTCCCCCAGAAGCATATACATATACACTCACAAAACAAAAAAAAGGAAAAGGGGAAAAATTAATATATCCTGCTCCCAAAGTCCACCTCCTGAATTTGGGATGATTCGTTGTCTATTCAGGTATTCAACAGATGCAGGCACATCAAGTTGTTTGTGGAGTTTTAATCCGCTTCTTCTGAGGCTGCTGGGACAGATTTCCCCTCCTCTTCTCTGTTCGCACAGCTCCTGGGGATCAGCTTTGGATTTGGACCCGCCTCTGCGTGTAGGTCGCCTGAGGGCGTCTGTTCCCCGCCCAGACAGGACGGGGTTAAAGGAGCAGCTGCTTCGGGGACTCTGGCTCACCCAGGCCGCGGGGAGGGAGGGGTACAGAGGAGGCGGGGCGAGCCTGCGGCGTCAGAGGCCGGCGTGACGTTGCAGCAGCCTGAGGGCGCAGTGCGTTCTCCCGGGGGATGTTGTCCCTGGATCACGGGACCCTGGCAGTGGCGGGCTGCACGGGCTCCCGGGAGGGGCGGTGTGGAGAGTGACCTGTGCTCGCACACAGGCTTCTTGGAGGCGGCAGCAGCAGCCCCAGCGTCTCACGCCCGTCTCTGGGGTCCGCGCTGATAGCCGCGGCTCGCGCCAGTTTCTGGAGTTCGTTTAGGCGGCGCTCTGAATCCCCTCTCCTTGCGCGCCGCGAAACAAAGAGGCAAGAAAAAGTCTCTTGCCTCTTCGGCATCTGCAGATTTTTTCCCGGTCTCCCTCCCAGCCAGCTGTGGTGCGCTAACCCCTTCAGGCTGTGTTCACGCCGCCAACCCCAGTCCTCTCCCTGCGATCCGACTGAAGCCCGAGCCTCCGCTCCCAGCCCCGCCCGCCCCGGCGGGGGAGCAGACAAGCCTCTCGGGCTGGTGAGCGCTGCTTGGCGCCGAGCCTCTGTGCGGGAGTCTCTCCGTTTTTCCCTCTGCGCCCCTGTTGCTATGGGATCCGCGCTGTTAGCTGCGGCTCGCGCCCGTCTCTGAAGTTCGTTTAGGCGGCGCTCTGAATCCCCTCTCCTCGCGCACCAGGAAACAGGGAAGAAAAAGTCTCTTGCCTCTTCGGCAGCTGCAGACTTTTTCCCGGACTCCCTCCCGGCTAGCTGTGGTGCGCTAACCCCTTCAGGCTGTGTTCACGCCGCCAACCCCAGTCCTCTCCCTGCGACCGAAGCCCGAGCCTCAGCTCCCAGCCCCGCCCGCCCCGGCGGCTGAGCAGACAAGCCTCTCGGGCTGGTGAGTGCTGGTCAGCGCCGAGCCTCCGTGCGGGAAGTGCGGGAATCTCTCCGCTTTGCCCTCCGCACCCCTGTGGCTGCGCTCTCCTCCGTGGCTCCGAAGCTTCCCCCCTCTGCCACCCGCAGTCTCTGCCCGCAAAGGGGCTCCTAGTGCGTGGAAATCTTTCCTCCTTCACAGCTCCCTCCCACTGGTGCAGGTGCCGTCCCTATTCTTTTGTCTCTGTTATTTCTTTTTTCTTTTGCCCTACCCAAGTACGGGGGGAGTTTCTTGCCTTTTGGGAGGTCTGACGTTTTCTGCCAGCGTTCAGTGGGTGTTCTGTAGGAGCAGTTCCACGTGTAGATGTATTTCTACTGTATCTGTGGGAAGGAAGGTGATCTCCGCGTCTTACTCTTCCGCCATCTTCTCTCCTCCCCCCCAAAGTAATTTATTTTTATAATGGGGTTTAGCTGCTTTTCACTGCTGTGTTTATGCCGCTTTACACCCACTTGACACACTAACAGAGAGATATCAATACATAGGTTTTAAGATTATTACTAGTCAGATATATTCTTGTGCGGTGAATAGGGCGTGTTGAGTCCAGTTCTCTGAGCAAGGAGTAGGTCTTGTCTATTACATATTGGGTTTATGGAACGGTATCTGAGCTAATTTGAAACCCTTGTTTTATGTATCACCCCACCTCACCTTTCCCGTTAAGCAGCCATAGTGTGTTTTCTGCATGTGTGACTCTGTTCTGTTTTGTAATTCAGTTCAAGTGTAACGGTTTTTACAGTCCCTCTATAAGTGATACCTTATGAGAAGTGTCCTTTTCTGTGTGACTTATTTCACTTAGAATCGTCGTACCTAAATCCACTCATCATGCTGCTATTAGCCTTATGACATTGATTTCATGGCTGAGTGATATTCCATTGTACATAAGGACCACAACTTCTTTATCCATTTTTCTCCCTCCTGGGATATTGAAGGTGGAATGAAGTGGAGGTCCTTGTCAACAGAGCAGCCCTAAACTTTGGGGTGCTTGTGTCTTGCTGATTTTTCATTTTCCCAATTTATACCCCCATGAGTGGAAGTGCCCTATGCTCTCTAAGCTGTGTTTTTTAGATGTTTCATGACACACCGTACACTTCTCCAGAGTGGCTGTTGGCAATTTACATCCCGCCCATCAGTGTAGCAAGGCTCCCATTTCTCCATGGCCTGTCCTGCATTTCTGGTTTTGACACTTTTTTCAGCATGGCCCTTTTGACCGATGGGTAGCGAGTCTTCTTTGTAGCCCTGATTTGCCTTTCCAGGTTGCTTGGTTGGCCAAAAAGGGCGTATGCGTTTTTTCCTGAATATATTCAGGAAAAAACGCATACGCCCTTTTTGGCCAAGGGCATCATTGTCAACGTTTTGCCGCTTTTCATGTGCTTTAAAGGTGATTCGAATCTACCTCCTGAAATCTGTTTCCTGCATTTCTGCCTTGATTTCAAATCCTCTTCTTTGCCTTCCCTCAATATATTTGTGGACGAGAGTTATCATTTATAACTCTGCACGTTTGTGAATTGCAGTGCCCTGAAGCTCCATTTTACAACTCGCTTTTTTGGGAGCTGGCCGCAAAAGCGCAGGATGGCTTCAGGCCGTGTTCTGGTTCCGGGGGGAGGATGAGCCTGTGGTTAATTCTTCTTCCTGATGGGAAAATAGAGTGACCTGTGCCTGTCCCAACACCAAGAGCTAGTCTCTCACTGGTTCCCCGTATTCCCGTTCATCCTCAGGACAAATTGCAACCTGTACGGAACAGGAGGTTAAAGGTGCTGATGCTCCAAGTAGGGAGATTGTTAGTAAAGCGGCTGGAATGGTGACCCCGGGCACAAGGAGAAGAGAAATGAGGTGCGTTTTAGAAACCTTTCCCCATCACACGGTGTACCATCTTCTGGGTTTCTCATGCATGTTTTCGATGTAGGAAGATGCCCTTGAAACTGGAGATTTGGGACCCATGCGATGGGTACCATGCAGTATTACTTTAAAGGGTCTGCGTTTGCTCACCCAACCTCACCAAACCTCTCAGCCCCAAGAGTGTCCACCCTTATGTCTCATCCAGCTGTGGGTCTAGATATGGTCAATCCAGGTTGCATCACAGCCCGTGAACGCATTGTGTAAGAATTTCTATCTCTTTCACTGTCTTTGTTTCATGGGTTTTTCAAAGTAATTTATTTTTATAATGGGGTTTAGCTGCTTTTCACTGCTGTGTTTATGCCGCTTTACACCCACTTGACACACTAACAGAGAGATATCAATACATAGGTTTTAAGATTATTACTAGTCAGATATATTCTTGTGCGGTGAATAGGGCGTGTTGAGTCCAGTTCTCTGAGCAAGGAGTAGGTCTTGTCTATTACATATTGGGTTTATGGAACGGTATCTGAGCTAATTTGAAACCCTTGTTTTATGTATCACCCCACCTCACCTTTCCCGTTAAGCAGCCATAGTGTGTTTTCTGCATGTGTGACTCTGTTCTGTTTTGTAATTCAGTTCAAGTGTAACGGTTTTTACATTCCCTCTATCAGTGATACCTTATGAGAAGTGTCCTTTTCTGTGTGACTTATTTCACTTAGAATCGTCGTACCTAAATCCACTCATCATGCTGCTACTAGCCTTATGACATTGATTTCATGGCAGAGTGATATTCCATTGTACATAAGGACCACAACTTCTTTATCCATTTTTCTCTTTCCTGGGATATTGAAGGTGGAATGAAGTGGAGGTCCTTGTCAACAGAGCAGCCCTAAACTTTGGGGTGCTTGTGTCTTGCTGATTTTTCATTTTCCCAATTTATACCCCCATGAGTGGAAGTGCCCTATGCTCTCTAAGCTGTGTTTTTTAGATGTTTCAGGACACACCGTACTCTTCTCCAGAGTGGCTGTTGGCAATTTACATCCCGCCCATCAGTGTAGCAAGGCTCCCATTTCTCCATGGCCTGTCCTGCATTTCTGGTTTTGACACTTTTTTCAGCATGGCCCTTTTAACCGATGGGAAGCGAGACTTCTTTGTAGCGCTGATTTGCCTTTCCAGGTTGCTTGGTTGGCCAAAAAGGGCGTATGGGTTTTTTCCTGAATATATTCAGGAAAAAACGCATACGCCCTTTTTGGCCAAGGGCATCATTGTCAACGTTTTGCCGCTTTTCATGTGCTTTAAAGGCGATTCGAATCTACCTCCTGAAATCTGTTTCCTGCAATTCTGCCTTGATTTCAAATCCTCTTCTTTGCCTTCCCTCAATATATTTGTGGACGAGAGTTATCATTTATAACTCTGCAGGTTTGTGAATTGCAGTGCCCTGAACCTCCATTTTACAACTCGCGTTTTTGGGAGATGGCCGCAAAAGCGCAGGATGGCTTCAGGCCCTGTTCTGGTTCCGGGTGGCAGGCTGAGCCTGTGGTTGATTCTTCTTCCTGATGGGAAAATAGAGTGACCTGTGCCTGTCCCAACACCAAGAGCTAGTCTCTCATTGGTTCCACGTCTTCCCGTTCATCCTCAGGACAAATTGCAACCTGTACGGAACAGGAGGTTAAAGGTGATGATGCTCCAAGTAGGGAGATTGCTAGTCAAGCAGCTGGAATAGCGAACCCAGGCACAAGGAGATGAGAAATGAGGTGCGTTTTAGAAACCTTTCCCCATCACACGGTGTACCATCTTCTGGGTTTCTCATGCATGTTTTCGATGTAGGAAGATGCCCTTGAACCTGGAGATTTGGGACCCATGCGATGGGTACCATGCAGTATTACTTTAAAGGGTCTGCGTTTGCTCACCCAACCTCACCAAACCTCTCAGCCCCAAGAGTGTCCACCCTTATGTCTCATCCAGCTGTGGGTCTAGATATGGTCAATCCAGGTTGCATCACAGCCCGTGAACGCATTGTGTAAGAATTTCTCTCTCTTTCACTGTCTTTGTTTCATGGGTTTTTCAAAGTAATTTATTTTTATAATGGGGTTTAGCTGCTTTTCACTGCTGTGTTTATGCCGCTTTTTACCCACTTGACACACTAACAGAGAGATATCAATACATAGGTTTTAAGATTATTACTAGTCAGATATATTCTTGTGCGGTGAATAAGGCGTGTTGAGTCCAGTTCTCTGAGCAAGGAGTAGGTCTTGTCTATTACATATTGGGTTTATGGAACGGTATCTGAGCTAATTTGAAACCCTTGTTTTATGTATCACCCCACCTCACCTTTCCCGTTAAGCAGCCATAGTGTGTTTTCTGCATGTGTGACTCTGTTCTGTTTTGTAATTCAGTTCAAGTGTAACGGTTTTTACATTCCCTCTATAAGTGATACCTTATGAGAAGTGTCCTTTTCTGTGTGACTTATTTCACTTAGAATCGTCGTACCTAAATCCACTCATCATGCTGCTACTAGCCTTATGACATTGATTTCATGGCTGAGTGATATTCCATTGTACATAAGGACCACAACTTCTTTATCCATTTTTCTCTTTCCTGGGATATTGAAGGTGGAATGAACTGGAGGTCCTTGTCAACAGAGCAGCCCTAAACTTTGGGGTGCTTGTGTCTTGCTGATTTTTAGTTTTCCCAATTTATAACCCCATGAGTGGAAGTGCCGTATGCTCTCGAAGCTTTGTTTTTTAGATGTTTCAGGACTCACCGTACGCTTCTCCAGAGTGGCTGTTGGCAATTTACATCCCGCCCATCAGTGTAGCAAGGCTCCCATTTCTCCATGGCCTGTCCTGCATTTCTGGTTTTGACACTTTTTTCAGCATGGCCCTTTTGACCGATGGGAAGCGAGACATCTTTGTAGCGCTGATTTGTCTTTCCAGGTTGCTTGGTTGGCCAAAAAGGGCGTATGCGTTTTTTCCTGAATATATTCAGGAAAAAACGCATACGCCCTTTTTGGCCAAGGGCATCATTGTCAACGTTTTGCCACTTTTCATGTGCTTTAAAGGCGATTCGAATCTACCTCCTGAAATCTGTTTCCTGCAATTCTGCCTTGATTTCAAATCCTCTTCTTTGCCTTCCCTCAATATATTTGTGGATGAGAGTTATCATTTATAACTCTGCAGGTTTGTGAATTGCAGTGCCCTGAACCTCCATTTTACAACTCGCTTTTTAGGGAGCTGGCCGCAAAAGCGCAGGATGGCTTCAAGCCCTGTTCTGGTTCCGAGGGGCAGGCTTAGCCTGTGGTTAATTCTTCTTCCTGATGGGAAAATAGAGTGACCTGTGCCTGTCCCAACACCAAGAGCTAGTCTTTCATTGGTTCCACGTCTTCCCGTTCATCCTCAGTACAAATTGCAACCTGTATGGAACAGGAGGTTAAAGGTGCTGATGCTCCAAGGAGGGCGATTGCTAGTAAAGTGGCTGGAATGGCGAACCCGGGCACAAGCAGATGAGAAATGAGGTGCGTTTTAGAAACCTTTCCCCATCACACGGTGTACCATCTTCTGGGTATCTCATGCATGTTTTCGATGTAGGAAGATGCCCTTGAACCTGGAGATTTGGGACCCATGCGATGGATACCACGCAGTATTACTTTAAAGGGTCTGCGTTTGCTCACACAACCTCACCAAACCTCTCAGCCGCAACAGTGTCCACCCTTATGTCTCATCCAACTGTGGGTCTAGATATGGTCAATCCAGGTTGCATCACAGCCCCTGAACGCATTGTGTAAGAATTTCTCTCTCTTTCACTGTCTTTGTTTCATGGGTTTTTCAAAGTAATTTATTTTTATAATGGGGTTTAGCTGCTTTTCACTGCTGTGTTTATGCCGCTTTTTACCCACTTGACACACTAACAGGGAGATATCAATACATAGGTTTTAAGATTATTACTAGTCAGATATATTCTTGTGCGGTGAATAGGGCGTGTTGAGTCCAGTTCTCTGAGCAAGGAGTAGGTCTTGTCTATTACATATTGGGTTTATGGAACGGTATCTGAGCTAATTTGAAACCCTTGTTTTATGTATCACCCCACCTCACCTTTCCCGTTAAGCAGCCATAGTGTGGTTTCTGCATGTGTGACTCTGTTCTGTTTTGTAATTCACTTCAGGTGTAACGGTTTTTACATTCCCTCTATAAGTGATACCTTATGAGAAGTGTCCTTTTCTGTGTGACTTATTTCACTTAGAGTCGTCGTACCTAAATCCACTCATCATGCTGCTACTAGCCTTATGACATTGATTTCACGGCTGAGTGATATTCCATTGTACATAAGGACCACAACTTCTTTATCCATTTTTCTCTTTCCTGGGATATTGAAGGTGGAATGAAGTGGAGGTCCTTGTCAACAGAGCAGCCCTAAACTTTGGGGTGCTTGTGTCTTGCTGATTTTTAATTTTCCCAATTTATAACCCCATGAGTGGAAGTGCCGTATGCTCTCTAAGCTTTGTTTTTTAGATGTTTCAGGACTCACCGTACGCTTCTCCAGAGTGGCTGTTGGCAATTTACATCCCGCCCATCAGTGTAGCAAGGCTCCCATTTCTCCATGGCCTGTCCTGCATTTCTGGTTTTGACACTTTTTTCAGCATGGCCTTTTTAACCGATGGGAAGCGAGACATCTTTGTAGCGCTGATTTGCCTTTCCAGGTTGCTTGGTTGGCCAAAAAGGGCGTATGCGTTTTTTCCTGAATATATTCAGGAAAAAACGCATACGCCCTTTTTGGCCAAGGGCATCATTGTCAACGTTTTGCCGCTTTTCATGTGCTTTAAAGGCGATTGGAATCTACCTCCTGAAATCTGTTTCCTGCAATTCTGCCTTGATTTCAAATCCTCTTCTTTGCCTTCCCTCAATATATTTGTGGACGAGAGTTATCATTTATAACTCTGCAGGTTTGTGAATTGCAGTGCCCTGAACCTCCATTTTATAACTCGCGTTTTTGGGAGATGGCCGCAAAAGCGCAGGATGGCTTCAGGCCCTGTTCTTGTTCCGGGGGGCAGGCTGAGCCTGTGGTTAATTCTTCTTCCTGATGGGAAAATAGAGTGACCTGTGCCTGTCCCAACACCAAGAGCTAGTCTCTCATTGGTTCCACATCTTCCCGTTCATCCTCAGGACAAATTGCAACCTGTACGGAACAGGAGGTTAAAGGTGCTGATGCTCCAAGTAGGGAGATTGCTAGTCAAGCGGCTGGAATAGCGAACCCGGGCACAAGGAGATGAGAAATGAGGTACGTTTTAGAAACCTTTCCACATCACACGGTGTACCATCTTCTGGGTTTCTCATGCATGTTTTCGATGTAGGAAGATGCCCTTGAACCTGGAGATTTGGGACCCATGCGATGGGTACCATGCAGTATTACTTTAAAGGGTCTGCGTTTGCTCACCCAACCTCACCAAACCTCTCAGCCCCAAGAGTGTCCACCCTTATGTCTCATCCAGCTGTGGGTCTAGATATGGTCAATCCAGGTTGCATCACAGCCCGTGAACGCATTGTGTAAGAATTTCTATCTCTTTCCCTGTCTTTGTTTCATGGGTTTTTCAAAGTAATTTATTTTTATAATGGGGTTTAGCTGCTTTTCACTGCTGTGTTTATGCCGCTTTACACCCACTTGACACACTAACAGAGAGATATCAATACATAGGTTTTATGATTATTACTAGTCAGATATATTCTTGTGCGGTGAATAGGGCGTGTTGAGTCCAGTTCTCTGAGCAAGGAGTAGGTCTTGTCTATTACATATTGGGTTTATGGAACGGTATCTGAGCTAATTTGAAACCCTTGTTTTATGTATCACCCCACCTCACCTTTCCCGTTAAGCAGCCATAGTGTGTTTTCTGCATGTGTGACTCTGTTCTGTTTTGTAATTCAGTTCAAGTGTAACGGTTTTTACATTCCCTCTATCAGTGATACCTTATGAGAAGTGTCCTTTTCTGTGTGACTTATTTCACTTAGAATCGTCGTACCTAAATCCACTCATCATGCTGCTACTAGCCTTATGACATTGATTTCATGGCAGAGTGATATTCCATTGTACATAAGGACCACAACTTCTTTATCCATTTTTCTCTTTCCTGGGATATTGAAGGTGGAATGAAGTGGAGGTCCTTGTCAACAGAGCAGCCCTAAACTTTGGGGTGCTTGTGTCTTGCTGATTTTTCATTTTCCCAATTTATACCCCCATGAGTGGAAGTGCCCTATGCTCTCTAAGCTGTGTTTTTTAGATGTTTCAGGACACACCGTACTCTTCTCCAGAGTGGCTGTTGGCAATTTACATCCCGCCCATCAGTGTAGCAAGGCTCCCATTTCTCCATGGCCTGTCCTGCATTTCTGGTTTTGACACTTTTTTCAGCATGGCCCTTTTAACCGATGGGAAGCGAGACTTCTTTGTAGCGCTGATTTGCCTTTCCAGGTTGCTTGGTTGGCCAAAAAGGGCGTATGGGTTTTTTCCTGAATATATTCAGGAAAAAACGCATACGCCCTTTTTGGCCAAGGGCATCATTGTCAACGTTTTGCCGCTTTTCATGTGCTTTAAAGGCGATTCGAATCTACCTCCTGAAATCTGTTTCTTGCAATTCTGCCTTGATTTCAAATCCTCTTCTTTGCCTTCCCTCAATATATTTGTGGACGAGAGTTATCATTTATAACTCTGCAGGTTTGTG
The DNA here is from genome assembly GCF_965194805.1 of Balaenoptera borealis. NCBI lineage: Eukaryota > Metazoa > Chordata > Mammalia > Artiodactyla > Balaenopteridae > Balaenoptera > Balaenoptera borealis. Next base: position 561,544 of record NW_028123977.1, on the reverse strand, counting down.
AATTGCAGTGCCCTGAACCTCCATTTTACAACTCGCGTTTTTGGGAGATGGCCGCAAAAGCGCAGGATGGCTTCAGGCCCTGTTCTTGATCCGGGGGGCAGGCTGAGCCTGTGGTTAATTCTTCTTCCTGATGGGAAAATAGAGTGACCTGTGCCTGTCCCAACACCAAGAGCTAGTCTCTCACTGGTTCCACGTCTTCCCGTTCATCCTCAGGACAAATTGCAACCTGTACGGAACAGGAGGTTAAAGGTGATGATGCTCCAAGTAGGGAGATTGCTAGTAAAGCGGCTGGAATAGCGAACCAGGGCACAAGCAGATGAGAAATGAGGTGCGTTTTAGAAACCTATCCGCATCACACGGTGTACCATCTTCTCGGTTTCTCATGCATGTTTTCGATGTAGGAAGATGCCCTTGAACCTGGAGATTTGGTACCCATGCGATGGGTACCATGCAGTATTACTTTAAAGGGTCTGCGTTTGCTCACCCAACCTCACCAAACCTCTCAGCCCCAAGAGTGTCCACCCTTATGTCTCATCCAGCTGTGGGTCTAGATATGGTCAATCCAGGTTGCATCACAGCCCCTGAACGCATTGTGTAAGAATTTCTCTCTCTTTCACTGTCTTTGTTTCATGGGTTTTTCAAAGTAATTTATTTTTATAATGGGGTTTAGCTGCTTTTCACTGCTGTGTTTATGCCGCTTTTTACCCACTTGACGCACTAACAGAGAGATATCAATACATAGGTTTTAAGATTATTACTAGTCAGATATATTCTTGTGCGGTGAATAGGGCGTGTTGAGTCCAGTTCTCTGAGCAAGGAGTAGGTCTTGTCTATTACATATTGGGTTTATGGAACGGTATCTGAGCTAATTTGAAACCCTTGTTTTATGTATCAACCCACCTCACCTTTCCCGTTAAGCAGCCATAGTGTGTTTTCTGCATGTGTGACTCTGTTCTGTTTTGTAATTCAGTTCAAGTGTAACGGTTTTTACATTCCCTCTATAAGTGATACCTTATGAGAAGTGTCCTTTTCTGTGTGACTTATTTCACTTAGAATCGTCGTACCTAAATCCACTCATCATGCTGCTACTAGCCTTATGACATTGATTTCATGGCTGAGTGATATTCCATTGTACATAAGGACCACAACTTCTTTATCCATTTTTCTCTTTCCTGGGATATTGAAGGTGGAATGAACTGGAGGTCCTTGTCAACAGAGCAGCCCTAAACTTTGGGGTGCTTGTGTCTTGCTGATTTTTAGTTTTCCCAATTTATAACCCCATGAGTGGAAGTGCCGTATGCTCTCGAAGCTTTGTTTTTTAGATGTTTCAGGACTCACCGTATGCTTCTCCAGAGTGGCTGTTGGCAATTTACATCCCGCCCATCAGTGTAGCAAGGCTCCCATTTCTCCATGGCCTGTCCTGCATTTCTGGTTTTGACACTTTTTTCAGCATGGCCCTTTTGACCGATGGGAAGCGAGACATCTTTGTAGCGCTGATTTGTCTTTCCAGGTTGCTTGGTTGGCCAAAAAGGGCGTATGCGTTTTTTCCTGAATATATTCAGGAAAAAACGCATACGCCCTTTTTGGCCAAGGGCATCATTGTCAACGTTTTGCCACTTTTCATGTGCTTTAAAGGCGATTCGAATCTACCTCCTGAAATCTGTTTCCTGCAATTCTGCCTTGATTTCAAATCCTCTTCTTTGCCTTCCCTCAATATATTTGTGGATGAGAGTTATCATTTATAACTCTGCAGGTTTGTGAATTGCAGTGCCCTGAACCTCCATTTTACAACTCGCTTTTTAGGGAGCTGGCCGCAAAAGCGCAGGATGGCTTCAAGCCCTGTTCTGGTTCCGGGGGGCAGGCTTAGCCTGTGGTTAATTCTTCTTCCTGATGGGAAAATAGAGTGACCTGTGCCTGTCCCAACACCAAGAGCTAGTCTTTCATTGGTTCCACGTCTTCCCGTTCATCCTCAGTACAAATTGCAACCTGTACGGAACAGGAGGTTAAAGGTGCTGATGCTCCAAGGAGGGCGATTGCTAGTAAAGTGGCTGGAATGGCGAACCCGGGCACAAGCAGATGAGAAATGAGGTGCGTTTTAGAAACCTTTCCCCATCACACGGTGTACCATCTTCTGGGTATCTCATGCATGTTTTCGATGTAGGAAGATGCCCTTGAACCTGGAGATTTGGGACCCATGCGATGGATACCACGCAGTATTAATTTAAAGGGTCTGCGTTTGCTCACACAACCTCACCCAACCTCTCAGCCGCAACAGTGTCCACCCTTATGTCTCATCCAACTGTGGGTCTAGATATGGTCAATCCAGGTTGCATCACAGCCCCTGAACGCATTGTGTAAGAATTTCTCTCTCTTTCACTGTCTTTGTTTCATGGGTTTTTCAAAGTAATTTATTTTTATAATGGGGTTTAGCTGCTTTTCACTGCTGTGTTTATGCCGCTTTTTACCCACTTGACACACTAACAGGGAGATATCAATACATAGGTTTTAAGATTATTACTAGTCAGATATATTCTTGTGCGGTGAATAGGGCGTGTTGAGTCCAGTTCTCTGAGCAAGGAGTAGGTCTTGTCTATTACATATTGGGTTTATGGAACGGTATCTGAGCTAATTTGAAACCCTTGTTTTATGTATCACCCCACCTCACCTTTCCCGTTAAGCAGCCATAGTGTGGTTTCTGCATGTGTGACTCTGTTCTGTTTTGTAATTCACTTCAGGTGTAACGGTTTTTACATTCCCTCTATAAGTGATACCTTATGAGAAGTGTCCTTTTCTGTGTGACTTATTTCACTTAGAGTCGTCGTACCTAAATCCACTCATCATGCTGCTACTAGCCTTATGACATTGATTTCACGGCTGAGTGATATTCCATTGTACATAAGGACCACAACTTCTTTATCCATTTTTCTCTTTCCTGGGATATTGAAGGTGGAATGAAGTGGAGGTCCTTGTCAACAGAGCAGCCCTAAACTTTGGGGTGCTTGTGTCTTGCTGATTTTTAATTTTCCCAATTTATAACCCCATGAGTGGAAGTGCCGTATGCTCTCTAAGCTTTGTTTTTTAGATGTTTCAGGACTCACCATACGCTTCTCCAGAGTGGCTGTTGGCAATTTACATCCCGCCCATCAGTGTAGCAAGGCTCCCATTTCTCCATGGCCTGTCCTGCATTTCTGGTTTTGACACTTTTTTCAGCATGGCCTTTTTAACCGATGGGAAGCGAGACATCTTTGTAGCGCTGATTTGCCTTTCCAGGTTGCTTGGTTGGCCAAAAAGGGCGTATGCGTTTTTTCCTGAATATATTCAGGAAAAAACGCATACGCCCTTTTTGGCCAAGGGCATCATTGTCAACGTTTTGCCGCTTTTCATGTGCTTTAAAGGCGATTGGAATCTACCTCCTGAAATCTGTTTCCTGCAATTCTGCCTTGATTTCAAATCCTCTTCTTTGCCTTCCCTCAATATATTTGTGGACGAGAGTTATCATTTATAACTCTGCAGGTTTGTGAATTGCAGTGCCCTGAACCTCCATTTTATAACTCGCGTTTTTGGGAGATGGCCGCAAAAGCGCAGGATGGCTTCAGGCCCTGTTCTTGTTCCGGGGGGCAGGCTGAGCCTGTGGTTAATTCTTCTTCCTGATGGGAAAATAGAGTGACCTGTGCCTGTCCCAACACCAAGAGCTAGTCTCTCATTGGTTCCACGTCTTCCCGTTCATCCTCAGGACAAATTGCAACCTGTACGGAACAGGAGGTTAAAGGTGCTGATGCTCCAAGTAGGGAGATTGCTAGTCAAGCGGCTGGAATAGCGAACCCGGGCACAAGGAGATGAGAAATGAGGTACGTTTTAGAAACCTTTCCACATCACACGGTGTACCATCTTCTGGGTTTCTCATGCATGTTTTCGATGTAGGAAGATGCCCTTGAAGCTGGAGATTTGGGACCCATGCGATGGGTACCATGCAGTATTACTTTAAAGGGTCTGCGTTTGCTCACCCAACCTCACCAAACCTCTCAGCCCCAAGAGTGTCCACCCTTATGTCTCATCCAGCTGTGGGTCTAGATATGGTCAATCCAGGTTGCATCACAGCCCGTGAACGCATTGTGTAAGAATTTCTATGTCTTTCCCTGTCTTTGTTTCATGGGTTTTTCAAAGTAATTTATTTTTATAATGGGGTTTAGCTGCTTTTCACTGCTGTGTTTATGCCGCTTTACACCCACTTGACACACTAACAGAGAGATATCAATACATAGGTTTTAAGATTATTACTAGTCAGATATATTCTTGTGCGGTGAATAGGGCGTGTTGAGTCCAGTTCTCTGAGCAAGGAGTAGGTCTTGTCTATTACATATTGGGTTTATGGAACGGTATCTGAGCTAATTTGAAACCCTTGTTTTATGTATCACCCCACCTCACCTTTCCCGTTAAGCAGCCATAGTGTGTTTTCTGCATGTGTGACTCTGTTCTGTTTTGTAATTCAGTTCAAGTGTAACGGTTTTTACATTCCCTCTATCAGTGATACCTTATGAGAAGTGTCCTTTTCTGTGTGACTTATTTCACTTAGAATCGTCGTACCTAAATCCACTCATCATGCTGCTACTAGCCTTATGACATTGATTTCATGGCAGAGTGATATTCCATTGTACATAAGGACCACAACTTCTTTATCCATTTTTCTCTTTCCTGGGATATTGAAGGTGGAATGAAGTGGAGGTCCTTGTCAACAGAGCAGCCCTAAACTTTGGGGTGCTTGTGTCTTGCTGATTTTTCATTTTCCCAATTTATACCCCCATGAGTGGAAGTGCCCTATGCTCTCTAAGCTGTGTTTTTTAAGTGTTTCAGGACACACCGTACTCTTCTCCAGAGTGGCTGTTGGCAATTTACATCCCGCCCATCAGTGTAGCAAGGCTCCCATTTCTCCATGGCCTGTCCTGCATTTCTGGTTTTGACACTTTTTTCAGCATGGCCCTTTTAACCGATGGGAAGCGAGACTTCTTTGTAGCGCTGATTTGCCTTTCCAGGTTGCTTGGTTGGCCAAAAAGGGCGTATGGGTTTTTTCCTGAATATATTCAGGAAAAAACGCATACGCCCTTTTTGGCCAAGGGCATCATTGTCAACGTTTTGCCGCTTTTCATGTGCTTTAAAGGCGATTCGAATCTACCTCCTGAAATCTGTTTCCTGCAATTCTGCCTTGATTTCAAATCCTCTTCTTTGCCTTCCCTCAATATATTTGTGGACGAGAGTTATCATTTATAACTCTGCAGGTTTGTGAATTGCAGTGCCCTGAACCTCCATTTTACAACTCGCGTTTTTGGGAGATGGCCGCAAAAGCGCAGGATGGCTTCAGGCCCTGTTCTTGATCCGGGGGGCAGGCTGAGCCTGTGGTTAATTCTTCTTCCTGATGGGAAAATAGAGTGACCTGTGCCTGTCCCAACACCAAGAGCTAGTCTCTCATTGGTTCCACGTCTTCCCGTTCATCCTCAGGACAAATTGCAACCTGTACGGAACAGGAGGTTAAAGGTGATGATGCTCCAAGTAGGGAGATTGCTAGTAAAGCGGCTGGAATAGCGAACCAGGGCACAAGCAGATGAGAAATGAGGTGCGTTTTAGAAACCTTTCCCCATCACACGGTGTACCATCTTCTGGGTTTCTCATGCATGTTTTCGATGTAGGAAGATGCCCTTGAACCTGGAGATTTGGTACCCATGCGATGGGTACCATGCAGTATTACTTTAAAGGGTCTGCGTTTGCTCACCCAACCTCACCAAACCTCTCAGCCCCAAGAGTGTCCACCCTTATGTCTCATCCAGCTGTGGGTCTAGATATGGTCAATCCAGGTTGCATCACAGCCCCTGAACGCATTGTGTAAGAATTTCTCTCTCTTTCACTGTCTTTGTTTCATGGGTTTTTCAAAGTAATTTATTTTTATAATGGGGTTTAGCTGCTTTTCACTGCTGTGTTTATGCCGCTTTTTACCCACTTGACGCACTAACAGAGAGATATCAATACATAGGTTTTAAGATTATTACTAGTCAGATATATTCTTGTGCGGTGAATAGGGCGTGTTGAGTCCAGTTCTCTGAGCAAGGAGTAGGTCTTGTCTATTACATATTGGGTTTATGGAACGGTATCTGAGCTAATTTGAAACCCTTGTTTTATGTATCAACCCACCTCACCTTTCCCGTTAAGCAGCCATAGTGTGTTTTCTGCATGTGTGACTCTGTTCTGTTTTGTAATTCAGTTCAAGTGTAACGGTTTTTACATTCCCTCTATAAGTGATACCTTATGAGAAGTGTCCTTTTCTGTGTGACTTATTTCACTTAGAATCGTCGTACCTAAATCCACTCATCATGCTGCTACTAGCCTTATGACATTGATTTCATGGCTGAGTGATATTCCATTGTACATAAGGACCACAACTTCTTTATCCATTTTTCTCTTTCCTGGGATATTGAAGGTGGAATGAAGTGGAGGTCCTTGTCAACAGAGCAGTCCTAAACTTTGGGGTGCTTGTGTCTTGCTGATTTTTAATTTTCCCAATTTATAACCCCATGAGTGGAAGTGCCGTATGCTCTCGAAGCTTTGTTTTTTAGATGTTTCAGGACACACCGTACGCTTCTCCAGAGTGGCTGTTGGCAATTTACATCCCGCCCATCAGTGTAGCAAGGCTCCCATTTCTCCATGGCCTGTCCTGCATTTCTGGTTTTGACACTTTTTTCAGCATGGCCTTTTTAACCGATGGGAAGCGCGACATCTTTGTAGCGCTGATTTGCCTTTCCAGGTTGCTTGGTTGGCCAAAAAGGGCGTATGCGTTTTTTCCTGAATATATTCAGGAAAAAACGCATACGCCCTTTTTGGCCAAGGGCATCATTGTCAACGTTTTGCCGCTTTTCATGTGCTTTAAAGGCGATTCGAATCTACCTCCTGAAATCTGTTTCCTGCAATTCTGCCTTGATTTCAAATCCTCTTCTTTGCCTTCCCTCAATATATTTGTGGACGAGAGTTATAATTTATAACTCTGCAGGTTTGTGAATTGCAGTGCCCTGAAGCTCCATTTTACAACTCGCTTTTTTGGGAGCTGGCCGCAAAAGCGCAGGATGGCTTCAGGCCCTGTTCTGGTTCCGGGGGGCAGGCTGAGCCTGTGGTTAATTCTTCTTCCTGATGGGAAAATAAAGTGACCTGTGCCTGTCCCAACACCAAGAGTTAGTCTCTCGTTGGTTCCACGTCTTCCTGTTCATCCTCAGGACAAATTGCAACCTGTACGGAACAGGAGGTTAAAGGTGCTGATGCTCCAAGTAGGGAGATTGCTAGGAAAGCGGCTGGAATGGCGAACCCGGGCACAAGGAGTTGAGAAATGAGGTGCCTTTTAGAAACCTTTCCCCATCACACGGTGTACCATCTTCTGGGTTTCTCATGCATGTTTTCGATGTAGGAAGATGCCCTTGAACCTGGAGATTTGGGACCCATGCGATGGGTACCACACAGTATTACTTTAAAGGGTCTGCGTTTGCTCACCCAACCTCACCAAATCTCTCGGCCCCAAGAGTGTCCACCCTTATGTCTCATCCAGCTGTGGGTCTAGATATGGTCAATCCAGGTTGCATCACAGCCCCTGAACTCATTGTGTATGAATTTCTATCTCTTTCACTGTCGTTGTTTCATGGGTTTTTCAAAGTAATTTATTTTTATAATGGGGTTTAGCTGCTTTTCACTGCTGTGTTTATGCCGCTTTACACCCACTTGACACACTAACAGACAGATATCAATACATAGCTTTTAAGATTATTACTAGTCAGATATATTCTTGTGTGGTGAATAGGGCGTGTTGAGTCCAGTTCTCTGAGCAAGGAGTAGGTCTTGTCTATTACATATTGGGTTTATGGAATGGTATCTGAGCTAATTTGATACCCTTGTTTTATGTATCACCCCACCTCACCTTTCCCGTTAAGCAGCCATAGTCTGTTTTCTGTATGTGTGACTCTGTTCTGTTTTGTAATTCAGTTCAAGTGTAACGGTTTTTAAATTCCCTCTAAAAGTGATACCATATGAGAAGTGTCCTTTTCTGTGTGACTTATTTCACTTAGAATCGTCGTACCTAAATCCACTCATCATGCTGGTACTAACCTTATGACATTGATTTCATGGCTGAGTGATATTACTTTGTACATAAGGACCACAACTTCTTTATCCATTTTTCTCTTTCCTGGGATATTTAAGGTGGAATGAAGTGGAGGTCCTTGTCAACAGAGCAGCCCTCAACTTTGGGGTGCTTGTGTCTTGCTGATTTTTAATTTTCCCAATTTATACCCCCATGAGTGGAAGTGCCCTATGCTCTCTAAGCTGTGTTTTTCAGATGTTTCAGGACTCACCGGACACTTCTCCAGAGTGGCTGTTGGCAATTTACATCCCGCCCATCAGTGTAGCAAGGCTCCCATTTCTCCATGGCCTGTCCTGCATTTCTGGTTTTGACACTTTTTTCAGCATGGCCCTTTTGACCAATGGGAAGCGAGACTTCTTGGTAGCTCTGATTTGCCTTTCCAGGTTGCTTGGTTGGCCAAAAAGGGCGTATGCGTTTTTTCCTGAATATATTCACGAAAAAACGCATATGCCCTTTTTGGCCATGGGCATCATTGTCAACATTTTCCCGCTTTTCATGTGCTTTAAAGGCGATTCGAATCTACCTCCTGAAATCTGTTTCCTGCAATTCTGCCTTAATTTCAAATCCTCTTCTTTGCCTTCCCTCAATATATTTGTGGACGAGAGTTATCATTTATAACTCTGCAGGTTTGTGAATTGCAGTGCCCTGAACCTCCATTTTACAACTCGCTTTTTTGGGATCTGGCCGCAAAAGCACAGGATCGCTTCAGGCCCTGTTCTGGTTCCGGGGGGCAGGCTGAGCCTGCGGTTAATTCTTCTTCCTGATGGGAAAATAGAGTGACCTGTGTCTTTCCCAACACCAAGAGCTAGTCTCTCATTGGTTCCACGTCTTCCCGTTCATCCTCAGGACAAATTGCAACCTGTACGGAACAGGAGGTTAAAGGTGCTGATGCTCCAAGTAGGGAGATTGCTAGTAAAGCGGCTGGAATGGCGAACCCGGGCACAAGGAGATGAGAAATGAGGTGCATTTTAGAAACCTTTCCCCATCACACGGTGTACCATCTTCTGGGTTTCTCATGCATGTTTTCGATGTAGGAAGATGCCCTTGAACCTGGAGATTTGGGACCCATGCGATGGGTACCACGCAGTATTACTTTAAAGGGTCTGCGTTTGCTCACCCAACCTCACCAAACCTCTCAGCCCCAAGAGTGTCCACCCTTATGTCTCATCCAGCTGTGGGTCTAGATATGGTCAATCCAGGTTGCATTACAGCCCCTGAAGGCATTGTGTAACAATTTCTATCTCTTTCACTGTTGTTGTTTCATGGGTTTTTCAAAGTAATTTATTTTCATAATGGGGTTTAGCTGCTTTTCACTGCTGTGTTTATGCCGCTTTACACCCATTTGACACACTAACAGAGAGATATTAATACATAGGTTTTAAGATTATTACTAGTCAGGTATATTCTTGTGTGGTGAATAGGTCGTGTTGAGTCCAGTTCTCTGAGCTAGGAGTAGGTGTTGTCTATTACATATTGGGTTTATGGAACGGTTTCTGAGCTAATTTGATACCCTTGTTTTATGTATCACCCCACCTCACCTTTCCCGTTAAGCAGCCATAGTCTGTTTTCTGCATGTGTGACTCTGTTCTGTTTTGTAATTCAGTTCAAGTGTAACGGTTTTTACATTCCCTCTATCAGTGATACCTTATGAGAAGTGTCCTTTTCTGTGTGACTTATTTCACTTAGAATCGTCATACCTAAATCCACTCATCATGCTGCTACTAACCTTATGACATTGATTTCATGGCTGAGTGATATTCCATTGTACATAAGGACCACAACTTCTTTATCCATTTTTCTCTTTCCTGGGATATTTAAGGTGGAATGAAGTGGAGGTCCTTGCCAACAGAGCAGCCCTCAACTTTGGGGTGCTTGTGTCTTGCAGATTTTTCATTTTCCCAATTTATACCCCCATGAGTGGAAGTGCCCTATGCTCTCTAAGCTGTGTTTTTCAGATGCTTCAGGACACACCGTACACTTCTCCAGAGTGGCTGTTGGCAATTTACATCCCGCCCATCAGTGTAGCAAGGCTCCCATTTCTCCATGGCCTGTCCTGCATTTCTGGTTTTGACACTTTTTTCAGCATGGCCCTTTTGACCGATGGGAAGCGAGACTTCTTTGTAGCGCTGATTTGCATTTCCAGATTGCTTGGTTGGCCAAAAAGGGCGTATGCGTTTTTTCCTGTATATATTCAGGAAAAAACGCATACGCCCTTTTTAGCCAAGGGCATCATTGTCAACGTTTTGCCGCTTTTCATGTGCTTTAAAGGCGATTCGTATGTACCTCCTGAAATCTGTTTCTTGCAATTCTGCCTTGATTTCAAATCCTCTTCTTTGCCTTCCCTCAATATATTTGTGGACGAGAGTTATCATTTATAACTCTGCACGTTTGTGAATTGCAGTGCCCTGAACCCACATTTTACAACTCGCGTTTTTGGGAGCTGGCCACAAAAGTACAGGATGGCATCAGGCACTGTTCTGGTTCCGAGGGGCAGGCTGAGCCTGTGGTTAATTCTTCTTCCTGATGGGAAAATAGAGTGACCTGTGCCTGTCCCAACACCAAGAGCTAGTCTCTCGTTGGTTCCACGTCTTCCCGTTCATCCTCAGGACAAATTGCAACCTGTACGGAACAGGAGGTTAAAGGTGCTGATGCTCCAAGTAGGGAGGTTCCTAGTAAAACGGCTGGAATGGGGAACCCGGGCACAAGGAGATGAGAAATGAGGTGCGTTTTAGAAACCTTTCCCCATCACACGGTGTACCATCTTCTGGGTTTCTCATGCATGTTTTCGATGTAGGAAGATGCCCTTGAACCTGGAGATTTGGGACCCATGCGATGGGTACCACGCAGTATTACTTTAAAGGGTCTGCGTTTGCTCACCCAACCTCACCAAACCTCTCAGCCCCAAGAGTGTCCACCCTTATGTCTCATCCAGCTGTGGGTCTAGTTATGGTCAATCCAGGTTGCATCACAGCCCCTGAACGTATTGTGTAAGTATTTCTCTCTCTTTCACTGTCTTTGTTTCATGGGTTTTTAAAAGTAATTTATTTTTATAATGAGGTTTAGCTGCTTTTCACTGCTGTGTTTATGCCGCTTTACACCCACTTGACACACTAACAGAGAGATATCAATATATAGGTTTTAAGATTATTACTAGTCAGATATATTCTTGTGCGGTGAATAGGGCGTGTTGAGTCCAGTTCTCTGAGCAAGGAGTAGGTCTTGTCTATTACATATTGGGTTTATGGAACGGTATCTGAGCTAATTTGAAACCCTTGTTTTATGTATCACCCCACCTCACCTTTCCCGTTAAGCAGCCATAGTGTGTTTTCTGCATGTGTGACTCTGTTCTGTTTTGTAATTCAGTTCAAGTGTAACGGTTTTTACATTCCCTCTATAAATGATACCTTATGAGAAGTGTCCTTTTCTGTGTGACTTATTTCACTTAGAATCGTCGTACCTAAATCCACTCATCATGCTGCTACTAGCCTTATGACATTGATTTCATGGCTGAGTGATATTCCATTGTACATAAGGACCACAACTTCTTTATCCATTTTTCTCTTTCCTGGGATATTTAAGGTGGAATGAAGTGGAGGTCCTTGTCAACAGAGCAGCCCTAAACTTTGGGGTGCTTGTGTCTTGCTGATTTTTCATTTTCCCAATTTATACCCCCATGGGTGGAAGTGCCCTATGCTCTCTAAGCTGTGTTTTTCAGATGTTTCAGGACACACCGTACACTTCTCCAGAGTGGCTGTTGGCAATTTACATTCCGCCCATCAGTGTAGCAAGGCTCCCATTTCTCCATGGCCTGTCCTGCATTTCTGGTTTTGACACTTTTTTCAGCATGGCCCTTTTGACCGATGGGAAGCGAGACTTCTTTGTAGCGCTGATTTGCCTTTCCAGGTTGCTTGGTTGGCCAAAAAGGGCGTATGCGTTTTTTCCTGAATATATTCAGGAAAAAACGCATACGCCCTTTTTGGCCAAGGGCATCATTGTCAACATTTTGCCGCTTTTCATGTGCTTTAAAGGAGATTCGAATCTACCTCCTGAAATCTGTTTCCTGCAATTCTGCCTTGATTTCAAATCCTCTTCTTTGCCTTCCCTCAATATATTTGTGGACGAGAGTTATCATTTATAACTCTGCAGGTTTGTGAATTGCAGTGCCCTGAAGCTCCATTTTACAACTCGCTTTTTTGGGAGCTGGCCGCAAAAGCGCAGGATGGCTTCAGGCCCTGTTCTTGTTCCGGGGCGCTGGCTGAGCCTGTGGTTAATTCTTCTTCCTGATGGGAAAATAGAGTGACCTGTGCCTGTCCCAACACCAAGAGCTAGTCTCTCATTGGTTCCACGTCTTCCCGTTCATCCTCAGGACAAATTGCAACCTGTACGAAACAGGAGGTTAAAGGTGCTGATGCTCCAAGTAGGGAGATTGCTAGTAAAGCGGCTTGAATGGCGAACCCGGGCACAAGGAGATGAGAAATGAGGTGCGTTATAGAAACCTTTCCCCATCACACGGTGTACCATCTTCTGGGTTTCTCATGCATGTTTTCGATGTAGGAAGATGCCCTTGAACCTGGAGATTTGGGACCCATGCGATGGGTACCACGCAGTATTACTTTAAAGGGTCTGCGTTTGCTCACCCAACCTCACCAAACCTCTCAGCCCCAAGAGTGTCCACCCTTATGTCTCATCCAGCTGTGGGTCTAGGTATGGTCAATCCAGGTTGCATCACATCCCCTGAACGCATTGTGTAAGAATTTCTCTCTCTTTCACTGTCTTTGTTTCATGGGTTTTTAAAAGTAATTTATTTTTATAATGAGGTTTAGGTGCTTTTCACTGCTGTGTTTATGCCGCTTTACACCCACTTGACACACTAACAGAGAGATATCAATACATAGGTTTTAAGATTATTACTAGTCAGATATATTCTTGTGCGGTGAATAGGGCGTGTTGAGTCCAGTTCTCTGAGCAAGGAGTAGGTCTTGTCTATTACATATTGGGTTTATGGAACGGTATCTGAGCTAATTTGAAACCCTTGTTTTATGTATCACCCCACCTCACCTTTCCCGTTAAGCAGCCATAGTGTGTTTTCTGCATGTGTGACTCTGTTCTGTTTTGTAATTCAGTTCAAGTGTAACGGTTTTTACATTCCCTCTATCAGTGATACCTTATGAGAAGTGTCCTTTTCTGTGTGACTTATTTCACTTAGAATCGTCGTACCTAAATCCACTCATCATGCTGCTAGTAGCCTTGTGACATTGATTTCATGGCTGAGTGATATTCCATTGTATATAAGGACCACACTTCTTTATCCTTGTTTCTCTTTCCTGGGATATTGAAGGTGGAATGAAGTGGAGGTCCTTGTCAACAGAGCAGCCCTAAACTTTGGGGTGCTTGTGTCTTGCTGATTTTTAATTTTCCCAATTTATACCCCCATGAGTGGAAGTGCCCTATGCTCTCTAAGCTCTGTTTTTCAGATGTTTCAGGACTCACTGTACACTTCTCCTGAGTGGCTGTTGGCAATTTACACCCCCGCCCATCAGTGTAGCAAGGCCCCCATTTCTCCATGGCCTGTCCTGCATTTCTGGTTTTGACACTTTTTTCAGCATGGCCCATTGGACCGATGGGAAGCGAGACTTCTTTGTAGCGCTGATTTGACTTTCCAGGTTGTTTCGTTGGCCAAAAAGGGCGTATGCGTTTTTTCCTGATTATATTCAGGAAAAAACGCATACGCCCTTTTTGGCCAAGGGCATCATTGTCAACGTTTTGCCGCTTTTCATGTGCTTTAAAGGCGATTCGTATCTACCTCCTGAAATCTGTTTCGTACAATTCTGCCTTGATTTCAAATCCTCTTCTTTGCCTTCCCTCAATATATTTGTGGACGAGAGTTATCATTTATAACTCTGCAGGTTTGTGAATTGCAGTGCCCTGAACCTCCATTTTCCAACTCGCTTTTTTGGGAGCTGGCCGCAAAAGCGCAGGATGGCTTCAGGCCCTGTTCTGGTTCCGGGGGGCAGGCTGAGCCTGTGGTTAATTCTTCTTCCTGATGGGAAAATAGAGTGACCTGTGCCTGTCCCAACACCAAGAGTTAGTCTCTCGTTGGTTCCACGTCTTCCTGTTCATCCTCAGGACAAATTGCAACCTGTACGGAACAGGAGGTTAAAGGTGCTGATGCACCAAGTAGGGAGATTGCTAGGAAAGCGGCTGGAATGGCGAACCCGGGCACAAGGAGTTGAGAAATGAGGTGCGTTTTAGAAACCTTTCCCCATCACACGGTGTACCATCTTCTGGGTTTCTCATGCATGTATTCGATGTAGGAAGATGCCCTTGAACCTGGAGATTTGGGACCCATGCGATGGGTACCACACAGTATTACTTTAAAGGGTCTGTGTTTGCTCACCCAACCTCACCAAATCTCTCGGCCCCAAGAGTGTCCACCCTTATGTCTCATCCAGCTGTGGGTCTAGATATGGTCAATCCAGGTTGCATCACAGCCCCTGAACTCATTGTGTAAGAATTTCTATCTCTTTCACTGTCGTTGTTTCATGGGTTTTTCAAAGTAATTTATTTTCATAATGGGGTTTAGCTGCTTTTCACGGCTGTGTTTATGCCTCTTTACACCCGCTTGACACACTAACAGAGAGATATCAATACATAGGTTTTAAGATAATTACTAGTCAGATATATTCTTGTGGGGTGAATAGGGCGTGTTGAGTCCAGTTCTCTGAGCAAGGAGTAGGTCTTGTCTATTACATATTGGGTTTATGGAATGGTATCTGAGCTAATTTGATACCCTTGTTTTATGTATCACCCCACCTCACCTTTCCCGTTAAGCAGCCATAGTCTGTTTTCTGTATGTGTGACTCTGTTCTGTTTTGTAATTCAGTTCAAGTGTAACGGTTTTTAAATTCCCTCTAAAAGTGATACCTTATGAGAAGTGTCCTTTTCTGTGTGACTTATTTCACTTAGAATCGTCGTACCTAAATCCACTCATCATGCTGGTACTAACCTTATGACATTGATTTCATGGCTGAGTGATATTACTTTGTACATAAGGACCACAACTTCTTTATCCATTTTTCTCTTTCCTGGGATATTTAAGGTGGAATGAAGTGGAGGTCCTTGTCAACAGAGCAGCCCTCAACTTTGGGGTGCTTGTGTCTTGCAGATTTTTCATTTTCCCAATTTATACCCCCATGAGTGGAAGTGCCCTATGCTCTCTAAGCTGTGTTTTTCAGATGTTTCAGGACTCACCGGACACTTCTCCAGAGTGGCTGTTGGCAATTTACATCCCGCCCATCAGTGTAGCAAGGCTCCCATTTCTCCATGGCCTGTCCTGCATTTCTGGTTTTGACACTTTTTTCAGCATGGCCCTTTTGACCAATGGGAAGCGAGACTTCTTGGTAGCTCTGATTTGCCTTTCCAGGTTGCTTGGTTGGCCAAAAAGGGCGTATGAGTTTTTTCCTGAATATATTCACGAAAAAACGCATATGCCCTTTTTGGCCAAGGGCATCATTGTCAACATTTTCCCGCTTTTCATGTGCTTTAAAGGCGATTCGAATCTACCTCCTGAAATCTGTTTCCTGCAATTCTGCCTTGATTTCAAATCCTCTTCTTTGCCTTCCCTCAATATATTTGTGGACGAGAGTTATCATTTATAACTCTGCAGGTTTGGGAATTGCAGTGCCCTGAAGCTCCATTTTACAACTCGCTTTTTTGGGAGCTGGCCGCAAAAGCGCAGGATGGCTTCAGGCCCTGTTCTTGTTCCGGGGCGCTGGCTGAGCCTGTGGTTAATTCTTCTTCCTGATGGGAAAATAGAGTGACCTGTGCCTGTCCCAACACCAAGAGCTAGTCTCTCATTGGTTCCACGTCTTCCCGTTCATCCTCAGGACAAATTGCAACCTGTACGAAACAGGAGGTTAAAGGTGCTGATGCTCCAAGTAGGGAGATTGCTAGTAAAGCGGCTTGAATGGCGAACCCGGGCACAAGGAGTTGAGAAATGAGGTGCGTTATAGAAACCTTTCCCCATCACACGGTGTACCATCTTCTGGGTTTCTCATGCATGTTTTCGATGTAGGAAGATGCCCTTGAACCTGGAGATTTGGGACCCATGCGATGGGTACCACGCAGTATTACTTTAAAGGGTCTGCGTTTGCTCACCCAACCTCACCAAACCTCTCAGCCCCAAGAGTGTCCACCCTTATGTCTCATCCAGCTGTGGGTCTAGGTATGGTCAATCCAGGTTGCATCACAGCCCCTGAACGCATTGTGTAAGAATTTCTCTCTCTTTCACTGTCTTTGTTTCATGGGTTTTTAAAAGTAATTTATTTTTATAATGAGGTTTAGGTGCTTTTCACTGCTGTGTTTATGCCGCTTTACACCCACTTGACACACTAACAGAGAGATATCAATACATAGGTTTTAAGATTATTACTAGTCAGATATATTCTTGTGCGGTGAATAGGGCGTGTTGAGTCCAGTTCTCTGAGCAAGGAGTAGGTCTTGTCTATTACATATTGGGTTTATGGAACGGTATCTGAGCTAATTTGAAACCCTTGTTTTATGTATCACCCCACCTCACCTTTCCCGTTAAGCAGCCATAGTGTGTTTTCTGCATGTGTGACTCTGTTCTGTTTTGTAATTCAGTTCAAGTGTAACGGTTTTTACATTCCCTCTATCAGTGATACCTTATGAGAAGTGTCCTTTTCTGTGTGACTTATTTCACTTAGAATCGTCGTACCTAAATCCACTCATCATGCTGCTAGTAGCCTTGTGACATTGATTTCATGGCTGAGTGATATTCCATTGTATATAAGGACCACACTTCTTTATCCTTGTTTCTCTTTCCTGGGATATTGAAGGTGGAATGAAGTGGAGGTCCTTGTCAACAGAGCAGCCCTAAACTTTGGGGTGCTTGTGTCTTGCTGATTTTTAATTTTCCCAATTTATACCCCCATGAGTGGAAGTGCCCTATGCTCTCTAAGCTCTGTTTTTCAGATGTTTCAGGACTCACTGTACACTTCTCCTGAGTGGCTGTTGGCAATTTACACCCCCGCCCATCAGTGTAGCAAGGCCCCCATTTCTCCATGGCCTGTCCTGCATTTCTGGTTTTGACACTTTTTTCAGCATGGCCCATTGGACCGATGGGAAGCGAGACTTATTTGTAGCGCTGATTTGACTTTCCAGGTTGTTTCGTTGGCCAAAAAGGGCGTATGCGTTTTTTCCTGATTATATTCAGGAAAAAACGCATACGCCCTTTTTGGCCAAGGGCATCATTGTCAACGTTTTGCCGCTTTTCATGTGCTTTAAAGGCGATTCGTATCTACCTCCTGAAATCTGTTTCGTACAATTCTGCCTTGATTTCAAATCCTCTTCTTTGCCTTCCCTCAATATATTTGTGGACGAGAGTTATCATTTATAACTCTGCAGGTTTGTGAATTGCAGTGCCCTGAACCTCCATTTTCCAACTCGCTTTTTTGGGAGCTGGCCGCAAAAGCGCAGGATGGCTTCAGGCCCTGTTCTGGTTCCGGGGGGCAGGCTGAGCCTGTGGTTAATTCTTCTTCCTGATGGGAAAATAGAGTGACCTGTGCCTGTCCCAACACCAAGAGTTAGTCTCTCGTTGGTTCCACGTCTTCCTGTTCATCCTCAGGACAAATTGCAACCTGTACGGAACAGGAGGTTAAAGGTGCTGATGCTCCAAGTAGGGAGATTGCTAGGAAAGCGGCTGGAATGGCGAACCCGGGCACAAGGAGTTGAGAAATGAGGTGCGTTTTAGAAACCTTTCCCCATCACACGGTGTACCATCTTCTGGGTTTCTCATGCATGTATTCGATGTAGGAAGATGCCCTTGAACCTGGAGATTTGGGACCCATGCGATGGGTACCACACAGTATTACTTTAAAGGGTCTGCGTTTGCTCACCCAACCTCACCAAATCTCTCGGCCCCAAGAGTGTCCACCCTTATGTCTCATCCAGCTGTGGGTCTAGATATGGTCAATCCAGGTTGCATCACAGCCCCTGAACTCATTGTGTAAGAATTTCTATCTCTTTCACTGTCGTTGTTTCATGGGTTTTACAAAGTAATTTATTTTCATAATGGGGTTTAGCTGCTTTTCACGGCTGTGTTTATGCCGCTTTACACCCGCTTGACACACTAACAGAGAGATATCAATACATAGGTTTTAAGATAATTACTAGTCAGATATATTCTTGTGGGGTGAATAGGGCGTGTTGAGTCCAGTTCTCTGAGCAAGGAGTAGGTCTTGTCTATTACATATTGGGTTTATGGAACGGTATCTGAGCTAATTTGATACCCTTGTTTTATGTATCACCCCACCTCACCTTTCCCGTTAAGCAGCCATAGTCTGTTTTCTGTATGTGTGACTCTGTTCTGTTTTGTAATTCAGTTCAAGTGTAACGGTTTTTAAATTCCCTCTAAAAGTGATACCTTATGAGAAGTGTCCTTTTCTGTGTGACTTATTTCACTTAGAATCGTCGTACCTAAATCCACTCATCATGCTGGTACTAACCTTATCACATTGATTTCATGGCTGAGTGATATTACTTTGTACATAAGGATCACAACTTCTTTATCCATTTTTCTCTTTCCTGGGATATTTAAGGTGGAATGAAGTGGAGGTCCTTGTCAACAGAGCAGCCCTCAACTTTGGGGTGCTTGTGTCTTGCAGATTTTTCATTTTCCCAATTTATACCCCCATGAGTGGAAGTGCCCTATGCTCTCTAAGCTGTGTTTTTCAGATGTTTCAGGACTCACCGGACACTTCTCCAGAGTGGCTGTTGGCAATTTACATCCCGCCCATCAGTGTAGCAAGGCTCCCATTTCTCCATGGCCTGTCCTGCATTTCTGGTTTTGACACTTTTTTCAGCATGGCCCTTTTGACCAATGGGAAGCGAGACTTCTTGGTAGCTCTGATTTGCCTTTCCAGGTTGCTTGGTTGGCCAAAAAGGGCGTATGAGTTTTTTCCTGAATATATTCACGAAAAAACGCATATGCCCTTTTTGGCCAAGGGCATCATTGTCAACATTTTCCCGCTTTTCATGTGCTTTAAAGGCGATTCGAATCTACCTCCTGAAATCTGTTTCCTGCAATTCTGCCTTGATTTCAAATCCTCTTCTTTGCCTTCCCTCAATATATTTGTGGACGAGAGTTATCATTTATAACTCTGCAGGTTTGTGAATTGCAGTGCCCTGAACCTCAATATTACAACTCGCTTTTTTGGGAGCTGGCTGCAAAAGCGCAGGATGGCTTCAGGCCCTGTTCTGGTTCCGGGGGGCAGGCTGAGCCTGTGGTTAATTCTTCTTCCTGATGGGAAAATAGAGTGACCTGTGTCTTTCCCAACACCAAGAGCTAGTCTCTCATTGGTTCCACGTCTTCCCGTTCATCCTCAGGACAAATTGCAACCTGTACGAAACAGGAGGTTAAAGGTGCTGATGCTCCAAGTAGGGAGATTGCTAGTAAAGCGGCTGGAATGGCGAACCCGGGCACAAGCAGATGAGAAATGAGGTGCATTTTAGAAACCTTTCCCCATCACACGGTGTACCATCTTCTGGGTTTCTCATGCATGTTTTCGATGTAGGAAGATGCCCTTGAACCTGGAGATTTGGGACCCATGCGATGGGTACCACGCAGTATTACTTTAAAGGGTCTGCGTTTGCTCACCCAACCTCACCAAACCTCTCAGCCCCAAGAGTGTCCACCCTTATGTCTCATCCAGCTGTGGGTCTAGATATGGTCAATCCAGGTTGCATCACAGCCCCTGAAGGCATTGTGTAACAATTTCTATCTCTTTCACTGTTGTTGTTTCATGGGTTTTTCAAAGTAATTTATTTTCATAATGGGGTTTAGCTGCTTTTCACTGCTGTGTTTATTCCGCTTTACACCCATTTGACACACTAACAGAGAGATATTAATACATAGGTTTTAAGATTATTACTAGTCAGGTATATTCTTGTGTGGTGAATAGGGCGTGTTGAGTCCAGTTCTCTGAGCTAGGAGTAGGTGTTGTCTATTACATATTGGGTTTATGGAACGGTATCTGAGCTAATTTGATACCCTTGTTTTATGTATCACCCCACCTCACCATTCCCGTTAAGCAGCCATAGTCTGTTTTCTGCATGTGTGACTCTGTTCTGTTTTGTAATTCAGTTCAAGTGTAACGGTTTTTACATTCCCTCTATCAGTGATACCTTATGAGAAGTGTCCTTTTCTGTGTGACTTATTTCACTTAGAATCGTCATACCTAAATCCACTCATCATGCTGCTACTAACCTTATGACATTGATTTCATGGCTGAGTGATATTCCATTGTACATAAGGACCACAACTTCTTTATCCATTTTTCTCTTTCCTGGGATATTTAAGGTGGAATGAAGTGGAGGTCCTTGCCAACAGAGCAGCCCTCAACTTTGGGGTGCTTGTGTCTTGCAGATTTTTTATTTTCCCAAATTATACCCCCATGAGTGGAAGTGCCCTATGCTCTCTAACTGTGTTTTTCAGATGTTTTAGGACACACCGTACACTTCTCCAGAGTGGCTGTTGGCAATTTACATCCCGCCCATCAGTGTAGCAAGGCTCCCATTTCTCCATGGCCTGTCCTGCATTTCTGGTTTTGAGACTTTTTTCAGCATGGCCCTTTTGACCGATGGGAAGCGAGACTTCTTTGTAGCGCTGATTTGCCTTTCCAGGTTGCTTGGTTGGCCAAAAAGGGCGTATGCGTTTTTTCCTGAATATATTCAGGAAAAAACGCATACGCCCTTTTTGGCCAAGGGCATCATTGTCAACATTTTGCCGCTTTTCATGTGCTTTAAAGGCGATTCGAATCTACCTCCTGAAATCTGTTTCCTGCAATTCTGCCTTGATTTCAAATCCTCTTCTTTGCCTTCCCTCAATATATTTGTGGACGAGAGTTATCATTTATAACTCTGCAGGTTTGTGAATTGCAGTGCCCTGAACCTCAATATTACAACTCGCTTTTTTGGGAGCTGGCTGCAAAAGCGCATGATGGCTTCAGGCCCTGTTCTGGTTCCGGGGGGCAGGCTGAGCCTGTGGTTTATTCTTCTTCCTGATGGGAAAATAGAGTGACCTGTGTCTTTCCCAACACCAAGAGCTAGTCTCTCATTGGTTCCACGTCTTCCCGTTCATCCTCAGGACAAATTGCAACCTATACGAAACAGGAGGTTAAAGGTGCTGATGCTCCAAGTAGGGAGATTGCTAGTAAAGCGGCTGGAATGGCGAACGCGGGCACAAGGAGATGAGAAATGAGGTGCATTTTAGAAACCTTTCCCCATCACACGGTGTACCATCTTCTGGGTTTCTCATGCATGTTTTCGATGTAGGAAGATGCCCTTGAACCTGGAGATTTGGGACCCATGCGATGGGTACCACGCAGTATTACTTTAAAGGGTCTGCGTTTGCTCACCCAACCTCACCAAACCTCTCAGCCCCAAGAGTGTCCACCCTTATGTCTCATCCAGCTGTGGGTCTAGATATGGTCAATCCAGGTTGCATCACAGCCCCTGAAGGCATTGTGTAACAATTTCTATCTCTTTCAGTGTTGTTGTTTCATGGGTGTTTCAAAGTAATTTATTTTCATAATGGGGTTTAGCTGCTTTTCACTGCTGTGTTTATGCCGCTATACACCCATTTGACACACTAACAGAGAGATATTAATACATAGGTTTTAAGATTATTACTAGTCAGATATATTCTTGTGTGGTGAATAGGGCGTGTTGAGTCCAGATCTCTGAGCAAGGAGTAGGTCTTGTCTATTACATATTGGGTTTATGGAACGGTATCTGAGCTAATTTGATACCCTTGTTTTATGTATCACCCCACCTCACCTTTCCCGTTAAGCAGCCATAGTCTGGTTTCTGCATGTGTGACTCTGTTCTGTTTTGTAATTCAGTTCAAGTGTAACGGTTTTTACATTCCCTCTATAAGTGATACCTTATGAGAAGTGTCCTTTTCTGTGTGAATTATTTCACTTAGAATCGTCGTACCTAAATCCACTCATCATGCTGCTACTAACCTTATGACATTGATTTCATGGCTGAGTGATATTCCATTGTACATAAGGACCACAACTTCTTTATCCATTTTTCTCTTTCCTGGGATATTTAAGGTGGAATGAAGTGGAGGTCCTTGTCAACAGAGCAGCCCTCAACTTTGGGGTTCTTGTGTCTTGCTGATTTTTAATTTTCCCAATTTATACCCCCATGAGTGGAAGTGCCCTATGCTCTCTAAGCTGTGTTTTTCAGATGTTTCAGGACACACCGTACACTTCTCCAGAGTGGCTGTTGGCAATTTACATCCCACCCATCAGTGTAGCAAGGCTCCCATTTCTCCATGGCCTGTCCTGCATTTCTGGTTTTGACACTTTTTTCAGCATGGCCCTTTTGACCGATGGGAAGCGAGACTTCTTTGTAGCGCTGATTTGCCTTTCCAGGTTGCTTGGTTGGCCAAAAAGGGCGTATGCGTTTTTTCCTGAATATATTCAGGAAAAAACGCATACGCCCTTTTTGGCCAAGGGCATCATTGTCAACATTTTGCCGCTTTTCATGTGCTTTAAAGGCGATTCGAATCTACCTCCTGAAATCTGTTTCCTGCAATTCTGCCTTGATTTCAAATCCTCTTCTTTGCCTTCCCTCAATATATTTGTGGACGAGAGTTATCATTTATAACTCTGCAGGTTTGTGAATTGCAGTGCCCTGAACCTCAATATTACAACTCGCTTTTTTGGGAGCTGGCTGCAAAAGCGCATGATGGCTTCAGTCCCTGTTCTGGTTCCGGGGGGCAGGCTGAGCCTGTGGTTAATTCTTCTTCCTGATGGGAAAATAGAGTGACCTGTGTCTTTCCCAACACCAAGAGCTAGTCTCTCATTGGTTCCACGTCTTCCCGTTCATCCTCAGGACAAATTGCAACCTGTACGAAACAGGAGGTTAAAGGTGCTGATGCTCCAAGTAGGGAGATTGCTAGTAAAGCGGCTGGAATGGCGAACCCGGGCACAAGCAGATGAGAAATGAGGTGCATTTTAGAAACCTTTCCCCATCACACGGTGTACCATCTTCTGGGTTTCTCATGCATGTTTTCGATGTAGGAAGATGCCCTTGAACCTGGAGATTTGGGACCCATGCGATGGGTACCACGCAGTATTACTTTAAAGGGTCTGCGTTTGCTCACCCAACCTCACCAAACCTCTCAGCCCCAAGAGTGTCCACCCTTATGTCTCATCCAGCTGTGGGTCTAGATATGGTCAATCCAGGTTGCATCACAGCCCCTGAAGGCATTGTGTAACAATTTCTATCTCTTTCACTGTTGTTGTTTCATGGGTTTTTCAAAGTAATTTATTTTCATAATGGGGTTTAGCTGCTTTTCACTGCTGTGTTTATGCCGCTTTACACCCATTTGACACACTAACAGAGAGATATTAATACATGGGTTTTAAAATTATTACTAGTCAGGTATATTCTTGTGTGCTGAATAGGGCGTGTTGAGTCCAGTTCTCTGAGCTAGGAGTAGGTGTTGTCTATTACATATTGGGTTTATGGAACGGTATCTGAGCTAATTTGATACCCTTGTTTTATGTATCACCCCACCTCACCTTTCCCGTTAAGCAGCCATAGTCTGTTTTCTGCATGTGTGACTCTGTTCTGTTTTGTAATTCAGTTCAAGTGTAACGGTTTTTACATTCCCTCTATCAGTGATACCTTATGAGAAGTGTCCTTTTCTGTGTGACTTATTTCACTTAGAATCGTCATACCTAAATCCACTCATCATGCTGCTACTAACCTTATGACATTGATTTCATGGCTGAGTGATATTCCATTGTACATAAGGACCACAACTTCTTTATCCATTTTTCTCTTTCCTGGGATATTTAAGGTGGAATGAAGTGGAGGTCCTTGCCAACAGAGCAGCCCTCAACTTTGGGGTGCTTGTGTCTTGCAGATTTTTCATTTTCCCAATTTATACCCCCATGAGTGGAAGTGCCCTATGCTCTCTAACTGTGTTTTTCAGCTGTTTTAGGACACACCGTACACTTCTCCAGAGTGGCTGTTGGCAATTTACATCCCGCCCATCAGTGTAGCAAGGCTCCCATTTCTCCATGGCCTGTCCTGCATTTCTGGTTTTGAGACTTTTTTCAGCATGGCCCTTTTGACCGATGGGAAGCGAGACTTGTTTGTAGCGCTGTTTTGCCTTTCCAGGTTGCTTGGTTGGCCAAAAAGGGCGTATGCGTTTTTTCCTGAATATATTCAGGAAAAAACGCATACGCCCTTTTTGGCCAAGGGCATCATTGTCAACGTTTTGCCGCTTTTCATGTGCTTTAAAGGCGATTCGAATCTACCTCCTGAAATCTGTTTCCTGCAATTCTGCCTTGATTTCAAATCCTCTTCTTTGCCTTCCCTCAATATATTTGTGGACGAGAGTTATCATTTATAACTCTGCAGGTTTGTGAATTGCAGTGCCCTGAACCTCCATTTTACAACTCGCTATTTTGGGAGCTGGCTGCAAAAGCGCATGATGGCTTCAGGCCCTGTTCTGGTTCCGGGGGGCAGGCTGAGCCTGTGGTTAATTCTTCTTCCTGATGGGAAAATAGAGTGACCTGTGTCTTTCCCAACACCAAGAGCTAGTCTCTCATTGGTTCCACGTCTTCCCGTTCATCCTCAGGACAAATTGCAACCTGTACGAAACAGGAGGTTAAAGGTGCTGATGCTCCAAGTAGGGAGATTGCTAGTAAAGCGGCTGGAATGGCGAACCCGGGCACAAGGAGATGAGAAATGAGGTGCATTTTAGAAACCTTTCCCCATCACACGGTGTACCATCTACTGGGTTTCTCATGCATGTTTTCGATGTAGGAAGATGCCCTTGAACCTGGAGATTTGGGACCCATGCGATGGGTACCACGCAGTATTACTTTAAAGGGTCTGCGTTTGCTCACCCAACCTCACCAAACCTCTCAGCCCCAAGAGTGTCCACCCTTATGTCTCATCCAGCTGTGGGTCTAGATATGGTCAATCCAGGTTGCATCACAGCCCCTGAAGGCATTGTGTAACAATTTCTATCTCTTTCAGTGTTGTTGTTTCATGGGTGTTTCAAAGTAATTTATTTTCATAATGCGGTTTAGCTGCTTTTCACTGCTGTGTTTATGCCGCTATACACCCACTTGACACACTAACAGAGAGATATTAATACATAGGTTTTAAGATTATTACTAGTCAGATATATTCTTGTGTGGTGAATAGGGCGTGTTGAGTCCAGATCTCTGAGCAAGGAGTAGGTCTTGTCTATTACATATTGGGTTTATGGAACGGTATCTGAGCTAATTTGATACCCTTGTTTTATGTATCACCCCACCTCACCTTTCCCGTTAAGCAGCCATAGTGTGTTTTCTGCATGTGTGACTCTGTTCTGTTTTGTAATTCAGTTCAAGTGTAACGGTTTTTACATTCCCTCTATAAGTGATACCTTATGAGAAGTGTCCTTTTCTGTGTGACTTATTTCACTTAGAATCGTCATACCTAAATCCACTCATCATGCTGCTCCTAACCTTATGACATTGATTTCATGGCTGAGTGATATTCCATTGTACATAAGGACCACAACTTCTTTATCCATTTTTCTCTTTCCTGGGATATTTAAGGTGGAATGAAGTGGAGGTCCTTGTCAACAGAGCAGCCCTCAACTTTGGGGTGCTTGTGTCTTGCTGATTTTTAATTTTCCCAATTTATACCCCCATGAGTGGAAGTGCCCTATGCTCTCTAAGCTGTGTTTTTCAGATGTTTCAGGACACACCGTACACTTCTCCAGAGTGGCTGTTGGCAATTTACATCCCACCCATCAGTGTAGCAAGGCTCCCATTTCTCCATGGCCTGTCCTGCATTTCTGGTTTTGACACTTTTTTCAGCATGGCCCTTTTGACCGATGGGAAGCGAGACTTCTTTGTAGCGCTGATTTGCCTTTCCAGGTTGCTTGGTTGGCCAAAAAGGGCGTATGCGTTTTTTCCTGAATATATTCAGGAAAAAACGCATACGCCCTTTTGGCCAAGGGCATCATTGTCAACATTTTGCCGCTTTTCATGTGCTTTAAAGGCGATTCGAATCTACCTCCTGAAATCTGTTTCCTGCAATTCTGCCTTGATTTCAAATCCTCTTCTTTGCCTTCCCTCAATATATTTGTGGACGAGAGTTATCATTTATAACTCTGCAGGTTTGTGAATTGCAGTGCCCTGAACCTCAATATTACAACTCGCTTTTTTCGGAGCTGGCTGCAAAAGCGCATGATGGCTTCAGGCCCTGTTCTGGTTCCGGGGGGCAGGCTGAGCCTGTGGTTAATTCTTCTTCCTGATGGGAAAATAGAGTGACCTGTGTCTTTCCCAACACCAAGAGCTAGTCTCTCATTGGTTCCACGTCTTCCCGTTCATCCTCAGGACAAATTGCAACCTGTACGAAACAGGAGGTTAAAGGTGCTGATGCTCCAAGTAGGGAGATTGCTAGTAAAGCTGCTGGAATGGCGAACCCGGGCACAAGGAGATGAGAAATGAGGTGCATTTTAGAAACCTTTCCCCATCACACGGTGTACCATCTTCTGGGTTTCTCATGCATGTATTCGATGTAGGAAGATGCCCTTGAACCTGGAGATTTGGGACCCATGCGATGGGTACCACGCAGTATTCCTTTAAAGGGTCTGCGTTTGCTCACCCAACCTCACCAAACCTCTCAGCCCCAAGAGTGTCCACCCTTATGTCTCATCCAGCTGTGGGTCTAGATATGGTCAATCCAGGTTGCATCACAGCCCCTGAAGGCAT
Source organism: Balaenoptera borealis (assembly GCF_965194805.1). NCBI lineage: Eukaryota > Metazoa > Chordata > Mammalia > Artiodactyla > Balaenopteridae > Balaenoptera > Balaenoptera borealis. Next base: position 534,556 of record NW_028123977.1, on the reverse strand, counting down.
TGTGTAACAATTTCTATCTCTTTCACTGTTGTTGTTTCATGGGTTTTTCAAAGTAATTTATTTTCATAATGGGGTTTAGCTGCTTTTCACTGCTGTGTTTATGCCGCTTTACACCCATTTGACACACTAACAGAGAGATATTAATACATAGGTTTTAAGATTATTACTAGTCAGGTATATTCTTGTGTGGTGAATAGGGCGTGTTGAGTCCAGTTCTCTGAGCTAGGAGTAGGTGTTGTCTATTACATATTGGGTTTATGGAACGGTATCTGAGCTAATTTGATACCCTTGTTTTATGTATCACCCCACCTCACCTTTCCCGTTAAGCAGCCATAGTCTGTTTTCTGCATGTGTGACTCTGTTCTGTTTTGTAATTCAGTTCAAGTGTAACGGTTTTTACATTCCCTCTATCAGTGATACCTTATGAGAAGTGTCCTTTTCTGTGTGACTTATTTCACTTAGAATCGTCATACCTAAATCCACTCATCATGCTGCTACTAACCTTATGACATTGATTTCATGGCTGAGTGATATTCCATTGTACATAAGGACCACAACTTCTTTATCCATTTTTCTCTTTCCTGGGATATTTAAGGTGGAATGAAATGGAGGTCCTTGCCAACAGAGCAGCCCTCAACTTTGGGGTGCTTGTGTCTTGCAGATTTTTCATTTTCCCAATTTATACCCCCATGAGTGGAAGTGCCCTATGCTCTCTAACTGTGTTTTTCAGATGTTTTAGGACACACCGTACACTTCTCCAGAGTGGCTGTTGGCAATTTACATCCCGCCCATCAGTGTAGCAAGGCTCCCATTTCTCCATGGCCTGTCCTGCATTTCTGGTTTTGAGACTTTTTTCAGCATGGCCCTTTTGACCGATGGGAAGCGAGACTTCTTTGTAGCGCTGATTTGCCTTTCCAGGTTGCTTGGTTGGCCAAAAAGGGCGTATGCGTTTTTTCCTGAATATATTCAGGAAAAAACGCATACGCCCTTTTTGGCCAAGGGCATCATTGTCAACATTTTGCCGCTTTTCATGTGCTTTAAAGGCGATTCGAATCTACCTCCTGAAATCTGTTTCCTGCAATTCTGCCTTGATTTCAAATCCTCTTCTTTGCCTTCCCTCAATATATTTGTGGACGAGAGTTATCATTTATAACTCTGCAGGTTTGTGAATTGCAGTGCCCTGAACCTCCATTTTACAACTCGCTATTTTGGGAGCTGGCTGCAAAAGCGCATGATGGCTTCAGGCCCTGTTCTGGTTCCGGGGGGCAGGCTGAGCCTGTGGTTAATTCTTCTTCCTGATGGGAAAATAGAGTGACCTGTGCCTGTCCCAACACCAAGAGCTAGTCTCTCATTGGTTCCACGTCTTCCCGTTCATCCTCAGGACAAATTGCAACCTGTACGAAACAGGAGGTTAAAGGTGCTGATGCTCCAAGTAGGGAGATTGCTAGTAAAGCGGCTGGAATGGCGAACCCGGGCACAAGGAGATGAGAAATGAGGTGCGTTTTAGAAACCTTTCCCCATCACACGGTGTACCATCTTCTGGGTTTCTCATGCATGTTTTCGATGTAGGAAGATGCCCTTGAACCTGGAGATTTGGGACCCATGCGATGGGTACCACGCAGTATTACTTTAAAGGGTCTGCGTTTGCTCACCCAACCTCACCAAACCTCTCAGCCCCAAGAGTGTCCACCCTTATGTCCCATCCAGCTGTGGGTCTAGGTATGGTCAATCCAGGTTGCATCACAGCCCCTGAACGCATTGTGTAAGTATTTCTCTCTCTTTCACTGTCTTTGTTTCATGGGTTTTTAAAAGTAATTTATTTTTATAATGAGGTTTAGGTGCTTTTCACTGCTGTGTTTATGCCGCTTTACACCCACTTGACACACTAACAGAGAGATATCAATACATAGGTTTTAAGATTATTACTAGTCAGATATATTCTTGTGCGGTGAATAGGGCGTGTTGAGTCCAGTTCTCTGAGCAAGGAGTAGGTCTTGTCTATTACATATTGGGTTTATGGAACGGTATCTGAGCTAATTTGAAACCCTTGTTTTATGTATCACCCCACCTCACCTTTCCCGTTAAGGAGCCATAGTGTGTTTTCTGCATGTGTGACTCTGTTCTGTTTTGTAATTCAGTTCAAGTGTAACGGTTTTTACATTCCCTCTATAAGTGATACCTTATGAGAAGTGTCCTTTTCTGTGTGACTTATTTCACTTAGAATCGTCGTACCTAAATCCACTCATCATGCTGCTACTAGCCTTATGACATTGATTTCATGGCTGAGTGATATTCCATTGTACATAAGGACCACAACTTCTTTATCCATTTTTCTCTTTCCTGGGATATTGAAGGTGGAATGAAGTGGAGGTCCTTGTCAACAGAGCAGCCCTAAACTTTGGGGTGCTTGTGTCTTGCTGATTTTTCATTTTCCCAATTTATACCCCCATGAGTGGAAGTGCCCTATGCTCTCTAAGCTGTGTTTTTCACATGTTTCAGGACACACCGTACACTTCTCCAGAGTGGCTGTTGGCAATTTACATTCCGCCCATCAGTGTAGCAAGGCTCCCATTTCTCCATGGCCTGTCCTGCATTTCTGGTTTTGACACTTTTTTCAGCATGGCCCTTTTGACCGATGGGAAGCGAGACTTCTTTGTAGCGCTGATTTGCCTTTCCAGGTTGCTTGGTTGGCCAAAAAGGGCGTATGCGTTTTTTCCTGAATATATTCAGGAAAAAACGCATACGCCCTTTTTGGCCAAGGGCATCATTGTCAACATTTTGCCGCTTTTCATGTGCTTTAAAAGAGATTCGAATCTACCTCCTGAAATCTGTTTCCTGCAATTCTGCCTTGATTTCAAATCCTCTTCTTTGCCTTCCCTCAATACATTTGTGGACGAGAGTTATCATTTATAACTCTGCAGGTTTGTGAATTGCAGTGCCCTGAAGCTCCATTTTACAACTCGCTTTTTTGGGAGCTGGCCGCAAAAGCGCAGGATGGCTTCAGGCCCTGTTCTTGTTCCGGGGCGCTGGCTGAGCCTGTGGTTAATTCTTCTTCCTGATGGGAAAATAGAGTGACCTGTGCCTGTCCCAACACCAAGAGCTAGTCTCTCATTGGTTCCACGTCTTCCCGTTCATCCTCAGGACAAATTGCAACCTGTACGAAACAGGAGGTTAAAGGTGCTGATGCTCCAAGTAGGGAGATTGCTAGTAAAGCGGCTGGAATGGCGAACCCGGGCACAAGGAGATGAGAAATGAGGTGCGTTATAGAAACCTTTCCCCATCACACGGTGTACCATCTTCTGGGTTTCTCATGCATGTTTTCGATGTAGGAAGATGCCCTTGAACCTGGAGATTTGGGACCCATGCGATGGGTACCACGCAGTATTACTTTAAATGGTCTGCGTTTGCTCACCCAACCTCACCAAACCTCTCAGCCCCAAGAGTGTCCACCCTTATGTCTCATCCACCTGTGGGTCTAGGTATGGTCAATCCAGGTTGCATCACAGCCCCTGAACGCATTGTGTAAGAATTTCTCTCTCTTTCACCGTCTTTGTTTCATGGGTTTTTAAAAGTAATTTATTTTTATAATGAGGTTTAGGTGCTTTTCACTGCTGTGTTTATGCCGCTTTACACCCACTTGACACACTAACAGAGAGATATCAATACATAGGTTTTAAGATTATTACTAGTCAGATATATTCTTGTGTGGTGAATAGGGCGTGTTGAGTCCAGTTCTCTGAGCAAGGAGTAGGTCTTGTCTATTACATATTGGGTTTATGGAACGGTATCTGAGCTAATTTGAAACCCTTGTTTTATGTATCACCCCACCTCACCTTTCCCGTTAAGGAGCCATAGTGTGTTTTCGGCATGTGTGACTCTGTTCTGTTTTGTAATTCAGTTCAAGTGTAACGGTTTTTACATTCCCTCTGTAAGTGATACCTTATGAGAAGTGTCCTTTTCTGTGTGACTTATTTCACTTAGATTCGTCGTACCTAAATCCACTCATCATGCTGCTACTAGCCTTATGACATTGATTTCATGGCTGAGTGATATTCCATTGTACATAAGGACCACAACTTCTTTATCCATTTTTCTTTTTCCTGGGATATTTAAGGTGGAATGAAGTGGAGGTCCTTGTCAACAGAGCAGCCCTCAACTTTGGGGTACTTGTGTCTTGCTGATTTTAATTTTCCCAATTTATACCCCCATGAGTGGAAGTGCCCTGTGCTCTCTAAGCTGTGTTTTTCAGATGCTTCAGGACACACCGTACACTTCTCCAGAGTGGCTGTTGGCAATTTACATCCCGCCCATCAGTGTAGGAAGGCTCCCATTTCTCCATGGCCTGTCCTGCCTTTCTGGTTTTGACACTTTTTTCAGCATGGCCCTTTTGACCGATGGGAAGCGAGACTTCTTTGTAGCGCTGATTTGCATTTCCAGATTGCTTGGTTGGCCAAAAAGGGCGTATGCGTTTTTTCCTGAATATATTCAGGAAAAAACGCATACGCCCTTTTTGGCCAAGGGCATCATTGTCAACGTTTTGCCGCTTTTCATGTGCTTTAAAGGCGATTCGTATGTACCTCCTGAAATCTGTTTCTTGCAATTCTGCCTTGATTTCAAATCCTCTTCTTTGCCTTCCCTCAATATATTTGTGGACGAGAGTTATCATTTATAACTCTGCAGGTTTGTGAATTGCAGTGCCCTGAACCCCCATTTTACAACTCGCGTTTTTGGGAGCTGGCCACAAAAGCACAGGATGGCATCAGGCACTGTTCTGGTTCCGAGGGGCAGGCTGAGCCTGTGGTTAATTCTTCTTCCTGATGGGAAAATAGAGTGAACTGTGCCTGTCCCAACACCAAGAGCTAGTCTCTCGTTGGTTCCACGTCTTCCCGTTCATCCTCAGGACAAATTGCAACCTGTACGGAACAGGAGGTTAAAGGTGCTGATGCTCCAAGTAGGGAGGTTCCTAGTAAAACGGCTGGAATGGCGAACCCGGGCACAAGGAGATGAGAAATGAGGTGCGTTTTAGAAACCTTTCCCCATCACACGGTGTACCATCTTCTGGGTTTCTCATGCATGTTTTCGATGTAGGAAGATGCCCTTGAACCTGGAGATTTGGGACCCATGCGATGGGTACCACGCAGTATTACTTTAAAGGGTCTGTGTTTGCTCACCCAACCTCACCAAACCTCTCAGCCCCAAGAGTGTCCACCCTTATGTCTCATCCAGCTGTGGGTCTAGATATGGTCAATCCAGGTTGCATCACAGCTCCTGAAGGCATTGTGTAAGAATTTCTCTCTCTTTCACCGTCTTTGTTTCATGGGTTTTTCAAAGTAATTTATTTTTATAATGGTGTTTAGCTGCTTTTCAATGCTGTGTTTATGCCGCTTTACACTCACTTGACACACTAACAGAGAGATATCAATACATAGGTTTTAAGATTATTACTAGTCAGATATATTCTTGTGCGGTGAATAGGGCGTGTTGAGTCCAGTTCTCTGAGCAAGGAGTAGGTCTTGTCTATTACATATTGGGTTTATGGAACGGTATCTGAGCTAATTTGAAACCCTTGTTTTATGTATCACCCCACCTCACCTTTCCCGTTAAGCAGCCATAGTGTGTTTTCTGAATGTGTGACTCTGTTCTGTTTTGTAATTCAGTTCAAGTGTAACGGTATTTACATTCCCTCTATAAGTGATACCTTATGAGAAGTGTCCTTTTCTGTGTGACTTATTTCTGTTCCTTCAAACACTAGTGCTTAGGAAATCTATTGGAGGCAGAAGCAGTCAAGGGTAGCCTAGTGTTAGGTTTAGGCTTAGGGTTAGGGTTAGGGTACGTCTTAGGGTACGGGTTCGGGGAGGGGTTCGGGTACGGCGTAGGGTATGGGTTAGGGTTAGGGTTAGGGTTAGTTTTAGCTTTAGAGCTCGGTTTAGGGTACGGTTTAGGATTAGGGTACGTGTTAGGGTTAGGGTAGGGGTTAGGGTTAGGGTACGCGTTAGGGTTAGGGTAGTTATTAAACCTATCCCACTCTCTAGATACCCCTTAGCACGTAAAGGAATATTATTTGGGGGTCCAGCCATGGAGAAGAGTTTAGACACTAGGATAAGATAAGGAACACACCCATTATAAAGAAATCACATTAGGATTCTCTTTTTAAGCTGTTCCTTAAAACACTAGTGCTTAGGAAATCAATTGGAGGCAGAAGCAGTCAAGGGTAGCCTAGGGTTAGGGTTAGGCTTAGGGTTAGGCTTAGGGTACGGCTTAGGGTACGGGTTCGGGGAGGGGTTCGGTTACGGCGTAGGGTATGGGTTAGGGTTAGTGTTAGGGTTAGTGTTAGGGTTAGGGCTCGGTTCAGGGTACGGGTTAGGATTAGGGTACGTGTTAGGGTTAGGGTAGGGTTTAGGGTTACGGTACGCGTTAGGGTTAGGGTAGTTATTAAACCTATCCCACTCTCTAGATACCCCTTAGCACGTAAAGGAATATTATTTGGGGGTCCAGCCATGGAGAAGAGTTTAAACACTAGGATAAGATAAGGAACACACCCATTATAAAGAACTCACATTAGGATTCTCTTTTTAAGCTCTTCCTTAAAACACTAGTGCTTAGGAAATCAATTGGAGGCAGAAGCAGTCAAGGGTAGCCTAGGGTTAGGGTTAGGCTTAGGGTTCGGCTTAGGGTAAGGCTTAGGGTACGGGTTCGGCGTAGGGTATGGGTTTGGGTTAGGGTTAGGGTTAGTGTTAGGGTTAGGGATCGGTTTAGGGTACGGGTTAGGATTAGGGTACGTGTTAGGGTTAGGGTAGGGGTTAGGGTTAGGGTACGCGTTAGGGTTAGGGTAGTTAGTAAACCTATCCCACTCTCTAGATACCCCTTAGCACGTAAAGGAGTATTATTTGGGGGTCCAGGCATGGAGAAGAGTTTAGACACTAGGATAAGATAAGGAACACACCCATTATAAAGAAATCACATTAGGATTCTCTTTTTCAGCTGTTCCTTAAAACACTAGTGCTTAGGAAATCTATTGGAGGCAGAAGCAGTCAAGGGTAGCCTAGGGTTAGGGTTAGGCTTAGGGTTAGGCTTAGGGTACGGCTTAGGGTACGGGTTCGGGGAGGGGTTCGGGTACGGCGTAGGGTATGTGTTAGGGTTAGGGTTAGGGTTAGTGTTAGGGTTAGGGCTCGGTTCAGGGTACGGTTTAGGATTAGGGTACGTGTTAGGTTTAGGGTAGGGGTTAGGGTTAGGGTATGCGTTAGGGTTAGGGTAGTTATTAAACCTATCCCACTCTCTAGATACCCCTTAGCACGTAAAGGAATATTATTTGAGGGTCCAGCCATGGAGAAGAGTTTAGGCACTAGGATAAGATAAGGAACACACCCATTATGAAGAAATCACATTAGGATTCTCTTTTTAAGCTGTTCCTTAAAACACTAGTGCTTAGGAAATCTATTGGAGGCAGAAGCAGTCAAGGGTAGCCTAGGGTTAGGGTTAGGCTTAGGGTTAGGCTTAGGGTACGGCTTAGGGTACGGTTTCGGCGTAGGGTATGGGTTTCGGTTAGGGTTAGAGTTAGTGTTAGGGTTAGGGATCGGTTTAGGGTACGGGTTAGGATTAGGGTACGTGTTAGGGTTAGGGTAGGGGTTAGGGTTAGGTTACGCGTTAGTGTTAGGGTAGTTATTAAACCTATTCCACTCTCTAGATACCCCTTAGCACGTAAAGGAGTATTATTTGGGGGTCCAGCCATGGAGAAGAGTTTAGACACTAGGATAAGATAAGGAACACACCCATTATAAAGAAATCACATTAGGATTCTCTTTTTCAGCTGTTCCTTAAAACACTAGTGCTTAGGCAATCTATTGGAGGCAGAAGCAGTCAAGGGTAGCCTAGGGTTAGTGTTAGGCTTAGGGTTAGGCTTAGGCTACGGCTTAGGGTACGGGTTCGGGGAGGGGTGCGGGTACGGCGTAGGGTATGGGTTAGGGTTAGGGTTAGGGTTACTGTTAGGGTTAGGGCTCGGTTTAGGGTACGGGTTAGGATTAGGGTACGTGTTAGGGTTAGGGTAGGGGTTAGAGTTAGGGTATGCGTTAGGGTGAGGATAGTTATTAAACCTATCCCACTCTCTAGATACCCCTTAGCACGTAAAGGAATATTATTTGGGGGTCCAGCCATGGAGAAGAGTTTAGACACTAGGATAAATAAGGAACACACCCATTATAAAGAAATCACATTAGGATTCTCTTTTTAAGCTCTTCCTTAAAACACTAGTGCTTAGGAAATCTATTGGAGGCAGAAGCAGTCAAGGGTAGCCTAGGGTTAGTGTTAGGCTTAGGGTTAGGCTTAGGGTACGGCTTAGGGTACGGGTTTGGGGAGGGGTTCGGGTACGGCGTAGGGTATGGGTTAGGTTTAGGGTTAGGGTTTGTGTTAGGGTTAGGGCTCGGTTTAGGGTACGGGTTAGGATTAGGGTACATGTTAGGGTTAGGGTAGGGGTTAGGGTTAGAGTACGCATTAGGGTTAGGGTAGTTATTAAACCTATCCCACTCTCTAGATACCCCTTAGCACGTAAAGGAATATTATTTGGGGGTCCAGCCATGGAGAAGACTTTAGACACTAGGATAAGATAAGGAACACACCCATTATAAAGAAATCACTTTAGGATTCTCTTTTTAAGCTGTTCCTTAAAACACTAGTGCTTAGGAAATCTATTGGAGGCAAAAGCAGTCAAGGGTAGCCTAGGGTTAGGGTTAGGCTTAGGGTTAGGCTTAGGGTACGGCTTAGGGTACGGGTTCGGTGAGGGGTGCGGGTACGGCGTAGGGTATGGGTTAGGGTTAGGGTTAGGGTTAGTGTTAGGGTTAGGGCTCGGTTTAGGGTACGGGTTAGGATTAGGGTACGTGTTAGGGTTAGGGTAGGGGTTAGGGTTAGGGTACGCGTTAGGGTTAGGGTAGTTATTAAACCTATCCCACTCTCTAGATACCCCTTAGCACGTAAAGGAATATTATTTGAGGGTCCAGCCATGGAGAAGAGTTTAGACACTAGGAAAAGATAAGGAACACACCCATTATAAAGAAATCACATATACGATTCTCTTTTTAAGCTGTTCCTTAAAACACTAGTGCTTAGGAAATCTATTGGAGGCAGAAGCAGTCAAGGGTAGCCTAGGGTTAGGGTTAGGCTTAGGGTTAGGCTTAGGGTACGGCTTAGGGTACGGGTTCGGGGAGGGGTTCGGTTACGGCGTAGGGTATGGTTTAGCGTTAGGGTTAGGGTTAGTGTTACGGTTAGGGCTCAGTTTAGGGTACGGGTCAGGATTAGGGTACGTGTTAGGGTTAGGGTAGGTGTTAGAGTTAGGGTACGTGTTAGGGTTAGGGTAGTTATTAAACCTATCCCACTCTCTAGATACCCCTTAGCACGTAAAGGAATATTATTTGGGGGTCCAGCTATGGAGAAGAGTTTAGACACTAGGATAACTAAGGAACACACCCATTATAAAGAAATCACATTAGGATTCTCTTTTTAAGCTGTTCCTTAAAACACTAGTGCTTAGGAAATCTATTGGAGGCAGAAGCAGTCAAGGGTAGCCTAGGGTTAGTGTTAGGCTTAGGGTCAGGCTTAGGGTACGGGTTTGGGGAGGGGTTCGGGTACGGCGTAGGGTATGGGTTAGGGTTAGGGTTAGGGTTAGTTTTAGGGTTAGGGCTCGGTTTAGGGTACGGGTTAGGATTAGGGTACGTGTTAGGGTTAGGTTAGGGGTTAGGGTTAGGGTATGCGTTAGGGTTAGGGTAGTTATTAAACCTATCCCACTCTCTAGATACCCCTTAGCACGTAAAGGAATATTATTTGGGGGTCCAGCCATGGAGAAGAGTTTAGGCACTAGGATAAGATAAGGAACACACCCATTATAAAGAAATCACATTAGGATTCTCTTTTTAAGCTGTTCCTTAAAACACTAGAGCTTAGGAAATCTATTGGAGGCAGAAGCAGTCAAGGGTAGCCTAGGGTTAGGGTTAGGCTTAGGGTTAGGCTTAGGGTACGGCTTAGGGTACGGGTTCGGCGTAGGGTATGGGTTTCGGTTAGGGTTAGAGTTAGTGTTAGGGTTAGGGATCGGTTTAGGGTACGGGTTAGGATTAGGGTACGTGTTAGGGTTAGGGTAGGGGTTAGGGTTAGGTTACGCGTTAGTGTTAGGGTAGTTATTAAACCTATTCCACTCTCTAGATACCCCTTAGCACGTAAAGGAGTATTATTTGGGGGTCCAGCCATGGAGAAGAGTTTAGACACTAGGATAAGATAAGGAACACACCCATTATAAAGAAATCACATTAGGATTCTCTTTTTCAGCTGTTCCTTAAAACACTAGTGCTTAGGCAATCTATTGGAGGCAGAAGCAGTCAAGGGTAGCCTAGGGTTAGTGTTAGGCTTAGGGTTAGGCTTAGGCTACGGCTTAGGGTACGGGTTCGGGGAGGGGTGCGGGTACGGCATAGGGTATGGGTTAGGGTTAGGGTTAGGGTTACTGTTAGGGTTAGGGCTCGGTTTAGGGTACGGGTTAGGATTAGGGTACGTGTTAGGGTTAGGGTAGGGGTTAGAGTTAGGGTATGCGTTAGGGTGAGGATAGTTATTAAACCTATCCCACTCTCTAGATACCCCTTAGCACGTAAAGGAATATTATTTGGGGGTCCAGCCATGGAGAAGACTTTAGACACTAGGATAAGATAAGGAACACACCCATTATAAAGAAATCACTTTAGGATTCTCTTTTTAAGCTGTTCCTTAAAACACTAGTGCTTAGGAAATCTATTGGAGGCAAAAGCAGTCAAGGGTAGCCTAGGGTTAGGGTTAGGCTTAGGGTTAGGCTTAGGGTACGGCTTAGGGTACGGGTTCGGGGAGGGGTGCGGGTACGGCGTAGGGTATGGGTTAGGGTTAGGGTTAGGGTTAGTGTTAGGGTTAGGGCTCGGTTTAGGGTACGGGTTAGGATTAGGGTACGTGTTAGGGTTAGGGTAGGGGTTAGGGTTAGGGTACGCGTTAGGGTTAGGGTAGTTATTAAACCTATCCCACTCTCTAGATACCCCTTAGCACGTAAAGGAATATTATTTGAGGGTCCAGCCATGGAGAAGAGTTTAGACACTAGGAAAAGATAAGGAACACACCCATTATAAAGAAATCACATATACGATTCTCTTTTTAAGCTGTTCCTTAAAACACTAGTGCTTAGGAAATCTATTGGAGGCAGAAGCAGTCAAGGGTAGCCTAGGGTTAGGGTTAGGCTTAGGGTTAGGCTTAGGGTACGGCTTAGGGTACGGGTTCGGGGAGGGGTTCGGTTACGGCGTAGGGTATGGTTTAGCGTTAGGGTTAGGGTTAGTGTTACGGTTAGGGCTCAGTTTAGGGTACGGGTCAGGATTAGGGTACGTGTTAGGGTTAGGGTAGGTGTTAGAGTTAGGGTACGTGTTAGGGTTAGGGTAGTTATTAAACCTATCCCACTCTCTAGATACCCCTTAGCACGTAAAGGAATATTATTTGGGGGTCCAGCTATGGAGAAGAGTTTAGACACTAGGATAACTAAGGAACACACCCATTATAAAGAAATCACATTAGGATTCTCTTTTTAAGCTGTTCCTTAAAACACTAGTGCTTAGGAAATCTATTGGAGGCAGAAGCAGTCAAGGGTAGCCTAGGGTTAGTGTTAGGCTTAGGGTCAGGCTTAGGGTACGGGTTTGGGGAGGGGTTCGGGTACGGCGTAGGGTATGGGTTAGGGTTAGGGTTAGGGTTAGTTTTAGGGTTAGGGCTCGGTTTAGGGTACGGGTTAGGATTAGGGTACGTGTTAGGGTTAGGGTAGGGGTTAGGGTTAGAGTACGCATTAGGGTTAGGGTAGTTATTAAACCTATCCCACTCTCTAGATACCCCTTAGCACGTAAGGGAATATTATTTGGGGGTGCAGCCATGGAGAAGAGTTTAGACACTAAGATAAGATAAGGAACACACCCATTATAAAGAAATCACATTAGGATTCTCTTTTTAAACTATTCCTTAAAACACTAGTGCTTAGGAAATCTACTGGAGGCAGAAGCAGTCAAGGGTAGCCTAGGGTTAGGGTTGGGCTTAGGGTTAGGCTTAGGGTACGGCTTAGGGTACGGGTTCGGGGAGGGGTGCGGGTACGGCGTAGGGTATGGGTTAGGGTTAGGGTTAGGGTTAGTGTTAGGGATAGGGCTCGGTTTAGGGTACGGGTTAGGATTAGGGTACGTGTTACGGTTAGGGTAGGGGTTAGGGTTAGGGTACGCGTTAGGGTTAGGGTAGTTAGTAAACCTATCCCACTCTCTAGATACCCCTTAGCACGTAAAGGAATATTATTTGAGGTCCAGCCATGGAGAAGAGTTTAGACACTAGGATAAGATAAGGAACACACCGATTATAAAGAAATCACATTAGGATTCCCTTTTTAAGCAGTTCCTTAAAACACTAGTGCTTAGGAAATCTATTGGAGGCAGAAGCAGTCAAGGGTAGCCTAGGGTTAGGGTTAGGCTTAGGGTTCGGCTTAGGGTACGGCTTAGGGTACGGGTTCGGGGAGGGGTGCGTGTACGGCGTACGGTATGGGTTAGGGTTAGGGTTAGGGTTTGTGTTAGGGTTAGGGCTCGGTTTAGGGTACGGGTTAGGATTAGGGTACGTGTTAGGGTTAGGGTAGGGGTTAGGGTTAGGGTACGCGTTAGGGTTAGGGTAGTTATTAAACCTATCCCACTCTCTAGATACCCCTTAGCACGTAAAGGAATATTATTTGAGGGTCCAGCCATGGAGAAGAGTTTAGGCACTAGGAAAAGATAAGGAACACACCCATTATAAAGAAATCACATATAGGATTCTCTTTTTAAGCTGTTCCTTAAAACTCTAGTGCTTAGGAAATCTATTGGAGGCAGAAGCAGTCAAGGGTAGCCTAGGGTTAGGGTTAGGCTTAGGGTTAGGCTTAGGGTACGGCTTAGGGTACGGGTTCGGGGAGGGGTTCGGTTACGGCGTAGGGTATGGTTTAGCGTTAGGGTTAGGGTTAGTGTTACGGTTAGGGCTCGGTTTAGGGTACGGGTCAGGATTAGGGTACGTGTTAGGGTTAGGGTAGGTGTTAGAGTTAGGGTACGTGTTAGGGTTAGGGTAGTTATTAAACCTATCCCACTCTCTAGATACCCCTTAGCACGTAAAGGAATATTATTTGGGGGTCCAGCTATGGAGAAGAGTTTAGACACTAGGATAACTAAGGAACACACCCATTATAAAGAAATCACATTAGGATTCTCTTTTTAAGCTGTTCCTTAAAACACTAGTGCTTAGGAAATCTATTGGAGGCAGAAGCAGTCAAGGGTAGCCTAGGGTTAGTGTTAGGCTTAGGGTCAGGCTTAGGGTACGGGTTTGGGGAGGGGTTCGGGTACGGCGTAGGGTATGGGTTAGGGTTAGGGTTAGGGTTAGTTTTAGGGTTAGGGCTCGGTTTAGGGTACGGGTTAGGATTAGGGTACGTGTTAGGGTTAGGGTAGGGGTTAGGGTTAGAGTACGCATTAGGGTTAGGGTAGTTATTAAACCTATCCCACTCTCTAGATACCCCTTAGCACGTAAGGGAATATTATTTGGGGGTGCAGCCATGGAGAAGAGTTTAGACACTAAGATAAGATAAGGAACACACCCATTATAAAGAAATCACATTAGGATTCTCTTTTTAAACTATTCCTTAAAACACTAGTGCTTAGGAAATCTACTGGAGGCAGAAGCAGTCAAGGGTAGCCTAGGGTTAGGGTTGGGCTTAGGGTTAGGCTTAGGGTACGGCTTAGGGTACGGGTTCGGGGAGGGGTGCGGGTACGGCGTAGGGTATGGGTTAGGGTTAGGGTTAGGGTTAGTGTTAGGGATAGGGCTCGGTTTAGGGTACGGGTTAGGATTAGGGTACGTGTTACGGTTAGGGTAGGGGTTAGGGTTAGGGTACGTGTTAGGGTTAGGGTAGTTAGTAAACCTATCCCACTCTCTAGATACCCCTTAGCACGTAAAGGAATATTATTTGAGGTCCAGCCATGGAGAAGAGTTTAGACACTAGGATAAGATAAGGAACACACCGATTATAAAGAAATCACATGAGGATTCCCTTTTTAAGCAGTTCCTTAAAACACTAGTGCTTAGGAAATCTATTGGAGGCAGAAGCAGTCAAGGGTAGCCTAGGGTTAGGGTTAGGCTTAGGGTTCGGCTTAGGGTACGGCTTAGGGTACGGGTTCGGGGAGGGGTGCGTGTACGGCGTACGGTATGGGTTAGGGTTAGGGTTAGGGTTTGTGTTAGGGTTAGGGCTCGGTTTAGGGTACGGGTTAGGATTAGGGTACGTGTTAGTGTTAGGGTAGGGGTTAGGATTAGGGTACGCATTAGGGTTAGGGTAGTTGTTAAACCTATCCCACTCTCTAGATACCCCTTAGCACGTAAAGGAATATTATGTGGGGGTCCAGCCATGGAGAAGAGTTTAGACACTAGGAAAAGATAAGGAACACACCCATTATAAAGAAATCACTTTAGGATTCTCTTTTTAAGCTGTTCCTTAAAACACTAGTGCTTAGGAAATCAATTGGAGGCAGAAGCAGTCAAGGGTAGCCTAGGGTTAGGGTTAGGCTTAGGGTTAGGCTTAGGGTACGGCTTAGGGTACGGGTTCGGGGAGGGTTTCGGGTACGGCGTAGGGTATGGGTTAGTGTTAGGGTTAGGGTTAGTGTTAGGGTTAGGGCTCGGTTTAGGGTACGGTTAGGATTAGGGTATGTGTTAGATTTAGGGTAGGGGTTAGGGTTAGGGTACGCGTTAGGGTTAGGGTAGTTAGTAAACTTATCCCACTCTCTAGATACCCCTTAGCACGTAAAGGAATATTATTTGGGGGTCCAGCCATGGAGAAGAGTTTAGACACTAGGATAAGATAAGGAACACACCCATTATAAAGAAATCACATTAGGATTCTCTTTTTAAGCTGTTCCTTAAAACACTAGTGCTTAGGAAATCTATTGGAGGCAGAAGCAGTCAAGGGTAGCCTAGGGTTAGGGTTAGGCTTAGGGTTAGGTTTAGGGTATGGCCTAGGGTACGGGTTCGGGGAGGGGTGCGGGTACGGCGTAGGGTATGGGTTAGGGTTAGGGTTAGGGTTAGTGTTAGGGTTAGGTCTCGGTTTAGGGTACAGGTTAGGATTAGGGTACGTGTTAGGGTTAGGGTAGGGGTTAGGGTTAGGTTACGCGTTAGGGCTAGGGTAGTTAGTAAACCTATCCCACTCTCTAGCTCCCCCTTAGCACGTAAAGGAATATTATTTGGGGGTCCAGCCATGGAGAAGAGTTTAGACACTAGGATAAGATAAGGAACACACCCATTATAAAGAAATCACTTTAGGATTCTCTTTTTAAGCTGTTCCTTAAAACACTACTGCTTAGGAAATCAATTGGAGGCAGAAGCAGTCAAGGGTAGCCTAGGGTTAGGGTTAGTCTTAGGGTTAGATTTAGGGAATGGCTTAGGGTACAGGTTCGGGGAGGGGTGCGGGTACGGCGTAGGGTATGGGTTAGGGTTAGGGTTAGGGTTAGTGTTAGGGTTAGGGCTCGGTTTAGGGTACAGGTTAGGATTAGCGTACGTGTTAGGGTTAGGGTAGGGGTTAGGGTTAGGGTACGCGTTAGGGTTAGGGTAGTTATTAAACCTATCCCACTCTCTAGAGACCCCTTAGCACGTAAGGGAATATTATTTGGGGGTGCAGCCATGGAGAAGAGTTTAGACACTAGGATAAGATAAGGAACACACCCATTATAAAGAAATCACATTAGGATTCTCTTTTTAAGCTGTTCCTTAAAACACTAGTGCTTAGGAAATCTATTGGAGGCAGAAGCAGTCAAGGGTAGCGTAGGGTTAGGGTTAGGCTTCGGGTTAGGCTTAGAGTACGGCTTAGGGTACGGGTTCGGGGAGGGTTTCGGGTACGGCGTAGGGTATGGGTTAGGGTTAGGGTTAGGGTTAGTGTTAGGGTTAGGGCTCGGTTTAGGGTACGGTTAGGATTAGGGTACGTGTTAGGTTTAGGGTAGGAGTTAGGGTTAGGGTACGCGTTAGGGTTAGGGTAGTTAGTAAACCTATCCCACTCTCTAGATACCCCTTAGCACGTAAAGGAATATTATTTGGGGTTCCAGCAATGGAGAAGAATTTAGACACTAGGATAAGATAAGGAACACACCCATTATAAAGAAATCACATTAGGATTCTCTTTTTAAGCTGTTGCTTAAAACACTAGTGCTTAGGAAATCTATTGGAAGCAGAAGCAGTCAAGGGTAGCCTAGGGTTAGTGTTAGGCTTAGGGTTAGGCTTAGGGTACGGCTTAGGGTACGGGTTTGGGGAGGGGTTCAGGTACGGCGTAGGGTATGGGTTAGGGTTAGGGTTAGTGTTAGTGTTAGGGTTAGGGCTCGGTTTAGGGTACGGGTTAGGATTAGGGTACGTGTTAGTGTTAGGGTAGGGGTTAGGGTTAGAGTACGCATTAGCGTTAGGGTAGTTATTAAACCTATCCCACTCTCTAGATACCCCTTAGCACGTAAGGCAATATTATTTGGGGGTGCAGCCATGGAGAAGAGTTTAGACACTAGGATAAGATAAGGAACACACCCATTATAAAGAAATCACATTAGGATTCTCTTTTTAAGCTGTTCCTTAAAACACTAGTGCTTAGGAAATCTATTGGAGGCAGAAGCAGTCAAGGGTAGCCTAGTGTTAGGGTTAGGCTTAGGGTTAGGTTTAGGGTACGGCTTGGGGTATGGGTTCGGGGAGGTGTTCGTGTACGGCGTAGGGTATGGGTTAGGGTTAGGGTTTGGGTTAGTGTTAGGGTTAGGGCTCGGTTTAGGGTACGGGTTAGGATTAGGGTACGTGTTAGGGTTAGGGTAGGGGTTAGGGTTAGGTTACGCGTTAGGGCTAGGGTAGTTAGTAAACCTATCCCACTTTCTAGCTCCCCCTTAACACGTAAAGGAATATTATTTGGGGGTCCAGCCATGGAGAAGAGTTTAGACACTAGGATAAGATAAGGAACACACCCATTATAAAGAAATCACTTTAGGATTCTCTTTTTAAGCTGTTCCTTAAAACACTACTGCTTAGGAAATCAATTGGAGGCAGAAGCAGTCAAGGGTAGCCTAGGGTTAGGGTTAGGCTTAGGGTTAGGTTTAGGGTATGGCTTAGGATACGGGTTCGGGGAGGGGTGCGGGTACGGCGTAGGGTATGGGTTAGGGTTAGGGTTAGGGTTAGTGTTAGGGTTAGGGCTCGGTTTAGGGTACAGGTTAGGATTAGGGTACGTGTTAGGGTTAGGGTAGGGGTTAGGGTTAGGGTACGCGTTTAGGGTTAGGGTAGTTATTAAACCTATCCCACTCTCTAGATACCCCTTAGCACGTAAGGGAATATTATTTGGGGGTGCAGCCATGGAGAAGAGTTTAGACACTAGGATAAGATAAGGAACACACCCATTATAAAGAAATCACATTAGGATTCTCTTTTTAAGCTGTTCCTTAAAACAGTAGTGCTTAGGAAATCTATTGGAGGCAGAAGCAGTCAAGGGTAGCCTAGGGTTAGGGTTAGGCTTAGGGTTAGGCTTAGGGTACGGCTTAGGGTACGGGTTCGGGGAGGGGTGCGGGTACGGCGTAGGGTATGGGTTAGGGTTAGGGTTAGGGTTAGTGTTAGGGTTAGGGCTCGGTTTAGGGTACGGGTTAGGATTTGGGTACGTGTTAGGGTTAGGGTAGGGGTTAGGGTTAGGGTACGCGTTAGGGTTAGGGTAGTTATTAAACCTATCCCACTCTCTAGATACCCCTTAGCACGTAAGGGAATATTATTTGGGGGTGCAGCCATGGAGAAGAGTTTAGACACTAGGATAAGATACGGAACACACCCATTATAAAGAAATCACATTAGGATTCTCTTTTTAAGCTGTTGCTTAAAACAGTAGTGCTTAGGAAATCTATTGGAGGCAGAAGCAGTCAAGGGTAGCCTAGGGTTAGGGTTAGGCTTAGGGTTAGGCTTAGGGTACGGCTTAGGGTACGGGTTCGGGGAGGGGTGCGGGTACGGCATAGGGTATGGGTTAGGGTTAGGGTTAGGGTTAGTGTTAGGGTTAGGGCTCGGTTTATGGTACGGGTTAGGATTAGGGTACGTGTTAGGGTTAGGGTAGGGGTTAGGGTTAGGGTACGCGTTAGGGTTAGGGTAGTTATTAAACCTATCCCACTCTCTAGATACCCCTTAGCACGTAAAGGAATATTATTTGAGGGTCCAGCCATGGAGAAGAGTTTAGACACTAGGATAAGATAAGGAACACACCCATTATAAAGAAATCACATTAGGATTCTCTTTTTAAGCTGTTCCTTAAAACACTAGTGCTTAGGAAATCTATTGGAGGCAGAAGCAGTCAAGGGTAGCCTAGGGTAAGGTTAGGCTTAGGGTGAGGCTTAGGGTACGGCTTAGGGTACGGGTTCGGGGAGGGTTTCGGGTACGGCGTACGGCATGGGTTAGGGTTAGGGTTAGTGTTAGGGTTAGGGCTCGGTTTAGGGTACGGGTTAGGATTAGGGTACGTGTTAGGGTTAGGGTAGGGGTTAGGGTTAGGGTACGCGTTAGGGTTAGGGTAGTTATTAAACCTATCCCAATCTCTAGATACCCCTTAGCACGTAAAGGAATATTATTTGAGGGTCCAGCCATGGAGAAAAGTTTAGACACTAGGATAAGATAAGGAACACACCCATTATAAAGAAATCACATTAGGATTCTCTTTTTAAGCTGTTCCTTAAAACACTAGTGCTTAGGAAATCTATTGGAGGCAGAAGCAGTCAAGGGTAGCCTAGGGTTAGGGTTAGGCTTAGGGTTAGGCTTAGGGTACGGCTTAGGGTACGGGTTCGGGGAGGGGTTCGGGTGCGGCGTAGGGTATGGGTTAGGGTTAGTGTTAGGGTTAGGGTTCGGTTCAGGGTACGGGTTAGGATTAGGGTACGTGTTAGGGTTAGGGTAGGGGTTAGGGTTAGGGTACGCTTTAGGGTTAGGGTAGTTATTAAACCTATCCCACTCTCTAGATACCCCTTAGCACGTAAAGGAATATTATTTGGGGGTCCAGCCATGGAGGAGAGTTTAGACACTAGGATAACTAAGGAACACACCCATTATAAAGAAATCACATTAGGATTCTCTTTTTAAGCTGTTCCTTAAAACACTAGTGCTTAGGAAATCTATTGGAGGCAGAAGCAGTCAAGGGTAGCCTAGGGTTAGTGTTAGGCTTAGGGTTAGGCTTAGGGTACGGGTTTGGGGAGGGGTTCGGGTACGGCGTAGGGTATGGGTTAGGGTTAGGGTTAGGGTTAGTGTTAAGGTTAGGGCTCGGTTTAGGGTACGGGTTAGGATTAGGGTACGTGTTAGGGTTAGGGTAGGGGTTAGGGTTAGAGTACGCATTAGGGTTAGGGTAGTTATTAAACCTATCCCACTCTCTAGATACCCCTTAGCACGTAAGGGAATATTATTTGGGGGTGCAGCCATGGAGAACAGTTTAGACACTAAGATAAGATAAGGAACACACCCATTATAAAGAAATCACATTAGGATTCTCTTTTTAAACTATTCCTTAAAACACTAGTGCTTAGGAAATCTATTGGAGGCAGAAGCAGTCAAGGGTAGCCTAGGGTTAGGGTTGGGCTTAGGGTTAGGCTTAGGGTACGGCTTAGGGTACGGGTTCAGGGAGGGGTGCGGGTACGGCGTAGGGTATGGGTTAGGGTTAGGGTTAGGGTTAGTGTTAGGGTTAGGGCTCGGTTTAGGGTACAGGTTAGGATTAGGGTACGTGTTAGGGTTAGGGTAGGGGTTAGGGTTAGGGTACGCGTTAGGGTTAGGGTAGTTAGTAAACCTATCCCACTCTCTAGATAGCCCTTAGCACGTAAAGGAATATTATTTGAGGGTCCAGCCATGGAGAAGAGTTTAGACACTAGGATAAGATAAGGAACACACCGATTATAAAGAAATCACATTAGGATTCCCTTTTTAAGCAGTTCCTTAAAACACTAGTGCTTAGGAAATCTATTGGAGGCAGAAGCAGTCAAGGGTAGCCTAGGGTTAGGGTTAGGCTTAGGGTTCGGCTTAGGGTACGGCTTAGGGTACGGGTTCGGGGAGGGGTGCGTGTACGGCGTATGGTATGGGTTAGGGTTAGGGTTAGGGTTTGTGTTAGGGTTAGGGCTCGGTTTAGGGTACGGGTTAGGATTAGGGTACGTGTTAGGGTTAGGGTAGGGGTTAGGGTTAGGGTACGCATTAGGGTTAGGGTAGTTGTTAAACCTATCCCACTCTCTAGATACCCCTTAGCACGTAAAGGAATATTATGTGGGGGTCCAGCCATGGAGAAGAGTTTAGACACTAGGATAAGATAAGGAACACACCCATTATAAAGAAATCACTTTAGGATTCTCTTTTTAAGCTGTTCCTTAAAACACTAGTGCTTAGGAAATCTATTGGAGGCAGAAGCAGTCAAGGGTAGCCTAGGGTTACGGTTAGGCTTAGGGTTAGGGTTATGGTACGGCTTAGGGTACGGGTTCGGGGAGGGGTTCGGGTACGGCGTAGGGTATGGGTTAGGGTTAGGGTTAGGGTTAGTGTTAGGGTTAGGGCTCGGTTTAGGGTACGGGTTAGGATTAGGGTACGTGTTAGGGTTAGGGTAGGGGTTAGGGTTAGGGTACGCGTTAGGGTTAGGGTAGTTGTTAAACCTATCCCACTCTCTAGATACCCCTTAGCACGTAAAGGAATATTATTTGGGGGTCCAACCATGGAGAAGAGTTTAGACACTAGGATAAGATAAGGAACACACCCATTATAAAGAAATCACATTAGGATTCTCTTTTTCAGCTGTTCCTTAAAACACTAGTGCTTAGGAAATCAATTGGAGGCAGAAGCAGTCAAGGGTAGCCTAGGGTTAGGGTTAGGCTTAGGGTTAGGCTTAGGGTACAGCTTAGGGTACGGGTTCGGGGAGGGTTTCGGGTACGGCGTAGGGTATGGGTTAGGGTTAGGGTTAGGGTTAGTGTTAGGGTTAGGGCTCGGTTTAGGGTACGGTTAGGATTAGGGTACGTGTTAGATTTAGGGTAGGGGTTAGGGTTAGTGTACGCGTTAGGGATAGGGTAGTTAGTAAACTTATCCCACTCTCTAGATACCCCTTAGCACGTAAAGGAATATTATTTGGGGGTCCAGCCATGGAGAAGAGTTTAGACACTAGGATAAGATAAGGAACACACCCATTATAAAGAAATCACATTAGGATTCTCTTTTTAAGCTGTTGCTTAAAACACTAGGGCTTAGGAAATCTATTGGAGGCAGAAGCAGTCAACGGTAGCCTAGGGTTAGTGTTAGGCTTAAGGTTAGGCTTACGGTATGGCTTAGGGTACGGGTTTGGGGAGGGGTTCGGGTACGGCGTAGGGTATGTGTTGGGGTTAGGGTTAGTGTTAGTGTTAGGGTTAGGGCTCGGTTTAGGGTACGGGTTAGGATTAGGGTACGTGTTAGTGTTAGGGTAGGGGTTAGGGTTAGAGTACGCATTAGGGTTAGGGTAGTTATTAAACCTATCCCACTCTCTAGATACCCCTTAGCACGTAAGGCAATATTATTTGGGGGTGCAGCCATGGAGAAGAATTTAGACACTAGGATAAGATAAGGAACACACCCATTATAAAGAAATCACATTAGGATTCTCTTTTTAAGCTGTTCCTTAAAACACTAGTGCTTAGGAAATCAATTGGAGGCAGAAGCAGTCAAGGGTAGCCTAGGGTTAGGGTTAGGCTTAGGGTTCGGCTTAGGGTACAGCTTAGGGTACGGGTTCGGGGAGGGGTGCGGGTACGGCGTACGGTATGGGTCAGGGTTAGGGTTAGGGTTAGTGTTAGGGTTAGGGCTCGGTTTAGGGTACGGGTTAGGATTAGGGTACGTGTTAGGGTTAGGGTAGGGGTTAGGTTTAGGGTACGCGTTAGGGTTAGGGTAGTTGTTAAACCTATCCCACTCTCTAGATACCCCTTAGCACGTAAAGGAATATTATTTGGGGGTCCAGCCATGGAGAAGAGTTTAGACACTAGGATAAGATAAGGAACACACCCATTATAAAGAAATCACATTAGGATTCTCTTTTTCAGCTCTTCCTTAAAACACTAGTGCTTAGGAAATCTATTGGAGGCAGAAGCAGTCAAGGGTAGCCTAGGGTTAGGGTTAGGCATAGGGTTAGGCTTAGGGTACGGCTTAGGGTACGGGTTCGGGGAGGGTTTCGGGTACGGCGTAGGGTATGGGTTAGGGTTAGGGTTAGGGTTAGTGTTAGGGTTAGGGCTCGGTTTAGGGTACGGGTTAGGATTAGGGTACATGTTAGGGTTAGGGTAGGGGTTAGGGTTAGGGTACGCGTTAGGGTTAGGGTAGTTATTAAACCTATCCCACTCTCTAGATACCCCTTAGCACGTAAAGGAATATTATTTGGGGGTCCAGCCATGGAGAAGAGTTTAGACACTAGGATAAGATAAGGAACACACCCATTATAAAGAAATCACTTTAGGATTCTCTTTTTAAGCTGTTGCTTAAAACACTAGTGCTTAGGAAATCTATTGGAGGCAGAAGCAGTCAAGGGTAGCCTAGGGTTAGTGTTAGGCTTAGGGTTAGGCTTAGGGTACGGCTTAGGGTACGGGTTTGGGGAGGGGTTCAGGTACGGCGTCGGGTATGGGTTAGGGTTAGGGTTAGTGTTAGTGTTAGGGTTAGGGCTCGGTTTAGGGTACGTGTTAGGATTAGGGTACGTGTTAGTGTTAGGGTAGGGGTTAGGGTTAGAGTACGCATTAGGGTTAGGGTAGTTATTAAACCTATCCCACTCTCTAGATACCCCTTAGCACGTAAGGCAATATTATTTGGGGGTGCAGCCATGGAGAAGAGTTTAGACACTAGGATAAGATAAGGAACACACCCATTATAAAGAAATCACATTAGGATTCTCTTTTTAAGCTGTTCCTTAAAACACTAGTGCTTAGGAAATCTATTGGAGGCAGAAGCAGTCAAGGGTAGCCTAGGGTTAGGGTTAGGCTTAGGGTTAGGTTTAGGGTACGGCTTGGGTTATGGGTTCGGGGAGGTGTTCGTGTACGGCGTAGGGTATGGGTTAGGGTTAGGGTTTGGGTTAGTGTTAGGGTTAGGGCTCGGTTTAGGGTACGGGTTAGGATTAGGGTACGTGTTAGGGTTAGGGTAGGGGTTAGGGTTAGGTTACGCGTTAGGGCTAGGGTAGTTAGTAAACCTATCCCACTCTCTAGCTCCCCCTTAGCACGTAAAGGAATATTATTTGGGGGTCCAGCCATGGAGAAGAGTTTAGACACTAGGATAAGATAAGGAACACACCCATTATAAAGAAATCACTTTAGGATTCTCTTTTTAAGCTGTTGCTTAAAACACTAGTGCTTAGGAAATCTATTGGAGGCAGAAGCAGTCAAGGGTAGCCTAGGGTTAGTGTTAGGCTTAGGGTTAGGCTTAGGGTACGGCTTAGGGTACGGGTTTGGGGAGGGGTTCAGGTACGGCGTCGGGTATGGGTTAGGGTTAGGGTTAGTGTTAGTGTTAGGGTTAGGGCTCGGTTTAGGGTACGTGTTAGGATTAGGGTACGTGTTAGGGTTAGGGTAGGGGTTAGGGTTAGGGTACGCGTTAGGGTTAGGGTAGTTATTAAACCTATCCCACTCTCTAGATACCCCTTAGCACGTAAAGGAATATTATTTGAGGGTCCAGCCATGGAGAAGAGTTTAGACACTAGGATAAGATAAGGAACACACCCATTATAAAGAAATCACATTAGGATTCTCTTTTTAAGCTGTTCCTTAAAACACTAGTGCTTAGGAAATCTATTGGAGGCAGAAGCAGTCAAGGGTAGCGTAGGGTTAGGGTTAGGCTTAGGGTTAGGCTTAGAGTACGGCTTAGGGTACGGGTTCGGGGAGGGTTTCGGGTACGGCGTAGGGTATGGGTTAGGGTTAGGGTTAGGGTTAGTGTTAGGGTTAGGGCTCGGTTTAGGGTACGGTTAGGATTAGGGTACGTGTTAGGTTTAGGGTAGGGGTTAGGGTTAGGGTACGCGTTAGGGTTAGGGTAGTTAGTAAACCTATCCCACTCTCTAGATACCCCTTAGCACGTACAGGAATATTATTTGGGGTTCCAGCAATGAAGAAGAATTTAGACACTAGGATAAGATAAGGAACACACCCATTATAAAGAAATCACATTAGGATTCTCTTTTTAAGCTGTTGCTTAAAACACTAGTGCTTAGGAAATCTATTGGAGGCAGAAGCAGTCAAGGGTAGCCTAGGGTTAGTGTTAGGCTTAGGGTTAGGCTTACGGTACGGCTTAGGGTACGGGTTTGGGGAGGGGTTCAGGTACGGCGTAGGGTATGGGTTAGGGTTAGGGTTAGTGTTAGTGTTAGGGTTAGGGCTCGGTTTAGGGTACGGGTTAGGATTAGGGTACGTGTTAGTGTTAGGGTAGGGGTTAGGGTTAGAGTACGCATTAGGGTTAGGGTAGTTATTAAACCTATCCCACTCTCTAGACACCCCTTAGCACGTAAGGCAATATTATTTGGGGGTGCAGCCATGGAGAAGAGTTTAGACACTAGGATAAGATAAGGAACACACCCATTATAAAGAAATCACATTAGGATTCTCTTTTTAAGCTGTTCCTTAAAACACTAGTGCTTAGGAAATCTATTGGAGGCAGAAGCAGTCAAGGGTAGCCTAGGGTTAGGGTTAGGCTTAGGGTTAGGTTTAGGATACGGCTTGGGGTATGGGTTCGGGGAGGTGTTCGTGTACGGCGTAGGGTATGGGTTAGGGTTAGGGTTTGGGTTAGTGTTAGGGTTAGGGCTCGGTTTAGGGTACGGGTTAGGATTAGGGTACGTGTTAGGGTTAGGGTAGGGGTTAGGGTTAGGTTACGCGTTAGGGCTAGGGTAGTTAGTAAACCTATCCCACTCTCTAGCTCCCCCTTAGCACGTAAAGCAATATTATTTGGGGGTCCAGCCATGGAGAAGAGTTTAGACACTAGGATAAGATAAGGAACACACCCATTATAAAGAAATCACTTTAGGATTCTCTTTTTAAGCTGTTCCTTAAAACACTACTGCTTAGGAAATCAATTGGAGGCAGAAGCAGTCAAGGGTAGCCTAGGGTTAGGGTTAGGCTTAGGGTTAGGTTTAGGGTATGGCTTAGGGTACGGGTTCGGGGAGGGGTGCGGGTACGGCGTAGGGTATGGGTTAGGGTTAGGGTTAGGGTTAGTGTTAGGGTTAGGGCTCGGTTTAGGGTACAGGTTAGGATTAGGGTACGTGTTAGGGTTAGGGTAGGGGTTAGGGTTAGGGTACGCGTTAGGGTTAGGGTAGTTATTAAACCTATCCCACTCTCTAGATACCCCTTAGCACGTAAGGGAATATTATTTGGGGGTGCAGCCATGGAGAAGAGTTTAGACACTAGGATAAGATAAGGAACACACCCATTATAAAGAAATCACATTAGGATTCTCTTTTTAAGCTGTTCCTTAAAACAGTAGTGCTTAGGAAATCTATTGGAGGCAGAAGCAGTCAAGGGTAGCCTAGGGTTAGGGTTAGGCTTAGGTTTAGGCTTAGGGTACGGCTTAGGTTACGGGTTCGGGGAGGGGTGCGGGTACGGCGTACGGTATGGGTTAGGGTTAGGGTTAGGGTTAGTGTTAGGGTTAGGGCTCGGTTTAGGGTACGGGTTAGGATTAGGGTACGTGTTAGGGTTAGGGTAGGGGTTAGGGTTAGGGAACGCGTTAGGGTTAGGGTAGTTATTAAACCTATCCCACTCTCTAGATACCCCTTAGCACGTAAAGAAATATTATTTGAGGGTCCAGCCATGGAGAAGAGTTTAGACACTAGGATAAGATAAGGAACACACCCATTATAAAGAAATCACATTAGGATTCTCTTTTTAAGCTGTTCCTTAAAACACTAGTGCTTAGGAAATCTATTGGAGGCAGAAGCAGTCAAGGGTAGCGTAGGGTTAGGGTTAGGCTTAGGGTTAGGCTTAGAGTACAGCTTAGGGTACGGGTTCGGGGAGGGTTTCGGGTACGGCGTAGGGTATGTGTTAGGGTTAGGGTTAGGGTTAGTGTTAGGGTTAGGGCTCGGTTTAGGGTACGGTTAGGATTAGGGTACGTGTTAGGTTTAGGGTAGGGGTTAGGGTTAGGGTACGCGTTAGGGTTAGGGTAGTTAGTAAACCTATCCCACTCTCTAGATACCCCTTAGCACGTAAAGGAATATTATTTGGGGTTCCAGCAATGGAGAAGAATTTAGACACTAGGATAAGATAAGGAACACACCCATTATAAAGAAATCACATTAGGATTCTCTTTTTAAGCTGTTGCTTAAAACACTAGTGCTTAGGAAATCTATTGGAGGCAGAAGCAGTCAAGGGTAGCCTAGGGTTAGTGTTAGGCTTAGGGTTAGGCTTAGGGTACGGCTTAGGGTACGGGTTTGGGGAGGGGTTCAGGTACGGCGTAGGGTATGGGTTAGGGTTAGGGTTAGTGTTAGTGTTAGGGTTAGGGCTCGGTTAGGGTACGGGTTAGGATTAGGGTACGTGTTAGTGTTAGGGTAGGGGTTAGGGTTAGAGTACGCATTAGGGTTAGGGTAGTTATTAAACCTATCCCACTCTCTAGATACCCCTTAGCACGTAAGGCAATATTATTTGGGGGTGCAGCCATGGAGAAGAGTTTAGACACTAGGATAAGATAAGGAACACACCCATTATAAAGAAATCACATTAGGATTCTCTTTTTAAGCTGTTCCTTAAAACACTAGTGCTTAGGAAATCTATTGGAGGCAGAAGCAGTCAAGGGTAGCCTAGTGTTAGGGTTAGGCTTAGGGTTAGGTTTAGGGTACGGCTTGGGGTATGGGTTCGGGGAGGTGTTCGTTTACGGCATAGGGTATGGGTTAGGGTTAGGGTTTGGGTTAGTGTTAGGGTTAGGGCTCGGTTTAGGGTACGGGTTAGGATTAGGGTACGTGTTAGGGTTAGGGTAGGGGTTAGGGTTAGGTTACGCGTTAGGGCTAGGGTAGTTAGTAAACCTATCCCACTCTCTAGCTCCCCCTTAGCACGTAAAGGAATATTATTTGGGGGTCCAGCCATGGAGAAGAGTTTAGACACTAGGATAAGATAAGGAACACACCCATTTTAAAGAAATCACTTTAGGATTCTCTTTTTAAGCTGTTGCTTAAAACACTAGGGCTTAGGAAATC
This sequence comes from Balaenoptera borealis, assembly GCF_965194805.1. Lineage (NCBI taxonomy): Eukaryota > Metazoa > Chordata > Mammalia > Artiodactyla > Balaenopteridae > Balaenoptera > Balaenoptera borealis. The sequence goes on along the minus strand of NW_028123977.1, from coordinate 507,399 downwards.
TATTGGAGGCAGAAGCAGTCAACGGTAGCCTAGGGTTAGTGTTAGGCTTAAGGTTAGGCTTACGGTATGGCTTAGGGTACGGGTTTGGGGAGGGGTTCGGGTACGGCGTAGGGTATGTGTTGGGGTTAGGGTTAGTGTTAGTGTTAGGGTTAGGGCTCGGTTTAGGGTATGGGTTAGGATTAGGGTACGTGTTAGTGTTAGGGTAGGGGTTAGGGTTAGAGTACGCATTAGGGTTAGGGTAGTTATTAAACCTATCCCACTCTCTAGATACCCCTTAGCACGTAAGGCAATATTATTTGGGGGTGCAGCCATGGAGAAGAATTTAGACACTAGGGTAAGATAAGGAACACACCCATTATAAAGAAATCACATTAGGATTCTCTTTTTAAGCTGTTCCTTAAAACACTAGTGCTTAGGAAATCAATTGGAGGCAGAAGCAGTCAAGGGTAGCCTAGGGTTAGGGTTAGGCTTAGGGTTCGGCTTAGGGTACAGCTTAGGGTACGGGTTCGGGGAGGGGTGCGGGTACGGCGTACGGTATGGGTCAGGGTTAGGGTTAGGGTTAGTGTTAGGGTTAGGGCTCGGTTTAGGGTACGGGTTAGGATTAGGGTACGTGTTAGGGTTAGGGTAGGGGTTAGGTTTAGGGTACGCGTTAGGGTTAGGGTAGTTGTTAAACCTATCCCACTCTCTAGATACCCCTTAGCACGTAAAGGAATATTATTTGGGGGTCCAGCCATGGAGAAGAGTTTAGACACTAGGATAAGATAAGGAACACACCCATTATAAAGAAATCACATTAGGATTCTCTTTTTCAGCTCTTCCTTAAAACACTAGTGCTTAGGAAATCTATTGGAGGCAGAAGCAGTCAAGGGTAGCCTAGGGTTAGGGTTAGGCATAGGGTTAGGCTTAGGGTACGGCTTAGGGTACGGGTTCGGGGAGGGTTTCGGGTACGGCGTAGGGTATGGGTTAGGGTTAGGGTTAGGGTTTTTGTTAGGGTTAGGGCTCGGTTTAGGGTACGGTTAGGATTAGGGTACGTGGTAGGTTTAGGGTAGGGGTTAGGGTTAGGGTACGCATTAGGGTTAGGGTCGTTAGTAAACCTATCCCACTCTCTAGATACCCCTTAGCACGTAAAGGAATATTATTTGGGGGTCCAGCCATGGAGAAGAGTTTAGACACTAGGATAAGATAAGGAACACACCCATTATAAAGAAATCACATTAGGATTCTCTTTTTAAGCTGTTCCTTAAAACACTAGTGCTTAGGAAATCTATTGGAGGCAGAAGCAGTCAAGGGTAGCCTAGGGTTAGTGTTAGGCTTAGGGTTAGGCTTAGGGTACGGCTTAGGGTACGGGTTTGGGGAGGGGTTCAGGTACGGCGTCGGGTATGGGTTAGGGTTAGGGTTAGTGTTAGTGTTAGGGTTAGGGCTCGGTTTAGGGTACGTGTTAGGATTAGGGTACGTGTTAGTGTTAGGGTAGGGGTTAGGGTTAGAGTACGCATTAGGGTTAGGGTAGTTATTAAACCTATCCCACTCTCTAGATACCCCTTAGCACGTAAGGCAATATTATTTGGGGGTGCAGCCATGGAGAAGAGTTTAGACACTAGGATAAGATAAGGAACACACCCATTATAAAGAAATCACATTAGGATTCTCTTTTTAAGCTGTTCCTTAAAACACTAGTGCTTAGGAAATCTATTGGAGGCAGAAGCAGTCAAGGGTAGCCTAGGGTTAGGGTTAGGCTTAGGGTTAGGTTTAGGGTACGGCTTGGGTTATGGGTTCGGGGAGGTGTTCGTGTACGGCGTAGGGTATGGGTTAGGGTTAGGGTTTGGGTTAGTGTTAGGGTTAGGGCTCGGTTTAGGGTACGGGTTAGGATTAGGGTACGTGTTAGGGTTAGGGTAGGGGTTAGGGTTAGGTTACGCGTTAGGGCTAGGGTAGTTAGTAAACCTATCCCACTCTCTAGCTCCCCCTTAGCACGTAAAGGAATATTATTTGGGGGTCCAGCCATGGAGAAGAGTTTAGACACTAGGATAAGATAAGGAACACACCCATTATAAAGAAATCACTTTAGGATTCTCTTTTTAAGCTGTTGCTTAAAACACTAGTGCTTAGGAAATCTATTGGAGGCAGAAGCAGTCAAGGGTAGCCTAGGGTTAGTGTTAGGCTTAGGGTTAGGCTTAGGGTACGGCTTAGGGTACGGGTTTGGGGAGGGGTTCAGGTACGGCGTCGGGTATGGGTTAGGGTTAGGGTTAGTGTTAGTGTTAGGGTTAGGGCTCGGTTTAGGGTACGTGTTAGGATTAGGGTACGTGTTAGGGTTAGGGTAGGGGTTAGGGTTAGGGTACGCGTTAGGGTTAGGGTAGTTATTAAACCTATCCCACTCTCTAGATACCCCTTAGCACGTAAAGGAATATTATTTGAGGGTCCAGCCATGGAGAAGAGTTTAGACACTAGGATAAGATAAGGAACACACCCATTATAAAGAAATCACATTAGGATTCTCTTTTTAAGCTGTTGCTTAAAACACTAGTGCTTAGGAAATCTATTGGAGGCAGAAGCAGTCAAGGGTAGCCTAGGGTTAGTGTTAGGCTTAGGGTTAGGCTTACGGTACGGCTTAGGGTACGGGTTTGGGGAGGGGTTCAGGTACGGCGTAGGGTATGGGTTAGGGTTAGGGTTAGTGTTAGTGTTAGGGTTAGGGCTCGGTTTAGGGTACGGGTTAGGATTAGGGTACGTGTTAGTGTTAGGGTAGGGGTTAGGGTTAGAGTACGCATTAGGGTTAGGGTAGTTATTAAACCTATCCCACTCTCTAGACACCCCTTAGCACGTAAGGCAATATTATTTGGGGGTGCAGCCATGGAGAAGAGTTTAGACACTAGGATAAGATAAGGAACACACCCATTATAAAGAAATCACATTAGGATTCTCTTTTTAAGCTGTTCCTTAAAACACTAGTGCTTAGGAAATCTATTGGAGGCAGAAGCAGTCAAGGGTAGCCTAGGGTTAGGGTTAGGCTTAGGGTTAGGTTTAGGATACGGCTTGGGGTATGGGTTCGGGGAGGTGTTCGTGTACGGCGTAGGGTATGGGTTAGGGTTAGGGTTTGGGTTAGTGTTAGGGTTAGGGCTCGGTTTAGGGTACGGGTTAGGATTAGGGTACGTGTTAGGGTTAGGGTAGGGGTTAGGGTTAGGTTACGCGTTAGGGCTAGGGTAGTTAGTAAACCTATCCCACTCTCTAGCTCCCCCTTAGCACGTAAAGCAATATTATTTGGGGGTCCAGCCATGGAGAAGAGTTTAGACACTAGGATAAGATAAGGAACACACCCATTATAAAGAAATCACTTTAGGATTCTCTTTTTAAGCTGTTCCTTAAAACACTACTGCTTAGGAAATCAATTGGAGGCAGAAGCAGTCAAGGGTAGCCTAGGGTTAGGGTTAGGCTTAGGGTTAGGTTTAGGGTATGGCTTAGGGTACGGGTTCGGGGAGGGGTGCGGGTACGGCGTAGGGTATGGGTTAGGGTTAGGGTTAGGGTTAGTGTTAGGGTTAGGGCTCGGTTTAGGGTACAGGTTAGGATTAGGGTACGTGTTAGGGTTAGGGTACGCGTTAGGGTTAGGGTACGCGTTAGGGTTAGGGTAGTTATTAAACCTATCCCACTCTCTAGATACCCCTTAGCACGTAAGGGAATATTATTTGGGGGTGCAGCCATGGAGAAGAGTTTAGCCACTAGGATAAGATAAGGAACACACCCATTATAAAGAAATCACATTAGGATTCTCTTTTTAAGCTGTTCCTTAAAACAGTAGTGCTTAGGAAATCTATTGGAGGCAGAAGCAGTCAAGGGTAGCCTAGGGTTAGGGTTAGGCTTAGGGTTAGGCTTAGGGTACGGCTTAGGTTACGGGTTCGGGGAGGGGTGCGGGTACGGCGTACGGTATGGGTTAGGGTTAGGGTTAGGGTTAGTGTTAGGGTTAGGGCTCGGTTTAGGGTACGGGTTAGGATTAGGGTACGTGTTAGGGTTAGGGTAGGGGTTAGGGTTAGGGTACGCGTTAGGGTTAGGGTAGTTATTAAACCTATCCCACTCTCTAGATACCCCTTAGCACGTAAAGAAATATTATTTGAGGGTCCAGCCATGGAGAAGAGTTTAGACACTAGGATAAGATAAGGAACACACCCATTATAAAGAAATCACATTAGGATTCTATTTTTAAGCTGTTCCTTAAAACACTAGTGCTTAGGAAATCTATTGGAGGCAGAAGCAGTCAAGGGTAGCCTAGGGTTAGGGTTAGGCTTAGGCTTAGGCTTAGAGTACGGCTTAGGGTACGGGTTCGGGGAGGGTTTCGGGTACGGCGTAGGGTATGTGTTAGGGTTAGGGTTAGGGTTAGTGTTAGGGTTAGGGCTCGGTTTAGGGTACGGTTAGAATTAGGGTACGTGTTAGGTTTAGGGTAGGGGTTAGGGTTAGGGTACGCGTTAGGGTTAGGGTAGTTAGTAAACCTATCCCACTCTCTAGATACCCCTTAGCACGTAAAGGAATATTATTTGGGGTTCCAGCAATGGAGAAGAATTTAGACACTAGGATAAGATAAGGAACACACCCATTATAAAGAAATCACATTAGGATTCTCTTTTTAAGCTGTTGCTTAAAACACTAGTGCTTAGGAAATCTATTGGAGGCAGAAGCAGTCAAGGGTAGCCTAGGGTTAGTGTTAGGCTTAGGGTTAGGCTTAGGGTACGGCTTAGGGTACGGGTTTGGGGAGGGGTTCAGGTACGGCGTAGGGTATGGGTTAGGGTTAGGGTTAGTGTTAGTGTTAGGGTTAGGGCTCGGTTAGGGTACGGGTTAGGATTAGGGTACGTGTTAGTGTTAGGGTAGGGGTTAGGGTTAGAGTACGCATTAGGGTTAGGGTAGTTATTAAACCTATCCCACTCTCTAGATACCCCTTAGCACGTAAGGCAATATTATTTGGGGGTGCAGCCATGGAGAAGAGTTTAGACACTAGGATAAGATAAGGAACACACCCATTATAAAGAAATCACATTAGGATTCTCTTTTTAAGCTGTTCCTTAAAACACTAGTGCTTAGGAAATCTATTGGAGGCAGAAGCAGTCAAGGGTAGCCTAGTGTTAGGGTTAGGCTTAGGGTTAGGTTTAGGGTACGGCTTGGGGTATGGGTTCGGGGAGGTGTTCGTTTACGGCATAGGGTATGGGTTAGGGTTAGGGTTTGGGTTAGTGTTAGGGTTAGGGCTCGGTTTAGGGTACGGGTTAGGATTAGGGTACGTGTTAGGGTTAGGGTAGGGGTTAGGGTTAGGTTACGCGTTAGGGCTAGGGTAGTTAGTAAACCTATCCCACTCTCTAGCTCCCCCTTAGCACGTAAAGGAATATTATTTGGGGGTCCAGCCATGGAGAAGAGTTTAGACACTAGGATAAGATAAGGAACACACCCATTTTAAAGAAATCACTTTAGGATTCTCTTTTTAAGCTGTTCCTTAAAACACTACTGCTTAGGAAATCAATTGGAGGCAGAAGCAGTCAAGGGTAGCCTAGGGTTAGGGTTAGGCTTAGGGTTAGGTTTAGGGTATGGCTTAGGGTACGGGTTCGGGGAGGGGTGCGGGTACGGCGTAGGGTATGGGTTAGGGTTAGGGTTAGGGTTAGTGTTAGGGTTAGGGCTCGGTTTAGGGTACAGGTTAGGATTAGGGTACGTGTTAGGGTTAGGGTAGGGGTTAGGGTTAGGGTACGCGTTAGGGTTAGGGTAGTTATTAAACCTATCCCACTCTCTAGATACCCCTTAGCACGTAAGGGAATATTATTTGGGGGTGCAGCCATGGAGAAGAGTTTAGACACTAGGATAAGATAAGGAACACACCCATTATAAAGAAATCACATTAGGATTCTCTTTTTAAGCTGTTCCTTAAAATAGTAGTGCTTAGGAAATCTATTGGAGGCAGAAGCAGTCAAGGGTAGCCTAGGGTTAGGGTTAGGCTTAGGGTTAGGCTTAGGGTACGGCTTAGGGTACGGGTTCGGGGAGGGGTGCGGGTACGGCGTAGGGTATGGGTTAGGGTTAGGGTTAGTGTTAGGGTTAGGGCTCGGTTTAGGGTACGGGTTAGGATTAGGGTACGTGTTAGGGTTAGGGTAGGGGTTAGGGTTAGGGTACGCGTTAGGGTTAGGGTAGTTATTAAACCTATCCCACTCTCTAGATACCCCTTAGCACGTAAAGGAATATTATTTGAGGGTCCAGCCATGGAGAAGAGTTTAGACACTAGGATAAGATAAGGAACACACCCATTATAAAGAAATCACATTAGGATTCTCTTTTTAAGCTGTTCCTTAAAACACTAGTGCTTAGGAAATCAATTGGAGGCAGAAGCAGTCAAGGGTAGCCTAGGGTTAGGGTTAGGCTTAGGGTTCGGCTTAGGGTACAGCTTAGGGTACGGGTTCGGGGAGGGGTGCGGGTACGGCGTACGGTATGGGTCAGGGTTAGGGGTAGGGTTAGTGTTAGGGTTAGGGCTCGGTTTAGGGTACGGGTTAGGATTAGGGTACGTGTTAGGGTTAGGGTAGGGGTTAGGTTTAGGGTACGCGTTAGGGTTAGGGTAGTTGTTAAACCTATCCCACTCTCTAGATACCCCTTAGCACGTAAAGGAATATTATTTGGGGGTCCAGCCATGGAGAAGAGTTTAGACACTAGGATAAGATAAGGAACACACCCATTATAAAGAAATCACATTAGGATTCTCTTTTTCAGCTCTTCCTTAAAACACTAGTGCTTAGGAAATCTATTGGAGGCAGAAGCAGTCAAGGGTAGCCTAGGGTTAGGGTTAGGCTTAGGGTTAGGCTTAGGGTACGGCTTAGGGTACGGGTTCGGGGAGGGTTTCGGGTACGGCGTAGGGTATGGGTTAGGGTTAGGGTTAGGGTTTGTGTTAGGGTTAGGGCTCGGTTTAGGGTACGGTTAGGATTAGGGTACGTGGTAGGTTTAGGGTAGGGGTTAGGGTTAGGGTACGCATTAGGGTTAGGGTCGTTAGTAAACCTATCCCACTCTCTAGATACCCCTTAGCACGTAAAGGAATATTATTTGGGGGTCCAGCCATGGAGAAGAGTTTAGACACTAGGATAAGATAAGGAACACACCCATTATAAAGAAATCACATTAGGATTCTCTTTTTAAGCTGTTCCTTAAAACACTAGTGCTTAGGAAATCTATTGGAGGCAGAAGCAGTCAAGGGTAGCCTAGGGTTAGTGTTAGGCTTAGGGTTAGGCTTAGGGTATGGCTTAGGGAACGGGTTCGGGGAGGGTTTCGGGTACGGCGTAGGGTATGGGTTAGGGTTAGGGTTAGTGTTAGGGTTAGGGCTCGGTTTAGGGTACGGGTTAGGATTAGGGTACATGTTAGGGTTAGGGTAGGGGTTAGGGTTAGGGTACGCGTTAGGGTTAGGGTAGTTATTAAACCTATCCCACTCTCTAGATACCCATTAGCACATAAAGGAATATTATTTGGGGGTCCAGCCATGGAGAAGAGTTTAGACACTAGGATAAGATAAGGAACACACCCATTATAAAGAAATCACTTTAGGATTCTCTTTTTAAGCTGTTGCTTAAAACACTAGTGCTTAGGAAATCTATTGGAGGCAGAAGCAGTCAAGGGTAGCCTAGGGTTAGTGTTAGGCTTAGGGTTAGGCTTAGGGTACGGCTTAGGGTACGGGTTTGGGGAGGGGTTCAGGTACGGCGTCGGGTATGGGTTAGGGTTAGGGTTAGTGTTAGTGTTAGGGTTAGGGCTCGGTTTAGGGTACGTGTTAGGATTAGGGTACGTGTTAGTGTTAGGGTAGGGGTTAGGGTTAGAGTACGCATTAGGGTTAGGGTAGTTATTAAACCTATCCCACTCTCTAGATACCCCTTAGCACGTAAGGCAATATTATTTGGGGGTGCAGCCATGGAGAAGAGTTTAGACACTAGGATAAGATAAGGAACACACCCATTATAAAGAAATCACATTAGGATTCTCTTTTTAAGCTGTTCCTTAAAACACTAGTGCTTAGGAAATCTATTGGAGGCAGAAGCAGTCAAGGGTAGCCTAGGGTTAGGGTTAGGCTTAGGGTTAGGTTTAGGGTACGGCTTGGGTTATGGGTTCGGGGAGGTGTTCGTGTACGGCGTAGGGTATGGGTTAGGGTTAGGGTTTGGGTTAGTGTTAGGGTTAGGGCTCGGTTTAGGGTACGGGTTAGGATTAGGGTACGTGTTAGGGTTAGGGTAGGGGTTAGGGTTAGGTTACGCGTTAGGGCTAGGGTAGTTAGTAAACCTATCCCACTCTCTAGCTCCCCCTTAGCACGTAAAGGAATATTATTTGGGGGTCCAGCCATGGAGAAGAGTTTAGACACTAGGATAAGATAAGGAACACACCCATTATAAAGAAATCACTTTAGGATTCTCTTTTTAAGCTGTTGCTTAAAACACTAGTGCTTAGGAAATCTATTGGAGGCAGAAGCAGTCAAGGGTAGCCTAGGGTTAGTGTTAGGCTTAGGGTTAGGCTTAGGGTACGGCTTAGGGTACGGGTTTGGGGAGGGGTTCAGGTACGGCGTCGGGTATGGGTTAGGGTTAGGGTTAGTGTTAGTGTTAGGGTTAGGGCTCGGTTTAGGGTACGTGTTAGGATTAGGGTACGTGTTAGGGTTAGGGTAGGGGTTAGGGTTAGGGTACGCGTTAGGGTTAGGGTAGTTATTAAACCTATCCCACTCTCTAGATACCCCTTAGCACGTAAAGGAATATTATTTGAGGGTCCAGCCATGGAGAAGAGTTTAGACACTAGGATAAGATAAGGAACACACCCATTATAAAGAAATCACATTAGGATTCTCTTTTTAAGCTGTTCCTTAAAACACTAGTGCTTAGGAAATCTATTGGAGGCAGAAGCAGTCAAGGGTAGCGTAGGGTTAGGGTTAGGCTTAGGGTTAGGCTTAGAGTACGGCTTAGGGTACGGGTTCGGGGAGGGTTTCGGGTACGGCGTAGGTTATGGGTTAGGGTTAGGGTTAGGGTTAGTGTTAGGGTTAGGGCTCGGTTTAGGGTACGGTTAGGATTAGGGTACGTGTTAGGTTTAGGGTAGGGGTTAGGGTTAGGGTACGCGTTAGGGTTAGGGTAGTTAGTAAACCTATCCCACTCTCTAGATACCCCTTAGCACGTAAAGGAATATTATTTGGGGTTCCAGCAATGAAGAAGAATTTAGACACTAGGATAAGATAAGGAACACACCCATTATAAAGAAATCACATTAGGATTCTCTTTTTAAGCTGTTGCTTAAAACACTAGTGTTTAGGAAATCTATTGGAGGCAGAAGCAGTCAAGGGTAGCCTAGGGTTAGGGTTAGGCTTAGGGTTAGGCTTACGGTACGGCTTAGGGTACGGGTTTGGGGAGGGGTTCAGGTACGGCATAGGGTATGGGTTAGGGTTAGGGTTAGTGTTAGTGTTAGGGTTAGGGCTCGGTTTAGGGTACGGGTTAGGATTAGGGTACGTGTTAGTGTTAGGGTAGGGGTTAGGGTTAGAGTACGCATTAGGGTTAGGGTAGTTATTAAACCTATCCCACTCTCTAGATACCCCTTAGCACGTAAGGCAATATTATTTGGGGGTGCAGCCATGGAGAAGAGTTTAGACACTAGGATAAGATAAGGAACACACCCATTATAAAGAAATCACATTAGGATTCTCTTTTTAAGCTGTTCCTTAAAACACTAGTGCTTAGGAAATCTATTGGAGGCAGAAGCAGTCAAGGGTAGCCTAGGGTTAGGGTTAGGCTTAGGGTTAGGTTTAGGATACGGCTTGGGGTATCGGTTCGGGGAGGTGTTCGTGTACGGCGTAGGGTATGGGTTAGGGTTAGGGTTTGGGTTAGTGTTAGGGTTAGGGCTCGGTTTAGGGTACGGGTTAGGATTAGGGTACGTGTTAGGGTTAGGGTAGGGGTTAGGGTTAGGTTACGCGTTAGGGCTAGGGTAGTTAGTAAACCTATCCCACTCTCTAGCTCCCCCTTAGCACGTAAAGGAATATTATTTGAGGGTCCAGCCATGGAGAAGAGTTTAGACACTAGGATAAGATAAGGAACACACCCATTATAAAGAAATCACTTTAGGATTCTCTTTTTAAGCTGTTCCTTAAAACACTACTGCTTAGGAAATCAATTGGAGGCAGAAGCAGTCAAGGGTAGCCTAGGGTTAGGGTTAGGCTTAGGGTTAGGTTTAGGGTATGGCTTAGGGTACGGGTTCAGGGAGGGGTGCGGGTACGGCGTAGGGTATGGGTTAGGGTTAGGGTTAGGGTTAGTGTTAGGGTTAGGGCTCGGTTTAGGGTACAGGTTAGGATTAGGGTACGTGTTAGGGTTAGGGTAGGGGTTAGGGTTAGGGTACGCGTTAGGGTTAGGGTAGTTATTAAACCTATCCCACTCTCTAGATACCCCTTAGCACGTAAGGGAATATTATTTGGGGGTGCAGCCATGGAGAAGAGTTTAGACACTAGGATAAGATAAGGAACACACCCATTATAAAGAAATCACATTAGGATTCTCTTTTTAAGCTGTTCCTTAAAATAGTAGTGCTTAGGAAATCTATTGGAGGCAGAAGCAGTCAAGGGTAGCCTAGGGTTAGGGTTAGGCTTAGGGTTAGGCTTAGGGTACGGCTTAGGGTACGGGTTCGGGGAGGGGTGCGGGTACGGCGTAGGGTATGGGTTAGGGTTAGGGTTAGCGTTAGTGTTAGGGTTAGGGCTCGGTTTAGGGTACGGGTTAGGATTAGGGTACGTGTTAGGGTTAGGGTAGGGGTTAGGGTTAGGGTACGCGTTAGGGTTAGGGTAGTTATTAAACCTATCCCACTCTCTAGATACCCCTTAGCACGTAAAGGAATATTATTTGAGGGTCCAGCCATGGAGAAGAGTTTAGACACTAGGATAAGATAAGGAACACACCCATTATAAAGAAATCACATTAGGATTCTCTTTTTAAGCTGTTCCTTAAAACACTAGTGCTTAGGAAATCTATTGGAGGCAGAAGCAGTCAAGGGTAGCCTAGGATAAGGTTAGGCTTAGGGTGAGGCTTAGGGTACGGCTTTGGGTACGGGTTCGGGGAGGGTTTCGGGTACGGCGTAGGGTATGGGTTAGGGTTAGGGTTAGTGTTAGGGTTAGGGCTCGGTTTAGGGTACGGGTTAGGATTAGGGTACGTGTTAGAGTTAGGGTAGGGGTTAGGGTTAGGGTACGCGTTAGGGTTAGGGTAGTTATTAAACCTATCCCACTCTCTAGATACCCCTTAGCACGTAAAGGAATATTATTTGGGGGTCCAGCCATGGAGAAGAGTTTAGACACTAGGATAAGATAAGGAACACACCCATTATAAAGAAATCACTTTAGGATTCTCTTTTTAAGCTGTTCGTTAAAACACTAGTGCTTAGGAAATCTATTGGAGGCAGAAGCAGTCAAGGGTAGCCTAGGGTTAGGGTTAGGCTTAGGGTTAGTCTTAGGGTACGGCTTAGGGTACGGGTTCAGGGAGGGGTGCGGGTACGGCGTAGGGTATGGGTTAGGGTTAGGGTTAGGGTTAGTGTTAGGGTTAGGGCTCGGTTTAGGGTACGGGTTAGGATTAGGGTACGTGTTAGGGTTAGGGTAGGGGTTAGGGTTAGGGTACGCGTTAGGGTTAGGGTAGTTATTAAACCTATCCCAATCTCTAGATACCCCTTAACACGTAAAGGAATATTATTTGAGGGTCCAGCCATGGAGAAGAGTTTAGACACTAGGATAAGATAAGGAACACACCCATTATAAAGAAATCACATTAGGATTCTCTTTTTAAGCTGTTCCTTAAAACACTAGTGCTTAGGAAATCTATTGGAGGCAGAAGCAGTCAAGGGTAGCCTAGGGTTAGTGTTAGGCTTAGGGTCAGGCTTAGGGTACGGGTTTGGGGAGGGGTTCGGGTACGGCGTAGGGTATGGGTTAGGGTTAGGGTTAGGGTTAGTGTTAGGGTTAGGGCTCGGTTTAGGGTACGGGTTAGGATTAGGGTACGTGTTAGGGTTAGGGTAGGGGTTAGGGTTAGGATACGCGTTAGGGTTAGGGTAGTTATTAAACCTATCCCACTCTCTAGATACCCCTTAGCACGTAAAGGAATATTATTTGGGGGTCCAGCCATGGAGAAGAGTTTAGACACTAGGATAAGATAAGGAACACACCCATTATAAAGAAATCACTTTAGGATTCTCTTTTTAAGCTGTTCCTTAAAACAGTAGTGCTTAGGAAATCTATTGGAGGCAGAAGCAGTCAAGGGTAGCCTAGGGTTAGGGTTAGGCTTAGGTGTAGGGTTAGGGTACGGCTTGGGGTATGGGTTCGGGGAGGTGTTCGTGTACGGCGTAGGGTATGGGTTAGGGTTAGGGTTTGGGTTAGTGTTAGGGTTAGGGCTCGGTTTAGGGTACGGGTTAGGATTAGGGTACGTGTTAGGGTTAGGGTAGGGGTTAGGGTTAGGTTACGCGTTAGGGCTAGGGTAGTTAGTAAACCTATCCCACTCTCTAGCTCCCCCTTAGCACGTAAAGGAATATTATTTGGGGGTCCAGCCATGGAGAAGAGTTTAGACACTAGGATAAGATAAGGAACACACCCATTATAAAGAAATTACATTAGGATTCTCTTTTTAAGCTGTTCCTTAAAACACTACTGCTTAGGAAATCAATTGGAGGCAGAAGCAGTCAAGGGTAGCCTAGGGTTAGGGTTAGGCTTAGGGTTAGGTTTAGGGTATGGCTTAGGGTACGGGTTCGGGGAGGGTTTCGGGTACGGCGTAGGGTATGGGTTAGGGTTAGGGTTAGGGTTAGTGTTAGGGTTAGGCCTCGGTTTAGGGTACGGTTAGGATTAGGGTACGTGTTAGGTTTAGGGTAGGGGTTAGGGTTAGGGTACGCGTTAGGGTTAGGGTAGTTAGTAAACCTATCCCACTCTCTAGATACCCCTTAGCACGTAAAGGAATATTATTTGGGGTTCCAGCAATGAAGAAGAATTTAGACACTAGGATAAGATAAGGAACACACCCATTATAAAGAAATCACATTAGGATTCTCTTTTTAAGCTGTTGCTTAAAACACTAGTGCTTAGGAAATCTATTGGAGGCAGAAGCAGTCAAGGGTAGCCTAGGGTTAGTGTTAGGCTTAGGGTTAGGCTTACGGTACGGCTTAGGGTACGGGTTTGGGGAGGGGTTCAGGTACGGCATAGGGTATGGGTTAGGGTTAGGGTTAGTGTTAGTGTTAGGGTTAGGGCTCGGTTTAGGGTACGGTTTAGGATTAGGGTACGTGTTAGTGTTAGGGTAGGGGTTAGGGTTAGAGTACGCATTAGGGTTAGGGTAGTTATTAAACCTATCCCACTCTCTAGATACCCCTTAGCACGTAAGGCAATATTATTTGGGGGTGCAGCCATGGAGAAGAGTTTAGACACTAGGATAAGATAAGGAACACACCCATTATAAAGAAATCACATTAGGATTCTCTTTTTAAGCTGTTCCTTAAAACACTAGTGCTTAGGAAATCTATTGGAGGCAGAAGCAGTCAAGGGTAGCCTAGGGTTAGGGTTAGGCTTAGGGTTAGGTTTAGGATACGGCTTGGGGTATCGGTTCGGGGAGGTGTTCGTGTACGGCGTAGGGTATGGGTTAGGGTTAGGGTTTGGGTTAGTGTTAGGGTTAGGGCTCGGTTTAGGGTACGGGTTAGGATTAGGGTACGTGTTAGGGTTAGGGTAGGGGTTAGGGTTAGGTTACGCGTTAGGGCTAGGGTAGTTAGTAAACCTATCCCACTCTCTAGCTCCCCCTTAGCACGTAAAGTAATATTATTTGAGGGTCCAGCCATGGAGAAGAGTTTAGACACTAGGATAAGATAAGGAACACACCCATTATAAAGAAATCACTTTAGGATTCTCTTTTTAAGCTGTTCCTTAAAACACTACTGCTTAGGAAATCAATTGGAGGCAGAAGCAGTCAAGGGTAGCCTAGGGTTAGGGTTAGGCTTAGGGTTAGGTTTAGGGTATGGCTTAGGGTACGGGTTCGGGGAGGGGTGCGGGTACGGCGTAGGGTATGGGTTAGGGTTAGGGTTAGGGTTAGTGTTAGGGTTAGGGCTCGGTTTAGGGTACAGGTTAGGATTAGGGTACGTGTTAGGGTTAGGGTAGGGGTTAGGGTTAGGGTACGCGTTAGGGTTAGGGTAGTTATTAAACCTATCCCACTCTCTAGATACCCCTTAGCACGTAAGGGAATATTATTTGGGGGTGCAGCCATGGAGAAGAGTTTAGACACTAGGATAAGATAAGGAACACACCCATTATAAAGAAATCACATTAGGATTCTCTTTTTAAGCTGTTCCTTAAAATAGTAGTGCTTAGGAAATCTATTGGAGGCAGAAGCAGTCAAGGGTAGCCTAGGGTTAGGGTTAGGCTTAGGGTTAGGCTTAGGGTACGGCTTAGGGTACGGGTTCGGGGAGGGGTGCGGGTACGGCGTAGGGTATGGGTTAGGGTTAGGGTTAGGGTTAGTGTTAGGGTTAGGGCTCGGTTTAGGGTACGGGTTAGGATTAGGGTACGTGTTAGGGTTAGGGTAGGGGTTAGGGTTAGGGTACGCGTTAGGGTTAGGGTAGTTATTAAACCTATCCCACTCTCTAGATACCCCTTAGCACGTAAAGGAATATTATTTGAGGGTCCAGCCATGGAGAAGAGTTTAGACACTAGGATAAGATAAGGAACACACCCATTATAAAGAAATCACATTAGGATTCTCTTTTTAAGCTGTTCCTTAAAACACTAGTGCTTAGGAAATCTATTGGAGGCAGAAGCAGTCAAGGGTAGCCTAGGATAAGGTTAGGCTTAGGGTGAGGCTTAGGGTACGGCTTTGGGTACGGGTTCGGGGAGGGTTTCGGGTACGGCGTAGGGTATGGGTTAGGGTTAGGGTTAGTGTTAGGGTTAGGGCTCGGTTTAGGGTACGGGTTAGGATTAGGGTACGTGTTAGAGTTAGGGTAGGGGTTAGGGTTAGGGTACGCGTTAGGGTTAGGGTAGTTATTAAACCTATCCCACTCTCTAGATACCCCTTAGCACGTAAAGGAATATTATTTGGGGGTCCAGCCATGGAGAAGAGTTTAGACACTAGGATAAGATAAGGAACACACCCATTATAAAGAAATCACTTTAGGATTCTCTTTTTAAGCTGTTCGTTAAAACACTAGTGCTTAGGAAATCTATTGGAGGCAGAAGCAGTCAAGGGTAGCCTAGGGTTAGGGTTAGGCTTAGGGTTAGTCTTAGGGTACGGCTTAGGGTACGGGTTCAGGGAGGGGTGCGGGTACGGCGTAGGGTATGGGTTAGGGTTAGGGTTAGGGTTAGTGTTAGGGTTAGGGCTCGGTTTAGGGTACGGGTTAGGATTAGGGTACGTGTTAGGGTTAGGGTAGGGGTTAGGGTTAGGGTACGCGTTAGGGTTAGGGTAGTTATTAAACCTATCCCAATCTCTAGATACCCCTTAGCACGTAAAGGAATATTATTTGAGGGTCCAGCCATGGAGAAGAGTTTAGACACTAGGATAAGATAAGGAACACACCCATTATAAAGAAATCACATTAGGATTCTCTTTTTAAGCTGTTCCTTAAAACACTAGTGCTTAGGAAATCTATTGGAGGCAGAAGCAGTCAAGGGTAGCCTAGGGTTAGTGTTAGGCTTAGGGTCAGGCTTAGGGTACGGGTTTGGGGAGGGGTTCGGGTACGGCGTAGGGTATGGGTTAGGGTTAGGGTTAGGGTTAGTGTTAGGGTTAGGGCTCGGTTTAGGGTACGGGTTAGGATTAGGGTACGTGTTAGGGTTAGGGTAGGGGTTAGTTTTAGGATACGCGTTAGGGTTAGGGTAGTTATTAAACCTATCCCACTCTCTAGATACCCCTTAGCACGTAAAGGAATATTATTTGGGGGTCCAGCCATGGAGAAGAGTTTAGACACTAGGATAAGATAAGGAACACACCCATTATAAAGAAATCACTTTAGGATTCTCTTTTTAAGCTGTTCCTTAAAACAGTAGTGCTTAGGAAATCTATTGGAGGCAGAAGCAGTCAAGGGTAGCCTAGGGTTAGGGTTAGGCTTAGGTGTAGGGTTAGGGTACGGCTTGGGGTATGGGTTCGGGGAGGTGTTCGTGTACGGCGTAGGGTATGGGTTAGGGTTAGGGTTTGGGTTAGTGTTAGGGTTAGGGCTCGGTTTAGGGTACGGGTTAGGATTAGGGTACGTGTTAGGGTTAGGGTAGGGGTTAGGGTTAGGTTACGCGTTAGGGCTAGGGTAGTTAGTAAACCTATCCCACTCTCTAGCTCCCCCTTAGCACGTAAAGGAATATTATTTGGGGGTCCAGCCATGGAGAAGAGTTTAGACACTAGGATAAGATAAGGAACACACCCATTATAAAGAAATTACATTAGGATTCTCTTTTTAAGCTGTTCCTTAAAACACTACTGCTTAGGAAATCAATTGGAGGCAGAAGCAGTCAAGGGTAGCCTAGGGTTAGGGTTAGGCTTAGGGTTAGGTTTAGGGTATGGCTTAGGGTACGGGTTCGGGGAGGGTTTCGGGTACGGCGTAGGGTATGGGTTAGGGTTAGGGTTAGGGTTAGTGTTAGGGTTAGGCCTCGGTTTAGGGTACAGGTTAGGATTAGGGTACGTGTTAGGGTTAGGGTAGGGGTTAGGGTTAGGGTACGCGTTAGGGTTAGGGTAGTTATTAAACCTATCCCACTCTCTAGATACCCCTTAGCACATAAGGGAATATTATTTGGGGGTGCAGCCATGGAGAAGAGTTTAGACACTAGGATAAGATAAGGAACACACCCATTATAAAGAAATCACATTAGGATTCTCTTTTTAAGCTGTTCCTTAAAACAGTAGTGCTTAGGAAATCTATTGGAGGCAGAAGCAGTCAAGGGTAGCCTAGGGTTAGGGTTAGGCTTAGGGTTAGGCTTAGGGTACGGCTTAGGTTACGGGTTCGGGGAGGGGTGCGGGTACGGCGTAGGGTATGGGTTAGGGTTAGGGTTAGGGTTAGTGTTAGGGTTAGGGCTCGGTTTAGGGTACGGTTAGGATTAGGGTACGTGTTAGGTTTAGGGTAGGGGTTAGGGTTAGGGTACGCGTTAGGGTTAGGGTAGTTAGTAAACCTATCCCACTCTCTAGATACCCCTTAGCACGTAAAGGAATATTATTTGGGGTTCCAGCCATGGAGAAGAATTTAGACACTACGATAAGATAAGGAACACACCCATTATAAAGAAATCACATTAGGATTCTCTTTTTAAGCTGTTGCTTAAAACACTAGTGCTTAGGAAATCTATTGGAGGCATAAGCAGTCAAGGGTAGCCTAGGGTTAGTGTTAGGCTTAGGGTTAGGCTTAGGGTACGGCTTACGGTACGGGTTTGAGGAGGGGTTCAGGTACGGCGTAGGGTATGGGTTAGGGTTAGGGTTAGTGTTAGTGTTAGGGTTAGGGCTCGGTTTAGGGTACGGGTTAGGATTAGGGTACGTGTTAGTGTTAGGTTAGGGGTTAGGGTTAGAGTACGCATTAGGGTTAGGGTAGTTATTAAACCTATCCCACTCTCTAGATACCCCTTAGCACGTAAGGCAATATTATTTGGGGGTGCAGCCATGGAGAAGAGTTTAGACACTAGGATAAGATAAGGAACACACCCATTATAAAGAAATCACATTAGGATTCTCTTTTTAAGCTGTTCCTTAAAACACTAGTGCTTAGGAAATCTATTGGAGGCAGAAGCAGTCAAGGGTAGCCTAGGGTTAGGGTTAGGCTTAGGGTTAGGTTTAGGGTACGGCTTGGGGAATGGGTTCGGGGAGGGGTTCGGGTACGGCGTAGGGTATGGGTTAGGGTTAGGGTTAGGGTTAGTGTTAGGGTTAGGGCTCGGTTTAGGGTATGGGTTAGGATTAGGGTACGTGTTAGGGTTAGGGTAGGGGTTAGGGTTAGGGTATGCGTTAGGGTTAGGGTAGTTATTAAACCTATCCCACTCTCTAGATACCCCTTAGCACGTAAAGGAATATTATTTGGGGGTCCAGCCATGGAGAAGAGTTTAGACACTAGGATAAGATAAGGAACACACCCATTATAAAGAAATCACATTAGGATTCTCTTTTTAAGCTGTTCCTTAAAACACTAGTGCTTAGGAAATCTATTGGAGGCAGAAGCAGTCAAGGGTAGCCTAGGGTTAGGGTTAGGCTTAGGGTTAGGCTTAGGGTACGGCTTAGGGTACGGGTTCGGGGAGGGGTGCGGGTACGGCGTAGGGTATGGGTTAGGGTTAGGGTTAGTGTTAGGGTTAGGGCTCGGTTTAGGGTACAGGTTAGTATTAGGGTACGTGTTAGGGTTAGGGTAGGGGTTAGGATTAGGGTACGCGTTAGGGTTAGGGTAGTTATTAAACCTATCCCACTCTCTAGATACCCCTTAGCACGTAAAGGAATATTATTTGAGGGTCCAGCCATGGAGAAGAGTTTAGACACTAGGATAAGATAAGGAACACACCCATTATAAAGAAATCACATTAGGATTCTCTTTTTAAGCTGTTCCTTAAAACACTAGTGCTTAGGAAATCTATTGGAGGCAGAAGCAGTCAAGGGTAGCCTAGGGTTAGGGTTAGGCTTAGGGTTAGGCTTAGGGTACGGCTTAGGGTACGGGTTCGGGGAGGGTTTCGGGTACGGCGTAGGGTATGAGTTAGGGTTAGGGTTAGGGTTATTGTTAGGGTTAGGGCTCGGTTTAGGGTACGGGTTAGGATTAGGGTACGTGTTAGGGTTAGGGTAGGGGTTAGGGTTAGGGTAGGGGTTAGGGTTAGGGTACGCGTTAGGGTTAGGGTAGTTATTAAACCTATCCCACTCTCTAGATACCCCTTAGCACGTGAGGCAATATTATTTGGGGGTGCAGCCATGGAGAAGAGTTTAGACACTAGGATAAGATAAGGAACACACCCATTATAAAGAAATCACATTAGGATTCTCTTTTTAAGCTGTTCCTTAAAACACTAGTGCTTAGGAAATCTATTGGAGGCAGAAGCAGTCAAGGGTAGCCTAGGGTTAGGGTTAGGCTTAGGGTTAGGTTTAGGGTACGGCTTGGGGAATGGGTTCGGGGAGGGGTTCGGGTACGGCGTAGGGTATGGGTTAGGGTTAGGGTTAGGGTTAGTGTTAGGGTTAGGGCTCGGTTTAGGGTACGGGTTAGGATTAGGGTACGTGTTAGTGTTAGGTTAGGGGTTAGGGTTAGAGTACGCATTAGGGTTAGGGTAGTTATTAAACCTATCCCACTCTCTAGATACCCCTTAGCACGTAAGGCAATATTATTTGGGGGTGCAGCCATGGAGAAGAGTTTAGACACTAGGATAAGATAAGGAACACACCCATTATAAAGAAATCACATTAGGATTCTCTTTTTAAGCTGTTCCTTAAAACACTAGTGCTTAGGAAATCTATTGGAGGCAGAAGCAGTCAAGGGTAGCCTAGGGTTAGGGTTAGGCTTAGCGTTAGGTTTAGGATACGGCTTGGGGTATGGGTTCGGGGAGGTGTTCGTGTACGGCGTAGGGTATGGGTTAGGGTTAGGGTTTGGGTTAGTGTTAGGGTTAGGGCTCGGTTTAGGGTACGGGTTAGGATTAGGGTACGTGTTAGGGTTAGGGTAGGGGTTAGGGTTAGGTTACGCGTTAGGGCTAGGGTAGTTAGTAAACCTATCCCACTCTCTAGCTCCCCCTTAGCACGTAAAGGAATATTATTTGGGGGTCCAGCCATGGAGAAGAGTTTAGACACTAGGATAAGATAAGGAACACACCCATTATAAAGAAATCACATTAGGATTCTCTTTTTAAGCTGTTCCTTAAAACACTAGTGCTTAGGA
The DNA here is from genome assembly GCF_965194805.1 of Balaenoptera borealis. Lineage (NCBI taxonomy): Eukaryota > Metazoa > Chordata > Mammalia > Artiodactyla > Balaenopteridae > Balaenoptera > Balaenoptera borealis. The sequence goes on along the minus strand of NW_028123977.1, from coordinate 487,614 downwards.
AATCTATTGGAGGCAGAAGCAGTCAAGGGTAGCGTAGGGTTAGGGTTAGGCTTAGGGTTAGGCTTAGAGTACGGCTTAGGGTACGGGTTCGGGGAGGGTTTCGGGTACGGCGTAGGGTATGGGTTAGGGTTAGGGTTACGGTTAGTGTTAGGGTTAGGGCTCGGTTTAGGCTACGGTTAGGATTAGGGTACGTGTTAGGTTTAGGGTAGGGGTTAGGGTTAGGGTACGCGTTAGGGTTAGGGTAGTTAGTAAACCTATCCCACTCTCTAGATACCCCTTAGCACGTAAAGGAATATTATTTGGGGTTCCAGCAATGGAGAAGAATTTAGACACTAGGATAAGATAAGGAACACACCCATTATAAAGAAATCACATTAGGATTCTCTTTTTAAGCTGTTGCTTAAAACACTAGTGCTTAGGAAATCTATTGGAGGCAGAAGCAGTCAAGGGTAGCCTAGGGTTAGTGTTAGGCTTAGGGTTAGGCTTAGGGTACGGCTTAGGGTACGGGTTTGGGGAGGGGTTCAGGTACGGCGTAGGGTATGGGTTAGGGTTAGGTTTAGTGTTAGTGTTAGGGTTAGGGCTCGGTTTAGGGTACGGGTTAGGATTAGGGTACGTGTTAGTGTTAGGGTAGGGGTTAGGGTTAGAGTACGCATTAGGGTTAGGGTAGTTATTAAACCTATCCCACTCTCTAGATACCCCTTAGCACGTAAGGCAATATTATTTGGGGGTGCAGCCATGGAGAAGAGTTTAGACACTAGGATAAGATAAGGAACACACCCATTATAAAGAAATCACATTAGGATTCTCTTTTTAAGCTGTTCCTTAAAACACTAGTGCTTAGGAAATCTATTGGAGGCAGAAGCAGTCAAGGGTAGCCTAGTGTTAGGGTTAGGCTTAGGGTTAGGTTTAGGGTACGGCTTGGGGTATGGGTTCGGGGAGGTGTTCGTGTACGGCATAGGGTATGGGTTAGGGTTAGGGTTTGGGTTAGTGTTAGGGTTAGGGCTCGGTTTAGGGTACGTGTTAGGATTAGGGTACGTGTTAGGGTTAGGGTAGGGGTTAGGGTTAGGTTACGCGTTAGGGCTAGGGTAGTTAGTAAACCTATCCCACTCTCTAGCTCCCCCTTAGCACGTAAAGGAATATTATTTGGGAGTCCAGCCATGGAGAAGAGTTTAGACACTAGGATAAGATAAGGAACACACCCATTATAAAGAAATCACTTTAGGATTCTCTTTTTAAGCTGTTCCTTAAAACACTACTGCTTAGGAAATCAATTGGAGGCAGAAGCAGTCAAGGGTAGCCTAGGGTTAGGGTTAGGCTTAGGGTTAGGTTTAGGGTATGGCTTAGGGTACGAGTTCGGGGAGGGGTGCGGGTACGGCGTAGGGTATGGGTTAGGGTTAGGGTTAGGGTTAGTGTTAGGTTTAGGGCTCGGTTTAGGGTACAGGTTAGGATTAGGGTACGTGTTAGGGTTAGGGTAGGGGTTAGGGTTAGGGTACGCGTTAGGGTTAGGGTAGTTATTAAACCTATCCCACTCTCTAGATACCCCTTAGCACGTAAGGGAATATTATTTGGGGGTGCAGCCATGGAGAAGAGTTTAGACAGTAGGATAAGATAAGGAACACACCCATTATAAAGAAATCACATTAGGATTCTCTTTTTAAGCTGTTCCTTAAAACAGTAGTGCTTAGGAAATCTATTGGAGGCAGAAGCAGTCAAGGGTAGCCTAGGGTTAGGGTTAGGCTTAGGGTTAGGCTTAGGGTACGGCTTAGGGTACGGGTTCGGGGAGGGGTGCGGGTACGGCGTAGGGTATGGGTTAGGGTTAGGGTTAGGGTTAGTGTTAGGGTTAGGGCTCGGTTTAGGGTACGGGTTAGGATTAGGGTACGTGTTAGGGTTAGGGTAGGGGTTAGGGTAAGGGTACGCGTTAGGGTTAGGGTAGTTATTAAACCTATCCCACTCTCTAGATACCCCTTAGCACGTAAAGGAATATTATTTGAGGGTCCAGCCATGGAGAAGAGTTTAGACACTAGGATAAGATAAGGAACACACCCATTATAAAGAAATCACATTAGGATTCTCTTTTTAAGCTGTTCCTTAAAACACTAGTGCTTAGGAAATCTATTGGAGGCAGAAGCAGTCAAGGGTAGCCTAGGATAAGGTTAGGCTTAGGGTGAGGCTTAGGGTACGGCTTAGGGTACGGGTTCGGGGTGGGTTTCGGGTACGGCGTAGGGTATGGGTTAGGGTTAGGGTTAGTGTTAGGGTTAGGGCTCGGTTTAGGGTACGGGTTAGGATTAGGGTACGTGTTAGGGTTAGGGTAGGGGTTAGGGTTAGGGTACGCGTTAGGGTTAGGGTAGTTATTAAACCTATCCCACTCTCTAGATACCCCTTAGCACGTAAAGGAATATTATATGGGGGTCCAGCCATGGAGAAGAGTTTAGACACTAGGATAAGATAAGGAACACACCCATTATAAAGAAATCACTTTAGGATTCTCTTTTTAAGCTGTTCGTTAAAACACTAGTGCTTAGGAAATCTATTGGAGGCAGAAGCAGTCAAGGGTAGCCTAGGGTTAGGGTTAGGCTTAGGGTTAGTCTTAGGGTACGGCTTAGGGTATGGGTTCGGGGAGGTGTTCGTGTACAGCGTAGGGTATGGGTTAGGGTTAGGGTTTGGGTTAGTGTTAGGTTTAGGGCTCGGTTTAGGGTACGGGTTAGGATTAGGGTACGTGTTAGGGTTAGGGTAGGGGTTAGGGTTAGGTTACGCGTTAGGGCTAGTGTAGTTAGTAAACCTATCCCACTCTCTAGCTCCCCCTTAGCACGTAAAGGAATATTATTTGGGGGTCCAGCCATGGAGAAGAGTTTAGACACTAGGATAAGATAAGGAACACACCCATTATAAAGAAATCACATTAGGATTCTCTTTTTAAGCTGTTCCTTAAAACACTACTGCTTAGGAAATCAATTGGAGGCAGAAGCAGTCAAGGGTAGCCTAGGGTTAGGGTTAGGCTTAGGGTTAGGTTTAGGGTATGGCTTAGGGTACGGGTTCGGGGAGGGGTGCGGGTACGGCGTAGGGTATGGGTTAGGGTTAGGGTTAGGGTTAGTGTTAGGGTTAGGCCTCGGTTTAGGGTACAGGTTAGGATTAGGGTACGTGTTAGGGTTAGGGTAGGGGTTAGGGTTAGGGTACGCGTTAGGGTTAGGGTAGTTATTAAACCTATCCCACTCTCTAGATACCCCTTAGCACGTAAGGGAATATTATTTGGGGGTGCAGCCATGGAGAAGAGTTTAGACACTAGGATAAGATAAGGAACACACCCATTATAAAGATATCACATTAGGATTCTCTTTTTAAGCTGTTCCTTAAAACAGTAGTGCTTAGGAAATCTATTGGAGGCAGAAGCAGTCAAGGGTAGCCTAGGGTTAGTGTTAGGCTTAGGGTTAGGCTTAGGGTACGGGTTCGGGGAGGGGTGCGGGTACGGCGTAGGGTATGGGTTAGGGTTAGGGTTAGGGTTAGTGTTAGGGTTAGGGCTCGGTTTAGGGTACGGTTAGGATTAGGGTACGCGTTAGGTTTAGGGTAGGGGTTAGGGTTAGGGTACGCGTTAGGGTTATGGTAGTTAGTAAACCTATCCCACTCTCTAGATACCCCTTAGCACGTAAAGGAATATTATTTGGGGTTCCAGCCATGGAGAAGAATTTAGACACTAGGATAAGATAAGGAACACACCCATTATAAAGAAATCACATTAGGATTCTCTTTTCAAGCTGTTGCTTAAAACACTAGTGCTTAGGAAATCTATTGGAGGCAGAAGCAGTCAAGGGTAGCCTAGGGTTAGTGTTAGGCTTAGGGTTAGGCTTAGGGTACGGCTTACGGTACGGGTTTGGGGAGGGGTTCAGGTACGGCGTAGGGTATGGGTTAGGGTTAGGGTTAGTGTTAGTGTTAGGGTTAGGGCTCGGTTTAGGGTACGGGTTAGGATTAGGGTACGTGTTAGGGTTAGGTTAGGGGTTAGGGTTAGAGTACGCATTAGGGTTAGGGTAGTTATTAAACCTATCCCACTCTCTAGATACCCCTTAGCACGTAAGGCAATATTATTTGGGGGTGCAGCCATGGAGAAGAGTTTAGACACTAGGATAAGATAAGGAACAAACCCATTATAAAGAAATCACATTAGGATTCTCTTTTTAAGCTGTTCCTTAAAACACTAGTGCTTAGGAAATCTATTGGAGGCAGAAGCAGTCAAGGGTAGCCTAGGGTTAGGGTTAGGCTTAGGGTTAGGTTTAGGGTACGGCTTGGGGAATGGGTTCGGGGAGGGGTTCGGGTACGGCGTAGGGTATGGGTTAGGGTTAGGGTTAGGGTTAGTGTTAGGGTTAGGGCTCGGTTTAGGGTACGGGTTAGGATTAGGGTACGTGTTAGGGTTAGGGTAGGGGTTAGGGTTAGGGTATGCGTTAGGGTTAGGGTAGTTATTAAACCTATCCCACTCTCTAGATACCCCTTAGCACGTAAAGGAATATTATTTGGGGGTCCAGCCATGGAGAAGAGTTTAGACACTAGGATAAGATAAGGAACACACCCATTATAAAGAAATCACATTAGGATTCTCTTTTTAAGCTGTTCCTTAAAACACTAGTGCTTAGGAAATCTATTGGAGGCAGAAGCAGTCAAGGGTAGCCTAGGGTTAGGGTTAGGCTTAGGGTTAGGCTTAGGGTACGGCTTAGGGTACGGGTTCGGGGAGGGGTGCGGGTATGGCGTAGGGTATGGGTTAGGGTTAGGGTTAGTGTTAGGGTTAGGGCTCGGTTTAGGGTACAGGTTAGTATTAGGGTACGTGTTAGGGTTAGGGTAGGGGTTAGGGTTAGGGTACGCGTTAGGGTTAGGGTAGTTATTAAACCTATCCCACTCTCTAGATACCCCTTAGCACGTAAAGGAATATTATTTGAGGGTCCAGCCATGGAGAAGAGTTTAGACACTAGGATAAGATAAGGAACACACCCATTATAAAGAAATCACATTAGGATTCTCTTTTTAAGCTGTTCCTTAAAACACTAGTGCTTAGGAAATCTATTGGAGGCAGAAGCAGTCAAGGGTAACCTAGGGTTAGGGTTAGGCTTAGGGTTAGGCTTAGGGTACGGCTTAGGGTACGGGTTCGGGGAGGGTTTCGGGTACGGCGTAGGGTATGGGTTAGGGTTAGGGTTAGGGTTATTGTTAGGGTTAGGGCTCGGTTTAGGGTACGGGTTAGGATTAGGGTACGTGTTAGGGTTAGGGTACGGGTTAGGGTTAGGGTACGCGTTAGGGTTAGGGTAGTTATTAAACCTATCCCACTCTCTAGATACCCCTTAGCACGTAAAGGAATATTATTTGGGGGTCCAGCCATGGAGAAGAGTTTAGACACTAGGATAAGATAAGGAACACACCCATTATAAAGAAATCACATTAGGATTCTCTTTTTAAGCTGTTCCTTAAAACACTAGTGCTTAGGAAATCTATTGGAGGCAGAAGCAGTCAAGGGTAGCCTAGGATAAGGTTAGGCTTAGGGTGAGGCTTAGGGTACGGCTTAGGGTACGGGTTCGGGGAGGGTTTCGGGTACGGCGTAGGGTATGAGTTAGGGTTAGGGTTAGTGTTAGGGTTAGGGCTCGGTTTAGGGTACGGGTTAGGATTAGGGTACGTGTTAGGGTTAGGGTAGGGGTTAGGGTTAGGGTACGCGTTAGGGTTAGGGTAGTTATTAAACCTATCCCACTCTCTAGATACCCCTTAGCACGTAAAGGAATATTATTTGGGGGTCCAGCCATGGAGAAGAGTTTAGACACTAGGATAAGATAAGGAACACACCCATTATAAAGAAATCACTTTAGGATTCTCTTTTTAAGCTGTTCGTTAAAACACTAGTGCTTAGGAAATCTATTGGAGGCAGAAGCAGTCAAGGGTAGCCTAGGGTTAGGGTTAGGCTTAGGGTTAGGCTTAGGGTACGGCTTAGGGTACGGGTTCAGGGAGGGGTGCGGGTACGGCGTAGGGTATGGGTTAGGGTTAGGGTTAGGGTTATTGTTAGGGTTAGGGCTCGGTTTAGGGTACGGGTTAGGATTAGGGTACGTGTTAGGGTTAGGGTAGGGGTTAGGGTTAGGGTACGCGTTAGGGTTAGGGTAGTTAGTAAACCTATCCCACTCTCTAGATACCCCTTAGCACGTAAAGGAATATTATTTGGGGTTCCAGCCATGGAGAAGAATTTAGACACTAGGATAAGATAAGGAACACACCCATTATAAAGAAATCACATTAGGATTCTCTTTTTAAGCTGTTCCTTAAAACACTAGTGCTTAGGAAATCTATTGGAGGCAGAAGCAGTCAAGGGTAGCCTAGGGTTAGTGTTACGCTTAGGGTTAGGCTTAGGGTACGGCTTAGGGTACGGGTTTGGGGAGGGGTTCAGGTACGGCATAGGGTATGGGTTAGGGTTAGGGTTAGTGTTAGTGTTAGGGTTAGGGCTCGGTTTAGGGTATGGGTTAGGATTAGGGTACGTGTTAGTGTTAGGGTAGGGGTTAGGGTTAGAGTACGCATTAGGTTTAGGGTAGTTATTAAACCTATCCCACTCTCTAGATACCCCTTAGCACGTAAGGCAATATTATTTGGGGGTGCAGCCATAGAGAAGAGTTTAGACACTAGGATAAGATAAGGAACACACCCATTATAAAGAAATCACATTAGGATTCTCTTTTTAAGCTGTTCCTTAAAACACTACTGCTTAGGAAATCTATTGGAGGCAGAAGCAGTCAAGGGTACCCTAGGGTTAGGGTTAGGCTTAGGGTTAGGTTTAGGGTATGGCTTAGGGTACGGGTTCGGGGAGGGTTTCGGGTACGGCGTAGGGTATGGGTTAGAGTTAGGGTTAGGGTTAGTGTTAGGGTTAGGGCTCGGTTTAGGGTACAGGTTAGGATTAGGGTACGTGTTAGGGTTAGGGTAGGGGTTAGGGTTAGGGTACGCGTTAGGGTTAGGGTAGTTATTAAACCTATCCCACTCTCTAGATACCCCTTAGCACGTAAGGGAATATTATTTGAGGGTCCAGCCATGGAGAAGAGTTTAGACACTAGGATAAGATAAGGAACACACCCATTATAAAGAAATCACATTAGGATTCTCTTTTTAAGCTGTTCCTTAAAACACTAGTGCTTAGGAAATCTATTGGAGGCAGAAGCAGTCAAGGGTAGCCTAGGGTTAGGGTTAGGCTTAGGGTTAGGTTTAGGGTTTGGCTTAGGGTACGGGTTCGGGGAGGGTTTCGGGTACGGCGTAGGGTATGGGTTAGGGTTAGGGTTAGGGTTAGTGTTAGGGTTAGGCCTCGGTTTAGGGTACAGGTTAGGATTAGGGTACGTGTTAGGGTTAGGGTAGGGGTTAGGGTTAGGGTACGCGTTAGGGTTAGGGTAGTTATTAAACCTTTCCCACTCTCTAGATACCCCTTAGCACGTAAGGCAATATTATTTGGGGGTGCAGCCATGGAGAAGAGTTTAGACACTAGGATAAGATAAGGAACACACCCATTATAAAGAAATCACATTAGGATTCTCTTTTTAAGCTGTTCCTTAAAACAGTAGTGCTTAGGAAATCTATTGGAGGCAGAAGCAGTCAAGGGTAGCCTAGGGTTAGGGTTAGGCTTAGGGTTAGGCTTAGGGTACTGCTTAGGTTACGGGTTCGGGGAGGGGTACGGGTACGGCGTAGGGTATGGGTTAGGGTTAGGGTTAGGGTTAGTGTTAGGGTTAGGGCTCGGTTTAGGGTACGGTTAGGATTAGGGTACGTGTTAGGTTTAGGGTAGGGGTTAGGGTTAGGGTACGCGTTAGGGTTAGGGTAGTTAGTAAACCTATCCCACTCTCTAGATACCCCTTAGCACGTAAAGGAATATTATTTGGGGTTCCAGCCATGGAGAAGAATTTAGACACTAGGATAAGATAAGGAACACACCCATTATAAAGAAATCACATTAGGATTCTCTTTTTAAGCTGTTGCTTAAAACACTAGTGCTTAGGAAATCTATTGGAGGCAGAAGCAGTCAAGGGTAGCCTAGGGTTAGTGTTAGGCTTAGGGTTAGGCTTAGGGTACGGCTTAGAGTACGGGTTTGGGGAGGGGTTCAGGTACGGCGTAGGGTATGGGTTAGGGTTAGTGTTAGTGTTAGGGTTAGGGCTCGGTTTAGGGTACGGGTTAGGATTAGGGTACGTGTTAGTGTTAGGGTAGGGGTTAGGGTTAGAGTACGCATTAGGTTTAGGGTAGTTATTAAACCTATCCCACTCTCTAGATACCCCTTAGCACGTAAGGCAATATTATTTGGGGGTGCAGCCATGGAGAAGAGTTTAGACACTAGGATAAGATAAGGAACACACCCATTATAAAGAAATCACATTAGGATTCTCTTTTTAAGCTGTTCCTTAAAACACTAGTGCTTAGGAAATCTATTGGAGGCAGAAGCAGTCAAGGGTAGCCTAGGGTTAGGGTTAGGCTTAGGGTTAGGTTTAGGGTACGGCTTGGGGAATGGGTTCGGGGAGGGGTACGGGTACGGCGTAGGGTATGGGTTAGGGTTATGGTTAGGGTTAGTGTTAGGGTTAGGGCTCGGTTTAGGGTACGGGTTAGGATTAGGGTACGTGTTAGGGTTAGGTTAGGGGTTAGGGTTAGGGTATGCGTTAGGGTTAGGGTAGTTATTAAACCTATCCCACTCTCTAGATACCCCTTAGCACGTAAAGGAATATTATTTGGGGGTCCAGCCATGGAGAAGAGTTTAGACACTAGGATAAGATAAGGAACACACCCATTATAAAGAAATCACATTAGGATTCTCTTTTTAAGCTGTTCCTTAAAACACTAGTGCTTAGGAAATCTATTGGAGGCAGAAGCAGTCAAGGGGAGCCTAGGGTTAGGGTTAGGCTTAGGGTTAGGCTTAGGGTACGGCTTAGGGTACGGGTTCGGGGAGGGGTGCGGGTACGGCGTAGGGTATGGGTTAGGGTTAGGGTTAGGGTTAGTGTTAGGGTTAGGGCTCGGTTTAGGGTACGGTTAGGATTAGGGTACGTGTTAGGTTTAGGGTAGGGGTTAGGGTTAGGGTACGCGTTAGGGTTAGGGTAGTTAGTAAACCTATCCCACTCTCTAGATACCCCTTAGCACGTAAAGGAATATTATTTGGGGTTCCAGCCATGGAGAAGAATTTAGACACTAGGATAAGATAAGGAACACACCCATTATAAAGAAATCACATTAGGATTCTCTTTTTAAGCTGTTGCTTAAAACACTAGTGCTTAGGAAATCTATTGGAGGCAGAAGCAGTCAAGGGTAGCCTAGGGTTAGTGTTAGGTTTAGGGTTAGGCTTAGGGTACGGCTTTCGGTACGGGTTTGGGGAGGGGTTCAGGTACGGCGTAGGGTATGGGTTAGGGTTAGGGTTAGTGTTAGTGTTAGGGTTAGGGCTCGGTTTAGGGTACGGGTTAGGATTAGGGTACGTGTTAGTGTTAGGTTAGGGGTTAGGGTTAGAGTACGCATTAGGGTTAGGGTAGTTATTAAACCTATCCCACTCTCTAGATACCCCTTAGCACGTAAGGCAATATTATTTGGGGGTGCAGCCATGGAGAAGAGTTTAGACACTAGGATAAGATAAGGAACACACCCATTATAAAGAAATCACATTAGGATTCTCTTTTTAAGCTGTTCCTTAAAACACTAGTGCTTAGGAAATCTATTGGAGGCAGAAGCAGTCAAGGGTAGCCTAGGGTTAGGGTTAGGCTTAGGGTTAGGTTTAGGGTACGGCTTGGGGAATGGGTTCGGGGAGGGGTTCGGGTACGGCGTAGGGTATGGGTTAGGGTTAGGGTTAGGGTTAGTGTTAGGGTTAGGGCTCGGTTTAGGGTACGGGTTAGGATTAGGGTACGTGTTAGGGTTAGGGTAGGGGTTAGGGTTAGGGTATGCGTTAGGGTTAGGGTAGTTATTAAACCTATCCCACTCTCTAGATACCCCTTAGCACGTAAAGGAATATTATTTGGGGGTCCAGCCATGGAGAAGAGTTTAGACACTAGGATAAGATAAGGAACACACCCATTATAAAGAAATCACATTAGGATTCTCTTTTTAAGCTGTTCCTTAAAACACTAGTGCTTAGGAAATCTATTGGAGGCAGAAGCAGTCAAGGGTAGCCTAGGGTTAGGGTTAGGCTTAGGGTTAGGCTTAGGGTACGGCTTAGGGTAAGGGTTCGGGGAGGGGTGCGGGTACGGCGTAGGGTATGGGTTAGGGTTAGTGTTAGGGTTAGTGTTAGGGTTAGGGCTCGGTTTAGGGTACAGGTTAGTATTAGGGTACGTGTTAGGGTTAGGGTAGGGGTTAGGGTTAGGGTACGCGTTAGGGTTAGGGTAGTTATTAAACCTATCCCACTCTCTAGATACCCCTTAGCACGTAAAGGAATATTATTTGAGGGTCCAGCCATGGAGAAGAGTTTAGACACTAGGATAAGATAAGGAACACACCCATTATAAAGAAATCACATTAGGATTCTCTTTTTAAGCTGTTCCTTAAAACACTAGTGCTTAGGAAATCTATTGGAGGCAGAAGCAGTCAAGGGTAGCCTAGGGTTAGGGTTAGGCTTAGGGTTAGGCTTAGGGTACGGCTTAGGGTACGGGTTCGGGGAGGGTTTCGGGTACGGCGTAGGGTATGGGTTAGGGTTAGGGTTAGGGTTAGTGTTAGGGTTAGGCCTCGGTTTAGGGTACGGGTTAGGATTAGGGTACGTGTTAGGGTTAGGGTAGGGGTTAGGGTTAGGGTACGCGTTAGGGTTAGGGTAGTTATTAAACCTATCCCACTCTCTAGATACCCCTTAGCACGTAAAGGAATATTATTTGGGGGTCCAGCCATGGAGAAGAGTTTAGACACTAGGATAAGATAAGGAACACACCCATTATAAAGAAATCACATTAGGATTCTCTTTTTAAGCTGTTCCTTAAAACACTAGTGCTTAGGAAATCTATTGGAGGCAGAAGCAGTCAAGGGTAGCCTAGGGTTAGGGTTAGGCTTAGGGTTACGCTTAGGGTACGGCTTAGGGTACGGGTTCGGGGAGGGTTTCGGTTACGGCGTAGGGTATGGGTTAGGGTTAGGGTTAGGGTTAGTGTTAGGGTTAGGGCTCGGTTTAGGGTACGGTTAGGATTAGGGTACGTGTTAGGTTTAGGGTAGGGGTTAGGGTTAGGGTACGCGTTAGGGTTAGGGTAGTTAGTAAACCTATCCCACTCTCTAGATACCCCTTAGCACGTAAAGGAATATTATTTGGGGTTCCAGCCATGGAGAAGAATTTAGACACTAGGATAAGATAAGGAACACACCCATTATAAAGAAATCACATTAGGATTCTCTTTTTAAGCTGTTCCTTAAAACACTAGTGCTTAGGAAATCTATTGGAGGCAGAAGCAGTCAAGGGTAGCCTAGGGTTAGGGTTAGGCTTAGGGTTAGGTTTAGGGTACGGCTTGGGGAATGGGTTCGGTGAGGGGTTCGGGTACGGCGTAGGGTATGGGTTAGGGTTAGGGTTAGGGTTAGTGTTAGGGTTAGGGCTCGGTTTAGGGTACGGGTTAGGATTAGGGTACGTGTTAGGGTTAGGGTAGGGGTTAGGGTTAGGGTATGCGTTAGGGTTAGGGTAGTTATTAAACCTATCCCACTCTCTAGATACCCCTTAGCACGTAAAGGAATATTATTTGGGGGTCCAGCCATGGAGAAGAGTTTAGACACTAGGATAAGATAAGGAACACACCCATTATAAAGAAATCACATTAGGATTCTCTTTTTAAGCTGTTCCTTAAAACACTAGTGCTTAGGAAATCTATTGGAGGCAGAAGCAGTCAAGGGTAGCCTAGGGTTAGGGTTAGGCTTAGGGTTAGGCTTAGGGTACGGCTTAGGGTACGGGTTCGGGGAGGGGTGCGGGTACGGCGTAGGGTATGGGTTAGGGTTAGGGTTAGGGTTAGTGTTAGGGTTAGGGCTCGGTTTAGGGTACAGGTTAGTATTAGGGTACGTGTTAGGGTTAGGGTAGGGGTTAGGGTTAGGGTACGCGTTAGGGTTAGGGTAGTTATTAAACCTATCCCACTCTCTAGATACCCCTTAGCACGTAAAGGAATATTATTTGAGGGTCCAGCCATGGAGAAGAGTTTAGACACTAGGATAAGATAAGGAACACACCCATTATAAAGAAATCACATTAGGATTCTCTTTTTAAGCTGTTCCTTAAAACACTAGTGCTTAGGAAATCTATTGGAGGCAGAAGAAGGGTAGCCTAGGGTTAGGGTTAGGCTTAGGGTTAGGCTTAGGGTACGGCTTAGGGTACGGGTTCGGGGAGGGTTTCGGGTACGGCGTAGGGTATGGGTTAGGGTTAGGGTTAGGGTTAGTGTTAGGGTTAGGCCTCGGTTTAGGGTACGGGTTAGGATTAGGGTACGTGTTAGGGTTAGGGTAGGGGTTAGGGTTAGGGTACGCGTTAGGGTTAGGGTAGTTATTAAACCTATCCCACTCTCTAGATACCCCTTAGCACGTAAAGGAATATTATTTGGGGTCCAGCCATGGAGAAGAGTTTAGACACTAGGATAAGATAAGGAACACACCCATTATAAAGAAATCACATTAGGATTCTCTTTTTAAGCTGTTCCTTAAAACACTAGTGCTTAGGAAATCTATTGGAGGCAGAAGCAGTCAAGGGTAGCCTAGGGTTAGGGTTAGGCTTAGGGTTAGGCTTAGGGTACGGCTTAGGGTACGGGTTCGGGGAGGGTTTCGGGTACGGCGTAGGGTATGGGTTAGGGTTAGGGTTAGGGTTAGTGTTAGGGTTAGGGCTCGGTTTAGGGTACGGTTAGGATTAGGGTACGTGTTAGGTTTAGGGTAGGGGTTAGGGTTAGGGTACGCGTTAGGGTTAGGGTAGTTAGTAAACCTATCCCACTCTCTAGATACCCCTTAGCACGTAAAGGAATATTATTTGGGTTTCCACCCATGGAGAAGAATTTAGACACTAGGATAAGATAAGGAACACACCCATTATAAAGAAATCACATTAGGATTCTCTTTTTAAGCTGTTGCTTAAAACACTAGTGCTTAGGAAATCTATTGGAGGCAGAAGCAGTCAAGGGTTGCCTATGGTAAGTGTTAGGCTTAGGGTTAGGCTTAGGGTACGGCTTAGGGTACGGGTTTGGGGAGGGGTTCAGGTACGGCGTAGGGTATGGGTTAGGGTTAGGGTTAGTGTTAGTGTTAGGGTTAGGGCTCGGTTTAGGGTACGGGTTAGGATTAGGGTACGTGTTAGTGTTAGGGTAGGGGTTAGGGTTAGAGTACGCATTAGGTTTAGGGTAGTTATTAAACCTATCCCACTCTCTAGATACCCCTTAGCACGTAAGGCAATATTATTTGGGGGTGCAGCCATGGAGAAGAGTTTAGACACTAGGATAAGATAAGGAACACACCCATTATAAAGAAAACACATTAGGATTCTCTTTTTAAGCTGTTCCTTAAAACACTAGTGCTTAGGAAATCTATTGGAGGCAGAAGCAGTCAAGGGTAGCCTAGGCTTAGGGTTAGGCTTAGGGTTAGGTTTAGGGTACGGCTTGGGGAATGGGTTCGGGGAGGGGTTCGGGTACGGCGTAGGGTATGGGTTAGGGTTAGGGTTAGGGTTAGTGTTAGGGTTAGGGCTCGGTTTAGGGTACGGGTTAGGATTAGGGTACGTGTTAGGGTTAGGGTAGGGGTTAGGGTTAGGGTACGCGTTAGGGTTAGGGTAGTTATTAAACCTATCCCACTCTCTAGATACCCCTTAGCACGTAAAGGAATATTATTTGGGGGTCCAGCCATGGAGAAGAGTTTAGACACTAGGATAAGATAAGGAACACACCCATTATAAAGAAATCACATTAGGATTCTCTTTTTAAGCTGTTCCTTAAAACACTAGTGCTTAGGAAATCTATTGGAGGCAGAAGCAGTCAAGGGTAGCCTAGGGTTAGGGTTAGGCTTAGGGTTAGGCTTAGGGTACGGCTTAGGGTACGGGTTCGGGGAGGGTTTCGGGTACGACGTAGGGTATGGGTTAGGGTTAGGGTTAGGGTTAGTGTTAGGGTTAGGGCTCGGTTTAGGGTACGGTTAGGATTAGGGTACGTGTTAGGTTTACGGTAGCGGTTAGGGTTAGGGTACGCGTTAGGGTTAGGGTAGTTAGTAAACCTATCCCACTCTCTAGATACCCCTTAGCACGTAAAGGAATATTATTTGGGGTTCCAGCCATGGAGAAGAATTTAGACACTAGGATAAGATAAGGAACACACCCATTATAAAGAAATCACATTAGGATTCTCTTTTTAAGCTGTTCCTTAAAACACTAGTGCTTAGGAAATCTATTGGAGGCAGAAGCAGTCAAGGGTAGCCTAGGGTTAGGGTTAGGCTTAGGGTACGGGTTCGGGGAGGGGTGCGGGTACGGCGTAGGGTATGGGTTAGGGTTAGGGTTAGGGTTAGTGTTAGGGTTAGGGCTCGGTTTAGGGTACAGGTTAGTATTAGGGTACGTGTTAGGGTTAGGGTAGGGGTTAGGGTTAGGGTACGCGTTAGGGTTAGGGTAGTTATTAAACCTATCCCACTCTCTAGATACCCCTTAGCAAGTAAAGGAATATTATTTGAGGGTCCAGACATGGAGAAGAGTTTAGACACTAGGATAAGATAAGGAACACACCCATTATAAAGAAATCACATTAGGATTCTCTTTTTAAGCTGTTCCTTAAAACACTAGTGCTTAGGAAATCTATTGGAGGCAGAAGCAGTCAAGGGTAGCCTAGGGTTAGGGTTAGGCTTAGGGTTAGGCTTAGGGTACGGCTTAGGGTACGGGTTCGGGGAGGGTTTCGGGTACGGCGTAGGGTATGGGTTAGGGTTAGGGTTAGGGTTAATGTTAGGGTTAGGGCTCGGTTTAGGGTACGGGTTAGGATTAGGGTACGTGTTAGGGTTAGGGTAGGGGTTAGGGTTAGGGTACGCGTTAGGGTTAGGGTAGTTATTAAACCTATCCCACTCTCTAGATACCCCTTAGCACGTAAAGGAATATTATTTGGGGGTCCAGCCATCGAGAAGAGTTTAGACACTAGGATAAGATAAGGAACACACCCATTATAAAGAAATCACATTAGGATTCTCTTTTTAAGCTGTTCCTTAAAACACTAGTGCTTAGGAAATCTATTGGAGGCAGAAGCAGTCAAGGGTAGCCTAGGGTTAGGGTTAGGCTTAGGGTTAGGCTTAGGGTACGGCTTAGGGTTTGGGTTCGGGGAGGGTTTCGGGTACAGCGTAGGGTATGGGTAGGGTTAGGGTTAGGGTTAGTGTTAGGGTTAGGGCTCGGTTTAGGGTACGGTTAGGATTAGGGTACGTGTTAGGTTTAGGGTAGCGGTTAGGGTTAGGGTACGCGTTAGGGTTAGGGTAGTTAGTAAACCTATCCCACTCTCTAGATACCCCTTAGCACGTAAAGGAATATTATTTGGGGTTCCAGCCATGGAGAAGAATTTAGACACTAGGATAAGATAAGGAACACACCCATTATAAAGAAATCACATTAGGATTCTCTTTTTAAGCTGTTGCTTAAAACACTAGTGCTTAGGAAATCTATTGGAGGCAGAAGCAGTCAAGGGTAGCCTAGGGTTAGTGTTAGGCTTAGGGTTAGGCTTAGGGTACGGCTTACGGTACGGGTTTGGGGAGGGGTTCAGGTACGGCGTAGGGTATGGGTTAGGGTTAGGGTTAGTGTTAGTGTTAGGGTTAGGGCTCGGTTTAGAGTACGGGTTAGGATTAGGGTACGTGTTAGTGTTAGGGTAGGGGTTAGGGTTAGAGTACGCATTAGAGTTAGGGTAGATATTAAACCTATCCCACTCTCTAGATACCCCTTAGCACGTAAGGCAATATTATTTGGGGGTGCAGCCATGGAGAAGAGTTTAGACACTAGGATAAGATAAGGAACACACGCATTATAAAGAAATCACATTAGGATTCTCTTTTTAAGCTGTTCCTTAAAACACTAGTGCTTAGGAAATCTATTGGAGGCAGAAGCAGTCAAGGGTAGCCTAGGGTTAGGGTTAGGCTTAGGGTTAGGTTTAGGGTACGGCTTGGGGAATGGGTTCGGAGAGGGGTTCGGGTACGGCATAGGGTATGGGTTAGGGTTAGGGTTAGGGTTAGTGTTAGGGTTATGGCTCGGTTTAGGGTACGGGTTAGGATTAGGGTACGTGTTAGGGTTAGGGTAGGGGTTAGGGTTAGGGTACGCGTTAGGGTTAGGGTAGTTATTAAACCTATCCCACTCTCTAGATACCCCTTAGCACGTAAAGGAATATTATTTGGGGGTCCAGCCATGGAGAAGAGTTTAGACACTAGGATAAGATCAGGAACACACCCATTATAAAGAAATCACATTAGGATTCTCTTTTTAAGCTGTTCCTTAAAACACTAGTGCTTAGGAAATCTATTGGAGGCAGAAGCAGTCAAGGGTAGCCTAGGGTTAGGGTTAGGCTTAGGGTTAGGCTTAGGGTACGGCTTAGGGTACGGGTTCGGGGAGGGGTGCGGGTACGGCGTAGGGTATGGGTTAGGGTTAGGGTTAGGGTTAGTGTTAGGGTTAGGGCTCGGTTTAGGGTACAGGTTAGTATTAGGGTACGTGTTAGGGTTAGGGTAGGGGTTAGGGTTAGGGTACGCGTTAGGGTTAGGGTAGTTATTAAACCTATCCCACTCTCTAGATACCCCTTAGCACGTAAAGGAATATTATTTGAGGGTCCAGCCATGGAGAAGAGTTTAGACACTAGGATAAGATAAGGAACAGACCCATTATAAAGAAATCACATTAGGATTCTCTTTTTAAGCTGTTCCTTAAAACACTAGTGCTTAGGAAATCTATTGGAGGCAGAAGCAGTCAAGGGTAGCCTAGGGTTAGGGTTAGACTTAGGGTTAGGCTTAGGGTACGGCTTAGGGTACGGGTTCGGGGAGGGTTTCGGGTACGGCGTAGGGTATGGGTTAGGGTTAGGGTTAGGGTTATTGTTAGGGTTAGGGCTCGGTTTAGGGTACGGGTTAGGATTAGGGTACGTGTTAGGGTTAGGGTAGGGGTTAGGGTTAGGTTACGCGTTAGGGTTAGGGTAGTTATTAAACCTATCCCACTCTCTAGATACCCCTTAGCACGTAAAGGAATATTATTTGGGGGTCCAGCCATGGAGAAGAGTTTAGACACTAGGATAAGATAAGGAACACACCCATTATAAAGAAATCACATTAGGATTCTCTTTTTAAGCTGTTCCTTAAAACATTAGTGCTTAGGAAATCTATTGGAGGCAGAAGCAGTCAAGGGTAGCCTAGGGTTAGGGTTAGGCTTAGGGTTAGGCTTAGGGTACGGGTTCGGGGAGGGTTTCGTGTACGGCGTAGGGTATGGGTTAGGGTTAGGGTTAGGGTTAGTGTTAGGGTTAGGGCTCGGTTTAGGGTACGGTTAGGATTAGGGTACGTGTTAGGTTTAGGGTAGCGGTTAGGGTTAGGGTACGCGTTAGGGTTAGGGTAGTTAGTAAACCTATCCCACTCTCTAGATACCCCTTAGCACGTAAAGGAATATTATTTGGGGTTCCAGCCATGGAGAAGAATTTAGACACTAGGATAAGATAAGGAACACACCCATTATAAAGAAATCACATTAGGATTCTCTTTTTAAGCTGTTCCTTAAAACACTAGTGCTTAGGAAATCTATTGGAGGCAGAAGCAGTCAAGGGTAGCCTAGGGTTAGTGTTAGGCTTAGGGTTAGGCTTAGGGTACGGCTTAGGGTACGGGTTTGGGGAGGGGTTCAGGTACGGCGTAGGGTATGGGTTAGGGTTAGTGTTAGTGTTAGTGTTAGGGTTAGGGCTCGGTTTAGGGTACGGGTTAGGATTAGGGTACGTGTTAGTGTTAGGGTAGGGGTTAGGGTTAGAGTACGCATTAGGGTTAGGGTAGTTATTAAACCTATCCCACTCTCTAGATACCCCTTAGCACGTAAGGCAATATTATTTGGGGGTGCAGCCATGGAGAAGACTTTAGACACTAGGATAAGATAAGGAACACACCCATTATAAAGAAATCACATTAGTATTCTCTTTTTAAACTGTTCCTTAAAACACTAGTGCTTAGGAAATCTATTGGAGGCAGAAGCAGTCAAGGGTAGCCTAGGGTTAGGGTTAGGCTTAGGGTTAGGTTTAGGGTACGGCTTGGGGAATGGGTTCGGGGAGGGGTTCGGGTACGGCGTAGGGTATGGGTTAGGGTTAGGGTTAGGGTTAGTGTTAGGGTTAGGGCTCGGTTTAGGGTACGGGTTAGGATTAGGGTACGTGTTAGGGTTAGGGTAGGGGTTAGGGTTAGGGTATGCGTTAGGGTTAGGGTAGTTATTAAACGTATCCCACTCTCTAGATACCCCTTAGCACGTAAAGGAATATTATTTGGGGGTCCAGCCATGGAGAAGAGTTTAGACACTAGGATAAGATAAGGAACACACCCATTATAAAGAAATCACATTAGGATTCTCTTTTTAAGCTGTTCCTTAAAACACTAGTGCTTAGGAAATCTATTGGAGGCAGAAGCAGTCAAGGGTAGCCTAGGGTTAGGGTTAGGCTTAGGGTTAGGCTTAGGGTACGGCTTAGGGTAAGGGTTCGGGGAGGGGTGCGGGTACGGCGTAGGGTATGGGTTAGGGTTAGGGTTAGGGTTAGTGTTAGGGTTAGGGCTCGGTTTAGGGTACAGGTTAGTATTAGGGTACGTGTTAGGGTTAGGGTAGGGGTTAGGGTTAGGGTACGCGTTAGGGTTAGGGTAGTTATTAAACCTATCCCACTCTCTAGATACCCCTTAGCACGTAAAGGAATATTATTTGAGGGTCCAGCCATGGAGAAGAGTTTAGACACTAGGATAAGATAAGGAACACACCCATTATAAAGAAATCACATTAGGATTCTCTTTTTAAGCTGTTGCTTAAAACACTAGTGCTTAGGAAATCTATTGGAGGCAGAAGCAGTCAAGGGTTGCCTATGGTAAGTGTTAGGCTTAGGGTTAGGCTTAGGGTACGGCTTAGGGTACGGGTTTGGGGAGGGGTTCAGGTACGGCGTAGGGTATGGGTTAGGGTTAGGGTTAGTGTTAGTGTTAGGGTTAGGGCTCGGTTTAGGGTACGGGTTAGGATTAGGGTACGTGTTAGTGTTAGGGTAGGGGTTAGGGTTAGAGTACGCATTAGGTTTAGGGTAGTTATTAAACCTATCCCACTCTCTAGATACCCCTTAGCACGTAAGGCAATATTATTTGGGGGTGCAGCCATGGAGAAGAGTTTAGACACTAGGATAAGATAAGGAACACACCCATTATAAAGAAATCACATTAGGATTCTCTTTTTAAGCTGTTCCTTAAAACACTAGTGCTTAGGAAATCTATTGGAGGCAGAAGCAGTCAAGGGTAGCCTAGGGTTAGGGTTAGGCTTAGGGTTAGGTTTAGGGTACGGCTTGGGGAATGGGTTCGGGGAGGGGTTCGGGTACGGCGTAGGGTATGGGTTAGGGTTAGGGTTAGGGTTAGTGTTAGGGTTAGGGCTCGGTTTAGGGTACGGGTTAGGATTAGGGTACGTGTTAGGGTTAGGGTAGGGGTTAGGGTTAGGGTATGCGTTAGGGTTAGGGTAGTTATTAAACCTATCCCACTCTCTAGATACCCCTTAGCACGTAAAGGAATATTATTTGGGGGTCCAGCCATGGAGAAGAGTTTAGACACTAGGATAAGATAAGGAACACACCCATTATAAAGAAATCACATTAGGATTCCCTTTTTAAGCTGTTCCTTAAAACACTAGTGCTTAGGAAATCTATTGGAGGCAGAAGCAGTCAAGGGTAGCCTAGGGTTAGGTTTAGGCTTAGGGTTAGGCTTAGGGTACGGCTTAGGGTACGGGTTCGGGGAGGGGTGCGGGTACGGCGTAGGGTATGGGTTAGGGTTAGGGTTAGGGTTAGTGTTAGGGTTAGGGCTCGGTTTAGGGTACGGGTTAGGATTAGGGTACGTGTTAGGGTTAGGGTAGGGGTTAGGGTTAGGGTACGCGTTAGGGTTAGGGTAGTTATTAAACCTATCCCACTCTCTAGATACCCCTTAGCACGTAAAGGAATATTATTTGGGGGTCCAGCCATGGAGAAGAGTTTAGACACTAGGATAAGATAAGGAACACACCCATTATAAAGAAATCACATTAGGATTCTCTTTTTAAGCTGTTCCTTAAAACACTAGTGCTTAGGAAATCTATTGGAGGCAGAAGCAGTCAAGGGTAGCCTAGGGTTAGGGTTAGGCTTAGGGTTAGGCTTAGGGTACGGCTTAGGGTAAGGGTTCGGGGAGGGTTTCGGGTACGACGTAGGGTATGGGTTAGGGTTAGGGTTAGGGTTAGTGTTAGGGTTAGGGCTCGGTTTAGGGTACGGTTAGGATTAGGGTACGTGTTAGGTTTAGGGTAGCGGTTAGGGTTAGGGTACGCGTTAGGGTTAGGGTAGTTAGTAAACCTATCCCACTCTCTAGATACCCCTTAGCACGTAAAGGAATATTATTTGGGGTTCCAGCCATGGAGAAGAATTTAGACACTAGGATAAGATAAGGAACACACCCATTATAAAGAAATCACATTAGGATTCTCTTTTTAAGCTGTTCCTTAAAACACTAGTGCTTAGGAAATCTATTGGAGGCAGAAGCAGTCAAGGGTAGCCTAGGGTTAGGGTTAGGCTTAGGGTACGGGTTCGGGGAGGGGTGCGGGTATGGCGTAGGGTATGGGTTAGGGTTAGGGTTAGGGTTAGTGTTAGGGTTAGGGCTCGGTTTAGGGTACAGGTTAGTATTAGGATACGTGTTAGGGTTAGGGTAGGGGTTAGGGTTAGGGTACGCGTTAGGGTTAGGGTAGTTATTAAACCTATCCCACTCTCTAGATACCCCTTAGCACGTAAAGGAATATTATTTGAGGGTCCAGACATGGAGAAGAGTTTAGACACTAGGATAAGATAAGGAACACACCCATTATAAAGAAATCACATTAGGATTCTCTTTTTAAGCTGTTCCTTAAAACACTAGTGCTTAGGAAATCTATTGGAGGCAGAAGCAGTCAAGGGTAGCCTAGGGTTAGGGTTAGGCTTAGGGTTAGGCTTAGGGTACGGCTTAGGGTATGGGTTCGGGGAGGGTTTCGGGTACGGCGTAGGGTATGGGTTAGGGTTAGGGTTAGGGTTAGTGTTAGGGTTAGGGCTCGGTTTAGGGTACGGGTTAGGATTAGGGTACGTGTTAGGGTTAGGGTAGGGGTTAGGGTTAGGGTACGCGTTAGGGTTAGGGTAGTTATTAAACCTATCCCACTCTCTAGATACCCCTTAGCACGTAAAGGAATATTATTTGGGGGTCCAGCCATGGAGAAGAATTTAGACACTAGGATAAGATAAGGAACACACCCATTATAAAGAAATCACATTAGGATTCTCTTTTTAAGCTGTTGCTTAAAACACTAGTGCTTAGGAAATCTATTGGAGGCAGAAGCAGTCAAGGGTAGCCTAGGGTTAGTGTTAGGCTTAGGGTTAGGCTTAGGGTACGGCTTACGGTACGGGTTTGGGGAGGGGTTCAGGTACGGCGTAGGGTATGGGTTAGGGTTAGGGTTAGTGTTAGTGTTAGGGTTAGGGCTCGGTTTAGAGTACGGGTTAGGATTAGGGTACGTGTTAGTGTTAGGGTAGGGGTTAGGGTTAGAGTACGCATTAGGGTTAGGGTAGTTATTAAACCTATCCCACTCTCTAGATACCCCTTAGCACGTAAGGCAATATTATTTGGGGGTGCAGCCATGGAGAAGAGTTTAGACACTAGGATAAGATAAGGAACACACCCATTATAAAGAAATCACATTAGGATTCTCTTTTTAAGCTGTTCCTTAAAACACTAGTGCTTAGGAAATCTATTGGAGGCAGAAGCAGTCAAGGGTAGCCTAGGGTTAGGGTTAGGCTTAGGGTTAGGTTTAGGGTACGGCTTGGGGAATGGGTTCGGGGAGGGGTTCGGGTACGGCATAGGGTATGGGTTAGGGTTAGGGTTAGGGTTAGTGTTAGGGTTATGGCTCGGTTTAGGGTACGGGTTAGGATTAGGGTACGTGTTAGGGTTAGGGTAGGGGTTAGGGTTACGGTACGCGTTAGGGTTAGGGTAGTTATTAAACCTATCCCACTCTCTAGATACCCCTTAGCACGTAAAGGAATATTATTTGGGGGTCCAGCCATGGAGAAGAGTTTAGACACTAGGATAAGATCAGGAACACACCCATTATAAAGAAATCACATTAGGATTCTCTTTTTAAGCTGTTCCTTAAAACACTAGTGCTTAGGAAATCTATTGGAGGCAGAAGCAGTCAAGGGTAGCCTAGGGTTAGGGTTAGGCTTAGGGTTAGGCTTAGGGTACGGCTTAGGGTACGGGTTCGGGGAGGGGTGCGGGTACGGCGTAGGGTATGGGTTAGGGTTAGGGTTAGGGTTAGTGTTAGGGTTAGGGCTCGGTTTAGGGTACAGGTTAGTATTAGGGTACGTGTTAGGGTTAGGGTAGGGGTTAGGGTTAGGGTACGCGTTAGGGTTAGGGTAGTTATTAAACCTATCCCACTCTCTAGATACCCCTTAGCACGTAAAGGAATATTATTTGAGGGTCCAGCCATGGAGAAGAGTTTAGACACTAGGATAAGATAAGGAACAGACCCATTATAAAGAAATCACATTAGGATTCTCTTTTTAAGCTGTTCCTTAAAACACTAGTGCTTAGGAAATCTATTGGAGGCAGAAGCAGTCAAGGGTAGCCTAGGGTTAGGGTTAGACTTAGGGTTAGGCTTAGGGTACGGCTTAGGGTACGGGTTCGGGGAGGGTTTCGGGTACGGCGTAGGGTATGGGTTAGGGTTAGGGTTAGGGTTAGTGTTAGGGTTAGGGCTCGGTTTAGGGTACGGGTTAGGATTAGGGTACGTGTTAGGGTTAGGGTAGGGGTTAGGGTAAGGGTACGCGTTAGGGTTAGGGTAGTTATTAAACCTATCCCACTCTCTAGATACCCCTTAGCACGTAAAGGAATATTATTTGGGGGTCCAGCCATGGAGAAGAGTTTAGACACTAGGATAAGATAAGGAACACACCCATTATAAAGAAATCACATTAGGATTCTCTTTTTAAGCTGTTCCTTAAAACATTAGTGCTTAGGAAATCTATTGGAGGCAGAAGCAGTCAAGGGTAGCCTAGGGTTAGGGTTAGGCTTAGGGTTAGGCTTAGGGTACGGCTTAGGGTACGGGTTCGGGGAGGGTTTCGTGTACGGCGTAGGGTATGGGTTAGGGTTAGGGTTAGGGTTAGTGTTAGGGTTAGGGCTCGGTTTAGGGTACGGTTAGGATTAGGGTACGTGTTAGGTTTAGGGTAGCGGTTAGGGTTAGGGTACGCGTTAGGGTTAGGGTAGTTAGTAAACCTATCCCACTCTCTAGATACCCCTTAGCACGTAAAGGAATATTATTTGGGGTTCCAGCCATGGAGAAGAATTTAGACACTAGGATAAGATAAGGAACACACCCATTATAAAGAAATCACATTAGGATTCTCTTTTTAAGCTGTTCCTTAAAACACTAGTGCTTAGGAAATCTATTGGAGGCAGAAGCAGTCAAGGGTAGCCTAGGGTTAGTGTTAGGCTTAGGGTTAGGCTTAGGGTACGGCTTAGGGTACGGGTTTGGGGAGGGGTTCAGGTACGGCGTAGGGTATGGGTTAGGGTTAGGGTTAGTGTTAGTGTTAGGGTTAGGGCTCGGTTTAGGGTACGGGTTAGGATTAGGGTACGTGTTAGTGTTAGGGTAGGGGTTAGGGTTAGAGTACGCATTAGGGTTAGGGTAGTTATTAAACCTATCCCACTCTCTAGATACCCCTTAGCACGTAAGGCAATATTATTTGGGGGTGCAGCCATGGAGAAGAGTTTAGACACTAGGATAAGATAAGGAACACACCCATTATAAAGAAATCACATTAGTATTCTCTTTTTAAACTGTTCCTTAAAACACTAGTGCTTAGGAAATCTATTGGAGGCAGAAGCAGTCAAGGGTAGCCTAGGGTTAGGGTTAGGCTTAGGGTTAGGTTTAGGGTACGGCTTGGGGAATGGGTTCGGGGAGGGGTTCGGGTACGGCGTAGGGTATGGGTTAGGGTTAGGGTTAGGGTTAGTGTTAGGGTTAGGGCTCGGTTTAGGGTACAGGTTAGGATTAGGGTACGTGTTAGGGTTAGGGTAGGGGTTAGGGTTAGGGTACGCGTTAGGGTTAGGGTAGTTATTAAACCTATCCCACTCTCTAGATACCCCTTAGCACGTAAGTGAATATTATTTGGGGGTGCAGCCATGGAGAAGAGTTTAGACACTAGGATAAGTTAAGGAACACACCCATTATAAAGAAATCACATTAGGATTCTCTTTTTAAGCTGTTCCTTAAAACACTAGTGCTTAGGAAATCTATTGGAGGCAGAAGCAGTCAAGGGTAGCCTAGGGTTAGGGTTAGGCTTAGGGTTAGGCTTAGGGTACGGCTTAGGGTACGGGTTCGGGGAGGGTTTCGGGTACGGCGTAGGGTATGGGTTAGGGTTAGGGTTAGGGTTTGTGTTAGGGTTAGGGCTCGGTTTAGGGTACGGTTAGGATTAGGGTACGTGTTAGGTTTAGGGTAGGGGTTAGGGTTAGGGTACGCATTAGGGTTAGGGTCGTTAGTAAACCTATCCCACTCTCTAGATACCCCTTAGCACGTAAAGGAATATTATTTGGGGGTCCAGCCATGGAGAAGAGTTTAGACACTAGGATAAGATAAGGAACACACCCATTATAAAGAAATCACATTAGGATTCTCTTTTTAAGCTGTTGCTTAAAACACTAGTGCTTAGGAAATCTATTGGAGGCAGAAGCAGTCAAGGGTAGCCTAGGGTTAGTGTTAGGCTTAGGGTTAGGCTTAGGGTATGGCTTAGGGTACGGGTTCGGGGAGGGTTTCGGGTACGGCGTAGGGTATGGGTTAGGGTTAGGGTTAGGGCTAGTGTTAGGGTTAGGGCTCGGTTTAGGGTACGGGTTAGGATTAGGGTACGTGTTAGGGTTAGGGTAGGGGTTAGGGTTAGGGTACGCGTTAGGGTTAGGGTAGTTATTAAACCTATCCCACTCTCTAGCTCCCCCTTAGCACGTAAAGGAATATTATTTGGGGGTCCAGCCATGGAGAAGAGTTTAGACACTAGGATAAGATAAGGAACACACCCATTATAAAGAAATCACATTAGGATTCTCTTTTTAAGCTGTTCCTTAAAACACTACTGCTTAGGAAATCAATTGGAGGCAGAAGCAGTCAAGGGTAGCCTAGGGTTAGGGTTAGGCTTAGGGTTAGGTTTAGGGTATGGCTTAGGGTACGGGTTCGGGGAGGGGTGCGGGTACGGCGTAGGGTATGGGTTAGGGTTAGGGTTAGGGTTAGTGTTAGGGTTAGGGCTCGGTTTAGGGTACAGGTTAGGATTAGGGTACGTGTTAGGGTTAGGGTACGCGTTAGGGTTAGGGTACGCGTTAGGGTTAGGGTAGTTATTAAACCTATCCCACTCTCTAGATACCCCTTAGCACGTAAGGGAATATTATTTGGGGGTGCAGCCATGGAGAAGAGTTTAGACACTAGGATAAGATAAGGAACACACCCATTATAAAGAAATCACATTAGGATTCTCTTTTTAAGCTGTTCCTTAAAACAGTAGTGCTTAGGAAATCTATTGGAGGCAGAAGCAGTCAAGGGTAGCCTAGGGTTAGGGTTAGGCTTAGGGTTAGGGTTAGGGTACGGCTTAGGTTACGGGTTCGGGGAGGGGTGCGGGTACGGCGTAGGGTATGGGTTAGGGTTAGGGTTAGGGTTAGTGTTAGGGTTAGGGCTCGGTTTAGGGTACGGGTTAGGATTAGGGTACGTGTTAGGGTTAGGGTAGGGGTTAGGGTTAGGGTACGCGTTAGGATTAGGGTAGTTATTAAACCTATCCCACTCTCTAGATACCCCTTAGCACGTAAAGGAATATTATTTGAGGGTCCAGCCATGGAGAAGAGTTTAGACACTAGGATAAGATAAGGAACACACCCATTATAAAGAAATCACATTAGGATTCTCTTTTTAAGCTGTTCCTTAAAACACTAGTGCTTAGGAAATCTATTGGAGGCAGAAGCAGTCAAGGGTAGCGTAGGGTTAGGGTTAGGCTTAGGGTTAGGCTTAGGGTACGGCTTAGGGTACGGGTTCGGGGAGGGTTTCGGGTGCGGCGTAGGGTATGGGTTAGGGTTAGGGTTAGGGTTAGTGTTAGGGTTAGGGCTCGGTTTAGGGTACGGTTAGGATTAGGGTACGTGTTAGGTTTAGGGTAGGGGTTAGGGTTAGGGTACGCGTTAAGGTTAGGGTAGTTAGTAAACCTATCCCACTCTCTAGATACCCCTTAGCACGTAAAGGAATATTATTTGAGGGTCCAGCCATGGAGAAGAGTTTAGACACTAGGATAAGATAAGGAACACACCCATTATAAAGAAATCACATTAGGATTCTCTTTTTAAGCTGTTGCTTAAAACACTAGTGCTTAGGAAATCTATTGGAGGCAGAAGCAGTCAAGGGTAGCCTAGGGTTAGGGTTAGGCTTAGGGTTAGGCTTAGGGTACGGCTTGGGGTACGGGTTTGGGGAGGGGTTCGGGTACGGCGTAGGGTATGGGTTAGGGTTAGGGTTAGTGTTAGTGTTAGGGTTAGGGCTCGGTTTAGGGTACGGGTTAGGATTAGGGTACGTGTTAGTGTTAGGGTAGGGGTTAGGGTTAGAGTACGCATTAGGGTTAGGGTAGTTATTAAACCTATCCCACTCTCTAGATACCCCTTAGCACGTAAGGCAATATTACTTGGGGGTGCAGCCATGGAGAAGAGTTTAGACACTAGGATAAGATAAGGAACACACCCATTATAAAGAAATCACATTAGGATTCTCTTTTTAAGCTGTTCCTTAAAACACTAGTGCTTAGGAAATCTATTGGAGGCAGAAGCAGTCAAGGGTAGCCTAGGGTAAGGTTAGGCTTAGGGTTAGGCTTAGTGTACGGCTTAGGGTACGGGTTCGGGGAGGGTTTCGGGTACGGCGTAGGGTATGGGTTAGGGTTAGGGTTAGTGTTAGGGTTAGGGCGCGGTTTAGGGTACGGGTTAGGACTAGGGTACGTGTTAGGGTTAGAGTAGGGGTTAGGGTTAGGTTACGCGTTAGAGCTAGGGTAGTTAGTAAACCTATCCCACTCTCTAGCTCCCCCTTAGCACGTAAAGGAATATTATTTGGGGGTCCAGCCATGGAGAAGAGTTTAGACACTAGGATAAGATAAGGAACACACCCATTATAAAGAAATCACATTAGGATTCTCTTTTTAAGCTGTTCCTTAAAACACTACTGCTTAGGAAATCAATTGGAGGCAGAAGCAGTCAAGGGTAGCCTAGGGTTAGGGTTAGGCTTAGGTTTAGGTTTAGGGTATGGCTTAGGGTACGGGTTCGGGGAGGGGTGCGGGTACGGCGTAGGGTATGGGTTAGGGTTAGGGTTAGGGTTAGTGTTAGGGTTAGGGCTCGGTTTAGGGTACAGGTTAGGATTAGGGTACGTGTTAGGGTTAGGGTAGGGGTTAGGGTTAGGGTACGCGTTAGGGTTAGGGTAGTTATTAAACCTATCCCACTCTCTAGATACCCCTTAGCACGTAAGGGAATATTATTTGGGGGTGCAGCCATGGAGAAGAGTTTAGACACTAGGATAAGTTAAGGAACACACCCATTATAAAGAAATCACATTAGGATTCTCTTTTTAAGCTGTTCCTTAAAACACTAGTGCTTAGGAAATCTATTGGAGGCAGAAGCAGTCAAGGGTAGCCTAGGGTTAGGGTTAGGCTTAGGGTTAGGCTTAGGGTACGGCTTAGGGTACGGGTTCGGGGAGGGTTTCGGGTACGGCGTAGGGTATGGGTTAGGGTTAGGGTTAGGATTTGTGTTAGGGTTAGGGCTCGGTTTAGGGTACGGTTAGGATTAGGGTACGTGTTAGGTTTAGGGTAGGGGTTAGGGTTAGGGTACGCATTAGGGTTAGGGTCGTTAGTAAACCTATCCCACTCTCTAGATACCCCTTAGCACGTAAAGGAATATTATTTGGGGGTCCAGCCATGGAGAAGAGTTTAGACACTAGGATAAGATAAGGAACACACCCATTATAAAGAAATCACATTAGGATTCTCTTTTTAAGCTGTTCCTTAAAACACTAGTGCTTAGGAAACCTATTGGAGGCAGAAGCAGTCAAGGGTAGCCTAGGGTTAGGGTTAGGCTTAGGGTTAGGCTTAGGGTACGGCTTAGGGTATGGGTTCGGGGAGGGGTGCGGGTACGGCGTAGGGTATGGGTTAGGGTTAGGGTTAGGGTTAGTGTTAGGGTTAGGGCTCGGTTTAGGGTACAGGTTAGTATTAGGGTACGTGTTAGGGTTAGGGTAGGGGTTAGGGTTAGGGTACGCGTTAGGGTTAGGGTAGTTATTAAACCTATCCCACTCTCTAGATACCCCTTAGCACGTAAAGGAATATTATTTGAGGGTCCAGCCATGGAGAAGAGTTTAGACACTAGGATAAGATAAGGAACACACCCATTATAAAGAAATCACATTAGGATTCTCTTTTTAAGCTGTTCCTTAAAACACTAGTGCTTAGGAAATCTATTGGAGGCAGAAGCAGTCAAGGGTAGCCTAGGGTTAGGGTTAGGCTTAGGGTTAGGCTTAGGGTACGGCTTAGGGTACGGGTTCGGGGAGGGTTTCGGGTACGGCGTAGGGTATGGGTTAGGGTTAGTGTTAGGGTTAGTGTTAGGGTTAGGGCTCGGTTTAGGGTACGGGTTAGGATTAGGGTACGTGTTAGGGTTAGGGTAGGGGTTAGGGTTAGGGTACGCGTTAGGGTTAGGGTAGTTATTAAACCTATCCCACTCTCTAGATACCCCTTAGCACGTAAAGGAATATTATTTGTGGATCCAGCCATGGAGAAGAGTTTAGACACTAGGATAAGATAAGGAACACACCCATTATAAAGAAATCACTTTAGGATTCTCTTTTTAAGCTGTTCCTTAAAACACTAGTGCTTAGGAAATCTATTGGAGGCAGAAGCAGTCAAGGGTAGCCTAGGGTTAGTGTTAGGCTTAGGGTTAGGCTTAGGGTATGGCTTAGGGTACGGGTTCGGGGAGGGTTTTGAGTACGGCGTAGGGTATGGGTTAGGGTTAGGGTTAGGGTTAGTGTTAGGGTTAGGGCTCGGTTTAGGGTACGGGTTAGGATTAGGGTACGTGTTAGGGTTAGGGTAGGGGTTAGGGTTAGGTTACGCGTTAGGGTTAGGGTAGTTAGTAAACCTATCCCACTCTCTAGCTCCCCCTTAGCACGTAAAGGAATATTATTTGGGGGTCCAGCCATGGAGAAGAGTTTAGACACTAGGATAAGATAAGGAACACACCCATTATAAAGAAATCACATTAGGATTCACTTTTTAAGCTGTTCCTTAAAACACTAGTGCTTAGGAAATCTATTGGAGGCAGAAGCAGTCAAGGGTAGCCTAGGGTTAGGGTTAGGCTTAGGGTACGGGTTCGGGGAGGGGTGCGGGTACGGCGTAGGGTATGGGTTAGGGTTAGGGTTAGGTTTAGGGCTCGGTTTAGGGTACAGGTTAGTATTAGGGTACGTGTTAGGGTTAGGGTAGGGGTTAGGGTTAGGGTACGCGTTAGGGTTAGGGTAGTTATTAAACCTATCCCACTCTCTAGATACCCCTTAGCACGTAAAGGAATATTATTTGAGGGTCCAGCCATGGAGAAGAGTTTAGACACTAGGATAAGATAAGGAACACACCCATTATAAAGAAATCACATTAGGATTCTCTTTTTAAGCTGTTCCTTAAAACACTAGTGCTTAGGAAATCTATTGGAGGCAGAAGCAGTCAAGGGTAGACTAGGGTTAGGGTTAGGCTTAGGGTTAGGCTTAGGGTACGGCTTAGGGTACGGGTTCGGGGAGGGTTTCGGGTACGGCGTAGGGTATGGGTTAGGGTTAGGGTTAGGGTTAGTGTTAGGGTTAGGGCTCGGTTTAGGGTACGGGTTAGGATTAGGGTACGTGTTAGGGTTAGGGTAGGGGTTAGGGTTAGGGTACGCGTTAGGGTTAGGGTAGTTATTAAACCTATCCCACTCTCTAGATACCCCTTAGCACGTAAAGGAATATTATTTAGGGGTCCAGCCATCGAGAAGAGTTTAGACACTAGGATAAGATAAGGAACACACCCATTATAAAGAAATCACATTAGGATTCTCTTTTTAAGCTGTTCCTTAAAACACTAGTGCTTAGGAAATCTATTGGAGGCAGAAGCAGTCAAGGGTAGCCTAGGGTTAGGGTTAGGCTTAGGGTTAGGCTTAGGGTACGGCTTAGGGTACGGGTTCGGGGAGGGTTTCGGGTACGGCGTAGGGTATGGGTTAGGGTTAGGGTTAGGGTTAGTGTTAGGGTTAGGGCTCGGTTTAGGGTACGGTTAGGATTAGGGTACTTGTTAGGTTTAAGGTAGCGGTTAGGGTTAGGGTACGCGTTAGGGTTAGGGTAGTTAGTAAACCTATCCCACTCTCTAGATACCCCTTAGCACGTAAAGGAATATTATTTGGGGTTCCAGCCATGGAGAAGAATTTAGACACTAGGATAAGATAAGGAACACACCCATTATAAAGAAATCACATTAGGATTCTCTTTTTAAGCTGTTGCTTAAAACACTAGTGCTTAGGAAATCTATTGGAGGCAGAAGCAGTCAAGGGTAGCCTAGGGTTAGTGTTAGGCTTAGGGTTAGGCTTAGGGTACGGCTTAGGGTACGGGTTTGGGGAGGGGTTCAGGTACGGCGTAGGGTATGGGTTAGGGTTAGGGTTAGTGTTAGTGTTAGGGTTAGGGCTCGGTTTAGGGTACGGGTTAGGATTAGGGTACGTGTTAGTGTTAGGGTAGGGGTTAGGGTTAGAGTACGCATTAGGGTTAGGGTAGTTATTAAACCTATCCCACTCTCTAGATACCCCTTAGCACGTAAGGCAATATTATTTGGGGGTGCAGCCATGGAGAAGAGTTTAGACACTAGGATAAGATAAGGAACACACCCATTATAAAGAAATCACATTAGTATTCTCTTTTTAAACTGTTCCTTAAAACACTAGTGCTTAGGAAATCTATTGGAGGCAGAAGCAGTCAAGGGTAGCCTAGGGTTAGGGTTAGGCTTAGGGTTAGGTTTAGGGTACGGCTTGGGGAATGGGTTCGGGGAGGGGTTCGGGTACGGCGTAGGGTATGGGTTAGGGTTAGGGTTAGGGTTAGTGTTAGGGTTAGGGCTCGGTTTAGGGTACAGGTTAGGATTAGGGTACGTGTTAGGGTTAGGGTAGGGGTTAGGGTTAGGGTACGCGTTAGGGTTAGGGTAGTTATTAAACCTATCCCACTCTCTAGATACCCCTTAGCACGTAAGTGAATATTATTTGGGGGTGCAGCCATGGAGAAGAGTTTAGACACTAGGATAAGTTAAGGAACACACCCATTATAAAGAAATCACATTAGGATTCTCTTTTTAAGCTGTTCCTTAAAACACTAGTGCTTAGGAAATCTATTGGAGGCAGAAGCAGTCAAGGGTAGCCTAGGGTTAGGGTTAGGCTTAGGGTTAGGCTTAGGGTACGGCTTAGGGTACGGGTTCGGGGAGGGTTTCGGGTACGGCGTAGGGTATGGGTTAGGGTTAGGGTTAGGGTTTGTGTTAGGGTTAGGGCTCGGTTTAGGGTACGGTTAGGATTAGGGTACGTGTTAGGTTTAGGGTAGGGGTTAGGGTTAGGGTACGCATTAGGGTTAGGGTCGTTAGTAAACCTATCCCACTCTCTAGATACCCCTTAGCACGTAAAGGAATATTATTTGGGGGTCCAGCCATGGAGAAGAGTTTAGACACTAGGATAAGATAAGGAACACACCCATTATAAAGAAATCACATTAGGATTCTCTTTTTAAGCTGTTGCTTAAAACACTAGTGCTTAGGAAATCTATTGGAGGCAGAAGCAGTCAAGGGTAGCCTAGGGTTAGTGTTAGGCTTAGGGTTAGGCTTAGGGTATGGCTTAGGGTACGGGTTCGGGGAGGGTTTCGGGTACGGCGTAGGGTGTGGGTTAGGGTTAGGGTTAGGGCTAGTGTTAGGGTTAGGGCTCGGTTTAGGGTACGGGTTAGGATTAGGGTACGTGTTAGGGTTAGGGTAGGGGTTAGGGTTAGGGTACGCGTTAGGGTTAGGGTAGTTATTAAACCTATCCCACTCTCTAGCTCCCCCTTAGCACGTAAAGGAATATTATTTGGGGGTCCAGCCATGGAGAAGAGTTTAGACACTAGGATAAGATAAGGAACACACCCATTATAAAGAAATCACATTAGGATTCTCTTTTTAAGCTGTTCCTTAAAACACTACTGCTTAGGAAATCAATTGGAGGCAGAAGCAGTCAACGGTAGCCTAGGGTTAGGGTTAGGCTTAGGGTTAGGTTTAGGGTATGGCTTAGGGTACGGGTTCGGGGAGGGGTGCGGGTACGGCGTAGGGTATGGGTTAGGGTTAGGGTTAGGGTTAGTGTTAGGGTTAGGGCTCGGTTTAGGGTACAGGTTAGGATTAGGGTACGTGTTAGGGTTAGGGTACGCGTTAGGGTTAGGGTACGCGTTAGGGTTAGGGTAGTTATTAAACCTATCCCACTCTCTAGATACCCCTTAGCACGTAAGGGAATATTATTTGGGGGTGCAGCCATGGAGAAGAGTTTAGACACTAGGATAAGATAAGGAACACACCCATTATAAAGAAATCACATTAGGATTCTCTTTTTAAGCTGTTCCTTAAAACAGTAGTGCTTAGGAAATCTATTGGAGGCAGAAGCAGTCAAGGGTAGCCTAGGGTTAGGGTTAGGCTTAGGGTTAGGGTTAGGGTACGGCTTAGGTTACGGGTTCGGGGAGGGGTGCGGGTACGGCGTAGGGTATGGGTTAGGGTTAGGGTTAGGGTTAGTGTTAGGGTTAGGGCTCGGTTTAGGGTACGGGTTAGGATTAGGGTACGTGTTAGGGTTAGGGTAGGGGTTAGGGTTAGGGTACGCGTTAGGATTAGGGTAGTTATTAAACCTATCCCACTCTCTAGATACCCCTTAGCACGTAAAGGAATATTATTTGAGGGTCCAGCCATGGAGAAGAGTTTAGACACTAGGATAAGATAAGGAACACACCCATTATAAAGAAATCACATTAGGATTCTCTTTTTAAGCTGTTCCTTAAAACACTAGTGCTTAGGAAATCTATTGGAGGCAGAAGCAGTCAAGGGTAGCGTAGGGTTAGGGTTAGGCTTAGGGTTAGGCTTAGGGTACGGCTTAGGGTACGGGTTCGGGGAGGGTTTCGGGTGCGGCGTAGGGTATGGGTTAGGGTTAGGGTTAGGGTTAGTGTTAGGGTTAGGGCTCGGTTTAGGGTACGGTTAGGATTAGGGTACGTGTTAGGTTTAGGGTAGGGGTTAGGGTTAGGGTACGCGTTAAGGTTAGGGTAGTTAGTAAACCTATCCCACTCTCTAGATACCCCTTAGCACGTAAAGGAATATTATTTGAGGGTCCAGCCATGGAGAAGAGTTTAGACACTAGGATAAGATAAGGAACACACCCATTATAAAGAAATCACATTAGGATTCTCTTTTTAAGCTGTTGCTTAAAACACTAGTGCTTAGGAAATCTATTGGAGGCAGAAGCAGTCAAGGGTAGCCTAGGGTTAGGGTTAGGCTTAGGGTTAGGCTTAGGGTACGGCTTGGGGTACGGGTTTGGGGAGGGGTTCGGGTACGGCGTAGGGTATGGGTTAGGGTTAGGGTTAGTGTTAGTGTTAGGGTTAGGGCTCGGTTTAGGGTACGGGTTAGGATTAGGGTACGTGTTAGTGTTAGGGTAGGGGTTAGGGTTAGAGTACGCATTAGGGTTAGGGTAGTTATTAAACCTATCCCACTCTCTAGATACCCCTTAGCACGTAAGGCAATATTACTTGGGGGTGCAGCCATGGAGAAGAGTTTAGACACTAGGATAAGATAAGGAACACACCCATTATAAAGAAATCACATTAGGATTCTCTTTTTAAGCTGTTCCTTAAAACACTAGTGCTTAGGAAATCTATTGGAGGCAGAAGCAGTCAAGGGTAGCCTAGGGTAAGGTTAGGCTTAGGGTTAGGCTTAGTGTACGGCTTAGGGTACGGGTTCGGGGAGGGTTTCGGGTACGGCGTAGGGTATGGGTTAGGGTTAGAGTTAGTGTTAGGGTTAGGGCGCGGTTTAGGGTACGGGTTAGGACTAGGGTACGTGTTAGGGTTAGAGTAGGGGTTAGGGTTAGGTTACGCGTTAGAGCTAGGGTAGTTAGTAAACCTATCCCACTCTCTAGCTCCCCCTTAGCACGTAAAGGAATATTATTTGGGGGTCCAGCCATGGAGAAGAGTTTAGACACTAGGATAAGATAAGGAACACACCCATTATAAAGAAATCACATTAGGATTCTCTTTTTAAGCTGTTCCTTAAAACACTACTGCTTAGGAAATCAATTGGAGGCAGAAGCAGTCAAGGGTAGCCTAGGGTTAGGGTTAGGCTTAGGTTTAGGTTTAGGGTATGGCTTAGGGTACGGGTTCGGGGAGGGGTGCGGGTACGGCGTAGGGTATGGGTTAGGGTTAGGGTTAGGGTTAGTGTTAGGGTTAGGGCTCGGTTTAGGGTACAGGTTAGGATTAGGGTACGTGTTAGGGTTAGGGTAGGGGTTAGGGTTAGGGTACGCGTTAGGGTTAGGGTAGTTATTAAACCTATCCCACTCTCTAGATACCCCTTAGCACGTAAGGGAATATTATTTGGGGGTGCAGCCATGGAGAAGAGTTTAGACACTAGGATAAGTTAAGGAACACACCCATTATAAAGAAATCACATTAGGATTCTCTTTTTAAGCTGTTCCTTAAAACACTAGTGCTTAGGAAATCTATTGGAGGCAGAAGCAGTCAAGGGTAGCCTAGGGTTAGGGTTAGGCTTAGGGTTAGGCTTAGGGTACGGCTTAGGGTACGGGTTTGGGGAGGGTTTCGGGTACGGCGTAGGGTATGGGTTAGGGTTAGGGTTAGGATTTGTGTTAGGGTTAGGGCTCGGTTTAGGGTACGGTTAGGATTAGGGTACGTGTTAGGTTTAGGGTAGGGGTTAGGGTTAGGGTACGCATTAGGGTTAGGGTCGTTAGTAAACCTATCCCACTCTCTAGATACCCCTTAGCACGTAAAGGAATATTATTTGGGGGTCCAGCCATGGAGAAGAGTTTAGACACTAGGATAAGATAAGGAACACACCCATTATAAAGAAATCACATTAGGATTCTCTTTTTAAGCTGTTCCTTAAAACACTAGTGCTTAGGAAACCTATTGGAGGCAGAAGCAGTCAAGGGTAGCCTAGGGTTAGGGTTAGGCTTAGGGTTAGGCTTAGGGTACGGCTTAGGGTATGGGTTCGGGGAGGGGTGCGGGTACGGCGTAGGGTATGGGTTAGGGTTAGGGTTAGGGTTAGTGTTAGGGTTAGGGCTCGGTTTAGGGTACAGGTTAGTATTAGGGTACGTGTTAGGGTTAGGGTAGGGGTTAGCGTTAGGGTACGCGTTAGGGTTAGGGTAGTTATTAAACCTATCCCACTCTCTAGATACCCCTTAGCACGTAAAGGAATATTATTTGAGGGTCCAGCCATGGAGAAGAGTTTAGACACTAGGATAAGATAAGGAACACACCCATTATAAAGAAATCACATTAGGATTCTCTTTTTAAGCTGTTCCTTAAAACACTAGTGCTTAGGAAATCTATTGGAGGCAGAAGCAGTCAAGGGTAGCCTAGGGTTAGGGTTAGGCTTAGGGTTAGGCTTAGGGTACGGCTTAGGGTACGGGTTCGGGGAGGGGTGCGGGTACGGCGTAGGGTATGGGTTAGGGTTAGGGTTAGGGTTAGTGTTAGGGTTAGGGCTCGGTTTAGGGTACGGGTTAGGATTAGGGTACGTGTTAGGGTTAGGGTAGGGGTTAGGGTTAGGGTACGCGTTAGGGTTAGGGTAGTTATTAAACCTATCCCACTCTCTAGATACCCCTTAGCACGTAAAGGAATATTATTTGTGGATCCAGCCATGGAGAAGAGTTTAGACACTAGGATAAGATAAGGAACACACCCATTATAAAGAAATCACTTTAGGATTCTCTTTTTAAGCTGTTCCTTAAAACACTAGTGCTTAGGAAATCTATTGGAGGCAGAAGCAGTCAAGGGTAGCCTAGGGTTAGTGTTAGGCTTAGGGTTAGGCTTAGGGTATGGCTTAGGGTACGGGTTCGGGGAGGGTTTTGAGTACGGCGTAGGGTATGGGTTAGGGTTAGGGTTAGGGTTAGTGTTAGGGTTAGGGCTCGGTTTAGGGTACGGGTTAGGATTAGGGTACGTGTTAGGGTTAGGGTAGGGGTTAGGGTTAGGTTACGCGTTAGGGCTAGGGTAGTTAGTAAACCTATCCCACTCTCTAGCTCCCCCTTAGCACGTAAAGGAATATTATTTGGGGGTCCAGCCATGGAGAAGAGTTTAGACACTAGGATAAGATAAGGAACACACCCATTATAAAGAAATCACATTAGGATTCACTTTTTAAGCTGTTCCTTAAAACACTAGTGCTTAGGAAATCTATTGGAGGCAGAAGCAGTCAAGGGTAGCCTAGGGTTAGGGTTAGGCTTAGGGTACGGGTTCGGGGAGGGGTGCGGGTACGGCGTAGGGTATGGGTTAGGGTTAGGGTTAGGTTTAGGGCTCGGTTTAGGGTACAGGTTAGTATTAGGGTACGTGTTAGGGTTAGGGTAGGGGTTAGGGTTAGGGTACGCGTTAGGGTTAGGGTAGTTATTAAACCTATCCCACTCTCTAGATACCCCTTAGCACGTAAAGGAATATTATTTGAGGGTCCAGCCATGGAGAAGAGTTTAGACACTAGGATAAGATAAGGAACACACCCATTATAAAGAAATCACATTAGGATTCTCTTTTTAAGCTGTTCCTTAAAACACTAGTGCTTAGGAAATCTATTGGAGGCAGAAGCAGTCAAGGGTAGACTAGGGTTAGGGTTAGGCTTAGGGTTAGGCTTAGGGTACGGCTTAGGGTACGGGTTCGGGGAGGGTTTCGGGTACGGCGTAGGGTATGGGTTAGGGTTAGGGTTAGGGTTAGTGTTAGGGTTAGGGCTCGGTTTAGGGTACGGGTTAGGATTAGGGTACGTGTTAGGGTTAGGGTAGGGGTTAGGGTTAGGGTACGCGTTAGGGTTAGGGTAGTTATTAAACCTATCCCACTCTCTAGATACCCCTTAGCACGTAAAGGAATATTATTTAGGGGTCCAGCCATCGAGAAGAGTTTAGACACTAGGATAAGATAAGGAACACACCCATTATAAAGAAATCACATTAGGATTCTCTTTTTAAGCTGTTCCTTAAAACACTAGTGCTTAGGAAATCTATTGGAGGCAGAAGCAGTCAAGGGTAGCCTAGGGTTAGGGTTAGGCTTAGGGTTAGGCTTAGGGTACGGCTTAGGGTACGGGTTCGGGGAGGGTTTCGGGTACGGCGTAGGGTATGGGTTAGGGTTAGGGTTAGGGTTAGTGTTAGGGTTAGGGCTCGGTTTAGGGTACGGTTAGGATTAGGGTACTTGTTAGGTTTAAGGTAGCGGTTAGGGTTAGGGTACGCGTTAGGGTTAGGGTAGTTAGTAAACCTATCCCACTCTCTAGATACCCCTTAGCACGTAAAGGAATATTATTTGGGGTTCCAGCCATGGAGAAGAATTTAGACACTAGGATAAGATAAGGAACACACCCATTATAAAGAAATCACATTAGGATTCTCTTTTTAAGCTGTTGCTTAAAACACTAGTGCTTAGGAAATCTATTGGAGGCAGAAGCAGTCAAGGGTAGCCTAGGGTTAGTGTTAGGCTTAGGGTTAGGCTTAGGGCACGGCTTACGGTACGGGTTTGGGGAGGGGTTCAGGTACGGCGTAGGGTATGGGTTAGTGTTAGGGTTAGTGTTAGTGTTAGGGTTAGGGCTCGGTTTAGAGTACGGGTTAGGATTAGGGTACGTGTTAGTGTTAGGGTAGGGGTTAGGGTTAGAGTACGCATTAGGGTTAGGGTAGTTATTAAACCTATCCCACTCTCTAGATACCCCTTAGCACGTAAGGCAATATTATTTGGGGGTGCAGCCATGGAGAAGACTTTAGACACTAGGATAAGATAAGGAACACACCCATTATAAAGAAATCACATTAGTATTCTCTTTTTAAACTGTTCCTTAAAACACTAGTGCTTAGGAAATCTATTGGAGGCAGAAGCAGTCAAGGGTAGCCTAGGGTTAGGGTTAGGCTTAGGGTTAGGTTTAGGGTACGGCTTGGGGAATGGGTTCGGGGAGGGGTTCGGGTACGGCGTAGGGTATGGGTTAGGGTTAGGGTTAGGGTTAGTGTTAGGGTTAGGGCTCGGTTTAGGGTACGGGTTAGGATTAGGGTACGTGTTAGGGTTAGGGTAGGGGTTAGGGTTAGGGTATGCGTTAGGGTTAGGGTAGTTATTAAACGTATCCCACTCTCTAGATACCCCTTAGCACGTAAAGGAATATTATTTGGGGGTCCAGCCATGGAGAAGAGTTTAGACACTAGGATAAGATAAGGAACACACCCATTATAAAGAAATCACATTAGGATTCTCTTTTTAAGCTGTTCCTTAAAACACTAGTGCTTAGGAAATCTATTGGAGGCAGAAGCAGTCAAGGGTAGCCTAGGGTTAGGGTTAGGCTTAGGGTTAGGCTTAGGGTACGGCTTAGGGTAAGGGTTCGGGGAGGGGTGCGGGTACGGCGTAGGGTATGGGTTAGGGTTAGGGTTAGGGTTAGTGTTAGGGTTAGGGCTCGGTTTAGGGTACAGGTTAGTATTAGGGTACGTGTTAGGGTTAGGGTAGGGGTTAGGGTTAGGGTACGCGTTAGGGTTAGGGTAGTTATTAAACCTATCCCACTCTCTAGATACCCCTTAGCACGTAAAGGAATATTATTTGAGGGTCCAGCCATGGAGAAGAGTTTAGACACTAGGATAAGATAAGGAACAGACCCATTATAAAGAAATCACATTAGGATTCTCTTTTTAAGCTGTTCCTTAAAACACTAGTGCTTAGGAAATCTATTGGAGGCAGAAGCAGTCAAGGGTAGCCTAGGGTTAGGGTTAGGCTTAGGGTTAGGCTTAGGGTACGGCTTAGGGTACGGGTTCGGGGAGGGTTTCGGGTACGGCGTAGGGTATGGGTTAGGGTTAGGGTTAGGGTTAGTGTTAGGGTTAGGCCTCGGTTTAGGGTACGGGTTAGGATTAGGGTACGTGTTAGGGTTAGGGTAGGGGTTAGGGTTAGGGTACGCGTTAGGGTTAGGGTAGTTATTAAACCTATCCCACTCTCTAGATACCCCTTAGCACGTAAAGGAATATTATTTGGGGGTCCAGCCATGGAGAAGAGTTTAGACACTAGGATAAGATAAGGAACACACCCATTATAAAGAAATCACATTAGGATTCTCTTTTTAAGCTGTTCCTTAAAACACTAGTGCTTAGGAAATCTATTGGAGGCAGAAGCAGTCAAGGGTAGCCTAGGGTTAGGGTTAGGCTTAGGGTTAGGCTTAGGGTACGGCTTAGGGTACGGGTTCGGGGAGGGTTTCGGGTACGGCGTAGGGTATGGGTTAGGGTTAGGGTTAGGGTTAGTGTTAGGGTTAGGGCTCGGTTTAGGGTACGGTTAGGATTAGGGTACGTGTTAGGTTTAGGGTAGGGGTTAGGGTTAGGGTACGCGTTAGGGTTAGGGTAGTTAGTAAACCTATCCCACTCTCTAGATACCCCTTAGCACGTAAAGGAATATTATTTGGGGTTCCAGCCATGGAGAAGAATTTAGACACTAGGATAAGATAAGGAACACACCCATTATAAAGAAATCACATTAGGATTCTCTTTTTAAGCTGTTGCTTAAAACACTAGTGCTTAGGAAATCTATTGGAGGCAGAAGCAGTCAAGGGTTGCCTATGGTAAGTGTTAGGCTTAGGGTTAGGCTTAGCGTACGGCTTAGGGTACGGGTTTGGGGAGGGGTTCAGGTACGGCGTAGGGTATGGGTTAGGGTTAGGGTTAGTGTTAGTGTTAGGGTTAGGGCTCGGTTTAGGGTACGGGTTAGGATTAGGGTACGTGTTAGTGTTAGGGTAGGGGTTAGGGTTAGAGTACGCATTAGGTTTAGGGTAGTTATTAAACCTATCCCACTCTCTAGATACCCCTTAGCACGTAAGGCAATATTATTTGGGGGTGCAGCCATGGAGAAGAGTTTAGACACTAGGATAAGATAAGGAACACACCCATTATAAAGAAATCACATTAGGATTCTCTTTTTAAGCTGTTCCTTAAAACACTAGTGCTTAGGAAATCTATTGGAGGCAGAAGCAGTCAAGGGTAGCCTAGGGTTAGGGTTAGGCTTAGGGTTAGGTTTAGGGTACGGCTTGGGGAATGGGTTCGGGGAGGGGTTCTGGTACGGCGTAGGGTATGGGTTAGGGTTAGGGTTAGGGTTAGTGTTAGGGTTAGGGCTCGGTTTAGGGTACGGGTTAGGATTAGGGTACGTGTTAGGGTTAGGGTAGGGGTTAGGGTTAGGGTATGCGTTAGGGTTAGGGTAGTTATTAAACCTATCCCACTCTCTAGATACCCCTTAGCACGTAAAGGAATATTATTTGGGGGTCCAGCCATGGAGAAGAGTTTAGACACTAGGATAAGATAAGGAACACACCCATTATAAAGAAATCACATTAGGATTCCCTTTTTAAGCTGTTCCTTAAAACACTAGTGCTTAGGAAATCTATTGGAGGCAGAAGCAGTCAAGGGTAGCCTAGGGTTAGGTTTAGGCTTAGGGTTAGGCTTAGGGTACGGCTTAGGGTACGGGTTCGGGGAGGGGTGCGGGTACGGCGTAGGGTATGGGTTAGGGTTAGGGTTAGGGTTAGTGTTAGGGTTAGGGCTCGGTTTAGGGTACGGGTTAGGATTAGGGTACGTGTTAGGGTTAGGGTAGGGGTTAGGGTTAGGGTACGCGTTAGGGTTAGGGTAGTTATTAAACCTATCCCACTCTCTAGATACCCCTTAGCACGTAAAGGAATATTATTTGGGGGTCCAGCCATGGAGAAGAGTTTAGACACTAGGATAAGATAAGGAACACACCCATTATAAAGAAATCACATTAGGATTCTCTTTTTAAGCTGTTCCTTAAAACACTAGTGCTTAGGAAATCTATTGGAGGCAGAAGCAGTCAAGGGTAGCCTAGGGTTAGGGTTAGGCTTAGGGTTAGGCTTAGGGTACGGCTTAGGGTAAGGGTTCGGGGAGGGTTTCGGGTACGACGTAGGGTATGGGTTAGGGTTAGGGTTAGGGTTAGTGTTAGGGTTAGGGCTCGGTTTAGGGTACGGTTAGGATTAGGGTACGTGTTAGGTTTAGGGTAGCGGTTAGGGTTAGGGTACGCGTTAGGGTTAGGGTAGTTAGTAAACCTATCCCACTCTCTAGATACCCCTTAGCACGTAAAGGAATATTATTTGGGGTTCCAGCCATGGAGAAGAATTTAGACACTAGGATAAGATAAGGAACACACCCATTATAAAGAAATCACATTAGGATTCTCTTTTTAAGCTGTTCCTTAAAACACTAGTGCTTAGGAAATCTATTGGAGGCAGAAGCAGTCAAGGGTAGCCTAGGGTTAGGGTTAGGCTTAGGGTACGGGTTCGGGGAGGGGTGCGGGTATGGCGTAGGGTATGGGTTAGGGTTAGGGTTAGGGTTAGTGTTAGGGTTAGGGCTCGGTTTAGGGTACAGGTTAGTATTAGGGTACGTGTTAGGGTTAGGGTAGGGGTTAGGGTTAGGGTACGCGTTAGGGTTAGGGTAGTTATTAAACCTATCCCACTCTCTAGATACCCCTTAGCACGTAAAGGAATATTATTTGAGGGTCCAGACATGGAGAAGAGTTTAGACACTAGGATAAGATAAGGAACACACCCATTATAAAGAAATCACATTAGGATTCTCTTTTTAAGCTGTTGCTTAAAACACTAGTGCTTAGGAAATCTATTGGAGGCAGAAGCAGTCAAGGGTAGCCTAGGGTTAGGGTTAGGCTTAGGGTTAGGCTTAGGGTACGGCTTGGGGTACGGGTTTGGGGAGGGGTTCGGGTACGGCGTAGGGTATGGGTTAGGGTTAGGGTTAGTGTTAGTGTTAGGGTTAGGGCTCGGTTTAGGGTACGGGTTAGGATTAGGGTACGTGTTAGTGTTAGGGTAGGGGTTAGGGTTAGAGTACGCATTAGGGTTAGGGTAGTTATTAAACCTATCCCACTCTCTAGATACCCCTTAGCACGTAAGGCAATATTACTTGGGGGTGCAGCCATGGAGAAGAGTTTAGACACTAGGATAAGATAAGGAACACACCCATTATAAAGAAATCACATTAGGATTCTCTTTTTAAGCTGTTCCTTAAAACACTAGTGCTTAGGAAATCTATTGGAGGCAGAAGCAGTCAAGGGTAGCCTAGGGTAAGGTTAGGCTTAGGGTTAGGCTTAGTGTACGGCTTAGGGTACGGGTTCGGGGAGGGTTTCGGGTACGGCGTAGGGTATGGGTTAGGGTTAGGGTTAGTGTTAGGGTTAGGGCGCGGTTTAGGGTACGGGTTAGGACTAGGGTACGTGTTAGGGTTAGAGTAGGGGTTAGGGTTAGGTTACGCGTTAGAGCTAGGGTAGTTAGTAAACCTATCCCACTCTCTAGCTCCCCCTTAGCACGTAAAGGAATATTATTTGGGGGTCCAGCCATGGAGAAGAGTTTAGACACTAGGATAAGATAAGGAACACACCCATTATAAAGAAATCACATTAGGATTCTCTTTTTAAGCTGTTCCTTAAAACACTACTGCTTAGGAAATCAATTGGAGGCAGAAGCAGTCAAGGGTAGCCTAGGGTTAGGGTTAGGCTTAGGTTTAGGTTTAGGGTATGGCTTAGGGTACGGGTTCGGGGAGGGGTGCGGGTACGGCGTAGGGTATGGGTTAGGGTTAGGGTTAGGGTTAGTGTTAGGGTTAGGGCTCGGTTTAGGGTACAGGTTAGGATTAGGGTACGTGTTAGGGTTAGGGTAGGGGTTAGGGTTAGGGTACGCGTTAGGGTTAGGGTAGTTATTAAACCTATCCCACTCTCTAGATACCCCTTAGCACGTAAGGGAATATTATTTGGGGGTGCATCCATGGAGAAGAGTTTAGACACTAGGATAAGTTAAGGAACACACCCATTATAAAGAAATCACATTAGGATTCTCTTTTTAAGCTGTTCCTTAAAACACTAGTGCTTAGGAAATCTATTGGAGGCAGAAGCAGTCAAGGGTAGCCTAGGGTTAGGGTTAGGCTTAGGGTACGGGTTCGGGGAGGGGTGCGGGTACGGCGTAGGGTATGGGTTAGGGTTAGGGTTAGGTTTAGGGCTCGGTTTAGGGTACAGGTTAGTATTAGGGTACGTGTTAGGGTTAGGGTAGGGGTTAGGGTTAGGGTACGCGTTAGGGTTAGGGTAGTTATTAAACCTATCCCACTCTCTAGATACCCCTTAGCACGTAAAGGAATATTATTTGAGGGTCCAGCCATGGAGAAGAGTTTAGACACTAGGATAAGATAAGGAACACACCCATTATAAAGAAATCACATTAGGATTCTCTTTTTAAGCTGTTCCTTAAAACACTAGTGCTTAGGAAATCTATTGGAGGCAGAAGCAGTCAAGGGTAGACTAGGGTTAGGGTTAGGCTTAGGGTTAGGCTTAGGGTACGGCTTAGGGTACGGGTTCGGGGAGGGTTTCGGGTACGGCGTAGGGTATGGGTTAGGGTTAGGGTTAGGGTTAGTGTTAGGGTTAGGGCTCGGTTTAGGGTACGGGTTAGGATTAGGGTACGTGTTAGGGTTAGGGTAGGGGTTAGGGTTAGGGTACGCGTTAGGGTTAGGGTAGTTATTAAACCTATCCCACTCTCTAGATACCCCTTAGCACGTAAAGGAATATTATTTGGGGGTCCAGCCATCGAGAAGAGTTTAGACACTAGGATAAGATAAGGAACACACCCATTATAAAGAAATCACATTAGGATTCTCTTTTTAAGCTGTTGCTTAAAACACTAGTGCTTAGGAAATCTATTGGAGGCAGAAGCAGTCAAGGGTAGCCTAGGGTTAGGGTTAGGCTTAGGGTTAGGCTTAGGGTACGGCTTGGGGTACGGGTTTGGGGAGGGGTTCGGGTACGGCGTAGGGTATGGGTTAGGGTTAGGGTTAGTGTTAGTGTTAGGGTTAGGGCTCGGTTTAGGGTACGGGTTAGGATTAGGGTACGTGTTAGTGTTAGGGTAGGGGTTAGGGTTAGAGTACGCATTAGGGTTAGGGTAGTTATTAAACCTATCCCACTCTCTAGATACCCCTTAGCACGTAAGGCAATATTACTTGGGGGTGCAGCCATGGAGAAGAGTTTAGACACTAGGATAAGATAAGGAACACACCCATTATAAAGAAATCACATTAGGATTCTCTTTTTAAGCTGTTCCTTAAAACACTAGTGCTTAGGAAATCTATTGGAGGCAGAAGCAGTCAAGGGTAGCCTAGGGTAAGGTTAGGCTTAGGGTTAGGCTTAGTGTACGGCTTAGGGTACGGGTTCGGGGAGGGTTTCGGGTACGGCGTAGGGTATGGGTTAGGGTTAGGGTTAGTGTTAGGGTTAGGGCGCGGTTTAGGGTACGGGTTAGGACTAGGGTACGTGTTAGGGTTAGAGTAGGGGTTAGGGTTAGGTTACGCGTTAGAGCTAGGGTAGTTAGTAAACCTATCCCACTCTCTAGCTCCCCCTTAGCACGTAAAGGAATATTATTTGGGGGTCCAGCCATGGAGAAGAGTTTAGACACTAGGATAAGATAAGGAACACACCCATTATAAAGAAATCAC
Organism: Balaenoptera borealis; assembly: GCF_965194805.1. Classification (NCBI taxonomy): domain Eukaryota; kingdom Metazoa; phylum Chordata; class Mammalia; order Artiodactyla; family Balaenopteridae; genus Balaenoptera; species Balaenoptera borealis. The sequence goes on along the minus strand of NW_028123977.1, from coordinate 442,794 downwards.
ATTAGGATTCTCTTTTTAAGCTGTTCCTTAAAACACTACTGCTTAGGAAATCAATTGGAGGCAGAAGCAGTCAAGGGTAGCCTAGGGTTAGGGTTAGGCTTAGGTTTAGGTTTAGGGTATGGCTTAGGGTACGGGTTCGGGGAGGGGTGCGGGTACGGCGTAGGGTATGGGTTAGGGTTAGGGTTAGGGTTAGTGTTAGGGTTAGGGCTCGGTTTAGGGTACAGGTTAGGATTAGGGTACGTGTTAGGGTTAGGGTAGGGGTTAGGGTTAGGGTACGCGTTAGGGTTAGGGTAGTTATTAAACCTATCCCACTCTCTAGATACCCCTTAGCACGTAAGGGAATATTATTTGGGGGTGCAGCCATGGAGAAGAGTTTAGACACTAGGATAAGTTAAGGAACACACCCATTATAAAGAAATCACATTAGGATTCTCTTTTTAAGCTGTTCCTTAAAACACTAGTGCTTAGGAAATCTATTGGAGGCAGAAGCAGTCAAGGGTAGCCTAGGGTTAGGGTTAGGCTTAGGGTACGGGTTCGGGGAGGGGTGCGGGTACGGCGTAGGGTATGGGTTAGGGTTAGGGTTAGGTTTAGGGCTCGGTTTAGGGTACAGGTTAGTATTAGGGTACGTGTTAGGGTTAGGGTAGGGGTTAGGGTTAGGGTACGCGTTAGGGTTAGGGTAGTTATTAAACCTATCCCACTCTCTAGATACCCCTTAGCACGTAAAGGAATATTATTTGAGGGTCCAGCCATGGAGAAGAGTTTAGACACTAGGATAAGATAAGGAACACACCCATTATAAAGAAATCACATTAGGATTCTCTTTTTAAGCTGTTCCTTAAAACACTAGTGCTTAGGAAATCTATTGGAGGCAGAAGCAGTCAAGGGTAGACTAGGGTTAGGGTTAGGCTTAGGGTTAGGCTTAGGGTACGGCTTAGGGTACGGGTTCGGGGAGGGTTTCGGGTACGGCGTAGGGTATGGGTTAGGGTTAGGGTTAGGGTTAGTGTTAGGGTTAGGGCTCGGTTTAGGGTACGGGTTAGGATTAGGGTACGTGTTAGGGTTAGGGTAGGGGTTAGGGTTAGGGTACGCGTTAGGGTTAGGGTAGTTATTAAACCTATCCCACTCTCTAGATACCCCTTAGCACGTAAAGGAATATTATTTGGGGGTCCAGCCATCGAGAAGAGTTTAGACACTAGGATAAGATAAGGAACACACCCATTATAAAGAAATCACATTAGGATTCTCTTTTTAAGCTGTTCCTTAAAACACTAGTGCTTAGGAAATCTATTGGAGGCAGAAGCAGTCAAGGGTAGCCTAGGGTTAGGGTTAGGCTTAGGGTTAGGCTTAGGGTACGGCTTAGGGTACGGGTTCGGGGAGGGTTTCGGGTACGGCGTAGGGTATGGGTTAGGGTTAGGGTTAGGGTTAGTGTTAGGGTTAGGGCTCGGTTTAGGGTACGGTTAGGATTAGGGTACTTGTTAGGTTTAAGGTAGCGGTTAGGGTTAGGGTACGCGTTAGGGTTAGGGTAGTTAGTAAACCTATCCCACTCTCTAGATACCCCTTAGCACGTAAAGGAATATTATTTGGGGTTCCAGCCATGGAGAAGAATTTAGACACTAGGATAAGATAAGGAACACACCCATTATAAAGAAATCACATTAGGATTCTCTTTTTAAGCTGTTGCTTAAAACACTAGTGCTTAGGAAATCTATTGGAGGCAGAAGCAGTCAAGGGTAGCCTAGGGTTAGTGTTAGGCTTAGGGTTAGGCTTAGGGCACGGCTTAGGGTACGGGTTTGGGGAGGGGTTCAGGTACGGCGTAGGGTATGGGTTAGTGTTAGGGTTAGTGTTAGTGTTAGGGTTAGGGCTCGGTTTAGAGTACGGGTTAGGATTAGGGTACGTGTTAGTGTTAGGGTAGGGGTTAGGGTTAGAATACCCATTAGGGTTAGGGTAGTTATTAAACCTATCCCACTCTCTAGATACCCCTTAGCACGTAAGGCAATATTATTTGGGGGTGCAGCCATGGAGAAGACTTTAGACACTAGGATAAGATAAGGAACACACCCATTATAAAGAAATCACATTAGTATTCTCTTTTTAAACTGTTCCTTAAAACACTAGTGCTTAGGAAATCTATTGGAGGCAGAAGCAGTCAAGGGTAGCCTAGGGTTAGGGTTAGGCTTAGGGTTAGGTTTAGGGTACGGCTTGGGGAATGGGTTCGGGGAGGGGTTCGGGTACGGCGTAGGGTATGGGTTAGGGTTAGGGTTAGGGTTAGTGTTAGGGTTAGGGCTCGGTTTAGGGTACGGGTTAGGATTAGGGTACGTGTTAGGGTTAGGGTAGGGGTTAGGGTTAGGGTATGCGTTAGGGTTAGGGTAGTTATTAAACCTATCCCACTCTCTAGATACCCCTTAGCACGTAAAGGAATATTATTTGGGGGTCCAGCCATGGAGAAGAGTTTAGACACTAGGATAAGATAAGAAACACACCCATTATAAAGAAATCACATTAGGATTCTCTTTTTAAGCTGTTCCTTAAAACACTAGTGCTTAGGAAATCTATTGGAGGCAGAAGCAGTCAAGGGTAGCCTAGGGTTAGGGTTAGGCTTAGGGTTAGGCTTAGGGTACGGCTTAGGGTAAGGGTTCGGGGAGGGGTGCGGGTACGGCGTAGGGTATGGGTTAGGGTTAGGGTTAGGGTTAGTGTTAGGGTTAGGGCTCGGTTTAGGGTACAGGTTAGTATTAGGGTACGTGTTAGGGTTAGGGTAGGGGTTAGGGTTAGGGTACGCGTTAGGGTTAGGGTAGTTATTAAACCTATCCCACTCTCTAGATACCCCTTAGCACGTAAAGGAATATTATTTGAGGGTCCAGCCATGGAGAAGAGTTTAGACACTAGGATAAGATAAGGAACAGACCCATTATAAAGAAATCACATTAGGATTCTCTTTTTAAGCTGTTCCTTAAAACACTAGTGCTTAGGAAATCTATTGGAGGCAGAAGCAGTCAAGGGTAGCCTAGGGTTAGGGTTAGGCTTAGGGTTAGGCTTAGGGTACGGCTTAGGGTACGGGTTCGGGGAGGGTTTCGGGTACGGCGTAGGGTATGGGTTAGGGTTAGGGTTAGGGTTAGTGTTAGGGTTAGGCCTCGGTTTAGGGTACGGGTTAGGATTAGGGTACGTGTTAGGGTTAGGGTAGGGGTTAGGGTTAGGGTACGCGTTAGGGTTAGGGTAGTTATTAAACCTATCCCACTCTCTAGATACCCCTTAGCACGTAAAGGAATATTATTTGGGGGTCCAGCCATGGAGAAGAGTTTAGACACTAGGATAAGATAAGGAACACACCCATTATAAAGAAATCACATTAGGATTCTCTTTTTAAGCTGTTCCTTAAAACACTAGTGCTTAGGAAATCTATTGGAGGCAGAAGCAGTCAAGGGTAGCCTAGGGTTAGGGTTAGGCTTAGGGTTAGGCTTAGGGTACGGCTTAGGGTACGGGTTCGGGGAGGGTTTCGGGTACGGCGTAGGGTATGGGTTAGGGTTAGGGTTAGGGTTAGTGTTAGGGTTAGGGCTCGGTTTAGGGTACGGTTAGGATTAGGGTACGTGTTAGGTTTAGGGTAGGGGTTAGGGTTAGGGTACGCGTTAGGGTTAGGGTAGTTAGTAAACCTATCCCACTCTCTAGATACCCCTTAGCACGTAAAGGAATATTATTTGGGGTTCCAGCCATGGAGAAGAATTTAGACACTAGGATAAGATAAGGAACACACCCATTATAAAGAAATCACATTAGGATTCTCTTTTTAAGCTGTTGCTTAAAACACTAGTGCTTAGGAAATCTATTGGAGGCAGAAGCAGTCAAGGGTTGCCTATGGTAAGTGTTAGGCTTAGGGTTAGGCTTAGGGTACGGCTTAGGGTACGGGTTTGGGGAGGGGTTCAGGTACGGCGTAGGGTATGGGTTAGGGTTAGGGTTAGTGTTAGTGTTAGGGTTAGGGCTCGGTTTAGGGTACGGGTTAGGATTAGGGTACGTGTTAGTGTTAGGGTAGGGGTTAGGGTTAGAGTACGCATTAGGTTTAGGGTAGTTATTAAACCTATCCCACTCTCTAGATACCCCTTAGCACGTAAGGCAATATTATTTGGGGGTGCAGCCATGGAGAAGAGTTTAGACACTAGGATAAGATAAGGAACACACCCATTATAAAGAAATCACATTAGGATTCTCTTTTTAAGCTGTTCCTTAAAACACTAGTGCTTAGGAAATCTATTGGAGGCAGAAGCAGTCAAGGGTAGCCTAGGGTTAGGGTTAGGCTTAGGGTTAGGTTTAGGGTACGGCTTGGGGAATGGGTTCGGGGAGGGGTTCGGGTACGGCGTAGGGTATGGGTTAGGGTTAGGGTTAGGGTTAGTGTTAGGGTTAGGGCTCGGTTTAGGGTACGGGTTAGGATTAGGGTACGTGTTAGGGTTAGGGTAGGGGTTAGGGTTAGGGTATGCGTTAGGGTTAGGGTAGTTATTAAACCTATCCCACTCTCTAGATACCCCTTAGCACGTAAAGGAATATTATTTGGGGGTCCAGCCATGGAGAAGAGTTTAGACACTAGGATAAGATAAGGAACACACCCATTATAAAGAAATCACATTAGGATTCTCTTTTTAAGCTGTTCCTTAAAACACTAGTGCTTAGGAAATCTATTGGAGGCAGAAGCAGTCAAGGGTAGCCTAGGGTTAGGGTTAGGCTTAGGGTTAGGCTTAGGGTACGGCTTAGGGTAAGGGTTCGGGGAGGGTTTCGGGTACGGCGTAGGGTATGGGTTAGGGTTAGGGTTAGGGTTAGTGTTAGGGTTAGGGCTCGGTTTAGGGTACAGGTTAGTATTAGGGTACGTGTTAGGGTTAGGGTAGGGGTTAGGGTTAGGGTACGCGTTAGGGTTAGGGTAGTTATTAAACCTATCCCACTCTCTAGATACCCCTTAGCACGTAAAGGAATATTATTTGAGGGTCCAGCCATGGAGAAGAGTTTAGACACTAGGATAAGATAAGGAACAGACCCATTATAAAGAAATCACATTAGGATTCTCTTTTTAAGCTGTTCCTTAAAACACTAGTGCTTAGGAAATCTATTGGAGGCAGAAGCAGTCAAGGGTAGCCTAGGGTTAGGGTTAGGCTTAGGGTTAGGCTTAGGGTACGGCTTAGGGTACGGGTTCGGGGAGGGTTTCGGGTACGGCGTAGGGTATGGGTTAGGGTTAGGGTTAGGGTTAGTGTTAGGGTTAGGCCTCGGTTTAGGGTACGGGTTAGGATTAGGGTACGTGTTAGGGTTAGGGTAGGGGTTAGGGTTAGGGTACGCGTTAGGGTTAGGGTAGTTATTAAACCTATCCCACTCTCTAGATACCCCTTAGCACGTAAAGGAATATTATTTGGGGGTCCAGCCATGGAGAAGAGTTTAGACACTAGGATAAGATAAGGAACACACCCATTATAAAGAAATCACATTAGGATTCTCTTTTTAAGCTGTTCCTTAAAACACTAGTGCTTAGGAAATCTATTGGAGGCAGAAGCAGTCAAGGGTAGCCTAGGGTTAGGGTTAGGCTTAGGGTTAGGCTTAGGGTACGGCTTAGGGTACGGGTTCGGGGAGGGTTTCGGGTACGGCGTAGGGTATGGGTTAGGGTTAGGGTTAGGGTTAGTGTTAGGGTTAGGGCTCGGTTTAGGGTACGGTTAGGATTAGGGTACGTGTTAGGTTTAGGGTAGGGGTTAGGGTTAGGGTACGCGTTAGGGTTAGGGTAGTTAGTAAACCTATCCCACTCTCTAGATACCCCTTAGCACGTAAAGGAATATTATTTGGGGTTCCAGCCATGGAGAAGAATTTAGACACTAGGATAAGATAAGGAACACACCCATTATAAAGAAATCACATTAGGATTCTCTTTTTAAGCTGTTGCTTAAAACACTAGTGCTTAGGAAATCTATTGGAGGCAGAAGCAGTCAAGGGTTGCCTATGGTAAGTGTTAGGCTTAGGGTTAGGCTTAGGGTACGGCTTAGGGTACGGGTTTGGGGAGGGGTTCAGGTACGGCGTAGGGTATGGGTTAGGGTTAGGGTTAGTGTTAGTGTTAGGGTTAGCGCTCGGTTTAGGGTACGGGTTAGGATTAGGGTACGTGTTAGTGTTAGGGTAGGGGTTAGGGTTAGAGTACGCATTAGGTTTAGGGTAGTTATTAAACCTATCCCACTCTCTAGATACCCCTTAGCACGTAAGGCAATATTATTTGGGGGTGCAGCCATGGAGAAGAGTTTAGACACTAGGATAAGATAAGGAACACACCCATTATAAAGAAATCACATTAGGATTCTCTTTTTAAGCTGTTCCTTAAAACACTAGTGCTTAGGAAATCTATTGGAGGCAGAAGCAGTCAAGGGTAGCCTAGGGTTAGGGTTAGGCTTAGGGTTAGGTTTAGGGTACGGCTTGGGGAATGGGTTCGGGGAGGGGTTCGGGTACGGCGTAGGGTATGGGTTAGGGTTAGGGTTAGGGTTAGTGTTAGGGTTAGGGCTCGGTTTAGGGTACGGGTTAGGATTAGGGTACGTGTTAGGGTTAGGGTAGGGGTTAGGGTTAGGGTATGCGTTAGGGTTAGGGTAGTTATTAAACCTATCCCACTCTCTAGATACCCCTTAGCACGTAAAGGAATATTATTTGGGGGTCCAGCCATGGAGAAGAGTTTAGACACTAGGATAAGATAAGGAACACACCCATTATAAAGAAATCACATTAGGATTCCCTTTTTAAGCTGTTCCTTAAAACACTAGTGCTTAGGAAATCTATTGGAGGCAGAAGCAGTCAAGGGTAGCCTAGGGTTAGGTTTAGGCTTAGGGTTAGGCTTAGGGTACGGCTTAGGGTACGGGTTCGGGGAGGGGTGCGGGTACGGCGTAGGGTATGGGTTAGGGTTAGGGTTAGGGTTAGTGTTAGGGTTAGGGCTCGGTTTAGGGTACGGGTTAGGATTAGGGTACGTGTTAGGGTTAGGGTAGGGGTTAGGGTTAGGGTACGCGTTAGGGTTAGGGTAGTTATTAAACCTATCCCACTCTCTAGATACCCCTTAGCACGTAAAGGAATATTATTTGGGGGTCCAGCCATGGAGAAGAGTTTAGACACTAGGATAAGATAAGGAACACACCCATTATAAAGAAATCACATTAGGATTCTCTTTTTAAGCTGTTCCTTAAAACACTAGTGCTTAGGAAATCTATTGGAGGCAGAAGCAGTCAAGGGTAGCCTAGGGTTAGGGTTAGGCTTAGGGTTAGGCTTAGGGTAAGGGTTCGGGGAGGGTTTCGGGTACGACGTAGGGTATGGGTTAGGGTTAGGGTTAGGGTTAGTGTTAGGGTTAGGGCTCGGTTTAGGGTACGGTTAGGATTAGGGTACGTGTTAGGTTTAGGGTAGCGGTTAGGGTTAGGGTACGCGTTAGGGTTAGGGTAGTTAGTAAACCTATCCCACTCTCTAGATACCCCTTAGCACGTAAAGGAATATTATTTGGGGTTCCAGCCATGGAGAAGAATTTAGACACTAGGATAAGATAAGGAACACACCCATTATAAAGAAATCACATTAGGATTTTCTTTTTAAGCTGTTCCTTAAAACACTAGTGCTTAGGAAATCTATTGGAGGCAGAAGCAGTCAAGGGTAGCCTAGGGTTAGGGTTAGGCTTAGGGTACGGGTTCGGGGAGGGGTGCGGGTATGGCGTAGGGTATGGGTTAGGGTTAGGGTTAGGGTTAGTGTTAGGGTTAGGGCTCGGTTTAGGGTACAGGTTAGTATTAGGGTACGTGTTAGGGTTAGGGTAGGGGTTAGGGTTAGGGTACGCGTTAGGGTTAGGGTAGTTATTAAACCTATCCCACTCTCTAGATACCCCTTAGCACGTAAAGGAATATTATTTGAGGGTCCAGACATGGAGAAGAGTTTAGACACTAGGATAAGATAAGGAACACACCCATTATAAAGAAATCACATTAGGATTCTCTTTTTAAGCTGTTCCTTAAAACACTAGTGCTTAGGAAATCTATTGGAGGCAGAAGCAGTCAAGGGTAGCCTAGGGTTAGGGTTAGGCTTAGGGTTAGGCTTAGGGTACGGCTTAGGGTATGGGTTCGGGGAGGGTTTCGGGTACGGCGTAGGGTATGGGTTAGGGTTAGGGTTAGGGTTAGTGTTAGGGTTAGGGCTCGGTTTAGGGTACGGGTTAGGATTAGGGTACGTGTTAGGGTTAGGGTAGGGGTTAGGGTTATGGTACGCGTTAGGGTTAGGGTAGTTATTAAACCTATCCCACTCTCTAGATACCCCTTAGCACGTAAAGGAATATTATTTGGGGGTCCAGCCATGGAGAAGAATTTAGACACTAGGATAAGATAAGGAACACACCCATTATAAAGAAATCACATTAGGATTCTCTTTTTAAGCTGTTGCTTAAAACACTAGTGCTTAGGAAATCTATTGGAGGCAGAAGCAGTCAAGGGTAGCCTAGGGTTAGTGTTAGGCTTAGGGTTAGGCTTAGGGTACGGCTTACGGTACGGGTTTGGGGAGGGGTTCAGGTACGGCGTAGGGTATGGGTTAGGGTTAGGGTTAGTGTTAGTGTTAGGGTTAGGGCTCGGTTTAGAGTACGGGTTAGGATTAGGGTACGTGTTAGTGTTAGGGTAGGGGTTAGGGTTAGAGTACGCATTAGGGTTAGGGTAGTTATTAAACCTATCCCACTCTCTAGATACCCCTTAGCACGTAAGGCAATATTATTTGGGGGTGCAGCCATGGAGAAGAGTTTAGACACTAGGATAAGATAAGGAACACACCCATTATAAAGAAATCACATTAGGATTCTCTTTTTAAGCTGTTCCTTAAAACACTAGTGCTTAGGAAATCTATTGGAGGCAGAAGCAGTCAAGGGTAGCTTAGGGTTAGGGTTAGGCTTAGGGTTAGGTTTAGGGTACGGCTTGGGGAATGGGTTCGGGGAGGGGTTCGGGTACGGCATAGGGTATGGGTTAGGGTTAGGGTTAGGGTTAGTGTTAGGGTTATGGCTCGGTTTAGGGTACGGGTTAGGATTAGGGTACGTGTTAGGGTTAGGGTAGGGGTTAGGGTTAGGGTACGCGTTAGGGTTAGGGTAGTTATTAAACCTATCCCACTCTCTAGATACCCCTTAGCACGTAAAGGAATATTATTTGGGGGTCCAGCCATGGAGAAGAGTTTAGACACTAGGATAAGATCAGGAACACACCCATTATAAAGAAATCACATTAGGATTCTCTTTTTAAGCTGTTCCTTAAAACACTAGTGCTTAGGAAATCTATTGGAGGCAGAAGCAGTCAAGGGTAGCCTAGGGTTAGGGTTAGGCTTAGGGTTAGGCTTAGGGTACGGCTTAGGGTACGGGTTCGGGGAGGGGTGCGGGTACGGCGTAGGGTATGGCTTAGGGTTAGGGTTAGGGTTAGTGTTAGGGTTAGGGCTCGGTTTAGGGTACAGGTTAGTATTAGGGTACGTGTTAGGGTTAGGGTAGGGGTTAGGGTTAGGGTACGCGTTAGGGTTAGGGTAGTTATTAAACCTATCCCACTCTCTAGATACCCCTTAGCACGTAAAGGAATATTATTTGAGGGTCCAGCCATGGAGAAGAGTTTAGACACTAGGATAAGATAAGGAACAGACCCATTATAAGGAAATCACATTAGGATTCTCTTTTTAAGCTGTTCCTTAAAACACTAGTGCTTAGGAAATCTATTGGAGGCAGAAGCAGTCAAGGGTAGCCTAGGGTTAGGGTTAGACTTAGGGTTAGGCTTAGGGTACGGCTTAGGGTACGGGTTCGGGGAGGGTTTCGGGTACGGCGTAGGGTATGGGTTAGGGTTAGGGTTAGGGTTAGTGTTAGGGTTAGGGCTCGGTTTAGGGTACGGGTTAGGATTAGGGTACGTGTTAGGGTTAGGGTAGGGGTTAGGGTTAGGGTACGCGTTAGGGTTAGGGTAGTTATTAAACCTATCCCACTCTCTAGATACCCCTTAGCACGTAAAGGAATATTATTTGGGGGTCCAGCCATGGAGAAGAGTTTAGACACTAGGATAAGATAAGGAACACACCCATTATAAAGAAATCACATTAGGATTCTCTTTTTAAGCTGTTCCTTAAAACACTACTGCTTAGGAAATCAATTGGAGGCAGAAGCAGTCAAGGGTAGCCTAGGGTTAGGGTTAGGCTTAGGGTTAGGTTTAGGGTATGGCTTAGGGTACGGGTTCGGGGAGGGGTGCGGGTACGGCGTAGGGTATGGGTTAGGGTTAGGGTTAGGGTTAGTGTTAGGGTTAGGGCTCGGTTTAGGGTACAGGTTAGGATTAGGGTACGTGTTAGGGTTAGGGTACGCGTTAGGGTTAGGGTACGCGTTAGGGTTAGGGTAGTTATTAAACCTATCCCACTCTCTAGATACCCCTTAGCACGTAAGGGAATATTATTTGGGGGTGCAGCCATGGAGAAGAGTTTAGACACTAGGATAAGATAAGGAACACACCCATTATAAAGAAATCACATTAGGATTCTCTTTTTAAGCTGTTCCTTAAAACAGTAGTGCTTAGGAAATCTATTGGAGGCAGAAGCAGTCAAGGGTAGCCTAGGGTTAGGGTTAGGCTTAGGGTTAGGCTTAGGGTACGGCTTAGGTTACGGGTTCGGGGAGGGGTGCGGGTACGGCGTAGGGTATGGGTTAGGGTTAGGGTTAGGGTTAGTGTTAGGGTTAGGGCTCGGTTTAGGGTACGGGTTAGGATTAGGGTACGTGTTAGGGTTAGGGTAGGGGTTAGGGTTAGGGTACGCGTTAGGATTAGGGTAGTTATTAAACCTATCCCACTCTCTAGATACCCCTTAGCACGTAAAGGAATATTATTTGAGGGTCCAGCCATGGAGAAGAGTTTAGACACTAGGATAAGATAAGGAACACACCCATTATAAAGAAATCACATTAGGATTCTCTTTTTAAGCTGTTCCTTAAAACACTAGTGCTTAGGAAATCTATTGGAGGCAGAAGCAGTCAAGGGTAGCGTAGGGTTAGGGTTAGGCTTAGGGTTAGGCTTAGGGTACGGCTTAGGGTACGGGTTCGGGGAGGGTTTCGGGTACGGCGTAGGGTATGGGTTAGTGTTAGGGTTAGGGTTAGTGTTAGGGTTAGGGCTCGGTTTAGGGTACGGTTAGGATTAGGGTACGTGTTAGGTTTAGGGTAGGGGTTAGGGTTAGGGTACGCGTTAAGGTTAGGGTAGTTAGTAAACCTATCCCACTCTCTAGATACCCCTTAGCACGTAAAGGAATATTATTTGAGGGTCCAGCCATGGAGAAGAGTTTAGACACTAGGATAAGATAAGGAACACACCCATTATAAAGAAATCACATTAGGATTCTCTTTTTAAGCTGTTGCTTAAAACACTAGTGCTTAGGAAATCTATTGGAGGCAGAAGCAGTCAAGGGTAGCCTAGGGTTAGGGTTAGGCTTAGGGTTAGGCTTAGGGTACGGCTTGGGGTACGGGTTTGGGGAGGGGTTCGGGTACGGCGTAGGGTATGGGTTAGGGTTAGGGTTAGTGTTAGTGTTAGGGTTAGGGCTCGGTTTAGGGTACGGGTTAGGATTAGGGTACGTGTTAGTGTTAGGGTAGGGGTTAGGGTTAGAGTACGCATTAGGGTTAGGGTAGTTATTAAACCTATCCCACTCTCTAGATACCCCTTAGCACGTAAGGCAATATTACTTGGGGGTGCAGCCATGGAGAAGAGTTTAGACACTAGGATAAGATAAGGAACACACCCATTATAAAGAAATCACATTAGGATTCTCTTTTTAAGCTGTTCCTTAAAACACTAGTGCTTAGGAAATCTATTGGAGGCAGAAGCAGTCAAGGGTAGCCTAGGGTAAGGTTAGGCTTAGGGTTAGGCTTAGTGTACGGCTTAGGGTACGGGTTCGGGGAGGGTTTCGGGTACGGCGTAGGGTATGGGTTAGGGTTAGGGTTAGTGTTAGGGTTAGGGCGCGGTTTAGGGTACGGGTTAGGACTAGGGTACGTGTTAGGGTTAGAGTAGGGGTTAGGGTTAGGTTACGCGTTAGAGCTAGGGTAGTTAGTAAACCTATCCCACTCTCTAGCTCCCCCTTAGCACGTAAAGGAATATTATTTGGGGGTCCAGCCATGGAGAAGAGTTTAGACACTAGGATAAGATAAGGAACACACCCATTATAAAGAAATCACATTAGGATTCTCTTTTTAAGCTGTTCCTTAAAACACTACTGCTTAGGAAATCAATTGGAGGCAGAAGCAGTCAAGGGTAGCCTAGGGTTAGGGTTAGGCTTAGGTTTAGGTTTAGGGTATGGCTTAGGGTACGGGTTCGGGGAGGGGTGCGGGTACGGCGTAGGGTATGGGTTAGGGTTAGGGTTAGGGTTAGTGTTAGGGTTAGGGCTCGGTTTAGGGTACAGGTTAGGATTAGGGTACGTGTTAGGGTTAGGGTAGGGGTTAGGGTTAGGTTACGCGTTAGGGCTAGGGTAGTTAGTAAACCTATCCCACTCTCTAGCTCCCCCTTAGCACGTAAAGGAATATTATTTGGGGGTCCAGCCATGGAGAAGAGTTTAGACACTAGGATAAGATAAGGAACACACCCATTATAAAGAAATCACATTAGGATTCACTTTTTAAGCTGTTCCTTAAAACACTAGTGCTTAGGAAATCTATTGGAGGCAGAAGCAGTCAAGGGTAGCCTAGGGTTAGGGTTAGGCTTAGGGTACGGGTTCGGGGAGGGGTGCGGGTACGGCGTAGGGTATGGGTTAGGGTTAGGGTTAGGTTTAGGGCTCGGTTTAGGGTACAGGTTAGTATTAGGGTACGTGTTAGGGTTAGGGTAGGGGTTAGGGTTAGGGTACGCGTTAGGGTTAGGGTAGTTATTAAACCTATCCCACTCTCTAGATACCCCTTAGCACGTAAAGGAATATTATTTGAGGGTCCAGCCATGGAGAAGAGTTTAGACACTAGGATAAGATAAGGAACACACCCATTATAAAGAAATCACATTAGGATTCTCTTTTTAAGCTGTTCCTTAAAACACTAGTGCTTAGGAAATCTATTGGAGGCAGAAGCAGTCAAGGGTAGACTAGGGTTAGGGTTAGGCTTAGGGTTAGGCTTAGGGTACGGCTTAGGGTACGGGTTCGGGGAGGGTTTCGGGTACGGCGTAGGGTATGGGTTAGGGTTAGGGTTAGGGTTAGTGTTAGGGTTAGGGCTCGGTTTAGGGTACGGGTTAGGATTAGGGTACGTGTTAGGGTTAGGGTAGGGGTTAGGGTTAGGGTACGCGTTAGGGTTAGGGTAGTTATTAAACCTATCCCACTCTCTAGATACCCCTTAGCACGTAAAGGAATATTATTTGGGGGTCCAGCCATCGAGAAGAGTTTAGACACTAGGATAAGATAAGGAACACACCCATTATAAAGAAATCACATTAGGATTCTCTTTTTAAGCTGTTCCTTAAAACACTAGTGCTTAGGAAATCTATTGGAGGCAGAAGCAGTCAAGGGTAGCCTAGGGTTAGGGTTAGGCTTAGGGTTAGGCTTAGGGTACGGCTTAGGGTACGGGTTCGGGTAGGGTTTCGGGTACGGCGTAGGGTATGGGTTAGGGTTAGGGTTAGGGTTAGTGTTAGGGTTAGGGCTCGGTTTAGGGTACGGTTAGGATTAGGGTACTTGTTAGGTTTAAGGTAGCGGTTAGGGTTAGGGTACGCGTTAGGGTTAGGGTAGTTAGTAAACCTATCCCACTCTCTAGATACCCCTTAGCACGTAAAGGAATATTATTTGGGGTTCCAGCCATGGAGAAGAATTTAGACACTAGGATAAGATAAGGAACACACCCATTATAAAGAAATCACATTAGGATTCTCTTTTTAAGCTGTTGCTTAAAACACTAGTGCTTAGGAAATCTATTGGAGGCAGAAGCAGTCAAGGGTAGCCTAGGGTTAGTGTTAGGCTTAGGGTTAGGCTTAGGGCACGGCTTAGGGTACGGGTTTGGGGAGGGGTTCAGGTACGGCGTAGGGTATGGGTTAGTGTTAGGGTTAGTGTTAGTGTTAGGGTTAGGGCTCGGTTTAGAGTACGGGTTAGGATTAGGGTACGTGTTAGTGTTAGGGTAGGGGTTAGGGTTAGAGTACGCATTAGGGTTAGGGTAGTTATTAAACCTATCCCACTCTCTAGATACCCCTTAGCACGTAAGGCAATATTATTTGGGGGTGCAGCCATGGAGAAGACTTTAGACACTAGGATAAGATAAGGAACACACCCATTATAAAGAAATCACATTAGTATTCTCTTTTTAAACTGTTCCTTAAAACACTAGTGCTTAGGAAATCTATTGGAGGCAGAAGCAGTCAAGGGTAGCCTAGGGTTAGGGTTAGGCTTAGGGTTAGGTTTAGGGTACGGCTTGGGGAATGGGTTCGGGGAGGGGTTCGGGTACGGCGTAGGGTATGGGTTAGGGTTAGGGTTAGGGTTAGTGTTAGGGTTAGGGCTCGGTTTAGGGTACGGGTTAGGATTAGGGTACGTGTTAGGGTTAGGGTAGGGGTTAGGGTTAGGGTATGCGTTAGGGTTAGGGTAGTTATTAAACGTATCCCACTCTCTAGATACCCCTTAGCACGTAAAGGAATATTATTTGGGGGTCCAGCCATGGAGAAGAGTTTAGACACTAGGATAAGATAAGGAACACACCCATTATAAAGAAATCACATTAGGATTCTCTTTTTAAGCTGTTCCTTAAAACACTAGTGCTTAGGAAATCTATTGGAGGCAGAAGCAGTCAAGGGTAGCCTAGGGTTAGGGTTAGGCTTAGGGTTAGGCTTAGGGTACGGCTTAGGGTAAGGGTTCGGGGAGGGGTGCGGGTACGGCGTAGGGTATGGGTTAGGGTTAGGGTTAGGGTTAGTGTTAGGGTTAGGGCTCGGTTTAGGGTACAGGTTAGTATTAGGGTACGTGTTAGGGTTAGGGTAGGGGTTAGGGTTAGGGTACGCGTTAGGGTTAGGGTAGTTATTAAACCTATCCCACTCTCTAGATACCCCTTAGCACGTAAAGGAATATTATTTGAGGGTCCAGCCATGGAGAAGAGTTTAGACACTAGGATAAGATAAGGAACAGACCCATTATAAAGAAATCACATTAGGATTCTCTTTTTAAGCTGTTCCTTAAAACACTAGTGCTTAGGAAATCTATTGGAGGCAGAAGCAGTCAAGGGTAGCCTAGGGTTAGGGTTAGGCTTAGGGTTAGGCTTAGGGTACGGCTTAGGGTACGGGTTCGGGGAGGGTTTCGGGTACGGCGTAGGGTATGGGTTAGGGTTAGGGTTAGGGTTAGTGTTAGGGTTAGGCCTCGGTTTAGGGTACGGGTTAGGATTAGGGTACGTGTTAGGGTTAGGGTAGGGGTTAGGGTTAGGGTACGCGTTAGGGTTAGGGTAGTTATTAAACCTATCCCACTCTCTAGATACCCCTTAGCACGTAAAGGAATATTATTTGGGGGTCCAGCCATGGAGAAGAGTTTAGACACTAGGATAAGATAAGGAACACACCCATTATAAAGAAATCACATTAGGATTCTCTTTTTAAGCTGTTCCTTAAAACACTAGTGCTTAGGAAATCTATTGGAGGCAGAAGCAGTCAAGGGTAGCCTAGGGTTAGGGTTAGGCTTAGGGTTAGGCTTAGGGTACGGCTTAGGGTACGGGTTCGGGGAGGGTTTCGGGTACGGCGTAGGGTATGGGTTAGGGTTAGGGTTAGGGTTAGTGTTAGGGTTAGGGCTCGGTTTAGGGTACGGTTAGGATTAGGGTACGTGTTAGGTTTAGGGTAGGGGTTAGGGTTAGGGTACGCGTTAGGGTTAGGGTAGTTAGTAAACCTATCCCACTCTCTAGATACCCCTTAGCACGTAAAGGAATATTATTTGGGGTTCCAGCCATGGAGAAGAATTTAGACACTAGGATAAGATAAGGAACACACCCATTATAAAGAAATCACATTAGGATTCTCTTTTTAAGCTGTTGCTTAAAACACTAGTGCTTAGGAAATCTATTGGAGGCAGAAGCAGTCAAGGGTTGCCTATGGTAAGTGTTAGGCTTAGGGTTAGGCTTAGGGTACGGCTTAGGGTACGGGTTTGGGGAGGGGTTCAGGTACGGCGTAGGGTATGGGTTAGGGTTAGGGTTAGTGTTAGTGTTAGGGTTAGGGCTCGGTTTAGGGTACGGGTTAGGATTAGGGTACGTGTTAGTGTTAGGGTAGGGGTTAGGGTTAGAGTACGCATTAGGTTTAGGGTAGTTATTAAACCTATCCCACTCTCTAGATACCCCTTAGCACGTAAGGCAATATTATTTGGGGGTGCAGCCATGGAGAAGAGTTTAGACACTAGGATAAGATAAGGAACACACCCATTATAAAGAAATCACATTAGGATTCTCTTTTTAAGCTGTTCCTTAAAACACTAGTGCTTAGGAAATCTATTGGAGGCAGAAGCAGTCAAGGGTAGCCTAGGGTTAGGGTTAGGCTTAGGGTTAGGTTTAGGGTACGGCTTGGGGAATGGGTTCGGGGAGGGGTTCGGGTACGGCGTAGGGTATGGGTTAGGGTTAGGGTTAGGGTTAGTGTTAGGGTTAGGGCTCGGTTTAGGGTACGGGTTAGGATTAGGGTACGTGTTAGGGTTAGGGTAGGGGTTAGGGTTAGGGTATGCGTTAGGGTTAGGGTAGTTATTAAACCTATCCCACTCTCTAGATACCCCTTAGCACGTAAAGGAATATTATTTGGGGGTCCAGCCATGGAGAAGAGTTTAGACACTAGGATAAGATAAGGAACACACCCATTATAAAGAAATCACATTAGGATTCTCTTTTTAAGCTGTTCCTTAAAACACTAGTGCTTAGGAAATCTATTGGAGGCAGAAGCAGTCAAGGGTAGCCTAGGGTTAGTGTTAGGCTTAGGGTTAGGCTTAGGGTACGGCTTACGGTACGGGTTTGGGGAGGGGTTCAGGTACGGCGTAGGGTATGGGTTAGGGTTAGGGTTAGTGTTAGTGTTAGGGTTAGGGCTCGGTTTAGAGTACGGGTTAGGATTAGGGTACGTGTTAGTGTTAGGGTAGGGGTTAGGGTTAGAGTACGCATTAGGGTTAGGGTAGTTATTAAACCTATCCCACTCTCTAGATACCCCTTAGCACGTAAGGCAATATTATTTGGGGGTGCAGCCATGGAGAAGAGTTTAGACACTAGGATAAGATCAGGAACACACCCATTATAAAGAAATCACATTAGGATTCTCTTTTTAAGCTGTTCCTTAAAACACTAGTGCTTAGGAAATCTATTGGAGGCAGAAGCAGTCAAGGGTAGCCTAGGGTTAGGGTTAGGCTTAGGGTTAGGCTTAGGGTACGGCTTAGGGTACGGGTTCGGGGAGGGGTGCGGGTACGGCGTAGGGTATGGCTTAGGGTTAGGGTTAGGGTTAGTGTTAGGGTTAGGGCTCGGTTTAGGGTACAGGTTAGTATTAGGGTACGTGTTAGGGTTAGGGTAGGGGTTAGGGTTAGGGTACGCGTTAGGGTTAGGGTAGTTATTAAACCTATCCCACTCTCTAGATACCCCTTAGCACGTAAAGGAATATTATTTGAGGGTCCAGCCATGGAGAAGAGTTTAGACACTAGGATAAGATAAGGAACAGACCCATTATAAAGAAATCACATTAGGATTCTCTTTTTAAGCTGTTCCTTAAAACACTAGTGCTTAGGAAATCTATTGGAGGCAGAAGCAGTCAAGGGTAGCCTAGGGTTAGGGTTAGACTTAGGGTTAGGCTTAGGGTACGGCTTAGGGTACGGGTTCGGGGAGGGTTTCGGGTACGGCGTAGGGTATGGGTTAGGGTTAGGGTTAGGGTTAGTGTTAGGGTTAGGGCTCGGTTTAGGGTACGGGTTAGGATTAGGGTACGTGTTAGGGTTAGGGTAGGGGTTAGGGTTAGGGTACGCGTTAGGGTTAGGGTAGTTATTAAACCTATCCCACTCTCTAGATACCCCTTAGCACGTAAAGGAATATTATTTGGGGGTCCAGCCATGGAGAAGAGTTTAGACACTAGGATAAGATAAGGAACACACCCATTATAAAGAAATCACATTAGGATTCTCTTTTTAAGCTGTTCCTTAAAACACTACTGCTTAGGAAATCAATTGGAGGCAGAAGCAGTCAAGGGTAGCCTAGGGTTAGGGTTAGGCTTAGGGTTAAGTTTAGGGTATGGCTTAGGGTACGGGTTCGGGGAGGGGTGCGGGTACGGCGTAGGGTATGGGTTAGGGTTAGGGTTAGGGTTAGTGTTAGGGTTAGGGCTCGGTTTAGGGTACAGGTTAGGATTAGGGTACGTGTTAGGGTTAGGGTACGCGTTAGGGTTAGGGTACGCGTTAGGGTTAGGGTAGTTATTAAACCTATCCCACTCTCTAGATACCCCTTAGCACGTAAGGGAATATTATTTGGGGGTGCAGCCATGGAGAAGAGTTTAGACACTAGGATAAGATAAGGAACACACCCATTATAAAGAAATCACATTAGGATTCTCTTTTTAAGCTGTTCCTTAAAACAGTAGTGCTTAGGAAATCTATTGGAGGCAGAAGCAGTCAAGGGTAGCCTAGGGTTAGGGTTAGGCTTAGGGTTAGGCTTAGGGTACGGCTTAGGTTACGGGTTCGGGGAGGGGTGCGGGTACGGCGTAGGGTATGGGTTAGGGTTAGGGTTAGGGTTAGTGTTAGGGTTAGGGCTCGGTTTAGGGTACGGGTTAGGATTAGGGTACGTGTTAGGGTTAGGGTAGGGGTTAGGGTTAGGGTACGCGTTAGGATTAGGGTAGTTATTAAACCTATCCCACTCTCTAGATACCCCTTAGCACGTAAAGGAATATTATTTGAGGGTCCAGCCATGGAGAAGAGTTTAGACACTAGGATAAGATAAGGAACACACCCATTATAAAGAAATCACATTAGGATTCTCTTTTTAAGCTGTTCCTTAAAACACTAGTGCTTAGGAAATCTATTGGAGGCAGAAGCAGTCAAGGGTAGCGTAGGGTTAGGGTTAGGCTTAGGGTTAGGCTTAGGGTACGGCTTAGGGTACGGGTTCGGGGAGGGTTTCGGGTACGGCGTAGGGTATGGGTTAGTGTTAGGGTTAGGGTTAGTGTTAGGGTTAGGGCTCGGTTTAGGGTACGGTTAGGATTAGGGTACGTGTTAGGTTTAGGGTAGGGGTTAGGGTTAGGGTACGCGTTAAGGTTAGGGTAGTTAGTAAACCTATCCCACTCTCTAGATACCCCTTAGCACGTAAAGGAATATTATTTGAGGGTCCAGCCATGGAGAAGAGTTTAGACACTAGGATAAGATAAGGAACACACCCATTATAAAGAAATCACATTAGGATTCTCTTTTTAAGCTGTTGCTTAAAACACTAGTGCTTAGGAAATCTATTGGAGGCAGAAGCAGTCAAGGGTAGCCTAGGGTTAGGGTTAGGCTTAGGGTTAGGCTTAGGGTACGGCTTGGGGTACGGGTTTGGGGAGGGGTTCGGGTACGGCGTAGGGTATGGGTTAGGGTTAGGGTTAGTGTTAGTGTTAGGGTTAGGGCTCGGTTTAGGGTACGGGTTAGGATTAGGGTACGTGTTAGTGTTAGGGTAGGGGTTAGGGTTAGAGTACGCATTAGGGTTAGGGTAGTTATTAAACCTATCCCACTCTCTAGATACCCCTTAGCACGTAAGGCAATATTACTTGGGGGTGCAGCCATGGAGAAGAGTTTAGACACTAGGATAAGATAAGGAACACACCCATTATAAAGAAATCACATTAGGATTCTCTTTTTAAGCTGTTCCTTAAAACACTAGTGCTTAGGAAATCTATTGGAGGCAGAAGCAGTCAAGGGTAGCCTAGGGTAAGGTTAGGCTTAGGGTTAGGCTTAGTGTACGGCTTAGGGTACGGGTTCGGGGAGGGTTTCGGGTACGGCGTAGGGTATGGGTTAGGGTTAGGGTCAGTGTTAGGGTTAGGGCGCGGTTTAGGGTACGGGTTAGGACTAGGGTACGTGTTAGGGTTAGAGTAGTGGTTAGGGTTAGGTTACGCGTTAGAGCTAGGGTAGTTAGTAAACCTATCCCACTCTCTAGCTCCCCCTTAGCACGTAAAGGAATATTATTTGGGGGTCCAGCCATGGAGAAGAGTTTAGACACTAGGATAAGATAAGGAACACACCCATTATAAAGAAATCACATTAGGATTCTCTTTTTAAGCTGTTCCTTAAAACACTACTGCTTAGGAAATCAATTGGAGGCAGAAGCAGTCAAGGGTAGCCTAGGGTTAGGGTTAGGCTTAGGTTTAGGTTTAGGGTATGGCTTAGGGTACGGGTTCAGGGAGGGGTGCGGGTACGGCGTAGGGTATGGGTTAGGGTTAGGGTTAGGGTTAGTGTTAGGGTTAGGGCTCGGTTTAGGGTACAGGTTAGGATTAGGGTACGTGTTAGGGTTAGGGTAGGGGTTAGGGTTAGGTTACGCGTTAGGGCTAGGGTAGTTAGTAAACCTATCCCACTCTCTAGCTCCCCCTTAGCACGTAAAGGAATATTATTTGGGGGTCCAGCCATGGAGAAGAGTTTAGACACTAGGATAAGATAAGGAACACACCCATTATAAAGAAATCACATTAGGATTCACTTTTTAAGCTGTTCCTTAAAACACTAGTGCTTAGGAAATCTATTGGAGGCAGAAGCAGTCAAGGGTAGCCTAGGGTTAGGGTTAGGCTTAGGGTACGGGTTCGGGGAGGGGTGCGGGTACGGCGTAGGGTATGGGTTAGGGTTAGGGTTAGGTTTAGGGCTCGGTTTAGGGTACAGGTTAGTATTAGGGTACGTGTTAGGGTTAGGGTAGGGGTTAGGGTTAGGGTACGCGTTAGGGTTAGGGTAGTTATTAAACCTATCCCACTCTCTAGATACCCCTTAGCACGTAAAGGAATATTATTTGAGGGTCCAGCCATGGAGAAGAGTTTAGACACTAGGATAAGATAAGGAACACACCCATTATAAAGAAATCACATTAGGATTCTCTTTTTAAGCTGTTCCTTAAAACACTAGTGCTTAGGAAATCTATTGGAGGCAGAAGCAGTCAAGGGTAGACTAGGGTTAGGGTTAGGCTTAGGGTTAGGCTTAGGGTACGGCTTAGGGTACGGGTTCGGGGAGGGTTTCGGGTACGGCGTAGGGTATGGGTTAGGGTTAGGGTTAGGGTTAGTGTTAGGGTTAGGGCTCGGTTTAGGGTACGGGTTAGGATTAGGGTACGTGTTAGGGTTAGGGTAGGGGTTAGGGTTAGGGTACGCGTTAGGGTTAGGGTAGTTATTAAACCTATCCCACTCTCTAGATACCCCTTAGGACGTAAAGGAATATTATTTGGGGGTCCAGCCATCGAGAAGAGTTTAGACACTAGGATAAGATAAGGAACACACCCATTATAAAGAAATCACATTAGGATTCTCTTTTTAAGCTGTTCCTTAAAACACTAGTGCTTAGGAAATCTATTGGAGGCAGAAGCAGTCAAGGGTAGCCTAGGGTTAGGGTTAGGCTTAGGGTTAGGCTTAGGGTACGGCTTAGGGTACGGGTTCGGGGAGGGTTTCGGGTACGGCGTAGGGTATGGGTTAGGGTTAGGGTTAGGGTTAGTGTTAGGGTTAGGGCTCGGTTTAGGGTACGGTTAGGATTAGGGTACTTGTTAGGTTTAAGGTAGCGGTTAGGGTTAGGGTACGCGTTAGGGTTAGGGTAGTTAGTAAACCTATCCCACTCTCTAGATACCCCTTAGCACGTAAAGGAATATTATTTGGGGTTCCAGCCATGGAGAAGAATTTAGACACTAGGATAAGATAAGGAACACACCCATTATAAAGAAATCACATTAGGATTCTCTTTTTAAGCTGTTGCTTAAAACACTAGTGCTTAGGAAATCTATTGGAGGCAGAAGCAGTCAAGGGTAGCCTAGGGTTAGTGTTAGGCTTAGGGTTAGGCTTAGGGCACGGCTTAGGGTACGGGTTTGGGGAGGGGTTCAGGTACGGCGTAGGGTATGGGTTAGTGTTAGGGTTAGTGTTAGTGTTAGGGTTAGGGCTCGGTTTAGAGTACGGGTTAGGATTAGGGTACGTGTTAGTGTTAGGGTAGGGGTTAGGGTTAGAGTACGCATTAGGGTTAGGGTAGTTATTAAACCTATCCCACTCTCTAGATACCCCTTAGCACGTAAGGCAATATTATTTGGGGGTGCAGCCATGGAGAAGACTTTAGACACTAGGATAAGATAAGGAACACACCCATTATAAAGAAATCACATTAGTATTCTCTTTTTAAACTGTTCCTTAAAACACTAGTGCTTAGGAAATCTATTGGAGGCAGAAGCAGTCAAGGGTAGCCTAGGGTTAGGGTTAGGCTTAGGGTTAGGTTTAGGGTACGGCTTGGGGAATGGGTTCGGGGAGGGGTTCGGGTACGGCGTAGGGTATGGGTTAGGGTTAGGGTTAGGGTTAGTGTTAGGGTTAGGGCTCGGTTTAGGGTACGGGTTAGGATTAGGGTACGTGTTAGGGTTAGGGTAGGGGTTAGGGTTAGGGTATGCGTTAGGGTTAGGGTAGTTATTAAACGTATCCCACTCTCTAGATACCCCTTAGCACGTAAAGGAATATTATTTGGGGGTCCAGCCATGGAGAAGAGTTTAGACACTAGGATAAGATAAGGAACACACCCATTATAAAGAAATCACATTAGGATTCTCTTTTTAAGCTGTTCCTTAAAACACTAGTGCTTAGGAAATCTATTGGAGGCAGAAGCAGTCAAGGGTAGCCTAGGGTTAGGGTTAGGCTTAGGGTTAGGCTTAGGGTACGGCTTAGGGTAAGGGTTCGGGGAGGGGTGCGGGTACGGCGTAGGGTATGGGTTAGGGTTAGGGTTAGGGTTAGTGTTAGGGTTAGGGCTCGGTTTAGGGTACAGGTTAGTATTAGGGTACGTGTTAGGGTTAGGGTAGGGGTTAGGGTTAGGGTACGCGTTAGGGTTAGGGTAGTTATTAAACCTATCCCACTCTCTAGATACCCCTTAGCACGTAAAGGAATATTATTTGAGGGTCCAGCCATGGAGAAGAGTTTAGACACTAGGATAAGATAAGGAACAGACCCATTATAAAGAAATCACATTAGGATTCTCTTTTTAAGCTGTTCCTTAAAACACTAGTGCTTAGGAAATCTATTGGAGGCAGAAGCAGTCAAGGGTAGCCTAGGGTTAGGGTTAGGCTTAGGGTTAGGCTTAGGGTACGGCTTAGGGTACGGGTTCGGGGAGGGTTTCGGGTACGGCGTAGGGTATGGGTTAGGGTTAGGGTTAGGGTTAGTGTTAGGGTTAGGCCTCGGTTTAGGGTACGGGTTAGGATTAGGGTACGTGTTAGGGTTAGGGTAGGGGTTAGGGTTAGGGTACGCGTTAGGGTTAGGGTAGTTATTAAACCTATCCCACTCTCTAGATACCCCTTAGCACGTAAAGGAATATTATTTGGGGGTCCAGCCATGGAGAAGAGTTTAGACACTAGGATAAGATAAGGAACACACCCATTATAAAGAAATCACATTAGGATTCTCTTTTTAAGCTGTTCCTTAAAACACTAGTGCTTAGGAAATCTATTGGAGGCAGAAGCAGTCAAGGGTAGCCTAGGGTTAGGGTTAGGCTTAGGGTTAGGCTTAGGGTACGGCTTAGGGTACGGGTTCGGGGAGGGTTTCGGGTACGGCGTAGGGTATGGGTTAGGGTTAGGGTTAGGGTTAGTGTTAGGGTTAGGGCTCGGTTTAGGGTACGGTTAGGATTAGGGTACGTGTTAGGTTTAGGGTAGGGGTTAGGGTTAGGGTACGCGTTAGGGTTAGGGTAGTTAGTAAACCTATCCCACTCTCTAGATACCCCTTAGCACGTAAAGGAATATTATTTGGGGTTCCAGCCATGGAGAAGAATTTAGACACTAGGATAAGATAAGGAACACACCCATTATAAAGAAATCACATTAGGATTCTCTTTTTAAGCTGTTGCTTAAAACACTAGTGCTTAGGAAATCTATTGGAGGCAGAAGCAGTCAAGGGTTGCCTATGGTAAGTGTTAGGCTTAGGGTTAGGCTTAGGGTACGGCTTAGGGTACGGGTTTGGGGAGGGGTTCAGGTACGGCGTAGGGTATGGGTTAGGGTTAGGGTTAGTGTTAGTGTTAGGGTTAGGGCTCGGTTTAGGGTACGGGTTAGGATTAGGGTACGTGTTAGTGTTAGGGTAGGGGTTAGGGTTAGAGTACGCATTAGGTTTAGGGTAGTTATTAAACCTATCCCACTCTCTAGATACCCCTTAGCACGTAAGGCAATATTATTTGGGGGTGCAGCCATGGAGAAGAGTTTAGACACTAGGATAAGATAAGGAACACACCCATTATAAAGAAATCACATTAGGATTCTCTTTTTAAGCTGTTCCTTAAAACACTAGTGCTTAGGAAATCTATTGGAGGCAGAAGCAGTCAAGGGTAGCCTAGGGTTAGGGTTAGGCTTAGGGTTAGGTTTAGGGTACGGCTTGGGGAATGGGTTCGGGGAGGGGTTCGGGTACGGCGTAGGGTATGGGTTAGGGTTAGGGTTAGGGTTAGTGTTAGGGTTAGGGCTCGGTTTAGGGTACGGGTTAGGATTAGGGTACGTGTTAGGGTTAGGGTAGGGGTTAGGGTTAGGGTATGCGTTAGGGTTAGGGTAGTTATTAAACCTATCCCACTCTCTAGATACCCCTTAGCACGTAAAGGAATATTATTTGGGGGTCCAGCCATGGAGAAGAGTTTAGACACTAGGATAAGATAAGGAACACACCCATTATAAAGAAATCACATTAGGATTCTCTTTTTAAGCTGTTCCTTAAAACACTAGTGCTTAGGAAATCTATTGGAGGCAGAAGCAGTCAAGGGTAGCCTAGGGTTAGGGTTAGGCTTAGGGTTAGGCTTAGGGTACGGCTTAGGGTAAGGGTTCGGGGAGGGGTGCGGGTACGGCGTAGGGTATGGGTTAGGGTTAGGGTTAGGGTTAGTGTTAGGGTTAGGGCTCGGTTTAGGGTACAGGTTAGTATTAGGGTACGTGTTAGGGTTAGGGTAGGGGTTAGGGTTAGGGTACGCGTTAGGGTTAGGGTAGTTATTAAACCTATCCCACTCTCTAGATACCCCTTAGCACGTAAAGGAATATTATTTGAGGGTCCAGCCATGGAGAAGAGTTTAGACACTAGGATAAGATAAGGAACAGACCCATTATAAAGAAATCACATTAGGATTCTCTTTTTAAGCTGTTCCTTAAAACACTAGTGCTTAGGAAATCTATTGGAGGCAGAAGCAGTCAAGGGTAGCCTAGGGTTAGGGTTAGGCTTAGGGTTAGGCTTAGGGTACGGCTTAGGGTACGGGTTCGGGGAGGGTTTCGGGTACGGCGTAGGGTATGGGTTAGGGTTAGGGTTAGGGTTAGTGTTAGGGTTAGGCCTCGGTTTAGGGTACGGGTTAGGATTAGGGTACGTGTTAGGGTTAGGGTAGGGGTTAGGGTTAGGGTACGCGTTAGGGTTAGGGTAGTTATTAAACCTATCCCACTCTCTAGATACCCCTTAGCACGTAAAGGAATATTATTTGGGGGTCCAGCCATGGAGAAGAGTTTAGACACTAGGATAAGATAAGGAACACACCCATTATAAAGAAATCACATTAGGATTCTCTTTTTAAGCTGTTCCTTAAAACACTAGTGCTTAGGAAATCTATTGGAGGCAGAAGCAGTCAAGGGTAGCCTAGGGTTAGGGTTAGGCTTAGGGTTAGGCTTAGGGTACGGCTTAGGGTACGGGTTCGGGGAGGGTTTCGGGTACGGCGTAGGGTATGGGTTAGGGTTAGGGTTAGGGTTAGTGTTAGGGTTAGGGCTCGGTTTAGGGTACGGTTAGGATTAGGGTACGTGTTAGGTTTAGGGTAGGGGTTAGGGTTAGGGTACGCGTTAGGGTTAGGGTAGTTAGTAAACCTATCCCACTCTCTAGATACCCCTTAGCACGTAAAGGAATATTATTTGGGGTTCCAGCCATGGAGAAGAATTTAGACACTAGGATAAGATAAGGAACACACCCATTATAAAGAAATCACATTAGGATTCTCTTTTTAAGCTGTTGCTT
Source organism: Balaenoptera borealis (assembly GCF_965194805.1). NCBI lineage: Eukaryota > Metazoa > Chordata > Mammalia > Artiodactyla > Balaenopteridae > Balaenoptera > Balaenoptera borealis. Next base: position 416,770 of record NW_028123977.1, on the reverse strand, counting down.
AAAACACTAGTGCTTAGGAAATCTATTGGAGGCAGAAGCAGTCAAGGGTTGCCTATGGTAAGTGTTAGGCTTAGGGTTAGGCTTAGGGTACGGCTTAGGGTACGGGTTTGGGGAGGGGTTCAGGTACGGCGTAGGGTATGGGTTAGGGTTAGGGTTAGTGTTAGTGTTAGGGTTAGGGCTCGGTTTAGGGTACGGGTTAGGATTAGGGTACGTGTTAGTGTTAGGGTAGGGGTTAGGGTTAGAGTACGCATTAGGTTTAGGGTAGTTATTAAACCTATCCCACTCTCTAGATACCCCTTAGCACGTAAGGCAATATTATTTGGGGGTGCAGCCATGGAGAAGAGTTTAGACACTAGGATAAGATAAGGAACACACCCATTATAAAGAAATCACATTAGGATTCTCTTTTTAAGCTGTTCCTTAAAACACTAGTGCTTAGGAAATCTATTGGAGGCAGAAGCAGTCAAGGGTAGCCTAGGGTTAGGGTTAGGCTTAGGGTTAGGTTTAGGGTACGGCTTGGGGAATGGGTTCGGGGAGGGGTTCGGGTACGGCGTAGGGTATGGGTTAGGGTTAGGGTTAGGGTTAGTGTTAGGGTTAGGGCTCGGTTTAGGGTACGGGTTAGGATTAGGGTACGTGTTAGGGTTAGGGTAGGGGTTAGGGTTAGGGTATGCGTTAGGGTTAGGGTAGTTATTAAACCTATCCCACTCTCTAGATACCCCTTAGCACGTAAAGGAATATTATTTGGGGGTCCAGCCATGGAGAAGAGTTTAGACACTAGGATAAGATAAGGAACACACCCATTATAAAGAAATCACATTAGGATTCCCTTTTTAAGCTGTTCCTTAAAACACTAGTGCTTAGGAAATCTATTGGAGGCAGAAGCAGTCAAGGGTAGCCTAGGGTTAGGTTTAGGCTTAGGGTTAGGCTTAGGGTACGGCTTAGGGTACGGGTTCGGGGAGGGGTGCGGGTACGGCGTAGGGTATGGGTTAGGGTTAGGGTTAGGGTTAGTGTTAGGGTTAGGGCTCGGTTTAGGGTACGGGTTAGGATTAGGGTACGTGTTAGGGTTAGGGTAGGGGTTAGGGTTAGGGTACGCGTTAGGGTTAGGGTAGTTATTAAACCTATCCCACTCTCTAGATACCCCTTAGCACGTAAAGGAATATTATTTGGGGGTCCAGCCATGGAGAAGAGTTTAGACACTAGGATAAGATAAGGAACACACCCATTATAAAGAAATCACATTAGGATTCTCTTTTTAAGCTGTTCCTTAAAACACTAGTGCTTAGGAAATCTATTGGAGGCAGAAGCAGTCAAGGGTAGCCTAGGGTTAGGGTTAGGCTTAGGGTTAGGCTTAGGGTAAGGGTTCGGGGAGGGTTTCGGGTACGACGTAGGGTATGGGTTAGGGTTAGGGTTAGGGTTAGTGTTAGGGTTAGGGCTCGGTTTAGGGTACGGTTAGGATTAGGGTACGTGTTAGGTTTAGGGTAGCGGTTAGGGTTAGGGTACGCGTTAGGGTTAGGGTAGTTAGTAAACCTATCCCACTCTCTAGATACCCCTTAGCACGTAAAGGAATATTATTTGGGGTTCCAGCCATGGAGAAGAATTTAGACACTAGGATAAGATAAGGAACACACCCATTATAAAGAAATCACATTAGGATTCTCTTTTTAAGCTGTTCCTTAAAACACTAGTGCTTAGGAAATCTATTGGAGGCAGAAGCAGTCAAGGGTAGCCTAGGGTTAGGGTTAGGCTTAGGGTACGGGTTCGGGGAGGGGTGCGGGTATGGCGTAGGGTATGGGTTAGGGTTAGGGTTAGGGTTAGTGTTAGGGTTAGGGCTCGGTTTAGGGTACAGGTTAGTATTAGGGTACGTGTTAGGGTTAGGGTAGGGGTTAGGGTTAGGGTACGCGTTAGGGTTAGGGTAGTTATTAAACCTATCCCACTCTCTAGATACCCCTTAGCACGTAAAGGAATATTATTTGAGGGTCCAGACATGGAGAAGAGTTTAGACACTAGGATAAGATAAGGAACACACCCATTATAAAGAAATCACATTAGGATTCTCTTTTTAAGCTGTTCCTTAAAACACTAGTGCTTAGGAAATCTATTGGAGGCAGAAGCAGTCAAGGGTAGCCTAGGGTTAGGGTTAGGCTTAGGGTTAGGCTTAGGGTACGGCTTAGGGTATGGGTTCGGGGAGGGTTTCGGGTACGGCGTAGGGTATGGGTTAGGGTTAGGGTTAGGGTTAGTGTTAGGGTTAGGGCTCGGTTTAGGGTACGGGTTAGGATTAGGGTACGTGTTAGGGTTAGGGTAGGGGTTAGGGTTATGGTACGCGTTAGGGTTAGGGTAGTTATTAAACCTATCCCACTCTCTAGATACCCCTTAGCACGTAAAGGAATATTATTTGGGGGTCCAGCCATGGAGAAGAATTTAGACACTAGGATAAGATAAGGAACACACCCATTATAAAGAAATCACATTAGGATTCTCTTTTTAAGCTGTTGCTTAAAACACTAGTGCTTAGGAAATCTATTGGAGGCAGAAGCAGTCAAGGGTAGCCTAGGGTTAGTGTTAGGCTTAGGGTTAGGCTTAGGGTACGGCTTACGGTACGGGTTTGGGGAGGGGTTCAGGTACGGCGTAGGGTATGGGTTAGGGTTAGGGTTAGTGTTAGTGTTAGGGTTAGGGCTCGGTTTAGAGTACGGGTTAGGATTAGGGTACGTGTTAGTGTTAGGGTAGGGGTTAGGGTTAGAGTACGCATTAGGGTTAGGGTAGTTATTAAACCTATCCCACTCTCTAGATACCCCTTAGCACGTAAGGCAATATTATTTGGGGGTGCAGCCATGGAGAAGAGTTTAGACACTAGGATAAGATAAGGAACACACCCATTATAAAGAAATCACATTAGGATTCTCTTTTTAAGCTGTTCCTTAAAACACTAGTGCTTAGGAAATCTATTGGAGGCAGAAGCAGTCAAGGGTAGCTTAGGGTTAGGGTTAGGCTTAGGGTTAGGTTTAGGGTACGGCTTGGGGAATGGGTTCGGGGAGGGGTTCGGGTACGGCATAGGGTATGGGTTAGGGTTAGGGTTAGGGTTAGTGTTAGGGTTATGGCTCGGTTTAGGGTACGGGTTAGGATTAGGGTACGTGTTAGGGTTAGGGTAGGGGTTAGGGTTAGGGTACGCGTTAGGGTTAGGGTAGTTATTAAACCTATCCCACTCTCTAGATACCCCTTAGCACGTAAAGGAATATTATTTGGGGGTCCAGCCATGGAGAAGAGTTTAGACACTAGGATAAGATCAGGAACACACCCATTATAAAGAAATCACATTAGGATTCTCTTTTTAAGCTGTTCCTTAAAACACTAGTGCTTAGGAAATCTATTGGAGGCAGAAGCAGTCAAGGGTAGCCTAGGGTTAGGGTTAGGCTTAGGGTTAGGTTTAGGGTATGGCTTAGGGTACGGGTTCGGGGAGGGGTGCGGGTACGGCGTAGGGTATGGGTTAGGGTTAGGGTTAGGGTTAGTGTTAGGGTTAGGGCTCGGTTTAGGGTACAGGTTAGGATTAGGGTACGTGTTAGGGTTAGGGTACGCGTTAGGGTTAGGGTACGCGTTAGGGTTAGGGTAGTTATTAAACCTATGCCACTCTCTAGATACCCCTTAGCACGTAAGGGAATATTATTTGGGGGTGCAGCCATGGAGAAGAGTTTAGACACTAGGATAAGATAAGGAACACACCCATTATAAAGAAATCACATTAGGATTCTCTTTTTAAGCTGTTCCTTAAAACAGTAGTGCTTAGGAAATCTATTGGAGGCAGAAGCAGTCAAGGGTAGCCTAGGGTTAGGGTTAGGCTTAGGGTTAGGGTTAGGGTACGGCTTAGGTTACGGGTTCGGGGAGGGGTGCGGGTACGGCGTAGGGTATGGGTTAGGGTTAGGGTTAGGGTTAGTGTTAGGGTTAGGGCTCGGTTTAGGGTACGGGTTAGGATTAGGGTACGTGTTAGGGTTAGGGTAGGGGTTAGGGTTAGGGTACGCGTTAGGATTAGGGTAGTTATTAAACCTATCCCACTCTCTAGATACCCCTTAGCACGTAAAGGAATATTATTTGAGGGTCCAGCCATGGAGAAGAGTTTAGACACTAGGATAAGATAAGGAACACACCCATTATAAAGAAATCACATTAGGATTCTCTTTTTAAGCTGTTCCTTAAAACACTAGTGCTTAGGAAATCTATTGGAGGCAGAAGCAGTCAAGGGTAGCGTAGGGTTAGGGTTAGGCTTAGGGTTAGGCTTAGGGTACGGCTTAGGGTACGGGTTCGGGGAGGGTTTCGGGTACGGCGTAGGGTATGGGTTAGTGTTAGGGTTAGGGTTAGTGTTAGGGTTAGGGCTCGGTTTAGGGTACGGTTAGGATTAGGGTACGTGTTAGGTTTAGGGTAGGGGTTAGGGTTAGGGTACGCGTTAAGGTTAGGGTAGTTAGTAAACCTATCCCACTCTCTAGATACCCCTTAGCACGTAAAGGAATATTATTTGAGGGTCCAGCCATGGAGAAGAGTTTAGACACTAGGATAAGATAAGGAACACACCCATTATAAAGAAATCACATTAGGATTCTCTTTTTAAGCTGTTGCTTAAAACACTAGTGCTTAGGAAATCTATTGGAGGCAGAAGCAGTCAAGGGTAGCCTAGGGTTAGGGTTAGGCTTAGGGTTAGGCTTAGGGTACGGCTTGGGGTACGGGTTTGGGGAGGGGTTCGGGTACGGCGTAGGGTATGGGTTAGGGTTAGGGTTAGTGTTAGTGTTAGGGTTAGGGCTCGGTTTAGGGTACGGGTTAGGATTAGGGTACGTGTTAGTGTTAGGGTAGGGGTTAGGGTTAGAGTACGCATTAGGGTTAGGGTAGTTATTAAACCTATCCCACTCTCTAGATACCCCTTAGCACGTAAGGCAATATTACTTGGGGGTGCAGCCATGGAGAAGAGTTTAGACACTAGGATAAGATAAGGAACACACCCATTATAAAGAAATCACATTAGGATTCTCTTTTTAAGCTGTTCCTTAAAACACTAGTGCTTAGGAAATCTATTGGAGGCAGAAGCAGTCAAGGGTAGCCTAGGGTAAGGTTAGGCTTAGGGTTAGGCTTAGTGTACGGCTTAGGGTACGGGTTCGGGGAGGGTTTCGGGTACGGCGTAGGGTATGGGTTAGGGTTAGGGTTAGTGTTAGGGTTAGGGCGCGGTTTAGGGTACGGGTTAGGACTAGGGTACGTGTTAGGGTTAGAGTAGGGGTTAGGGTTAGGTTACGCGTTAGAGCTAGGGTAGTTAGTAAACCTATCCCACTCTCTAGCTCCCCCTTAGCACGTAAAGGAATATTATTTGGGGGTCCAGCCATGGAGAAGAGTTTAGACACTAGGATAAGATAAGGAACACACCCATTATAAAGAAATCACATTAGGATTCTCTTTTTAAGCTGTTCCTTAAAACACTACTGCTTAGGAAATCAATTGGAGGCAGAAGCAGTCAAGGGTAGCCTAGGGTTAGGGTTAGGCTTAGGTTTAGGTTTAGGGTATGGCTTAGGGTACGGGTTCGGGGAGGGGTGCGGGTACGGCGTAGGGTATGGGTTAGGGTTAGGGTTAGGGTTAGTGTTAGGGTTAGGGCTCGGTTTAGGGTACAGGTTAGGATTAGGGTACGTGTTAGGGTTAGGGTAGGGGTTAGGGTTAGGGTACGCGTTAGGGTTAGGGTAGTTATTAAACCTATCCCACTCTCTAGATACCCCTTAGCACGTAAGGGAATATTATTTGGGGGTGCAGCCATGGAGAAGAGTTTAGACACTAGGATAAGTTAAGGAACACACCCATTATAAAGAAATCACATTAGGATTCTCTTTTTAAGCTGTTCCTTAAAACACTAGTGCTTAGGAAATCTATTGGAGGCAGAAGCAGTCAAGGGTAGCCTAGGGTTAGGGTTAGGCTTAGGGTTAGGCTTAGGGTACGGCTTAGGGTACGGGTTCGGGGAGGGTTTCGGGTACGGCGTAGGGTATGGGTTAGGGTTAGGGTTAGGATTTGTGTTAGGGTTAGGGCTCGGTTTAGGGTACGGTTAGGATTAGGGTACGTGTTAGGTTTAGGGTAGGGGTTAGGGTTAGGGTACGCATTAGGGTTAGGGTCGTTAGTAAACCTATCCCACTCTCTAGATACCCCTTAGCACGTAAAGGAATATTATTTGGGGGTCCAGCCATGGAGAAGAGTTTAGACACTAGGATAAGATAAGGAACACACCCATTATAAAGAAATCACATTAGGATTCTCTTTTTAAGCTGTTCCTTAAAACACTAGTGCTTAGGAAACCTATTGGAGGCAGAAGCAGTCAAGGGTAGCCTAGGGTTAGGGTTAGGCTTAGGGTTAGGCTTAGGGTACGGCTTAGGGTACGGGTTCGGGGAGGGTTTCGGGTACGGCGTAGGGTATGGGTTAGGGTTAGGGTTAGGGTTAGTGTTAGGGTTAGGGCTCGGTTTAGGGTACGGGTTAGGATTAGGGTACGTGTTAGGGTTAGGGTAGGGGTTAGGGTTAGGGTACGCGTTAGGGTTAGGGTAGTTATTAAACCTATCCCACTCTCTAGATACCCCTTAGCACGTAAAGGAATATTATTTGTGGATCCAGCCATGGAGAAGAGTTTAGACACTAGGATAAGATAAGGAACATACCCATTATAAAGAAATCACTTTAGGATTCTCTTTTTAAGCTGTTCCTTAAAACACTAGTGCTTAGGAAATCTATTGGAGGCAGAAGCAGTCAAGGGTAGCCTAGGGTTAGTGTTAGGCTTAGGGTTAGGCTTAGGGTATGGCTTAGGGTACGGGTTCGGGGAGGGTTTTGAGTACGGCGTAGGGTATGGGTTAGGGTTAGGGTTAGGGTTAGTGTTAGGGTTAGGGCTCGGTTTAGGGTACGGGTTAGGATTAGGGTACGTGTTAGGGTTAGGGTAGGGGTTAGGGTTAGGTTACGCGTTAGGGCTAGGGTAGTTAGTAAACCTATCCCACTCTCTAGCTCCCCCTTAGCACGTAAAGGAATATTATTTGGGGGTCCAGCCATGGAGAAGAGTTTAGACACTAGGATAAGATAAGGAACACACCCATTATAAAGAAATCACATTAGGATTCACTTTTTAAGCTGTTCCTTAAAACACTAGTGCTTAGGAAATCTATTGGAGGCAGAAGCAGTCAAGGGTAGCCTAGGGTTAGGGTTAGGCTTAGGGTACGGGTTCGGGGAGGGGTGCGGGTACGGCGTAGGGTATGGGTTAGGGTTAGGGTTAGGTTTAGGGCTCGGTTTAGGGTACAGGTTAGTATTAGGGTACGTGTTAGGGTTAGGGTAGGGGTTAGGGTTAGGGTACGCGTTAGGGTTAGGGTAGTTATTAAACCTATCCCACTCTCTAGATACCCCTTAGCACGTAAAGGAATATTATTTGAGGGTCCAGCCATGGAGAAGAGTTTAGACACTAGGATAAGATAAGGAACACACCCATTATAAAGAAATCACATTAGGATTCTCTTTTTAAGCTGTTCCTTAAAACACTAGTGCTTAGGAAATCTATTGGAGGCAGAAGCAGTCAAGGGTAGACTAGGGTTAGGGTTAGGCTTAGGGTTAGGCTTAGGGTACGGCTTAGGGTACGGGTTCGGGGAGGGTTTCGGGTACGGCGTAGGGTATGGGTTAGGGTTAGGGTTAGGGTTAGTGTTAGGGTTAGGGCTCGGTTTAGGGTACGGGTTAGGATTAGGGTACGTGTTAGGGTTAGGGTAGGGGTTAGGGTTAGGGTACGCGTTAGGGTTAGGGTAGTTATTAAACCTATCCCACTCTCTAGATACCCCTTAGCACGTAAAGGAATATTATTTGGGGGTCCAGCCATCGAGAAGAGTTTAGACACTAGGATAAGATAAGGAACACACCCATTATAAAGAAATCACATTAGGATTCTCTTTTTAAGCTGTTCCTTAAAACACTAGTGCTTAGGAAATCTATTGGAGGCAGAAGCAGTCAAGGGTAGCCTAGGGTTAGGGTTAGGCTTAGGGTTAGGCTTAGGGTACGGCTTAGGGTACGGGTTCGGGGAGGGTTTCGGGTACGGCGTAGGGTATGGGTTAGGGTTAGGGTTAGGGTTAGTGTTAGGGTTAGGGCTCGGTTTAGGGTACGGTTAGGATTAGGGTACTTGTTAGGTTTAAGGTAGCGGTTAGGGTTAGGGTACGCGTTAGGGTTAGGGTAGTTAGTAAACCTATCCCACTCTCTAGATACCCCTTAGCACGTAAAGGAATATTATTTGGGGTTCCAGCCATGGAGAAGAATTTAGACACTAGGATAAGATAAGGAACACACCCATTATAAAGAAATCACATTAGGATTCTCTTTTTAAGCTGTTGCTTAAAACACTAGTGCTTAGGAAATCTATTGGAGGCAGAAGCAGTCAAGGGTAGCCTAGGGTTAGTGTTAGGCTTAGGGTTAGGCTTAGGGCACGGCTTACGGTACGGGTTTGGGGAGGGGTTCAGGTACGGCGTAGGGTATGGGTTAGTGTTAGGGTTAGTGTTAGTGTTAGGGTTAGGGCTCGGTTTAGAGTACGGGTTAGGATTAGGGTACGTGTTAGTGTTAGGGTAGGGGTTAGGGTTAGAGTACGCATTAGGGTTAGGGTAGTTATTAAACCTATCCCACTCTCTAGATACCCCTTAGCACGTAAGGCAATATTATTTGGGGGTGCAGCCATGGAGAAGAGTTTAGACACTAGGATAAGATAAGGAACACACCCATTATAAAGAAATCACATTAGGATTCTCTTTTTAAGCTGTTCCTTAAAACAGTAGTGCTTAGGAAATCTATTGGAGGCAGAAGCAGTCAAGGGTAGCCTAGGGTTAGGGTTAGGCTTAGGGTTAGGTTTAGGGTACGGCTTGGGGAATGGGTTCGGGGAGGGGTTCGGGTACGGCGTAGGGTATGGGTTAGGGTTAGGGTTAGGGTTAGTGTTAGGGTTAGGGCTCGGTTTAGGGTACGGGTTAGGATTAGGGTACGTGTTAGGGTTAGGGTAGGGGTTAGGGTTAGGGTATGCGTTAGGGTTAGGGTAGTTATTAAACCTATCCCACTCTCTAGATACCCCTTAGCACGTAAAGGAATATTATTTGGGGGTCCAGCCATGGAGAAGAGTTTAGACACTAGGATAAGATAAGGAACACACCCATTATAAAGAAATCACATTAGGATTCCCTTTTTAAGCTGTTCCTTAAAACACTAGTGCTTAGGAAATCTATTGGAGGCAGAAGCAGTCAAGGGTAGCCTAGGGTTAGGTTTAGGCTTAGGGTTAGGCTTAGGGTACGGCTTAGGGTACGGGTTCGGGGAGGGGTGCGGGTACGGCGTAGGGTATGGGTTAGGGTTAGGGTTAGGGTTAGTGTTAGGGTTAGGGCTCGGTTTAGGGTACGGGTTAGGATTAGGGTACGTGTTAGGGTTAGGGTAGGGGTTAGGGTTAGGGTACGCGTTAGGGTTAGGGTAGTTATTAAACCTATCCCACTCTCTAGATACCCCTTAGCACGTAAAGGAATATTATTTGGGGGTCCAGCCATGGAGAAGAGTTTAGACACTAGGATAAGATAAGGAACACACCCATTATAAAGAAATCACATTAGGATTCTCTTTTTAAGCTGTTCCTTAAAACACTAGTGCTTAGGAAATCTATTGGAGGCAGAAGCAGTCAAGGGTAGCCTAGGGTTAGGGTTAGGCTTAGGGTTAGGCTTAGGGTAAGGGTTCGGGGAGGGTTTCGGGTACGACGTAGGGTATGGGTTAGGGTTAGGGTTAGGGTTAGTGTTAGGGTTAGGGCTCGGTTTAGGGTACGGTTAGGATTAGGGTACGTGTTAGGTTTAGGGTAGCGGTTAGGGTTAGGGTACGCGTTAGGGTTAGGGTAGTTAGTAAACCTATCCCACTCTCTAGATACCCCTTAGCACGTAAAGGAATATTATTTGGGGTTCCAGCCATGGAGAAGAATTTAGACACTAGGATAAGATAAGGAACACACCCATTATAAAGAAATCACATTAGGATTCTCTTTTTAAGCTGTTCCTTAAAACACTAGTGCTTAGGAAATCTATTGGAGGCAGAAGCAGTCAAGGGTAGCCTAGGGTTAGGGTTAGGCTTAGGGTACGGGTTCGGGGAGGGGTGCGGGTATGGCGTAGGGTATGGGTTAGGGTTAGGGTTAGGGTTAGTGTTAGGGTTAGGGCTCGGTTTAGGGTACAGGTTAGTATTAGGGTACGTGTTAGGGTTAGGGTAGGGGTTAGGGTTAGGGTACGCGTTAGGGTTAGGGTAGTTATTAAACCTATCCCACTCTCTAGATACCCCTTAGCACGTAAAGGAATATTATTTGAGGGTCCAGACATGGAGAAGAGTTTAGACACTAGGATAAGATAAGGAACACACCCATTATAAAGAAATCACATTAGGATTCTCTTTTTAAGCTGTTCCTTAAAACACTAGTGCTTAGGAAATCTATTGGAGGCAGAAGCAGTCAAGGGTAGCCTAGGGTTAGGGTTAGGCTTAGGGTTAGGCTTAGGGTACGGCTTAGGGTATGGGTTCGGGGAGGGTTTCGGGTACGGCGTAGGGTATGGGTTAGGGTTAGGGTTAGGGTTAGTGTTAGGGTTAGGGCTCGGTTTAGGGTACGGGTTAGGATTAGGGTACGTGTTAGGGTTAGGGTAGGGGTTAGGGTTATGGTACGCGTTAGGGTTAGGGTAGTTATTAAACCTATCCCACTCTCTAGATACCCCTTAGCACGTAAAGGAATATTATTTGGGGGTCCAGCCATGGAGAAGAATTTAGACACTAGGATAAGATAAGGAACACACCCATTATAAAGAAATCACATTAGGATTCTCTTTTTAAGCTGTTGCTTAAAACACTAGTGCTTAGGAAATCTATTGGAGGCAGAAGCAGTCAAGGGTAGCCTAGGGTTAGTGTTAGGCTTAGGGTTAGGCTTAGGGTACGGCTTACGGTACGGGTTTGGGGAGGGGTTCAGGTACGGCGTAGGGTATGGGTTAGGGTTAGGGTTAGTGTTAGTGTTAGGGTTAGGGCTCGGTTTAGAGTACGGGTTAGGATTAGGGTACGTGTTAGTGTTAGGGTAGGGGTTAGGGTTAGAGTACGCATTAGGGTTAGGGTAGTTATTAAACCTATCCCACTCTCTAGATACCCCTTAGCACGTAAGGCAATATTATTTGGGGGTGCAGCCATGGAGAAGAGTTTAGACACTAGGATAAGATAAGGAACACACCCATTATAAAGAAATCACATTAGGATTCTCTTTTTAAGCTGTTCCTTAAAACACTAGTGCTTAGGAAATCTATTGGAGGCAGAAGCAGTCAAGGGTAGCTTAGGGTTAGGGTTAGGCTTAGGGTTAGGTTTAGGGTACGGCTTGGGGAATGGGTTCGGGGAGGGGTTCGGGTACGGCATAGGGTATGGGTTAGGGTTAGGGTTAGGGTTAGTGTTAGGGTTATGGCTCGGTTTAGGGTACGGGTTAGGATTAGGGTACGTGTTAGGGTTAGGGTAGGGGTTAGGGTTAGGGTACGCGTTAGGGTTAGGGTAGTTATTAAACCTATCCCACTCTCTAGATACCCCTTAGCACGTAAAGGAATATTATTTGGGGGTCCAGCCATGGAGAAGAGTTTAGACACTAGGATAAGATCAGGAACACACCCATTATAAAGAAATCACATTAGGATTCTCTTTTTAAGCTGTTCCTTAAAACACTAGTGCTTAGGAAATCTATTGGAGGCAGAAGCAGTCAAGGGTAGCCTAGGGTTAGGGTTAGGCTTAGGGTTAGGCTTAGGGTACGGCTTAGGGTACGGGTTCGGGGAGGGGTGCGGGTACGGCGTAGGGTATGGCTTAGGGTTAGGGTTAGGGTTAGTGTTAGGGTTAGGGCTCGGTTTAGGGTACAGGTTAGTATTAGGGTACGTGTTAGGGTTAGGGTAGGGGTTAGGGTTAGGGTACGCGTTAGGGTTAGGGTAGTTATTAAACCTATCCCACTCTCTAGATACCCCTTAGCACGTAAAGGAATATTATTTGAGGGTCCAGCCATGGAGAAGAGTTTAGACACTAGGATAAGATAAGGAACAGACCCATTATAAAGAAATCACATTAGGATTCTCTTTTTAAGCTGTTCCTTAAAACACTAGTGCTTAGGAAATCTATTGGAGGCAGAAGCAGTCAAGGGTAGCCTAGGGTTAGGGTTAGACTTAGGGTTAGGCTTAGGGTACGGCTTAGGGTACGGGTTCGGGGAGGGTTTCGGGTACGGCGTAGGGTATGGGTTAGGGTTAGGGTTAGGGTTAGTGTTAGGGTTAGGGCTCGGTTTAGGGTACGGGTTAGGATTAGGGTACGTGTTAGGGTTAGGGTAGGGGTTAGGGTTAGGGTACGCGTTAGGGTTAGGGTAGTTATTAAACCTATCCCACTCTCTAGATACCCCTTAGCACGTAAAGGAATATTATTTGGGGGTCCAGCCATGGAGAAGAGTTTAGACACTAGGATAAGATAAGGAACACACCCATTATAAAGAAATCACATTAGGATTCTCTTTTTAAGCTGTTCCTTAAAACACTACTGCTTAGGAAATCAATTGGAGGCAGAAGCAGTCAAGGGTAGCCTAGGGTTAGGGTTAGGCTTAGGGTTAGGTTTAGGGTATGGCTTAGGGTACGGGTTCGGGGAGGGGTGCGGGTACGGCGTAGGGTATGGGTTAGGGTTAGGGTTAGGGTTAGTGTTAGGGTTAGGGCTCGGTTTAGGGTACAGGTTAGGATTAGGGTACGTGTTAGGGTTAGGGTACGCGTTAGGGTTAGGGTACGCGTTAGGGTTAGGGTAGTTATTAAACCTATCCCACTCTCTAGATACCCCTTAGCACGTAAGGGAATATTATTTGGGGGTGCAGCCATGGAGAAGAGTTTAGACACTAGGATAAGATAAGGAACACACCCATTATAAAGAAATCACATTAGGATTCTCTTTTTAAGCTGTTCCTTAAAACAGTAGTGCTTAGGAAATCTATTGGAGGCAGAAGCAGTCAAGGGTAGCCTAGGGTTAGGGTTAGGCTTAGGGTTAGGGTTAGGGTACGGCTTAGGTTACGGGTTCGGGGAGGGGTGCGGGTACGGCGTAGGGTATGGGTTAGGGTTAGGGTTAGGGTTAGTGTTAGGGTTAGGGCTCGGTTTAGGGTACGGGTTAGGATTAGGGTACGTGTTAGGGTTAGGGTAGGGGTTAGGGTTAGGGTACGCGTTAGGATTAGGGTAGTTATTAAACCTATCCCACTCTCTAGATACCCCTTAGCACGTAAAGGAATATTATTTGAGGGTCCAGCCATGGAGAAGAGTTTAGACACTAGGATAAGATAAGGAACACACCCATTATAAAGAAATCACATTAGGATTCTCTTTTTAAGCTGTTCCTTAAAACACTAGTGCTTAGGAAATCTATTGGAGGCAGAAGCAGTCAAGGGTAGCGTAGGGTTAGGGTTAGGCTTAGGGTTAGGCTTAGGGTACGGCTTAGGGTACGGGTTCGGGGAGGGTTTCGGGTACGGCGTAGGGTATGGGTTAGTGTTAGGGTTAGGGTTAGTGTTAGGGTTAGGGCTCGGTTTAGGGTACGGTTAGGATTAGGGTACGTGTTAGGTTTAGGGTAGGGGTTAGGGTTAGGGTACGCGTTAAGGTTAGGGTAGTTAGTAAACCTATCCCACTCTCTAGATACCCCTTAGCACGTAAAGGAATATTATTTGAGGGTCCAGCCATGGAGAAGAGTTTAGACACTAGGATAAGATAAGGAACACACCCATTATAAAGAAATCACATTAGGATTCTCTTTTTAAGCTGTTGCTTAAAACACTAGTGCTTAGGAAATCTATTGGAGGCAGAAGCAGTCAAGGGTAGCCTAGGGTTAGGGTTAGGCTTAGGGTTAGGCTTAGGGTACGGCTTGGGGTACGGGTTTGGGGAGGGGTTCGGGTACGGCGTAGGGTATGGGTTAGGGTTAGGGTTAGTGTTAGTGTTAGGGTTAGGGCTCGGTTTAGGGTACGGGTTAGGATTAGGGTACGTGTTAGTGTTAGGGTAGGGGTTAGGGTTAGAGTACGCATTAGGGTTAGGGTAGTTATTAAACCTATCCCACTCTCTAGATACCCCTTAGCACGTAAGGCAATATTACTTGGGGGTGCAGCCATGGAGAAGAGTTTAGACACTAGGATAAGATAAGGAACACACCCATTATAAAGAAATCACATTAGGATTCTCTTTTTAAGCTGTTCCTTAAAACACTAGTGCTTAGGAAATCTATTGGAGGCAGAAGCAGTCAAGGGTAGCCTAGGGTAAGGTTAGGCTTAGGGTTAGGCTTAGTGTACGGCTTAGGGTACGGGTTCGGGGAGGGTTTCGGGTACGGCGTAGGGTATGGGTTAGGGTTAGGGTTAGTGTTAGGGTTAGGGCGCGGTTTAGGGTACGGGTTAGGACTAGGGTACGTGTTAGGGTTAGAGTAGGGGTTAGGGTTAGGTTACGCGTTAGAGCTAGGGTAGTTAGTAAACCTATCCCACTCTCTAGCTCCCCCTTAGCACGTAAAGGAATATTATTTGGGGGTCCAGCCATGGAGAAGAGTTTAGACACTAGGATAAGATAAGGAACACACCCATTATAAAGAAATCACATTAGGATTCTCTTTTTAAGCTGTTCCTTAAAACACTACTGCTTAGGAAATCAATTGGAGGCAGAAGCAGTCAAGGGTAGCCTAGGGTTAGGGTTAGGCTTAGGTTTAGGTTTAGGGTATGGCTTAGGGTACGGGTTCGGGGAGGGGTGCGGGTACGGCGTAGGGTATGGGTTAGGGTTAGGGTTAGGGTTAGTGTTAGGGTTAGGGCTCGGTTTAGGGTACAGGTTAGGATTAGGGTACGTGTTAGGGTTAGGGTAGGGGTTAGGGTTAGGGTACGCGTTAGGGTTAGGGTAGTTATTAAACCTATCCCACTCTCTAGATACCCCTTAGCACGTAAGGGAATATTATTTGGGGGTGCAGCCATGGAGAAGAGTTTAGACACTAGGATAAGTTAAGGAACACACCCATTATAAAGAAATCACATTAGGATTCTCTTTTTAAGCTGTTCCTTAAAACACTAGTGCTTAGGAAATCTATTGGAGGCAGAAGCAGTCAAGGGTAGCCTAGGGTTAGGGTTAGGCTTAGGGTTAGGCTTAGGGTACGGCTTAGGGTACGGGTTCGGGGAGGGTTTCGGGTACGGCGTAGGGTATGGGTTAGGGTTAGGGTTAGGATTTGTGTTAGGGTTAGGGCTCGGTTTAGGGTACGGTTAGGATTAGGGTACGTGTTAGGTTTAGGGTAGGGGTTAGGGTTAGGGTACGCATTAGGGTTAGGGTCGTTAGTAAACCTATCCCACTCTCTAGATACCCCTTAGCACGTAAAGGAATATTATTTGGGGGTCCAGCCATGGAGAAGAGTTTAGACACTAGGATAAGATAAGGAACACACCCATTATAAAGAAATCACATTAGGATTCTCTTTTTAAGCTGTTCCTTAAAACACTAGTGCTTAGGAAACCTATTGGAGGCAGAAGCAGTCAAGGGTAGCCTAGGGTTAGGGTTAGGCTTAGGGTTAGGCTTAGGGTACGGCTTAGGGTATGGGTTCGGGGAGGGGTGCGGGTACGGCGTAGGGTATGGGTTAGGGTTAGGGTTAGGGTTAGTGTTAGGGTTAGGGCTCGGTTTAGGGTACAGGTTAGTATTAGGGTACGTGTTAGGGTTAGGGTAGGGGTTAGGGTTAGGGTACGCGTTAGGGTTAGGGTAGTTATTAAACCTATCCCACTCTCTAGATACCCCTTAGCACGTAAAGGAATATTATTTGAGGGTCCAGCCATGGAGAAGAGTTTAGACACTAGGATAAGATAAGGAACACACCCATTATAAAGAAATCACATTAGGATTCTCTTTTTAAGCTGTTCCTTAAAACACTAGTGCTTAGGAAATCTATTGGAGGCAGAAGCAGTCAAGGGTAGCCTAGGGTTAGGGTTAGGCTTAGGGTTAGGCTTAGGGTACGGCTTAGGGTACGGGTTCGGGGAGGGTTTCGGGTACGGCGTAGGGTATGGGTTAGGGTTAGTGTTAGGGTTAGTGTTAGGGTTAGGGCTCGGTTTAGGGTACGGGTTAGGATTAGGGTACGTGTTAGGGTTAGGGTAGGGGTTAGGGTTAGGGTACGCGTTAGGGTTAGGGTAGTTATTAAACCTATCCCACTCTCTAGATACCCCTTAGCACGTAAAGGAATATTATTTGTGGATCCAGCCATGGAGAAGAGTTTAGACACTAGGATAAGATAAGGAACAAACCCATTATAAAGAAATCACTTTAGGATTCTCTTTTTAAGCTGTTCCTTAAAACACTAGTGCTTAGGAAATCTATTGGAGGCAGAAGCAGTCAAGGGTAGCCTAGGGTTAGTGTTAGGCTTAGGGTTAGGCTTAGGGTATGGCTTAGGGTACGGGTTCGGGGAGGGTTTTGAGTACGGCGTAGGGTATGGGTTAGGGTTAGGGTTAGGGTTAGTGTTAGGGTTAGGGCTCGGTTTAGGGTACGGGTTAGGATTAGGGTACGTGTTAGGGTTAGGGTAGGGGTTAGGGTTAGGTTACGCGTTAGGGCTAGGGTAGTTAGTAAACCTATCCCACTCTCTAGCTCCCCCTTAGCACGTAAAGGAATATTATTTGGGGGTCCAGCCATGGAGAAGAGTTTAGACACTAGGATAAGATAAGGAACACACCCATTATAAAGAAATCACATTAGGATTCACTTTTTAAGCTGTTCCTTAAAACACTAGTGCTTAGGAAATCTATTGGAGGCAGAAGCAGTCAAGGGTAGCCTAGGGTTAGGGTTAGGCTTAGGGTACGGGTTCGGGGAGGGGTGCGGGTACGGCGTAGGGTATGGGTTAGGGTTAGGGTTAGGTTTAGGGCTCGGTTTAGGGTACAGGTTAGTATTAGGGTACGTGTTAGGGTTAGGGTAGGGGTTAGGGTTAGGGTACGCGTTAGGGTTAGGGTAGTTATTAAACCTATCCCACTCTCTAGATACCCCTTAGCACGTAAAGGAATATTATTTGAGGGTCCAGCCATGGAGAAGAGTTTAGACACTAGGATAAGATAAGGAACACACCCATTATAAAGAAATCACATTAGGATTCTCTTTTTAAGCTGTTCCTTAAAACACTAGTGCTTAGGAAATCTATTGGAGGCAGAAGCAGTCAAGGGTAGACTAGGGTTAGGGTTAGGCTTAGGGTTAGGCTTAGGGTACGGCTTAGGGTACGGGTTCGGGGAGGGTTTCGGGTACGGCGTAGGGTATGGGTTAGGGTTAGGGTTAGGGTTAGTGTTAGGGTTAGGGCTCGGTTTAGGGTACGGGTTAGGATTAGGGTACGTGTTAGGGTTAGGGTAGGGGTTAGGGTTAGGGTACGCGTTAGGGTTAGGGTAGTTATTAAACCTATCCCACTCTCTAGATACCCCTTAGCACGTAAAGGAATATTATTTGGGGGTCCAGCCATCGAGAAGAGTTTAGACACTAGGATAAGATAAGGAACACACCCATTATAAAGAAATCACATTAGGATTCTCTTTTTAAGCTGTTCCTTAAAACACTAGTGCTTAGGAAATCTATTGGAGGCAGAAGCAGTCAAGGGTAGCCTAGGGTTAGGGTTAGGCTTAGGGTTAGGCTTAGGGTACGGCTTAGGGTACGGGTTCGGGGAGGGTTTCGGGTACGGCGTAGGGTATGGGTTAGGGTTAGGGTTAGGGTTAGTGTTAGGGTTAGGGCTCGGTTTAGGGTACGGTTAGGATTAGGGTACTTGTTAGGTTTAAGGTAGCGGTTAGGGTTAGGGTACGCGTTAGGGTTAGGGTAGTTAGTAAACCTATCCCACTCGCTAGATACCCCTTAGCACGTAAAGGAATATTATTTGGGGTTCCAGCCATGGAGAAGAATTTAGACACTAGGATAAGATAAGGAACACACCCATTATAAAGAAATCACATTAGGATTCTCTTTTTAAGCTGTTGCTTAAAACACTAGTGCTTAGGAAATCTATTGGAGGCAGAAGCAGTCAAGGGTAGCCTAGGGTTAGTGTTAGGCTTAGGGTTAGGCTTAGGGCACGGCTTACGGTACGGGTTTGGGGAGGGGTTCAGGTACGGCGTAGGGTATGGGTTAGTGTTAGGGTTAGTGTTAGTGTTAGGGTTAGGGCTCGGTTTAGAGTACGGGTTAGGATTAGGGTACGTGTTAGTGTTAGGGTAGGGGTTAGGGTTAGAGTACGCATTAGGGTTAGGGTAGTTATTAAACCTATCCCACTCTCTAGATACCCCTTAGCACGTAAGGCAATATTATTTGGGGGTGCAGCCATGGAGAAGAGTTTAGACACTAGGATAAGATAAGGAACACACCCATTATAAAGAAATCACATTAGGATTCTCTTTTTAAGCTGTTCCTTAAAACAGTAGTGCTTAGGAAATCTATTGGAGGCAGAAGCAGTCAAGGGTAGCCTAGGGTTAGGGTTAGGCTTAGGGTTAGGTTTAGGGTACGGCTTGGGGAATGGGTTCGGGGAGGGGTTCGGGTACGGCGTAGGGTATGGGTTAGGGTTAGGGTTAGGGTTAGTGTTAGGGTTAGGGCTCGGTTTAGGGTACGGGTTAGGATTAGGGTACGTGTTAGGGTTAGGGTAGGGGTTAGGGTTAGGGTATGCGTTAGGGTTAGGGTAGTTATTAAACCTATCCCACTCTCTAGATACCCCTTAGCACGTAAAGGAATATTATTTGGGGGTCCAGCCATGGAGAAGAGTTTAGACACTAGGATAAGATAAGGAACACACCCATTATAAAGAAATCACATTAGGATTCCCTTTTTAAGCTGTTCCTTAAAACACTAGTGCTTAGGAAATCTATTGGAGGCAGAAGCAGTCAAGGGTAGCCTAGGGTTAGGTTTAGGCTTAGGGTTAGGCTTAGGGTACGGCTTAGGGTATGGGTTCGGGGAGGGGTGCGGGTACGGCGTAGGGTATGGGTTAGGGTTAGGGTTAGGGTTAGTGTTAGGGTTAGGGCTCGGTTTAGGGTACGGGTTAGGATTAGGGTACGTGTTAGGGTTAGGGTAGGGGTTAGGGTTAGGGTACGCGTTAGGGTTAGGGTAGTTATTAAACCTATCCCACTCTCTAGATACCCCTTAGCACGTAAAGGAATATTATTTGGGGGTCCAGCCATGGAGAAGAGTTTAGACACTAGGATAAGATAAGGAACACACCCATTATAAAGAAATCACATTAGGATTCTCTTTTTAAGCTGTTCCTTAAAACACTAGTGCTTAGGAAATCTATTGGAGGCAGAAGCAGTCAAGGGTAGCCTAGGGTTAGGGTTAGGCTTAGGGTTAGGCTTAGGGTAAGGGTTCGGGGAGGGTTTCGGGTACGACGTAGGGTATGGGTTAGGGTTAGGGTTAGGGTTAGTGTTAGGGTTAGGGCTCGGTTTAGGGTACGGTTAGGATTAGGGTACGTGTTAGGTTTAGGGTAGCGGTTAGGGTTAGGGTACGCGTTAGGGTTAGGGTAGTTAGTAAACCTATCCCACTCTCTAGATACCCCTTAGCACGTAAAGGAATATTATTTGGGGTTCCAGCCATGGAGAAGAATTTAGACACTAGGATAAGATAAGGAACACACCCATTATAAAGAAATCACATTAGGATTCTCTTTTTAAGCTGTTCCTTAAAACACTAGTGCTTAGGAAATCTATTGGAGGCAGAAGCAGTCAAGGGTAGCCTAGGGTTAGGGTTAGGCTTAGGGTACGGGTTCGGGGAGGGGTGCGGGTATGGCGTAGGGTATGGGTTAGGGTTAGGGTTAGGGTTAGTGTTAGGGTTAGGGCTCGGTTTAGGGTACAGGTTAGTATTAGGGTACGTGTTAGGGTTAGGGTAGGGGTTAGGGTTAGGGTACGCGTTAGGGTTAGGGTAGTTATTAAACCTATCCCACTCTCTAGATACCCCTTAGCACGTAAAGGAATATTATTTGAGGGTCCAGACATGGAGAAGAGTTTAGACACTAGGATAAGATAAGGAACACACCCATTATAAAGAAATCACATTAGGATTCTCTTTTTAAGCTGTTCCTTAAAACACTAGTGCTTAGGAAATCTATTGGAGGCAGAAGCAGTCAAGGGTAGCCTAGGGTTAGGGTTAGGCTTAGGGTTAGGCTTAGGGTACGGCTTAGGGTATGGGTTCGGGGAGGGTTTCGGGTACGGCGTAGGGTATGGGTTAGGGTTAGGGTTAGGGTTAGTGTTAGGGTTAGGGCTCGGTTTAGGGTACGGGTTAGGATTAGGGTACGTGTTAGGGTTAGGGTAGGGGTTAGGGTTATGGTACGCGTTAGGGTTAGGGTAGTTATTAAACCTATCCCACTCTCTAGATACCCCTTAGCACGTAAAGGAATATTATTTGGGGGTCCAGCCATGGAGAAGAATTTAGACACTAGGATAAGATAAGGAACACACCCATTATAAAGAAATCACATTAGGATTCTCTTTTTAAGCTGTTGCTTAAAACACTAGTGCTTAGGAAATCTATTGGAGGCAGAAGCAGTCAAGGGTAGCCTAGGGTTAGTGTTAGGCTTAGGGTTAGGCTTAGGGTACGGCTTACGGTACGGGTTTGGGGAGGGGTTCAGGTACGGCGTAGGGTATGGGTTAGGGTTAGGGTTAGTGTTAGTGTTAGGGTTAGGGCTCGGTTTAGAGTACGGGTTAGGATTAGGGTACGTGTTAGTGTTAGGGTAGGGGTTAGGGTTAGAGTACGCATTAGGGTTAGGGTAGTTATTAAACCTATCCCACTCTCTAGATACCCCTTAGCACGTAAGGCAATATTATTTGGGGGTGCAGCCATGGAGAAGAGTTTAGACACTAGGATAAGATAAGGAACACACCCATTATAAAGAAATCACATTAGGATTCTCTTTTTAAGCTGTTCCTTAAAACACTAGTGCTTAGGAAATCTATTGGAGGCAGAAGCAGTCAAGGGTAGCTTAGGGTTAGGGTTAGGCTTAGGGTTAGGTTTAGGGTACGGCTTGGGGAATGGGTTCGGGGAGGGGTTCGGGTACGGCATAGGGTATGGGTTAGGGTTAGGGTTAGGGTTAGTGTTAGGGTTATGGCTCGGTTTAGGGTACGGGTTAGGATTAGGGTACGTGTTAGGGTTAGGGTAGGGGTTAGGGTTAGGGTACGCGTTAGGGTTAGGGTAGTTATTAAACCTATCCCACTCTCTAGATACCCCTTAGCACGTAAAGGAATATTATTTGGGGGTCCAGCCATGGAGAAGAGTTTAGACACTAGGATAAGATCAGGAACACACCCATTATAAAGAAATCACATTAGGATTCTCTTTTTAAGCTGTTCCTTAAAACACTAGTGCTTAGGAAACCTATTGGAGGCAGAAGCAGTCAAGGGTAGCCTAGGGTTAGGGTTAGGCTTAGGGTTAGGCTTAGGGTACGGCTTAGGGTACGGGTTCGGGGAGGGGTGCGGGTACGGCGTAGGGTATGGCTTAGGGTTAGGGTTAGGGTTAGTGTTAGGGTTAGGGCTCGGTTTAGGGTACAGGTTAGTATTAGGGTACGTGTTAGGGTTAGGGTAGGGGTTAGGGTTAGGGTACGCGTTAGGGTTAGGGTAGTTATTAAACCTATCCCACTCTCTAGATACCCCTTAGCACGTAAAGGAATATTATTTGAGGGTCCAGCCATGGAGAAGAGTTTAGACACTAGGATAAGATAAGGAACAGACCCATTATAAAGAAATCACATTAGGATTCTCTTTTTAAGCTGTTCCTTAAAACACTAGTGCTTAGGAAATCTATTGGAGGCAGAAGCAGTCAAGGGTAGCCTAGGGTTAGGGTTAGACTTAGGGTTAGGCTTAGGGTACGGCTTAGGGTACGGGTTCGGGGAGGGTTTCGGGTATGGCGTAGGGTATGGGTTAGGGTTAGGGTTAGGGTTAGTGTTAGGGTTAGGGCTCGGTTTAGGGTACGGGTTAGGATTAGGGTACGTGTTAGGGTTAGGGTAGGGGTTAGGGTTAGGGTACGCGTTAGGGTTAGGGTAGTTATTAAACCTATCCCACTCTCTAGATACCCCTTAGCACGTAAAGGAATATTATTTGGGGGTCCAGCCATGGAGAAGAGTTTAGACACTAGGATAAGATAAGGAACACACCCATTATAAAGAAATCACATTAGGATTCTCTTTTTAAGCTGTTCCTTAAAACACTACTGCTTAGGAAATCAATTGGAGGCAGAAGCAGTCAAGGGTAGCCTAGGGTTAGGGTTAGGCTTAGGGTTAGGTTTAGGGTATGGCTTAGGGTACGGGTTCGGGGAGGGGTGCGGGTACGGCGTAGGGTATGGGTTAGGGTTAGGGTTAGGGTTAGTGTTAGGGTTAGGGCTCGGTTTAGGGTACAGGTTAGGATTAGGGTACGTGTTAGGGTTAGGGTACGCGTTAGGGTTAGGGTACGCGTTAGGGTTAGGGTAGTTATTAAACCTATCCCACTCTCTAGATACCCCTTAGCACGTAAGGGAATATTATTTGGGGGTGCAGCCATGGAGAAGAGTTTAGACACTAGGATAAGATAAGGAACACACCCATTATAAAGAAATCACATTAGGATTCTCTTTTTAAGCTGTTCCTTAAAACAGTAGTGCTTAGGAAATCTATTGGAGGCAGAAGCAGTCAAGGGTAGCCTAGGGTTAGGGTTAGGCTTAGGGTTAGGGTTAGGGTACGGCTTAGGTTACGGGTTCGGGGAGGGGTGCGGGTACGGCGTAGGGTATGGGTTAGGGTTAGGGTTAGGGTTAGTGTTAGGGTTAGGGCTCGGTTTAGGGTACGGGTTAGGATTAGGGTACGTGTTAGGGTTAGGGTAGGGGTTAGGGTTAGGGTACGCGTTAGGATTAGGGTAGTTATTAAACCTATCCCACTCTCTAGATACCCCTTAGCACGTAAAGGAATATTATTTGAGGGTCCAGCCATGGAGAAGAGTTTAGACACTAGGATAAGATAAGGAACACACCCATTATAAAGAAATCACATTAGGATTCTCTTTTTAAGCTGTTCCTTAAAACACTAGTGCTTAGGAAATCTATTGGAGGCAGAAGCAGTCAAGGGTAGCGTAGGGTTAGGGTTAGGCTTAGGGTTAGGCTTAGGGTACGGCTTAGGGTACGGGTTCGGGGAGGGTTTCGGGTACGGCGTAGGGTATGGGTTAGGGTTAGGGTTAGGGTTAGTGTTAGGGTTAGGGCTCGGTTTAGGGTACGGTTAGGATTAGGGTACGTGTTAGGTTTAGGGTAGGGGTTAGGGTTAGGGTACGCGTTAAGGTTAGGGTAGTTAGTAAACCTATCCCACTCTCTAGATACCCCTTAGCACGTAAAGGAATATTATTTGAGGGTCCAGCCATGGAGAAGAGTTTAGACACTAGGATAAGATAAGGAACACACCCATTATAAAGAAATCACATTAGGATTCTCTTTTTAAGCTGTTGCTTAAAACACTAGTGCTTAGGAAATCTATTGGAGGCAGAAGCAGTCAAGGGTAGCCTAGGGTTAGGGTTAGGCTTAGGGTTAGGCTTAGGGTACGGCTTGGGGTACGGGTTTGGGGAGGGGTTCGGGTACGGCGTAGGGTATGGGTTAGGGTTAGGGTTAGTGTTAGTGTTAGGGTTAGGGCTCGGTTTAGGGTACGGGTTAGGATTAGGGTACGTGTTAGTGTTAGGGTAGGGGTTAGGGTTAGAGTACGCATTAGGGTTAGGGTAGTTATTAAACCTATCCCACTCTCTAGATACCCCTTAGCACGTAAGGCAATATTACTTGGGGGTGCAGCCATGGAGAAGAGTTTAGACACTAGGATAAGATAAGGAACACACCCATTATAAAGAAATCACATTAGGATTCTCTTTTTAAGCTGTTCCTTAAAACACTAGTGCTTAGGAAATCTATTGGAGGCAGAAGCAGTCAAGGGTAGCCTAGGGTAAGGTTAGGCTTAGGGTTAGGCTTAGTGTACGGCTTAGGGTACGGGTTCGGGGAGGGTTTCGGGTACGGCGTAGGGTATGGGTTAGGGGTAGGGTTAGTGTTAGGGTTAGGGCGCGGTTTAGGGTACGGGTTAGGACTAGGGTACGTGTTAGGGTTAGAGTAGGGGTTAGGGTTAGGTTACGCGTTAGAGCTAGGGTAGTTAGTAAACCTATCCCACTCTCTAGCTCCCCCTTAGCACGTAAAGGAATATTATTTGGGGGTCCAGCCATGGAGAAGAGTTTAGACACTAGGATAAGATAAGGAACACACCCATTATAAAGAAATCACATTAGGATTCTCTTTTTAAGCTGTTCCTTAAAACACTACTGCTTAGGAAATCAATTGGAGGCAGAAGCAGTCAAGGGTAGCCTAGGGTTAGGGTTAGGCTTAGGTTTAGGTTTAGGGTATGGCTTAGGGTACGGGTTCGGGGAGGGGTGCGGGTACGGCGTAGGGTATGGGTTAGGGTTAGGGTTAGGGTTAGTGTTAGGGTTAGGGCTCGGTTTAGGGTACAGGTTAGGATTAGGGTACGTGTTAGGGTTAGGGTAGGGGTTAGGGTTAGGGTACGCGTTAGGGTTAGGGTAGTTATTAAACCTATCCCACTCTCTAGATACCCCTTAGCACGTAAGGGAATATTATTTGGGGGTGCAGCCATGGAGAAGAGTTTAGACACTAGGATAAGTTAAGGAACACACCCATTATAAAGAAATCACATTAGGATTCTCTTTTTAAGCTGTTCCTTAAAACACTAGTGCTTAGGAAATCTATTGGAGGCAGAAGCAGTCAAGGGTAGCCTAGGGTTAGGGTTAGGCTTAGGGTTAGGCTTAGGGTACGGCTTAGGGTACGGGTTCGGGGAGGGTTTCGGGTACGGCGTAGGGTATGGGTTAGGGTTAGGGTTAGGATTTGTGTTAGGGTTAGGGCTCGGTTTAGGGTACGGTTAGGATTAGGGTACGTGTTAGGTTTAGGGTAGGGGTTAGGGTTAGGGTACGCATTAGGGTTAGGGTCGTTAGTAAACCTATCCCACTCTCTAGATACCCCTTAGCACGTAAAGGAATATTATTTGGGGGTCCAGCCATGGAGAAGAGTTTAGACACTAGGATAAGATAAGGAACACACCCATTATAAAGAAATCACATTAGGATTCTCTTTTTAAGCTGTTCCTTAAAACACTAGTGCTTAGGAAACCTATTGGAGGCAGAAGCAGTCAAGGGTAGCCTAGGGTTAGGGTTAGGCTTAGGGTTAGGCTTAGGGTACGGCTTAGGGTATGGGTTCGGGGAGGGGTGCGGGTACGGCGTAGGGTATGGGTTAGGGTTAGGGTTAGGGTTAGTGTTAGGGTTAGGGCTCGGTTTAGGGTACAGGTTAGTATTAGGGTACGTGTTAGGGTTAGGGTAGGGGTTAGGGTTAGGGTACGCGTTAGGGTTAGGGTAGTTATTAAACCTATCCCACTCTCTAGATACCCCTTAGCACGTAAAGGAATATTATTTGAGGGTCCAGCCATGGAGAAGAGTTTAGACACTAGGATAAGATAAGGAACACACCCATTATAAAGAAATCACATTAGGATTCTCTTTTTAAGCTGTTCCTTAAAACACTAGTGCTTAGGAAATCTATTGGAGGCAGAAGCAGTCAAGGGTAGCCTAGGGTTAGGGTTAGGCTTAGGGTTAGGCTTAGGGTACGGCTTAGGGTACGGGTTCGGGGAGGGTTTCGGGTACGGCGTAGGGTATGGGT
The DNA here is from genome assembly GCF_965194805.1 of Balaenoptera borealis. Classification (NCBI taxonomy): domain Eukaryota; kingdom Metazoa; phylum Chordata; class Mammalia; order Artiodactyla; family Balaenopteridae; genus Balaenoptera; species Balaenoptera borealis. The sequence goes on along the minus strand of NW_028123977.1, from coordinate 391,097 downwards.
TAGGGTTAGTGTTAGGGTTAGTGTTAGGGTTAGGGCTCGGTTTAGGGTACGGGTTAGGATTAGGGTACGTGTTAGGGTTAGGGTAGGGGTTAGGGTTAGGGTACGCGTTAGGGTTAGGGTAGTTATTAAACCTATCCCACTCTCTAGATACCCCTTAGCACGTAAAGGAATATTATTTGTGGATCCAGCCATGGAGAAGAGTTTAGACACTAGGATAAGATAAGGAACATACCCATTATAAAGAAATCACTTTAGGATTCTCTTTTTAAGCTGTTCCTTAAAACACTAGTGCTTAGGAAATCTATTGGAGGCAGAAGCAGTCAAGGGTAGCCTAGGGTTAGTGTTAGGCTTAGGGTTAGGCTTAGGGTATGGCTTAGGGTACGGGTTCGGGGAGGGTTTTGAGTACGGCGTAGGGTATGGGTTAGGGTTAGGGTTAGGGTTAGTGTTAGGGTTAGGGCTCGGTTTAGGGTACGGGTTAGGATTAGGGTACGTGTTAGGGTTAGGGTAGGGGTTAGGGTTAGGTTACGCGTTAGGGCTAGGGTAGTTAGTAAACCTATCCCACTCTCTAGCTCCCCCTTAGCACGTAAAGGAATATTATTTGGGGGTCCAGCCATGGAGAAGAGTTTAGACACTAGGATAAGATAAGGAACACACCCATTATAAAGAAATCACATTAGGATTCACTTTTTAAGCTGTTCCTTAAAACACTAGTGCTTAGGAAATCTATTGGAGGCAGAAGCAGTCAAGGGTAGCCTAGGCTTAGGGTTAGGCTTAGGGCACGGCTTACGGTACGGGTTTGGGGAGGGGTTCAGGTACGGCGTAGGGTATGGGTTAGTGTTAGGGTTAGTGTTAGTGTTAGGGTTAGGGCTCGGTTTAGAGTACGGGTTAGGATTAGGGTACGTGTTAGTGTTAGGGTAGGGGTTAGGGTTAGAGTACGCATTAGGGTTAGGGTAGTTATTAAACCTATCCCACTCTCTAGATACCCCTTAGCACGTAAGGCAATATTATTTGGGGGTGCAGCCATGGAGAAGAGTTTAGACACTAGGATAAGATAAGGAACACACCCATTATAAAGAAATCACATTAGGATTCTCTTTTTAAGCTGTTCCTTAAAACAGTAGTGCTTAGGAAATCTATTGGAGGCAGAAGCAGTCAAGGGTAGCCTAGGGTTAGGGTTAGGCTTAGGGTTAGGTTTAGGGTACGGCTTGGGGAATGGGTTCGGAGAGGGGTTCGGGTACGGCGTAGGGTATGGGTTAGGGTTAGGGTTAGGGTTAGTGTTAGGGTTATGGCTCGGTTTAGGGTACGGGTTAGGATTAGGGTACGTGTTAGGGTTAGGGTAGGGGTTAGGGTTAGGGTACGCGTTAGGGTTAGGGTAGTTATTAAACCTATCCCACTCTCTAGATACCCCTTAGCACGTAAAGGAATATTATTTGGGGGTCCAACCATGGAGAAGAGTTTAGACACTAGGATAAGATAAGGAACACACCCATTATAAAGAAATCACATTAGGATTCTCTTTTTAAGCTGTTCCTTAAAACACTAGTGCTTAGGAAATCTATTGGAGGCAGAAGCAGTCAAGGGTAGCCTAGGGTTAGGGTTAGGCTTAGGGTTAGGCTTAGGGTACGGCTTAGGGTACGGGTTCGGGGAGGGGTGCGGGTACGGCGTAGGGTATGGGTTAGGGTTAGGGTTAGGGTTAGTGTTAGGGTTAGGGCTCGGTTTAGGGTACAGGTTAGTATTAGGGTACGTGTTAGGGTTAGGGTAGGGGTTAGGGTTAGGGTACGCGTTAGGGTTAGGGTAGTTATTAAACCTATCCCACTCTCTAGATACCCCTTAGCACGTAAAGGAATATTATTTGAGGGTCCAGCCATGGAGAAGAGTTTAGACACTAGGATAAGATAAGGAACAGACCCATTATAAAGAAATCACATTAGGATTCTCTTTTTAAGCTGTTCCTTAAAACACTAGTGCTTAGGAAATCTATTGGAGGCAGAAGCAGTCAAGGGTAGCCTAGGGTTAGGGTTAGGCTTAGGGTTAGGCTTAGGGTACGGCTTAGGGTACGGGTTCGGGGAGGGTTTCGGGTACGGCGTAGGGTATGGGTTAGGGTTAGGGTTAGGGTTAGTGTTAGGGTTAGGGCTCGGTTTAGGGTACGGGTTAGGATTAGGGTACGTGTTAGGGTTAGGGTAGGGGTTAGGGTTAGGGTACGCGTTAGGGTTAGGGTAGTTATTAAACCTATCCCACTCTCTAGATACCCCTTAGCACGTAAAGGAATATTATTTGGGGGTCCAGCCATGGAGAAGAGTTTAGACACTAGGATAAGATAAGGAACACACCCATTATAAAGAAATCACATTAGGATTCTCTTTTTAAGCTGTTGCTTAAAACACTAGTGCTTAGGAAATCTATTGGAGGCAGAAGCAGTCAAGGGTAGCCTAGGGTTAGTGTTAGGCTTAGGGTTAGGCTTAGGGTACGGCTTACGGTACGGGTTTGGGGAGGGGTTCAGGTACGGCGTAGGGTATGGGTTAGTGTTAGGGTTAGTGTTAGTGTTAGGGTTAGGCCTCGGTTTAGGGTACAGGTTAGTATTAGGGTACGTGTTAGGGTTAGGGTAGGGGTTAGGGTTAGGGTACGCGTTAGGGTTAGGGTAGTTATTAAACCTATCCCACTCTCTAGATACCCCTTAGCACGTAAAGGAATATTATTTGAGGGTCCAGCCATGGAGAAGAGTTTAGACACTAGGATAAGATAAGGAACAGACCCATTATAAAGAAATCACATTAGGATTCTCTTTTTAAGCTGTTCCTTAAAACACTAGTGCTTAGGAAATCTATTGGAGGCAGAAGCAGTCAAGGGTAGCCTAGGGTTAGGGTTAGGCTTAGGGTTAGGCTTAGGGTAAGGGTTCGGGGAGGGTTTCGGGTACGACGTAGGGTATGGGTTAGGGTTAGGGTTAGGGTTAGTGTTAGGGTTAGGGCTCGGTTTAGGGTACGGTTAGGATTAGGGTACGTGTTAGGTTTAGGGTAGCGGTTAGGGTTAGGGTACGCGTTAGGGTTAGGGTAGTTAGTAAACCTATCCCACTCTCTAGATACCCCTTAGCACGTAAAGGAATATTATTTGGGGTTCCAGCCATGGAGAAGAATTTAGACACTAGGATAAGATAAGGAACACACCCATTATAAAGAAATCACATTAGGATTCTCTTTTTAAGCTGTTCCTTAAAACACTAGTGCTTAGGAAATCTATTGGAGGCAGAAGCAGTCAAGGGTAGCCTAGGGTTAGGGTTAGGCTTAGGGTACGGGTTCGGGGAGGGGTGCGGGTATGGCGTAGGGTATGGGTTAGGGTTAGGGTTAGGGTTAGTGTTAGGGTTAGGGCTCGGTTTAGGGTACAGGTTAGTATTAGGGTACGTGTTAGGGTTAGGGTAGGGGTTAGGGTTAGGGTACGCGTTAGGGTTAGGGTAGTTATTAAACCTATCCCACTCTCTAGATACCCCTTAGCACGTAAAGGAATATTATTTGAGGGTCCAGACATGGAGAAGAGTTTAGACACTAGGATAAGATAAGGAACACACCCATTATAAAGAAATCACATTAGGATTCTCTTTTTAAGCTGTTCCTTAAAACACTAGTGCTTAGGAAATCTATTGGAGGCAGAAGCAGTCAAGGGTAGCCTAGGGTTAGGGTTAGGCTTAGGGTTAGGCTTAGGGTACGGCTTAGGGTATGGGTTCGGGGAGGGTTTCGGGTACGGCGTAGGGTATGGGTTAGGGTTAGGGTTAGGGTTAGTGTTAGGGTTAGGGCTCGGTTTAGGGTACGGGTTAGGATTAGGGTACGTGTTAGGGTTAGGGTAGGGGTTAGGGTTATGGTACGCGTTAGGGTTAGGGTAGTTATTAAACCTATCCCACTCTCTAGATACCCCTTAGCACGTAAAGGAATATTATTTGGGGGTCCAGCCATGGAGAAGAATTTAGACACTAGGATAAGATAAGGAACACACCCATTATAAAGAAATCACATTAGGATTCTCTTTTTAAGCTGTTGCTTAAAACACTAGTGCTTAGGAAATCTATTGGAGGCAGAAGCAGTCAAGGGTAGCCTAGGGTTAGTGTTAGGCTTAGGGTTAGGCTTAGGGTACGGCTTACGGTACGGGTTTGGGGAGGGGTTCAGGTACGGCGTAGGGTATGGGTTAGGGTTAGGGTTAGTGTTAGTGTTAGGGTTAGGGCTCGGTTTAGAGTACGGGTTAGGATTAGGGTACGTGTTAGTGTTAGGGTAGGGGTTAGGGTTAGAGTACGCATTAGGGTTAGGGTAGTTATTAAACCTATCCCACTCTCTAGATACCCCTTAGCACGTAAGGCAATATTATTTGGGGGTGCAGCCATGGAGAAGAGTTTAGACACTAGGATAAGATAAGGAACACACCCATTATAAAGAAATCACATTAGGATTCTCTTTTTAAGCTGTTCCTTAAAACACTAGTGCTTAGGAAATCTATTGGAGGCAGAAGCAGTCAAGGGTAGCTTAGGGTTAGGGTTAGGCTTAGGGTTAGGTTTAGGGTACGGCTTGGGGAATGGGTTCGGGGAGGGGTTCGGGTACGGCATAGGGTATGGGTTAGGGTTAGGGTTAGGGTTAGTGTTAGGGTTATGGCTCGGTTTAGGGTACGGGTTAGGATTAGGGTACGTGTTAGGGTTAGGGTAGGGGTTAGGGTTAGGGTACGCGTTAGGGTTAGGGTAGTTATTAAACCTATCCCACTCTCTAGATACCCCTTAGCACGTAAAGGAATATTATTTGGGGGTCCAGCCATGGAGAAGAGTTTAGACACTAGGATAAGATCAGGAACACACCCATTATAAAGAAATCACATTAGGATTCTCTTTTTAAGCTGTTCCTTAAAACACTAGTGCTTAGGAAATCTATTGGAGGCAGAAGCAGTCAAGGGTAGCCTAGGGTTAGGGTTAGGCTTAGGGTTAGGCTTAGGGTACGGCTTAGGGTACGGGTTCGGGGAGGGGTGCGGGTACGGCGTAGGGTATGGCTTAGGGTTAGGGTTAGGGTTAGTGTTAGGGTTAGGGCTCGGTTTAGGGTACAGGTTAGTATTAGGGTACGTGTTAGGGTTAGGGTAGGGGTTAGGGTTAGGGTACGCGTTAGGGTTAGGGTAGTTATTAAACCTATCCCACTCTCTAGATACCCCTTAGCACGTAAAGGAATATTATTTGAGGGTCCAGCCATGGAGAAGAGTTTAGACACTAGGATAAGATAAGGAACAGACCCATTATAAAGAAATCACATTAGGATTCTCTTTTTAAGCTGTTCCTTAAAACACTAGTGCTTAGGAAATCTATTGGAGGCAGAAGCAGTCAAGGGTAGCCTAGGGTTAGGGTTAGACTTAGGGTTAGGCTTAGGGTACGGCTTAGGGTACGGGTTCGGGGAGGGTTTCGGGTACGGCGTAGGGTATGGGTTAGGGTTAGGGTTAGGGTTAGTGTTAGGGTTAGGGCTCGGTTTAGGGTACGGGTTAGGATTAGGGTACGTGTTAGGGTTAGGGTAGGGGTTAGGGTTAGGGTACGCGTTAGGGTTAGGGTAGTTATTAAACCTATCCCACTCTCTAGATACCCCTTAGCACGTAAAGGAATATTATTTGGGGGTCCAGCCATGGAGAAGAGTTTAGACACTAGGATAAGATAAGGAACACACCCATTATAAAGAAATCACATTAGGATTCTCTTTTTAAGCTGTTCCTTAAAACACTACTGCTTAGGAAATCAATTGGAGGCAGAAGCAGTCAAGGGTAGCCTAGGGTTAGGGTTAGGCTTAGGGTTAGGTTTAGGGTATGGCTTAGGGTACGGGTTCGGGGAGGGGTGCGGGTACGGCGTAGGGTATGGGTTAGGGTTAGGGTTAGGGTTAGTGTTAGGGTTAGGGCTCGGTTTAGGGTACAGGTTAGGATTAGGGTACGTGTTAGGGTTAGGGTACGCGTTAGGGTTAGGGTACGCGTTAGGGTTAGGGTAGTTATTAAACCTATCCCACTCTCTAGATACCCCTTAGCACGTAAGGGAATATTATTTGGGGGTGCAGCCATGGAGAAGAGTTTAGACACTAGGATAAGATAAGGAACACACCCATTATAAAGAAATCACATTAGGATTCTCTTTTTAAGCTGTTCCTTAAAACAGTAGTGCTTAGGAAATCTATTGGAGGCAGAAGCAGTCAAGGGTAGCCTAGGGTTAGGGTTAGGCTTAGGGTTAGGGTTAGGGTACGGCTTAGGTTACGGGTTCGGGGAGGGGTGCGGGTACGGCGTAGGGTATGGGTTAGGGTTAGGGTTAGGGTTAGTGTTAGGGTTAGGGCTCGGTTTAGGGTACGGGTTAGGATTAGGGTACGTGTTAGGGTTAGGGTAGGGGTTAGGGTTAGGGTACGCGTTAGGATTAGGGTAGTTATTAAACCTATCCCACTCTCTAGATACCCCTTAGCACGTAAAGGAATATTATTTGAGGGTCCAGCCATGGAGAAGAGTTTAGACACTAGGATAAGATAAGGAACACACCCATTATAAAGAAATCACATTAGGATTCTCTTTTTAAGCTGTTCCTTAAAACACTAGTGCTTAGGAAATCTATTGGAGGCAGAAGCAGTCAAGGGTAGCGTAGGGTTAGGGTTAGGCTTAGGGTTAGGCTTAGGGTACGGCTTAGGGTACGGGTTCGGGGAGGGTTTCGGGTACGGCGTAGGGTATGGGTTAGGGTTAGGGTTAGGGTTAGTGTTAGGGTTAGGGCTCGGTTTAGGGTACGGTTAGGATTAGGGTACGTGTTAGGTTTAGGGTAGGGGTTAGGGTTAGGGTACGCGTTAAGGTTAGGGTAGTTAGTAAACCTATCCCACTCTCTAGATACCCCTTAGCACGTAAAGGAATATTATTTGAGGGTCCAGCCATGGAGAAGAGTTTAGACACTAGGATAAGATAAGGAACACACCCATTATAAAGAAATCACATTAGGATTCTCTTTTTAAGCTGTTGCTTAAAACACTAGTGCTTAGGAAATCTATTGGAGGCAGAAGCAGTCAAGGGTAGCCTAGGGTTAGGGTTAGGCTTAGGGTTAGGCTTAGGGTACGGCTTGGGGTACGGGTTTGGGGAGGGGTTCGGGTACGGCGTAGGGTATGGGTTAGGGTTAGGGTTAGTGTTAGTGTTAGGGTTAGGGCTCGGTTTAGGGTACGGGTTAGGATTAGGGTACGTGTTAGTGTTAGGGTAGGGGTTAGGGTTAGAGTACGCATTAGGGTTAGGGTAGTTATTAAACCTATCCCACTCTCTAGATACCCCTTAGCACGTAAGGCAATATTACTTGGGGGTGCAGCCATGGAGAAGAGTTTAGACACTAGGATAAGATAAGGAACACACCCATTATAAAGAAATCACATTAGGATTCTCTTTTTAAGCTGTTCCTTAAAACACTAGTGCTTAGGAAATCTATTGGAGGCAGAAGCAGTCAAGGGTAGCCTAGGGTAAGGTTAGGCTTAGGGTTAGGCTTAGTGTACGGCTTAGGGTACGGGTTCGGGGAGGGTTTCGGGTACGGCGTAGGGTATGGGTTAGGGGTAGGGTTAGTGTTAGGGTTAGGGCGCGGTTTAGGGTACGGGTTAGGACTAGGGTACGTGTTAGGGTTAGAGTAGGGGTTAGGGTTAGGTTACGCGTTAGACCTAGGGTAGTTAGTAAACCTATCCCACTCTCTAGCTCCCCCTTAGCACGTAAAGGAATATTATTTGGGGGTCCAGCCATGGAGAAGAGTTTAGACACTAGGATAAGATAAGGAACACACCCATTATAAAGAAATCACATTAGGATTCTCTTTTTAAGCTGTTCCTTAAAACACTACTGCTTAGGAAATCAATTGGAGGCAGAAGCAGTCAAGGGTAGCCTAGGGTTAGGGTTAGGCTTAGGTTTAGGTTTAGGGTATGGCTTAGGGTACGGGTTCGGGGAGGGGTGCGGGTACGGCGTAGGGTATGGGTTAGGGTTAGGGTTAGGGTTAGTGTTAGGGTTAGGGCTCGGTTTAGGGTACAGGTTAGGATTAGGGTACGTGTTAGGGTTAGGGTAGGGGTTAGGGTTAGGGTACGCGTTAGGGTTAGGGTAGTTATTAAACCTATCCCACTCTCTAGATACCCCTTAGCACGTAAGGGAATATTATTTGGGGGTGCAGCCATGGAGAAGAGTTTAGACACTAGGATAAGTTAAGGAACACACCCATTATAAAGAAATCACATTAGGATTCTCTTTTTAAGCTGTTCCTTAAAACACTAGTGCTTAGGAAATCTATTGGAGGCAGAAGCAGTCAAGGGTAGCCTAGGGTTAGGGTTAGGCTTAGGGTTAGGCTTAGGGTACGGCTTAGGGTACGGGTTCGGGGAGGGTTTCGGGTACGGCGTAGGGTATGGGTTAGGGTTAGGGTTAGGATTTGTGTTAGGGTTAGGGCTCGGTTTAGGGTACGGTTAGGATTAGGGTACGTGTTAGGTTTAGGGTAGGGGTTAGGGTTAGGGTACGCATTAGGGTTAGGGTCGTTAGTAAACCTATCCCACTCTCTAGATACCCCTTAGCACGTAAAGGAATATTATTTGGGGGTCCAGCCATGGAGAAGAGTTTAGACACTAGGATAAGATAAGGAACACACCCATTATAAAGAAATCACATTAGGATTCTCTTTTTAAGCTGTTCCTTAAAACACTAGTGCTTAGGAAACCTATTGGAGGCAGAAGCAGTCAAGGGTAGCCTAGGGTTAGGGTTAGGCTTAGGGTTAGGCTTAGGGTACGGCTTAGGGTATGGGTTCGGGGAGGGGTGCGGGTACGGCGTAGGGTATGGGTTAGGGTTAGGGTTAGGGTTAGTGTTAGGGTTAGGGCTCGGTTTAGGGTACAGGTTAGTATTAGGGTACGTGTTAGGGTTAGGGTAGGGGTTAGGGTTAGGGTACGCGTTAGGGTTAGGGTAGTTATTAAACCTATCCCACTCTCTAGATACCCCTTAGCACGTAAAGGAATATTATTTGAGGGTCCAGCCATGGAGAAGAGTTTAGACACTAGGATAAGATAAGGAACACACCCATTATAAAGAAATCACATTAGGATTCTCTTTTTAAGCTGTTCCTTAAAACACTAGTGCTTAGGAAATCTATTGGAGGCAGAAGCAGTCAAGGGTAGCCTAGGGTTAGGGTTAGGCTTAGGGTTAGGCTTAGGGTACGGCTTAGGGTACGGGTTCGGGGAGGGTTTCGGGTACGGCGTAGGGTATGGGTTAGGGTTAGTGTTAGGGTTAGTGTTAGGGTTAGGGCTCGGTTTAGGGTACGGGTTAGGATTAGGGTACGTGTTAGGGTTAGGGTAGGGGTTAGGGTTAGGGTACGCGTTAGGGTTAGGGTAGTTATTAAACCTATCCCACTCTCTAGATACCCCTTAGCACGTAAAGGAATATTATTTGTGGATCCAGCCATGGAGAAGAGTTTAGACACTAGGATAAGATAAGGAACATACCCATTATAAAGAAATCACTTTAGGATTCTCTTTTTAAGCTGTTCCTTAAAACACTAGTGCTTAGGAAATCTATTGGAGGCAGAAGCAGTCAAGGGTAGCCTAGGGTTAGTGTTAGGCTTAGGGTTAGGCTTAGGGTATGGCTTAGGGTACGGGTTCGGGGAGGGTTTTGAGTACGGCGTAGGGTATGGGTTAGGGTTAGGGTTAGGGTTAGTGTTAGGGTTAGGGCTCGGTTTAGGGTACGGGTTAGGATTAGGGTACGTGTTAGGGTTAGGGTAGGGGTTAGGGTTAGGTTACGCGTTAGGGCTAGGGTAGTTAGTAAACCTATCCCACTCTCTAGCTCCCCCTTAGCACGTAAAGGAATATTATTTGGGGGTCCAGCCATGGAGAAGAGTTTAGACACTAGGATAAGATAAGGAACACACCCATTATAAAGAAATCACATTAGGATTCTCTTTTTAAGCTGTTGCTTAAAACACTAGTGCTTAGGAAATCTATTGGAGGCAGAAGCAGTCAAGGGTAGCCTAGGGTTAGTGTTAGGCTTAGGGTTAGGCTTAGGGTACGGCTTACGGTACGGGTTTGGGGAGGGGTTCAGGTACGGCGTAGGGTATGGGTTAGTGTTAGGGTTAGTGTTAGTGTTAGGGTTAGGCCTCGGTTTAGGGTACAGGTTAGTATTAGGGTACGTGTTAGGGTTAGGGTAGGGGTTAGGGTTAGGGTACGCGTTAGGGTTAGGGTAGTTATTAAACCTATCCCACTCTCTAGATACCCCTTAGCACGTAAAGGAATATTATTTGAGGGTCCAGCCATGGAGAAGAGTTTAGACACTAGGATAAGATAAGGAACAGACCCATTATAAAGAAATCACATTAGGATTCTCTTTTTAAGCTGTTCCTTAAAACACTAGTGCTTAGGAAATCTATTGGAGGCAGAAGCAGTCAAGGGTAGCCTAGGGTTAGGGTTAGGCTTAGGGTTAGGCTTAGGGTAAGGGTTCGGGGAGGGTTTCGGGTACGACGTAGGGTATGGGTTAGGGTTAGGGTTAGGGTTAGTGTTAGGGTTAGGGCTCGGTTTAGGGTACGGTTAGGATTAGGGTACGTGTTAGGTTTAGGGTAGCGGTTAGGGTTAGGGTACGCGTTAGGGTTAGGGTAGTTAGTAAACCTATCCCACTCTCTAGATACCCCTTAGCACGTAAAGGAATATTATTTGGGGTTCCAGCCATGGAGAAGAATTTAGACACTAGGATAAGATAAGGAACACACCCATTATAAAGAAATCACATTAGGATTCTCTTTTTAAGCTGTTCCTTAAAACACTAGTGCTTAGGAAATCTATTGGAGGCAGAAGCAGTCAAGGGTAGCCTAGGGTTAGGGTTAGGCTTAGGGTACGGGTTCGGGGAGGGGTGCGGGTATGGCGTAGGGTATGGGTTAGGGTTAGGGTTAGGGTTAGTGTTAGGGTTAGGGCTCGGTTTAGGGTACAGGTTAGTATTAGGGTACGTGTTAGGGTTAGGGTAGGGGTTAGGGTTAGGGTACGCGTTAGGGTTAGGGTAGTTATTAAACCTATCCCACTCTCTAGATACCCCTTAGCACGTAAAGGAATATTATTTGAGGGTCCAGACATGGAGAAGAGTTTAGACACTAGGATAAGATAAGGAACACACCCATTATAAAGAAATCACATTAGGATTCTCTTTTTAAGCTGTTCCTTAAAACACTAGTGCTTAGGAAATCTATTGGAGGCAGAAGCAGTCAAGGGTAGCCTAGGGTTAGGGTTAGGCTTAGGGTTAGGCTTAGGGTACGGCTTAGGGTATGGGTTCGGGGAGGGTTTCGGGTACGGCGTAGGGTATGGGTTAGGGTTAGGGTTAGGGTTAGTGTTAGGGTTAGGGCTCGGTTTAGGGTACGGGTTAGGATTAGGGTACGTGTTAGGGTTAGGGTAGGGGTTAGGGTTATGGTACGCGTTAGGGTTAGGGTAGTTATTAAACCTATCCCACTCTCTAGATACCCCTTAGCACGTAAAGGAATATTATTTGGGGGTCCAGCCATGGAGAAGAATTTAGACACTAGGATAAGATAAGGAACACACCCATTATAAAGAAATCACATTAGGATTCTCTTTTTAAGCTGTTGCTTAAAACACTAGTGCTTAGGAAATCTATTGGAGGCAGAAGCAGTCAAGGGTAGCCTAGGGTTAGTGTTAGGCTTAGGGTTAGGCTTAGGGTACGGCTTACGGTACGGGTTTGGGGAGGGGTTCAGGTACGGCGTAGGGTATGGGTTAGGGTTAGGGTTAGTGTTAGTGTTAGGGTTAGGGCTCGGTTTAGAGTACGGGTTAGGATTAGGGTACGTGTTAGTGTTAGGGTAGGGGTTAGGGTTAGAGTACGCATTAGGGTTAGGGTAGTTATTAAACCTATCCCACTCTCTAGATACCCCTTAGCACGTAAGGCAATATTATTTGGGGGTGCAGCCATGGAGAAGAGTTTAGACACTAGGATAAGATAAGGAACACACCCATTATAAAGAAATCACATTAGGATTCTCTTTTTAAGCTGTTCCTTAAAACACTAGTGCTTAGGAAATCTATTGGAGGCAGAAGCAGTCAAGGGTAGCTTAGGGTTAGGGTTAGGCTTAGGGTTAGGTTTAGGGTACGGCTTGGGGAATGGGTTCGGGGAGGGGTTCGGGTACGGCATAGGGTATGGGTTAGGGTTAGGGTTAGGGTTAGTGTTAGGGTTATGGCTCGGTTTAGGGTACGGGTTAGGATTAGGGTACGTGTTAGGGTTAGGGTAGGGGTTAGGGTTAGGGTACGCGTTAGGGTTAGGGTAGTTATTAAACCTATCCCACTCTCTAGATACCCCTTAGCACGTAAAGGAATATTATTTGGGGGTCCAGCCATGGAGAAGAGTTTAGACACTAGGATAAGATCAGGAACACACCCATTATAAAGAAATCACATTAGGATTCTCTTTTTAAGCTGTTCCTTAAAACACTAGTGCTTAGGAAATCTATTGGAGGCAGAAGCAGTCAAGGGTAGCCTAGGGTTAGGGTTAGGCTTAGGGTTAGGCTTAGGGTACGGCTTAGGGTACGGGTTCGGGGAGGGGTGCGGGTACGGCGTAGGGTATGGCTTAGGGTTAGGGTTAGGGTTAGTGTTAGGGTTAGGGCTCGGTTTAGGGTACAGGTTAGTATTAGGGTACGTGTTAGGGTTAGGGTAGGGGTTAGGGTTAGGGTACGCGTTAGGGTTAGGGTAGTTATTAAACCTATCCCACTCTCTAGATACCCCTTAGCACGTAAAGGAATATTATTTGAGGGTCCAGCCATGGAGAAGAGTTTAGACACTAGGATAAGATAAGGAACAGACCCATTATAAAGAAATCACATTAGGATTCTCTTTTTAAGCTGTTCCTTAAAACACTAGTGCTTAGGAAATCTATTGGAGGCAGAAGCAGTCAAGGGTAGCCTAGGGTTAGGGTTAGACTTAGGGTTAGGCTTAGGGTACGGCTTAGGGTACGGGTTCGGGGAGGGTTTCGGGTACGGCGTAGGGTATGGGTTAGGGTTAGGGTTAGGGTTAGTGTTAGGGTTAGGGCTCGGTTTAGGGTACGGGTTAGGATTAGGGTACGTGTTAGGGTTAGGGTAGGGGTTAGGGTTAGGGTACGCGTTAGGGTTAGGGTAGTTATTAAACCTATCCCACTCTCTAGATACCCCTTAGCACGTAAAGGAATATTATTTGGGGGTCCAGCCATGGAGAAGAGTTTAGACACTAGGATAAGATAAGGAACACACCCATTATAAAGAAATCACATTAGGATTCTCTTTTTAAGCTGTTCCTTAAAACACTACTGCTTAGGAAATCAATTGGAGGCAGAAGCAGTCAAGGGTAGCCTAGGGTTAGGGTTAGGCTTAGGGTTAGGTTTAGGGTATGGCTTAGGGTACGGGTTCGGGGAGGGGTGCGGGTACGGCGTAGGGTATGGGTTAGGGTTAGGGTTAGGGTTAGTGTTAGGGTTAGGGCTCGGTTTAGGGTACAGGTTAGGATTAGGGTACGTGTTAGGGTTAGGGTACGCGTTAGGGTTAGGGTACGCGTTAGGGTTAGGGTAGTTATTAAACCTATCCCACTCTCTAGATACCCCTTAGCACGTAAGGGAATATTATTTGGGGGTGCAGCCATGGAGAAGAGTTTAGACACTAGGATAAGATAAGGAACACACCCATTATAAAGAAATCACATTAGGATTCTCTTTTTAAGCTGTTCCTTAAAACAGTAGTGCTTAGGAAATCTATTGGAGGCAGAAGCAGTCAAGGGTAGCCTAGGGTTAGGGTTAGGCTTAGGGTTAGGGTTAGGGTACGGCTTAGGTTACGGGTTCGGGGAGGGGTGCGGGTACGGCGTAGGGTATGGGTTAGGGTTAGGGTTAGGGTTAGTGTTAGGGTTAGGGCTCGGTTTAGGGTACGGGTTAGGATTAGGGTACGTGTTAGGGTTAGGGTAGGGGTTAGGGTTAGGGTACGCGTTAGGATTAGGGTAGTTATTAAACCTATCCCACTCTCTAGATACCCCTTAGCACGTAAAGGAATATTATTTGAGGGTCCAGCCATGGAGAAGAGTTTAGACACTAGGATAAGATAAGGAACACACCCATTATAAAGAAATCACATTAGGATTCTCTTTTTAAGCTGTTCCTTAAAACACTAGTGCTTAGGAAATCTATTGGAGGCAGAAGCAGTCAAGGGTAGCGTAGGGTTAGGGTTAGGCTTAGGGTTAGGCTTAGGGTACGGCTTAGGGTACGGGTTCGGGGAGGGTTTCGGGTACGGCGTAGGGTATGGGTTAGGGTTAGGGTTAGGGTTAGTGTTAGGGTTAGGGCTCGGTTTAGGGTACGGTTAGGATTAGGGTACGTGTTAGGTTTAGGGTAGGGGTTAGGGTTAGGGTACGCGTTAAGGTTAGGGTAGTTAGTAAACCTATCCCACTCTCTAGATACCCCTTAGCACGTAAAGGAATATTATTTGAGGGTCCAGCCATGGAGAAGAGTTTAGACACTAGGATAAGATAAGGAACACACCCATTATAAAGAAATCACATTAGGATTCTCTTTTTAAGCTGTTGCTTAAAACACTAGTGCTTAGGAAATCTATTGGAGGCAGAAGCAGTCAAGGGTAGCCTAGGGTTAGGGTTAGGCTTAGGGTTAGGCTTAGGGTACGGCTTGGGGTACGGGTTTGGGGAGGGGTTCGGGTACGGCGTAGGGTATGGGTTAGGGTTAGGGTTAGTGTTAGTGTTAGGGTTAGGGCTCGGTTTAGGGTACGGGTTAGGATTAGGGTACGTGTTAGTGTTAGGGTAGGGGTTAGGGTTAGAGTACGCATTAGGGTTAGGGTAGTTATTAAACCTATCCCACTCTCTAGATACCCCTTAGCACGTAAGGCAATATTACTTGGGGGTGCAGCCATGGAGAAGAGTTTAGACACTAGGATAAGATAAGGAACACACCCATTATAAAGAAATCACATTAGGATTCTCTTTTTAAGCTGTTCCTTAAAACACTAGTGCTTAGGAAATCTATTGGAGGCAGAAGCAGTCAAGGGTAGCCTAGGGTAAGGTTAGGCTTAGGGTTAGGCTTAGTGTACGGCTTAGGGTACGGGTTCGGGGAGGGTTTCGGGTACGGCGTAGGGTATGGGTTAGGGGTAGGGTTAGTGTTAGGGTTAGGGCGCGGTTTAGGGTACGGGTTAGGACTAGGGTACGTGTTAGGGTTAGAGTAGGGGTTAGGGTTAGGTTACGCGTTAGAGCTAGGGTAGTTAGTAAACCTATCCCACTCTCTAGCTCCCCCTTAGCACGTAAAGGAATATTATTTGGGGGTCCAGCCATGGAGAAGAGTTTAGACACTAGGATAAGATAAGGAACACACCCATTATAAAGAAATCACATTAGGATTCTCTTTTTAAGCTGTTCCTTAAAACACTACTGCTTAGGAAATCAATTGGAGGCAGAAGCAGTCAAGGGTAGCCTAGGGTTAGGGTTAGGCTTAGGTTTAGGTTTAGGGTATGGCTTAGGGTACGGGTTCGGGGAGGGGTGCGGGTACGGCGTAGGGTATGGGTTAGGGTTAGGGTTAGGGTTAGTGTTAGGGTTAGGGCTCGGTTTAGGGTACAGGTTAGGATTAGGGTACGTGTTAGGGTTAGGGTAGGGGTTAGGGTTAGGGTACGCGTTAGGGTTAGGGTAGTTATTAAACCTATCCCACTCTCTAGATACCCCTTAGCACGTAAGGGAATATTATTTGGGGGTGCAGCCATGGAGAAGAGTTTAGACACTAGGATAAGTTAAGGAACACACCCATTATAAAGAAATCACATTAGGATTCTCTTTTTAAGCTGTTCCTTAAAACACTAGTGCTTAGGAAATCTATTGGAGGCAGAAGCAGTCAAGGGTAGCCTAGGGTTAGGGTTAGGCTTAGGGTTAGGCTTAGGGTACGGCTTAGGGTACGGGTTCGGGGAGGGTTTCGGGTACGGCGTAGGGTATGGGTTAGGGTTAGGGTTAGGATTTGTGTTAGGGTTAGGGCTCGGTTTAGGGTACGGTTAGGATTAGGGTACGTGTTAGGTTTAGGGTAGGGGTTAGGGTTAGGGTACGCATTAGGGTTAGGGTCGTTAGTAAACCTATCCCACTCTCTAGATACCCCTTAGCACGTAAAGGAATATTATTTGGGGGTCCAGCCATGGAGAAGAGTTTAGACACTAGGATAAGATAAGGAACACACCCATTATAAAGAAATCACATTAGGATTCTCTTTTTAAGCTGTTCCTTAAAACACTAGTGCTTAGGAAACCTATTGGAGGCAGAAGCAGTCAAGGGTAGCCTAGGGTTAGGGTTAGGCTTAGGGTTAGGCTTAGGGTACGGCTTAGGGTATGGGTTCGGGGAGGGGTGCGGGTACGGCGTAGGGTATGGGTTAGGGTTAGGGTTAGGGTTAGTGTTAGGGTTAGGGCTCGGTTTAGGGTACAGGTTAGTATTAGGGTACGTGTTAGGGTTAGGGTAGGGGTTAGGGTTAGGGTACGCGTTAGGGTTAGGGTAGTTATTAAACCTATCCCACTCTCTAGATACCCCTTAGCACGTAAAGGAATATTATTTGAGGGTCCAGCCATGGAGAAGAGTTTAGACACTAGGATAAGATAAGGAACACACCCATTATAAAGAAATCACATTAGGATTCTCTTTTTAAGCTGTTCCTTAAAACACTAGTGCTTAGGAAATCTATTGGAGGCAGAAGCAGTCAAGGGTAGCCTAGGGTTAGGGTTAGGCTTAGGGTTAGGCTTAGGGTACGGCTTAGGGTACGGGTTCGGGGAGGGTTTCGGGTACGGCGTAGGGTATGGGTTAGGGTTAGTGTTAGGGTTAGTGTTAGGGTTAGGGCTCGGTTTAGGGTACGGGTTAGGATTAGGGTACGTGTTAGGGTTAGGGTAGGGGTTAGGGTTAGGGTACGCGTTAGGGTTAGGGTAGTTATTAAACCTATCCCACTCTCTAGATACCCCTTAGCACGTAAAGGAATATTATTTGTGGATCCAGCCATGGAGAAGAGTTTAGACACTAGGATAAGATAAGGAACATACCCATTATAAAGAAATCACTTTAGGATTCTCTTTTTAAGCTGTTCCTTAAAACACTAGTGCTTAGGAAATCTATTGGAGGCAGAAGCAGTCAAGGGTAGCCTAGGGTTAGTGTTAGGCTTAGGGTTAGGCTTAGGGTATGGCTTAGGGTACGGGTTCGGGGAGGGTTTTGAGTACGGCGTAGGGTATGGGTTAGGGTTAGGGTTAGGGTTAGTGTTAGGGTTAGGGCTCGGTTTAGGGTACGGGTTAGGATTAGGGTACGTGTTAGGGTTAGGGTAGGGGTTAGGGTTAGGTTACGCGTTAGGGCTAGGGTAGTTAGTAAACCTATCCCACTCTCTAGCTCCCCCTTAGCACGTAAAGGAATATTATTTGGGGGTCCAGCCATGGAGAAGAGTTTAGACACTAGGATAAGATAAGGAACACACCCATTATAAAGAAATCACATTAGGATTCACTTTTTAAGCTGTTCCTTAAAACACTAGTGCTTAGGAAATCTATTGGAGGCAGAAGCAGTCAAGGGTAGCCTAGGCTTAGGGTTAGGCTTAGGGCACGGCTTACGGTACGGGTTTGGGGAGGGGTTCAGGTACGGCGTAGGGTATGGGTTAGTGTTAGGGTTAGTGTTAGTGTTAGGGTTAGGGCTCGGTTTAGAGTACGGGTTAGGATTAGGGTACGTGTTAGTGTTAGGGTAGGGGTTAGGGTTAGAGTACGCATTAGGGTTAGGGTAGTTATTAAACCTATCCCACTCTCTAGATACCCCTTAGCACGTAAGGCAATATTATTTGGGGGTGCAGCCATGGAGAAGAGTTTAGACACTAGGATAAGATAAGGAACACACCCATTATAAAGAAATCACATTAGGATTCTCTTTTTAAGCTGTTCCTTAAAACAGTAGTGCTTAGGAAATCTATTGGAGGCAGAAGCAGTCAAGGGTAGCCTAGGGTTAGGGTTAGGCTTAGGGTTAGGTTTAGGGTACGGCTTGGGGAATGGGTTCGGAGAGGGGTTCGGGTACGGCGTAGGGTATGGGTTAGGGTTAGGGTTAGGGTTAGTGTTAGGGTTATGGCTCGGTTTAGGGTACGGGTTAGGATTAGGGTACGTGTTAGGGTTAGGGTAGGGGTTAGGGTTAGGGTACGCGTTAGGGTTAGGGTAGTTATTAAACCTATCCCACTCTCTAGATACCCCTTAGCACGTAAAGGAATATTATTTGGGGGTCCAACCATGGAGAAGAGTTTAGACACTAGGATAAGATAAGGAACACACCCATTATAAAGAAATCACATTAGGATTCTCTTTTTAAGCTGTTCCTTAAAACACTAGTGCTTAGGAAATCTATTGGAGGCAGAAGCAGTCAAGGGTAGCCTAGGGTTAGGGTTAGGCTTAGGGTTAGGCTTAGGGTACGGCTTAGGGTACGGGTTCGGGGAGGGGTGCGGGTACGGCGTAGGGTATGGGTTAGGGTTAGGGTTAGGGTTAGTGTTAGGGTTAGGGCTCGGTTTAGGGTACAGGTTAGTATTAGGGTACGTGTTAGGGTTAGGGTAGGGGTTAGGGTTAGGGTACGCGTTAGGGTTAGGGTAGTTATTAAACCTATCCCACTCTCTAGATACCCCTTAGCACGTAAAGGAATATTATTTGAGGGTCCAGCCATGGAGAAGAGTTTAGACACTAGGATAAGATAAGGAACAGACCCATTATAAAGAAATCACATTAGGATTCTCTTTTTAAGCTGTTCCTTAAAACACTAGTGCTTAGGAAATCTATTGGAGGCAGAAGCAGTCAAGGGTAGCCTAGGGTTAGGGTTAGGCTTAGGGTTAGGCTTAGGGTACGGCTTAGGGTACGGGTTCGGGGAGGGTTTCGGGTACGGCGTAGGGTATGGGTTAGGGTTAGGGTTAGGGTTAGTGTTAGGGTTAGGGCTCGGTTTAGGGTACGGGTTAGGATTAGGGTACGTGTTAGGGTTAGGGTAGGGGTTAGGGTTAGGGTACGCGTTAGGGTTAGGGTAGTTATTAAACCTATCCCACTCTCTAGATACCCCTTAGCACGTAAAGGAATATTATTTGGGGGTCCAGCCATGGAGAAGAGTTTAGACACTAGGATAAGATAAGGAACACACCCATTATAAAGAAATCACATTAGGATTCTCTTTTTAAGCTGTTGCTTAAAACACTAGTGCTTAGGAAATCTATTGGAGGCAGAAGCAGTCAAGGGTAGCCTAGGGTTAGTGTTAGGCTTAGGGTTAGGCTTAGGGTACGGCTTACGGTACGGGTTTGGGGAGGGGTTCAGGTACGGCGTAGGGTATGGGTTAGTGTTAGGGTTAGTGTTAGTGTTAGGGTTAGGCCTCGGTTTAGAGTACGGGTTAGGATTAGGGTACGTGTTAGTGTTAGGGTAGGGGTTAGGGTTAGAGTACGCATTAGGGTTAGGGTAGTTATTAAACCTATCCCACTCTCTAGATACCCCTTAGCACGTAAGGCAATATTATTTGGGGGTGCAGCCATGGAGAAGAGTTTAGACACTAGGATAAGATAAGGAACACACCCATTATAAAGAAATCACATTAGGATTCTCTTTTTAAGCTGTTCCTTAAAACAGTAGTGCTTAGGAAATCTATTGGAGGCAGAAGCAGTCAAGGGTAGCCTAGGGTTAGGGTTAGGCTTAGGGTTAGGTTTAGGGTACGGCTTGGGGAATGGGTTCGGAGAGGGGTTCGGGTACGGCGTAGGGTATGGGTTAGGGTTAGGGTTAGGGTTAGTGTTAGGGTTATGGCTCGGTTTAGGGTACGGGTTAGGATTAGGGTACGTGTTAGGGTTAGGGTAGGGGTTAGGGTTAGGGTACGCGTTAGGGTTAGGGTAGTTATTAAACCTATCCCACTCTCTAGATACCCCTTAGCACGTAAAGGAATATTATTTGGGGGTCCAACCATGGAGAAGAGTTTAGACACTAGGATAAGATAAGGAACACACCCATTATAAAGAAATCACATTAGGATTCTCTTTTTAAGCTGTTCCTTAAAACACTAGTGCTTAGGAAATCTATTGGAGGCAGAAGCAGTCAAGGGTAGCCTAGGGTTAGGGTTAGGCTTAGGGTTAGGCTTAGGGTACGGCTTAGGGTACGGGTTCGGGGAGGGGTGCGGGTACGGCGTAGGGTATGGGTTAGGGTTAGGGTTAGGGTTAGTGTTAGGGTTAGGGCTCGGTTTAGGGTACAGGTTAGTATTAGGGTACGTGTTAGGGTTAGGGTAGGGGTTAGGGTTAGGGTACGCGTTAGGGTTAGGGTAGTTATTAAACCTATCCCACTCTCTAGATACCCCTTAGCACGTAAAGGAATATTATTTGAGGGTCCAGCCATGGAGAAGAGTTTAGACACTAGGATAAGATAAGGAACAGACCCATTATAAAGAAATCACATTAGGATTCTCTTTTTAAGCTGTTCCTTAAAACACTAGTGCTTAGGAAATCTATTGGAGGCAGAAGCAGTCAAGGGTAGCCTAGGGTTAGGGTTAGGCTTAGGGTTAGGCTTAGGGTACGGCTTAGGGTACGGGTTCGGGGAGGGTTTCGGGTACGGCGTAGGGTATGGGTTAGGGTTAGGGTTAGGGTTAGTGTTAGGGTTAGGGCTCGGTTTAGGGTACGGGTTAGGATTAGGGTACGTGTTAGTGTTAGGGTAGGGGTTAGGGTTAGGGTACGCGTTAGGGTTAGGGTAGTTATTAAACCTATCCCACTCTCTAGATACCCCTTAGCACGTAAAGGAATATTATTTGGGGGTCCAGCCATGGAGAAGAGTTTAGACACTAGGATAAGATAAGGAACACACCCATTATAAAGAAATCACATTAGGATTCTCTTTTTAAGCTGTTCCTTAAAACATTAGTGCTTAGGAAATCTATTGGAGGCAGAAGCAGTCAAGGGTAGCCTAGGGTTAGGGTTAGGCTTAGGGTTAGGCTTAGGGTACGGCTTAGGGTACGGGTTCGGGGAGGGTTTCGTGTACGGCGTAGGGTATGGGTTAGGGTTAGGGTTAGGGTTAGTGTTAGGGTTAGGGCTCGGTTTAGGGTACGGTTAGGATTAGGGTACGTGTTAGGTTTAGGGTAGCGGTTAGGGTTAGGGTACGCGTTAGGGTTAGGGTAGTTAGTAAACCTATCCCACTCTCTAGATACCCCTTAGCACGTAAAGGAATATTATTTGGGGTTCCAGCCATGGAGAAGAATTTAGACACTAGGATAAGATAAGGAACACACCCATTATAAAGAAATCACATTAGGATTCTCTTTTTAAGCTGTTCCTTAAAACACTAGTGCTTAGGAAATCTATTGGAGGCAGAAGCAGTCAAGGGTAGCCTAGGGTTAGGGTTAGGCTTAGGGTACGGGTTCGGGGAGGGGTGCGGGTACGGCGTAGGGTATGGGTTAGGGTTAGGGTTAGGGTTAGTGTTAGGGTTAGGGCTCGGTTTAGGGTACAGGTTAGTATTAGGGTACATGTTAGGGTTAGGGTAGGGGTTAGGGTTAGGGTACGCGTTAGGGTTAGGGTAGTTATTAAACCTATCCCACTCTCTAGATACCCCTTAGCACGTAAAGGAATATTATTTGAGGGTCCAGACATGGAGAAGAGTTTAGACACTAGGATAAGATAAGGAACACACCCATTATAAAGAAATCACATTAGGATTCTCTTTTTAAGCTGTTCCTTAAAACACTAGTGCTTAGGAAATCTATTGGAGGCAGAAGCAGTCAAGGGTAGCCTAGGGTTAGGGTTAGGCTTAGGGTTAGGCTTAGGGTACGGCTTAGGGTACGGGTTCGGGGAGGGTTTCGGGTACGGCGTAGGGTATGGGTTAGGGTTAGGGTTAGGGTTAGTGTTAGGGTTAGGGCTCGGTTTAGGGTACGGGTTAGGATTAGGGTACGTGTTAGGGTTAGGGTAGGGGTTAGGGTTAGGGTACGCGTTAGGGTTAGGGTAGTTATTAAACCTATCCCACTCTCTAGATACCCCTTAGCACGTAAAGGAATATTATTTGGGGGTCCAGCCATCGAGAAGAGTTTACACACTAGGATAAGATAAGGAACACACCCATTATAAAGAAATCACATTAGGATTCTCTTTTTAAGCTGTTCCTTAAAACACTAGTGCTTAGGAAATCTATTGGAGGCAGAAGCAGTCAAGGGTAGCCTAGGGTTAGGGTTAGGCTTAGGGTTAGGCTTAGGGTACGGCTTAGGGTACGGGTTCAGGGAGGGTTTCGGGTACGGCGTAGGGTATGGGTTAGGGTTAGGGTTAGGGTTAGTGTTAGGGTTAGGGCTCGGTTTAGGGTACGGTTAGGATTAGGGTACGTGTTAGGTTTAAGGTAGCCGTTAGAGTTAGGGTACGCGTTAGGGTTAGGGTAGTTAGTAAACCTATCCCACTCTCTAGATACCCCTTAGCACGTAAAGGAATATTATTTGGGGTTCCAGCCATGGAGAAGAATTTAGACACTAGGATAAGATAAGGAACACACCCATTATAAAGAAATCACATTAGGATTCTCTTTTTAAGCTGTTGCTTAAAACACTAGTGCTTAGGAAATCTATTGGAGGCAGAAGCAGTCAAGGGTAGCCTAGGGTTAGTGTTAGGCTTAGGGTTAGGCTTAGGGTACGGCTTACGGTACGGGTTTGGGGAGGGGTTCAGGTACGGCGTAGGGTATGGGTTAGGGTTAGGGTTAGTGTTAGTGTTAGGGTTAGGGCTCGGTTTAGAGTACGGGTTAGGATTAGGGTACGTGTTAGTGTTAGGGTAGGGGTTAGGGTTAGAGTACGCATTAGGGTTAGGGTAGTTATTAAACCTATCCCACTCTCTAGATACCCCTTAGCACGTAAGGCAATATTATTTGGGGCTGCAGCCATGGAGAAGAGTTTAGACACTAGGATAAGATAAGGAACACACCCATTATAAAGAAATCACATTAGGATTCTCTTTTTAAGCTGTTCCTTAAAACACTAGTGCTTAGGAAATCTATTGGAGGCAGAAGCAGTCAAGGGTAGCCTAGGGTTAGGGTTAGGCTTAGGGTTAGGTTTAGGGTACGGCTTGGGGAATGGGTTCGGAGAGGGGTTCGGGTACGGCGTAGGGTATGGGTTAGGGTTAGGGTTAGGGTTAGTGTTAGGGTTATTGCTCGGTTTAGGGTACGGGTTAGGATTAGGGTACGTGTTAGGGTTAGGGTAGGGGTTAGGGTTAGGGTACGCGTTAGGGTTAGGGTAGTTATTAAACCTATCCCACTCTCTAGATACCCCTTAGCACGTAAAGGAATATTATTTGGGGGTCCAGCCATGGAGAAGAGTTTAGACACTAGGATAAGATAAGGAACACACCCATTATAAAGAAATCACATTAGGATTCTCTTTTTAAGCTGTTCCTTAAAACACTAGTGCTTAGGAAATCTATTGGAGGCAGAAGCAGTCAAGGGTAGCCTAGGGTTAGGGTTAGGCTTAGGGTTAGGCTTAGGGTACGGCTTAGGGTACGGGTTCGGGGAGGGTTTCGTGTACGGCGTAGGGTATGGGTTAGGGTTAGGGTTAGGGTTAGTGTTAGGGTTAGGGCTCGGTTTAGGGTACGGTTAGGATTAGGGTACGTGTTAGGTTTAGGGTAGCGGTTATGGTTAGGGTACGCGTTAGGGTTAGGGTAGTTAGTAAACCTATCCCACTCTCTAGATACCCCTTAGCACGTAAAGGAATATTATTTGGGGTTCCAGCCATGGAGAAGAATTTAGACACTAGGATAAGATAAGGAACACACCCATTATAAAGAAATCACATTAGGATTCTCTTTTTAAGCTGTTCCTTAAAACACTAATGCTTAGGAAATCTATTGGAGGCAGAAGCAGTCAAGGGTAGCCTAGGGTTAGTGTTAGGCTTAGGGTTAGGCTTAGGGTACGGCTTAGGGTACGGGTTCGGGGAGGGGTTCAGGTACGGCGTAGGGTATGGGTTAGGGTTAGGGTTAGTGTTAGTGTTAGGGTTAGGGCTCGGTTTAGGGTACGGGTTAGGATTAGGGTACGTGTTAGTGTTAGGGTAGGGGTTAGGGTTAGAGTACGCATTAGGGTTAGGGTAGTTATTAAACCTATCCCACTCTCTAGATACCCCTTAGCACGTAAGGCAATATTATTTGGGGGTGCAGCCATGGAGAAGAGTTTAGACACTAGGATAAGATAAGGAACACACCCATTATAAAGAAATCACATTAGGATTCTCTTTTTAAGCTGTTCCTTAAAACACTAGTGCTTAGGAAATCTATTGGAGGCAGAAGCAGTCAAGGGTAGCCTAGGGTTAGGGTTAGGCTTAGGGTTAGGCTTAGGGTACGGCTTAGGGTACGGGTTCGGGGAGGGTTTCGGGTACGGCGTAGGGTATGGGTTAGGGTTAGGGTTAGGGTTAGTGTTAGGGTTAGGGCTCGGTTTAGGGTACAGGTTAGTATTAGGGTACGTGTTAGGGTTAGGGTAGGGGTTAGGGTTAGGGTACGCGTTAGGGTTAGGGTAGTTATTAAACCTATCCCACTCTCTAGATACCCCTTAGCACGTAAAGGAATATTATTTGAGGGTCCAGGCATGGAGAAGAGTTTAGACACTAGGATAAGATAAGGAACACACCCATTATAAAGAAATCACATTAGGATTCTCTTTTTAAGCTGTTCCTTAAAACACTAGTGCTTAGGAAATCTATTGGAGGCAGAAGCAGTCAAGGGTAGCCTAGGGTTAGGGTTAGGCTTAGGGTTAGGCTTAGGGTACGGCTTAGGGTACGGGTTCGGGGAGGGTTTCGGGTACGGCGTAGGGTATGGGTTAGGGTTAGGGTTAGGGTTAGTGTTAGGGTTAGGGCTCGGTTTAGGGTACGGGTTAGGATTAGGGTACGTGTTAGGGTTAGGGTAGGGGTTAGGGTTAGGGTACGCGTTAGGGTTAGGGTAGTTATTAAACCTATCCCACTCTCTAGATACCCCTTAGCACGTAAAGGAATATTATTTGGGGGTCCAGCCATGGAGAAGAGTTTTGACACTAGGATAAGATAAGGAACACACCCATTATAAAGAAATCACATTAGGATTCTCTTTTTCAGCTGTTCCTTAAAACACTAGTGCTTAGGAAATCAATTGGAGGCAGAAGCAGTCAAGGGTAGCCTAGGGTTAGGGTTAGGCTTAGGGTTAGGCTTAGGGTACGGCTTAGGGTACGGGTTCGGGGAGGGTTTCGGGTACGGCGTAGGGTATGGGTTAGGGTTAGGGTTAGGGTTAGTGTTAGGGTTAGGGCTCGGTTTAGGGTACGGTTAGGATTAGGGTACGTGTTAGATTTAGGGTAGGGGTTAGGGTTAGGGTACGCGTTAGGGATAGGGTAGTTAGTAAACTTATCCCACTCTCTAGATACCCCTTAGCACGTAAAGGAATATTATTTGGGGGTCCAGCCATGGAGAAGAGTTTAGACACTAGGATAAGATAAGGAACACACCCATTATAAAGAAATCACATTAGGATTCTCTTTTTAAGCTGTTCCTTAAAACACTAGGGCTTAGGAAATCTATTGGAGGCAGAAGCAGTCAAGGGTAGCCTAGGGTTAGTGTTAGGCTTAAGGTTAGGCTTAGGGTATGGCTTAGGGTACGGGTTTGGGGAGGGGTTCGGGTACAGCGTAGGGTATGTGTTAGGGTTAGGGTTAGTGTTAGTGTTAGGGTTAGGGCTCGGTTTAGGGTACGGGTTAGGATTAGGGTACGTGTTAGTGTTAGGGTAGGGGTTAGGGTTAGAGTACGCATTAGGGTTAGGGTAGTTATTAAACCTATCCCACTCTCTAGATACCCCTTAGCACGTAAGGCAATATTATTTGGGGGTGCAGCCATGGAGAAGAGTTTAGACACTAGGATAAGATAAGTAACACACCCATTATAAAGAAATCACATTAGGATTCTCTTTTTAAGCTGTTCCTTAAAACACTAGTGCTTAGGAAATCAATTGGAAGCAGAAGCAGTCAAGGGTAGCCTAGGGTTAGGGTTAGGCTTAGGGTTCGGCTTAGGGTACGGCTTAGGGTACGGGTTCGGGGAGGGGTGCGGGTACGGCGTACGGTATGGGTTAGGGTTAGGGTTAGGGTTAGTGTTAGGGTTAGGGCTCGGTTTAGGGTACGGGTTAGGATTAGGGTACGTGTTAGGGTTAGGGTAGGGGTTAGGTTTAGGGTACGCGTTAGGGTTAGGGTAGTTGTTAAACCTATCCCACTCTCTAGATACCCCTTAGCACGTAAAGGAATATTATTTGGGGGTCCAGCCATGGAGAAGAGTTTAGACACTAGGATAAGATAAGGAACACACCCATTATAAAGAAATCACATTAGGATTCTCTTTTTAAGCTGTTCCTTAAAACATTAGTGCTTAGGAAATCTATTGGAGGCAGAAGCAGTCAAGGGTAGCCTAGGGTTAGGGTTAGGCTTAGGGTTAGGCTTAGGGTACGGCTTAGGGTACGGGTTCGGGGAGGGTTTCGTGTACGGCGTAGGGTATGGGTTAGGGTTAGGGTTAGGGTTAGTGTTAGGGTTAGGGCTCGGTTTAGGGTACGGTTAGGATTAGGGTACGTGTTAGGTTTAGGGTAGCGGTTAGGGATAGGGTACGCGTTAGGGTTAGGGTAGTTAGTAAACCTATCCCACTCTCTAGATACCCCTTAGCACGTAAAGGAATATTATTTGGGGTTCCAGCCATGGAGAAGAATTTAGACACTAGGATAAGATAAGGAACACACCCATTATAAAGAAATCACATTAGGATTCTCTTTTTAAGCTGTTCCTTAAAACACTAGTGCTTAGGAAATCTATTGGAGGCAGAAGCAGTCAAGGGTAGCCTAGGGTTAGTGTTAGGCTTAGGGTTAGGCTTAGGGTACGGCTTAGGGTACGGGTTTGGGGAGGGGTTCAGGTACGGCGTAGTGTATGGGTTAGGGTTAGGGTTAGTGTTAGTGTTAGGGTTAGGGCTCGGTTTAGGGTACGGGTTAGGATTAGGGTACGTGTTAGTGTTAGGGTAGGCGTTAGGGTTAGAGTACGCATTAGGGTTAGGGTAGTTATTAAACCTATCCCACTCTCTAGATACCCCTTAGCACGTAAGGCAATATTATTTGGGGGTGCAGCCATGGAGAAGAGTTTAGACACTAGGATAAGATAAGGAACACACCCATTATAAAGAAATCACATTAGTATTCTCTTTTTAAACTGTTCCTTAAAACACTAGTGCTTAGGAAATCTATTGGAGGCAGAAGCAGTCAAGGGTAGCCTAGGGTTAGGGTTAGGCTTAGGGTTAGGTTTAGGGTACGGCTTGGGGAATGGGTTCGGGGAGGGGTTCGGGTACGGCGTAGGGTATGGGTTAGGGTTAGGGTTAGGGTTAGTGTTAGGGTTAGGGCTCGGTTTAGGGTACGGGTTAGGATTAGGGTACGTGTTAGGGTTAGGGTAGGGGTTAGGTTAGGGTATGCGTTAGGGTTAGGGTAGTTATTAAACCTATCCCACTCTCTAGATACCCCTTAGCACGTAAAGGAATATTATTTGGGGGTCCAGCCATGGAGAAGAGTTTAGACACTAGGATAAGATAAGGAACACACCCATTATAAAGAAATCACATTAGGATTCTCTTTTTAAGCTGTTCCTTAAAACACTAGTGCTTAGGAAATCTATTGGAGGCAGAAGCAGTCAAGGGTAGCCTAGGGTTAGGGTTAGGCTTAGGGTTAGGCTTAGGGTACGGCTTAGGGTACGGGTTCGGGGAGGGGTGCGGGTACGGCGTAGGGTATGGGTTAGGGTTAGAGTTAGGGTTAGTGTTAGGGTTAGGGCTCGGTTTAGGGTACAGGTTAGTATTAGGGTACGTGTTAGGGTTAGGGTAGGGGTTAGGGTTAGGGTACGCGTTAGGGTTAGGGTAGTTATTAAACCTATCCCACTCTCTAGATACCCCTTAGCACGTAAAGGAATATTATTTGAGGGTCCAGGCATGGAGAAGAGTTTAGACACTAGGATAAGATAAGGAACACACCCATTATAAAGAAATCACATTAGGATTCTCTTTTTAAGCTGTTCCTTAAAACACTAGTGCTTAGGAAATCTATTGGAGGCAGAAGCAGTCAAGGGTAGCCTAGGGTTAGGGTTAGGCTTAGGGTTAGGCTTAGGGTACGGCTTAGGGTACGGGTTCGGGGAGGGTTTCGGGTATGGCGTAGGGTATGGGTTAGGGTTAGGGTTAGGGTTAGTGTTAGGGTTAGGGCTCGGTTTAGGGTACGTTTAGGATTAGGGTACGTGTTAGGGTTAGGGTAGGGGTTAGGGTTAGGGTACGCGTTAGGGTTAGGGTAGTTATTAAACCTATCCCACTCTCTAGATACCCCTTAGCACGTAAAGGAATATTATTTGGGGGTCCAGCCATGGAGAAGAGTTTTGACACTAGGATAAGATAAGGAACACACCCATTATAAAGAAATCACATTAGGATTCTCTTTTTCAGCTGTTCCTTAAAACACTAGTGCTTAGGAAATCAATTGGAGGCAGAAGCAGTCAAGGGTAGCCTAGGGTTAGGGTTAGGCTTAGGGTTAGGCTTAGGGTACGGCTTAGGGTACGGGTTCGGGGAGGGTTTCGGGTACGGCGTAGGGTATGGGTTAGGGTTAGGGTTAGTGTTAGGGTTAGGGCTCGGTTTAGGGTACGGTTAGGATTAGGGTACGTGTTAGATTTAGGGTAGGGGTTAGGGTTAGGGTACGCGTTAGGGATAGGGTAGTTAGTAAACTTATCCCACTCTCTAGATACCCCTTAGCACGTAAAGGAATATTATTTGGGGGTCCAGCCATGGAGAAGAGTTTAGACACTAGGATAAGATAAGGAACACACCCATTATAAAGAAATCACATTAGGATTCTCTTTTTAAGCTGTTCCTTAAAACACTAGGGCTTAGGAAATCTATTGGAGGCAGAAGCAGTCAAGGGTAGCCTAGGGTTAGTGTTAGGCTTAAGGTTAGGCTTAGGGTATGGCTTAGGGTACGGGTTTGGGGAGGGGTTCGGGTACAGCGTAGGGTATGTGTTAGGGTTAGGGTTAGTGTTAGTGTTAGGGTTAGGGCTCGGTTTAGGGTACGGGTTAGGATTAGGGTACGTGTTAGTGTTAGGGTAGGGGTTAGGGTTAGAGTACGCATTAGGGTTAGGGTAGTTATTAAACCTATCCCACTCTCTAGATACCCCTTAGCACGTAAGGCAATATTATTTGGGGGTGCAGCCATGGAGAAGAGTTTAGACACTAGGATAAGATAAGGAACACACCCATTATAAAGAAATCACATTAGGATTCTCTTTTTAAGCTGTTCCTTAAAACACTAGTGCTTAGGAAATCAATTGGAAGCAGAAGCAGTCAAGGGTAGCCTAGGGTTAGGGTTAGGCTTAGGGTTCGGCTTAGGGTACGGCTTAGGGTACGGGTTCGGGGAGGGGTGCGGGTACGGCGTACGGTATGGGTTAGGGTTAGGGTTAGGTTTAGTGTTAGGGTTAGGGCTCGGTTTAGGGTACGGGTTAGGATTAGGGTACGTGTTAGGGTTAGGGTAGGGGTTAGGTTTAGGGTACGCGTTAGGGTTAGGGTAGTTGTTAAACCTATCCCACTCTCTAGATACCCCTTAGCACGTAAAGGAATATTATTTGGGGGTCCAGCCATGGAGAAGAATTTAGACACTAGGATAAGATAAGGAACACACCCATTATAAAGAAATCACATTAGGATTCTCTTTTTCAGCTCTTCCTTAAAACACTAGTGCTTAGGAAATCTATTGGAGGCAGAAGCAGTCAAGGGTAGCCTAGGGTTAGGGTTAGGCTTAGGGTTAGGCTTAGGGTACGGCTTAGGGTACGGGTTCGTGGAGGGGTGCGGGTACGGCGTAGGGTATGGGTTAGGGTTAGGGTTAGGGTTTGTGTTAGGGTTAGGGCTCGGTTTAGGGTACGGTTAGGAGTAGGGTACGTGGTAGGTTTAGGGTAGGGGTTAGGGTTAGGGTACGCATTAGGGTTAGGGTCGTTAGTAAACCTATCCCACTCTCTAGATACCCTTTAGCACGTAAAGGAATATTATTTGGGGGTACAGCCATGGAGAAGAGTTTAGACACTAGGATAAGATAAGGAACCCACCCATTATAAAGAAATCACATTAGGATTCTCTTTTTAAGCTGTTGCTTAAAACACTAGTGCTTAGGAAATCTATTGGAGGCAGAAGCAGTCAAGGGTAGCCTAGGGTTAGTGTTAGGCTTAGGGTGAGGCTTAGGGTATGGCTTAGGGTACGGGTTCGGGGAGGGTTTCGGGTACGGCGTAGGGTATGGGTTAGGGTTAGGGTTAGGGTTAGTGTTAGGGTTAGGGCTCGGTTTAGGGTATGGTTAGGATTAGGGTACGTGTTAGGTTTAGGGTAGCGGTTAGGGTTAGGGTACGCGTTAGGGTTAGGGTAGTTAGTAAACCTATCCCACTCTCTAGATACCCCTTAGCACGTAAAGGAATATTATTTGGGGTTCCAGCCATGGAGAAGAATTTAGACACTAGGATAAGATAAGGAACACACCCATTATAAAGAAATCACATTAGGATTCTCTTTTTAAGCTGTTCCTTAAAACACTAGTGCTTAGGAAATCTATTGGAGGCAGAAGCAGTCAAGGGTAGCCTAGGGTTAGGGTTAGGCTTAGGGTACGGGTTCGGGGAGGGGTGCGGGTACGGCGTAGGGTATGGGTTAGGGTTAGGGTTAGGGTTAGGGCTCGGTTTAGGGTACAGGTTAGTATTAGGGTACATGTTAGGGTTAGGGTAGGGGTTAGGGTTAGGGTACGCGTTAGGGTTAGGGTAGTTATTAAACCTATCCCACTCTCTAGATACCCCTTAGCACGTAAAGGAATATTATTTGAGGGTCCAGACATGGAGAAGAGTTTAGACACTAGGATAAGATAAGGAACACACCCATTATAAAGAAATCACATTAGGATTCTCTTTTTAAGCTGTTCCTTAAAACACTAGTGCTTAGGAAATCTATTGGAGGCAGAAGCAGTCAAGGGTAGCCTAGGGTTAGGGTTAGGCTTAGGGTTAGGCTTAGGGTACGGCTTAGGGTACGGGTTCGGGGAGGGTTTCGGGTACAGCGTAGGGTATGGGTTAGGGTTAGGGTTAGGGTTAGTGTTAGGGTTAGGGCTCGGTTTAGGGTACGGGTTAGGATTAGGGTACGTGTTAGGGTTAGGGTAGGGGTTAGGGTTAGGGTACGCGTTAGGGTTAGGGTAGTTATTAAACCTATCCCACTCTCTAGATACCCCTTAGCACGTAAAGGAATATTATTTGGGGGTCCAGCCATCGAGAAGAGTTTAGACACTAGGATAAGATAAGGAACACACCCATTATAAAGAAATCACATTAGGATTCTCTTTTTAAGCTGTTCCTTAAAACACTAGTGCTTAGGAAATCTATTGGAGGCAGAAGCAGTCAAGGGTAGCCTAGGGTTAGGGTTAGGCTTAGGGTTAGGCTTAGGGTACGGCTTAGGGTACGGGTTCGGGGAGGGGTGCGGGTACGGCGTAGGGTATGGGTTAGGGTTAGGGTTAGGGTTAGTGTTAGGGTTAGGGCTCGGTTTAGGGTACAGGTTAGTATTAGGGTACGTGTTAGGGTTAGGGTAGGGGTTAGGGTTAGGGTACGCGTTAGGGTTAGGGTAGTTATTAAACCTATCCCACTCTCTAGATACCCCTTAGCACGTAAAGGAATATTATTTGAGGGTCCAGCCATGGAGAAGAGTTTAGACACTAGGATAAGATAAGGAACAGACCCATTATAAAGAAATCACATTAGGATTCTCTTTTTAAGCTGTTCCTTAAAACACTAGTGCTTAGGAAATCTATTGGAGGCAGAAGCAGTCAAGGGTAGCCTAGGGTTAGGGTTAGGCTTAGGGTTAGGCTTAGGGTACGGCTTAGGGTACGGGTTCGGGGAGGGTTTCGGGTACGGCGTAGGGTATGGGTTAGGGTTAGGGTTAGGGTTAGTGTTAGGGTTAGGGCTCGGTTTAGGGTACGGGTTAGGATTAGGGTACGTGTTAGGGTTAGGGTAGGGGTTAGGGTTAGGGTACGCGTTAGGGTTAGGGTAGTTATTAAACCTATCCCACTCTCTAGATACCCCTTAGCACGTAAAGGAATATTATTTGGGGGTCCAGCCATGGAGAAGAGTTTAGACACTAGGATAAGATAAGGAACACACCCATTATAAAGAAATCACATTAGGATTCTCTTTTTAAGCTGTTGCTTAAAACACTAGTGCTTAGGAAATCTATTGGAGGCAGAAGCAGTCAAGGGTAGCCTAGGGTTAGTGTTAGGCTTAGGGTTAGGCTTAGGGTACGGCTTACGGTACGGGTTTGGGGAGGGGTTCAGGTATGGCGTAGGGTATGGGTTAGTGTTAGGGTTAGTGTTAGTGTTAGGGTTAGGCCTCGGTTTACAGTTCGGGTTAGGATTAGGGTACGTGTTAGTGTTAGGGTAGGGGTTAGGGTTAGAGTACGCATTAGGGTTAGGGTAGTTATTAAACCTATCCCACTCTCTAGATACCCCTTAGCACGTAAGGCAATATTATTTGGGGGTGCAGCCATGGAGAAGAGTTTAGACACTAGGATAAGATAAGGAACACACCCATTATAAAGAAATCACATTAGGATTCTCTTTTTAAGCTGTTCCTTAAAACAGTAGTGCTTAGGAAATCTATTGGAGGCAGAAGCAGTCAAGGGTAGCCTAGGGTTAGGGTTAGGCTTAGGGTTAGGTTTAGGGTACGGCTTGGGGAATGGGTTCGGAGAGGGGTTCGGGTACGGCGTAGGGTATGGGTTAGGGTTAGGGTTAGGGTTAGTGTTAGGGTTATGGCTCGGTTTAGGGTACGGGTTAGGATTAGGGTACGTGTTAGGGTTAGGGTAGGGGTTAGGGTTAGGGTACGCGTTAGGGTTAGGGTAGTTATTAAACCTATCCCACTCTCTAGATACCCCTTAGCACGTAAAGGAATATTATTTGGGGGTCCAACCATGGAGAAGAGTTTAGACACTAGGATAAGATAAGGAACACACCCATTATAAAGAAATCACATTAGGATTCTCTTTTTAAGCTGTTCCTTAAAACACTAGTGCTTAGGAAATCTATTGGAGGCAGAAGCAGTCAAGGGTAGCCTAGGGTTAGGGTTAGGCTTAGGGTTAGGCTTAGGGTACGGCTTAGGGTACGGGTTCGGGGAGGGGTGCGGGTACGGCGTAGGGTATGGGTTAGGGTTAGGGTTAGGGTTAGTGTTAGGGTTAGGGCTCGGTTTAGGGTACAGGTTAGTATTAGGGTACGTGTTAGGGTTAGGGTAGGGGTTAGGGTTAGGGTACGCGTTAGGGTTAGGGTAGTTATTAAACCTATCCCACTCTCTAGATACCCCTTAGCACGTAAAGGAATATTATTTGAGGGTCCAGCCATGGAGAAGAGTTTAGACACTAGGATAAGATAAGGAACAGACCCATTATAAAGAAATCACATTAGGATTCTCTTTTTAAGCTGTTCCTTAAAACACTAGTGCTTAGGAAATCTATTGGAGGCAGAAGCAGTCAAGGGTAGCCTAGGGTTAGGGTTAGGCTTAGGGTTAGGCTTAGGGTACGGCTTAGGGTACGGGTTCGGGGAGGGTTTCGGGTACGGCGTAGGGTATGGGTTAGGGTTAGGGTTAGGGTTAGTGTTAGGGTTAGGGCTCGGTTTAGGGTACGGGTTAGGATTAGGGTACGTGTTAGTGTTAGGGTAGGGGTTAGGGTTAGGGTACGCGTTAGGGTTAGGGTAGTTATTAAACCTATCCCACTCTCTAGATACCCCTTAGCACGTAAAGGAATATTATTTGGGGGTCCAGCCATGGAGAAGAGTTTAGACACTAGGATAAGATAAGGAACACACCCATTATAAAGAAATCACATTAGGATTCTCTTTTTAAGCTGTTCCTTAAAACATTAGTGCTTAGGAAATCTATTGGAGGCAGAAGCAGTCAAGGGTAGCCTAGGGTTAGGGTTAGGCTTAGGGTTAGGCTTAGGGTACGGCTTAGGGTACGGGTTCGGGGAGGGTTTCGTGTACGGCGTAGGGTATGGGTTAGGGTTAGGGTTAGGGTTAGTGTTAGGGTTAGGGCTCGGTTTAGGGTACGGTTAGGATTAGGGTACGTGTTAGGTTTAGGGTAGCGGTTAGGGTTAGGGTACGCGTTAGGGTTAGGGTAGTTAGTAAACCTATCCCACTCTCTAGATACCCCTTAGCACGTAAAGGAATATTATTTGGGGTTCCAGCCATGGAGAAGAATTTAGACACTAGGATAAGATAAGGAACACACCCATTATAAAGAAATCACATTAGGATTCTCTTTTTAAGCTGTTCCTTAAAACACTAGTGCTTAGGAAATCTATTGGAGGCAGAAGCAGTCAAGGGTAGCCTAGGGTTAGGGTTAGGCTTAGGGTACGGGTTCGGGGAGGGGTGCGGGTACGGCGTAGGGTATGGGTTAGGGTTAGGGTTAGGGTTAGTGTTAGGGTTAGGGCTCGGTTTAGGGTACAGGTTAGTATTAGGGTACATGTTAGGGTTAGGGTAGGGGTTAGGGTTAGGGTACGCGTTAGGGTTAGGGTAGTTATTAAACCTATCCCACTCTCTAGATACCCCTTAGCACGTAAAGGAATATTATTTGAGGGTCCAGACATGGAGAAGAGTTTAGACACTAGGATAAGATAAGGAACACACCCATTATAAAGAAATCACATTAGGATTCTCTTTTTAAGCTGTTCCTTAAAACACTAGTGCTTAGGAAATCTATTGGAGGCAGAAGCAGTCAAGGGTAGCCTAGGGTTAGGGTTAGGCTTAGGGTTAGGCTTAGGGTACGGCTTAGGGTACGGGTTCGGGGAGGGTTTCGGGTACGGCGTAGGGTATGGGTTAGGGTTAGGGTTAGGGTTAGTGTTAGGGTTAGGGCTCGGTTTAGGGTACGGGTTAGGATTAGGGTACGTGTTAGGGTTAGGGTAGGGGTTAGGGTTAGGGTACGCGTTAGGGTTAGGGTAGTTATTAAACCTATCCCACTCTCTAGATACCCCTTAGCACGTAAAGGAATATTATTTGGGGGTCCAGCCATCGAGAAGAGTTTAGACACTAGGATAAGATAAGGAACACACCCATTATAAAGAAATCACATTAGGATTCTCTTTTTAAGCTGTTCCTTAAAACACTAGTGCTTAGGAAATCTATTGGAGGCAGAAGCAGTCAAGGGTAGCCTAGGGTTAGGGTTAGGCTTAGGGTTAGGCTTAGGGTACGGCTTAGGGTACGGGTTCGGGGAGGGTTTCGGGTACGGCGTAGGGTATGGGTTAGGGTTAGGGTTAGGGTTAGTGTTAGGGTTAGGGCTCGGTTTAGGGTACGGTTAGGATTAGGTTACGTGTTAGGTTTAAGGTAGCGGTTAGAGTTAGGGTACGCGTTAGGGTTAGGGTAGTTAGTAAACCTATCCCACTCTCTAGATACCCCTTAGCACGTAAAGGAATATTATTTGGGGTTCCAGCCATGGAGAAGAATTTAGACACTAGGATAAGATAAGGAACACACCCATTATAAAGAAATCACATTAGGATTCTCTTTTTAAGCTGTTGCTTAAAACACTAGTGCTTAGGAAATCTATTGGAGGCAGAAGCAGTCAAGGGTAGCCTAGGGTTAGTGTTAGGCTTAGGGTTAGGCTTAGGGTACGGCTTACGGTACGGGTTTGGGGAGGGGTTCAGGTACGGCGTAGGGTATGGGTTAGGGTTAGGGTTAGTGTTAGTGTTAGGGTTAGGGCTCGGTTTAGAGTACGGGTTAGGATTAGGGTACGTGTTAGTGTTAGGGTAGGGGTTAGGGTTAGAGTACGCATTAGGGTTAGGGTAGTTATTAAACCTATCCCACTCTCTAGATACCCCTTAGCACGTAAGGCAATATTATTTGGGGGTGCAGCCATGGAGAAGAGTTTAGACACTAGGATAAGATAAGGAACACACCCATTATAAAGAAATCACATTAGGATTCTCTTTTTAAGCTGTTCCTTAAAACACTAGTGCTTAGGAAATCTATTGGAGGCAGAAGCAGTCAAGGGTAGCCTAGGGTTAGGGTTAGGCTTAGGGTTAGGTTTAGGGTACGGCTTGGGGAATGGGTTCGGAGAGGGGTTCGGGTACGGCGTAGGGTATGGGTTAGGGTTAGGGTTAGGGTTAGTGTTAGGGTTATGGCTCGGTTTAGGGTACGGGTTAGGATTAGGGTACGTGTTAGGGTTAGGGTAGGGGTTAGGGTTAGGGTACGCGTTAGGGTTAGGGTAGTTATTAAACCTATCCCACTCTCTAGATACCCCTTAGCACGTAAAGGAATATTATTTGGGGGTCCAGCCATGGAGAAGAGTTTAGACACTAGGATAAGATAAGGAACACACCCATTATAAAGAAATCACATTAGGATTCTCTTTTTAAGCTGTTCCTTAAAACACTAGTGCTTAGGAAATCTATTGGAGGCAGAAGCAGTCAAGGGTAGCCTAGGGTTAGGGTTAGGCTTAGGGTTAGGCTTAGGGTACGGCTTAGGGTACGGGTTCGGGGAGGGGTGCGGGTACGGCGTAGGGTATGGGTTAGGGTTAGGGTTAGGGTTAGTGTTAGGGTTAGGGCTCGGTTTAGGGTACAGGTTAGTATTAGGGTACGTGTAAGGTTTAGGGTAGGGGTTAGTGTTAGGGTACGCGTTAGGGTTAGGGTAGTTATTAAACCTATCCCACTCTCTAGATACCCCTTAGCACGTAAAGGAATATTATTTGAGGGTCCAGCCATGGAGAAGAGTTTAGACACTAGGATAAGATAAGGAACAGACCCATTATAAAGAAATCACATTAGGATTCTCTTTTTAAGCTGTTCCTTAAAACACTAGTGCTTAGGAAATCTATTGGAGGCAGAAGCAGTCAAGGGTAGCCTAGGGTTAGGGTTAGGCTTAGGGTTAGGCTTAGGGTACGGCTTAGGGTACGGGTTCGGGGAGGGTTTCGTGTACGGCGTAGGGTATGGGTTAGGGTTAGGGTTAGGGTTAGTGTTAGGGTTAGGGCTCGGTTTAGGGTACGGTTAGGATTAGGGTACGTGTTAGGTTTAGGGTAGCGGTTATGGTTAGGGTACGCGTTAGGGTTAGGGTAGTTAGTAAACCTATCCCACTCTCTAGATACCCCTTAGCACGTAAAGGAATATTATTTGGGGTTCCAGCCATGGAGAAGAATTTAGACACTAGGATAAGATAAGGAACACACCCATTATAAAGAAATCACATTAGGATTCTCTTTTTAAGCTGTTCCTTAAAACACTAATGCTTAGGAAATCTATTGGAGGCAGAAGCAGTCAAGGGTAGCCTAGGGTTAGTGTTAGGCTTAGGGTTAGGCTTAGGGTACGGCTTAGGGTACGGGTTCGGGGAGGGGTTCAGGTACGGCGTAGGGTATGGGTTAGGGTTAGGGTTAGTGTTAGTGTTAGGGTTAGGGCTCGGTTTAGGGTACGGGTTAGGATTAGGGTACGTGTTAGTGTTAGGGTAGGGGTTAGGGTTAGAGTACGCATTAGGGTTAGGGTAGTTATTAAACCTATCCCACTCTCTAGATACCCCTTAGCACGTAAGGCAATATTATTTGGGGGTGCAGCCATGGAGAAGAGTTTAGACACTAGGATAAGATAAGGAACACACCCATTATAA
Source organism: Balaenoptera borealis (assembly GCF_965194805.1). Lineage (NCBI taxonomy): Eukaryota > Metazoa > Chordata > Mammalia > Artiodactyla > Balaenopteridae > Balaenoptera > Balaenoptera borealis. Next base: position 353,517 of record NW_028123977.1, on the reverse strand, counting down.
AGAAATCACATTAGGATTCTCTTTTTAAGCTGTTCCTTAAAACACTAGTGCTTAGGAAATCTATTGGAGGCAGAAGCAGTCAAGGGTAGCCTAGGGTTAGGGTTAGGCTTAGGGTTAGGCTTAGGGTACGGCTTAGGGTACGGGTTCGGGGAGGGTTTCGGGTACGGCGTAGGGTATGGGTTAGGGTTAGGGTTAGGGTTAGTGTTAGGGTTAGGGCTCGGTTTAGGGTACAGGTTAGTATTAGGGTACGTGTTAGGGTTAGGGTAGGGGTTAGGGTTAGGGTACGCGTTAGGGTTAGGGTAGTTATTAAACCTATCCCACTCTCTAGATACCCCTTAGCACGTAAAGGAATATTATTTGAGGGTCCAGGCATGGAGAAGAGTTTAGACACTAGGATAAGATAAGGAACACACCCATTATAAAGAAATCACATTAGGATTCTCTTTTTAAGCTGTTCCTTAAAACACTAGTGCTTAGGAAATCTATTGGAGGCAGAAGCAGTCAAGGGTAGCCTAGGGTTAGGGTTAGGCTTAGGGTTAGGCTTAGGGTACGGCTTAGGGTACGGGTTCGGGGAGGGTTTCGGGTACGGCGTAGGGTATGGGTTAGGGTTAGGGTTAGTGTTAGGGTTAGGGCTCGGTTTAGGGTACGGGTTAGGATTAGGGTACGTGTTAGGGTTAGGGTAGGGGTTAGGGTTAGGGTACGCGTTAGGGTTAGGGTAGTTATTAAACCTATCCCACTCTCTAGATACCCCTTAGCACGTAAAGGAATATTATTTGGGGGTCCAGCCATGGAGAAGAGTTTTGACACTAGGATAAGATAAGGAACACACCCATTATAAAGAAATTACATTAGGATTCTCTTTTTCAGCTGTTCCTTAAAACACTAGTGCTTAGGAAATCAATTGGAGGCAGAAGCAGTCAAGGGTAGCCTAGGGTTAGGGTTAGGCTTACGGTTAGGCTTAGGGTACGGCTTAGGGTACGGGTTCGGGGAGGGTTTCGGGTACGGCGTAGGGTATGGGTTAGGGTTAGGGTTAGGGTTAGTGTTAGGGTTAGGGCTCGGTTTAGGGTACGGTTAGGATTAGGGTACGTGTTAGATTTAGGGTAGGGGTTAGGGTTAGGGTACGCGTTAGGGATAGGGTAGTTAGTAAACTTATCCCACTCTCTAGATACCCCTTAGCACGTAAAGGAATATTATTTGGGGGTCCAGCCATGGAGAAGAGTTTAGACACTAGGATAAGATAAGGAACACACCCATTATAAAGAAATCACATTAGGATTCTCTTTTTAAGCTGTTCCTTAAAACACTAGGGCTTAGGAAATCTATTGGAGGCAGAAGCAGTCAAGGGTAGCCTAGGGTTAGTGTTAGGCTTAAGGTTAGGCTTAGGGTATGGCTTAGGGTACGGGTTTGGGGAGGGGTTCGGGTACAGCGTAGGGTATGTGTTAGGGTTAGGGTTAGTGTTAGTGTTAGGGTTAGGGCTCGGTTTAGGGTACGGGTTAGGATTAGGGTACGTGTTAGTGTTAGGGTAGGGGTTAGGGTTAGAGTACGCATTAGGGTTAGGGTAGTTATTAAACCTATCCCACTCTCTAGATACCCCTTAGCACGTAAGGCAATATTATTTGGGGGTGCAGCCATGGAGAAGAGTTTAGACACTAGGATAAGATAAGGAACACACCCATTATAAAGAAATCACATTAGGATTCTCTTTTTAAGCTGTTCCTTAAAACACTAGTGCTTAGGAAATCAATTGGAAGCAGAAGCAGTCAAGGGTAGCCTAGGGTTAGGGTTAGGCTTAGGGTTCGGCTTAGGGTACGGCTTAGGGTACGGGTTCGGGGAGGGGTGCGGGTACGGCGTACGGTATGGGTTAGGGTTAGGGTTAGGGTTAGTGTTAGGGTTAGGGCTCGGTTTAGGGTACGGGTTAGGATTAGGGTACGTGTTAGGGTTAGGGTAGGGGTTAGGTTTAGGGTACGCGTTAGGGTTAGGGTAGTTGTTAAACCTATCCCACTCTCTAGATACCCCTTAGCACGTAAAGGAATATTATTTGGGGGTCCAGCCATGGAGAAGAGTTTAGACACTAGGATAAGATAAGGAACACACCCATTATAAAGAAATCACATTAGGATTCTCTTTTTAAGCTGTTCCTTAAAACATTAGTGCTTAGGAAATCTATTGGAGGCAGAAGCAGTCAAGGGTAGCCTAGGGTTAGGGTTAGGCTTAGGGTTAGGCTTAGGGTACGGCTTAGGGTACGGGTTCGGGGAGGGTTTCGTGTACGGCGTAGGGTATGGGTTAGGGTTAGGGTTAGGGTTAGTGTTAGGGTTAGGGCTCGGTTTAGGGTACGGTTAGGATTAGGGTACGTGTTAGGTTTAGGGTAGCGGTTAGGGATAGGGTACGCGTTAGGGTTAGGGTAGTTAGTAAACCTATCCCACTCTCTAGATACCCCTTAGCACGTAAAGGAATATTATTTGGGGTTCCAGCCATGGAGAAGAATTTAGACACTAGGATAAGATAAGGAACACACCCATTATAAAGAAATCACATTAGGATTCTCTTTTTAAGCTGTTCCTTAAAACACTAGTGCTTAGGAAATCTATTGGAGGCAGAAGCAGTCAAGGGTAGCCTAGGGTTAGTGTTAGGCTTAGGGTTAGGCTTAGGGTACGGCTTAGGGTACGGGTTTGGGGAGGGGTTCAGGTACGGCGTAGTGTATGGGTTAGGGTTAGGGTTAGTGTTAGTGTTAGGGTTAGGGCTCGGTTTAGGGTACGGGTTAGGATTAGGGTACGTGTTAGTGTTAGGGTAGGCGTTAGGGTTAGAGTACGCATTAGGGTTAGGGTAGTTATTAAACCTATCCCACTCTCTAGATACCCCTTAGCACGTAAGGCAATATTATTTGGGGGTGCAGCCATGGAGAAGAGTTTAGACACTAGGATAAGATAAGGAACACACCCATTATAAAGAAATCACATTAGTATTCTCTTTTTAAACTGTTCCTTAAAACACTAGTGCTTAGGAAATCTATTGGAGGCAGAAGCAGTCAAGGGTAGCCTAGGGTTAGGGTTAGGCTTAGGGTTAGGTTTAGGGTACGGCTTGGGGAATGGGTTCGGGGAGGGGTTCGGGTACGGCGTAGGGTATGGGTTAGGGTTAGGGTTAGGGTTAGTGTTAGGGTTAGGGCTCGGTTTAGGGTACGGGTTAGGATTAGGGTACGTGTTAGGGTTAGGGTAGGGGTTAGGTTAGGGTATGCGTTAGGGTTAGGGTAGTTATTAAACCTATCCCACTCTCTAGATACCCCTTAGCACGTAAAGGAATATTATTTGGGGGTCCAGCCATGGAGAAGAGTTTAGACACTAGGATAAGATAAGGAACACACCCATTATAAAGAAATCACATTAGGATTCTCTTTTTAAGCTGTTCCTTAAAACACTAGTGCTTAGGAAATCTATTGGAGGCAGAAGCAGTCAAGGGTAGCCTAGGGTTAGGGTTAGGCTTAGGGTTAGGCTTAGGGTACGGCTTAGGGTACGGGTTCGGGGAGGGGTGCGGGTACGGCGTAGGGTATGGGTTAGGGTTAGAGTTAGGGTTAGTGTTAGGGTTAGGGCTCGGTTTAGGGTACAGGTTAGTATTAGGGTACGTGTTAGGGTTAGGGTAGGGGTTAGGGTTAGGGTACGCGTTAGGGTTAGGGTAGTTATTAAACCTATCCCACTCTCTAGATACCCCTTAGCACGTAAAGGAATATTATTTGAGGGTCCAGGCATGGAGAAGAGTTTAGACACTAGGATAAGATAAGGAACACACCCATTATAAAGAAATCACATTAGGATTCTCTTTTTAAGCTGTTCCTTAAAACACTAGTGCTTAGGAAATCTATTGGAGGCAGAAGCAGTCAAGGGTAGCCTAGGGTTAGGGTTAGGCTTAGGGTTAGGCTTAGGGTACGGCTTAGGGTACGGGTTTGGGGAGGGTTTCGGGTACGGCGTAGGGTATGGGTTAGGGTTAGGGTTAGGGTTAGTGTTAGGGTTAGGGCTCGGTTTAGGGTACGGTTAGGATTAGGGTACGTGTTAGGGTTAGGGTAGGGGTTAGGGTTAGGGTACGCGTTAGGGTTAGGGTAGTTATTAAACCTATCCCACTCTCTAGATACCCCTTAGCACGTAAAGGAATATTATTTGGGGGTCCAGCCATGGAGAAGAGTTTTGACACTAGGATAAGATAAGGAACACACCCATTATAAAGAAATCACATTAGGATTCTCTTTTTCAGCTGTTCCTTAAAACACTAGTGCTTAGGAAATCAATTGGAGGCAGAAGCAGTCAAGGGTAGCCTAGGGTTAGGGTTAGGCTTAGGGTTAGGCTTAGGGTACGGCTTAGGGTACGGGTTCGGGGAGGGTTTCGGGTACGGCGTAGGGTATGGGTTAGGGTTAGGGTTAGTGTTAGGGTTAGGGCTCGGTTTAGGGTACGGTTAGGATTAGGGTACGTGTTAGATTTAGGGTAGGGGTTAGGGTTAGGGTACGCGTTAGGGATAGGGTAGTTAGTAAACTTATCCCACTCTCTAGATACCCCTTAGCACGTAAAGGAATATTATTTGGGGGTCCAGCCATGGAGAAGAGTTTAGACACTAGGATAAGATAAGGAACACACCCATTATAAAGAAATCACATTAGGATTCTCTTTTTAAGCTGTTCCTTAAAACACTAGGGCTTAGGAAATCTATTGGAGGCAGAAGCAGTCAAGGGTAGCCTAGGGTTAGTGTTAGGCTTAAGGTTAGGCTTAGGGTATGGCTTAGGGTACGGGTTTGGGGAGGGGTTCGGGTACAGCGTAGGGTATGTGTTAGGGTTAGGGTTAGTGTTAGTGTTAGGGTTAGGGCTCGGTTTAGGGTACGGGTTAGGATTAGGGTACGTGTTAGTGTTAGGGTAGGGGTTAGGGTTAGAGTACGCATTAGGGTTAGGGTAGTTATTAAACCTATCCCACTCTCTAGATACCCCTTAGCACGTAAGGCAATATTATTTGGGGGTGCAGCCATGGAGAAGAGTTTAGACACTAGGATAAGATAAGGAACACACCCATTATAAAGAAATCACATTAGGATTCTCTTTTTAAGCTGTTCCTTAAAACACTAGTGCTTAGGAAATCAATTGGAAGCAGAAGCAGTCAAGGGTAGCCTAGGGTTAGGGTTAGGCTTAGGGTTCGGCTTAGGGTACGGCTTAGGGTACGGGTTCGGGGAGGGGTGCGGGTACGGCGTATGGTATGGGTTAGGGTTAGGGTTAGGTTTAGTGTTAGGGTTAGGGCTCGGTTTAGGGTACGGGTTAGGATTAGGGTACGTGTTAGGGTTAGGGTAGGGGTTAGGTTTAGTGTACGCGTTAGGGTTAGGGTAGTTGTTAAACCTATCCCACTCTCTAGATACCCCTTAGCACGTAAAGGAATATTATTTGGGGGTCCAGCCATGGAGAAGAATTTAGACACTAGGATAAGATAAGGAACACACCCATTATAAAGAAATCACATTAGGATTCTCTTTTTCAGCTCTTCCTTAAAACACTAGTGCTTAGGAAATCTATTGGAGGCAGAAGCAGTCAAGGGTAGCCTAGGGTTAGGGTTAGGCTTAGGGTTAGGCTTAGGGTACGGCTTAGGGTACGGGTTCGTGGAGGGGTGCGGGTACGGCGTAGGGTATGGGTTAGGGTTAGGGTTAGGGTTTGTGTTAGGGTTAGGGCTCGGTTTAGGGTACGGTTAGGAGTAGGGTACGTGGTAGGTTTAGGGTAGGGGTTAGGGTTAGGGTACGCATTAGGGTTAGGGTCGTTAGTAAACCTATCCCACTCTCTAGATACCCCTTAGCACGTAAAGGAATATTATTTGGGGGTACAGCCATGGAGAAGAGTTTAGACACTAGGATAAGATAAGGAACCCACCCATTATAAAGAAATCACATTAGGATTCTCTTTTTAAGCTGTTGCTTAAAACACTAGTGCTTAGGAAATCTATTGGAGGCAGAAGCAGTCAAGGGTAGCCTAGGGTTAGTGTTAGGCTTAGGGTGAGGCTTAGGGTATGGCTTAGGGTACGGGTTCGGGGAGGGTTTCGGGTACGGCGTAGGGTATGGGTTAGGGTTAGGGTTAGGGTTAGTGTTAGGGTTAGGGCTCGGTTTAGGGTATGGTTAGGATTAGGGTACGTGTTAGGTTTAGGGTAGCGGTTAGGGTTAGGGTACGCGTTAGGGTTAGGGTAGTTAGTAAACCTATCCCACTCTCTAGATACCCCTTAGCACGTAAAGGAATATTATTTGGGGTTCCAGCCATGGAGAAGAATTTAGACACTAGGATAAGATAAGGAACACACCCATTATAAAGAAATCACATTAGGATTCTCTTTTTAAGCTGTTCCTTAAAACACTAGTGCTTAGGAAATCTATTGGAGGCAGAAGCAGTCAAGGGTAGCCTAGGGTTAGGGTTAGGCTTAGGGTACGGGTTCGGGGAGGGGTGCGGGTACGGCGTAGGGTATGGGTTAGGGTTAGGGTTAGGGTTAGGGCTCGGTTTAGGGTACAGGTTAGTATTAGGGTACATGTTAGGGTTAGGGTAGGGGTTAGGGTTAGGGTACGCGTTAGGGTTAGGGTAGTTATTAAACCTATCCCACTCTCTAGATACCCCTTAGCACGTAAAGGAATATTATTTGAGGGTCCAGACATGGAGAAGAGTTTAGACACTAGGATAAGATAAGGAACACACCCATTATAAAGAAATCACATTAGGATTCTCTTTTTAAGCTGTTCCTTAAAACACTAGTGCTTAGGAAATCTATTGGAGGCAGAAGCAGTCAAGGGTAGCCTAGGGTTAGGGTTAGGCTTAGGGTTAGGCTTAGGGTACGGCTTAGGGTACGGGTTCGGGGAGGGTTTCGGGTACAGCGTAGGGTATGGGTTAGGGTTAGGGTTAGGGTTAGTGTTAGGGTTAGGGCTCGGTTTAGGGTACGGGTTAGGATTAGGGTACGTGTTAGGGTTAGGGTAGGGGTTAGGGTTAGGGTACGCGTTAGGGTTAGGGTAGTTATTAAACCTATCCCACTCTCTAGATACCCCTTAGCACGTAAAGGAATATTATTTGGGGGTCCAGCCATCGAGAAGAGTTTAGACACTAGGATAAGATAAGGAACACACCCATTATAAAGAAATCACATTAGGATTCTCTTTTTAAGCTGTTCCTTAAAACACTAGTGCTTAGGAAATCTATTGGAGGCAGAAGCAGTCAAGGGTAGCCTAGGGTTAGGGTTAGGCTTAGGGTTAGGCTTAGGGTACGGCTTAGGGTACGGGTTCGGGGAGGGTTTCGGGTACGGCGTAGGGTATGGGTTAGGGTTAGGGTTAGGGTTAGTGTTAGGGTTAGGGCTCGGTTTAGGATACGGTTAGGATTAGGGTACGTGTTAGGTTTAAGGTAGCGGTTAGGGTTAGGGTACGCGTTAGGGTTAGGGTAGTTAGTAAACCTATCCCACTCTCTAGATACCCCTTAGCACGTAAAGGAATATTATTTGGGGTTCCAGCCATGGAGAAGAATTTAGACACTAGGATAAGATAAGGAACACACCCATTATAAAGAAATCACATTAGGATTCTCTTTTTAAGCTGTTGCTTAAAACACTAGTGCTTAGGAAATCTATTGGAGGCAGAAGCAGTCAAGGGTAGCCTAGGGTTAGTGTTAGGCTTAGGGTTAGGCTTAGGGTACGGCTTACGGTACGGGTTTGGGGAGGGGTTCAGGTACGGCGTAGGGTATGGGTTAGGGTTAGGGTTAGTGTTAGTGTTAGGGTTAGGGCTCGGTTTAGAGTACGGGTTAGGATTAGGGTACGTGTTAGTGTTAGGGTAGGGGTTAGGGTTAGAGTACGCATTAGGGTTAGGGTAGTTATTAAACCTATCCCACTCTCTAGATACCCCTTAGCACGTAAGGCAATATTATTTGGGGGTGCAGCCATGGAGAAGAGTTTAGACACTAGGATAAGATAAGGAACACACCCATTATAAAGAAATCACATTAGGATTCTCTTTTTAAGCTGTTCCTTAAAACAGTAGTGCTTAGGAAATCTATTGGAGGCAGAAGCAGTCAAGGGTAGCCTAGGGTTAGGGTTAGGCTTAGGGTTAGGTTTAGGGTACGGCTTGGGGAATGGGTTCGGAGAGGGGTTCGGGTACGGCGTAGGGTATGGGTTAGGGTTAGGGTTAGGGTTAGTGTTAGGGTTATGGCTCGGTTTAGGGTACGGGTTAGGATTAGGGTACGTGTTAGGGTTAGGGTAGGGGTTAGGGTTAGGGTACGCGTTAGGGTTAGGGTAGTTATTAAACCTATCCCACTCTCTAGATACCCCTTAGCACGTAAAGGAATATTATTTGGGGGTCCAGCCATGGAGAAGAGTTTAGACACTAGGATAAGATAAGGAACACACCCATTATAAAGAAATCACATTAGGATTCTCTTTTTAAGCTGTTCCTTAAAACACTAGTGCTTAGGAAATCTATTGGAGGCAGAAGCAGTCAAGGGTAGCCTAGGGTTAGGGTTAGGCTTAGGGTTAGGCTTAGGGTACGGCTTAGGGTACGGGTTCGGGGAGGGGTGCGGGTACGGCGTAGGGTATGGGTTAGGGTTAGGGTTAGGGTTAGTGTTAGGGTTAGGGCTCGGTTTAGGGTACAGGTTAGTATTAGGGTACGTGTTAGGGTTAGGGTAGGGGTTAGGGTTAGGGTACGCGTTAGGGTTAGGGTAGTTATTAAACCTATCCCACTCTCTAGATACCCCTTAGCACGTAAAGGAATATTATTTGAGGGTCCAGCCATGGAGAAGAGTTTAGACACTAGGATAAGATAAGGAACAGACCCATTATAAAGAAATCACATTAGGATTCTCTTTTTAAGCTGTTCCTTAAAACACTAGTGCTTAGGAAATCTATTGGAGGCAGAAGCAGTCAAGGGTAGCCTAGGGTTAGGGTTAGGCTTAGGGTTAGGCTTAGGGTACGGCTTAGGGTACGGGTTCGGGGAGGGTTTCGGGTACGGCGTAGGGTATGGGTTAGGGTTAGGGTTAGGGTTAGTGTTAGGGTTAGGGCTCGGTTTAGGGTACGGGTTAGGATTAGGGTACGTGTTAGGGTTAGGGTAGGGGTTAGGGTTAGGGTACGCGTTAGGGTTAGGGTAGTTATTAAACCTATCCCACTCTCTAGATACCCCTTAGCACGTAAAGGAATATTATTTGGGGGTCCAGCCATGGAGAAGAGTTTAGACACTAGGATAAGATAAGGAACACACCCATTATAAAGAAATCACATTAGTATTCTCTTTTTAAACTGTTCCTTAAAACACTAGTGCTTAGGAAATCTATTGGAGGCAGAAGCAGTCAAGGGTAGCCTAGGGTTAGGGTTAGGCTTAGGGTTAGGTTTAGGGTACGGCTTGGGGAATGGGTTCGGGGAGGGGTTCGGGTACGGCGTAGGGTATGGGTTAGGGTTAGGGTTAGGGTTAGTGTTAGGGTTAGGGCTCGGTTTAGGGTACGGGTTACGATTAGGGTACGTGTTAGGGTTAGGGTAGGGGTTAGGTTAGGGTATGCGTTAGGGTTAGGGTAGTTATTAAACCTATCCCACTCTCTAGATACCCCTTAGCACGTAAAGGAATATTATTTGGGGGTCCAGCCATGGAGAAAAGTTTAGACACTAGGATAAGATAAGGAACACACCCATTATAAAGAAATCACATTAGGATTCTCTTTTTAAGCTGTTCCTTAAAACACTAGTGCTTAGGAAATCTATTGGAGGCAGAAGCAGTCAAGGGTAGCCTAGGGTTAGGGTTAGGCTTAGGGTTAGGCTTAGGGTACGGCTTAGGGTACGGGTTCGGGGAGGGGTGCGGGTACGGCGTAGGGTATGGGTTAGGGTTAGAGTTAGGGTTAGTGTTAGGGTTAGGGCTCGGTTTAGGGTACAGGTTAGTATTAGGGTACGTGTTAGGGTTAGGGTAGGGGTTAGGGTTAGGGTACGCGTTAGGGTTAGGGTAGTTATTAAACCTATCCCACTCTCTAGATACCCCTTAGCACGTAAAGGAATATTATTTGGGGGTCCAGCCATGGAGAAGAGTTTAGACACTAGGATAAGATAAGGAACACACCCATTATAAAGAAATCACATTAGGATTCTCTTTTTAAGCTGTTCCTTAAAACACTAGTGCTTAGGAAATCTATTGGAGGCAGAAGCAGTCAAGGGTAGCCTAGGGTTAGGGTTAGGCTTAGGGTTAGGCTTAGGGTACGGCTTAGGGTACGGGTTCGGGGAGGGTTTCGGGTACGGCCTAGGGTATGGGTTAGGGTTAGGGTTAGGGTTAGTGTTAGGGTTAGGGCTCGGTTTAGGGTACGGTTAGGATTAGGGTACGTGTTAGGGTTAGGGTAGGGGTTAGGGTTAGGGTACGCGTTAGGGTTAGGGTAGTTATTAAACCTATCCCACTCTCTAGATACCCCTTAGCACGTAAAGGAATATTATTTGGGGGTCCAGCCATGGAGAAGAGTTTTGACACTAGGATAAGATAAGGAACACACCCATTATAAAGAAATCACATTAGGATTCTCTTTTTCAGCTGTTCCTTAAAACACTAGTGCTTAGGAAATCAATTGGAGGCAGAAGCAGTCAAGGGTAGCCTAGGGTTAGGGTTAGGCTTAGGGTTAGGCTTAGGGTACGGCTTAGGGTACGGGTTCGGGGAGGGTTTCGGGTACGGCGTAGGGTATGGGTTAGGGTTAGGGTTAGTGTTAGGGTTAGGGCTCGGTTTAGGGTACGGTTAGGATTAGGGTACGTGTTAGATTTAGGGTAGGGGTTAGGGTTAGGGTACGCGTTAGGGATAGGGTAGTTAGTAAACTTATCCCACTCTCTAGATACCCCTTAGCACGTAAAGGAATATTATTTGGGGGTCCAGCCATGGAGAAGAGTTTAGACACTAGGATAAGATAAGGAACACACCCATTATAAAGAAATCACATTAGGATTCTCTTTTTAAGCTGTTCCTTAAAACACTAGGGCTTAGGAAATCTATTGGAGGCAGAAGCAGTCAAGGGTAGCCTAGGGTTAGTGTTAGGCTTAAGGTTAGGCTTAGGGTATGGCTTAGGGTACGGGTTTGGGGAGGGGTTCGGGTACAGCGTAGGGTATGTGTTAGGGTTAGGGTTAGTGTTAGTGTTAGGGTTAGGGCTCGGTTTAGGGTACGGGTTAGGATTAGGGTACGTGTTAGTGTTAGGGTAGGGGTTAGGGTTAGAGTACGCATTAGGGTTAGGGTAGTTATTAAACCTATCCCACTCTCTAGATACCCCTTAGCACGTAAGGCAATATTATTTGGGGGTGCAGCCATGGAGAAGAGTTTAGACACTAGGATAAGATAAGGAACACACCCATTATAAAGAAATCACATTAGGATTCTCTTTTTAAGCTGTTCCTTAAAACACTAGTGCTTAGGAAATCAATTGGAAGCAGAAGCAGTCAAGGGTAGCCTAGGGTTAGGGTTAGGCTTAGGGTTCGGCTTAGGGTACGGCTTAGGGTACGGGTTCGGGGAGGGGTGCGGGTACGGCGTACGGTATGGGTTAGGGTTAGGGTTAGGTTTAGTGTTAGGGTTAGGGCTCGGTTTAGGGTACGGGTTAGGATTAGGGTACGTGTTAGGGTTAGGGTAGGGGTTAGGTTTAGGGTACGCGTTAGGGTTAGGGTAGTTGTTAAACCTATCCCACTCTCTAGATACCCCTTAGCACGTAAAGGAATATTATTTGGGGGTCCAGCCATGGAGAAGAATTTAGACACTAGGATAAGATAAGGAACACACCCATTATAAAGAAATCACATTAGGATTCTCTTTTTCAGCTCTTCCTTAAAACACTAGTGCTTAGGAAATCTATTGGAGGCAGAAGCAGTCAAGGGTAGCCTAGGGTTAGGGTTAGGCTTAGGGTTAGGCTTAGGGTACGGCTTAGGGTACGGGTTCGTGGAGGGGTGCGGGTACGGCGTAGGGTATGGGTTAGGGTTAGGGTTAGGGTTTGTGTTAGGGTTAGGGCTCGGTTTAGGGTACGGTTAGGAGTAGGGTACGTGGTAGGTTTAGGGTAGGGGTTAGGGTTAGGGTACGCATTAGGGTTAGGGTCGTTAGTAAACCTATCCCACTCTCTAGATACCCCTTAGCACGTAAAGGAATATTATTTGGGGGTACAGCCATGGAGAAGAGTTTAGACACTAGGATAAGATAAGGAACCCACCCATTATAAAGAAATCACATTAGGATTCTCTTTTTAAGCTGTTGCTTAAAACACTAGTGCTTAGGAAATCTATTGGAGGCAGAAGCAGTCAAGGGTAGCCTAGGGTTAGTGTTAGGCTTAGGGTGAGGCTTAGGGTATGGCTTAGGGTACGGGTTCGGGGAGGGTTTCGGGTACGGCGTAGGGTATGGGTTAGGGTTAGGGTTAGGGTTAGTGTTAGGGTTAGGGCTCGGTTTAGAGTACGGTTAGGATTAGGGTACGTGTTAGGTTTAGGGTAGCGGTTAGGGTTAGGGTACGCGTTAGGGTTAGGGTAGTTAGTAAACCTATCCCACTCTCTAGATACCCCTTAGCACGTAAAGGAATATTATTTGGGGTTCCAGCCATGGAGAAGAATTTAGACACTAGGATAAGATAAGGAACACACCCATTATAAAGAAATCACATTAGGATTCTCTTTTTAAGCTGTTCCTTAAAACACTAGTGCTTAGGAAATCTATTGGAGGCAGAAGCAGTCAAGGGTAGCCTAGGGTTAGGGTTAGGCTTAGGGTACGGGTTCGGGGAGGGGTGCGGGTACGGCGTAGGGTATGGGTTAGGGTTAGGGTTAGGGTTAGGGCTCGGTTTAGGGTACAGGTTAGTATTAGGGTACATGTTAGGGTTAGGGTAGGGGTTAGGGTTAGGGTACACGTTAGGGTTAGGGTAGTTATTAAACCTATCCCACTCTCTAGATACCCCTTAGCACGTAAAGGAATATTATTTGAGGGTCCAGACATGGAGAAGAGTTTAGACACTAGGATAAGATAAGGAACACACCCATTATAAAGAAATCACATTAGGATTCTCTTTTTAAGCTGTTCCTTAAAACACTAGTGCTTAGGAAATCTATTGGAGGCAGAAGCAGTCAAGGGTAGCCTAGGGTTAGGGTTAGGCTTAGGGTTAGGCTTAGGGTACGGCTTAGGGTACGGGTTCGGGGAGGGTTTCGGGTACAGCGTAGGGTATGGGTTAGGGTTAGGGTTAGGGTTAGTGTTAGGGTTAGGGCTCGGTTTAGGGTACGGGTTAGGATTAGGGTACGTGTTAGGGTTAGGGTAGGGGTTAGGGTTAGGGTACGCGTTAGGGTTAGGGTAGTTATTAAACCTATCCCACTCTCTAGATACCCCTTAGCACGTAAAGGAATATTATTTGGGGGTCCAGCCATCGAGAAGAGTTTAGACACTAGGATAAGATAAGGAACACACCCATTATAAAGAAATCACATTAGGATTCTCTTTTTAAGCTGTTCCTTAAAACACTAGTGCTTAGGAAATCTATTGGAGGCAGAAGCAGTCAAGGGTAGCCTAGGGTTAGGGTTAGGCTTAGGGTTAGGCTTAGGGTACGGCTTAGGGTACGGGTTCGGGGAGGGTTTCGGGTACGGCGTAGGGTATGGGTTAGGGTTAGGGTTAGGGTTAGTGTTAGGGTTAGGGCTCGGTTTAGGGTACGGTTAGGATTAGGGTACGTGTTAGGTTTAAGGTAGCGGTTAGGGTTAGGGTACGCGTTAGGGTTAGGGTAGTTAGTAAACCTATCCCACTCTCTAGATACCCCTTAGCACGTAAAGGAATATTATTTGGGGTTCCAGCCATGGAGAAGAATTTAGACACTAGGATAAGATAAGGAACACACCCATTATAAAGAAATCACATTAGGATTCTCTTTTTAAGCTGTTGCTTAAAACACTAGTGCTTAGGAAATCTATTGGAGGCAGAAGCAGTCAAGGGTAGCCTAGGGTTAGTGTTAGGCTTAGGGTTAGGCTTAGGGTACGGCTTACGGTACGGGTTTGGGGAGGGGTTCAGGTACGGCGTAGGGTATGGGTTAGGGTTAGGGTTAGTGTTAGTGTTAGGGTTAGGGCTCGGTTTAGAGTACGGGTTAGGATTAGGGTACGTGTTAGTGTTAGGGTAGGGGTTAGGGTTAGAGTACGCATTAGGGTTAGGGTAGTTATTAAACCTATCCCACTCTCTAGATACCCCTTAGCACGTAAGGCAATATTATTTGGGGGTGCAGCTATGGAGAAGAGTTTAGACACTAGGATAAGATAAGGAACACACCCATTATAAAGAAATCACATTAGGATTCTCTTTTTAAGCTGTTCCTTAAAACAGTAGTGCTTAGGAAATCTATTGGAGGCAGAAGCAGTCAAGGGTAGCCTAGGGTTAGGGTTAGGCTTAGGGTTAGGTTTAGGGTATGGCTTGGGGAATGGGTTCGGAGAGGGGTTCGGGTACGGCGTAGGGTATGGGTTAGGGTTAGGGTTAGGGTTAGTGTTAGGGTTATGGCTCGGTTTAGGGTACGGGTTAGGATTAGGGTACGTGTTAGGGTTAGGGTAGGGGTTAGGGTTAGGGTACGCGTTAGGGTTAGGGTAGTTATTAAACCTATCCCACTCTCTAGATACCCCTTAGCACGTAAAGGAATATTATTTGGGGGTCCAGCCATGGAGAAGAGTTTAGACACTAGGATAAGATAAGGAACACACCCATTATAAAGAAATCACATTAGGATTCTCTTTTTAAGCTGTTCCTTAAAACACTAGTGCTTAGGAAATCTATTGGAGGCAGAAGCAGTCAAGGGTAGCCTAGGGTTAGGGTTAGGCTTAGGGTTAGGCTTAGGGTACGGCTTAGGGTACGGGTTCGGGGAGGGGTGCGGGTACGGCGTAGGGTATGGGTTAGGGTTAGGGTTAGGGTTAGTGTTAGGGTTAGGGCTCGGTTTAGGGTACAGGTTAGTATTAGGGTACGTGTTAGGGTTAGGGTAGGGGTTAGGGTTAGGGTACGCGTTAGGGTTAGGGTAGTTATTAAACCTATCCCACTCTCTAGATACCCCTTAGCACGTAAAGGAATATTATTTGAGGGTCCAGCCATGGAGAAGAGTTTAGACACTAGGATAAGATAAGGAACAGACCCATTATAAAGAAATCACATTAGGATTCTCTTTTTAAGCTGTTCCTTAAAACACTAGTGCTTAGGAAATCTATTGGAGGCAGAAGCAGTCAAGGGTAGCCTAGGGTTAGGGTTAGGCTTAGGGTTAGGCTTAGGGTACGGCTTAGGGTACGGGTTCGGGGAGGGTTTCGGGTACGGCGTAGGGTATGGGTTAGGGTTAGGGTTAGGGTTAGTGTTAGGGTTAGGGCTCGGTTTAGGGTACGGGTTAGGATTAGGGTACGTGTTAGGGTTAGGGTAGGGGTTAGGGTTAGGGTACGCGTTAGGGTTAGGGTAGTTATTAAACCTATCCCACTCTCTAGATACCCCTTAGCACGTAAAGGAATATTATTTGGGGGTCCAGCCATGGAGAAGAGTTTAGACACTAGGATAAGATAAGGAACACACCCATTATAAAGAAATCACATTAGGATTCTCTTTTTAAGCTGTTCCTTAAAACACTAGTGCTTAGGAAATCTATTGGAGGCAGAAGCAGTCAAGGGTAGCCTAGGGTTAGGGTTAGGCTTAGGGTTAGGCTTAGGGTACGGCTTAGGGTACGGGTTCGGGGAGGGTTTCGGGTACAGCGTAGGGTATGGGTTAGGGTTAGGGTTAGGGTTAGTGTTAGGGTTAGGGCTCGGTTTAGGGTACGGGTTAGGATTAGGGTACGTGTTAGGGTTAGGGTAGGGGTTAGGGTTAGGGTACGCGTTAGGGTTAGGGTAGTTATTAAACCTATCCCACTCTCTAGATACCCCTTAGCACGTAAAGGAATATTATTTGGGGGTCCAGCCATCGAGAAGAGTTTAGACACTAGGATAAGATAAGGAACACACCCATTATAAAGAAATCACATTAGGATTCTCTTTTTAAGCTGTTCCTTAAAACACTAGTGCTTAGGAAATCTATTGGAGGCAGAAGCAGTCAAGGGTAGCCTAGGGTTAGGGTTAGGCTTAGGGTTAGGCTTAGGGTACGGCTTAGGGTACGGGTTCGGGGAGGGTTTCGGGTACGGCGTAGGGTATGGGTTAGGGTTAGGGTTAGGGTTAGTGTTAGGGTTAGGGCTCGGTTTAGGGTACGGTTAGGATTAGGGTACGTGTTAGGTTTAAGGTAGCGGTTAGGGTTAGGGTACGCGTTAGGGTTAGGGTAGTTAGTAAACCTATCCCACTCTCTAGATACCCCTTAGCACGTAAAGGAATATTATTTGGGGTTCCAGCCATGGAGAAGAATTTAGACACTAGGATAAGATAAGGAACACACCCATTATAAAGAAATCACATTAGGATTCTCTTTTTAAGCTGTTGCTTAAAACACTAGTGCTTAGGAAATCTATTGGAGGCAGAAGCAGTCAAGGGTAGCCTAGGGTTAGTGTTAGGCTTAGGGTTAGGCTTAGGGTACGGCTTACGGTATGGGTTTGGGGAGGGGTTCAGGTACGGCGTAGGGTATGGGTTAGGGTTAGGGTTAGTGTTAGTGTTAGGGTTAGGGCTCGGTTTAGAGTACGGGTTAGGATTAGGGTACGTGTTAGTGTTAGGGTAGGGGTTAGGGTTAGAGTACGCATTAGGGTTAGGGTAGTTATTAAACCTATCCCACTCTCTAGATACCCCTTAGCACGTAAGGCAATATTATTTGGGGGTGCAGCCATGGAGAAGAGTTTAGACACTAGGATAAGATAAGGAACACACCCATTATAAAGAAATCACATTAGGATTCTCTTTTTAAGCTGTTCCTTAAAACAGTAGTGCTTAGGAAATCTATTGGAGGCAGAAGCAGTCAAGGGTAGCCTAGGGTTAGGGTTAGGCTTAGGGTTAGGTTTAGGGTATGGCTTGGGGAATGGGTTCGGAGAGGGGTTCGGGTACGGCGTAGGGTATGGGTTAGGGTTAGGGTTAGGGTTAGTGTTAGGGTTATGGCTCGGTTTAGGGTACGGGTTAGGATTAGGGTACGTGTTAGGGTTAGGGTAGGGGTTAGGGTTAGGGTACGCGTTAGGGTTAGGGTAGTTATTAAACCTATCCCACTCTCTAGATACCCCTTAGCACGTAAAGGAATATTATTTGGGGGTCCAGCCATGGAGAAGAGTTTAGACACTAGGATAAGATAAGGAACACACCCATTATAAAGAAATCACATTAGGATTCTCTTTTTAAGCTGTTCCTTAAAACACTAGTGCTTAGGAAATCTATTGGAGGCAGAAGCAGTCAAGGGTAGCCTAGGGTTAGGGTTAGGCTTAGGGTTAGGCTTAGGGTACGGCTTAGGGTACGGGTTCGGGGAGGGGTGCGGGTACGGCGTAGGGTATGGGTTAGGGTTAGGGTTAGGGTTAGTGTTAGGGTTAGGGCTCGGTTTAGGGTACAGGTTAGTATTAGGGTACGTGTTAGGGTTAGGGTAGGGGTTAGGGTTAGGGTACGCGTTAGGGTTAGGGTAGTTATTAAACCTATCCCACTCTCTAGATACCCCTTAGCACGTAAAGGAATATTATTTGAGGGTCCAGCCATGGAGAAGAGTTTAGACACTAGGATAAGATAAGGAACAGACCCATTATAAAGAAATCACATTAGGATTCTCTTTTTAAGCTGTTCCTTAAAACACTAGTGCTTAGGAAATCTATTGGAGGCAGAAGCAGTCAAGGGTAGCCTAGGGTTAGGGTTAGGCTTAGGGTTAGGCTTAGGGTACGGCTTAGGGTACGGGTTCGGGGAGGGTTTCGGGTACGGCGTAGGGTATGGGTTAGGGTTAGGGTTAGGGTTAGTGTTAGGGTTAGGGCTCGGTTTAGGGTACGGGTTAGGATTAGGGTACGTGTTAGGGTTAGCGTAGGGGTTAGGGTTAGGGTACGCGTTAGGGTTAGGGTAGTTATTAAACCTATCCCACTCTCTAGATACCCCTTAGCACGTAAAGGAATATTATTTGGGGGTCCAGCCATGGAGAAGAGTTTAGACACTAGGATAAGATAAGGAACACACCCATTATAAAGAAATCACATTAGTATTCTCTTTTTAAACTGTTCCTTAAAACACTAGTGCTTAGGAAATCTATTGGAGGCAGAAGCAGTCAAGGGTAGCCTAGGGTTAGGGTTAGGCTTAGGGTTAGGTTTAGGGTACGGCTTGGGGAATGGGTTCGGGGAGGGGTTCGGGTACGGCGTAGGGTATGGGTTAGGGTTAGGGTTAGGGTTAGTGTTAGGGTTAGGGCTCGGTTTAGGGTACGGGTTAGGATTAGGGTACGTGTTAGGGTTAGGGTAGGGGTTAGGTTAGGGTATGCGTTAGGGTTAGGGTAGTTATTAAACCTATCCCACTCTCTAGATACCCCTTAGCACGTAAAGGAATATTATTTGGGGGTCCAGCCATGGAGAAGAGTTTAGACACTAGGATAAGATAAGGAACACACCCATTATAAAGAAATCACATTAGGATTCTCTTTTTAAGCTGTTCCTTAAAACACTAGTGCTTAGGAAATCTATTGGAGGCAGAAGCAGTCAAGGGTAGCCTAGGGTTAGGGTTAGGCTTAGGGTTAGGCTTAGGGTACGGCTTAGGGTACGGGTTCGGGGAGGGGTGCGGGTACGGCGTAGGGTATGGGTTAGGGTTAGAGTTAGGGTTAGTGTTAGGGTTAGGGCTCGGTTTAGGGTACAGGTTAGTATTAGGGTACGTGTTAGGTTTAAGGTAGCGGTTAGGGTTAGGGTACGCGTTAGGGTTAGGGTAGTTATTAAACCTATCCCACTCTCTAGATACCCCTTAGCACGTAAAGGAATATTATTTGAGGGTCCAGGCATGGAGAAGAGTTTAGACACTAGGATAAGATAAGGAACACACCCATTATAAAGAAATCACATTAGGATTCTCTTTTTAAGCTGTTCCTTAAAACACTAGTGCTTAGGAAATCTATTGGAGGCAGAAGCAGTCAAGGGTAGCCTAGGGTTAGGGTTAGGCTTAGGGTTAGGCTTAGGGTACGGCTTAGGGTACGGGTTCGGGGAGGGTTTCGGGTACGGCGTAGGGTATGGGTTAGGGTTAGGGTTAGGGTTAGTGTTAGGGTTAGGGCTCGGTTTAGGGTACGGTTAGGATTAGGGTACGTGTTAGGGTTAGGGTAGGGGTTAGGGTTAGGGTACGCGTTAGGGTTAGGGTAGTTATTAAACCTATCCCACTCTCTAGATACCCCTTAGCACGTAAAGGAATATTATTTGGGGGTCCAGCCATGGAGAAGAGTTTTGACACTAGGATAAGATAAGGAACACACCCATTATAAAGAAATCACATTAGGATTCTCTTTTTCAGCTGTTCCTTAAAACACTAGTGCTTAGGAAATCAATTGGAGGCAGAAGCAGTCAAGGGTAGCCTAGGGTTAGGGTTAGGCTTAGGGTTAGGCTTAGGGTACGGCTTAGGGTACGGGTTCGGGGAGGGTTTCGGGTACGGCGTAGGGTATGGGTTAGGGTTAGGGTTAGTGTTAGGGTTAGGGCTCGGTTTAGGGTACGGTTAGGATTAGGGTACGTGTTAGATTTAGGGTAGGGGTTAGGGTTAGGGTACGCGTTAGGGATAGGGTAGTTAGTAAACTTATCCCACTCTCTAGATACCCCTTAGCACGTAAAGGAATATTATTTGGGGGTCCAGCCATGGAGAAGAGTTTAGACACTAGGATAAGATAAGGAACACACCCATTATAAAGAAATCACATTAGGATTCTCTTTTTAAGCTGTTCCTTAAAACACTAGGGCTTAGGAAATCTATTGGAGGCAGAAGCAGTCAAGGGTAGCCTAGGGTTAGTGTTAGGCTTAAGGTTAGGCTTAGGGTATGGCTTAGGGTACGGGTTTGGGGAGGGGTTCGGGTACAGCGTAGGGTATGTGTTAGGGTTAGGGTTAGTGTTAGTGTTAGGGTTAGGGCTCGGTTTAGGGTACGGGTTAGGATTAGGGTACGTGTTAGTGTTAGGGTAGGGGTTAGGGTTAGAGTACGCATTAGGGTTAGGGTAGTTATTAAACCTATCCCACTCTCTAGATACCCCTTAGCACGTAAGGCAATATTATTTGGGGGTGCAGCCATGGAGAAGAGTTTAGACACTAGGATAAGATAAGGAACACACCCATTATAAAGAAATCACATTAGGATTCTCTTTTTAAGCTGTTCCTTAAAACACTAGTGCTTAGGAAATCAATTGGAAGCAGAAGCAGTCAAGGGTAGCCTAGGGTTAGGGTTAGGCTTAGGGTTCGGCTTAGGGTACGGCTTAGGGTACGGGTTCGGGGAGGGGTGCGGGTACGGCGTACGGTATGGGTTAGGGTTAGGGTTAGGTTTAGTGTTAGGGTTAGGGCTCGGTTTAGGGTACGGGTTAGGATTAGGGTACGTGTTAGGGTTAGGGTAGGGGTTAGGTTTAGGGTACGCGTTAGGGTTAGGGTAGTTGTTAAACCTATCCCACTCTCTAGATACCCCTTAGCACGTAAAGGAATATTATTTGGGGGTCCAGCCATGGAGAAGAATTTAGACACTAGGATAAGATAAGGAACACACCCATTATAAAGAAATCACATTAGGATTCTCTTTTTCAGCTCTTCCTTAAAACACTAGTGCTTAGGAAATCTATTGGAGGCAGAAGCAGTCAAGGGTAGCCTAGGGTTAGGGTTAGGCTTAGGGTTAGGCTTAGGGTACGGCTTAGGGTACGGGTTCGTGGAGGGGTGCGGGTACGGCGTAGGGTATGGGTTAGGGTTAGGGTTAGGGTTTGTGTTAGGGTTAGGGCTCGGTTTAGGGTACGGTTAGGAGTAGGGTACGTGGTAGGTTTAAGGTAGGGGTTAGGGTTAGGGTACGCATTAGGGTTAGGGTCGTTAGTAAACCTATCCCACTCTCTAGATACCCCTTAGCACGTAAAGGAATATTATTTGGGGGTACAGCCATGGAGAAGAGTTTAGACACTAGGATAAGATAAGGAACCCACCCATTATAAAGAAATCACATTAGGATTCTCTTTTTAAGCTGTTGCTTAAAACACTAGTGCTTAGGAAATCTATTGGAGGCAGAAGCAGTCAAGGGTAGCCTAGGGTTAGTGTTAGGCTTAGGGTGAGGCTTAGGGTATGGCTTAGGGTACGGGTTCGGGGAGGGTTTCGGGTACGGCGTAGGGTATGGGTTAGGGTTAGGTTTAGGGTTAGTGTTAGGGTTAGGGCTCGGTTTAGGGTACGGTTAGGATTAGGGTACGTGTTAGGTTTAGGGTAGCGGTTAGGGTTAGGGTACGCGTTAGGGTTAGGGTAGTTAGTAAACCTATCCCACTCTCTAGATACCCCTTAGCACGTAAAGGAATATTATTTGGGGTTCCAGCCATGGAGAAGAATTTAGACACTAGGATAAGATAAGGAACACACCCATTATAAAGAAATCACATTAGGATTCTCTTTTTAAGCTGTTCCTTAAAACACTAGTGCTTAGGAAATCTGTTGGAGGCAGAAGCAGTCAAGGGTAGCCTAGGGTTAGGGTTAGGCTTAGGGTACGGGTTCGGGGAGGGGTGCGGGTACGGCGTAGGGTATGGGTTAGGGTTAGGGTTAGGGTTAGGGCTCGGTTTAGGGTACAGGTTAGTATTAGGGTACATGTTAGGGTTAGGGTAGGGGTTAGGGTTAGGGTACGCGTTAGGGTTAGGGTAGTTATTAAACCTATCCCACTCTCTAGATACCCCTTAGCACGTAAAGGAATATTATTTGAGTGTCCAGACATGGAGAAGAGTTTAGACACTAGGATAAGATAAGGAACACACCCATTATAAAGAAATCACATTAGGATTCTCTTTTTAAGCTGTTCCTTAAAACACTAGTGCTTAGGAAATCTATTGGAGGCAGAAGCAGTCAAGGGTAGCCTAGGGTTAGGGTTAGGCTTAGGGTTAGGCTTAGGGTACGGCTTAGGGTACGGGTTCGGGGAGGGTTTCGGGTACAGCGTAGGGTATGGGTTAGGGTTAGGGTTAGGGTTAGTGTTAGGGTTAGGGCTCGGTTTAGGGTACGGGTTAGGATTAGGGTACGTGTTAGGGTTAGGGTAGGGGTTAGGGTTAGGGTACGCGTTAGGGTTAGGGTAGTTATTAAACCTATCCCACTCTCTAGATACCCCTTAGCACGTAAAGGAATATTATTTGGGGGTCCAGCCATCGAGAAGAGTTTAGACACTAGGATAAGATAAGGAACACACCCATTATAAAGAAATCACATTAGGATTCTCTTTTTAAGCTGTTCCTTAAAACACTAGTGCTTAGGAAATCTATTGGAGGCAGAAGCAGTCAAGGGTAGCCTAGGGTTAGGGTTAGGCTTAGGGTTAGGCTTAGGGTACGGCTTAGGGTACGGGTTCGGGGAGGGTTTCGGGTACGGCGTAGGGTATGGGTTAGGGTTAGGGTTAGGGTTAGTGTTAGGGTTAGGGCTCGGTTCAGGGTACGGTTAGGATTAGGGTACGTGTTAGGTTTAAGGTAGCGGTTAGGGTTAGGGTACGCGTTAGGGTTAGGGTAGTTAGTAAACCTATCCCACTCTCTAGATACCCCTTAGCACGTAAAGGAATATTATTTGGGGTTTCAGCCATGGAGAAGAATTTAGACACTAGGATAAGATAAGGAACACACCCATTATAAAGAAATCACATTAGGATTCTCTTTTTAAGCTGTTCCTTAAAACACTAGGGCTTAGGAAATCTATTGGAGGCAGAAGCAGTCAAGGGTAGCCTAGGGTTAGTGTTAGGCTTAAGGTTAGGCTTAGGGTATGGCTTAGGGTACGGGTTTGGGGAGGGGTTCGGGTACAGCGTAGGGTATGTGTTAGGGTTAGGGTTAGTGTTAGTGTTAGGGTTAGGGCTCGGTTTAGGGTACGGGTTAGGATTAGGGTACGTGTTAGTGTTAGGGTAGGGGTTAGGGTTAGAGTACGCATTAGGGTTAGGGTAGTTATTAAACCTATCCCACTCTCTAGATACCCCTTAGCACGTAAGGCAATATTATTTGGGGGTGCAGCCATGGAGAAGAGTTTAGACACTAGGATAAGATAAGGAACACACCCATGATAAAGAAATCACATTAGGATTCTCTTTTTAAGCTGTTCCTTAAAACACTAGTGCTTAGGAAATCAATTGGAAGCAGAAGCAGTCAAGGGTAGCCTAGGGTTAGGGTTAGGCTTAGGGTTCGGCTTAGGGTACGGCTTAGGGTACGGGTTCGGGGAGGGGTGCGGGTACGGCGTACGGTATGGGTTAGGGTTAGGGTTAGGTTTAGTGTTAGGGTTAGGGCTCGGTTTAGGGTATGGGTTAGGATTAGGGTACGTGTTAGGGTTAGGGTAGGGGTTAGGTTTAGGGTACGCGTTAGGGTTAGGGTAGTTGTTAAACCTATCCCACTCTCTAGATACCCCTTAGCACGTAAAGGAATATTATTTGGGGGTCCAGCCATGGAGAAGAATTTAGACACTAGGATAAGATAAGGAACACACCCATTATAAAGAAATCACATTAGGATTCTCTTTTTCAGCTCTTCCTTAAAACACTAGTGCTTAGGAAATCTATTGGAGGCAGAAGCAGTCAAGGGTAGCCTAGGGTTAGGGTTAGGCTTAGGGTTAGGCTTAGGGTACGGCTTAGGGTACGGGTTCGTGGAGGGGTGCGGGTACGGCGTAGGGTATGGGTTAGGGTTAGGGTTAGGGTTTGTGTTAGGGTTAGGGCTCGGTTTAGGGTACGGTTAGGAGTAGGGTACGTGGTAGGTTTAAGGTAGGGGTTAGGGTTAGGGTACGCATTAGGGTTAGGGTCGTTAGTAAACCTATCCCACTCTCTAGATACCCCTTAGCACGTAAAGGAATATTATTTGGGGGTACAGCCATGGAGAAGAGTTTAGACACTAGGATAAGATAAGGAACCCACCCATTATAAAGAAATCACATTAGGATTCTCTTTTTAAGCTGTTGCTTAAAACACTAGTGCTTAGGAAATCTATTGGAGGCAGAAGCAGTCAAGGGTAGCCTAGGGTTAGTGTTAGGCTTAGGGTGAGGCTTAGGGTATGGCTTAGGGTACGGGTTCGGGGAGGGTTTCGGGTACGGCGTAGGGTATGGGTTAGGGTTAGCGTTAGGGTTAGTGTTAGGGTTAGGGCTCGGTTTAGGGTACGGTTAGGATTAGGGTACGTGTTAGGTTTAGGGTAGCGGTTAGGGTTAGGGTACGCGTTAGGGTTAGGGTAGTTAGTAAACCTATCCCACTCTCTAGATACCCCTTAGCACGTAAAGGAATATTATTTGGGGTTCCAGCCATGGAGAAGAATTTAGACACTAGGATAAGATAAGGAACACACCCATTATAAAGAAATCACATTAGGATTCTCTTTTTAAGCTGTTCCTTAAAACACTAGTGCTTAGGAAATCTATTGGAGGCAGAAGCAGTCAAGGGTAGCCTAGGGTTAGGGTTAGGCTTAGGGTACGGGTTCGGGGAGGGGTGCGGGTACGGCGTAGGGTATGGGTTAGGGTTAGGGTTAGGGTTAGGGCTCGGTTTAGGGTACAGGTTAGTATTAGGGTACATGTTAGGGTTAGGGTAGGGGTTAGGGTTAGGGTACGCGTTAGGGTTAGGGTAGTTATTAAACCTATCCCACTCTCTAGATACCCCTTAGCACGTAAAGGAATATTATTTGAGGGTCCAGACATGGAGAAGAGTTTAGACACTAGGATAAGATAAGGAACACACCCATTATAAAGAAATCACATTAGGATTCTCTTTTTAAGCTGTTCCTTAAAACACTAGTGCTTAGGAAATCTATTGGAGGCAGAAGCAGTCAAGGGTAGCCTAGGGTTAGGGTTAGGCTTAGGGTTAGGCTTAGGGTACGGCTTAGGGTACGGGTTCGGGGAGGGTTTCGGGTACAGCGTAGGGTATGGGTTAGGGTTAGGGTTAGGGTTAGTGTTAGGGTTAGGGCTCGGTTTAGGGTACGGGTTAGGATTAGGGTACGTGTTAGGGTTAGGGTAGGGGTTAGGGTTAGGGTACGCGTTAGGGTTAGGGTAGTTATTAAACCTATCCCACTCTCTAGATACCCCTTAGCACGTAAAGGAATATTATTTGGGGGTCCAGCCATCGAGAAGAGTTTAGACACTAGGATAAGATAAGGAACACACCCATTATAAAGAAATCACATTAGGATTCTCTTTTTAAGCTGTTCCTTAAAACACTAGTGCTTAGGAAATCTATTGGAGGCAGAAGCAGTCAAGGGTAGCCTAGGGTTAGGGTTAGGCTTAGGGTTAGGCTTAGGGTACGGCTTAGGGTACGGGTTCGGGGAGGGTTTCGGGTACGGCGTAGGGTATGGGTTAGGGTTAGGGTTAGGGTTAGTGTTAGGGTTAGGGCTCGGTTTAGGGTACGGTTAGGATTAGGGTACGTGTTAGGTTTAAGGTAGCGGTTAGGGTTAGGGTACGCGTTAGGGTTAGGGTAGTTAGTAAACCTATCCCACTCTCTAGATACCCCTTAGCACGTAAAGGAATATTATTTGGGGTTCCAGCCATGGAGAAGAATTTAGACACTAGGATAAGATAAGGAACACACCCATTATAAAGAAATCACATTAGGATTCTCTTTTTAAGCTGTTGCTTAAAACACTAGTGCTTAGGAAATCTATTGGAGGCAGAAGCAGTCAAGGGTAGCCTAGGGTTAGTGTTAGGCTTAGGGTTAGGCTTAGGGTACGGCTTACGGTACGGGTTTGGGGAGGGGTTCAGGTACGGCGTAGGGTATGGGTTAGGGTTAGGGTTAGTGTTAGTGTTAGGGTTAGGGCTCGGTTTAGAGTACGGGTTAGGATTAGGGTACGTGTTAGTGTTAGGGTAGGGGTTAGGGTTAGAGTACGCATTAGGGTTAGGGTAGTTATTAAACCTATCCCACTCTCTAGATACCCCTTAGCACGTAAGGCAATATTATTTGGGGGTGCAGCCATGGAGAAGAGTTTAGACACTAGGATAAGATAAGGAACACACCCATTATAAAGAAATCACATTAGGATTCTCTTTTTAAGCTGTTCCTTAAAACAGTAGTGCTTAGGAAATCTATTGGAGGCAGAAGCAGTCAAGGGTAGCCTAGGGTTAGGGTTAGGCTTAGGGTTAGGTTTAGGGTATGGCTTGGGGAATGGGTTCGGAGAGGGGTTCGGGTACGGCGTAGGGTATGGGTTAGGGTTAGGGTTAGGGTTAGTGTTAGGGTTATGGCTCGGTTTAGGGTACGGGTCAGGATTAGGGTACGTGTTAGGGTTAGGGTAGGGGTTAGGGTTAGGGTACGCGTTAGGGTTAGGGTAGTTATTAAACCTATCCCACTCTCTAGATACCCCTTAGCACGTAAAGGAATATTATTTGGGGGTCCAGCCATGGAGAAGAGTTTAGACACTAGGATAAGATAAGGAACACACCCATTATAAAGAAATCACATTAGGATTCTCTTTTTAAGCTGTTCCTTAAAACACTAGTGCTTAGGAAATCTATTGGAGGCAGAAGCAGTCAAGGGTAGCCTAGGGTTAGGGTTAGGCTTAGGGTTAGGCTTAGGGTACGGCTTAGGGTACGGGTTCGGGGAGGGGTGCGGGTACGGCGTAGGGTATGGGTTAGGGTTAGGGTTAGG
Organism: Balaenoptera borealis; assembly: GCF_965194805.1. Classification (NCBI taxonomy): domain Eukaryota; kingdom Metazoa; phylum Chordata; class Mammalia; order Artiodactyla; family Balaenopteridae; genus Balaenoptera; species Balaenoptera borealis. The sequence goes on along the minus strand of NW_028123977.1, from coordinate 326,926 downwards.
GTTAGTGTTAGGGTTAGGGCTCGGTTTAGGGTACAGGTTAGTATTAGGGTACGTGTTAGGGTTAGGGTAGGGGTTAGGGTTAGGGTACGCGTTAGGGTTAGGGTAGTTATTAAACCTATCCCACTCTCTAGATACCCCTTAGCACGTAAAGGAATATTATTTGAGGGTCCAGCCATGGAGAAGAGTTTAGACACTAGGATAAGATAAGGAACACACCCATTATAAAGAAATCACATTAGGATTCTCTTTTTAAGCTGTTCCTTAAAACACTAGTGCTTAGGAAATCTATTGGAGGCAGAAGCAGTCAAGGGTAGCCTAGGGTTAGGGTTAGGCTTAGGGTTAGGCTTAGGGTACGGCTTAGGGTACGGGTTCGGGGAGGGTTTCGGGTACGGCGTAGGGTATGGGTTAGGGTTAGGGTTAGGGTTAGTGTTAGGGTTAGGGCTCGGTTTAGGGTACGGGTTAGGATTAGGGTACGTGTTAGGGTTAGGGTAGGGGTTAGGGTTAGGGTACGCGTTAGGGTTAGGGTAGTTATTAAACCTATCCCACTCTCTAGATACCCCTTAGCACGTAAAGGAATATTATTTGGGGGTCCAGCCATGGAGAAGAGTTTAGACACTAGGATAAGATAAGGAACACACCCATTATAAAGAAATCACATTAGGATTCTCTTTTTAAGCTGTTCCTTAAAACATTAGTGCTTAGGAAATCTATTGGAGGCAGAAGCAGTCAAGGGTAGCCTAGGGTTAGTGTTAGGCTTAGGGTTAGGCTTAGGGTACGGCTTAGGGTACGGGTTCGGGGAGGGTTTCGTGTACGGCGTAGGGTATGGGTTAGGGTTAGGGTTAGGGTTAGTGTTAGGGTTAGGGCTCGGTTTAGGGTACGGTTAGGATTAGGGTACGTGTTAGGTTTAGGGTAGCGGTTAGGGTTAGGGTACGCGTTAGGGTTAGGGTAGTTAGTAAACCTATCCCACTCTCTAGATACCCCTTAGCACGTAAAGGAATATTATTTGGGGTTCCAGCCATGGAGAAGAATTTAGACACTAGGATAAGATAAGGAACACACCCATTATAAAGAAATCACATTAGGATTCTCTTTTTAAGCTGTTCCTTAAAACACTAGTGCTTAGGAAATCTATTGGAGGCAGAAGCAGTCAAGGGTAGCCTAGGGTTAGGGTTAGGCTTAGGGTACGGGTTCGGGGAGGGGTGCGGGTACGGCGTAGGGTATGGGTTAGGGTTAGGGTTAGGGTTAGTGTTAGGGTTAGGGCTCGGTTTAGGGTACAGGTTAGTATTAGGGTACATGTTAGGGTTAGGGTAGGGGTTAGGGTTAGGGTACGCGTTAGGGTTAGGGTAGTTATTAAACCTATCCCACTCTCTAGATACCCCTTAGCACGTAAAGGAATATTATTTGAGGGTCCAGACATGGAGAAGAGTTTAGACACTAGGATAAGATAAGGAACACACCCATTATAAAGAAATCACATTAGGATTCTCTTTTTAAGCTGTTCCTTAAAACACTAGTGCTTAGGAAATCTATTGGAGGCAGAAGCAGTCAAGGGTAGCCTAGGGTTAGGGTTAGGCTTAGGGTTAGGCTTAGGGTACGGCTTAGGGTACGGGTTCGGGGAGGGTTTCGGGTACGGCGTAGGGTATGGGTTAGGGTTAGGGTTAGGGTTAGTGTTAGGGTTAGGGCTCGGTTTAGGGTACGGGTTAGGATTAGGGTACGTGTTAGGGTTAGGGTAGGGGTTAGGGTTAGGGTACGCGTTAGGGTTAGGGTAGTTATTAAACCTATCCCACTCTCTAGATACCCCTTAGCACGTAAAGGAATATTATTTGGGGGTCCAGCCATCGAGAAGAGTTTAGACACTAGGATAAGATAAGGAACACACCCATTATAAAGAAATCACATTAGGATTCTCTTTTTAAGCTGTTCCTTAAAACACTAGTGCTTAGGAAATCTATTGGAGGCAGAAGCAGTCAAGGGTAGCCTAGGGTTAGTGTTAGGCTTAGGGTTAGGCTTAGGGTACGGCTTACGGTACGGGTTTGGGGAGGGGTTCAGGTACGGCGTAGGGTATGGGTTAGGGTTAGGGTTAGTGTTAGTGTTAGGGTTAGGGCTCGGTTTAGAGTACGGGTTAGGATTAGGGTACGTGTTAGTGTTAGGGTAGGGGTTAGGGTTAGAGTACGCATTAGGGTTAGGGTAGTTATTAAACCTATCCCACTCTCTAGATACCCCTTAGCACGTAAGGCAATATTATTTGGGGGTGCAGCCATGGAGAAGAGTTTAGACACTAGGATAAGATAAGGAACACACCCATTATAAAGAAATCACATTAGGATTCTCTTTTTAAGCTGTTCCTTAAAACAGTAGTGCTTAGGAAATATATTGGAGGCAGAAGCAGTCAAGGGTAGCCTAGGGTTAGGGTTAGGCTTAGGGTTAGGTTTAGGGTATGGCTTGGGGAATGGGTTCGGAGAGGGGTTCGGGTACGGCGTAGGGTATGGGTTAGGGTTAGGGTTAGGGTTAGTGTTAGGGTTATGGCTCGGTTTAGGGTACGGGTTAGGATTAGGGTACGTGTTAGGGTTAGGGTAGGGGTTAGGGTTAGGGTACGCGTTAGGGTTAGGGTAGTTATTAAACCTATCCCACTCTCTAGATACCCCTTAGCACGTAAAGGAATATTATTTGGGGGTCCAGCCATGGAGAAGAGTTTAGACACTAGGATAAGATAAGGAACACACCCATTATAAAGAAATCACATTAGGATTCTCTTTTTAAGCTGTTCCTTAAAACACTAGTGCTTAGGAAATCTATTGGAGGCAGAAGCAGTCAAGGGTAGCCTAGGGTTAGGGTTAGGCTTAGGGTTAGGCTTAGGGTACGGCTTAGGGTACGGGTTCGGGGAGGGGTGCGGGTACGGCGTAGGGTATGGGTTAGGGTTAGGGTTAGGGTTAGTGTTAGGGTTAGGGCTCGGTTTAGGGTACAGGTTAGTATTAGGGTACGTGTTAGGGTTAGGGTAGGGGTTAGGGTTAGGGTACGCGTTAGGGTTAGGGTAGTTATTAAACCTATCCCACTCTCTAGATACCCCTTAGCACGTAAAGGAATATTATTTGAGGGTCCAGCCATGGAGAAGAGTTTAGACACTAGGATAAGATAAGGAACAGACCCATTATAAAGAAATCACATTAGGATTCTCTTTTTAAGCTGTTCCTTAAAACACTAGTGCTTAGGAAATCTATTGGAGGCAGAAGCAGTCAAGGGTAGCCTAGGGTTAGGGTTAGGCTTAGGGTTAGGCTTAGGGTACGGCTTAGGGTACGGGTTCGGGGAGGGTTTCGGGTACGGCGTAGGGTATGGGTTAGGGTTAGGGTTAGGGTTAGTGTTAGGGTTAGGGCTCGGTTTAGGGTACGGGTTAGGATTAGGGTACGTGTTAGGGTTAGGGTAGGGGTTAGGGTTAGGGTACGCGTTAGGGTTAGGGTAGTTATTAAACCTATCCCACTCTCTAGATACCCCTTAGCACGTAAAGGAATATTATTTGGGGGTCCAGCCATGGAGAAGAGTTTAGACACTAGGATAAGATAAGGAACACACCCATTATAAAGAAATCACATTAGGATTCTCTTTTTAAGCTGTTCCTTAAAACACTAGTGCTTAGGAAATCTATTGGAGGCAGAAGCAGTCAAGGGTAGCCTAGGGTTAGGGTTAGGCTTAGGGTTAGGCTTAGGGTACGGCTTAGGGTACGGGTTCGGGGAGGGTTTCGGGTACAGCGTAGGGTATGGGTTAGGGTTAGGGTTAGGGTTAGTGTTAGGGTTAGGGCTCGGTTTAGGGTACGGGTTAGGATTAGGGTACGTGTTAGGGTTAGGGTAGGGGTTAGGGTTAGGGTACGCGTTAGGGTTAGGGTAGTTATTAAACCTATCCCACTCTCTAGATACCCCTTAGCACGTAAAGGAATATTATTTGGGGGTCCAGCCATCGAGAAGAGTTTAGACACTAGGATAAGATAAGGAACACACCCATTATAAAGAAATCACATTAGGATTCTCTTTTTAAGCTGTTCCTTAAAACACTAGTGCTTAGGAAATCTATTGGAGGCAGAAGCAGTCAAGGGTAGCCTAGGGTTAGGGTTAGGCTTAGGGTTAGGCTTAGGGTACGGCTTAGGGTACGGGTTCGGGGAGGGTGTCGGGTACGGCGTAGGGTATGGGTTAGGGTTAGGGTTAGGGTTAGTGTTAGGGTTAGGGCTCGGTTTAGGGTACGGTTAGGATTAGGGTACGTGTTAGGTTTAAGGTAGCGGTTAGGGTTAGGGTACGCGTTAGGGTTAGGGTAGTTAGTAAACCTATCCCACTCTCTAGATACCCCTTAGCACGTAAAGGAATATTATTTGGGGTTCCAGCCATGGAGAAGAATTTAGACACTAGGATAAGATAAGGAACACACCCATTATAAAGAAATCACATTAGGATTCTCTTTTTAAGCTGTTGCTTAAAACACTAGTGCTTAGGAAATCTATTGGAGGCAGAAGCAGTCAAGGGTAGCCTAGGGTTAGTGTTAGGCTTAGGGTTAGGCTTAGGGTACGGCTTACGGTACGGGTTTGGGGAGGGGTTCAGGTACGGCGTAGGGTATGGGTTAGGGTTAGGGTTAGTGTTAGTGTTAGGGTTAGGGCTCGGTTTAGAGTACGGGTTAGGATTAGGGTACGTGTTAGTGTTAGGGTAGGGGTTAGGGTTAGAGTACGCATTAGGGTTAGGGTAGTTATTAAACCTATCCCACTCTCTAGATACCCCTTAGCACGTAAGGCAATATTATTTGGGGGTGCAGCCATGGAGAAGAGTTTAGACACTAGGATAAGATAAGGAACACACCCATTATAAAGAAATCACATTAGGATTCTCTTTTTAAGCTGTTCCTTAAAACAGTAGTGCTTAGGAAATCTATTGGAGGCAGAAGCAGTCAAGGGTAGCCTAGGGTTAGGGTTAGGCTTAGGGTTAGGTTTAGGGTATGGCTTGGGGAATGGGTTCGGAGAGGGGTTCGGGTACGGCGTAGGGTATGGGTTAGGGTTAGGGTTAGGGTTAGTGTTAGGGTTATGGCTCGGTTTAGGGTACGGGTTAGGATTAGGGTACGTGTTAGGGTTAGGGTAGGGGTTAGGGTTAGGGTACGCGTTAGGGTTAGGGTAGTTATTAAACCTATCCCACTCTCTAGATACCCCTTAGCACGTAAAGGAATATTATTTGGGGGTCCAGCCATGGAGAAGAGTTTAGACACTAGGATAAGATAAGGAACACACCCATTATAAAGAAATCACATTAGGATTCTCTTTTTAAGCTGTTCCTTAAAACACTAGTGCTTAGGAAAACTATTGGAGGCAGAAGCAGTCAAGGGTAGCCTAGGGTTAGGGTTAGGCTTAGGGTTAGGCTTAGGGTACGGCTTAGGGTACGGGTTCGGGGAGGGGTGCGGGTACGGCGTAGGGTATGGGTTAGGGTTAGGGTTAGGGTTAGTGTTAGGGTTAGGGCTCGGTTTAGGGTACAGGTTAGTATTAGGGTACGTGTTAGGGTTAGGGTAGGGGTTAGGGTTAGGGTACGCGTTAGGGTTAGGGTAGTTATTAAACCTATCCCACTCTCTAGATACCCCTTAGCACGTAAAGGAATATTATTTGAGGGTCCAGCCATGGAGAAGAGTTTAGACACTAGGATAAGATAAGGAACAGACCCATTATAAAGAAATCACATTAGGATTCTCTTTTTAAGCTGTTCCTTAAAACACTAGTGCTTAGGAAATCTATTGGAGGCAGAAGCAGTCAAGGGTAGCCTAGGGTTAGGGTTAGGCTTAGGGTTAGGCTTAGGGTACGGCTTAGGGTACGGGTTCGGGGAGGGTTTCGGGTACGGCGTAGGGTATGGGTTAGGGTTAGGGTTAGGGTTAGTGTTAGGGTTAGGGCTCGGTTTAGGGTACGGGTTAGGATTAGGGTACGTGTTAGGGTTAGCGTAGGGGTTAGGGTTAGGGTACGCGTTAGGGTTAGGGTAGTTATTAAACCTATCCCACTCTCTAGATACCCCTTAGCACGTAAAGGAATATTATTTGGGGGTCCAGCCATGGAGAAGAGTTTAGACACTAGGATAAGATAAGGAACACACCCATTATAAAGAAATCACATTAGTATTCTCTTTTTAAACTGTTCCTTAAAACACTAGTGCTTAGGAAATCTATTGGAGGCAGAAGCAGTCAAGGGTAGCCTAGGGTTAGGGTTAGGCTTAGGGTTAGGTTTAGGGTACGGCTTGGGGAATGGGTTCGGGGAGGGGTTCGGGTACGGCGTAGGGTATGGGTTAGGGTTAGGGTTAGGGTTAGTGTTAGGGTTAGGGCTCGGTTTAGGGTACGGGTTAGGATTAGGGTACGTGTTAGGGTTAGGGTAGGGGTTAGGTTAGGGTATGCGTTAGGGTTAGGGTAGTTATTAAACCTATCCCACTCTCTAGATACCCCTTAGCACGTAAAGGAATATTATTTGGGGGTCCAGCCATGGAGAAGAGTTTAGACACTAGGATAAGATAAGGAACACACCCATTATAAAGAAATCACATTAGGATTCTCTTTTTAAGCTGTTCCTTAAAACACTAGTGCTTAGGAAATCTATTGGAGGCAGAAGCAGTCAAGGGTAGCCTAGGGTTAGGGTTAGGCTTAGGGTTAGGCTTAGGGTACGGCTTAGGGTACGGGTTCGGGGAGGGGTGCGGGTACGGCGTAGGGTATGGGTTAGGGTTAGAGTTAGGGTTAGTGTTAGGGTTAGGGCTCGGTTTAGGGTACAGGTTAGTATTAGGGTACGTGTTAGGTTTAAGGTAGCGGTTAGGGTTAGGGTACGCGTTAGGGTTAGGGTAGTTATTAAACCTATCCCACTCTCTAGATACCCCTTAGCACGTAAAGGAATATTATTTGAGGGTCCAGGCATGGAGAAGAGTTTAGACACTAGGATAAGATAAGGAACACACCCATTATAAAGAAATCACATTAGGATTCTCTTTTTAAGCTGTTCCTTAAAACACTAGTGCTTAGGAAATCTATTGGAGGCAGAAGCAGTCAAGGGTAGCCTAGGGTTAGGGTTAGGCTTAGGGTTAGGCTTAGGGTACGGCTTAGGGTACGGGTTCGGGGAGGGTTTCGGGTACGGCGTAGGGTATGGGTTAGGGTTAGGGTTAGGGTTAGTGTTAGGGTTAGGGCTCGGTTTAGGGTACGGTTAGGATTAGGGTACGTGTTAGGGTTAGGGTAGGGGTTAGGGTTAGGGTACGCGTTAGGGTTAGGGTAGTTATTAAACCTATCCCACTCTCTAGATACCCCTTAGCACGTAAAGGAATATTATTTGGGGGTCCAGCCATGGAGAAGAGTTTTGACACTAGGATAAGATAAGGAACACACCCATTATAAAGAAATCACATTAGGATTCTCTTTTTCAGCTGTTCCTTAAAACACTAGTGCTTAGGAAATCAATTGGAGGCAGAAGCAGTCAAGGGTAGCCTAGGGTTAGGGTTAGGCTTAGGGTTAGGCTTAGGGTACGGCTTAGGGTACGGGTTCGGGGAGGGTTTCGGGTACGGCGTAGGGTATGGGTTAGGGTTAGGGTTAGTGTTAGGGTTAGGGCTCGGTTTAGGGTACGGTTAGGATTAGGGTACGTGTTAGATTTAGGGTAGGGGTTAGGGTTAGGGTACGCGTTAGGGATAGGGTAGTTAGTAAACTTATCCCACTCTCTAGATACCCCTTAGCACGTAAAGGAATATTATTTGGGGGTCCAGCCATGGAGAAGAGTTTAGACACTAGGATAAGATAAGGAACACACCCATTATAAAGAAATCACATTAGGATTCTCTTTTTAAGCTGTTCCTTAAAACACTAGGGCTTAGGAAATCTATTGGAGGCAGAAGCAGTCAAGGGTAGCCTAGGGTTAGTGTTAGGCTTAAGGTTAGGCTTAGGGTATGGCTTAGGGTACGGGTTTGGGGAGGGGTTCGGGTACAGCGTAGGGTATGTGTTAGGGTTAGGGTTAGTGTTAGTGTTAGGGTTAGGGCTCGGTTTAGGGTACGGGTTAGGATTAGGGTACGTGTTAGTGTTAGGGTAGGGGTTAGGGTTAGAGTACGCATTAGGGTTAGGGTAGTTATTAAACCTATCCCACTCTCTAGATACCCCTTAGCACGTAAGGCAATATTATTTGGGGGTGCAGCCATGGAGAAGAGTTTAGACACTAGGATAAGATAAGGAACACACCCATTATAAAGAAATCACATTAGGATTCTCTTTTTAAGCTGTTCCTTAAAACACTAGTGCTTAGGAAATCAATTGGAAGCAGAAGCAGTCAAGGGTAGCCTAGGGTTAGGGTTAGGCTTAGGGTTCGGCTTAGGGTACGGCTTAGGGTACGGGTTCGGGGAGGGGTGCGGGTACGGCGTACGGTATGGGTTAGGGTTAGGGTTAGGTTTAGTGTTAGGGTTAGGGCTCGGTTTAGGGTACGGGTTAGGATTAGGGTACGTGTTAGGGTTAGGGTAGGGGTTAGGTTTAGGGTACGCGTTAGGGTTAGGGTAGTTGTTAAACCTATCCCACTCTCTAGATACCCCTTAGCACGTAAAGGAATATTATTTGGGGGTCCAGCCATGGAGAAGAATTTAGACACTAGGATAAGATAAGGAACACACCCATTATAAAGAAATCACATTAGGATTCTCTTTTTCAGCTCTTCCTTAAAACACTAGTGCTTAGGAAATCTATTGGAGGCAGAAGCAGTCAAGGGTAGCCTAGGGTTAGGGTTAGGCTTAGGGTTAGGCTTAGGGTACGGCTTAGGGTACGGGTTCGTGGAGGGGTGCGGGTACGGCGTAGGGTATGGGTTAGGGTTAGGGTTAGGGTTTGTGTTAGGGTTAGGGCTCGGTTTAGGGTACGGTTAGGAGTAGGGTACGTGGTAGGTTTAAGGTAGGGGTTAGGGTTAGGGTACGCATTAGGGTTAGGGTCGTTAGTAAACCTATCCCACTCTCTAGATACCCCTTAGCACGTAAAGGAATATTATTTGGGGGTACAGCCATGGAGAAGAGTTTAGACACTAGGATAAGATAAGGAACCCACCCATTATAAAGAAATCACATTAGGATTCTCTTTTTAAGCTGTTGCTTAAAACACTAGTGCTTAGGAAATCTATTGGAGGCAGAAGCAGTCAAGGGTAGCCTAGGGTTAGTGTTAGGCTTAGGGTGAGGCTTAGGGTATGGCTTAGGGTACGGGTTCGGGGAGGGTTTCGGGTACGGCGTAGGGTATGGGTTAGGGTTAGGGTTAGGGTTAGTGTTAGGGTTAGGGCTCGGTTTAGGGTACGGTTAGGATTAGGGTACGTGTTAGGTTTAGGGTAGCGGTTAGGGTTAGGGTACGCGTTAGGGTTAGGGTAGTTAGTAAACCTATCCCACTCTCTAGATACCCCTTAGCACGTAAAGGAATATTATTTGGGGTTCCAGCCATGGAGAAGAATTTAGACACTAGGATAAGATAAGGAACACACCCATTATAAAGAAATCACATTAGGATTCTCTTTTTAAGCTGTTCCTTAAAACACTAGTGCTTAGGAAATCTATTGGAGGCAGAAGCAGTCAAGGGTAGCCTAGGGTTAGGGTTAGGCTTAGGGTACGGGTTCGGGGAGGGGTGCGGGTACGGCGTAGGGTATGGGTTAGGGTTAGGGTTAGGGTTAGGGCTCGGTTTAGGGTACAGGTTAGTATTAGGGTACATGTTAGGGTTAGGGTAGGGGTTAGGGTTAGGGTACGCGTTAGGGTTAGGGTAGTTATTAAACCTATCCCACTCTCTAGATACCCCTTAGCACGTAAAGGAATATTATTTGAGGGTCCAGACATGGAGAAGAGTTTAGACACTAGGATAAGATAAGGAACACACCCATTATAAAGAAATCACATTAGGATTCTCTTTTTAAGCTGTTCCTTAAAACACTAGTGCTTAGGAAATCTATTGGAGGCAGAAGCAGTCAAGGGTAGCCTAGGGTTAGGGTTAGGCTTAGGGTTAGGCTTAGGGTACGGCTTAGGGTACGGGTTCGGGGAGGGTTTCGGGTACAGCGTAGGGTATGGGTTAGGGTTAGGGTTAGGGTTAGTGTTAGGGTTAGGGCTCGGTTTAGGGTACGGGTTAGGATTAGGGTACGTGTTAGGGTTAGGGTAGGGGTTAGGGTTAGGGTACGCGTTAGGGTTAGGGTAGTTATTAAACCTATCCCACTCTCTAGATACCCCTTAGCACGTAAAGGAATATTATTTGGGGGTCCAGCCATCGAGAAGAGTTTAGACACTAGGATAAGATAAGGAACACACCCATTATAAAGAAATCACATTAGGATTCTCTTTTTAAGCTGTTCCTTAAAACACTAGTGCTTAGGAAATCTATTGGAGGCAGAAGCAGTCAAGGGTAGCCTAGGGTTAGGGTTAGGCTTAGGGTTAGGCTTAGGGTACGGCTTAGGGTACGGGTTCGGGGAGGGTTTCGGGTACGGCGTAGGGTATGGGTTAGGGTTAGGGTTAGGGTTAGTGTTAGGGTTAGGGCTCGGTTCAGGGTACGGTTAGGATTAGGGTACGTGTTAGGTTTAAGGTAGCGGTTAGGGTTAGGGTACGCGTTAGGGTTAGGGTAGTTAGTAAACCTATCCCACTCTCTAGATACCCCTTAGCACGTAAAGGAATATTATTTGGGGTTCCAGCCATGGAGAAGAATTTAGACACTAGGATAAGATAAGGAACACACCCATTATAAAGAAATCACATTAGGATTCTCTTTTTAAGCTGTTGCTTAAAACACTAGTGCTTAGGAAATCTATTGGAGGCAGAAGCAGTCAAGGGTAGCCTAGGGTTAGTGTTAGGCTTAGGGTTAGGCTTAGGGTACGGCTTACGGTACGGGTTTGGGGAGGGGTTCAGGTACGGCGTAGGGTATGGGTTAGGGTTAGGGTTAGTGTTAGTGTTAGGGTTAGGGCTCGGTTTAGAGTACGGGTTAGGATTAGGGTACGTGTTAGTGTTAGGGTAGGGGTTAGGGTTAGAGTACGCATTAGGGTTAGGGTAGTTATTAAACCTATCCCACTCTCTAGATACCCCTTAGCACGTAAGGCAATATTATTTGGGGGTGCAGCCATGGAGAAGAGTTTAGACACTAGGATAAGATAAGGAACACACCCATTATAAAGAAATCACATTAGGATTCTCTTTTTAAGCTGTTCCTTAAAACAGTAGTGCTTAGGAAATCTATTGGAGGCAGAAGCAGTCAAGGGTAGCCTAGGGTTAGGGTTAGGCTTAGGGTTAGGTTTAGGGTATGGCTTGGGGAATGGGTTCGGAGAGGGGTTCGGGTACGGCGTAGGGTATGGGTTAGGGTTAGGGTTAGGGTTAGTGTTAGGGTTATGGCTCGGTTTAGGGTACGGGTCAGGATTAGGGTACGTGTTAGGGTTAGGGTAGGGGTTAGGGTTAGGGTACGCGTTAGGGTTAGGGTAGTTATTAAACCTATCCCACTCTCTAGATACCCCTTAGCACGTAAAGGAATATTATTTGGGGGTCCAGCCATGGAGAAGAGTTTAGACACTAGGATAAGATAAGGAACACACCCATTATAAAGAAATCACATTAGGATTCTCTTTTTAAGCTGTTCCTTAAAACACTAGTGCTTAGGAAATCTATTGGAGGCAGAAGCAGTCAAGGGTAGCCTAGGGTTAGGGTTAGGCTTAGGGTTAGGCTTAGGGTACGGCTTAGGGTACGGGTTCGGGGAGGGGTGCGGGTACGGCGTAGGGTATGGGTTAGGGTTAGAGTTAGGGTTAGTGTTAGGGTTAGGGCTCGGTTTAGGGTACAGGTTAGTATTAGGGTACGTGTTAGGTTTAAGGTAGCGGTTAGGGTTAGGGTACGCGTTAGGGTTAGGGTAGTTATTAAACCTATCCCACTCTCTAGATACCCCTTTGCACGTAAAGGAATATTATTTGAGGGTCCAGGCATGGAGAAGAGTTTAGACACTAGGATAAGATAAGGAACACACCCATTATAAAGAAATCACATTAGGATTCTCTTTTTAAGCTGTTCCTTAAAACACTAGTGCTTAGGAAATCTATTGGAGGCAGAAGCAGTCAAGGGTAGCCTAGGGTTAGGGTTAGGCTTAGGGTTAGGCTTAGGGTACGGCTTAGGGTACGGGTTCGGGGAGGGTTTCGGGTACGGCGTAGGGTATGGGTTAGGGTTAGGGTTAGGGTTAGTGTTAGGGTTAGGGCTCGGTTTAGGGTACGGTTAGGATTAGGGTACGTGTTAGGGTTAGGGTAGGGGTTAGGGTTAGGGTACGCGTTAGGGTTAGGGTAGTTATTAAACCTATCCCACTCTCTAGATACCCCTTAGCACGTAAAGGAATATTATTTGGGGGTCCAGCCATGGAGAAGAGTTTTGACACTAGGATAAGATAAGGAACACACCCATTATAAAGAAATCACATTAGGATTCTCTTTTTCAGCTGTTCCTTAAAACACTAGTGCTTAGGAAATCAATTGGAGGCAGAAGCAGTCAAGGGTAGCCTAGGGTTAGGGTTAGGCTTAGGGTTAGGCTTAGGGTACGGCTTAGGGTACGGGTTCGGGGAGGGTTTCGGGTACGGCGTAGGGTATGGGTTAGGGTTAGGGTTAGTGTTAGGGTTAGGGCTCGGTTTAGGGTACGGTTAGGATTAGGGTACGTGTTAGATTTAGGGTAGGGGTTAGGGTTAGGGTACGCGTTAGGGATAGGGTAGTTAGTAAACTTATCCCACTCTCTAGATACCCCTTAGCACGTAAAGGAATATTATTTGGGGGTCCAGCCATGGAGAAGAGTTTAGACACTAGGATAAGATAAGGAACACACCCATTATAAAGAAATCACATTAGGATTCTCTTTTTAAGCTGTTCCTTAAAACACTAGGGCTTAGGAAATCTATTGGAGGCAGAAGCAGTCAAGGGTAGCCTAGGGTTAGTGTTAGGCTTAAGGTTAGGCTTAGGGTATGGCTTAGGGTACGGGTTTGGGGAGGGGTTCGGGTACAGCGTAGGGTATGTGTTAGGGTTAGGGTTAGTGTTAGTGTTAGGGTTAGGGCTCGGTTTAGGGTACGGGTTAGGATTAGGGTACGTGTTAGTGTTAGGGTAGGGGTTAGGGTTAGAGTACGCATTAGGGTTAGGGTAGTTATTAAACCTATCCCACTCTCTAGATACCCCTTAGCACGTAAGGCAATATTATTTGGGGGTGCAGCCATGGAGAAGAGTTTAGACACTAGGATAAGATAAGGAACACACCCATTATAAAGAAATCACATTAGGATTCTCTTTTTAAGCTGTTCCTTAAAACACTAGTGCTTAGGAAATCAATTGGAAGCAGAAGCAGTCAAGGGTAGCCTAGGGTTAGGGTTAGGCTTAGGGTTCGGCTTAGGGTACGGCTTAGGGTACGGGTTCGGGGAGGGGTGCGGGTACGGCGTACGGTATGGGTTAGGGTTAGGGTTAGGTTTAGTGTTAGGGTTAGGGCTCGGTTTAGGGTACGGGTTAGGATTAGGGTACGTGTTAGGGTTAGGGTAGGGGTTAGGTTTAGGGTACGCGTTAGGGTTAGGGTAGTTGTTAAACCTATCCCACTCTCTAGATACCCCTTAGCACGTAAAGGAATATTATTTGGGGGTCCAGCCATGGAGAAGAATTTAGACACTAGGATAAGATAAGGAACACACCCATTATAAAGAAATCACATTAGGATTCTCTTTTTCAGCTCTTCCTTAAAACACTAGTGCTTAGGAAATCTATTGGAGGCAGAAGCAGTCAAGGGTAGCCTAGGGTTAGGGTTAGGCTTAGGGTTAGGCTTAGGGTACGGCTTAGGGTACGGGTTCGTGGAGGGGTGCGGGTACGGCGTAGGGTATGGGTTAGGGTTAGGGTTAGGGTTTGTGTTAGGGTTAGGGCTCGGTTTAGGGTACGGTTAGGAGTAGGGTACGTGGTAGGTTTAAGGTAGGGGTTAGGGTTAGGGTACGCATTAGGGTTAGGGTCGTTAGTAAACCTATCCCACTCTCTAGATACCCCTTAGCACGTAAAGGAATATTATTTGGGGGTACAGCCATGGAGAAGAGTTTAGACACTAGGATAAGATAAGGAACCCACCCATTATAAAGAAATCACATTAGGATTCTCTTTTTAAGCTGTTGCTTAAAACACTAGTGCTTAGGAAATCTATTGGAGGCAGAAGCAGTCAAGGGTAGCCTAGGGTTAGTGTTAGGCTTAGGGTGAGGCTTAGGGTATGGCTTAGGGTACGGGTTCGGGGAGGGTTTCGGGTACGGCGTAGGGTATGGGTTAGGGTTAGGGTTAGGGTTAGTGTTAGGGTTAGGGCTCGGTTTAGGGTACGGTTAGGATTAGGGTACGTGTTAGGTTTAGGGTAGCGGTTAGGGTTAGGGTACGCGTTAGGGTTAGGGTAGTTAGTAAACCTATCCCACTCTCTAGATACCCCTTAGCACGTAAAGGAATATTATTTGGGGTTCCAGCCATGGAGAAGAATTTAGACACTAGGATAAGATAAGGAACACACCCATTATAAAGAAATCACATTAGGATTCTCTTTTTAAGCTGTTCCTTAAAACACTAGTGCTTAGGAAATCTATTGGAGGCAGAAGCAGTCAAGGGTAGCCTAGGGTTAGGGTTAGGCTTAGGGTACGGGTTCGGGGAGGGGTGCGGGTACGGCGTAGGGTATGGGTTAGGGTTAGGGTTAGGGTTAGGGCTCGGTTTAGGGTACAGGTTAGTATTAGGGTACATGTTAGGGTTAGGGTAGGGGTTAGGGTTAGGGTACGCGTTAGGGTTAGGGTAGTTATTAAACCTATCCCACTCTCTAGATACCCCTTAGCACGTAAAGGAATATTATTTGAGGGTCCAGACATGGAGAAGAGTTTAGACACTAGGATAAGATAAGGAACACACCCATTATAAAGAAATCACATTAGGATTCTCTTTTTAAGCTGTTCCTTAAAACACTAGTGCTTAGGAAATCTATTGGAGGCAGAAGCAGTCAAGGGTAGCCTAGGGTTAGGGTTAGGCTTAGGGTTAGGCTTAGGGTACGGCTTAGGGTACGGGTTCGGGGAGGGTTTCGGGTACAGCGTAGGGTATGGGTTAGGGTTAGGGTTAGGGTTAGTGTTAGGGTTAGGGCTCGGTTTAGGGTACGGGTTAGGATTAGGGTACGTGTTAGGGTTAGGGTAGGGGTTAGGGTTAGGGTACGCGTTAGGGTTAGGGTAGTTATTAAACCTATCCCACTCTCTAGATACCCCTTAGCACGTAAAGGAATATTATTTGGGGGTCCAGCCATCGAGAAGAGTTTAGACACTAGGATAAGATAAGGAACACACCCATTATAAAGAAATCACATTAGGATTCTCTTTTTAAGCTGTTCCTTAAAACACTAGTGCTTAGGAAATCTATTGGAGGCAGAAGCAGTCAAGGGTAGCCTAGGGTTAGGGTTAGGCTTAGGGTTAGGCTTAGGGTACGGCTTAGGGTACGGGTTCGGGGAGGGTTTCGGGTACGGCGTAGGGTATGGGTTAGGGTTAGGGTTAGGGTTAGTGTTAGGGTTAGGGCTCGGTTTAGGGTACGGTTAGGATTAGGGTACGTGTTAGGTTTAAGGTAGCGGTTAGGGTTAGGGTACGCGTTAGGGTTAGGGTAGTTAGTAAACCTATCCCACTCTCTAGATACCCCTTAGCACGTAAAGGAATATTATTTGGGGTTCCAGCCATGGAGAAGAATTTAGACACTAGGATAAGATAAGGAACACACCCATTATAAAGAAATCACATTAGGATTCTCTTTTTAAGCTGTTGCTTAAAACACTAGTGCTTAGGAAATCTATTGGAGGCAGAAGCAGTCAAGGGTAGCCTAGGGTTAGTGTTAGGCTTAGGGTTAGGCTTAGGGTACGGCTTACGGTACGGGTTTGGGGAGGGGTTCAGGTACGGCGTAGGGTATGGGTTAGGGTTAGGGTTAGTGTTAGTGTTAGGGTTAGGGCTCGGTTTAGAGTACGGGTTAGGATTAGGGTACGTGTTAGTGTTAGGGTAGGGGTTAGGGTTAGAGTACGCATTAGGGTTAGGGTAGTTATTAAACCTATCCCACTCTCTAGATACCCCTTAGCACGTAAGGCAATATTATTTGGGGGTGCAGCCATGGAGAAGAGTTTAGACACTAGGATAAGATAAGGAACACACCCATTATAAAGAAATCACATTAGGATTCTCTTTTTAAGCTGTTCCTTAAAACAGTAGTGCTTAGGAAATCTATTGGAGGCAGAAGCAGTCAAGGGTAGCCTAGGGTTAGGGTTAGGCTTAGGGTTAGGTTTAGGGTATGGCTTGGGGAATGGGTTCGGAGAGGGGTTCGGGTACGGCGTAGGGTATGGGTTAGGGTTAGGGTTAGGGTTAGTGTTAGGGTTATGGCTCGGTTTAGGGTACGGGTCAGGATTAGGGTACGTGTTAGGGTTAGGGTAGGGGTTAGGGTTAGGGTACGCGTTAGGGTTAGGGTAGTTATTAAACCTATCCCACTCTCTAGATACCCCTTAGCACGTAAAGGAATATTATTTGGGGGTCCAGCCATGGAGAAGAGTTTAGACACTAGGATAAGATAAGGAACACACCCATTATAAAGAAATCACATTAGGATTCTCTTTTTAAGCTGTTCCTTAAAACACTAGTGCTTAGGAAATCTATTGGAGGCAGAAGCAGTCAAGGGTAGCCTAGGGTTAGGGTTAGGCTTAGGGTTAGGCTTAGGGTACGGCTTAGGGTACGGGTTCGGGGAGGGGTGCGGGTACGGCGTAGGGTATGGGTTAGGGTTAGGGTTAGGGTTAGTGTTAGGGTTAGGGCTCGGTTTAGGGTACAGGTTAGTATTAGGGTACGTGTTAGGGTTAGGGTAGGGGTTAGGGTTAGGGTACGCGTTAGGGTTAGGGTAGTTATTAAACCTATCCCACTCTCTAGATACCCCTTAGCACGTAAAGGAATATTATTTGAGGGTCCAGCCATGGAGAAGAGTTTAGACACTAGGATACGATAAGGAACAGACCCATTATAAAGAAATCACATTAGGATTCTCTTTTTAAGCTGTTCCTTAAAACACTAGTGCTTAGGAAATCTATTGGAGGCAGAAGCAGTCAAGGGTAGCCTAGGGTTAGGGTTAGGCTTAGGGTTAGGCTTAGGGTACGGCTTAGGGTACGGGTTCGGGGAGGGTTTCGGGTACGGCGTAGGGTATGGGTTAGGGTTAGGGTTAGGGTTAGTGTTAGGGTTAGGGCTCGGTTTAGGGTACGGGTTAGGATTAGGGTACGTGTTAGGGTTAGGGTAGGGGTTAGGGTTAGGGTACGCGTTAGGGTTAGGGTAGTTATTAAACCTATCCCACTCTCTAGATACCCCTTAGCACGTAAAGGAATATTATTTGGGGGTCCAGCCATGGAGAAGAGTTTAGACACTAGGATAAGATAAGGAACACACCCATTATAAAGAAATCACATTAGGATTCTCTTTTTAAGCTGTTCCTTAAAACATTAGTGCTTAGGAAATCTATTGGAGGCAGAAGCAGTCAAGGGTAGCCTAGGGTTAGGGTTAGGCTTAGGGTTAGGCTTAGGGTACGGCTTAGGGTACGGGTTCGGGGAGGGTTTCGTGTACGGCGTAGGGTATGGGTTAGGGTTAGGGTTAGGGTTAGTGTTAGGGTTAGGGCTCGGTTTAGGGTACGGTTAGGATTAGGGTACGTGTTAGGTTTAGGGTAGCGGTTAGGGTTAGGGTACGCGTTAGGGTTAGGGTAGTTAGTAAACCTATCCCACTCTCTAGATACCCCTTAGCACGTAAAGGAATATTATTTGGGGTTCCAGCCATGGAGAAGAATTTAGACACTAGGATAAGATAAGGAACACACCCATTATAAAGAAATCACATTAGGATTCTCTTTTTAAGCTGTTCCTTAAAACACTAGTGCTTAGGAAATCTATTGGAGGCAGAAGCAGTCAAGGGTAGCCTAGGGTTAGGGTTAGGCTTAGGGTACGGGTTCGGGGAGGGGTGCGGGTACGGCGTAGGGTATGGGTTAGGGTTAGGGTTAGTGTTAGGGTTAGGGCTCGGTTTAGGGTACAGGTTAGTATTAGGGTACATGTTAGGGTTAGGGTAGGGGTTAGGGTTAGGGTACGCGTTAGGGTTAGGGTAGTTATTAAACCTATCCCACTCTCTAGATACCCCTTAGCACGTAAAGGAATATTATTTGGGGGTCCAGCCATGGAGAAGAATTTAGACACTAGGATAAGATAAGGAACACACCCATTATAAAGAAATCACATTAGGATTCTCTTTTTCAGCTCTTCCTTAAAACACTAGTGCTTAGGAAATCTATTGGAGGCAGAAGCAGTCAAGGGTAGCCTAGGGTTAGGGTTAGGCTTAGGGTTAGGCTTAGGGTACGGCTTAGGGTACGGGTTCGTGGAGGGGTGCGGGTACGGCGTAGGGTATGGGTTAGGGTTAAGGTTAGGGTTTGTGTTAGGGTTAGGGCTCGGTTTAGGGTACGGTTAGGAGTAGGGTACGTGGTAGGTTTAAGGTAGGGGTTAGGGTTAGGGTACGCATTAGGGTTAGGGTCGTTAGTAAACCTATCCCACTCTCTAGATACCCCTTAGCACGTAAAGGAATATTATTTGGGGGTACAGCCATGGAGAAGAGTTTAGACACTAGGATAAGATAAGGAACCCACCCATTATAAAGAAATCACATTAGGATTCTCTTTTTAAGCTGTTGCTTAAAACACTAGTGCTTAGGAAATCTATTGGAGGCAGAAGCAGTCAAGGGTAGCCTAGGGTTAGTGTTAGGCTTAGGGTGAGGCTTAGGGTATGGCTTAGGGTACGGGTTCGGGGAGGGTTTCGGGTACGGCGTAGGGTATGGGTTAGGGTTAGGGTTAGGGTTAGTGTTAGGGTTAGGGCTCGGTTTAGGGTACGGTTAGGATTAGGGTACGTGTTAGGTTTAGGGTAGCGGTTAGGGTTAGGGTACGCGTTAGGGTTAGGGTAGTTAGTAAACCTATCCCACTCTCTAGATACCCCTTAGCACGTAAAGGAATATTATTTGGGGTTCCAGCCATGGAGAAGAATTTAGACACTAGGATAAGATAAGGAACACACCCATTATAAAGAAATCACATTAGGATTCTCTTTTTAAGCTGTTCCTTAAAACACTAGTGCTTAGGAAATCTATTGGAGGCAGAAGCAGTCAAGGGTAGCCTAGGGTTAGGGTTAGGCTTAGGGTACGGGTTCGGGGAGGGGTGCGGGTACGGCGTAGGGTATGGGTTAGGGTTAGGGTTAGGGTTAGGGCTCGGTTTAGGGTACAGGTTAGTATTAGGGTACATGTTAGGGTTAGGGTAGGGGTTAGGGTTAGGGTACGCGTTAGGGTTAGGGTAGTTATTAAACCTATCCCACTCTCTAGATACCCCTTAGCACGTAAAGGAATATTATTTGAGGGTCCAGACATGGAGAAGAGTTTAGACACTAGGATAAGATAAGGAACACACCCATTATAAAGAAATCACATTAGGATTCTCTTTTTAAGCTGTTCCTTAAAACACTAGTGCTTAGGAAATCTATTGGAGGCAGAAGCAGTCAAGGGTAGCCTAGGGTTAGGGTTAGGCTTAGGGTTAGGCTTAGGGTACGGCTTAGGGTACGGGTTCGGGGAGGGTTTCGGGTACAGCGTAGGGTATGGGTTAGGGTTAGGGTTAGGGTTAGTGTTAGGGTTAGGGCTCGGTTTAGGGTACGGGTTAGGATTAGGGTACGTGTTAGGGTTAGGGTAGGGGTTAGGGTTAGGGTACGCGTTAGGGTTAGGGTAGTTATTAAACCTATCCCACTCTCTAGATACCCCTTAGCACGTAAAGGAATATTATTTGGGGGTCCAGCCATCGAGAAGAGTTTAGACACTAGGATAAGATAAGGAACACACCCATTATAAAGAAATCACATTAGGATTCTCTTTTTAAGCTGTTCCTTAAAACACTAGTGCTTAGGAAATCTATTGGAGGCAGAAGCAGTCAAGGGTAGCCTAGGGTTAGGGTTAGGCTTAGGGTTAGGCTTAGGGTACGGCTTAGGGTACGGGTTCGGGGAGGGTTTCGGGTACGGCGTAGGGTATGGGTTAGGGTTAGGGTTAGGGTTAGTGTTAGGGTTAGGGCTCGGTTTAGGGTACGGTTAGGATTAGGGTACGTGTTAGGTTTAAGGTAGCGGTTAGGGTTAGGGTACGCGTTAGGGTTAGGGTAGTTAGTAAACCTATCCCACTCTCTAGATACCCCTTAGCACGTAAAGGAATATTATTTGGGGTTCCAGCCATGGAGAAGAATTTAGACACTAGGATAAGATAAGGAACACACCCATTATAAAGAAATCACATTAGGATTCTCTTTTTAAGCTGTTGCTTAAAACACTAGTGCTTAGGAAATCTATTGGAGGCAGAAGCAGTCAAGGGTAGCCTAGGGTTAGTGTTAGGCTTAGGGTTAGGCTTAGGGTACGGCTTACGGTACGGGTTTGGGGAGGGGTTCAGGTACGGCGTAGGGTATGGGTTAGGGTTAGGGTTAGTGTTAGTGTTAGGGTTAGGGCTCGGTTTAGAGTACGGGTTAGGATTAGGGTACGTGTTAGTGTTAGGGTAGGGGTTAGGGTTAGAGTACGCATTAGGGTTAGGGTAGTTATTAAACCTATCCCACTCTCTAGATACCCCTTAGCACGTAAGGCAATATTATTTGGGGGTGCAGCCATGGAGAAGAGTTTAGACACTAGGATAAGATAAGGAACACACCCATTATAAAGAAATCACATTAGGATTCTCTTTTTAAGCTGTTCCTTAAAACAGTAGTGCTTAGGAAATCTATTGGAGGCAGAAGCAGTCAAGGGTAGCCTAGGGTTAGGGTTAGGCTTAGGGTTAGGTTTAGGGTATGGCTTGGGGAATGGGTTCGGAGAGGGGTTCGGGTACGGCGTAGGGTATGGGTTAGGGTTAGGGTTAGGGTTAGTGTTAGGGTTATGGCTCGGTTTAGGGTACGGGTCAGGATTAGGGTACGTGTTAGGGTTAGGGTAGGGGTTAGGGTTAGGGTACGCGTTAGGGTTAGGGTAGTTATTAAACCTATCCCACTCTCTAGATACCCCTTAGCACGTAAAGGAATATTATTTGGGGGTCCAGCCATGGAGAAGAGTTTAGACACTAGGATAAGATAAGGAACACACCCATTATAAAGAAATCACATTAGGATTCTCTTTTTAAGCTGTTCCTTAAAACACTAGTGCTTAGGAAATCTATTGGAGGCAGAAGCAGTCAAGGGTAGCCTAGGGTTAGGGTTAGGCTTAGGGTTAGGCTTAGGGTACGGCTTTGGGTACGGGTTCGGGGAGGGGTGCGGGTACGGCGTAGGGTATGGGTTAGGGTGAGGGTTAGGGTTAGTGTTAGGGTTAGGGCTCGGTTTAGGGTACAGGTTAGTATTAGGGTACGTGTTAGGGTTAGGGTAGGGGTTAGGGTTAGGGTACGCGTTAGGGTTAGGGTAGTTATTAAACCTATCCCACTCTCTAGATACCCCTTAGCACGTAAAGGAATATTATTTGAGGGTCCAGCCATGGAGAAGAGTTTAGACACTAGGATAAAATAAGGAACAGACCCATTATAAAGAAATCACATTAGGATTCTCTTTTTAAGCTGTTCCTTAAAACACTAGTGCTTAGGAAATCTATTGGAGGCAGAAGCAGTCAAGGGTAGCCTAGGGTTAGGGTTAGGCTTAGGGTTAGGCTTAGGGTACGGCTTAGGGTACGGGTTCGGGGAGGGTTTCGGGTACGGCGTAGGGTATGGGTTAGGGTTAGGGTTAGGGTTAGTGTTAGGGTTAGGGCTCGGTTTAGGGTACGGGTTAGGATTAGGGTACGTGTTAGGGTTAGGGTAGGGGTTAGGGTTAGGGTACGCGTTAGGGTTAGGGTAGTTATTAAACCTATCCCACTCTCTAGATACCCCTTAGCACGTAAAGGAATATTATTTGGGGGTCCAGCCATGGAGAAGAGTTTAGACACTAGGATAAGATAAGGAACACACCCATTATAAAGAAATCACATTAGGATTCTCTTTTTAAGCTGTTCCTTAAAACATTAGTGCTTAGGAAATCTATTGGAGGCAGAAGCAGTCAAGGGTAGCCTAGGGTTAGGGTTAGGCTTAGGGTTAGGCTTAGGGTACGGCTTAGGGTACGGGTTCGGGGAGGGTTTCGTGTACGGCGTAGGGTATGGGTTAGGGTTAGGGTTAGGGTTAGTGTTAGGGTTAGGGCTCGGTTTAGGGTACGGTTAGGATTAGGGTACGTGTTAGGTTTAGGGTAGCGGTTAGGGTTAGGGTACGCGTTAGGGTTAGGGTAGTTAGTAAACCTATCCCACTCTCTAGATACCCCTTAGCACGTAAAGGAATATTATTTGGGGTTCCAGCCATGGAGAAGAATTTAGACACTAGGATAAGATAAGGAACACACCCATTATAAAGAAATCACATTAGGATTCTCTTTTTAAGCTGTTCCTTAAAACACTAGTGCTTAGGAAATCTATTGGAGGCAGAAGCAGTCAAGGGTAGCCTAGGGTTAGGGTTAGGCTTAGGGTACGGGTTCGGGGAGGGGTGCGGGTACGGCGTAGGGTATGGGTTAGGGTTAGGGTTAGGGTTAGTGTTAGGGTTAGGGCTCGGTTTAGGGTACAGGTTAGTATTAGGGTACATGTTAGGGTTAGGGTAGGGGTTAGGGTTAGGGTACGCGTTAGGGTTAGGGTAGTTATTAAACCTATCCCACTCTCTAGATACCCCTTAGCACGTAAAGGAATATTATTTGAGGGTCCAGACATGGAGAAGAGTTTAGACACTAGGATAAGATAAGGAACACACCCATTATAAAGAAATCACATTAGGATTCTCTTTTTAAGCTGTTCCTTAAAACACTAGTGCTTAGGAAATCTATTGGAGGCAGAAGCAGTCAAGGGTAGCCTAGGGTTAGGGTTAGGCTTAGGGTTAGGCTTAGGGTACGGCTTAGGGTACGGGTTCGGGGAGGGTTTCGGGTACGGCGTAGGGTATGGGTTAGGGTTAGGGTTAGGGTTAGTGTTAGGGTTAGGGCTCGGTTTAGGGTACGGGTTAGGATTAGGGTACGTGTTAGGGTTAGGGTAGGGGTTAGGGTTAGGGTACGCGTTAGGGTTAGGGTAGTTATTAAACCTATCCCACTCTGTAGATACCCCTTAGCACGTAAAGGAATATTATTTGGGGGTCCAGCCATCGAGAAGAGTTTAGACACTAGGATAAGATAAGGAACACACCCATTATAAAGAAATCACATTAGGATTCTCTTTTTAAGCTGTTCCTTAAAACACTAGTGCTTAGGAAATCTATTGGAGGCAGAAGCAGTCAAGGGTAGCCTAGGGTTAGGGTTAGGCTTAGGGTTAGGTTTAGGGTATGGCTTGGGGAATGGGTTCGGAGAGGGGTTCGGGTACGGCGTAGGGTATGGGTTAGGGTTAGGGTTAGGGTTAGTGTTAGGGTTATGGCTCGGTTTAGGGTACGGGTTAGGATTAGGGTACGTGTTAGGGTTAGGGTAGGGGTTAGGGTTAGGGTACGCGTTAGGGTTAGGGTAGTTATTAAACCTATCCCACTCTCTAGATACCCCTTAGCACGTAAAGGAATATTATTTGGGGGTCCAGCCATGGAGAAGAGTTTAGACACTAGGATAAGATAAGGAACACACCCATTATAAAGAAATCACATTAGGATTCTCTTTTTAAGCTGTTCCTTAAAACACTAGTGCTTAGGAAATCTATTGGAGGCAGAAGCAGTCAAGGGTAGCCTAGGGTTAGGGTTAGGCTTAGGGTTAGGCTTAGGGTACGGCTTAGGGTACGGGTTCGGGGAGGGGTGCGGGTACGGCGTAGGGTATGGGTTAGGGTTAGGGTTAGGGTTAGTGTTAGGGTTAGGGCTCGGTTTAGGGTACAGGTTAGTATTAGGGTACGTGTTAGGGTTAGGGTAGGGGTTAGGGTTAGGGTACGCGTTAGGGTTAGGGTAGTTATTAAACCTATCCCACTCTCTAGATACCCCTTAGCACGTAAAGGAATATTATTTGAGGGTCCAGCCATGGAGAAGAGTTTAGACACTAGGATAAGATAAGGAACAGACCCATTATAAAGAAATCACATTAGGATTCTCTTTTTAAGCTGTTCCTTAAAACACTAGTGCTTAGGAAATCTATTGGAGGCAGAAGCAGTCAAGGGTAGCCTAGGGTTAGGGTTAGGCTTAGGGTTAGGCTTAGGGTACGGCTTAGGGTACGGGTTCGGGGAGGGTTTCGGGTACGGCGTAGGGTATGGGTTAGGGTTAGGGTTAGGGTTAGTGTTAGGGTTAGGGCTCGGTTTAGGGTACGGGTTAGGATTAGGGTACGTGTTAGGGTTAGGGTAGGGGTTAGGGTTAGGGTACGCGTTAGGGTTAGGGTAGTTATTAAACCTATCCCACTCTCTAGATACCCCTTAGCACGTAAAGGAATATTATTTGGGGGTCCAGCCATGGAGAAGAGTTTAGACACTAGGATAAGATAAGGAACACACCCATTATAAAGAAATCACATTAGGATTCTCTTTTTAAGCTGTTCCTTAAAACATTAGTGCTTAGGAAATCTATTGGAGGCAGAAGCAGTCAAGGGTAGCCTAGGGTTAGGGTTAGGCTTAGGGTTAGGCTTAGGGTACGGCTTAGGGTACGGGTTCGGGGAGGGTTTCGTGTACGGCGTAGGGTATGGGTTAGGGTTAGGGTTAGGGTTAGTGTTAGGGTTAGGGCTCGGTTTAGGGTACGGTTAGGATTAGGGTACGTGTTAGGTTTAGGGTAGCGGTTAGGGTTAGGGTACGCGTTAGGGTTAGGGTAGTTAGTAAACCTATCCCACTCTCTAGATACCCCTTAGCACGTAAAGGAATATTATTTGGGGTTCCAGCCATGGAGAAGAATTTAGACACTAGGATAAGATAAGGAACACACCCATTATAAAGAAATCACATTAGGATTCTCTTTTTAAGCTGTTCCTTAAAACACTAGTGCTTAGGAAATCTATTGGAGGCAGAAGCAGTCAAGGGTAGCCTAGGGTTAGGGTTAGGCTTAGGGTACGGGTTCGGGGAGGGGTGCGGGTACGGCGTAGGGTATGGGTTAGGGTTAGGGTTAGGGTTAGTGTTAGGGTTAGGGCTCGGTTTAGGGTACAGGTTAGTATTAGGGTACATGTTAGGGTTAGGGTAGGGGTTAGGGTTAGGGTACGCGTTAGGGTTAGGGTAGTTATTAAACCTATCCCACTCTCTAGATACCCCTTAGCACGTAAAGGAATATTATTTGAGGGTCCAGACATGGAGAAGAGTTTAGACACTAGGATAAGATAAGGAACACACCCATTATAAAGAAATCACATTAGGATTCTCTTTTTAAGCTGTTCCTTAAAACACTAGTGCTTAGGAAATCTATTGGAGGCAGAAGCAGTCAAGGGTAGCCTAGGGTTAGGGTTAGGCTTAGGGTTAGGCTTAGGGTACGGCTTAGGGTACGGGTTCGGGGAGGGTTTCGGGTACGGCGTAGGGTATGGGTTAGGGTTAGGGTTAGTGTTAGGGTTAGGGCTCGGTTTAGGGTACGGGTTAGGATTAGGGTACGTGTTAGGGTTAGGGTAGGGGTTAGGGTTAGGGTACGCGTTAGGGTTAGGGTAGTTATTAAACCTATCCCACTCTCTAGATACCCCTTAGCACGTAAAGGAATATTATTTGGGGGTCCAGCCATCGAGAAGAGTTTAGACACTAGGATAAGATAAGGAACACACCCATTATAAAGAAATCACATTAGGATTCTCTTTTTAAGCTGTTCCTTAAAACACTAGTGCTTAGGAAATCTATTGGAGGCAGAAGCAGTCAAGGGTAGCCTAGGGTTAGGGTTAGGCTTAGGGTTAGGCTTAGGGTACGGCTTAGGGTACGGGTTCGGGGAGGGTTTCGGGTACGGCGTAGGGTATGGGTTAGGGTTAGGGTTAGGGTTAGTGTTAGGGTTAGGGCTCGGTTTAGGGTACAGTTAGGATTAGGGTACGTGTTAGGTTTAAGGTAGCGGTTAGTGTTAGGGTACGCGTTAGGGTTAGGGTAGTTAGTAAACCTATCCCACTCTCTAGATACCCCTTAGCACGTAAAGGAATATTATTTGGGGGTCCAGCCATGGAGAAGAGTTTAGACACTAGGATAAGATAAGGAACACACCCATTATAAAGAAATCACATTAGGATTCTCTTTTTAAGCTGTTCCTTAAAACACTAGTGCTTAGGAAATCTATTGGAGGCAGAAGCAGTCAAGGGTAGCCTAGGGTTAGGGTTAGGCTTAGGGTTAGGCTTAGGGTACGGCTTAGGGTACGGGTTCGGGGAGGGGTGCGGGTACGGCGTAGGGTATGGGTTAGGGTTAGGGTTAGGGTTAGTGTTAGGGTTAGGGCTCGGTTTAGGGTACAGGTTAGTATTAGGGTACGTGTTAGGGTTAGGGTAGGGGTTAGGGTTAGGGTACGCGTTAGGGTTAGGGTAGTTATTAAACCTATCCCACTCTCTAGATACCCCTTAGCACGTAAAGGAATATTATTTGAGGGTCCAGCCATGGAGAAGAGTTTAGACACTAGGATAAGATAAGGAACAGACCCATTATAAAGAAATCACATTAGGATTCTCTTTTTAAGCTGTTCCTTAAAACACTAGTGCTTAGGAAATCTATTGGAGGCAGAAGCAGTCAAGGGTAGCCTAGGGTTAGTGTTAGGCTTAGGGTTAGGCTTAGGGTACGGCTTACGGTACGGGTTTGGGGAGGGGTTCAGGTACGGCGTAGGGTATGGGTTAGGGTTAGGGTTAGTGTTAGTGTTAGGGTTAGGGCTCGGTTTAGAGTACGGGTTAGGATTAGGGTACGTGTTAGTGTTAGGGTAGGGGTTAGGGTTAGAGTACGCATTAGGGTTAGGGTAGTTATTAAACCTATCCCACTCTCTAGATACCCCTTAGCACGTAAGGCAATATTATTTGGGGGTGCAGCCATGGAGAAGAGTTTAGACACTAGGATAAGATAAGGAACACACCCATTATAAAGAAATCACATTAGGATTCTCTTTTTAAGCTGTTCCTTAAAACACTAGTGCTTAGGAAATCTATTGGAGGCAGAAGCAGTCAAGGGTAGCCTAGGGTTAGGGTTAGGCTTAGGGTTAGGTTTAGGGTACGGCTTGGGGAATGGGTTCGGAGAGGGGTTCGGGTACGGCGTAGGGTATGGGTTAGGGTTAGGGTTAGGGTTAGTGTTAGGGTTATGGCTCGGTTTAGGGTACGGGTTAGGATTAGGGTACGTGTTAGGGTTAGGGTAGGGTTTAGGGTTAGGGTACGCGTTAGGGTTAGGGTAGTTATTAAACCTATCCCACTCTCTAGATACCCCTTAGCACGTAAAGGAATATTATTTGGGGGTCCAGCCATGGAGAAGAGTTTAGACACTAGGATAAGATAAGGAACACACCCATTATAAAGAAATCACATTAGGATTCTCTTTTTAAGCTGTTCCTTAAAACACTAGTGCTTAGGAAATCTATTGGAGGCAGAAGCAGTCAAGGGTAGCCTAGGGTTAGGGTTAGGCTTAGGGTTAGGCTTAGGGTACGGCTTAGGGTACGGGTTCGGGGAGGGGTGCGGGTACGGCGTAGGGTATGGGTTAGGGTTAGGGTTAGGGTTAGTGTTAGGGTTAGGGCTCGGTTTAGGGTACAGGTTAGTATTAGGGTACGTGTTAGGGTTAGGGTAGGGGTTAGGGTTAGGGTACGCGTTAGGGTTAGGGTAGTTATTAAACCTATCCCACTCTCTAGATACCCCTTAGCACGTAAAGGAATATTATTTGAGGGTCCAGCCATGGAGAAGAGTTTAGACACTAGGATAAGATAAGGAACAGACCCATTATAAAGAAATCACATTAGGATTCTCTTTTTAAGCTGTTCCTTAAAACACTAGTGCTTAGGAAATCTATTGGAGGCAGAAGCAGTCAAGGGTAGCCTAGGGTTAGGGTTAGGCTTAGGGTTAGGCTTAGGGTACGGCTTAGGGTACGGGTTCGGGGAGGGTTTCGGGTACGGCGTAGGGTATGGGTTAGGGTTAGGGTTAGGGTTAGTGTTAGGGTTAGGGCTCGGTTTAGGGTACGGGTTAGGATTAGGGTACGTGTTAGTGTTAGGGTAGGGGTTAGGGTTAGGGTACGCGTTAGGGTTAGGGTAGTTATTAAACCTATCCCACTCTCTAGATACCCCTTAGCACGTAAAGGAATATTATTTGGGGGTCCAGCCATGGAGAAGAGTTTAGACACTAGGATAAGATAAGGAACACACCCATTATAAAGAAATCACATTAGGATTCTCTTTTTAAGCTGTTCCTTAAAACATTAGTGCTTAGGAAATCTATTGGAGGCAGAAGCAGTCAAGGGTAGCCTAGGGTTAGGGTTAGGCTTAGGGTTAGGCTTAGGGTACGGCTTAGGGTACGGGTTCGGGGAGGGGTGCGGGTACGGCGTAGGGTATGGGTTAGGGTTAGGGTTAGGGTTAGTGTTAGGGTTTGGGCTCGGTTTAGGGTACGGTTAGGATTAGGGTACGTGTTAGGTTTAGGGTAGCGGTTATGGTTAGGGTACGCGTTAGGGTTAGGGTAGTTAGTAAACCTATCCCACTCTCTAGATACCCCTTAGCACGTAAAGGAATATTATTTGGGGTTCCAGCCATGGAGAAGAATTTAGACACTAGGATAAGATAAGGAACACACCCATTATAAAGAAATCACATTAGGATTCTCTTTTTAAGCTGTTCCTTAAAACACTAGTGCTTAGGAAATCTATTGGAGGCAGAAGCAGTCAAGGGTAGCCTAGGGTTAGTGTTAGGCTTAGGGTTAGGCTTAGGGTACGGCTTAGGGTACGGGTTTGGGGAGGGGTTCAGGTACGGCGTAGGGTATGGGTTAGGGTTAGGGTTAGTGTTAGTGTTAGGGTTAGGGCTCGGTTTAGGTTACGGGTTAGGATTAGGGTACGTGTTAGTGTTAGGGTAGGGGTTAGGGTTAGAGTACGCATTAGGGTTAGGGTAGTTATTAAACCTATCCCACTCTCTAGATACCCCTTAGCACGTAAGGCAATATTATTTGGGGGTGCAGCCATGGAGAAGAGTTTAGACACTAGGATAAGATAAGGAACACACCCATTATAAAGAAATCACATTAGTATTCTCTTTTTAAACTGTTCCTTAAAACACTAGTGCTTAGGAAATCTATTGGAGGCAGAAGCAGTCAAGGGTAGCCTAGGGTTAGGGTTAGGCTTAGGGTTAGGTTTAGGGTACGGCTTGGGGAATGGGTTCGGGGAGGGGTTCGCGTACGGCGTAGGGTATGGGTTAGGGTTAGGGTTAGGGTTAGTGTTAGGGTTAGGGCTCGGTTTAGGGTACGGGTTAGGATTAGGGTACGTGTTAGGGTTAGGGTAGGGGTTAGGTTAGGGTATGCGTTAGGGTTAGGGTAGTTATTAAACCTATCCCACTCTCTAGATACCCCTTAGCACGTAAAGGAATATTATTTGGGGGTCCAGCCATGGAGAAGAGTTTAGACACTAGGATAAGATAAGGAACACACCCATTATAAAGAAATCACATTAGGATTCTCTTTTTAAGCTGTTCCTTAAAACACTAGTGCTTAGGAAATCTATTGGAGGCAGAAGCAGTCAAGGGTAGCCTAGGGTTAGGGTTAGGCTTAGGGTTAGGCTTAGGGTACGGCTTAGGGTACGGGTTCGGGAAGGGGTGCGGGTACGGCGTAGGGTATGGGTTAGGGTTAGGGTTAGGGTTAGTGTTAGGGTTAGGGCTCGGTTTAGGGTACGGTTAGGATTAGGGTACGTGTTAGGTTTAGGGTAGCGGTTAGGGTTAGGGTACGCGTTAGGGTTAGGGTAGTTAGTAAACCTATCCCACTCTCTAGATACCCCTTAGCACGTAAAGGAATATTATTTGGGGTTCCAGCCATGGAGAAGAATTTAGACACTAGGATAAGATAAGGAACACACCCATTATAAAGAAATCACATTAGGATTCTCTTTTTAAGCTGTTCCTTAAAACACTAGTGCTTAGGAAATCTATTGGAGGCAGAAGCAGTCAAGGGTAGCCTAGGGTTAGGGTTAGGCTTAGGGTACGGGTTCGGGGAGGGGTGCGGGTACGGCGTAGGGTATGGGTTAGGGTTAGGGTTAGGGTTAGTGTTAGGGTTAGGGCTCGGTTTAGGGTACAGGTTAGTATTAGGGTACATGTTAGGGTTAGGGTAGGGGCTGGGTTAGGGTACGCGTTAGGGTTAGGGTAGTTATTAAACCTATCCCACTCTCTAGATACCCCTTAGCACGTAAAGGAATATTATTTGAGGGTCCAGACATGGAGAAGAGTTTAGACACTAGGATAAGATAAGGAACACACCCATTATAAAGAAATCACATTAGGATTCTCTTTTTAAGCTGTTCCTTAAAACACTAGTGCTTAGGAAATCTATTGGAGGCAGAAGCAGTCAAGGGTAGCCTAGGGTTAGGGTTAGGCTTAGGGTTAGGCTTAGGGTACGGCTTAGGGTACGGGTTCGGGGAGGGTTTCGGGTACGGCGTAGGGTATGGGTTAGGGTTAGGGTTAGGGTTAGTGTTAGGGTTAGGGCTCGGTTTAGGGTACGGGTTAGGATTAGGGTACGTGTTAGGGTTAGGGTAGGGGTTAGGGTTAGGGTACGCGTTAGGGTTAGGGTAGTTATTAAACCTATCCCACTCTCTAGATACCCCTTAGCACGTAAAGGAATATTATTTGGGGGTCCAGCCATCGAGAAGAGTTTAGACACTAGGATAAGATAAGGAACACACCCATTATAAAGAAATCACATTAGGATTCTCTTTTTAAGCTGTTCCTTAAAACACTAGTGCTTAGGAAATCTATTGGAGGCAGAAGCAGTCAAGGGTAGCCTAGGGTTAGGGTTAGGCTTAGGGTTAGGTTTAGGGTATGGCTTGGGGAATGGGTTCGGAGAGGGGTTCGGGTACGGCGTAGGGTATGGGTTAGGGTTAGGGTTAGGGTTAGTGTTAGGGTTATGGCTCGGTTTAGGGTACGGGTTAGGATTAGGGTACGTGTTAGGGTTAGGGTAGGGGTTAGGGTTAGGGTACGCGTTAGGGTTAGGGTAGTTATTAAACCTATCCCACTCTCTAGATACCCCTTAGCACGTAAAGGAATATTATTTGGGGGTCCAGCCATGGAGAAGAGTTTAGACACTAGGATAAGATAAGGAACACACCCATTATAAAGAAATCACATTAGGATTCTCTTTTTAAGCTGTTCCTTAAAACACTAGTGCTTAGGAAATCTATTGGAGGCAGAAGCAGTCAAGGGTAGCCTAGGGTTAGGGTTAGGCTTAGGGTTAGGCTTAGGGTACGGCTTAGGGTACGGGTTCGGGGAGGGGTGCGGGTACGGCGTAGGGTATGGGTTAGGGTTAGGGTTAGGGTTAGTGTTAGGGTTTGGGCTCGGTTTAGGGTACGGTTAGGATTAGGGTACGTGTTAGGTTTAGGGTAGCGGTTATGGTTAGGGTACGCGTTAGGGTTAGGGTAGTTAGTAAACCTATCCCACTCTCTAGATACCCCTTAGCACGTAAAGGAATATTATTTGGGGTTCCAGCCATGGAGAAGAATTTAGACACTAGGATAAGATAAGGAACACACCCATTATAAAGAAATCACATTAGGATTCTCTTTTTAAGCTGTTCCTTAAAACACTAGTGCTTAGGAAATCTATTGGAGGCAGAAGCAGTCAAGGGTAGCCTAGGGTTAGTGTTAGGCTTAGGGTTAGGCTTAGGGTACGGCTTAGGGTACGGGTTTGGGGAGGGGTTCAGGTACGGCGTAGGGTATGGGTTAGGGTTAGGGTTAGTGTTAGTGTTAGGGTTAGGGCTCGGTTTAGGTTACGGGTTAGGATTAGGGTACGTGTTAGTGTTAGGGTAGGGGTTAGGGTTAGAGTACGCATTAGGGTTAGGGTAGTTATTAAACCTATCCCACTCTCTAGATACCCCTTAGCACGTAAGGCAATATTATTTGGGGGTGCAGCCATGGAGAAGAGTTTAGACACTAGGATAAGATAAGGAACACACCCATTATAAAGAAATCACATTAGTATTCTCTTTTTAAACTGTTCCTTAAAACACTAGTGCTTAGGAAATCTATTGGAGGCAGAAGCAGTCAAGGGTAGCCTAGGGTTAGGGTTAGGCTTAGGGTTAGGTTTAGGGTACGGCTTGGGGAATGGGTTCGGGGAGGGGTTCGCGTACGGCGTAGGGTATGGGTTAGGGTTAGGGTTAGGGTTAGTGTTAGGGTTAGGGCTCGGTTTAGGGTACGGGTTAGGATTAGGGTACGTGTTAGGGTTAGGGTAGGGGTTAGGTTAGGGTATGCGTTAGGGTTAGGGTAGTTATTAAACCTATCCCACTCTCTAGATACCCCTTAGCACGTAAAGGAATATTATTTGGGGGTCCAGCCATGGAGAAGAGTTTAGACACTAGGATAAGATAAGGAACACACCCATTATAAAGAAATCACATTAGGATTCTCTTTTTAAGCTGTTCCTTAAAACACTAGTGCTTAGGAAATCTATTGGAGGCAGAAGCAGTCAAGGGTAGCCTAGGGTTAGGGTTAGGCTTAGGGTTAGGCTTAGGGTACGGCTTAGGGTACGGGTTCGGGAAGGGGTGCGGGTACGGCGTAGGGTATGGGTTAGGGTTAGGGTTAGGGTTAGTGTTAGGGTTAGGGCTCGGTTTAGGGTACGGTTAGGATTAGGGTACGTGTTAGGTTTAGGGTAGCGGTTAGGGTTAGGGTACGCGTTAGGGTTAGGGTAGTTAGTAAACCTATCCCACTCTCTAGATACCCCTTAGCACGTAAAGGAATATTATTTGGGGTTCCAGCCATGGAGAAGAATTTAGACACTAGGATAAGATAAGGAACACACCCATTATAAAGAAATCACATTAGGATTCTCTTTTTAAGCTGTTCCTTAAAACACTAGTGCTTAGGAAATCTATTGGAGGCAGAAGCAGTCAAGGGTAGCCTAGGGTTAGGGTTAGGCTTAGGGTACGGGTTCGGGGAGGGGTGCGGGTACGGCGTAGGGTATGGGTTAGGGTTAGGGTTAGGGTTAGTGTTAGGGTTAGGGCTCGGTTTAGGGTACAGGTTAGTATTAGGGTACATGTTAGGGTTAGGGTAGGGGCTGGGTTAGGGTACGCGTTAGGGTTAGGGTAGTTATTAAACCTATCCCACTCTCTAGATACCCCTTAGCACGTAAAGGAATATTATTTGAGGGTCCAGACATGGAGAAGAGTTTAGACACTAGGATAAGATAAGGAACACACCCATTATAAAGAAATCACATTAGGATTCTCTTTTTAAGCTGTTCCTTAAAACACTAGTGCTTAGGAAATCTATTGGAGGCAGAAGCAGTCAAGGGTAGCCTAGGGTTAGGGTTAGGCTTAGGGTTAGGCTTAGGGTACGGCTTAGGGTACGGGTTCGGGGAGGGTTTCGGGTACGGCGTAGGGTATGGGTTAGGGTTAGGGTTAGGGTTAGTGTTAGGGTTAGGGCTCGGTTTAGGGTACGGGTTAGGATTAGGGTACGTGTTAGGGTTAGGGTAGGGGTTAGGGTTAGGGTACGCGTTAGGGTTAGGGTAGTTATTAAACCTATCCCACTCTCTAGATACCCCTTAGCACGTAAAGGAATATTATTTGGGGGTCCAGCCAT
Organism: Balaenoptera borealis; assembly: GCF_965194805.1. Lineage (NCBI taxonomy): Eukaryota > Metazoa > Chordata > Mammalia > Artiodactyla > Balaenopteridae > Balaenoptera > Balaenoptera borealis. The sequence goes on along the minus strand of NW_028123977.1, from coordinate 293,294 downwards.
CGAGAAGAGTTTAGACACTAGGATAAGATAAGGAACACACCCATTATAAAGAAATCACATTAGGATTCTCTTTTTAAGCTGTTCCTTAAAACACTAGTGCTTAGGAAATCTATTGGAGGCAGAAGCAGTCAAGGGTAGCCTAGGGTTAGGGTTAGGCTTAGGGTTAGGTTTAGGGTATGGCTTGGGGAATGGGTTCGGAGAGGGGTTCGGGTACGGCGTAGGGTATGGGTTAGGGTTAGGGTTAGGGTTAGTGTTAGGGTTATGGCTCGGTTTAGGGTACGGGTTAGGATTAGGGTACGTGTTAGGGTTAGGGTAGGGGTTAGGGTTAGGGTACGCGTTAGGGTTAGGGTAGTTATTAAACCTATCCCACTCTCTAGATACCCCTTAGCACGTAAAGGAATATTATTTGGGGGTCCAGCCATGGAGAAGAGTTTAGACACTAGGATAAGATAAGGAACACACCCATTATAAAGAAATCACATTAGGATTCTCTTTTTAAGCTGTTCCTTAAAACACTAGTGCTTAGGAAATCTATTGGAGGCAGAAGCAGTCAAGGGTAGCCTAGGGTTAGGGTTAGGCTTAGGGTTAGGCTTAGGGTACGGCTTAGGGTACGGGTTCGGGGAGGGGTGCGGGTACGGCGTAGGGTATGGGTTAGGGTTAGGGTTAGGGTTAGTGTTAGGGTTAGGGCTCGGTTTAGGGTACAGGTTAGTATTAGGGTACGTGTTAGGGTTAGGGTAGGGGTTAGGGTTAGGGTACGCGTTAGGGTTAGGGTAGTTATTAAACCTATCCCACTCTCTAGATACCCCTTAGCACGTAAAGGAATATTATTTGAGGGTCCAGCCATGGAGAAGAGTTTAGACACTAGGATAAGATAAGGAACAGACCCATTATAAAGAAATCACATTAGGATTCTCTTTTTAAGCTGTTCCTTAAAACACTAGTGCTTAGGAAATCTATTGGAGGCAGAAGCAGTCAAGGGTAGCCTAGGGTTAGGGTTAGGCTTAGGGTTAGGCTTAGGGTACGGCTTAGGGTACGGGTTCGGGGAGGGTTTCGGGTACGGCGTAGGGTATGGGTTAGGGTTAGGGTTAGGGTTAGTGTTAGGGTTAGGGCTCGGTTTAGGGTACGGGTTAGGATTAGGGTACGTGTTAGGGTTAGGGTAGGGGTTAGGGTTAGGGTACGCGTTAGGGTTAGGGTAGTTATTAAACCTATCCCACTCTCTAGATACCCCTTAGCACGTAAAGGAATATTATTTGGGGGTCCAGCCATGGAGAAGAGTTTAGACACTAGGATAAGATAAGGAACACACCCATTATAAAGAAATCACATTAGGATTCTCTTTTTAAGCTGTTCCTTAAAACACTAGTGCTTAGGAAATCTATTGGAGGCAGAAGCAGTCAAGGGTAGCCTAGGGTTAGGGTTAGGCTTAGGGTTAGGCTTAGGGTACGGCTTAGGGTACGGGTTCGGGGAGGGTTTCGGGTACGGCGTAGGGTATGGGTTAGGGTTAGGGTTAGGGTTAGTGTTAGGGTTAGGGCTCGGTTTAGGGTACGGTTAGGATTAGGGTACGTGTTAGGTTTAGGGTAGCGGTTAGGGTTAGGGTACGCGTTAGGGTTAGGGTAGTTAGTAAACCTATCCCACTCTCTAGATACCCCTTAGCACGTAAAGGAATATTATTTGGGGTTCCAGCCATGGAGAAGAATTTAGACACTAGGATAAGATAAGGAACACACCCATTATAAAGAAATCACATTAGGATTCTCTTTTTAAGCTGTTCCTTAAAACACTAGTGCTTAGGAAATCTATTGGAGGCAGAAGCAGTCAAGGGTAGCCTAGGGTTAGGGTTAGGCTTAGGGTACGGGTTCGGGGAGGGGTGCGGGTACGGCGTAGGGTATGGGTTAGGGTTAGGGTTAGGGTTAGTGTTAGGGTTAGGGCTCGGTTTAGGGTACAGGTTAGTATTAGGGTACATGTTAGGGTTAGGGTAGGGGTTAGGGTTAGGGTACGCGTTAGGGTTAGGGTAGTTATTAAACCTATCCCACTCTCTAGATACCCCTTAGCACGTAAAGGAATATTATTTGAGGGTCCAGACATGGAGAAGAGTTTAGACACTAGGATAAGATAAGGAACACACCCATTATAAAGAAATCACATTAGGATTCTCTTTTTAAGCTGTTCCTTAAAACACTAGTGCTTAGGAAATCTATTGGAGGCAGAAGCAGTCAAGGGTAGCCTAGGGTTAGGGTTAGGCTTAGGGTTAGGCTTAGGGTACGGCTTAGGGTACGGGTTCGGGGAGGGTTTCGGGTACGGCGTAGGGTATGGGTTAGGGTTAGGGTTAGGGTTAGTGTTAGGGTTAGGGCTCGGTTTAGGGTACGGGTTAGGATTAGGGTACGTGTTAGGGTTAGGGTAGGGGTTAGGGTTAGGGTACGCGTTAGGGTTAGGGTAGTTATTAAACCTATCCCACTCTCTAGATACCCCTTAGCACGTAAAGGAATATTATTTGGGGGTCCAGCCATCGAGAAGAGTTTAGACACTAGGATAAGATAAGGAACACACCCATTATAAAGAAATCACATTAGGATTCTCTTTTTAAGCTGTTCCTTAAAACACTAGTGCTTAGGAAATCTATTGGAGGCAGAAGCAGTCAAGGGTAGCCTAGGGTTAGGGTTAGGCTTAGGGTTAGGCTTAGGGTACGGCTTAGGGTACGGGTTCGGGGAGGGTTTCGGGTACGGCGTAGGGTATGGGTTAGGGTTAGGGTTAGGGTTAGTGTTAGGGTTAGGGCTCGGTTTAGGGTACAGTTAGGATTAGGGTACGTGTTAGGTTTAAGGTAGCGGTTAGGGTTAGGGTACGCGTTAGGGTTAGGGTAGTTAGTAAACCTATCCCACTCTCTAGATACCCCTTAGCACGTAAAGGAATATTATTTGGGGTTCCAGCCATGGAGAAGAATTTAGACACTAGGATAAGATAAGGAACACACCCATTATAAAGAAATCACATTAGGATTCTCTTTTTAAGCTGTTGCTTAAAACACTAGTGCTTAGGAAATCTATTGGAGGCAGAAGCAGTCAAGGGTAGCCTAGGGTTAGTGTTAGGCTTAGGGTTAGGCTTAGGGTACGGCTTACGGTACGGGTTTGGGGAGGGGTTCAGGTACGGCGTAGGGTATGGGTTAGGGTTAGGGTTAGTGTTAGTGTTAGGGTTAGGGCTCGGTTTAGAGTACGGGTTAGGATTAGGGTACGTGTTAGTGTTAGGGTAGGGGTTAGGGTTAGAGTACGCATTAGGGTTAGGGTAGTTATTAAACCTATCCCACTCTCTAGATACCCCTTAGCACGTAAGGCAATATTATTTGGGGGTGCAGCCATGGAGAAGAGTTTAGACACTAGGATAAGATAAGGAACACACCCATTATAAAGAAATCACATTAGGATTCTCTTTTTAAGCTGTTCCTTAAAACACTAGTGCTTAGGAAATCTATTGGAGGCAGAAGCAGTCAAGGGTAGCCTAGGGTTAGGGTTAGGCTTAGGGTTAGGTTTAGGGTACGGCTTGGGGAATGGGTTCGGAGAGGGGTTCGGGTACGGCGTAGGGTATGGGTTAGGGTTAGGGTTAGGGTTAGTGTTAGGGTTATGGCTCGGTTTAGGGTACGGGTTAGGATTAGGGTACGTGTTAGGGTTAGGGTAGGGTTTAGGGTTAGGGTACGCGTTAGGGTTAGGGTAGTTATTAAACCTATCCCACTCTCTAGATACCCCTTAGCACGTAAAGGAATATTATTTGGGGGTCCAGCCATGGAGAAGAGTTTAGACACTAGGATAAGATAAGGAACACACCCATTATAAAGAAATCACATTAGGATTCTCTTTTTAAGCTGTTCCTTAAAACACTAGTGCTTAGGAAATCTATTGGAGGCAGAAGCAGTCAAGGGTAGCCTAGGGTTAGGGTTAGGCTTAGGGTTAGGCTTAGGGTACGGCTTAGGGTACGGGTTCGGGGAGGGGTGCGGGTACGGCGTAGGGTATGGGTTAGGGTTAGGGTTAGGGTTAGTGTTAGGGTTAGGGCTCGGTTTAGGGTACAGGTTAGTATTAGGGTACGTGTTAGGGTTAGGGTAGGGGTTAGGGTTAGGGTACGCGTTAGGGTTAGGGTAGTTATTAAACCTATCCCACTCTCTAGATACCCCTTAGCACGTAAAGGAATATTATTTGAGGGTCCAGCCATGGAGAAGAGTTTAGACACTAGGATAAGATAAGGAACAGACCCATTATAAAGAAATCACATTAGGATTCTCTTTTTAAGCTGTTCCTTAAAACACTAGTGCTTAGGAAATCTATTGGAGGCAGAAGCAGTCAAGGGTAGCCTAGGGTTAGGGTTAGGCTTAGGGTTAGGCTTAGGGTACGGCTTAGGGTACGGGTTCGGGGAGGGTTTCGGGTACGGCGTAGGGTATGGGTTAGGGTTAGGGTTAGGGTTAGTGTTAGGGTTAGGGCTCGGTTTAGGGTACGGGTTAGGATTAGGGTACGTGTTAGTGTTAGGGTAGGGGTTAGGGTTAGGGTACGCGTTAGGGTTAGGGTAGTTATTAAACCTATCCCACTCTCTAGATACCCCTTAGCACGTAAAGGAATATTATTTGGGGGTCCAGCCATGGAGAAGAGTTTAGACACTAGGATAAGATAAGGAACACACCCATTATAAAGAAATCACATTAGGATTCTCTTTTTAAGCTGTTCCTTAAAACATTAGTGCTTAGGAAATCTATTGGAGGCAGAAGCAGTCAAGGGTAGCCTAGGGTTAGGGTTAGGCTTAGGGTTAGGCTTAGGGTACGGCTTAGGGTACGGGTTCGGGGAGGGGTGCGGGTACGGCGTAGGGTATGGGTTAGGGTTAGGGTTAGGGTTAGTGTTAGGGTTTGGGCTCGGTTTAGGGTACGGTTAGGATTAGGGTACGTGTTAGGTTTAGGGTAGCGGTTATGGTTAGGGTACGCGTTAGGGTTAGGGTAGTTAGTAAACCTATCCCACTCTCTAGATACCCCTTAGCACGTAAAGGAATATTATTTGGGGTTCCAGCCATGGAGAAGAATTTAGACACTAGGATAAGATAAGGAACACACCCATTATAAAGAAATCACATTAGGATTCTCTTTTTAAGCTGTTCCTTAAAACACTAGTGCTTAGGAAATCTATTGGAGGCAGAAGCAGTCAAGGGTAGCCTAGGGTTAGTGTTAGGCTTAGGGTTAGGCTTAGGGTACGGCTTAGGGTACGGGTTTGGGGAGGGGTTCAGGTACGGCGTAGGGTATGGGTTAGGGTTAGGGTTAGTGTTAGTGTTAGGGTTAGGGCTCGGTTTAGGTTACGGGTTAGGATTAGGGTACGTGTTAGTGTTAGGGTAGGGGTTAGGGTTAGAGTACGCATTAGGGTTAGGGTAGTTATTAAACCTATCCCACTCTCTAGATACCCCTTAGCACGTAAGGCAATATTATTTGGGGGTGCAGCCATGGAGAAGAGTTTAGACACTAGGATAAGATAAGGAACACACCCATTATAAAGAAATCACATTAGTATTCTCTTTTTAAACTGTTCCTTAAAACACTAGTGCTTAGGAAATCTATTGGAGGCAGAAGCAGTCAAGGGTAGCCTAGGGTTAGGGTTAGGCTTAGGGTTAGGTTTAGGGTACGGCTTGGGGAATGGGTTCGGGGAGGGGTTCGCGTACGGCGTAGGGTATGGGTTAGGGTTAGGGTTAGGGTTAGTGTTAGGGTTAGGGCTCGGTTTAGGGTACGGGTTAGGATTAGGGTACGTGTTAGGGTTAGGGTAGGGGTTAGGTTAGGGTATGCGTTAGGGTTAGGGTAGTTATTAAACCTATCCCACTCTCTAGATACCCCTTAGCACGTAAAGGAATATTATTTGGGGGTCCAGCCATGGAGAAGAGTTTAGACACTAGGATAAGATAAGGAACACACCCATTATAAAGAAATCACATTAGGATTCTCTTTTTAAGCTGTTCCTTAAAACACTAGTGCTTAGGAAATCTATTGGAGGCAGAAGCAGTCAAGGGTAGCCTAGGGTTAGGGTTAGGCTTAGGGTTAGGCTTAGGGTACGGCTTAGGGTACGGGTTCGGGAAGGGGTGCGGGTACGGCGTAGGGTATGGGTTAGGGTTAGGGTTAGGGTTAGTGTTAGGGTTAGGGCTCGGTTTAGGGTACGGTTAGGATTAGGGTACGTGTTAGGTTTAGGGTAGCGGTTAGGGTTAGGGTACGCGTTAGGGTTAGGGTAGTTAGTAAACCTATCCCACTCTCTAGATACCCCTTAGCACGTAAAGGAATATTATTTGGGGTTCCAGCCATGGAGAAGAATTTAGACACTAGGATAAGATAAGGAACACACCCATTATAAAGAAATCACATTAGGATTCTCTTTTTAAGCTGTTCCTTAAAACACTAGTGCTTAGGAAATCTATTGGAGGCAGAAGCAGTCAAGGGTAGCCTAGGGTTAGGGTTAGGCTTAGGGTACGGGTTCGGGGAGGGGTGCGGGTACGGCGTAGGGTATGGGTTAGGGTTAGGGTTAGGGTTAGTGTTAGGGTTAGGGCTCGGTTTAGGGTACAGGTTAGTATTAGGGTACATGTTAGGGTTAGGGTAGGGGCTGGGTTAGGGTACGCGTTAGGGTTAGGGTAGTTATTAAACCTATCCCACTCTCTAGATACCCCTTAGCACGTAAAGGAATATTATTTGAGGGTCCAGACATGGAGAAGAGTTTAGACACTAGGATAAGATAAGGAACACACCCATTATAAAGAAATCACATTAGGATTCTCTTTTTAAGCTGTTCCTTAAAACACTAGTGCTTAGGAAATCTATTGGAGGCAGAAGCAGTCAAGGGTAGCCTAGGGTTAGGGTTAGGCTTAGGGTTAGGCTTAGGGTACGGCTTAGGGTACGGGTTCGGGGAGGGTTTCGGGTACGGCGTAGGGTATGGGTTAGGGTTAGGGTTAGGGTTAGTGTTAGGGTTAGGGCTCGGTTTAGGGTACGGGTTAGGATTAGGGTACGTGTTAGGGTTAGGGTAGGGGTTAGGGTTAGGGTACGCGTTAGGGTTAGGGTAGTTATTAAACCTATCCCACTCTCTAGATACCCCTTAGCACGTAAAGGAATATTATTTGGGGGTCCAGCCATCGAGAAGAGTTTAGACACTAGGATAAGATAAGGAACACACCCATTATAAAGAAATCACATTAGGATTCTCTTTTTAAGCTGTTCCTTAAAACACTAGTGCTTAGGAAATCTATTGGAGGCAGAAGCAGTCAAGGGTAGCCTAGGGTTAGGGTTAGGCTTAGGGTTAGGTTTAGGGTATGGCTTGGGGAATGGGTTCGGAGAGGGGTTCGGGTACGGCGTAGGGTATGGGTTAGGGTTAGGGTTAGGGTTAGTGTTAGGGTTATGGCTCGGTTTAGGGTACGGGTTAGGATTAGGGTACGTGTTAGGGTTAGGGTAGGGGTTAGGGTTAGGGTACGCGTTAGGGTTAGGGTAGTTATTAAACCTATCCCACTCTCTAGATACCCCTTAGCACGTAAAGGAATATTATTTGGGGGTCCAGCCATGGAGAAGAGTTTAGACACTAGGATAAGATAAGGAACACACCCATTATAAAGAAATCACATTAGGATTCTCTTTTTAAGCTGTTCCTTAAAACACTAGTGCTTAGGAAATCTATTGGAGGCAGAAGCAGTCAAGGGTAGCCTAGGGTTAGGGTTAGGCTTAGGGTTAGGCTTAGGGTACGGCTTAGGGTACGGGTTCGGGGAGGGGTGCGGGTACGGCGTAGGGTATGGGTTAGGGTTAGGGTTAGGGTTAGTGTTAGGGTTTGGGCTCGGTTTAGGGTACGGTTAGGATTAGGGTACGTGTTAGGTTTAGGGTAGCGGTTATGGTTAGGGTACGCGTTAGGGTTAGGGTAGTTAGTAAACCTATCCCACTCTCTAGATACCCCTTAGCACGTAAAGGAATATTATTTGGGGTTCCAGCCATGGAGAAGAATTTAGACACTAGGATAAGATAAGGAACACACCCATTATAAAGAAATCACATTAGGATTCTCTTTTTAAGCTGTTCCTTAAAACACTAGTGCTTAGGAAATCTATTGGAGGCAGAAGCAGTCAAGGGTAGCCTAGGGTTAGTGTTAGGCTTAGGGTTAGGCTTAGGGTACGGCTTAGGGTACGGGTTTGGGGAGGGGTTCAGGTACGGCGTAGGGTATGGGTTAGGGTTAGGGTTAGTGTTAGTGTTAGGGTTAGGGCTCGGTTTAGGTTACGGGTTAGGATTAGGGTACGTGTTAGTGTTAGGGTAGGGGTTAGGGTTAGAGTACGCATTAGGGTTAGGGTAGTTATTAAACCTATCCCACTCTCTAGATACCCCTTAGCACGTAAGGCAATATTATTTGGGGGTGCAGCCATGGAGAAGAGTTTAGACACTAGGATAAGATAAGGAACACACCCATTATAAAGAAATCACATTAGTATTCTCTTTTTAAACTGTTCCTTAAAACACTAGTGCTTAGGAAATCTATTGGAGGCAGAAGCAGTCAAGGGTAGCCTAGGGTTAGGGTTAGGCTTAGGGTTAGGTTTAGGGTACGGCTTGGGGAATGGGTTCGGGGAGGGGTTCGCGTACGGCGTAGGGTATGGGTTAGGGTTAGGGTTAGGGTTAGTGTTAGGGTTAGGGCTCGGTTTAGGGTACGGGTTAGGATTAGGGTACGTGTTAGGGTTAGGGTAGGGGTTAGGTTAGGGTATGCGTTAGGGTTAGGGTAGTTATTAAACCTATCCCACTCTCTAGATACCCCTTAGCACGTAAAGGAATATTATTTGGGGGTCCAGCCATGGAGAAGAGTTTAGACACTAGGATAAGATAAGGAACACACCCATTATAAAGAAATCACATTAGGATTCTCTTTTTAAGCTGTTCCTTAAAACACTAGTGCTTAGGAAATCTATTGGAGGCAGAAGCAGTCAAGGGTAGCCTAGGGTTAGGGTTAGGCTTAGGGTTAGGCTTAGGGTACGGCTTAGGGTACGGGTTCGGGAAGGGGTGCGGGTACGGCGTAGGGTATGGGTTAGGGTTAGGGTTAGGGTTAGTGTTAGGGTTAGGGCTCGGTTTAGGGTACGGTTAGGATTAGGGTACGTGTTAGGTTTAGGGTAGCGGTTAGGGTTAGGGTACGCGTTAGGGTTAGGGTAGTTAGTAAACCTATCCCACTCTCTAGATACCCCTTAGCACGTAAAGGAATATTATTTGGGGTTCCAGCCATGGAGAAGAATTTAGACACTAGGATAAGATAAGGAACACACCCATTATAAAGAAATCACATTAGGATTCTCTTTTTAAGCTGTTCCTTAAAACACTAGTGCTTAGGAAATCTATTGGAGGCAGAAGCAGTCAAGGGTAGCCTAGGGTTAGGGTTAGGCTTAGGGTACGGGTTCGGGGAGGGGTGCGGGTACGGCGTAGGGTATGGGTTAGGGTTAGGGTTAGGGTTAGTGTTAGGGTTAGGGCTCGGTTTAGGGTACAGGTTAGTATTAGGGTACATGTTAGGGTTAGGGTAGGGGCTGGGTTAGGGTACGCGTTAGGGTTAGGGTAGTTATTAAACCTATCCCACTCTCTAGATACCCCTTAGCACGTAAAGGAATATTATTTGAGGGTCCAGACATGGAGAAGAGTTTAGACACTAGGATAAGATAAGGAACACACCCATTATAAAGAAATCACATTAGGATTCTCTTTTTAAGCTGTTCCTTAAAACACTAGTGCTTAGGAAATCTATTGGAGGCAGAAGCAGTCAAGGGTAGCCTAGGGTTAGGGTTAGGCTTAGGGTTAGGCTTAGGGTACGGCTTAGGGTACGGGTTCGGGGAGGGTTTCGGGTACGGCGTAGGGTATGGGTTAGGGTTAGGGTTAGGGTTAGTGTTAGGGTTAGGGCTCGGTTTAGGGTACGGGTTAGGATTAGGGTACGTGTTAGGGTTAGGGTAGGGGTTAGGGTTAGGGTACGCGTTAGGGTTAGGGTAGTTATTAAACCTATCCCACTCTCTAGATACCCCTTAGCACGTAAAGGAATATTATTTGGGGGTCCAGCCATCGAGAAGAGTTTAGACACTAGGATAAGATAAGGAACACACCCATTATAAAGAAATCACATTAGGATTCTCTTTTTAAGCTGTTCCTTAAAACACTAGTGCTTAGGAAATCTATTGGAGGCAGAAGCAGTCAAGGGTAGCCTAGGGTTAGGGTTAGGCTTAGGGTTAGGTTTAGGGTATGGCTTGGGGAATGGGTTCGGAGAGGGGTTCGGGTACGGCGTAGGGTATGGGTTAGGGTTAGGGTTAGGGTTAGTGTTAGGGTTATGGCTCGGTTTAGGGTACGGGTTAGGATTAGGGTACGTGTTAGGGTTAGGGTAGGGGTTAGGGTTAGGGTACGCGTTAGGGTTAGGGTAGTTATTAAACCTATCCCACTCTCTAGATACCCCTTAGCACGTAAAGGAATATTATTTGGGGGTCCAGCCATGGAGAAGAGTTTAGACACTAGGATAAGATAAGGAACACACCCATTATAAAGAAATCACATTAGGATTCTCTTTTTAAGCTGTTCCTTAAAACACTAGTGCTTAGGAAATCTATTGGAGGCAGAAGCAGTCAAGGGTAGCCTAGGGTTAGGGTTAGGCTTAGGGTTAGGCTTAGGGTACGGCTTAGGGTACGGGTTCGGGGAGGGGTGCGGGTACGGCGTAGGGTATGGGTTAGGGTTAGGGTTAGGGTTAGTGTTAGGGTTAGGGCTCGGTTTAGGGTACAGGTTAGTATTAGGGTACGTGTTAGGGTTAGGGTAGGGGTTAGGGTTAGGGTACGCGTTAGGGTTAGGGTAGTTATTAAACCTATCCCACTCTCTAGATACCCCTTAGCACGTAAAGGAATATTATTTGAGGGTCCAGCCATGGAGAAGAGTTTAGACACTAGGATAAGATAAGGAACAGACCCATTATAAAGAAATCACATTAGGATTCTCTTTTTAAGCTGTTCCTTAAAACACTAGTGCTTAGGAAATCTATTGGAGGCAGAAGCAGTCAAGGGTAGCCTAGGGTTAGGGTTAGGCTTAGGGTTAGGCTTAGGGTACGGCTTAGGGTACGGGTTCGGGGAGGGTTTCGGGTACGGCGTAGGGTATGGGTTAGGGTTAGGGTTAGGGTTAGTGTTAGGGTTAGGGCTCGGTTTAGGGTACGGGTTAGGATTAGGGTACGTGTTAGGGTTAGGGTAGGGGTTAGGGTTAGGGTACGCGTTAGGGTTAGGGTAGTTATTAAACCTATCCCACTCTCTAGATACCCCTTAGCACGTAAAGGAATATTATTTGGGGGTCCAGCCATGGAGAAGAGTTTAGACACTAGGATAAGATAAGGAACACACCCATTATAAAGAAATCACATTAGGATTCTCTTTTTAAGCTGTTCCTTAAAACACTAGTGCTTAGGAAATCTATTGGAGGCAGAAGCAGTCAAGGGTAGCCTAGGGTTAGGGTTAGGCTTAGGGTTAGGCTTAGGGTACGGCTTAGGGTACGGGTTCGGGGAGGGTTTCGGGTACGGCGTAGGGTATGGGTTAGGGTTAGGGTTAGGGTTAGTGTTAGGGTTAGGGCTCGGTTTAGGGTACGGTTAGGATTAGGGTACGTGTTAGGTTTAGGGTAGCGGTTAGGGTTAGGGTACGCGTTAGGGTTAGGGTAGTTAGTAAACCTATCCCACTCTCTAGATACCCCTTAGCACGTAAAGGAATATTATTTGGGGTTCCAGCCATGGAGAAGAATTTAGACACTAGGATAAGATAAGGAACACACCCATTATAAAGAAATCACATTAGGATTCTCTTTTTAAGCTGTTCCTTAAAACACTAGTGCTTAGGAAATCTATTGGAGGCAGAAGCAGTCAAGGGTAGCCTAGGGTTAGGGTTAGGCTTAGGGTACGGGTTCGGGGAGGGGTGCGGGTACGGCGTAGGGTATGGGTTAGGGTTAGGGTTAGGGTTAGTGTTAGGGTTAGGGCTCGGTTTAGGGTACAGGTTAGTATTAGGGTACATGTTAGGGTTAGGGTAGGGGTTAGGGTTAGGGTACGCGTTAGGGTTAGGGTAGTTATTAAACCTATCCCACTCTCTAGATACCCCTTAGCACGTAAAGGAATATTATTTGAGGGTCCAGACATGGAGAAGAGTTTAGACACTAGGATAAGATAAGGAACACACCCATTATAAAGAAATCACATTAGGATTCTCTTTTTAAGCTGTTCCTTAAAACACTAGTGCTTAGGAAATCTATTGGAGGCAGAAGCAGTCAAGGGTAGCCTAGGGTTAGGGTTAGGCTTAGGGTTAGGCTTAGGGTACGGCTTAGGGTACGGGTTCGGGGAGGGTTTCGGGTACGGCGTAGGGTATGGGTTAGGGTTAGGGTTAGGGTTAGTGTTAGGGTTAGGGCTCGGTTTAGGGTACGGGTTAGGATTAGGGTACGTGTTAGGGTTAGGGTAGGGGTTAGGGTTAGGGTACGCGTTAGGGTTAGGGTAGTTATTAAACCTATCCCACTCTCTAGATACCCCTTAGCACGTAAAGGAATATTATTTGGGGGTCCAGCCATCGAGAAGAGTTTAGACACTAGGATAAGATAAGGAACACACCCATTATAAAGAAATCACATTAGGATTCTCTTTTTAAGCTGTTCCTTAAAACACTAGTGCTTAGGAAATCTATTGGAGGCAGAAGCAGTCAAGGGTAGCCTAGGGTTAGGGTTAGGCTTAGGGTTAGGCTTAGGGTACGGCTTAGGGTACGGGTTCGGGGAGGGTTTCGGGTACGGCGTAGGGTATGGGTTAGGGTTAGGGTTAGGGTTAGTGTTAGGGTTAGGGCTCGGTTTAGGGTACAGTTAGGATTAGGGTACGTGTTAGGTTTAAGGTAGCGGTTAGGGTTAGGGTACGCGTTAGGGTTAGGGTAGTTAGTAAACCTATCCCACTCTCTAGATACCCCTTAGCACGTAAAGGAATATTATTTGGGGTTCCAGCCATGGAGAAGAATTTAGACACTAGGATAAGATAAGGAACACACCCATTATAAAGAAATCACATTAGGATTCTCTTTTTAAGCTGTTGCTTAAAACACTAGTGCTTAGGAAATCTATTGGAGGCAGAAGCAGTCAAGGGTAGCCTAGGGTTAGTGTTAGGCTTAGGGTTAGGCTTAGGGTACGGCTTACGGTACGGGTTTGGGGAGGGGTTCAGGTACGGCGTAGGGTATGGGTTAGGGTTAGGGTTAGTGTTAGTGTTAGGGTTAGGGCTCGGTTTAGAGTACGGGTTAGGATTAGGGTACGTGTTAGTGTTAGGGTAGGGGTTAGGGTTAGAGTACGCATTAGGGTTAGGGTAGTTATTAAACCTATCCCACTCTCTAGATACCCCTTAGCACGTAAGGCAATATTATTTGGGGGTGCAGCCATGGAGAAGAGTTTAGACACTAGGATAAGATAAGGAACACACCCATTATAAAGAAATCACATTAGGATTCTCTTTTTAAGCTGTTCCTTAAAACACTAGTGCTTAGGAAATCTATTGGAGGCAGAAGCAGTCAAGGGTAGCCTAGGGTTAGGGTTAGGCTTAGGGTTAGGTTTAGGGTACGGCTTGGGGAATGGGTTCGGAGAGGGGTTCGGGTACGGCGTAGGGTATGGGTTAGGGTTAGGGTTAGGGTTAGTGTTAGGGTTATGGCTCGGTTTAGGGTACGGGTTAGGATTAGGGTACGTGTTAGGGTTAGGGTAGGGTTTAGGGTTAGGGTACGCGTTAGGGTTAGGGTAGTTATTAAACCTATCCCACTCTCTAGATACCCCTTAGCACGTAAAGGAATATTATTTGGGGGTCCAGCCATGGAGAAGAGTTTAGACACTAGGATAAGATAAGGAACACACCCATTATAAAGAAATCACATTAGGATTCTCTTTTTAAGCTGTTCCTTAAAACACTAGTGCTTAGGAAATCTATTGGAGGCAGAAGCAGTCAAGGGTAGCCTAGGGTTAGGGTTAGGCTTAGGGTTAGGCTTAGGGTACGGCTTAGGGTACGGGTTCGGGGAGGGGTGCGGGTACGGCGTAGGGTATGGGTTAGGGTTAGGGTTAGGGTTAGTGTTAGGGTTAGGGCTCGGTTTAGGGTACAGGTTAGTATTAGGGTACGTGTTAGGGTTAGGGTAGGGGTTAGGGTTAGGGTACGCGTTAGGGTTAGGGTAGTTATTAAACCTATCCCACTCTCTAGATCACATTAGGATTCTCTTTTTAAGCTGTTCCTTAAAACACTAGTGCTTAGGAAATCTATTGGAGGCAGAAGCAGTCAAGGGTAGGTTAGGGTAGGGTTTAGGGTTAGGGTACGCGTTAGGGTTAGGGTAGTTATTAAACCTATCCCACTCTCTAGATACCCCTTAGCACGTAAAGGAATATTATTTGGGGGTCCAGCCATGGAGAAGAGTTTAGACACTAGGATAAGATAAGGAACACACCCATTATAAAGAAATCACATTAGGATTCTCTTTTTAAGCTGTTCCTTAAAACACTAGTGCTTAGGAAATCTATTGGAGGCAGAAGCAGTCAAGGGTAGCCTAGGGTTGGGTTAGGGTTAGGGTTAGGGTTATGGGTTAGGGTTAGGGTACGCGTTAGGGTTAGGGTAGTTATTAAACCTATCCCACTCTCTAGATACCCCTTAGCACGTAAAGGAATATTATTTGAGGGTCCAGCCATGGAGAAGAGTTTAGACACTAGGATAAGATAAGGGACCCATTATAAAGAAATCACATTTGTTCCTTAAAACACTAGTGCTTAGGAAATCTATTGGAGGCAAGGTTAGGGTTAGTGTTAGGGTTAGTAAAGGTTTGGGGGTCCAGCCATGGAGAAGAGTTTAGACACTAGGATAAGATAAGGAACACACCCATTATAAAGAAATCACATTAGGATTCTCTTTTTAAGCTGTTCCTTAAAACATTAGTGCTTAGGAAAAGCTTAGTTAGGCTTAGGGTACGGCTTAGGGTACGGGGGGGGGTATGGGTAGGGTTAGGGTTAGGGTTAGTGTTAGGGTTTGGGCTCGGTTTAGGGTACGGTTAGGATGATACCCCTTAGCACGTAAAGGAATATTATTTGGGGTTCCAGCCATGGAGAAGAATTTAGACACTAGGATAAGATAAGGAACACACCCATTATAAAGAAATCACATTAGGATTCTCTTTTTAAGCTGTTCCTTAAAACACTAGTGCTTAGGAAATCTATTGGAGGCAGAAGCAGTCAAGGGTAGCCTAGGGTTAGTGTTAGGCTTAGGGTTAGGCTTAGGGTACGGCTTAGGGTACGGGTTTGGGGAGGGGTTCAGGTACGGCGTAGGGTATGGGTTAGGGTTAGGGTTAGTGTTAGTGTTAGGGTTAGGGCTCGGTTTAGGTTACGGGTTAGGATTAGGGTACGTGTTAGTGTTAGGGTAGGGGTTAGGGTTAGAGTACGCATTAGGGTTAGGGTAGTTATTAAACCTATCCCACTCTCTAGATACCCCTTAGCACGTAAGGCAATATTATTTGGGGGTGCAGCCATGGAGAAGAGTTTAGACACTAGGATAAGATAAGGAACACACCCATTATAAAGAAATCACATTAGTATTCTCTTTTTAAACTGTTCCTTAAAACACTAGTGCTTAGGAAATCTATTGGAGGCAGAAGCAGTCAAGGGTAGCCTAGGGTTAGGGTTAGGCTTAGGGTTAGGTTTAGGGTACGGCTTGGGGAATGGGTTCGGGGAGGGGTTCGCGTACGGCGTAGGGTATGGGTTAGGGTTAGGGTTAGGGTTAGTGTTAGGGTTAGGGCTCGGTTTAGGGTACGGGTTAGGATTAGGGTACGTGTTAGGGTTAGGGTAGGGATTAGGTTAGGGTATGCGTTAGGGTTAGGGTAGTTATTAAACCTATCCCACTCTCTAGATACCCCTTAGCACGTAAAGGAATATTATTTGGGGGTCCAGCCATGGAGAAGAGTTTAGACACTAGGATAAGATAAGGAACACACCCATTATAAAGAAATCACATTAGGATTCTCTTTTTAAGCTGTTCCTTAAAACACTAGTGCTTAGGAAATCTATTGGAGGCAGAAGCAGTCAAGGGTAGCCTAGGGTTAGGGTTAGGCTTAGGGTTAGGCTTAGGGTACGGCTTAGGGTACGGGTTCGGGAAGGGGTGCGGGTACGGCGTAGGGTATGGGTTAGGGTTAGGGTTAGGGTTAGTGTTAGGGTTAGGGCTCGGTTTAGGGTACGGTTAGGATTAGGGTACGTGTTAGGTTTAGGGTAGCGGTTAGGGTTAGGGTACGCGTTAGGGTTAGGGTAGTTAGTAAACCTATCCCACTCTCTAGATACCCCTTAGCACGTAAAGGAATATTATTTGGGGTTCCAGCCATGGAGAAGAATTTAGACACTAGGATAAGATAAGGAACACACCCATTATAAAGAAATCACATTAGGATTCTCTTTTTAAGCTGTTCCTTAAAACACTAGTGCTTAGGAAATCTATTGGAGGCAGAAGCAGTCAAGGGTAGCCTAGGGTTAGGGTTAGGCTTAGGGTACGGGTTCGGGGAGGGGTGCGGGTACGGCGTAGGGTATGGGTTAGGGTTAGGGTTAGGGTTAGTGTTAGGGTTAGGGCTCGGTTTAGGGTACAGGTTAGTATTAGGGTACATGTTAGGGTTAGGGTAGGGGCTGGGTTAGGGTACGCGTTAGGGTTAGGGTAGTTATTAAACCTATCCCACTCTCTAGATACCCCTTAGCACGTAAAGGAATATTATTTGAGGGTCCAGACATGGAGAAGAGTTTAGACACTAGGATAAGATAAGGAACACACCCATTATAAAGAAATCACATTAGGATTCTCTTTTTAAGCTGTTCCTTAAAACACTAGTGCTTAGGAAATCTATTGGAGGCAGAAGCAGTCAAGGGTAGCCTAGGGTTAGGGTTAGGCTTAGGGTTAGGCTTAGGGTACGGCTTAGGGTACGGGTTCGGGGAGGGTTTCGGGTACGGCGTAGGGTATGGGTTAGGGTTAGGGTTAGGGTTAGTGTTAGGGTTAGGGCTCGGTTTAGGGTACGGGTTAGGATTAGGGTACGTGTTAGGGTTAGGGTAGGGGTTAGGGTTAGGGTACGCGTTAGGGTTAGGGTAGTTATTAAACCTATCCCACTCTCTAGATACCCCTTAGCACGTAAAGGAATATTATTTGGGGGTCCAGCCATCGAGAAGAGTTTAGACACTAGGATAAGATAAGGAACACACCCATTATAAAGAAATCACATTAGGATTCTCTTTTTAAGCTGTTCCTTAAAACACTAGTGCTTAGGAAATCTATTGGAGGCAGAAGCAGTCAAGGGTAGCCTAGGGTTAGGGTTAGGCTTAGGGTTAGGTTTAGGGTATGGCTTGGGGAATGGGTTCGGAGAGGGGTTCGGGTACGGCGTAGGGTATGGGTTAGGGTTAGGGTTAGGGTTAGTGTTAGGGTTATGGCTCGGTTTAGGGTACGGGTTAGGATTAGGGTACGTGTTAGGGTTAGGGTAGGGGTTAGGGTTAGGGTACGCGTTAGGGTTAGGGTAGTTATTAAACCTATCCCACTCTCTAGATACCCCTTAGCACGTAAAGGAATATTATTTGGGGGTCCAGCCATGGAGAAGAGTTTAGACACTAGGATAAGATAAGGAACACACCCATTATAAAGAAATCACATTAGGATTCTCTTTTTAAGCTGTTCCTTAAAACACTAGTGCTTAGGAAATCTATTGGAGGCAGAAGCAGTCAAGGGTAGCCTAGGGTTAGGGTTAGGCTTAGGGTTAGGCTTAGGGTACGGCTTAGGGTACGGGTTCGGGGAGGGGTGCGGGTACGGCGTAGGGTATGGGTTAGGGTTAGGGTTAGGGTTAGTGTTAGGGTTAGGGCTCGGTTTAGGGTACAGGTTAGTATTAGGGTACGTGTTAGGGTTAGGGTAGGGGTTAGGGTTAGGGTACGCGTTAGGGTTAGGGTAGTTATTAAACCTATCCCACTCTCTAGATACCCCTTAGCACGTAAAGGAATATTATTTGAGGGTCCAGCCATGGAGAAGAGTTTAGACACTAGGATAAGATAAGGAACAGACCCATTATAAAGAAATCACATTAGGATTCTCTTTTTAAGCTGTTCCTTAAAACACTAGTGCTTAGGAAATCTATTGGAGGCAGAAGCAGTCAAGGGTAGCCTAGGGTTAGGGTTAGGCTTAGGGTTAGGCTTAGGGTACGGCTTAGGGTACGGGTTCGGGGAGGGTTTCGGGTACGGCGTAGGGTATGGGTTAGGGTTAGGGTTAGGGTTAGTGTTAGGGTTAGGGCTCGGTTTAGGGTACGGGTTAGGATTAGGGTACGTGTTAGTGTTAGGGTAGGGGTTAGGGTTAGGGTACGCGTTAGGGTTAGGGTAGTTATTAAACCTATCCCACTCTCTAGATACCCCTTAGCACGTAAAGGAATATTATTTGGGGGTCCAGCCATGGAGAAGAGTTTAGACACTAGGATAAGATAAGGAACACACCCATTATAAAGAAATCACATTAGGATTCTCTTTTTAAGCTGTTCCTTAAAACATTAGTGCTTAGGAAATCTATTGGAGGCAGAAGCAGTCAAGGGTAGCCTAGGGTTAGGGTTAGGCTTAGGGTTAGGCTTAGGGTACGGCTTAGGGTACGGGTTCGGGGAGGGTTTCGTGTACGGCGTAGGGTATGGGTTAGGGTTAGGGTTAGGGTTAGTGTTAGGGTTAGGGCTCGGTTTAGGGTACGGTTAGGATTAGGGTACGTGTTAGGTTTAGGGTAGCGGTTAGGGTTAGGGTACGCGTTAGGGTTAGGGTAGTTAGTAAACCTATCCCACTCTCTAGATACCCCTTAGCACGTAAAGGAATATTATTTGGGGTTCCAGCCATGGAGAAGAATTTAGACACTAGGATAAGATAAGGAACACACCCATTATAAAGAAATCACATTAGGATTCTCTTTTTAAGCTGTTCCTTAAAACACTAGTGCTTAGGAAATCTATTGGAGGCAGAAGCAGTCAAGGGTAGCCTAGGGTTAGGGTTAGGCTTAGGGTACGGGTTCGGGGAGGGGTGCGGGTACGGCGTAGGGTATGGGTTAGGGTTAGGGTTAGGGTTAGTGTTAGGGTTAGGGCTCGGTTTAGGGTACAGGTTAGTATTAGGGTACATGTTAGGGTTAGGGTAGGGGTTAGGGTTAGGGTACGCGTTAGGGTTAGGGTAGTTATTAAACCTATCCCACTCTCTAGATACCCCTTAGCACGTAAAGGAATATTATTTGAGGGTCCAGACATGGAGAAGAGTTTAGACACTAGGATAAGATAAGGAACACACCCATTATAAAGAAATCACATTAGGATTCTCTTTTTAAGCTGTTCCTTAAAACACTAGTGCTTAGGAAATCTATTGGAGGCAGAAGCAGTCAAGGGTAGCCTAGGGTTAGGGTTAGGCTTAGGGTTAGGCTTAGGGTACGGCTTAGGGTACGGGTTCGGGGAGGGTTTCGGGTATGGCGTAGGGTATGGGTTAGGGTTAGGGTTAGGGTTAGTGTTAGGGTTAGGGCTCGGTTTAGGGTACGGGTTAGGATTAGGGTACGTGTTAGGGTTAGGGTAGGGGTTAGGGTTAGGGTACGCGTTAGGGTTAGGGTAGTTATTAAACCTATCCCACTCTCTAGATACCCCTTAGCACGTAAAGGAATATTATTTGGGGGTCCAGCCATCGAGAAGAGTTTAGACACTAGGATAAGATAAGGAACACACCCATTATAAAGAAATCACATTAGGATTCTCTTTTTAAGCTGTTCCTTAAAACACTAGTGCTTAGGAAATCTATTGGAGGCAGAAGCAGTCAAGGGTAGCCTAGGGTTAGGGTTAGGCTTAGGGTTAGGCTTAGGGTACGGCTTAGGGTACGGGTTCGGGGAGGGTTTCGGGTACGGCGTAGGGTATGGGTTAGGGTTAGGGTTAGGGTTAGTGTTAGGGTTAGGGCTCGGTTTAGGGTACAGTTAGGATTAGGGTACGTGTTAGGTTTAAGGTAGCGGTTAGGGTTAGGGTACGCGTTAGGGTTAGGGTAGTTAGTAAACCTATCCCACTCTCTAGATACCCCTTAGCACGTAAAGGAATATTATTTGGGGTTCCAGCCATGGAGAAGAATTTAGACACTAGGATAAGATAAGGAACACACCCATTATAAAGAAATCACATTAGGATTCTCTTTTTAAGCTGTTGCTTAAAACACTAGTGCTTAGGAAATCTATTGGAGGCAGAAGCAGTCAAGGGTAGCCTAGGGTTAGTGTTAGGCTTAGGGTTAGGCTTAGGGTACGGCTTACGGTACGGGTTTGGGGAGGGGTTCAGGTACGGCGTAGGGTATGGGTTAGGGTTAGGGTTAGTGTTAGTGTTAGGGTTAGGGCTCGGTTTAGAGTACGGGTTAGGATTAGGGTACGTGTTAGTGTTAGGGTAGGGGTTAGGGTTAGAGTACGCATTAGGGTTAGGGTAGTTATTAAACCTATCCCACTCTCTAGATACCCCTTAGCACGTAAGGCAATATTATTTGGGGGTGCAGCCATGGAGAAGAGTTTAGACACTAGGATAAGATAAGGAACACACCCATTATAAAGAAATCACATTAGGATTCTCTTTTTAAGCTGTTCCTTAAAACACT
Source organism: Balaenoptera borealis (assembly GCF_965194805.1). NCBI lineage: Eukaryota > Metazoa > Chordata > Mammalia > Artiodactyla > Balaenopteridae > Balaenoptera > Balaenoptera borealis. Next base: position 272,683 of record NW_028123977.1, on the reverse strand, counting down.
AGTGCTTAGGAAATCTATTGGAGGCAGAAGCAGTCAAGGGTAGCCTAGGGTTAGGGTTAGGCTTAGGGTTAGGTTTAGGGTACGGCTTGGGGAATGGGTTCGGGGAGGGGTTCGCGTACGGCGTAGGGTATGGGTTAGGGTTAGGGTTAGGGTTAGTGTTAGGGTTAGGGCTCGGTTTAGGGTACGGGTTAGGATTAGGGTACGTGTTAGGGTTAGGGTAGGGGTTAGGTTAGGGTATGCGTTAGGGTTAGGGTAGTTATTAAACCTATCCCACTCTCTAGATACCCCTTAGCACGTAAAGGAATATTATTTGGGGGTCCAGCCATGGAGAAGAGTTTAGACACTAGGATAAGATAAGGAACACACCCATTATAAAGAAATCACATTAGGATTCTCTTTTTAAGCTGTTCCTTAAAACACTAGTGCTTAGGAAATCTATTGGAGGCAGAAGCAGTCAAGGGTAGCCTAGGGTTAGGGTTAGGCTTAGGGTTAGGCTTAGGGTACGGCTTAGGGTACGGGTTCGGGGAGGGGTGCGGGTACGGCGTAGGGTATGGGTTAGGGTTAGGGTTAGGGTTAGTGTTAGGGTTAGGGCTCGGTTTAGGGTACGGGTTAGGATTAGGGTACGTGTTAGGGTTAGGGTAGGGGTTAGGGTTAGGGTACGCGTTAGGGTTAGGGTAGTTATTAAACCTATCCCACTCTCTAGATACCCCTTAGCACGTAAAGGAATATTATTTGGGGGTCCAGCCATCGAGAAGAGTTTAGACACTAGGATAAGATAAGGAACACACCCATTATAAAGAAATCACATTAGGATTCTCTTTTTAAGCTGTTCCTTAAAACACTAGTGCTTAGGAAATCTATTGGAGGCAGAAGCAGTCAAGGGTAGCCTAGGGTTAGGGTTAGGCTTAGGGTTAGGCTTAGGGTACGGCTTAGGGTACGGGTTCGGGGAGGGTTTCGGGTACGGCGTAGGGTATGGGTTAGGGTTAGGGTTAGGGTTAGTGTTAGGGTTAGGGCTCGGTTTAGGGTACAGTTAGGATTAGGGTACGTGTTAGGTTTAAGGTAGCGGTTAGGGTTAGGGTACGCGTTAGGGTTAGGGTAGTTAGTAAACCTATCCCACTCTCTAGATACCCCTTAGCACGTAAAGGAATATTATTTGGGGTTCCAGCCATGGAGAAGAATTTAGACACTAGGATAAGATAAGGAACACACCCATTATAAAGAAATCACATTAGGATTCTCTTTTTAAGCTGTTGCTTAAAACACTAGTGCTTAGGAAATCTATTGGAGGCAGAAGCAGTCAAGGGTAGCCTAGGGTTAGTGTTAGGCTTAGGGTTAGGCTTAGGGTACGGCTTACGGTACGGGTTTGGGGAGGGGTTCAGGTACGGCGTAGGGTATGGGTTAGGGTTAGGGTTAGTGTTAGTGTTAGGGTTAGGGCTCGGTTTAGAGTACGGGTTAGGATTAGGGTACGTGTTAGTGTTAGGGTAGGGGTTAGGGTTAGAGTACGCATTAGGGTTAGGGTAGTTATTAAACCTATCCCACTCTCTAGATACCCCTTAGCACGTAAGGCAATATTATTTGGGGGTGCAGCCATGGAGAAGAGTTTAGACACTAGGATAAGATAAGGAACATACCCATTATAAAGAAATCACATTAGGATTCTCTTTTTAAGCTGTTCCTTAAAACACTAGTGCTTAGGAAATCTATTGGAGGCAGAAGCAGTCAAGGGTAGCCTAGGGTTAGGGTTAGGCTTAGGGTTAGGTTTAGGGTACGGCTTGGGGAATGGGTTCGGAGAGGGGTTCGGGTACGGCGTAGGGTATGGGTTAGGGTTAGTGTTAGGGTTAGTGTTAGGGTTATGGCTCGGTTTAGGGTACGGGTTAGGATTAGGGTACGTGTTAGGGTTAGGGTAGGGTTTAGGGTTAGGGTACGCGTTAGGGTTAGGGTAGTTATTAAACCTATCCCACTCTCTAGATACCCCTTAGCACGTAAAGGAATATTATTTCGGGGTCCAGCCATGGAGAAGAGTTTAGACACTAGGATAAGATAAGGAACACACCCATTATAAAGAAATCACATTAGGATTCTCTTTTTAAGCTGTTCCTTAAAACACTAGTGCTTAGGAAATCTATTGGAGGCAGAAGCAGTCAAGGGTAGCCTAGGGTTAGGGTTAGGCTTAGGGTTAGGCTTAGGGTACGGCTTAGGGTACGGGTTCGGGGAGGGGTGCGGGTACGGCGTAGGGTATGGGTTAGGGTTAGGGTTAGGGTTAGTGTTAGGGTTAGGGCTCGGTTTAGGGTACAGGTTAGTATTAGGGTACGTGTTAGGGTTATGGTAGGGGTTAGGGTTAGGGTACGCGTTAGGGTTAGGGTAGTTATTAAACCTATCCCACTCTCTAGATACCCCTTAGCACGTAAAGGAATATTATTTGAGGGTCCAGCCATGGAGAAGAGTTGAGACACTAGGATAAGATAAGGAACAGACCCATTATAAAGAAATCACATTAGGATTCTCTTTTTAAGCTGTTCCTTAAAACACTAGTGCTTAGGAAATCTATTGGAGGCAGAAGCAGTCAAGGGTAGCCTAGGGTTAGGGTTAGGCTTAGGGTTAGGCTTAGGGTACGGCTTAGGGTACGGGTTCGGGGAGGGTTTCGGGTACGGCGTAGGGTATGGGTTAGGGTTAGGGTTAGGGTTAGTGTTAGGGTTAGGGCTCGGTTTAGGGTACGGGTTAGGATTAGGGTACGTGTTAGGGTTAGGGTAGGGGTTAGGGTTAGGGTACGCGTTAGGGTTAGGGTAGTTATTAAACCTATCCCACTCTCTAGATACCCCTTAGCACGTAAAGGAATATTATTTGGGGGTCCAGCCATGGAGAAGAGTTTAGACACTAGGATAAGATAAGGAACACACCCATTATAAAGAAATCACATTAGGATTCTCTTTTTAAGCTGTTCCTTAAAACAGTAGTGCTTAGGAAATCTATTGGAGGCAGAAGCAGTCAAGGGTAGCCTAGGGTTAGGGTTAGGCTTAGGGTTAGGTTTAGGGTATGGCTTGGGGAATGGGTTCGGAGAGGGGTTCGGGTACGGCGTAGGGTATGGGTTAGGGTTAGGGTTAGGGTTAGTGTTAGGGTTATGGCTCGGTTTAGGGTACGGGTTAGGATTAGGGTACGTGTTAGGGTTAGGGTAGGGGTTAGGGTTAGGGTACGCGTTAGGGTTAGGGTAGTTATTAAACCTATCCCACTCTCTAGATACCCCTTAGCACGTAAAGGAATATTATTTGGGGGTCCAGCCATGGAGAAGAGTTTAGACACTAGGATAAGATAAGGAACACACCCATTATAAAGAAATCACATTAGGATTCTCTTTTTAAGCTGTTCCTTAAAACACTAGTGCTTAGGAAATCTATTGGAGGCAGAAGCAGTCAAGGGTAGCCTAGGGTTAGGGTTAGGCTTAGGGTTAGGCTTAGGGTACGGCTTAGGGTACGGGTTCGGGGAGGGGTGCGGGTACGGCGTAGGGTATGGGTTAGGGTTAGGGTTAGGGTTAGTGTTAGGGTTAGGGCTCGGTTTAGGGTACAGGTTAGTATTAGGGTACGTGTTAGGGTTAGGGTAGGGGTTAGGGTTAGGGTACGCGTTAGGGTTAGGGTAGTTATTAAACCTATCCCACTCTCTAGATACCCCTTAGCACGTAAAGGAATATTATTTGAGGGTCCAGCCATGGAGAAGAGTTTAGACACTAGGATAAGATAAGGAACAGACCCATTATAAAGAAATCACATTAGGATTCTCTTTTTAAGCTGTTCCTTAAAACACTAGTGCTTAGGAAATCTATTGGAGGCAGAAGCAGTCAAGGGTAGCCTAGGGTTAGGGTTAGGCTTAGGGTTAGGCTTAGGGTACGGCTTAGGGTACGGGTTCGGGGAGGGTTTCGGGTACGGCGTAGGGTATGGGTTAGGGTTAGGGTTAGGGTTAGTGTTAGGGTTAGGGCTCGGTTTAGGGTACGGGTTAGGATTAGGGTACGTGTTAGGGTTAGGGTAGGGGTTAGGGTTAGGGTACGCGTTAGGGTTAGGGTAGTTATTAAACCTATCCCACTCTCTAGATACCCCTTAGCACGTAAAGGAATATTATTTGGGGGTCCAGCCATGGAGAAGAGTTTAGACACTAGGATAAGATAAGGAACACACCCATTATAAAGAAATCACATTAGGATTCTCTTTTTAAGCTGTTCCTTAAAACACTAGTGCTTAGGAAATCTATTGGAGGCAGAAGCAGTCAAGGGTAGCCTAGGGTTAGGGTTAGGCTTAGGGTTAGGCTTAGGGTACGGCTTAGGGTACGGGTTCGGGGAGGGTTTCGGGTACAGCGTAGGGTATGGGTTAGGGTTAGGGTTAGGGTTAGTGTTAGGGTTAGGGCTCGGTTTAGGGTACGGGTTAGGATTAGGGTACGTGTTAGGGTTAGGGTAGGGGTTATGGTTAGGGTACGCGTTAGGGTTAGGGTAGTTATTAAACCTATCCCACTCTCTAGATACCCCTTAGCACGTAAAGGAATATTATTTGGGGGTCCAGCCATGGAGAAGAGTTTAGACACTAGGATAAGATAAGGAACACACCCATTATAAAGAAATCACATTAGGATTCTCTTTTTAAGCTGTTCCTTAAAACACTAGTGCTTAGGAAATCTATTGGAGGCAGAAGCAGTCAAGGGTAGCCTAGGGTTAGGGTTAGGCTTAGGGTTAGGCTTAGGGTACGGCTTAGGGTACGGGTTCGGGGAGGGTTTCGGGTACGGCGTAGGGTATGGGTTAGGGTTAGGGTTAGGGTTAGTGTTAGGGTTAGGGCTCGGTTTAGGGTACGGTTAGGATTAGGGTACGTGTTAGGTTTAAGGTAGCGGTTAGGGTTAGGGTACGCGTTAGGGTTAGGGTAGTTAGTAAACCTATCCCACTCTCTAGATACCCCTTAGCACGTAAAGGAATATTATTTGGGGTTCCAGCCATGGAGAAGAATTTAGACACTAGGATAAGATAAGGAACACACCCATTATAAAGAAATCACATTAGGATTCTCTTTTTAAGCTGTTGCTTAAAACACTAGTGCTTAGGAAATCTATTGGAGGCAGAAGCAGTCAAGGGTAGCCTAGGGTTAGTGTTAGGCTTAGGGTTAGGCTTAGGGTACGGCTTACGGTACGGGTTTGGGGAGGGGTTCAGGTACGGCGTAGGGTATGGGTTAGGGTTAGGGTTAGTGTTAGTGTTAGGGTTAGGGCTCGGTTTAGAGTACGGGTTAGGATTAGGGTACGTGTTAGTGTTAGGGTAGGGGTTAGGGATAGAGTACGCATTAGGGTTAGGGTAGTTATTAAACCTATCCCACTCTCTAGATACCCCTTAGCACGTAAGGCAATATTATTTGGGGGTGCAGCCATGGAGAAGAGTTTAGACACTAGGATAAGATAAGGAACACACCCATTATAAAGAAATCACATTAGGATTCTCTTTTTAAGCTGTTCCTTAAAACAGTAGTGCTTAGGAAATCTATTGGAGGCAGAAGCAGTCAAGGGTAGCCTAGGGTTAGGGTTAGGCTTAGGGTTAGGTTTAGGGTACGGCTTGGGGAATGGGTTCGGAGAGGGGTTCGGGTACGGCGTAGGGTATGGGTTAGGGTTAGGGTTAGGGTTAGTGTTAGGGTTATGGCTCGGTTTAGGGTACAGGTTAGTATTAGGGTACATGTTAGGGTTAGGGTAGGGGTTAGGGTTAGGGTACGCGTTAGGGTTAGGGTAGTTATTAAACCTATCCCACTCTCTAGATACCCCTTAGCACGTAAAGGAATATTATTTGGGGTTCCAGCCATGGAGAAGAATTTAGACACTAGGATAAGATAAGGAACACACCCATTATAAAGAAATCACATTAGGATTCTCTTTTTAAGCTGTTGCTTAAAACACTAGTGCTTAGGAAATCTATTGGAGGCAGAAGCAGTCAAGGGTAGCCTAGGGTTAGTGTTAGGCTTAGGGTTAGGCTTAGGGTACGGCTTACGGTACGGGTTTGGGGAGGGGTTCAGGTACGGCGTAGGGTATGGGTTAGGGTTAGGGTTAGTGTTAGTGTTAGGGTTAGGGCTCGGTTTAGAGTACGGGTTAGGATTAGGGTACGTGTTAGTGTTAGGGTAGGGGTTAGGGTTAGAGTACGCATTAGGGTTAGGGTAGTTATTAAACCTATCCCACTCTCTAGATACCCCTTAGCACGTAAGGCAATATTATTTGGGGGTGCAGCCATGGAGAAGAGTTTAGACACTAGGATAAGATAAGGAACACACCCATTATAAAGAAATCACATTAGGATTCTCTTTTTAAGCTGTTCCTTAAAACAGTAGTGCTTAGGAAATCTATTGGAGGCAGAAGCAGTCAAGGGTAGCCTAGGGTTAGGGTTAGGCTTAGGGTTAGGTTTAGGGTATGGCTTGGGGAATGGGTTCGGAGAGGGGTTCGGGTACGGCGTAGGGTATGGGTTAGGGTTAGGGTTAGGGTTAGTGTTAGGGTTATGGCTCGGTTTAGGGTACGGGTCAGGATTAGGGTACGTGTTAGGGTTAGGGTAGGGGTTAGGGTTAGGGTACGCGTTAGGGTTAGGGTAGTTATTAAACCTATCCCACTCTCTAGATACCCCTTAGCACGTAAAGGAATATTATTTGGGGGTCCAGCCATGGAGAAGAGTTTAGACACTAGGATAAGATAAGGAACACACCCATTATAAAGAAATCACATTAGGATTCTCTTTTTAAGCTGTTCCTTAAAACACTAGTGCTTAGGAAATCTATTGGAGGCAGAAGCAGTCAAGGGTAGCCTAGGGTTAGGGTTAGGCTTAGGGTTAGGCTTAGGGTACGGCTTAGGGTACGGGTTCGGGGAGGGGTGCGGGTACGGCGTAGGGTATGGGTTAGGGTTAGGGTTAGGGTTAGTGTTAGGGTTAGGGCTCGGTTTAGGGTACAGTTTAGTATTAGGGTACGTGTTAGGGTTAGGGTAGGGGTTAGGGTTAGGGTACGCGTTAGGGTTAGGGTAGTTATTAAACCTATCCCACTCTCTAGATACCCCTTAGCACGTAAAGGAATATTATTTGAGGGTCCAGCCATGGAGAAGAGTTTAGACACTAGGATAAGATAAGGAACAGACCCATTATAAAGAAATCACATTAGGATTCTCTTTTTAAGCTGTTCCTTAAAACACTAGTGCTTAGGAAATCTATTGGAGGCAGAAGCAGTCAAGGGTAGCCTAGGGTTAGGGTTAGGCTTAGGGTTAGGCTTAGGGTACGGCTTAGGGTACGGGTTCGGGGAGGGTTTCGGGTACGGCGTAGGGTATGGGTTAGGGTTAGGGTTAGGGTTAGTGTTAGGGTTAGGGCTCGGTTTAGGGTACGGGTTAGGATTAGGGTACGTGTTAGGGTTAGGGTAGGGGTTAGGGTTAGGGTACGCGTTAGGGTTAGGGTAGTTATTAAACCTATCCCACTCTCTAGATACCCCTTAGCACGTAAAGGAATATTATTTGGGGGTCCAGCCATGGAGAAGAGTTTAGACACTAGGATAAGATAAGGAACACACCCATTATAAAGAAATCACATTAGGATTCTCTTTTTAAGCTGTTCCTTAAAACATTAGTGCTTAGGAAATCTATTGGAGGCAGAAGCAGTCAAGGGTAGCCTAGGGTTAGGGTTAGGCTTAGGGTTAGGCTTAGGGTACGGCTTAGGGTACGGGTTCGGGGAGGGTTTCGTGTACGGCGTAGGGTATGGGTTAGGGTTAGGGTTAGGGTTAGTGTTAGGGTTAGGGCTCGGCTTAGGGTACGGTTAGGATTAGGGTACGTGTTAGGTTTAGGGTAGCGGTTAGGGTTAGGGTACGCGTTAGGGTTAGGGTAGTTAGTAAACCTATCCCACTCTCTAGATACCCCTTAGCACGTAAAGGAATATTATTTGGGGTTCCAGCCATGGAGAAGAATTTAGACACTAGGATAAGATAAGGAACACACCCATTATAAAGAAATCACATTAGGATTCTCTTTTTAAGCTGTTCCTTAAAACACTAGTGCTTAGGAAATCTATTGGAGGCAGAAGCAGTCAAGGGTAGCCTAGGGTTAGGGTTAGGCTTAGGGTACGGGTTCGGGGAGGGGTGCGGGTACGGCGTAGGGTATGGGTTAGGGTTAGGGTTAGGGTTAGTGTTAGGGTTAGGGCTCGGTTTAGGGTACAGGTTAGTATTAGGGTACATGTTAGGGTTAGGGTAGGGGTTAGGGTTAGGGTACGCGTTAGGGTTAGGGTAGTTATTAAACCTATCCCACTCTCTAGATACCCCTTAGCACGTAAAGGAATATTATTTGAGGGTCCAGACATGGAGAAGAGTTTAGACACTAGGATAAGATAAGGAACACACCCATTATAAAGAAATCACATTAGGATTCTCTTTTTAAGCTGTTCCTTAAAACACTAGTGCTTAGGAAATCTATTGGAGGCAGAAGCAGTCAAGGGTAGCCTAGGGTTAGGGTTAGGCTTAGGGTTAGGCTTAGGGTACGGCTTAGGGTACGGGTTCGGGGAGGGTTTCGGGTACAGCGTAGGGTATGGGTTAGGGTTAGGGTTAGGGTTAGTGTTAGGGTTAGGGCTCGGTTTAGGGTACGGGTTAGGATTAGGGTACGTGTTAGGGTTAGGGTAGGGGTTAGGGTTAGGGTACGCGTTAGGGTTAGGGTAGTTATTAAACCTATCCCACTCTCTAGATACCCCTTAGCACGTAAAGGAATATTATTTGGGGGTCCAGCCATCGAGAAGAGTTTAGACACTAGGATAAGATAAGGAACACACCCATTATAAAGAAATCACATTAGGATTCTCTTTTTAAGCTGTTCCTTAAAACACTAGTGCTTAGGAAATCTATTGGAGGCAGAAGCAGTCAAGGGTAGCCTAGGGTTAGGGTTAGGCTTAGGGTTAGGCTTAGGGTACGGCTTAGGGTACGGGTTCGGGGAGGGTTTCGGGTACGGCGTAGGGTATGGGTTAGGGTTAGGGTTAGGGTTAGTGTTAGGGTTAGGGCTCGGTTTAGGGTACGGTTAGGATTAGGGTACGTGTTAGGTTTAAGGTAGCGGTTAGGGTTAGGGTACGCGTTAGGGTTAGGGTAGTTAGTAAACCTATCCCACTCTCTAGATACCCCTTAGCACGTAAAGGAATATTATTTGGGGTTCCAGCCATGGAGAAGAATTTAGACACTAGGATAAGATAAGGAACACACCCATTATAAAGAAATCACATTAGGATTCTCTTTTTAAGCTGTTGCTTAAAACACTAGTGCTTAGGAAATCTATTGGAGGCAGAAGCAGTCAAGGGTAGCCTAGGGTTAGTGTTAGGCTTAGGGTTAGGCTTAGGGTACGGCTTACGGTACGGGTTTGGGGAGGGGTTCAGGTACGGCGTAGGGTATGGGTTAGGGTTAGGGTTAGTGTTAGTGTTAGGGTTAGGGCTCGGTTTAGAGTACGGGTTAGGATTAGGGTACGTGTTAGTGTTAGGGTAGGGGTTAGGGTTAGAGTACGCATTAGGGTTAGGGTAGTTATTAAACCTATCCCACTCTCTAGATACCCCTTAGCACGTAAGGCAATATTATTTGGGGGTGCAGCCATGGAGAAGAGTTTAGACACTAGGATAAGATAAGGAACACACCCATTATAAAGAAATCACATTAGGATTCTCTTTTTAAGCTGTTCCTTAAAACAGTAGTGCTTAGGAAATCTATTGGAGGCAGAAGCAGTCAAGGGTAGCCTAGGGTTAGGGTTAGGCTTAGGGTTAGGTTTAGGGTATGGCTTGGGGAATGGGTTCGGAGAGGGGTTCGGGTACGGCGTAGGGTATGGGTTAGGGTTAGGGTTAGGGTTAGTGTTAGGGTTATGGCTCGGTTTAGGGTACGGGTCAGGATTAGGGTACGTGTTAGGGTTAGGGTAGGGGTTAGGGTTAGGGTACGCGTTAGGGTTAGGGTAGTTATTAAACCTATCCCACTCTCTAGATACCCCTTAGCACGTAAAGGAATATTATTTGGGGGTCCAGCCATGGAGAAGAGTTTAGACACTAGGATAAGATAAGGAACACACCCATTATAAAGAAATCACATTAGGATTCTCTTTTTAAGCTGTTCCTTAAAACACTAGTGCTTAGGAAATCTATTGGAGGCAGAAGCAGTCAAGGGTAGCCTAGGGTTAGGGTTAGGCTTAGGGTTAGGCTTAGGGTACGGCTTAGGGTACGGGTTCGGGGAGGGGTGCGGGTACGGCGTAGGGTATGGGTTAGGGTTAGGGTTAGGGTTAGTGTTAGGGTTAGGGCTCGGTTTAGGGTACAGGTTAGTATTAGGGTACGTGTTAGGGTTAGGGTAGGGGTTAGGGTTAGGGTACGCGTTAGGGTTAGGGTAGTTATTAAACCTATCCCACTCTCTAGATACCCCTTAGCACGTAAAGGAATATTATTTGAGGGTCCAGCCATGGAGAAGAGTTTAGACACTAGGATAAGATAAGGAACAGACCCATTATAAAGAAATCACATTAGGATTCTCTTTTTAAGCTGTTCCTTAAAACACTAGTGCTTAGGAAATCTATTGGAGGCAGAAGCAGTCAAGGGTAGCCTAGGGTTAGGGTTAGGCTTAGGGTTAGGCTTAGGGTACGGCTTAGGGTACGGGTTCGGGGAGGGTTTCGGGTACGGCGTAGGGTATGGGTTAGGGTTAGGGTTAGGGTTAGTGTTAGGGTTAGGGCTCGGTTTAGGGTACGGGTTAGGATTAGGGTACGTGTTAGGGTTAGGGTAGGGGTTAGGGTTAGGGTACGCGTTAGGGTTAGGGTAGTTATTAAACCTATCCCACTCTCTAGATACCCCTTAGCACGTAAAGGAATATTATTTGGGGGTCCAGCCATGGAGAAGAGTTTAGACACTAGGATAAGATAAGGAACACACCCATTATAAAGAAATCACATTAGGATTCTCTTTTTAAGCTGTTCCTTAAAACATTAGTGCTTAGGAAATCTATTGGAGGCAGAAGCAGTCAAGGGTAGCCTAGGGTTAGGGTTAGGCTTAGGGTTAGGCTTAGGGTACGGCTTAGGGTACGGGTTCGGGGAGGGTTTCGTGTACGGCGTAGGGTATGGGTTAGGGTTAGGGTTAGGGTTAGTGTTAGGGTTAGGGCTCGGCTTAGGGTACGGTTAGGATTAGGGTACGTGTTAGGTTTAGGGTAGCGGTTAGGGTTAGGGTACGCGTTAGGGTTAGGGTAGTTAGTAAACCTATCCCACTCTCTAGATACCCCTTAGCACGTAAAGGAATATTATTTGGGGTTCCAGCCATGGAGAAGAATTTAGACACTAGGATAAGATAAGGAACACACCCATTATAAAGAAATCACATTAGGATTCTCTTTTTAAGCTGTTCCTTAAAACACTAGTGCTTAGGAAATCTATTGGAGGCAGAAGCAGTCAAGGGTAGCCTAGGGTTAGGGTTAGGCTTAGGGTACGGGTTCGGGGAGGGGTGCGGGTACGGCGTAGGGTATGGGTTAGGGTTAGGGTTAGGGTTAGGGCTCGGTTTAGGGTACAGGTTAGTATTAGGGTACATGTTAGGGTTAGGGTAGGGGTTAGGGTTAGGGTACGCGTTAGGGTTAGGGTAGTTATTAAACCTATCCCACTCTCTAGATACCCCTTAGCACGTAAAGGAATATTATTTGAGGGTCCAGACATGGAGAAGAGTTTAGACACTAGGATAAGATAAGGAACACACCCATTATAAAGAAATCACATTAGGATTCTCTTTTTAAGCTGTTCCTTAAAACACTAGTGCTTAGGAAATCTATTGGAGGCAGAAGCAGTCAAGGGTAGCCTAGGGTTAGGGTTAGGCTTAGGGTTAGGCTTAGGGTACGGCTTAGGGTACGGGTTCGGGGAGGGTTTCGGGTACAGCGTAGGGTATGGGTTAGGGTTAGGGTTAGGGTTAGTGTTAGGGTTAGGGCTCGGTTTAGGGTACGGGTTAGGATTAGGGTACGTGTTAGGGTTAGGGTAGGGGTTAGGGTTAGGGTACGCGTTAGGGTTAGGGTAGTTATTAAACCTATCCCACTCTCTAGATACCCCTTAGCACGTAAAGGAATATTATTTGGGGGTCCAGCCTTCGAGAAGAGTTTAGACACTAGGATAAGATAAGGAACACACCCATTATAAAGAAATCACATTAGGATTCTCTTTTTAAGCTGTTCCTTAAAACACTAGTGCTTAGGAAATCTATTGGAGGCAGAAGCAGTCAAGGGTAGCCTAGGGTTAGGGTTAGGCTTAGGGTTAGGCTTAGGGTACGGCTTAGGGTACGGGTTCGGGGAGGGTTTCGGGTACGGCGTAGGGTATGGGTTAGGGTTAGGGTTAGGGTTAGTGTTAGGGTTAGGGCTCGGTTTAGGGTACGGTTAGGATTAGGGTACGTGTTAGGTTTAAGGTAGCGGTTAGGGTTAGGGTACGCGTTAGGGTTAGGGTAGTTAGTAAACCTATCCCACTCTCTAGATACCCCTTAGCACGTAAAGGAATATTATTTGGGGTTCCAGCCATGGAGAAGAATTTAGACACTAGGATAAGATAAGGAACACACCCATTATAAAGAAATCACATTAGGATTCTCTTTTTAAGCTGTTGCTTAAAACACTAGTGCTTAGGAAATCTATTGGAGGCAGAAGCAGTCAAGGGTAGCCTAGGGTTAGTGTTAGGCTTAGGGTTAGGCTTAGGGTACGGCTTACGGTACGGGTTTGGGGAGGGGTTCAGGTACGGCGTAGGGTATGGGTTAGGGTTAGGGTTAGTGTTAGTGTTAGGGTTAGGGCTCGGTTTAGAGTACGGGTTAGGATTAGGGTACGTGTTAGTGTTAGGGTAGGGGTTAGGGTTAGAGTACGCATTAGGGTTAGGGTAGTTATTAAACCTATCCCACTCTCTAGATACCCCTTAGCACGTAAGGCAATATTATTTGGGGGTGCAGCCATGGAGAAGAGTTTAGACACTAGGATAAGATAAGGAACACACCCATTATAAAGAAATCACATTAGGATTCTCTTTTTAAGCTGTTCCTTAAAACAGTAGTGCTTAGGAAATCTATTGGAGGCAGAAGCAGTCAAGGGTAGCCTAGGGTTAGGGTTAGGCTTAGGGTTAGGTTTAGGGTATGGCTTGGGGAATGGGTTCGGAGAGGGGTTCGGGTACGGCGTAGGGTATGGGTTAGGGTTAGGGTTAGGGTTAGTGTTAGGGTTATGGCTCGGTTTAGGGTACGGGTCAGGATTAGGGTACGTGTTAGGGTTAGGGTAGGGGTTAGGGTTAGGGTACGCGTTAGGGTTAGGGTAGTTATTAAACCTATCCCACTCTCTAGATACCCCTTAGCACGTAAAGGAATATTATTTGGGGGTCCAGCCATGGAGAAGAGTTTAGACACTAGGATAAGATAAGGAACACACCCATTATAAAGAAATCACATTAGGATTCTCTTTTTAAGCTGTTCCTTAAAACACTAGTGCTTAGGAAATCTATTGGAGGCAGAAGCAGTCAAGGGTAGCCTAGGGTTAGGGTTAGGCTTAGGGTTAGGCTTAGGGTACGGCTTAGGGTACGGGTTCGGGGAGGGGTGCGGGTACGGCGTAGGGTATGGGTTAGGGTTAGGGTTAGGGTTAGTGTTAGGGTTAGGGCTCGGTTTAGGGTACAGGTTAGTATTAGGGTACGTGTTAGGGTTAGGGTAGGGGTTAGGGTTAGGGTACGCGTTAGGGTTAGGGTAGTTATTAAACCTATCCCACTCTCTAGATACCCCTTAGCACGTAAAGGAATATTATTTGAGGGTCCAGCCATGGAGAAGAGTTTAGACACTAGGATAAGATAAGGAACAGACCCATTATAAAGAAATCACATTAGGATTCTCTTTTTAAGCTGTTCCTTAAAACACTAGTGCTTAGGAAATCTATTGGAGGCAGAAGCAGTCAAGGGTAGCCTAGGGTTAGGGTTAGGCTTAGGGTTAGGCTTAGGGTACGGCTTAGGGTACGGGTTCGGGGAGGGTTTCGGGTACGGCGTAGGGTATGGGTTAGGGTTAGGGTTAGGGTTAGTGTTAGGGTTAGGGCTCGGTTTAGGGTACGGGTTAGGATTAGGGTACGTGTTAGGGTTAGGGTAGGGGTTAGGGTTAGGGTACGCGTTAGGGTTAGGGTAGTTATTAAACCTATCCCACTCTCTAGATACCCCTTAGCACGTAAAGGAATATTATTTGGGGGTCCAGCCATGGAGAAGAGTTTAGACACTAGGATAAGATAAGGAACACACCCATTATAAAGAAATCACATTAGGATTCTCTTTTTAAGCTGTTCCTTAAAACATTAGTGCTTAGGAAATCTATTGGAGGCAGAAGCAGTCAAGGGTAGCCTAGGGTTAGGGTTAGGCTTAGGGTTAGGCTTAGGGTACGGCTTAGGGTACGGGTTCGGGGAGGGTTTCGTGTACGGCGTAGGGTATGGGTTAGGGTTAGGGTTAGGGTTAGTGTTAGGGTTAGGGCTCGGCTTAGGGTACGGTTAGGATTAGGGTACGTGTTAGGTTTAGGGTAGCGGTTAGGGTTAGGGTACGCGTTAGGGTTAGGGTAGTTAGTAAACCTATCCCACTCTCTAGATACCCCTTAGCACGTAAAGGAATATTATTTGGGGTTCCAGCCATGGAGAAGAATTTAGACACTAGGATAAGATAAGGAACACACCCATTATAAAGAAATCACATTAGGATTCTCTTTTTAAGCTGTTCCTTAAAACACTAGTGCTTAGGAAATCTATTGGAGGCAGAAGCAGTCAAGGGTAGCCTAGGGTTAGGGTTAGGCTTAGGGTACGGGTTCGGGGAGGGGTGCGGGTACGGCGTAGGGTATGGGTTAGGGTTAGGGTTAGGGTTAGGGCTCGGTTTAGGGTACAGGTTAGTATTAGGGTACATGTTAGGGTTAGGGTAGGGGTTAGGGTTAGGGTACGCGTTAGGGTTAGGGTAGTTATTAAACCTATCCCACTCTCTAGATACCCCTTAGCACGTAAAGGAATATTATTTGAGGGTCCAGACATGGAGAAGAGTTTAGACACTAGGATAAGATAAGGAACACACCCATTATAAAGAAATCACATTAGGATTCTCTTTTTAAGCTGTTCCTTAAAACACTAGTGCTTAGGAAATCTATTGGAGGCAGAAGCAGTCAAGGGTAGCCTAGGGTTAGGGTTAGGCTTAGGGTTAGGCTTAGGGTACGGCTTAGGGTACGGGTTCGGGGAGGGTTTCGGGTACAGCGTAGGGTATGGGTTAGGGTTAGGGTTAGGGTTAGTGTTAGGGTTAGGGCTCGGTTTAGGGTACGGGTTAGGATTAGGGTACGTGTTAGGGTTAGGGTAGGGGTTAGGGTTAGGGTACGCGTTAGGGTTAGGGTAGTTATTAAACCTATCCCACTCTCTAGATACCCCTTAGCACGTAAAGGAATATTATTTGGGGGTCCAGCCATCGAGAAGAGTTTAGACACTAGGATAAGATAAGGAACACACCCATTATAAAGAAATCACATTAGGATTCTCTTTTTAAGCTGTTCCTTAAAACACTAGTGCTTAGGAAATCTATTGGAGGCAGAAGCAGTCAAGGGTAGCCTAGGGTTAGGGTTAGGCTTAGGGTTAGGCTTAGGGTACGGCTTAGGGTACGGGTTCGGGGAGGGTTTCAGGTACGGCGTAGGGTATGGGTTAGGGTTAGGGTTAGGGTTAGTGTTAGGGTTAGGGCTCGGTTTAGGGTACGGTTAGGATTAGGGTACGTGTTAGGTTTAAGGTAGCGGTTAGGGTTAGGGTACGCGTTAGGGTTAGGGTAGTTAGTAAACCTATCCCACTCTCTAGATACCCCTTAGCACGTAAAGGAATATTATTTGGGGTTCCAGCCATGGAGAAGAATTTAGACACTAGGATAAGATAAGGAACACACCCATTATAAAGAAATCACATTAGGATTCTCTTTTTAAGCTGTTGCTTAAAACACTAGTGCTTAGGAAATCTATTGGAGGCAGAAGCAGTCAAGGGTAGCCTAGGGTTAGTGTTAGGCTTAGGGTTAGGCTTAGGGTACGGCTTACGGTACGGGTTTGGGGAGGGGTTCAGGTACGGCGTAGGGTATGGGTTAGGGTTAGGGTTAGTGTTAGTGTTAGGGTTAGGGCTCGGTTTAGAGTACGGGTTAGGATTAGGGTACGTGTTAGTGTTAGGGTAGGGGTTAGGGTTAGAGTACGCATTAGGGTTAGGGTAGTTATTAAACCTATCCCACTCTCTAGATACCCCTTAGCACGTAAGGCAATATTATTTGGGGGTGCAGCCATGGAGAAGAGTTTAGACACTAGGATAAGATAAGGAACACACCCATTATAAAGAAATCACATTAGGATTCTCTTTTTAAGCTGTTCCTTAAAACAGTAGTGCTTAGGAAATCTATTGGAGGCAGAAGCAGTCAAGGGTAGCCTAGGGTTAGGGTTAGGCTTAGGGTTAGGTTTAGGGTATGGCTTGGGAAATGGGTTCGGAGAGGGGTTCGGGTACGGCGTAGGGTATGGGTTAGGGTTAGGGTTAGGGTTAGTGTTAGGGTTATGGCTCGGTTTAGGGTACGGGTCAGGATTAGGGTACGTGTTAGGGTTAGGGTAGGGGTTAGGGTTAGGGTACGCGTTAGGGTTAGGGTAGTTATTAAACCTATCCCACTCTCTAGATACCCCTTAGCACGTAAAGGAATATTATTTGGGGGTCCAGCCATGGAGAAGAGTTTAGACACTAGGATAAGATAAGGAACACACCCATTATAAAGAAATCACATTAGGATTCTCTTTTTAAGCTGTTCCTTAAAACACTAGTGCTTAGGAAATCTATTGGAGGCAGAAGCAGTCAAGGGTAGCCTAGGGTTAGGGTTAGGCTTAGGGTTAGGCTTAGGGTACGGCTTAGGGTACGGGTTCGGGGAGGGGTGCGGGTACGGCGTAGGGTATGGGTTAGGGTTAGGGTTAGGGTTAGTGTTAGGGTTAGGGCTCGGTTTAGGGTACAGGTTAGTATTAGGGTACGTGTTAGGGTTAGGGTAGGGGTTAGGGTTAGGGTACGCGTTAGGGTTAGGGTAGTTATTAAACCTATCCCACTCTCTAGATACCCCTTAGCACGTAAAGGAATATTATTTGAGGGTCCAGCCATGGAGAAGAGTTTAGACACTAGGATAAGATAAGGAACAGACCCATTATAAAGAAATCACATTAGGATTCTCTTTTTAAGCTGTTCCTTAAAACACTAGTGCTTAGGAAATCTATTGGAGGCAGAAGCAGTCAAGGGTAGCCTAGGGTTAGGGTTAGGCTTAGGGTTAGGCTTAGGGTACGGCTTAGGGTACGGGTTCGGGGAGGGTTTCGGGTACGGCGTAGGGTATGGGTTAGGGTTAGGGTTAGGGTTAGTGTTAGGGTTAGGGCTCGGTTTAGGGTACGGGTTAGGATTAGGGTACGTGTTAGGGTTAGGGTAGGGGTTAGGGTTAGGGTACGCGTTAGGGTTAGGGTAGTTATTAAACCTATCCCACTCTCTAGATACCCCTTAGCACGTAAAGGAATATTATTTGGGGGTCCAGCCATGGAGAAGAGTTTAGACACTAGGATAAGATAAGGAACACACCCATTATAAAGAAATCACATTAGGATTCTCTTTTTAAGCTGTTCCTTAAAACACTAGTGCTTAGGAAATCTATTGGAGGCAGAAGCAGTCAAGGGTAGCCTAGGGTTAGGGTTAGGCTTAGGGTTAGGCTTAGGGTACGGCTTAGGGTACGGGTTCGGGGAGGGGTGCGGGTACGGCGTAGGGTATGGGTTAGGGTTAGGGTTAGGGTTAGTGTTAGGGTTAGGGCTCGGTTTAGGGTACAGGTTAGTATTAGGGTACGTGTTAGGGTTAGGGTAGGGGTTAGGGTTAGGGTACGCGTTAGGGTTAGGGTAGTTATTAAACCTATCCCACTCTCTAGATACCCCTTAGCACGTAAAGGAATATTATTTGGGGGTCCAGCCATCGAGAAGAGTTTAGACACTAGGATAAGATAAGGAACACACCCATTATAAAGAAATCACATTAGGATTCTCTTTTTAAGCTGTTCCTTAAAACACTAGTGCTTAGGAAATCTATTGGAGGCAGAAGCAGTCAAGGGTAGCCTAGGGTTAGGGTTAGGCTTAGGGTTAGGCTTAGGGTACGGCTTAGGGTACGGGTTCGGGGAGGGTTTCGGGTACGGCGTAGGGTATGGGTTAGGGTTAGGGTTAGGGTTAGTGTTAGGGTTAGGGCTCGGTTTAGGGTACAGTTAGGATTAGGGTACGTGTTAGGTTTAAGGTAGCGGTTAGGGTTAGGGTACGCGTTAGGGTTAGGGTAGTTAGTAAACCTATCCCACTCTCTAGATACCCCTTAGCACGTAAAGGAATATTATTTGGGGTTCCAGCCATGGAGAAGAATTTAGACACTAGGATAAGATAAGGAACACACCCATTATAAAGAAATCACATTAGGATTCTCTTTTTAAGCTGTTGCTTAAAACACTAGTGCTTAGGAAATCTATTGGAGGCAGAAGCAGTCAAGGGTAGCCTAGGGTTAGTGTTAGGCTTAGGGTTAGGCTTAGGGTACGGCTTACGGTACGGGTTTGGGGAGGGGTTCAGGTACGGCGTAGGGTATGGGTTAGGGTTAGGGTTAGTGTTAGTGTTAGGGTTAGGGCTCGGTTTAGAGTACGGGTTAGGATTAGGGTACGTGTTAGTGTTAGGGTAGGGGTTAGGGTTAGAGTACGCATTAGGGTTAGGGTAGTTATTAAACCTATCCCACTCTCTAGATACCCCTTAGCACGTAAGGCAATATTATTTGGGGGTGCAGCCATGGAGAAGAGTTTAGACACTAGGATAAGATAAGGAACATACCCATTATAAAGAAATCACATTAGGATTCTCTTTTTAAGCTGTTCCTTAAAACACTAGTGCTTAGGAAATCTATTGGAGGCAGAAGCAGTCAAGGGTAGCCTAGGGTTAGGGTTAGGCTTAGGGTTAGGTTTAGGGTACGGCTTGGGGAATGGGTTCGGAGAGGGGTTCGGGTACGGCGTAGGGTATGGGTTAGGGTTAGTGTTAGGGTTAGTGTTAGGGTTATGGCTCGGTTTAGGGTACGGGTTAGGATTAGGGTACGTGTTAGGGTTAGGGTAGGGTTTAGGGTTAGGGTACGCGTTAGGGTTAGGGTAGTTATTAAACCTATCCCACTCTCTAGATACCCCTTAGCACGTAAAGGAATATTATTTGGGGGTCCAGCCATGGAGAAGAGTTTAGACACTAGGATAAGATAAGGAACACACCCATTATAAAGAAATCACATTAGGATTCTCTTTTTAAGCTGTTCCTTAAAACACTAGTGCTTAGGAAATCTATTGGAGGCAGAAGCAGTCAAGGGTAGCCTAGGGTTAGGGTTAGGCTTAGGGTTAGGCTTAGGGTACGGCTTAGGGTACGGGTTCGGGGAGGGGTGCGGGTACGGCGTAGGGTATGGGTTAGGGTTAGGGTTAGGGTTAGTGTTAGGGTTAGGGCTCGGTTTAGGGTACAGGTTAGTATTAGGGTACGTGTTAGGGTTATGGTAGGGGTTAGGGTTAGGGTACGCGTTAGGGTTAGGGTAGTTATTAAACCTATCCCACTCTCTAGATACCCCTTAGCACGTAAAGGAATATTATTTGAGGGTCCAGCCATGGAGAAGAGTTGAGACACTAGGATAAGATAAGGAACAGACCCATTATAAAGAAATCACATTAGGATTCTCTTTTTAAGCTGTTCCTTAAAACACTAGTGCTTAGGAAATCTATTGGAGGCAGAAGCAGTCAAGGGTAGCCTAGGGTTAGGGTTAGGCTTAGGGTTAGGCTTAGGGTACGGCTTAGGGTACGGGTTCGGGGAGGGTTTCGGGTACGGCGTAGGGTATGGGTTAGGGTTAGGGTTAGGGTTAGTGTTAGGGTTAGGGCTCGGTTTAGGGTACGGGTTAGGATTAGGGTACGTGTTAGGGTTAGGGTAGGGGTTAGGGTTAGGGTACGCGTTAGGGTTAGGGTAGTTATTAAACCTATCCCACTCTCTAGATACCCCTTAGCACGTAAAGGAATATTATTTGGGGGTCCAGCCATGGAGAAGAGTTTAGACACTAGGATAAGATAAGGAACACACCCATTATAAAGAAATCACATTAGGATTCTCTTTTTAAGCTGTTCCTTAAAACAGTAGTGCTTAGGAAATCTATTGGAGGCAGAAGCAGTCAAGGGTAGCCTAGGGTTAGGGTTAGGCTTAGGGTTAGGTTTAGGGTATGGCTTGGGGAATGGGTTCGGAGAGGGGTTCGGGTACGGCGTAGGGTATGGGTTAGGGTTAGGGTTAGGGTTAGTGTTAGGGTTATGGCTCGGTTTAGGGTACGGGTTAGGATTAGGGTACGTGTTAGGGTTAGGGTAGGGGTTAGGGTTAGGGTACGCGTTAGGGTTAGGGTAGTTATTAAACCTATCCCACTCTCTAGATACCCCTTAGCACGTAAAGGAATATTATTTGGGGGTCCAGCCATGGAGAAGAGTTTAGACACTAGGATAAGATAAGGAACACACCCATTATAAAGAAATCACATTAGGATTCTCTTTTTAAGCTGTTCCTTAAAACACTAGTGCTTAGGAAATCTATTGGAGGCAGAAGCAGTCAAGGGTAGCCTAGGGTTAGGGTTAGGCTTAGGGTTAGGCTTAGGGTACGGCTTAGGGTACGGGTTCGGGGAGGGGTGCGGGTACGGCGTAGGGTATGGGTTAGGGTTAGGGTTAGGGTTAGTGTTAGGGTTAGGGCTCGGTTTAGGGTACAGGTTAGTATTAGGGTACGTGTTAGGGTTAGGGTAGGGGTTAGGGTTAGGGTACGCGTTAGGGTTAGGGTAGTTATTAAACCTATCCCACTCTCTAGATACCCCTTAGCACGTAAAGGAATATTATTTGAGGGTCCAGCCATGGAGAAGAGTTTAGACACTAGGATAAGATAAGGAACAGACCCATTATAAAGAAATCACATTAGGATTCTCTTTTTAAGCTGTTCCTTAAAACACTAGTGCTTAGGAAATCTATTGGAGGCAGAAGCAGTCAAGGGTAGCCTAGGGTTAGGGTTAGGCTTAGGGTTAGGCTTAGGGTACGGCTTAGGGTACGGGTTCGGGGAGGGTTTCGGGTACGGCGTAGGGTATGGGTTAGGGTTAGGGTTAGGGTTAGTGTTAGGGTTAGGGCTCGGTTTAGGGTACGGGTTAGGATTAGGGTACGTGTTAGGGTTAGGGTAGGGGTTAGGGTTAGGGTACGCGTTAGGGTTAGGGTAGTTATTAAACCTATCCCACTCTCTAGATACCCCTTAGCACGTAAAGGAATATTATTTGGGGGTCCAGCCATGGAGAAGAGTTTAGACACTAGGATAAGATAAGGAACACACCCATTATAAAGAAATCACATTAGGATTCTCTTTTTAAGCTGTTCCTTAAAACACTAGTGCTTAGGAAATCTATTGGAGGCAGAAGCAGTCAAGGGTAGCCTAGGGTTAGGGTTAGGCTTAGGGTTAGGCTTAGGGTACGGCTTAGGGTACGGGTTCGGGGAGGGTTTCGGGTACAGCGTAGGGTATGGGTTAGGGTTAGGGTTAGGGTTAGTGTTAGGGTTAGGGCTCGGTTTAGGGTACGGGTTAGGATTAGGGTACGTGTTAGGGTTAGGGTAGGGGTTATGGTTAGGGTACGCGTTAGGGTTAGGGTAGTTATTAAACCTATCCCACTCTCTAGATACCCCTTAGCACGTAAAGGAATATTATTTGGGGGTCCAGCCATGGAGAAGAGTTTAGACACTAGGATAAGATAAGGAACACACCCATTATAAAGAAATCACATTAGGATTCTCTTTTTAAGCTGTTCCTTAAAACACTAGTGCTTAGGAAATCTATTGGAGGCAGAAGCAGTCAAGGGTAGCCTAGGGTTAGGGTTAGGCTTAGGGTTAGGCTTAGGGTACGGCTTAGGGTACGGGTTCGGGGAGGGTTTCGGGTACGGCGTAGGGTATGGGTTAGGGTTAGGGTTAGGGTTAGTGTTAGGGTTAGGGCTCGGTTTAGGGTACGGTTAGGATTAGGGTACGTGTTAGGTTTAAGGTAGCGGTTAGGGTTAGGGTACGCGTTAGGGTTAGGGTAGTTAGTAAACCTATCCCACTCTCTAGATACCCCTTAGCACGTAAAGGAATATTATTTGGGGTTCCAGCCATGGAGAAGAATTTAGACACTAGGATAAGATAAGGAACACACCCATTATAAAGAAATCACATTAGGATTCTCTTTTTAAGCTGTTGCTTAAAACACTAGTGCTTAGGAAATCTATTGGAGGCAGAAGCAGTCAAGGGTAGCCTAGGGTTAGTGTTAGGCTTAGGGTTAGGCTTAGGGTACGGCTTACGGTACGGGTTTGGGGAGGGGTTCAGGTACGGCGTAGGGTATGGGTTAGGGTTAGGGTTAGTGTTAGTGTTAGGGTTAGGGCTCGGTTTAGAGTACGGGTTAGGATTAGGGTACGTGTTAGTGTTAGGGTAGGGGTTAGGGATAGAGTACGCATTAGGGTTAGGGTAGTTATTAAACCTATCCCACTCTCTAGATACCCCTTAGCACGTAAGGCAATATTATTTGGGGGTGCAGCCATGGAGAAGAGTTTAGACACTAGGATAAGATAAGGAACACACCCATTATAAAGAAATCACATTAGGATTCTCTTTTTAAGCTGTTCCTTAAAACAGTAGTGCTTAGGAAATCTATTGGAGGCAGAAGCAGTCAAGGGTAGCCTAGGGTTAGGGTTAGGCTTAGGGTTAGGTTTAGGGTACGGCTTGGGGAATGGGTTCGGAGAGGGGTTCGGGTACGGCGTAGGGTATGGGTTAGGGTTAGGGTTAGGGTTAGTGTTAGGGTTATGGCTCGGTTTAGGGTACAGGTTAGTATTAGGGTACATGTTAGGGTTAGGGTAGGGGTTAGGGTTAGGGTACGCGTTAGGGTTAGGGTAGTTATTAAACCTATCCCACTCTCTAGATACCCCTTAGCACGTAAAGGAATATTATTTGGGGTTCCAGCCATGGAGAAGAATTTAGACACTAGGATAAGATAAGGAACACACCCATTATAAAGAAATCACATTAGGATTCTCTTTTTAAGCTGTTGCTTAAAACACTAGTGCTTAGGAAATCTATTGGAGGCAGAAGCAGTCAAGGGTAGCCTAGGGTTAGTGTTAGGCTTAGGGTTAGGCTTAGGGTACGGCTTACGGTACGGGTTTGGGGAGGGGTTCAGGTACGGCGTAGGGTATGGGTTAGGGTTAGGGTTAGTGTTAGTGTTAGGGTTAGGGCTCGGTTTAGAGTACGGGTTAGGATTAGGGTACGTGTTAGTGTTAGGGTAGGGGTTAGGGTTAGAGTACGCATTAGGGTTAGGGTAGTTATTAAACCTATCCCACTCTCTAGATACCCCTTAGCACGTAAGGCAATATTATTTGGGGGTGCAGCCATGGAGAAGAGTTTAGACACTAGGATAAGATAAGGAACACACCCATTATAAAGAAATCACATTAGGATTCTCTTTTTAAGCTGTTCCTTAAAACAGTAGTGCTTAGGAAATCTATTGGAGGCAGAAGCAGTCAAGGGTAGCCTAGGGTTAGGGTTAGGCTTAGGGTTAGGTTTAGGGTATGGCTTGGGGAATGGGTTCGGAGAGGGGTTCGGGTACGGCGTAGGGTATGGGTTAGGGTTAGGGTTAGGGTTAGTGTTAGGGTTATGGCTCGGTTTAGGGTACGGGTCAGGATTAGGGTACGTGTTAGGGTTAGGGTAGGGGTTAGGGTTAGGGTACGCGTTAGGGTTAGGGTAGTTATTAAACCTATCCCACTCTCTAGATACCCCTTAGCACGTAAAGGAATATTATTTGGGGGTCCAGCCATGGAGAAGAGTTTAGACACTAGGATAAGATAAGGAACACACCCATTATAAAGAAATCACATTAGGATTCTCTTTTTAAGCTGTTCCTTAAAACACTAGTGCTTAGGAAATCTATTGGAGGCAGAAGCAGTCAAGGGTAGCCTAGGGTTAGGGTTAGGCTTAGGGTTAGGCTTAGGGTACGGCTTAGGGTACGGGTTCGGGGAGGGGTGCGGGTACGGCGTAGGGTATGGGTTAGGGTTAGGGTTAGGGTTAGTGTTAGGGTTAGGGCTCGGTTTAGGGTACAGTTTAGTATTAGGGTACGTGTTAGGGTTAGGGTAGGGGTTAGGGTTAGGGTACGCGTTAGGGTTAGGGTAGTTATTAAACCTATCCCACTCTCTAGATACCCCTTAGCACGTAAAGGAATATTATTTGAGGGTCCAGCCATGGAGAAGAGTTTAGACACTAGGATAAGATAAGGAACAGACCCATTATAAAGAAATCACATTAGGATTCTCTTTTTAAGCTGTTCCTTAAAACACTAGTGCTTAGGAAATCTATTGGAGGCAGAAGCAGTCAAGGGTAGCCTAGGGTTAGGGTTAGGCTTAGGGTTAGGCTTAGGGTACGGCTTAGGGTACGGGTTCGGGGAGGGTTTCGGGTACGGCGTAGGGTATGGGTTAGGGTTAGGGTTAGGGTTAGTGTTAGGGTTAGGGCTCGGTTTAGGGTACGGGTTAGGATTAGGGTACGTGTTAGGGTTAGGGTAGGGGTTAGGGTTAGGGTACGCGTTAGGGTTAGGGTAGTTATTAAACCTATCCCACTCTCTAGATACCCCTTAGCACGTAAAGGAATATTATTTGGGGGTCCAGCCATGGAGAAGAGTTTAGACACTAGGATAAGATAAGGAACACACCCATTATAAAGAAATCACATTAGGATTCTCTTTTTAAGCTGTTCCTTAAAACATTAGTGCTTAGGAAATCTATTGGAGGCAGAAGCATTCAAGGGTAGCCTAGGGTTAGGGTTAGGCTTAGGGTTAGGCTTAGGGTACGGCTTAGGGTACGGGTTCGGGGAGGGTTTCGTGTACGGCGTAGGGTATGGGTTAGGGTTAGGGTTAGGGTTAGTGTTAGGGTTAGGGCTCGGCTTAGGGTACGGTTAGGATTAGGGTACGTGTTAGGTTTAGGGTAGCGGTTAGGGTTAGGGTACGCGTTAGGGTTAGGGTAGTTAGTAAACCTATCCCACTCTCTAGATACCCCTTAGCACGTAAAGGAATATTATTTGGGGTTCCAGCCATGGAGAAGAATTTAGACACTAGGATAAGATAAGGAACACACCCATTATAAAGAAATCACATTAGGATTCTCTTTTTAAGCTGTTCCTTAAAACACTAGTGCTTAGGAAATCTATTGGAGGCAGAAGCAGTCAAGGGTAGCCTAGGGTTAGGGTTAGGCTTAGGGTACGGGTTCGGGGAGGGGTGCGGGTACGGCGTAGGGTATGGGTTAGGGTTAGGGTTAGGGTTAGTGTTAGGGTTAGGGCTCGGTTTAGGGTACAGGTTAGTATTAGGGTACATGTTAGGGTTAGGGTAGGGGTTAGGGTTAGGGTACGCATTAGGGTTAGGGTAGTTATTAAACCTATCCCACTCTCTAGATACCCCTTAGCACGTAAAGGAATATTATTTGAGGGTCCAGACATGGAGAAGAGTTTAGACACTAGGATAAGATAAGGAACACACCCATTATAAAGAAATCACATTAGGATTCTCTTTTTAAGCTGTTCCTTAAAACACTAGTGCTTAGGAAATCTATTGGAGGCAGAAGCAGTCAAGGGTAGCCTAGGGTTAGGGTTAGGCTTAGGGTTAGGCTTAGGGTACGGCTTAGGGTACGGGTTCGGGGAGGGTTTCGGGTACAGCGTAGGGTATGGGTTAGGGTTAGGGTTAGGGTTAGTGTTAGGGTTAGGGCTCGGTTTAGGGTACGGGTTAGGATTAGGGTACGTGTTAGGGTTAGGGTAGGGGTTAGGGTTAGGGTACGCGTTAGGGTTAGGGTAGTTATTAAACCTATCCCACTCTCTAGATACCCCTTAGCACGTAAAGGAATATTATTTGGGGGTCCAGCCATCGAGAAGAGTTTAGACACTAGGATAAGATAAGGAACACACCCATTATAAAGAAATCACATTAGGATTCTCTTTTTAAGCTGTTCCTTAAAACACTAGTGCTTAGGAAATCTATTGGAGGCAGAAGCAGTCAAGGGTAGCCTAGGGTTAGGGTTAGGCTTAGGGTTAGGCTTAGGGTACGGCTTAGGGTACGGGTTCGGGGAGGGTTTCGGGTACGGCGTAGGGTATGGGTTAGGGTTAGGGTTAGGGTTAGTGTTAGGGTTAGGGCTCGGTTTAGGGTACGGTTAGGATTAGGGTACGTGTTAGGTTTAAGGTAGCGGTTAGGGTTAGGGTACGCGTTAGGGTTAGGGTAGTTAGTAAACCTATCCCACTCTCTAGATACCCCTTAGCACGTAAAGGAATATTATTTGGGGTTCCAGCCATGGAGAAGAATTTAGACACTAGGATAAGATAAGGAACACACCCATTATAAAGAAATCACATTAGGATTCTCTTTTTAAGCTGTTGCTTAAAACACTAGTGCTTAGGAAATCTATTGGAGGCAGAAGCAGTCAAGGGTAGCCTAGGGTTAGTGTTAGGCTTAGGGTTAGGCTTAGGGTACGGCTTACGGTACGGGTTTGGGGAGGGGTTCAGGTACGGCGTAGGGTATGGGTTAGGGTTAGGGTTAGTGTTAGTGTTAGGGTTAGGGCTCGGTTTAGAGTACGGGTTAGGATTAGGGTACGTGTTAGTGTTAGGGTAGGGGTTAGGGTTAGAGTACGCATTAGGGTTAGGGTAGTTATTAAACCTATCCCACTCTCTAGATACCCCTTAGCACGTAAGGCAATATTATTTGGGGGTGCAGCCATGGAGAAGAGTTTAGACACTAGGATAAGATAAGGAACACACCCATTATAAAGAAATCACATTAGGATTCTCTTTTTAAGCTGTTCCTTAAAACAGTAGTGCTTAGGAAATCTATTGGAGGCAGAAGCAGTCAAGGGTAGCCTAGGGTTAGGGTTAGGCTTAGGGTTAGGTTTAGGGTATGGCTTGGGGAATGGGTTCGGAGAGGGGTTCGGGTACGGCGTAGGGTATGGGTTAGGGTTAGGGTTAGGGTTAGTGTTAGGGTTATGGCTCGGTTTAGGGTACGGGTCAGGATTAGGGTACGTGTTAGGGTTAGGGTAGGGGTTAGGGTTAGGGTACGCGTTAGGGTTAGGGTAGTTATTAAACCTATCCCACTCTCTAGATACCCCTTAGCACGTAAAGGAATATTATTTGGGGGTCCAGCCATGGAGAAGAGTTTAGACACTAGGATAAGATAAGGAACACACCCATTATAAAGAAATCACATTAGGATTCTCTTTTTAAGCTGTTCCTTAAAACACTAGTGCTTAGGAAATCTATTGGAGGCAGAAGCAGTCAAGGGTAGCCTAGGGTTAGGGTTAGGCTTAGGGTTAGGCTTAGGGTACGGCTTAGGGTACGGGTTCGGGGAGGGGTGCGGGTACGGCGTAGGGTATGGGTTAGGGTTAGGGTTAGGGTTAGTGTTAGGGTTAGGGCTCGGTTTAGGGTACAGGTTAGTATTAGGGTACGTGTTAGGGTTAGGGTAGGGGTTAGGGTTAGGGTACGCGTTAGGGTTAGGGTAGTTATTAAACCTATCCCACTCTCTAGATACCCCTTAGCACGTAAAGGAATATTATTTGAGGGTCCAGCCATGGAGAAGAGTTTAGACACTAGGATAAGATAAGGAACAGACCCATTATAAAGAAATCACATTAGGATTCTCTTTTTAAGCTGTTCCTTAAAACACTAGTGCTTAGGAAATCTATTGGAGGCAGAAGCAGTCAAGGGTAGCCTAGGGTTAGGGTTAGGCTTAGGGTTAGGCTTAGGGTACGGCTTAGGGTACGGGTTCGGGGAGGGTTTCGGGTACGGCGTAGGGTATGGGTTAGGGTTAGGGTTAGGGTTAGTGTTAGGGTTAGGGCTCGGTTTAGGGTACGGGTTAGGATTAGGGTACGTGTTAGGGTTAGGGTAGGGGTTAGGGTTAGGGTACGCGTTAGGGTTAGGGTAGTTATTAAACCTATCCCACTCTCTAGATACCCCTTAGCACGTAAAGGAATATTATTTGGGGGTCCAGCCATGGAGAAGAGTTTAGACACTAGGATAAGATAAGGAACACACCCATTATAAAGAAATCACATTAGGATTCTCTTTTTAAGCTGTTCCTTAAAACATTAGTGCTTAGGAAATCTATTGGAGGCAGAAGCAGTCAAGGGTAGCCTAGGGTTAGGGTTAGGCTTAGGGTTAGGCTTAGGGTACGGCTTAGGGTACGGGTTCGGGGAGGGTTTCGTGTACGGCGTAGGGTATGGGTTAGGGTTAGGGTTAGGGTTAGTGTTAGGGTTAGGGCTCGGCTTAGGGTACGGTTAGGATTAGGGTACGTGTTAGGTTTAGGGTAGCGGTTAGGGTTAGGGTACGCGTTAGGGTTAGGGTAGTTAGTAAACCTATCCCACTCTCTAGATACCCCTTAGCACGTAAAGGAATATTATTTGGGGTTCCAGCCATGGAGAAGAATTTAGACACTAGGATAAGATAAGGAACACACCCATTATAAAGAAATCACATTAGGATTCTCTTTTTAAGCTGTTCCTTAAAACACTAGTGCTTAGGAAATCTATTGGAGGCAGAAGCAGTCAAGGGTAGCCTAGGGTTAGGGTTAGGCTTAGGGTACGGGTTCGGGGAGGGGTGCGGGTACGGCGTAGGGTATGGGTTAGGGTTAGGGTTAGGGTTAGGGCTCGGTTTAGGGTACAGGTTAGTATTAGGGTACATGTTAGGGTTAGGGTAGGGGTTAGGGTTAGGGTACGCGTTAGGGTTAGGGTAGTTATTAAACCTATCCCACTCTCTAGATACCCCTTAGCACGTAAAGGAATATTATTTGAGGGTCCAGACATGGAGAAGAGTTTAGACACTAGGATAAGATAAGGAACACACCCATTATAAAGAAATCACATTAGGATTCTCTTTTTAAGCTGTTCCTTAAAACACTAGTGCTTAGGAAATCTATTGGAGGCAGAAGCAGTCAAGGGTAGCCTAGGGTTAGGGTTAGGCTTAGGGTTAGGCTTAGGGTACGGCTTAGGGTACGGGTTCGGGGAGGGTTTCGGGTACAGCGTAGGGTATGGGTTAGGGTTAGGGTTAGGGTTAGTGTTAGGGTTAGGGCTCGGTTTAGGGTACGGGTTAGGATTAG
Source organism: Balaenoptera borealis (assembly GCF_965194805.1). NCBI lineage: Eukaryota > Metazoa > Chordata > Mammalia > Artiodactyla > Balaenopteridae > Balaenoptera > Balaenoptera borealis. The sequence goes on along the minus strand of NW_028123977.1, from coordinate 243,537 downwards.
GGTACGTGTTAGGGTTAGGGTAGGGGTTAGGGTTAGGGTACGCGTTAGGGTTAGGGTAGTTATTAAACCTATCCCACTCTCTAGATACCCCTTAGCACGTAAAGGAATATTATTTGGGGGTCCAGCCATCGAGAAGAGTTTAGACACTAGGATAAGATAAGGAACACACCCATTATAAAGAAATCACATTAGGATTCTCTTTTTAAGCTGTTCCTTAAAACACTAGTGCTTAGGAAATCTATTGGAGGCAGAAGCAGTCAAGGGTAGCCTAGGGTTAGGGTTAGGCTTAGGGTTAGGCTTAGGGTACGGCTTAGGGTACGGGTTCGGGGAGGGTTTCGGGTACGGCGTAGGGTATGGGTTAGGGTTAGGGTTAGGGTTAGTGTTAGGGTTAGGGCTCGGTTTAGGGTACGGTTAGGATTAGGGTACGTGTTAGGTTTAAGGTAGCGGTTAGGGTTAGGGTACGCGTTAGGGTTAGGGTAGTTAGTAAACCTATCCCACTCTCTAGATACCCCTTAGCACGTAAAGGAATATTATTTGGGGTTCCAGCCATGGAGAAGAATTTAGACACTAGGATAAGATAAGGAACACACCCATTATAAAGAAATCACATTAGGATTCTCTTTTTAAGCTGTTGCTTAAAACACTAGTGCTTAGGAAATCTATTGGAGGCAGAAGCAGTCAAGGGTAGCCTAGGGTTAGTGTTAGGCTTAGGGTTAGGCTTAGGGTACGGCTTACGGTACGGGTTTGGGGAGGGGTTCAGGTACGGCGTAGGGTATGGGTTAGGGTTAGGGTTAGTGTTAGTGTTAGGGTTAGGGCTCGGTTTAGAGTACGGGTTAGGATTAGGGTACGTGTTAGTGTTAGGGTAGGGGTTAGGGTTAGAGTACGCATTAGGGTTAGGGTAGTTATTAAACCTATCCCACTCTCTAGATACCCCTTAGCACGTAAGGCAATATTATTTGGGGGTGCAGCCATGGAGAAGAGTTTAGACACTAGGATAAGATAAGGAACACACCCATTATAAAGAAATCACATTAGGATTCTCTTTTTAAGCTGTTCCTTAAAACAGTAGTGCTTAGGAAATCTATTGGAGGCAGAAGCAGTCAAGGGTAGCCTAGGGTTAGGGTTAGGCTTAGGGTTAGGTTTAGGGTATGGCTTGGGGAATGGGTTCGGAGAGGGGTTCGGGTACGGCGTAGGGTATGGGTTAGGGTTAGGGTTAGGGTTAGTGTTAGGGTTATGGCTCGGTTTAGGGTACGGGTCAGGATTAGGGTACGTGTTAGGGTTAGGGTAGGGGTTAGGGTTAGGGTACGCGTTAGGGTTAGGGTAGTTATTAAACCTATCCCACTCTCTAGATACCCCTTAGCACGTAAAGGAATATTATTTGGGGGTCCAGCCATGGAGAAGAGTTTAGACACTAGGATAAGATAAGGAACACACCCATTATAAAGAAATCACATTAGGATTCTCTTTTTAAGCTGTTCCTTAAAACACTAGTGCTTAGGAAATCTATTGGAGGCAGAAGCAGTCAAGGGTAGCCTAGGGTTAGGGTTAGGCTTAGGGTTAGGCTTAGGGTACGGCTTAGGGTACGGGTTCGGGGAGGGGTGCGGGTACGGCGTAGGGTATGGGTTAGGGTTAGGGTTAGGGTTAGTGTTAGGGTTAGGGCTCGGTTTAGGGTACAGGTTAGTATTAGGGTACGTGTTAGGGTTAGGGTAGGGGTTAGGGTTAGGGTACGCGTTAGGGTTAGGGTAGTTATTAAACCTATCCCACTCTCTAGATACCCCTTAGCACGTAAAGGAATATTATTTGAGGGTCCAGCCATGGAGAAGAGTTTAGACACTAGGATAAGATAAGGAACAGACCCATTATAAAGAAATCACATTAGGATTCTCTTTTTAAGCTGTTCCTTAAAACACTAGTGCTTAGGAAATCTATTGGAGGCAGAAGCAGTCAAGGGTAGCCTAGGGTTAGGGTTAGGCTTAGGGTTAGGCTTAGGGTACGGCTTAGGGTACGGGTTCGGGGAGGGTTTCGGGTACGGCGTAGGGTATGGGTTAGGGTTAGGGTTAGGGTTAGTGTTAGGGTTAGGGCTCGGTTTAGGGTACGGGTTAGGATTAGGGTACGTGTTAGGGTTAGGGTAGGGGTTAGGGTTAGGGTACGCGTTAGGGTTAGGGTAGTTATTAAACCTATCCCACTCTCTAGATACCCCTTAGCACGTAAAGGAATATTATTTGGGGGTCCAGCCATGGAGAAGAGTTTAGACACTAGGATAAGATAAGGAACACACCCATTATAAAGAAATCACATTAGGATTCTCTTTTTAAGCTGTTCCTTAAAACATTAGTGCTTAGGAAATCTATTGGAGGCAGAAGCAGTCAAGGGTAGCCTAGGGTTAGGGTTAGGCTTAGGGTTAGGCTTAGGGTACGGCTTAGGGTACGGGTTCGGGGAGGGTTTCGTGTACGGCGTAGGGTATGGGTTAGGGTTAGGGTTAGGGTTAGTGTTAGGGTTAGGGCTCGGCTTAGGGTACGGTTAGGATTAGGGTACGTGTTAGGTTTAGGGTAGCGGTTAGGGTTAGGGTACGCGTTAGGGTTAGGGTAGTTAGTAAACCTATCCCACTCTCTAGATACCCCTTAGCACGTAAAGGAATATTATTTGGGGTTCCAGCCATGGAGAAGAATTTAGACACTAGGATAAGATAAGGAACACACCCATTATAAAGAAATCACATTAGGATTCTCTTTTTAAGCTGTTCCTTAAAACACTAGTGCTTAGGAAATCTATTGGAGGCAGAAGCAGTCAAGGGTAGCCTAGGGTTAGGGTTAGGCTTAGGGTACGGGTTCGGGGAGGGGTGCGGGTACGGCGTAGGGTATGGGTTAGGGTTAGGGTTAGGGTTAGGGCTCGGTTTAGGGTACAGGTTAGTATTAGGGTACATGTTAGGGTTAGGGTAGGGGTTAGGGTTAGGGTACGCGTTAGGGTTAGGGTAGTTATTAAACCTATCCCACTCTCTAGATACCCCTTAGCACGTAAAGGAATATTATTTGAGGGTCCAGACATGGAGAAGAGTTTAGACACTAGGATAAGATAAGGAACACACCCATTATAAAGAAATCACATTAGGATTCTCTTTTTAAGCTGTTCCTTAAAACACTAGTGCTTAGGAAATCTATTGGAGGCAGAAGCAGTCAAGGGTAGCCTAGGGTTAGGGTTAGGCTTAGGGTTAGGCTTAGGGTACGGCTTAGGGTACGGGTTCGGGGAGGGTTTCGGGTACAGCGTAGGGTATGGGTTAGGGTTAGGGTTAGGGTTAGTGTTAGGGTTAGGGCTCGGTTTAGGGTACGGGTTAGGATTAGGGTACGTGTTAGGGTTAGGGTAGGGGTTAGGGTTAGGGTACGCGTTAGGGTTAGGGTAGTTATTAAACCTATCCCACTCTCTAGATACCCCTTAGCACGTAAAGGAATATTATTTGGGGGTCCAGCCATCGAGAAGAGTTTAGACACTAGGATAAGATAAGGAACACACCCATTATAAAGAAATCACATTAGGATTCTCTTTTTAAGCTGTTCCTTAAAACACTAGTGCTTAGGAAATCTATTGGAGGCAGAAGCAGTCAAGGGTAGCCTAGGGTTAGGGTTAGGCTTAGGGTTAGGCTTAGGGTACGGCTTAGGGTACGGGTTCGGGGAGGGTTTCGGGTACGGCGTAGGGTATGGGTTAGGGTTAGGGTTAGGGTTAGTGTTAGGGTTAGGGCTCGGTTTAGGGTACGGTTAGGATTAGGGTACGTGTTAGGTTTAAGGTAGCGGTTAGGGTTAGGGTACGCGTTAGGGTTAGGGTAGTTAGTAAACCTATCCCACTCTCTAGATACCCCTTAGCACGTAAAGGAATATTATTTGGGGTTCCAGCCATGGAGAAGAATTTAGACACTAGGATAAGATAAGGAACACACCCATTATAAAGAAATCACATTAGGATTCTCTTTTTAAGCTGTTGCTTAAAACACTAGTGCTTAGGAAATCTATTGGAGGCAGAAGCAGTCAAGGGTAGCCTAGGGTTAGTGTTAGGCTTAGGGTTAGGCTTAGGGTACGGCTTACGGTACGGGTTTGGGGAGGGGTTCAGGTACGGCGTAGGGTATGGGTTAGGGTTAGGGTTAGTGTTAGTGTTAGGGTTAGGGCTCGGTTTAGAGTACGGGTTAGGATTAGGGTACGTGTTAGTGTTAGGGTAGGGGTTAGGGTTAGAGTACGCATTAGGGTTAGGGTAGTTATTAAACCTATCCCACTCTCTAGATACCCCTTAGCACGTAAGGCAATATTATTTGGGGGTGCAGCCATGGAGAAGAGTTTAGACACTAGGATAAGATAAGGAACACACCCATTATAAAGAAATCACATTAGGATTCTCTTTTTAAGCTGTTCCTTAAAACAGTAGTGCTTAGGAAATCTATTGGAGGCAGAAGCAGTCAAGGGTAGCCTAGGGTTAGGGTTAGGCTTAGGGTTAGGTTTAGGGTATGGCTTGGGAAATGGGTTCGGAGAGGGGTTCGGGTACGGCGTAGGGTATGGGTTAGGGTTAGGGTTAGGGTTAGTGTTAGGGTTATGGCTCGGTTTAGGGTACGGGTCAGGATTAGGGTACGTGTTAGGGTTAGGGTAGGGGTTAGGGTTAGGGTACGCGTTAGGGTTAGGGTAGTTATTAAACCTATCCCACTCTCTAGATACCCCTTAGCACGTAAAGGAATATTATTTGGGGGTCCAGCCATGGAGAAGAGTTTAGACACTAGGATAAGATAAGGAACACACCCATTATAAAGAAATCACATTAGGATTCTCTTTTTAAGCTGTTCCTTAAAACACTAGTGCTTAGGAAATCTATTGGAGGCAGAAGCAGTCAAGGGTAGCCTAGGGTTAGGGTTAGGCTTAGGGTTAGGCTTAGGGTACGGCTTAGGGTACGGGTTCGGGGAGGGGTGCGGGTACGGCGTAGGGTATGGGTTAGGGTTAGGGTTAGGGTTAGTGTTAGGGTTAGGGCTCGGTTTAGGGTACAGGTTAGTATTAGGGTACGTGTTAGGGTTAGGGTAGGGGTTAGGGTTAGGGTACGCGTTAGGGTTAGGGTAGTTATTAAACCTATCCCACTCTCTAGATACCCCTTAGCACGTAAAGGAATATTATTTGAGGGTCCAGCCATGGAGAAGAGTTTAGACACTAGGATAAGATAAGGAACAGACCCATTATAAAGAAATCACATTAGGATTCTCTTTTTAAGCTGTTCCTTAAAACACTAGTGCTTAGGAAATCTATTGGAGGCAGAAGCAGTCAAGGGTAGCCTAGGGTTAGGGTTAGGCTTAGGGTTAGGCTTAGGGTACGGCTTAGGGTACGGGTTCGGGGAGGGTTTCGGGTACGGCGTAGGGTATGGGTTAGGGTTAGGGTTAGGGTTAGTGTTAGGGTTAGGGCTCGGTTTAGGGTACGGGTTAGGATTAGGGTACGTGTTAGGGTTAGGGTAGGGGTTAGGGTTAGGGTACGCGTTAGGGTTAGGGTAGTTATTAAACCTATCCCACTCTCTAGATACCCCTTAGCACGTAAAGGAATATTATTTGGGGGTCCAGCCATGGAGAAGAGTTTAGACACTAGGATAAGATAAGGAACACACCCATTATAAAGAAATCACATTAGGATTCTCTTTTTAAGCTGTTCCTTAAAACACTAGTGCTTAGGAAATCTATTGGAGGCAGAAGCAGTCAAGGGTAGCCTAGGGTTAGGGTTAGGCTTAGGGTTAGGCTTAGGGTACGGCTTAGGGTACGGGTTCGGGGAGGGGTGCGGGTACGGCGTAGGGTATGGGTTAGGGTTAGGGTTAGGGTTAGTGTTAGGGTTAGGGCTCGGTTTAGGGTACAGGTTAGTATTAGGGTACGTGTTAGGGTTAGGGTAGGGGTTAGGGTTAGGGTACGCGTTAGGGTTAGGGTAGTTATTAAACCTATCCCACTCTCTAGATACCCCTTAGCACGTAAAGGAATATTATTTGAGGGTCCAGCCATGGAGAAGAGTTTAGACACTAGGATAAGATAAGGAACAGACCCATTATAAAGAAATCACATTAGGATTCTCTTTTTAAGCTGTTCCTTAAAACACTAGTGCTTAGGAAATCTATTGGAGGCAGAAGCAGTCAAGGGTAGCCTAGGGTTAGGGTTAGGCTTAGGGTTAGGCTTAGGGTACGGCTTAGGGTACGGGTTCGGGGAGGGTTTCGGGTACGGCGTAGGGTATGGGTTAGGGTTAGGGTTAGGGTTAGTGTTAGGGTTAGGGCTCGGTTTAGGGTACGGGTTAGGATTAGGGTACGTGTTAGGGTTAGGGTAGGGGTTAGGGTTAGGGTACGCGTTAGGGTTAGGGTAGTTATTAAACCTATCCCACTCTCTAGATACCCCTTAGCACGTAAAGGAATATTATTTGGGGGTCCAGCCATGGAGAAGAGTTTAGACACTAGGATAAGATAAGGAACACACCCATTATAAAGAAATCACATTAGGATTCTCTTTTTAAGCTGTTCCTTAAAACATTAGTGCTTAGGAAATCTATTGGAGGCAGAAGCAGTCAAGGGTAGCCTAGGGTTAGGGTTAGGCTTAGGGTTAGGCTTAGGGTACGGCTTAGGGTACGGGTTCGGGGAGGGTTTCGTGTACGGCGTAGGGTATGGGTTAGGGTTAGGGTTAGGGTTAGTGTTAGGGTTAGGGCTCGGTTTAGGGTACGGTTAGGATTAGGGTACGTGTTAGGTTTAGGGTAGCGGTTAGGGTTAGGGTACGCGTTAGGGTTAGGGTAGTTAGTAAACCTATCCCACTCTCTAGATACCCCTTAGCACGTAAAGGAATATTATTTGGGGTTCCACCCATGGAGAAGAATTTAGACACTAGGATAAGATAAGGAACACACCCATTATAAAGAAATCACATTAGGATTCTCTTTTTAAGCTGTTCCTTAAAACACTAGTGCTTAGGAAATCTATTGGAGGCAGAAGCAGTCAAGGGTAGCCTAGGGTTAGGGTTAGGCTTAGGGTACGGGTTCGGGGAGGGGTGCGGGTACGGCGTAGGGTATGTGTTAGGGTTAGGGTTAGGGTTAGTGTTAGGGTTAGGGCTCGGTTTAGGGTACAGGTTAGTATTAGGGTACATGTTAGGGTTAGGGTAGGGGTTAGGGTTAGGGTACGCGTTAGGGTTAGGGTAGTTATTAAACCTATCCCACTCTCTAGATACCCCTTAGCACGTAAAGGAATATTATTTGAGGGTCCAGACATGGAGAAGAGTTTAGACACTAGGATAAGATAAGGAACACACCCATTATAAAGAAATCACATTAGGATTCTCTTTTTAAGCTGTTCCTTAAAACACTAGTGCTTAGGAAATCTATTGGAGGCAGAAGCAGTCAAGGGTAGCCTAGGGTTAGGGTTAGGCTTAGGGTTAGGCTTAGGGTACGGCTTAGGGTACGGGTTCGGGGAGGGTTTCGGGTACGGCGTAGGGTATGGGTTAGGGTTAGGGTTAGTGTTAGGGTTAGGGCTCGGTTTAGGGTACAGTTAGGATTAGGGTACGTGTTAGGTTTAAGGTAGCGGTTAGGGTTAGGGTACGCGTTAGGGTTAGGGTAGTTAGTAAACCTATCCCACTCTCTAGATACCCCTTAGCACGTAAAGGAATATTATTTGGGGTTCCAGCCATGGAGAAGAATTTAGACACTAGGATAAGATAAGGAACACACCCATTATAAAGAAATCACATTAGGATTCTCTTTTTAAGCTGTTGCTTAAAACACTAGTGCTTAGGAAATCTATTGGAGGCAGAAGCAGTCAAGGGTAGCCTAGGGTTAGTGTTAGGCTTAGGGTTAGGCTTAGGGTACGGCTTACGGTACGGGTTTGGGGAGGGGTTCAGGTACGGCGTAGGGTATGGGTTAGGGTTAGGGTTAGTGTTAGTGTTAGGGTTAGGGCTCGGTTTAGAGTACGGGTTAGGATTAGGGTACGTGTTAGTGTTAGGGTAGGGGTTAGGGTTAGAGTACGCATTAGGGTTAGGGTAGTTATTAAACCTATCCCACTCTCTAGATACCCCTTAGCACGTAAGGCAATATTATTTGGGGGTGCAGCCATGGAGAAGAGTTTAGACACTAGGATAAGATAAGGAACACACCCATTATAAAGAAATCACATTAGGATTCTCTTTTTAAGCTGTTCCTTAAAACACTAGTGCTTAGGAAATCTATTGGAGGCAGAAGCAGTCAAGGGTAGCCTAGGGTTAGGGTTAGGCTTAGGGTTAGGTTTAGGGTACGGCTTGGGGAATGGGTTCGGAGAGGGGTTCGGGTACGGCGTAGGGTATGGGTTAGGGTTAGGGTTAGGGTTAGTGTTAGGGTTATGGCTCGGTTTAGGGTACGGGTTAGGATTAGGGTACGTGTTAGGGTTAGGGTAGGGTTTAGGGTTAGGGTACGCGTTAGGGTTAGGGTAGTTATTAAACCTATCCCACTCTCTAGATACCCCTTAGCACGTAAAGGAATATTATTTGGGGGTCCAGCCATGGAGAAGAGTTTAGACACTAGGATAAGATAAGGAACACACCCATTATAAAGAAATCACATTAGGATTCTCTTTTTAAGCTGTTCCTTAAAACACTAGTGCTTAGGAAATCTATTGGAGGCAGAAGCAGTCAAGGGTAGCCTAGGGTTAGGGTTAGGCTTAGGGTTAGGCTTAGGGTACGGCTTAGGGTACGGGTTCGGGGAGGGGTGCGGGTACGGCGTAGGGTATGGGTTAGGGTTAGGGTTAGGGTTAGTGTTAGGGTTAGGGCTCGGTTTAGGGTACAGGTTAGTATTAGGGTACGTGTTAGGGTTAGGGTAGGGGTTAGGGTTAGGGTACGCGTTAGGGTTAGGGTAGTTATTAAACCTATCCCACTCTCTAGATACCCCTTAGCACGTAAAGGAATATTATTTGAGGGTCCAGCCATGGAGAAGAGTTTAGACACTAGGATAAGATAAGGAACACACCCATTATAAAGAAATCACATTAGGATTCTCTTTTTAAGCTGTTCCTTAAAACACTAGTGCTTAGGAAATCTATTGGAGGCAGAAGCAGTCAAGGGTAGCCTAGGGTTAGGGTTAGGCTTAGGGTTAGGCTTAGGGTACGGCTTAGGGTACGGGTTCGGGGAGGGTTTCGGGTACGGCGTAGGGTATGGGTTAGGGTTAGGGTTAGGGTTAGTGTTAGGGTTAGGGCTCGGTTTAGGGTACGGGTTAGGATTAGGGTACGTGTTAGGGTTAGGGTAGGGGTTAGGGTTAGGGTACGCGTTAGGGTTAGGGTAGTTATTAAACCTATCCCACTCTCTAGATACCCCTTAGCACGTAAAGGAATATTATTTGGGGGTCCAGCCATGGAGAAGAGTTTAGACACTAGGATAAGATAAGGAACACACCCATTATAAAGAAATCACATTAGGATTCTCTTTTTAAGCTGTTCCTTAAAACATTAGTGCTTAGGAAATCTATTGGAGGCAGAAGCAGTCAAGGGTAGCCTAGGGTTAGGGTTAGGCTTAGGGTTAGGCTTAGGGTACGGCTTAGGGTACGGGTTCGGGGAGGGTTTCGTGTACGGCGTAGGGTATGGGTTAGGGTTAGGGTTAGGGTTAGTGTTAGGGTTAGGGCTCGGTTTAGGGTACGGTTAGGATTAGGGTACGTGTTAGGTTTAGGGTAGCGGTTAGGGTTAGGGTACGCGTTAGGGTTAGGGTAGTTAGTAAACCTATCCCACTCTCTAGATACCCCTTAGCACGTAAAGGAATATTATTTGGGGTTCCAGCCATGGAGAAGAATTTAGACACTAGGATAAGATAAGGAACACACCCATTATAAAGAAATCACATTAGGATTCTCTTTTTAAGCTGTTCCTTAAAACACTAGTGCTTAGGAAATCTATTGGAGGCAGAAGCAGTCAAGGGTAGCCTAGGGTTAGGGTTAGGCTTAGGGTACGGGTTCGGGGAGGGGTGCGGGTACGGCGTAGGGTATGGGTTAGGGTTAGGGTTAGGGTTAGTGTTAGGGTTAGGGCTCGGTTTAGGGTACAGGTTAGTATTAGGGTACATGTTAGGGTTAGGGTAGGGGTTAGGGTTAGGGTACGCGTTAGGGTTAGGGTAGTTATTAAACCTATCCCACTCTCTAGATACCCCTTAGCACGTAAAGGAATATTATTTGAGGGTCCAGACATGGAGAAGAGTTTAGACACTAGGATAAGATAAGGAACACACCCATTATAAAGAAATCACATTAGGATTCTCTTTTTAAGCTGTTCCTTAAAACACTAGTGCTTAGGAAATCTATTGGAGGCAGAAGCAGTCAAGGGTAGCCTAGGGTTAGGGTTAGGCTTAGGGTTAGGCTTAGGGTACGGCTTAGGGTACGGGTTCGGGGAGGGTTTCGGGTACGGCGTAGGGTATGGGTTAGGGTTAGGGTTAGGGTTAGTGTTAGGGTTAGGGCTGGGTTTAGGGTACGGGTTAGGATTAGGGTACGTGTTAGGGTTAGGGTAGGGGTTAGGGTTAGGGTACGCGTTAGGGTTAGGGTAGTTATTAAACCTATCCCACTCTCTAGATACCCCTTAGCACGTAAAGGAATATTATTTGGGGGTCCAGCCATCGAGAAGAGTTTAGACACTAGGATAAGATAAGGAACACACCCATTATAAAGAAATCACATTAGGATTCTCTTTTTAAGCTGTTCCTTAAAACACTAGTGCTTAGGAAATCTATTGGAGGCAGAAGCAGTCAAGGGTAGCCTAGGGTTAGGGTTAGGCTTAGGGTTAGGCTTAGGGTACGGCTTAGGGTACGGGTTCGGGGAGGGTTTCGGGTACGGCGTAGGGTATGGGTTAGGGTTAGGGTTAGGGTTAGTGTTAGGGTTAGGGCTCGGTTTAGGGTACAGGTTAGTATTAGGGTACGTGTTAGGGTTAGGGTAGGGGTTAGGGTTAGGGTACGCGTTAGGGTTAGGGTAGTTATTAAACCTATCCCACTCTCTAGATACCCCTTAGCACGTAAAGGAATATTATTTGAGGGTCCAGCCATGGAGAAGAGTTTAGACACTAGGATAAGATAAGGAACAGACCCATTATAAAGAAATCACATTAGGATTCTCTTTTTAAGCTGTTCCTTAAAACACTAGTGCTTAGGAAATCTATTGGAGGCAGAAGCAGTCAAGGGTAGCCTAGGGTTAGGGTTAGGCTTAGGGTTAGGCTTAGGGTACGGCTTAGGGTACGGGTTCGGGGAGGGTTTCGGGTACGGCGTAGGGTATGGGTTAGGGTTAGGGTTAGGGTTAGTGTTAGGGTTAGGGCTCGGTTTAGGGTACGGGTTAGGATTAGGGTACGTGTTAGGGTTAGGGTAGGGGTTAGGGTTAGGGTACGCGTTAGGGTTAGGGTAGTTATTAAACCTATCCCACTCTCTAGATACCCCTTAGCACGTAAAGGAATATTATTTGGGGGTCCAGCCATGGAGAAGAGTTTAGACACTAGGATAAGATAAGGAACACACCCATTATAAAGAAATCACATTAGGATTCTCTTTTTAAGCTGTTCCTTAAAACATTAGTGCTTAGGAAATCTATTGGAGGCAGAAGCAGTCAAGGGTAGCCTAGGGTTAGGGTTAGGCTTAGGGTTAGGCTTAGGGTACGGCTTAGGGTACGGGTTCGGGGAGGGGTGCGGGTACGGCGTAGGGTATGGGTTAGGGTTAGGGTTAGGGTTAGTGTTAGGGTTAGGGCTCGGTTTAGGGTACGGTTAGGATTAGGGTACGTGTTAGGTTTAGGGTAGCGGTTAGGGTTAGGGTACGCGTTAGGGTTAGGGTAGTTAGTAAACCTATCCCACTCTCTAGATACCCCTTAGCACGTAAAGGAATATTATTTGGGGTTCCAGCCATGGAGAAGAATTTAGACACTAGGATAAGATAAGGAACACACCCATTATAAAGAAATCACATTAGGATTCTCTTTTTAAGCTGTTCCTTAAAACAGTAGTGCTTAGGAAATCTATTGGAGGCAGAAGCAGTCAAGGGTAGCCTAGGGTTAGGGTTAGGCTTAGGGTTAGGTTTAGGGTATGGCTTGGGGAATGGGTTCGGAGAGGGGTTCGGGTACGGCGTAGGGTATGGGTTAGGGTTAGGGTTAGGGTTAGTGTTAGGGTTATGGCTCGGTTTAGGGTACGGGTCAGGATTAGGGTACGTGTTAGGGTTAGGGTAGGGGTTAGGGTTAGGGTACGCGTTAGGGTTAGGGTAGTTATTAAACCTATCCCACTCTCTAGATACCCCTTAGCACGTAAAGGAATATTATTTGGGGGTCCAGCCATGGAGAAGAGTTTAGACACTAGGATAAGATAAGGAACACACCCATTATAAAGAAATCACATTAGGATTCTCTTTTTAAGCTGTTCCTTAAAACACTAGTGCTTAGGAAATCTATTGGAGGCAGAAGCAGTCAAGGGTAGCCTAGGGTTAGGGTTAGGCTTAGGGTTAGGCTTAGGGTACGGCTTAGGGTACGGGTTCGGGGAGGGGTGCGGGTACGGCGTAGGGTATGGGTTAGGGTTAGGGTTAGGGTTAGTGTTAGGGTTAGGGCTCGGTTTAGGGTACAGGTTAGTATTAGGGTACGTGTTAGGGTTAGGGTAGGGGTTAGGGTTAGGGTACGCGTTAGGGTTAGGGTAGTTATTAAACCTATCCCACTCTCTAGATACCCCTTAGCACGTAAAGGAATATTATTTGAGGGTCCAGCCATGGAGAAGAGTTTAGACACTAGGATAAGATAAGGAACAGACCCATTATAAAGAAATCACATTAGGATTCTCTTTTTAAGCTGTTCCTTAAAACACTAGTGCTTAGGAAATCTATTGGAGGCAGAAGCAGTCAAGGGTAGCCTAGGGTTAGGGTTAGGCTTAGGGTTAGGCTTAGGGTACGGCTTAGGGTACGGGTTCGGGGAGGGTTTCGGGTACGGCGTAGGGTATGGGTTAGGGTTAGGGTTAGGGTTAGTGTTAGGGTTATGGCTCGGTTTAGGGTACGGGTTAGGATTAGGGTACGTGTTAGGGTTAGGGTAGGGGTTAGGGTTAGGGTACGCGTTAGGGTTAGGGTAGTTATTAAACCTATCCCACTCTCTAGATACCCCTTAGCACGTAAAGGAATATTATTTGGGGGTCCAGCCATGGAGAAGAGTTTAGACACTAGGATAAGATAAGGAACACACCCATTATAAAGAAATCACATTAGGATTCTCTTTTTAAGCTGTTCCTTAAAACACTAGTGCTTAGGAAATCTATTGGAGGCAGAAGCAGTCAAGGGTAGCCTAGGGTTAGGGTTAGGCTTAGGGTTAGGCTTAGGGTACGGCTTAGGGTACGGGTTCGGGGAGGGGTGCGGGTACGGCGTAGGGTATGGGTTAGGGTTAGGGTTAGGGTTAGTGTTAGGGTTAGGGCTCGGTTTAGGGTACAGGTTAGTATTAGGGTACGTGTTAGGGTTAGGGTAGGGGTTAGGGTTAGGGTACGCGTTAGGGTTAGGGTAGTTATTAAACCTATCCCACTCTCTAGATACCCCTTAGCACGTAAAGGAATATTATTTGAGGGTCCAGCCATGGAGAAGAGTTTAGACACTAGGATAAGATAAGGAACAGACCCATTATAAAGAAATCACATTAGGATTCTCTTTTTAAGCTGTTCCTTAAAACACTAGTGCTTAGGAAATCTATTGGAGGCAGAAGCAGTCAAGGGTAGCCTAGGGTTAGGGTTAGGCTTAGGGTTAGGCTTAGGGTACGGCTTAGGGTACGGGTTCGGGGAGGGTTTCGGGTACGGCGTAGGGTATGGGTTAGGGTTAGGGTTAGGGTTAGTGTTAGGGTTAGGGCTCGGTTTAGGGTACGGTTAGGATTAGGGTACGTGTTAGGTTTAGGGTAGCGGTTAGGGTTAGGGTACGCGTTAGGGTTAGGGTAGTTAGTAAACCTATCCCACTCTCTAGATACCCCTTAGCACGTAAAGGAATATTATTTGGGGTTCCAGCCATGGAGAAGAATTTAGACACTAGGATAAGATAAGGAACACACCCATTATAAAGAAATCACATTAGGATTCTCTTTTTAAGCTGTTCCTTAAAACACTAGTGCTTAGGAAATCTATTGGAGGCAGAAGCAGTCAAGGGTAGCCTAGGGTTAGGGTTAGGCTTAGGGTACGGGTTCGGGGAGGGGTGCGGGTACGGCGTAGGGTATGTGTTAGGGTTAGGGTTAGGGTTAGTGTTAGGGTTAGGGCTCGGTTTAGGGTACAGGTTAGTATTAGGGTACATGTTAGGGTTAGGGTAGGGGTTAGGGTTAGGGTACGCGTTAGGGTTAGGGTAGTTATTAAACCTATCCCACTCTCTAGATACCCCTTAGCACGTAAAGGAATATTATTTGAGGGTCCAGACATGGAGAAGAGTTTAGACACTAGGATAAGATAAGGAACACACCCATTATAAAGAAATCACATTAGGATTCTCTTTTTAAGCTGTTCCTTAAAACACTAGTGCTTAGGAAATCTATTGGAGGCAGAAGCAGTCAAGGGTAGCCTAGGGTTAGGGTTAGGCTTAGGGTTAGGCTTAGGGTACGGCTTAGGGTACGGGTTCGGGGAGGGTTTCGGGTACGGCGTAGGGTATGGGTTAGGGTTAGGGTTAGGGTTAGTGTTAGGGTTAGGGCTCGGTTTAGGGTACGGGTTAGGATTAGGGTACGTGTTAGGGTTAGGGTAGGGGTTAGGGTTAGGGTACGCGTTAGGGTTAGGGTAGTTATTAAACCTATCGCACTCTCTAGATACCCCTTAGCACGTAAAGGAATATTATTTGGGGGTCCAGCCATCGAGAAGAGTTTAGACACTAGGATAAGATAAGGAACACACCCATTATAAAGAAATCACATTAGGATTCTCTTTTTAAGCTGTTCCTTAAAACACTAGTGCTTAGGAAATCTATTGGAGGCAGAAGCAGTCAAGGGTAGCCTAGGGTTAGGGTTAGGCTTAGGGTTAGGCTTAGGGTACGGCTTAGGGTACGGGTTCGGGGAGGGTTTCGGGTACGGCGTAGGGTATGGGTTAGGGTTAGGGTTAGTGTTAGGGTTAGGGCTCGGTTTAGGGTACAGTTAGGATTAGGGTACGTGTTAGGTTTAAGGTAGCGGTTAGGGTTAGGGTACGCGTTAGGGTTAGGGTAGTTAGTAAACCTATCCCACTCTCTAGATACCCCTTAGCACGTAAAGGAATATTATTTGGGGTTCCAGCCATGGAGAAGAATTTAGACACTAGGATAAGATAAGGAACACACCCATTATAAAGAAATCACATTAGGATTCTCTTTTTAAGCTGTTGCTTAAAACACTAGTGCTTAGGAAATCTATTGGAGGCAGAAGCAGTCAAGGGTAGCCTAGGGTTAGTGTTAGGCTTAGGGTTAGGCTTAGGGTACGGCTTACGGTACGGGTTTGGGGAGGGGTTCAGGTACGGCGTAGGGTATGGGTTAGGGTTAGGGTTAGTGTTAGTGTTAGGGTTAGGGCTCGGTTTAGAGTACGGGTTAGGATTAGGGTACGTGTTAGTGTTAGGGTAGGGGTTAGGGTTAGAGTACGCATTAGGGTTAGGGTAGTTATTAAACCTATCCCACCCTCTAGATACCCCTTAGCACGTAAGGCAATATTATTTGGGGGTGCAGCCATGGAGAAGAGTTTAGACACTAGGATAAGATAAGGAACACACCCATTATTAAGAAATCACATTAGGATTCTCTTTTTAAGCTGTTCCTTAAAACAGTAGTGCTTAGGAAATCTATTGGAGGCAGAAGCAGTCAAGGGTAGCCTAGGGTTAGGGTTAGGCTTAGGGTTAGGTTTAGGGTATGGCTTGGGGAATGGGTTCGGAGAGGGGTTCGGGTACGGCGTAGGGTATGGGTTAGGGTTAGGGTTAGGGTTAGTGTTAGGGTTATGGCTCGGTTTAGGGTACGGGTCAGGATTAGGGTACGTGTTAGGGTTAGGGTAGGGGTTAGGGTTAGGGTACGCGTTAGGGTTAGGGTAGTTATTAAACCTATCCCACTCTCTAGATACCCCTTAGCACGTAAAGGAATATTATTTGGGGGTCCAGCCATGGAGAAGAGTTTAGACACTAGGATAAGATAAGGAACACACCCATTATAAAGAAATCACATTAGGATTCTCTTTTTAAGCTGTTCCTTAAAACACTAGTGCTTAGGAAATCTATTGGAGGCAGAAGCAGTCAAGGGTAGCCTAGGGTTAGGGTTAGGCTTAGGGTTAGGCTTAGGGTACGGCTTAGGGTACGGGTTCGGGGAGGGGTGCGGGTACGGCGTAGGGTATGGGTTAGGGTTAGGGTTAGGGTTAGTGTTAGGGTTAGGGCTCGGTTTAGGGTACAGGTTAGTATTAGGGTACGTGTTAGGGTTAGGGTAGGGGTTAGGGTTAGGGTACGCGTTAGGGTTAGGGTAGTTATTAAACCTATCCCACTCTCTAGATACCCCTTAGCACGTAAAGGAATATTATTTGAGGGTCCAGCCATGGAGAAGAGTTTAGACACTAGGATAAGATAAGGAACAGACCCATTATAAAGAAATCACATTAGGATTCTCTTTTTAAGCTGTTCCTTAAAACACTAGTGCTTAGGAAATCTATTGGAGGCAGAAGCAGTCAAGGGTAGCCTAGGGTTAGGGTTAGGCTTAGGGTTAGGCTTAGGGTACGGCTTAGGGTACGGGTTCGGGGAGGGTTTCGGGTACGGCGTAGGGTATGGGTTAGGGTTAGGGTTAGGGTTAGTGTTAGGGTTAGGGCTCGGTTTAGGGTACGGGTTAGGATTAGGGTACGTGTTAGGGTTAGGGTAGGGGTTAGGGTTAGGGTACGCGTTAGGGTTAGGGTAGTTATTAAACCTATCCCACTCTCTAGATACCCCTTAGCACGTAAAGGAATATTATTTGGGGGTCCAGCCATGGAGAAGAGTTTAGACACTAGGATAAGATAAGGAACACACCCATTATAAAGAAATCACATTAGGATTCTCTTTTTAAGCTGTTCCTTAAAACATTAGTGCTTAGGAAATCTATTGGAGGCAGAAGCAGTCAAGGGTAGCCTAGGGTTAGGGTTAGGCTTAGGGTTAGGCTTAGGGTACGGCTTAGGGTACGGGTTCGGGGAGGGTTTCGTGTACGGCGTAGGGTATGGGTTAGGGTTAGGGTTAGGGTTAGTGTTAGGGTTAGGGCTCGGCGTAGGGTACGGTTAGGATTAGGGTACGTGTTAGGTTTAGGGTAGCGGTTAGGGTTAGGGTACGCGTTAGGGTTAGGGTAGTTAGTAAACCTATCCCACTCTCTAGATACCCCTTAGCACGTAAAGGAATATTATTTGGGGTTCCAGCCATGGAGAAGAATTTAGACACTAGGATAAGATAAGGAACACACCCATTATAAAGAAATCACATTAGGATTCTCTTTTTAAGCTGTTCCTTAAAACACTAGTGCTTAGGAAATCTATTGGAGGCAGAAGCAGTCAAGGGTAGCCTAGGGTTAGGGTTAGGCTTAGGGTACGGGTTCGGGGAGGGGTGCGGGTACGGCGTAGGGTATGGGTTAGGGTTAGGGTTAGGGTTAGTGTTAGGGTTAGGGCTCGGTTTAGGGTACAGGTTAGTATTAGGGTACATGTTAGGGTTAGGGTAGGGGTTAGGGTTAGGGTACGCGTTAGGGTTAGGGTAGTTATTAAACCTATCCCACTCTCTAGATACCCCTTAGCACGTAAAGGAATATTATTTGAGGGTCCAGACATGGAGAAGAGTTTAGACACTAGGATAAGATAAGGAACACACCCATTATAAAGAAATCACATTAGGATTCTCTTTTTAAGCTGTTCCTTAAAACACTAGTGCTTAGGAAATCTATTGGAGGCAGAAGCAGTCAAGGGTAGCCTAGGGTTAGGGTTAGGCTTAGGGTTAGGCTTAGGGTACGGCTTAGGGTACGGGTTCGGGGAGGGTTTCGGGTACGGCGTAGGGTATGGGTTAGGGTTAGGGTTAGGGTTAGTGTTAGGGTTAGGGCTCGGTTTAGGGTACGGGTTAGGATTAGGGTACGTGTTAGGGTTAGGGTAGGGGTTAGGGTTAGGGTACGCGTTAGGGTTAGGGTAGTTATTAAACCTATCCCACTCTCTAGATACCCCTTAGCACGTAAAGGAATATTATTTGGGGGTCCAGCCATCGAGAAGAGTTTAGACACTAGGATAAGATAAGGAACACACCCATTATAAAGAAATCACATTAGGATTCTCTTTTTAAGCTGTTCCTTAAAACACTAGTGCTTAGGAAATCTATTGGAGGCAGAAGCAGTCAAGGGTAGCCTAGGGTTAGGGTTAGGCTTAGGGTACGGGTTCGGGGAGGGGTGCGGGTACGGCGTAGGGTATGTGTTAGGGTTAGGGTTAGGGTTAGTGTTAGGGTTAGGGCTCGGTTTAGGGTACAGGTTAGTATTAGGGTACGTGTTAGGTTTAAGGTAGCGGTTAGGGTTAGGGTACGCGTTAGGGTTAGGGTAGTTAGTAAACCTATCCCACTCTCTAGATACCCCTTAGCACGTAAAGGAATATTATTTGGGGTTCCAGCCATGGAGAAGAATTTAGACACTAGGATAAGATAAGGAACACACCCATTATAAAGAAATCACATTAGGATTCTCTTTTTAAGCTGTTGCTTAAAACACTAGTGCTTAGGAAATCTATTGGAGGCAGAAGCAGTCAAGGGTAGCCTAGGGTTAGTGTTAGGCTTAGGGTTAGGCTTAGGGTACGGCTTACGGTACGGGTTTGGGGAGGGGTTCAGGTACGGCGTAGGGTATGGGTTAGGGTTAGGGTTAGTGTTAGTGTTAGGGTTAGGGCTCGGTTTAGAGTACGGGTTAGGATTAGGGTACGTGTTAGTGTTAGGGTAGGGGTTAGGGTTAGAGTACGCATTAGGGTTAGGGTAGTTATTAAACCTATCCCACTCTCTAGATACCCCTTAGCACGTAAGGCAATATTATTTGGGGGTGCAGCCATGGAGAAGAGTTTAGACACTAGGATAAGATAAGGAACACACCCATTATAAAGAAATCACATTAGGATTCTCTTTTTAAGCTGTTCCTTAAAACAGTAGTGCTTAGGAAATCTATTGGAGGCAGAAGCAGTCAAGGGTAGCCTAGGGTTAGGGTTAGGCTTAGGGTTAGGTTTAGGGTATGGCTTGGGGAATGGGTTCGGAGAGGGGTTCGGGTACGGCGTAGGGTATGGGTTAGGGTTAGGGTTAGGGTTAGTGTTAGGGTTATGGCTCGGTTTAGGGTACGGGTCAGGATTAGGGTACGTGTTAGGGTTAGGGTAGGGGTTAGGGTTAGGGTACGCGTTAGGGTTAGGGTAGTTATTAAACCTATCCCACTCTCTAGATACCCCTTAGCACGTAAAGGAATATTATTTGGGGGTCCAGCCATGGAGAAGAGTTTAGACACTAGGATAAGATAAGGAACACACCCATTATAAAGAAATCACATTAGGATTCTCTTTTTAAGCTGTTCCTTAAAACACTAGTGCTTAGGAAATCTATTGGAGGCAGAAGCAGTCAAGGGTAGCCTAGGGTTAGGGTTAGGCTTAGGGTTAGGCTTAGGGTACGGCTTAGGGTACGGGTTCGGGGAGGGGTGCGGGTACGGCGTAGGGTATGGGTTAGGGTTAGGGTTAGGGTTAGTGTTAGGGTTAGGGCTCGGTTTAGGGTACAGGTTAGTATTAGGGTACGTGTTAGGGTTAGGGTAGGGGTTAGGGTTAGGGTACGCGTTAGGGTTAGGGTAGTTATTAAACCTATCCCACTCTCTAGATACCCCTTAGCACGTAAAGGAATATTATTTGAGGGTCCAGCCATGGAGAAGAGTTTAGACACTAGGATAAGATAAGGAACAGACCCATTATAAAGAAATCACATTAGGATTCTCTTTTTAAGCTGTTCCTTAAAACACTAGTGCTTAGGAAATCTATTGGAGGCAGAAGCAGTCAAGGGTAGCCTAGGGTTAGGGTTAGGCTTAGGGTTAGGCTTAGGGTACGGCTTAGGGTACGGGTTCGGGGAGGGTTTCGGGTACGGCGTAGGGTATGGGTTAGGGTTAGGGTTAGGGTTAGTGTTAGGGTTAGGGCTCGGTTTAGGGTACGGGTTAGGATTAGGGTACGTGTTAGGGTTAGGGTAGGGGTTAGGGTTAGGGTACGCGTTAGGGTTAGGGTAGTTATTAAACCTATCCCACTCTCTAGATACCCCTTAGCACGTAAAGGAATATTATTTGGGGGTCCAGCCATGGAGAAGAGTTTAGACACTAGGATAAGATAAGGAACACACCCATTATAAAGAAATCACATTAGGATTCTCTTTTTAAGCTGTTCCTTAAAACATTAGTGCTTAGGAAATCTATTGGAGGCAGAAGCAGTCAAGGGTAGCCTAGGGTTAGGGTTAGGCTTAGGGTTAGGCTTAGGGTACGGCTTAGGGTACGGGTTCGGGGAGGGTTTCGTGTACGGCGTAGGGTATGGGTTAGGGTTAGGGTTAGGGTTAGTGTTAGGGTTAGGGCTCGGCTTAGGGTACGGTTAGGATTAGGGTACGTGTTAGGTTTAGGGTAGCGGTTAGGGTTAGGGTACGCGTTAGGGTTAGGGTAGTTAGTAAACCTATCCCACTCTCTAGATACCCCTTAGCACGTAAAGGAATATTATTTGGGGTTCCAGCCATGGAGAAGAATTTAGACACTAGGATAAGATAAGGAACACACCCATTATAAAGAAATCACATTAGGATTCTCTTTTTAAGCTGTTCCTTAAAACACTAGTGCTTAGGAAATCTATTGGAGGCAGAAGCAGTCAAGGGTAGCCTAGGGTTAGGGTTAGGCTTAGGGTACGGGTTCGGGGAGGGGTGCGGGTACGGCGTAGGGTATGGGTTAGGGTTAGGGTTAGGGTTAGTGTTAGGGTTAGGGCTCGGTTTAGGGTACAGGTTAGTATTAGGGTACATGTTAGGGTTAGGGTAGGGGTTAGGGTTAGGGTACGCGTTAGGGTTAGGGTAGTTATTAAACCTATCCCACTCTCTAGATACCCCTTAGCACGTAAAGGAATATTATTTGAGGGTCCAGACATGGAGAAGAGTTTAGACACTAGGATAAGATAAGGAACACACCCATTATAAAGAAATCACATTAGGATTCTCTTTTTAAGCTGTTCCTTAAAACACTAGTGCTTAGGAAATCTATTGGAGGCAGAAGCAGTCAAGGGTAGCCTAGGGTTAGGGTTAGGCTTAGGGTTAGGCTTAGGGTACGGCTTAGGGTACGGGTTCGGGGAGGGTTTCGGGTACGGCGTAGGGTATGGGTTAGGGTTAGGGTTAGGGTTAGTGTTAGGGTTAGGGCTCGGTTTAGGGTACGGGTTAGGATTAGGGTACGTGTTAGGGTTAGGGTAGGGGTTAGGGTTAGGGTACGCGTTAGGGTTAGGGTAGTTATTAAACCTATCCCACTCTCTAGATACCCCTTAGCACGTAAAGGAATATTATTTGGGGGTCCAGCCATCGAGAAGAGTTTAGACACTAGGATAAGATAAGGAACACACCCATTATAAAGAAATCACATTAGGATTCTCTTTTTAAGCTGTTCCTTAAAACACTAGTGCTTAGGAAATCTATTGGAGGCAGAAGCAGTCAAGGGTAGCCTAGGGTTAGGGTTAGGCTTAGGGTTAGGTTTAGGGTATGGCTTGGGGAATGGGTTCGGGGAGGGTTTCGGGTACGGCGTAGGGTATGGGTTAGGGTTAGGGTTAGGGTTAGTGTTAGGGTTATGGCTCGGTTTAGGGTACGGGTTAGGATTAGGGTACGTGTTAGGGTTAGGGTAGGGGTTAGGGTTAGGGTACGCGTTAGGGTTAGGGTAGTTATTAAACCTATCCCACTCTCTAGATACCCCTTAGCACGTAAAGGAATATTATTTGGGGGTCCAGCCATGGAGAAGAGTTTAGACACTAGGATAAGATAAGGAACACACCCATTATAAAGAAATCACATTAGGATTCTCTTTTTAAGCTGTTCCTTAAAACACTAGTGCTTAGGAAATCTATTGGAGGCAGAAGCAGTCAAGGGTAGCCTAGGGTTAGGGTTAGGCTTAGGGTTAGGCTTAGGGTACGGCTTAGGGTACGGGTTCGGGGAGGGGTGCGGGTACGGCGTAGGGTATGGGTTAGGGTTAGGGTTAGGGTTAGTGTTAGGGTTAGGGCTCGGTTTAGGGTACGGGTTAGTATTAGGGTACGTGTTAGGGTTAGGGTAGGGGTTAGGGTTAGGGTACGCGTTAGGGTTAGGGTAGTTATTAAACCTATCCCACTCTCTAGATACCCCTTAGCACGTAAAGGAATATTATTTGAGGGTCCAGCCATGGAGAAGAGTTTAGACACTAGGATAAGATAAGGAACAGACCCATTATAAAGAAATCACATTAGGATTCTCTTTTTAAGCTGTTCCTTAAAACACTAGTGCTTAGGAAATCTATTGGAGGCAGAAGCAGTCAAGGGTAGCCTAGGGTTAGGGTTAGGCTTAGGGTTAGGCTTAGGGTACGGCTTAGGGTACGGGTTCGGGGAGGGTTTCGGGTACGGCGTAGGGTATGGGTTAGGGTTAGGGTTAGGGTTAGTGTTAGGGTTAGGGCTCGGTTTAGGGTACGGGTTAGGATTAGGGTACGTGTTAGGGTTAGGGTAGGGGTTAGGGTTAGGGTACGCGTTAGGGTTAGGGTAGTTATTAAACCTATCCCACTCTCTAGATACCCCTTAGCACGTAAAGGAATATTATTTGGGGGTCCAGCCATGGAGAAGAGTTTAGACACTAGGATAAGATAAGGAACACACCCATTATAAAGAAATCACATTAGGATTCTCTTTTTAAGCTGTTCCTTAAAACATTAGTGCTTAGGAAATCTATTGGAGGCAGAAGCAGTCAAGGGTAGCCTAGGGTTAGGGTTAGGCTTAGGGTTAGGCTTAGGGTACGGCTTAGGGTACGGGTTCGGGGAGGGTTTCGTGTACGGCGTAGGGTATGGGTTAGGGTTAGGGTTAGGGTTAGTGTTAGGGTTAGGGCTCGGTTTAGGGTACGGTTAGGATTAGGGTACGTGTTAGGTTTAGGGTAGCGGTTAGGGTTAGGGTACGCGTTAGGGTTAGGGTAGTTAGTAAACCTATCCCACTCTCTAGATACCCCTTAGCACGTAAAGGAATATTATTTGGGGTTCCACCCATGGAGAAGAATTTAGACACTAGGATAAGATAAGGAACACACCCATTATAAAGAAATCACATTAGGATTCTCTTTTTAAGCTGTTCCTTAAAACACTAGTGCTTAGGAAATCTATTGGAGGCAGAAGCAGTCAAGGGTAGCCTAGGGTTAGGGTTAGGCTTAGGGTACGGGTTCGGGGAGGGGTGCGGGTACGGCGTAGGGTATGTGTTAGGGTTAGGGTTAGGGTTAGTGTTAGGGTTAGGGCTCGGTTTAGGGTACAGGTTAGTATTAGGGTACATGTTAGGGTTAGGGTAGGGGTTAGGGTTAGGGTACGCGTTAGGGTTAGGGTAGTTATTAAACCTATCCCACTCTCTAGATACCCCTTAGCACGTAAAGGAATATTATTTGAGGGTCCAGACATGGAGAAGAGTTTAGACACTAGGATAAGATAAGGAACACACCCATTATAAAGAAATCACATTAGGATTCTCTTTTTAAGCTGTTCCTTAAAACACTAGTGCTTAGGAAATCTATTGGAGGCAGAAGCAGTCAAGGGTAGCCTAGGGTTAGGGTTAGGCTTAGGGTTAGGCTTAGGGTACGGCTTAGGGTACGGGTTCGGGGAGGGTTTCGGGTACGGCGTAGGGTATGGGTTAGGGTTAGGGTTAGGGTTAGTGTTAGGGTTAGGGCTCGGTTTAGGGTACGGGTTAGGATTAGGGTACGTGTTAGGGTTAGGGTAGGGGTTAGGGTTAGGGTACGCGTTAGGGTTAGGGTAGTTATTAAACCTATCCCACTCTCTAGATACCCCTTAGCACGTAAAGGAATATTATTTGGGGGTCCAGCCATCGAGAAGAGTTTAGACACTAGGATAAGATAAGGAACACACCCATTATAAAGAAATCACATTAGGATTCTCTTTTTAAGCTGTTCCTTAAAACACTAGTGCTTAGGAAATCTATTGGAGGCAGAAGCAGTCAAGGGTAGCCTAGGGTTAGGGTTAGGCTTAGGGTTAGGCTTAGGGTACGGCTTAGGGTACGGGTTCGGGGAGGGTTTCGGGTACGGCGTAGGGTATGGGTTAGGGTTAGGGTTAGTGTTAGGGTTAGGGCTCGGTTTAGGGTACAGTTAGGATTAGGGTACGTGTTAGGTTTAAGGTAGCGGTTAGGGTTAGGGTACGCGTTAGGGTTAGGGTAGTTAGTAAACCTATCCCACTCTCTAGATACCCCTTAGCACGTAAAGGAATATTATTTGGGGTTCCAGCCATGGAGAAGAATTTAGACACTAGGATAAGATAAGGAACACACCCATTATAAAGAAATCACATTAGGATTCTCTTTTTAAGCTGTTGCTTAAAACACTAGTGCTTAGGAAATCTATTGGAGGCAGAAGCAGTCAAGGGTAGCCTAGGGTTAGTGTTAGGCTTAGGGTTAGGCTTAGGGTACGGCTTACGGTACGGGTTTGGGGAGGGGTTCAGGTACGGCGTAGGGTATGGGTTAGGGTTAGGGTTAGTGTTAGTGTTAGGGTTAGGGCTCGGTTTAGAGTACGGGTTAGGATTAGGGTACGTGTTAGTGTTAGGGTAGGGGTTAGGGTTAGAGTACGCATTAGGGTTAGGGTAGTTATTAAACCTATCCCACTCTCTAGATACCCCTTAGCACGTAAGGCAATATTATTTGGGGGTGCAGCCATGGAGAAGAGTTTAGACACTAGGATAAGATAAGGAACACACCCATTATAAAGAAATCACATTAGGATTCTCTTTTTAAGCTGTTCCTTAAAACACTAGTGCTTAGGAAATCTATTGGAGGCAGAAGCAGTCAAGGGTAGCCTAGGGTTAGGGTTAGGCTTAGGGTTAGGTTTAGGGTACGGCTTGGGGAATGGGTTCGGAGAGGGGTTCGGGTACGGCGTAGGGTATGGGTTAGGGTTAGGGTTAGGGTTAGTGTTAGGGTTATGGCTCGGTTTAGGGTACGGGTTAGGATTAGGGTACGTGTTAGGGTTAGGGTAGGGTTTAGGGTTAGGGTACGCGTTAGGGTTAGGGTAGTTATTAAACCTATCCCACTCTCTAGATACCCCTTAGCACGTAAAGGAATATTATTTGGGGGTCCAGCCATGGAGAAGAGTTTAGACACTAGGATAAGATAAGGAACACACCCATTATAAAGAAATCACATTAGGATTCTCTTTTTAAGCTGTTCCTTAAAACACTAGTGCTTAGGAAATCTATTGGAGGCAGAAGCAGTCAAGGGTAGCCTAGGGTTAGGGTTAGGCTTAGGGTTAGGCTTAGGGTACGGCTTAGGGTACGGGTTCGGGGAGGGGTGCGGGTACGGCGTAGGGTATGGGTTAGGGTTAGGGTTAGGGTTAGTGTTAGGGTTAGGGCTCGGTTTAGGGTACAGGTTAGTATTAGGGTACGTGTTAGGGTTAGGGTAGGGGTTAGGGTTAGGGTACGCGTTAGGGTTAGGGTAGTTATTAAACCTATCCCACTCTCTAGATACCCCTTAGCACGTAAAGGAATATTATTTGAGGGTCCAGCCATGGAGAAGAGTTTAGACACTAGGATAAGATAAGGAACACACCCATTATAAAGAAATCACATTAGGATTCTCTTTTTAAGCTGTTCCTTAAAACACTAGTGCTTAGGAAATCTATTGGAGGCAGAAGCAGTCAAGGGTAGCCTAGGGTTAGGGTTAGGCTTAGGGTTAGGCTTAGGGTACGGCTTAGGGTACGGGTTCGGGGAGGGTTTCGGGTACGGCGTAGGGTATGGGTTAGGGTTAGGGTTAGGGTTAGTGTTAGGGTTAGGGCTCGGTTTAGGGTACGGGTTAGGATTAGGGTACGTGTTAGGGTTAGGGTAGGGGTTAGGGTTAGGGTACGCGTTAGGGTTAGGGTAGTTATTAAACCTATCCCACTCTCTAGATACCCCTTAGCACGTAAAGGAATATTATTTGGGGGTCCAGCCATGGAGAAGAGTTTAGACACTAGGATAAGATAAGGAACACACCCATTATAAAGAAATCACATTAGGATTCTCTTTTTAAGCTGTTCCTTAAAACATTAGTGCTTAGGAAATCTATTGGAGGCAGAAGCAGTCAAGGGTAGCCTAGGGTTAGGGTTAGGCTTAGGGTTAGGCTTAGGGTACGGCTTAGGGTACGGGTTCGGGGAGGGTTTCGTGTACGGCGTAGGGTATGGGTTAGGGTTAGGGTTAGGGTTAGTGTTAGGGTTAGGGCTCGGTTTAGGGTACGGTTAGGATTAGGGTACGTGTTAGGTTTAGGGTAGCGGTTAGGGTTAGGGTACGCGTTAGGGTTAGGGTAGTTAGTAAACCTATCCCACTCTCTAGATACCCCTTAGCACGTAAAGGAATATTATTTGGGGTTCCAGCCATGGAGAAGAATTTAGACACTAGGATAAGATAAGGAACACACCCATTATAAAGAAATCACATTAGGATTCTCTTTTTAAGCTGTTCCTTAAAACACTAGTGCTTAGGAAATCTATTGGAGGCAGAAGCAGTCAAGGGTAGCCTAGGGTTAGGGTTAGGCTTAGGGTACGGGTTCGGGGAGGGGTGCGGGTACGGCGTAGGGTATGGGTTAGGGTTAGGGTTAGGGTTAGTGTTAGGGTTAGGGCTCGGTTTAGGGTACAGGTTAGTATTAGGGTACATGTTAGGGTTAGGGTAGGGGTTAGGGTTAGGGTACGCGTTAGGGTTAGGGTAGTTATTAAACCTATCCCACTCTCTAGATACCCCTTAGCACGTAAAGGAATATTATTTGAGGGTCCAGACATGGAGAAGAGTTTAGACACTAGGATAAGATAAGGAACACACCCATTATAAAGAAATCACATTAGGATTCTCTTTTTAAGCTGTTCCTTAAAACACTAGTGCTTAGGAAATCTATTGGAGGCAGAAGCAGTCAAGGGTAGCCTAGGGTTAGGGTTAGGCTTAGGGTTAGGCTTAGGGTACGGCTTAGGGTACGGGTTCGGGGAGGGTTTCGGGTACGGCGTAGGGTATGGGTTAGGGTTAGGGTTAGGGTTAGTGTTAGGGTTAGGGCTGGGTTTAGGGTACGGGTTAGGATTAGGGTACGTGTTAGGG
This sequence comes from Balaenoptera borealis, assembly GCF_965194805.1. Lineage (NCBI taxonomy): Eukaryota > Metazoa > Chordata > Mammalia > Artiodactyla > Balaenopteridae > Balaenoptera > Balaenoptera borealis. The sequence goes on along the minus strand of NW_028123977.1, from coordinate 216,353 downwards.
TTAGGGTAGGGGTTAGGGTTAGGGTACGCGTTAGGGTTAGGGTAGTTATTAAACCTATCCCACTCTCTAGATACCCCTTAGCACGTAAAGGAATATTATTTGGGGGTCCAGCCATCGAGAAGAGTTTAGACACTAGGATAAGATAAGGAACACACCCATTATAAAGAAATCACATTAGGATTCTCTTTTTAAGCTGTTCCTTAAAACACTAGTGCTTAGGAAATCTATTGGAGGCAGAAGCAGTCAAGGGTAGCCTAGGGTTAGGGTTAGGCTTAGGGTTAGGCTTAGGGTACGGCTTAGGGTACGGGTTCGGGGAGGGTTTCGGGTACGGCGTAGGGTATGGGTTAGGGTTAGGGTTAGGGTTAGTGTTAGGGTTAGGGCTCGGTTTAGGGTACAGTTAGGATTAGGGTACGTGTTAGGTTTAAGGTAGCGGTTAGGGTTAGGGTACGCGTTAGGGTTAGGGTAGTTAGTAAACCTATCCCACTCTCTAGATACCCCTTAGCACGTAAAGGAATATTATTTGGGGTTCCAGCCATGGAGAAGAATTTAGACACTAGGATAAGATAAGGAACACACCCATTATAAAGAAATCACATTAGGATTCTCTTTTTAAGCTGTTGCTTAAAACACTAGTGCTTAGGAAATCTATTGGAGGCAGAAGCAGTCAAGGGTAGCCTAGGGTTAGTGTTAGGCTTAGGGTTTGGCTTAGGGTACGGCTTACGGTACGGGTTTGGGGAGGGGTTCAGGTACGGCGTAGGGTATGGGTTAGGGTTAGGGTTAGTGTTAGTGTTAGGGTTAGGGCTCGGTTTAGAGTACGGGTTAGGATTAGGGTACGTGTTAGTGTTAGGGTAGGGGTTAGGGTTAGAGTACGCATTAGGGTTAGGGTAGTTATTAAACCTATCCCACTCTCTAGATACCCCTTAGCACGTAAGGCAATATTATTTGGGGGTGCAGCCATGGAGAAGAGTTTAGACACTAGGATAAGATAAGGAACACACCCATTATAAAGAAATCACATTAGGATTCTCTTTTTAAGCTGTTCCTTAAAACACTAGTGCTTAGGAAATCTATTGGAGGCAGAAGCAGTCAAGGGTAGCCTAGGGTTAGGGTTAGGCTTAGGGTTAGGTTTAGGGTACGGCTTGGGGAATGGGTTCGGAGAGGGGTTCGGGTACGGCGTAGGGTATGGGTTAGGGTTAGGGTTAGGGTTAGTGTTAGGGTTATGGCTCGGTTTAGGGTACGGGTTAGGATTAGGGTACGTGTTAGGGTTAGGGTAGGGTTTAGGGTTAGGGTACGCGTTAGGGTTAGGGTAGTTATTAAACCTATCCCACTCTCTAGATACCCCTTAGCACGTAAAGGAATATTATTTGGGGGTCCAGCCATGGAGAAGAGTTTAGACACTAGGATAAGATAAGGAACACACCCATTATAAAGAAATCACATTAGGATTCTCTTTTTAAGCTGTTCCTTAAAACACTAGTGCTTAGGAAATCTATTGGAGGCAGAAGCAGTCAAGGGTAGCCTAGGGTTAGGGTTAGGCTTAGGGTTAGGCTTAGGGTACGGCTTAGGGTACGGGTTCGGGGAGGGGTGCGGGTACGGCGTAGGGTATGGGTTAGGGTTAGGGTTAGGGTTAGTGTTAGGGTTAGGGCTCGGTTTAGGGTACAGGTTAGTATTAGGGTACGTGTTAGGGTTAGGGTAGGGGTTAGGGTTAGGGTACGCGTTAGGGTTAGGGTAGTTATTAAACCTATCCCACTCTCTAGATACCCCTTAGCACGTAAAGGAATATTATTTGAGGGTCCAGCCATGGAGAAGAGTTTAGACACTAGGATAAGATAAGGAACACACCCATTATAAAGAAATCACATTAGGATTCTCTTTTTAAGCTGTTCCTTAAAACACTAGTGCTTAGGAAATCTATTGGAGGCAGAAGCAGTCAAGGGTAGCCTAGGGTTAGGGTTAGGCTTAGGGTTAGGCTTAGGGTACGGCTTAGGGTACGGGTTCGGGGAGGGTTTCGGGTACGGCGTAGGGTATGGGTTAGGGTTAGGGTTAGGGTTAGTGTTAGGGTTAGGGCTCGGTTTAGGGTACGGGTTAGGATTAGGGTACGTGTTAGGGTTAGGGTAGGGGTTAGGGTTAGGGTACGCGTTAGGGTTAGGGTAGTTATTAAACCTATCCCACTCTCTAGATACCCCTTAGCACGTAAAGGAATATTATTTGGGGGTCCAGCCATCGAGAAGAGTTTAGACACTAGGATAAGATAAGGAACACACCCATTATAAAGAAATCACATTAGGATTCTCTTTTTAAGCTGTTCCTTAAAACATTAGTGCTTAGGAAATCTATTGGAGGCAGAAGCAGTCAAGGGTAGCCTAGGGTTAGGGTTAGGCTTAGGGTTAGGCTTAGGGTACGGCTTAGGGTACGGGTTCGGGGAGGGGTGCGGGTACGGCGTAGGGTATGGGTTAGGGTTAGGGTTAGGGTTAGTGTTAGGGTTAGGGCTCGGTTTAGGGTACGGTTAGGATTAGGGTACGTGTTAGGTTTAGGGTAGCGGTTAGGGTTAGGGTACGCGTTAGGGTTAGGGTAGTTAGTAAACCTATCCCACTCTCTAGATACCCCTTAGCACGTAAAGGAATATTATTTGGGGTTCCAGCCATGGAGAAGAATTTAGACACTAGGATAAGATAAGGAACACACCCATTATAAAGAAATCACATTAGGATTCTCTTTTTAAGCTGTTCCTTAAAACACTAGTGCTTAGGAAATCTATTGGAGGCAGAAGCAGTCAAGGGTAGCCTAGGGTTAGGGTTAGGCTTAGGGTTAGGTTTAGGGTATGGCTTGGGGAATGGGTTCGGAGAGGGGTTCGGGTACGGCGTAGGGTATGGGTTAGGGTTAGGGTTAGGGTTAGTGTTAGGGTTATGGCTCGGTTTAGGGTACGGGTCAGGATTAGGGTACGTGTTAGGGTTAGGGTAGGGGTTAGGGTTAGGGTACGCGTTAGGGTTAGGGTAGTTATTAAACCTATCCCACTCTCTAGATACCCCTTAGCACGTAAAGGAATATTATTTGGGGGTCCAGCCATGGAGAAGAGTTTAGACACTAGGATAAGATAAGGAACACACCCATTATAAAGAAATCACATTAGGATTCTCTTTTTAAGCTGTTCCTTAAAACACTAGTGCTTAGGAAATCTATTGGAGGCAGAAGCAGTCAAGGGTAGCCTAGGGTTAGGGTTAGGCTTAGGGTTAGGCTTAGGGTACGGCTTAGGGTACGGGTTCGGGGAGGGGTGCGGGTACGGCGTAGGGTATGGGTTAGGGTTAGGGTTAGGGTTAGTGTTAGGGTTAGGGCTCGGTTTAGGGTACAGGTTAGTATTAGGGTACGTGTTAGGGTTAGGGTAGGGGTTAGGGTTAGGGTACGCGTTAGGGTTAGGGTAGTTATTAAACCTATCCCACTCTCTAGATACCCCTTAGCACGTAAAGGAATATTATTTGAGGGTCCAGCCATGGAGAAGAGTTTAGACACTAGGATAAGATAAGGAACAGACCCATTATAAAGAAATCACATTAGGATTCTCTTTTTAAGCTGTTCCTTAAAACACTAGTGCTTAGGAAATCTATTGGAGGCAGAAGCAGTCAAGGGTAGCCTAGGGTTAGGGTTAGGCTTAGGGTTAGGCTTAGGGTACGGCTTAGGGTACGGGTTCGGGGAGGGTTTCGGGTACGGCGTAGGGTATGGGTTAGGGTTAGGGTTAGGGTTAGTGTTAGGGTTATGGCTCGGTTTAGGGTACGGGTTAGGATTAGGGTACGTGTTAGGGTTAGGGTAGGGGTTAGGGTTAGGGTACGCGTTAGGGTTAGGGTAGTTATTAAACCTATCCCACTCTCTAGATACCCCTTAGCACGTAAAGGAATATTATTTGGGGGTCCAGCCATGGAGAAGAGTTTAGACACTAGGATAAGATAAGGAACACACCCATTATAAAGAAATCACATTAGGATTCTCTTTTTAAGCTGTTCCTTAAAACACTAGTGCTTAGGAAATCTATTGGAGGCAGAAGCAGTCAAGGGTAGCCTAGGGTTAGGGTTAGGCTTAGGGTTAGGCTTAGGGTACGGCTTAGGGTACGGGTTCGGGGAGGGGTGCGGGTACGGCGTAGGGTATGGGTTAGGGTTAGGGTTAGGGTTAGTGTTAGGGTTAGGGCTCGGTTTAGGGTACAGGTTAGTATTAGGGTACGTGTTAGGGTTAGGGTAGGGGTTAGGGTTAGGGTACGCGTTAGGGTTAGGGTAGTTATTAAACCTATCCCACTCTCTAGATACCCCTTAGCACGTAAAGGAATATTATTTGAGGGTCCAGCCATGGAGAAGAGTTTAGACACTAGGATAAGATAAGGAACAGACCCATTATAAAGAAATCACATTAGGATTCTCTTTTTAAGCTGTTCCTTAAAACACTAGTGCTTAGGAAATCTATTGGAGGCAGAAGCAGTCAAGGGTAGCCTAGGGTTAGGGTTAGGCTTAGGGTTAGGCTTAGGGTACGGCTTAGGGTACGGGTTCGGGGAGGGTTTCGGGTACGGCGTAGGGTATGGGTTAGGGTTAGGGTTAGTGTTAGGGTTAGGGCTCGGTTTAGGGTACGGTTAGGATTAGGGTACGTGTTAGGTTTAGGGTAGCGGTTAGGGTTAGGGTACGCGTTAGGGTTAGGGTAGTTAGTAAACCTATCCCACTCTCTAGATACCCCTTAGCACGTAAAGGAATATTATTTGGGGTTCCAGCCATGGAGAAGAATTTAGACACTAGGATAAGATAAGGAACACACCCATTATAAAGAAATCACATTAGGATTCTCTTTTTAAGCTGTTCCTTAAAACACTAGTGCTTAGGAAATCTATTGGAGGCAGAAGCAGTCAAGGGTAGCCTAGGGTTAGGGTTAGGCTTAGGGTACGGGTTCGGGGAGGGGTGCGGGTACGGCGTAGGGTATGTGTTAGGGTTAGGGTTAGGGTTAGTGTTAGGGTTAGGGCTCGGTTTAGGGTACAGGTTAGTATTAGGGTACATGTTAGGGTTAGGGTAGGGGTTAGGGTTAGGGTACGCGTTAGGGTTAGGGTAGTTATTAAACCTATCCCACTCTCTAGATACCCCTTAGCACGTAAAGGAATATTATTTGAGGGTCCAGACATGGAGAAGAGTTTAGACACTAGGATAAGATAAGGAACACACCCATTATAAAGAAATCACATTAGGATTCTCTTTTTAAGCTGTTCCTTAAAACACTAGTGCTTAGGAAATCTATTGGAGGCAGAAGCAGTCAAGGGTAGCCTAGGGTTAGGGTTAGGCTTAGGGTTAGGCTTAGGGTACGGCTTAGGGTACGGGTTCGGGGAGGGTTTCGGGTACGGCGTAGGGTATGGGTTAGGGTTAGGGTTAGGGTTAGTGTTAGGGTTAGGGCTCGGTTTAGGGTACGGGTTAGGATTAGGGTACGTGTTAGGGTTAGGGTAGGGGTTAGGGTTAGGGTACGCGTTAGGGTTAGGGTAGTTATTAAACCTATCGCACTCTCTAGATACCCCTTAGCACGTAAAGGAATATTATTTGGGGGTCCAGCCATCGAGAAGAGTTTAGACACTAGGATAAGATAAGGAACACACCCATTATAAAGAAATCACATTAGGATTCTCTTTTTAAGCTGTTCCTTAAAACACTAGTGCTTAGGAAATCTATTGGAGGCAGAAGCAGTCAAGGGTAGCCTAGGGTTAGGGTTAGGCTTAGGGTTAGGCTTAGGGTACGGCTTAGGGTACGGGTTCGGGGAGGGTTTCGGGTACGGCGTAGGGTATGGGTTAGGGTTAGGGTTAGTGTTAGGGTTAGGGCTCGGTTTAGGGTACAGTTAGGATTAGGGTACGTGTTAGGTTTAAGGTAGCGGTTAGGGTTAGGGTACGCGTTAGGGTTAGGGTAGTTAGTAAACCTATCCCACTCTCTAGATACCCCTTAGCACGTAAAGGAATATTATTTGGGGTTCCAGCCATGGAGAAGAATTTAGACACTAGGATAAGATAAGGAACACACCCATTATAAAGAAATCACATTAGGATTCTCTTTTTAAGCTGTTGCTTAAAACACTAGTGCTTAGGAAATCTATTGGAGGCAGAAGCAGTCAAGGGTAGCCTAGGGTTAGTGTTAGGCTTAGGGTTAGGCTTAGGGTACGGCTTACGGTACGGGTTTGGGGAGGGGTTCAGGTACGGCGTAGGGTATGGGTTAGGGTTAGGGTTAGTGTTAGTGTTAGGGTTAGGGCTCGGTTTAGAGTACGGGTTAGGATTAGGGTACGTGTTAGTGTTAGGGTAGGGGTTAGGGTTAGAGTACGCATTAGGGTTAGGGTAGTTATTAAACCTATCCCACTCTCTAGATACCCCTTAGCACGTAAGGCAATATTATTTGGGGGTGCAGCCATGGAGAAGAGTTTAGACACTAGGATAAGATAAGGAACACACCCATTATAAAGAAATCACATTAGGATTCTCTTTTTAAGCTGTTCCTTAAAACACTAGTGCTTAGGAAATCTATTGGAGGCAGAAGCAGTCAAGGGTAGCCTAGGGTTAGGGTTAGGCTTAGGGTTAGGTTTAGGGTACGGCTTGGGGAATGGGTTCGGAGAGGGGTTCGGGTACGGCGTAGGGTATGGGTTAGGGTTAGGGTTAGGGTTAGTGTTAGGGTTATGGCTCGGTTTAGGGTACGGGTCAGGATTAGGGTACGTGTTAGGGTTAGGGTAGGGGTTAGGGTTAGGGTACGCGTTAGGGTTAGGGTAGTTATTAAACCTATCCCACTCTCTAGATACCCCTTAGCACGTAAAGGAATATTATTTGGGGGTCCAGCCATGGAGAAGAGTTTAGACACTAGGATAAGATAAGGAACACACCCATTATAAAGAAATCACATTAGGATTCTCTTTTTAAGCTGTTCCTTAAAACACTAGTGCTTAGGAAATCTATTGGAGGCAGAAGCAGTCAAGGGTAGCCTAGGGTTAGGGTTAGGCTTAGGGTTAGGCTTAGGGTACGGCTTAGGGTACGGGTTCGGGGAGGGGTGCGGGTACGGCGTAGGGTATGGGTTAGGGTTAGGGTTAGGGTTAGTGTTAGGGTTAGGGCTCGGTTTAGGGTACAGGTTAGTATTAGGGTACGTGTTAGGGTTAGGGTAGGGGTTAGGGTTAGGGTACGCGTTAGGGTTAGGGTAGTTATTAAACCTATCCCACTCTCTAGATACCCCTTAGCACGTAAAGGAATATTATTTGAGGGTCCAGCCATGGAGAAGAGTTTAGACACTAGGATAAGATAAGGAACAGACCCATTATAAAGAAATCACATTAGGATTCTCTTTTTAAGCTGTTCCTTAAAACACTAGTGCTTAGGAAATCTATTGGAGGCAGAAGCAGTCAAGGGTAGCCTAGGGTTAGGGTTAGGCTTAGGGTTAGGCTTAGGGTACGGCTTAGGGTACGGGTTCGGGGAGGGTTTCGGGTACGGCGTAGGGTATGGGTTAGGGTTAGGGTTAGGGTTAGTGTTAGGGTTAGGGCTCGGTTTAGGGTACGGGTTAGGATTAGGGTACGTGTTAGGGTTAGGGTAGGGGTTAGGGTTAGGGTACGCGTTAGGGTTAGGGTAGTTATTAAACCTATCCCACTCTCTAGATACCCCTTAGCACGTAAAGGAATATTATTTGGGGGTCCAGCCATGGAGAAGAGTTTAGACACTAGGATAAGATAAGGAACACACCCATTATAAAGAAATCACATTAGGATTCTCTTTTTAAGCTGTTCCTTAAAACATTAGTGCTTAGGAAATCTATTGGAGGCAGAAGCAGTCAAGGGTAGCCTAGGGTTAGGGTTAGGCTTAGGGTTAGGCTTAGGGTACGGCTTAGGGTACGGGTTCGGGGAGGGTTTCGTGTACGGCGTAGGGTATGGGTTAGGGTTAGGGTTAGGGTTAGTGTTAGGGTTAGGGCTCGGTTTAGGGTACGGTTAGGATTAGGGTACGTGTTAGGTTTAGGGTAGCGGTTAGGGTTAGGGTACGCGTTAGGGTTAGGGTAGTTAGTAAACCTATCCCACTCTCTAGATACCCCTTAGCACGTAAAGGAATATTATTTGGGGTTCCAGCCATGGAGAAGAATTTAGACACTAGGATAAGATAAGGAACACACCCATTATAAAGAAATCACATTAGGATTCTCTTTTTAAGCTGTTCCTTAAAACACTAGTGCTTAGGAAATCTATTGGAGGCAGAAGCAGTCAAGGGTAGCCTAGGGTTAGGGTTAGGCTTAGGGTACGGGTTCGGGGAGGGGTGCGGGTACGGCGTAGGGTATGGGTTAGGGTTAGGGTTAGGGTTAGTGTTAGGGTTAGGGCTCGGTTTAGGGTACAGGTTAGTATTAGGGTACATGTTAGGGTTAGGGTAGGGTTTAGGGTTAGGGTACGCGTTAGGGTTAGGGTAGTTATTAAACCTATCCCACTCTCTAGATACCCCTTAGCACGTAAAGGAATATTATTTGAGGGTCCAGACATGGAGAAGAGTTTAGACACTAGGATAAGATAAGGAACACACCCATTATAAAGAAATCACATTAGGATTCTCTTTTTAAGCTGTTCCTTAAAACACTAGTGCTTAGGAAATCTATTGGAGGCAGAAGCAGTCAAGGGTAGCCTAGGGTTAGGGTTAGGCTTAGGGTTAGGCTTAGGGTACGGCTTAGGGTACGGGTTCGGGGAGGGTTTCGGGTACGGCGTAGGGTATGGGTTAGGGTTAGGGTTAGGGTTAGTGTTAGGGTTAGGGCTCGGTTTAGGGTACGGGTTAGGATTAGGGTACGTGTTAGGGTTAGGGTAGGGGTTAGGGTTAGGGTACGCGTTAGGGTTAGGGTAGTTATTAAACCTATCCCACTCTCTAGATACCCCTTAGCACGTAAAGGAATATTATTTGGGGGTCCAGCCATCGAGAAGAGTTTAGACACTAGGATAAGATAAGGAACACACCCATTATAAAGAAATCACATTAGGATTCTCTTTTTAAGCTGTTCCTTAAAACACTAGTGCTTAGGAAATCTATTGGAGGCAGAAGCAGTCAAGGGTAGCCTAGGGTTAGGGTTAGGCTTAGGGTTAGGCTTAGGGTACGGCTTAGGGTACGGGTTCGGGGAGGGTTTCGGGTACGGCGTAGGGTATGGGTTAGGGTTAGGGTTAGGGTTAGTGTTAGGGTTAGGGCTCGGTTTAGGGTACAGTTAGGATTAGGGTACGTGTTAGGTTTAAGGTAGCGGTTAGGGTTAGGGTACGCGTTAGGGTTAGGGTAGTTAGTAAACCTATCCCACTCTCTAGATACCCCTTAGCACGTAAAGGAATATTATTTGGGGTTCCAGCCATGGAGAAGAATTTAGACACTAGGATAAGATAAGGAACACACCCATTATAAAGAAATCACATTAGGATTCTCTTTTTAAGCTGTTGCTTAAAACACTAGTGCTTAGGAAATCTATTGGAGGCAGAAGCAGTCAAGGGTAGCCTAGGGTTAGTGTTAGGCTTAGGGTTAGGCTTAGGGTACGGCTTACGGTACGGGTTTGGGGAGGGGTTCAGGTACGGCGTAGGGTATGGGTTAGGGTTAGGGTTAGTGTTAGTGTTAGGGTTAGGGCTCGGTTTAGAGTACGGGTTAGGATTAGGGTACGTGTTAGTGTTAGGGTAGGGGTTAGGGTTAGAGTACGCATTAGGGTTAGGGTAGTTATTAAACCTATCCCACTCTCTAGATACCCCTTAGCACGTAAGGCAATATTATTTGGGGGTGCAGCCATGGAGAAGAGTTTAGACACTAGGATAAGATAAGGAACACACCCATTATAAAGAAATCACATTAGGATTCTCTTTTTAAGCTGTTCCTTAAAACACTAGTGCTTAGGAAATCTATTGGAGGCAGAAGCAGTCAAGGGTAGCCTAGGGTTAGGGTTAGGCTTAGGGTTAGGTTTAGGGTACGGCTTGGGGAATGGGTTCGGAGAGGGGTTCGGGTACGGCGTAGGGTATGGGTTAGGGTTAGGGTTAGGGTTAGTGTTAGGGTTATGGCTCGGTTTAGGGTACGGGTTAGGATTAGGGTACGTGTTAGGGTTAGGGTAGGGTTTAGGGTTAGGGTACGCGTTAGGGTTAGGGTAGTTATTAAACCTATCCCACTCTCTAGATACCCCTTAGCACGTAAAGGAATATTATTTGGGGGTCCAGCCATGGAGAAGAGTTTAGACACTAGGATAAGATAAGGAACACACCCATTATAAAGAAATCACATTAGGATTCTCTTTTTAAGCTGTTCCTTAAAACACTAGTGCTTAGGAAATCTATTGGAGGCAGAAGCAGTCAAGGGTAGCCTAGGGTTAGGGTTAGGCTTAGGGTTAGGCTTAGGGTACGGCTTAGGGTACGGGTTCGGGGAGGGGTGCGGGTACGGCGTAGGGTATGGGTTAGGGTTAGGGTTAGGGTTAGTGTTAGGGTTAGGGCTCGGTTTAGGGTACAGGTTAGTATTAGGGTACGTGTTAGGGTTAGGGTAGGGGTTAGGGTTAGGGTACGCGTTAGGGTTAGGGTAGTTATTAAACCTATCCCACTCTCTAGATACCCCTTAGCACGTAAAGGAATATTATTTGAGGGTCCAGCCATGGAGAAGAGTTTAGACACTAGGATAAGATAAGGAACAGACCCATTATAAAGAAATCACATTAGGATTCTCTTTTTAAGCTGTTCCTTAAAACACTAGTGCTTAGGAAATCTATTGGAGGCAGAAGCAGTCAAGGGTAGCCTAGGGTTAGGGTTAGGCTTAGGGTTAGGCTTAGGGTACGGCTTAGGGTACGGGTTCGGGGAGGGTTTCGGGTACGGCGTAGGGTATGGGTTAGGGTTAGGGTTAGGGTTAGTGTTAGGGTTAGGGCTCGGTTTAGGGTACGGGTTAGGATTAGGGTACGTGTTAGGGTTAGGGTAGGGGTTAGGGTTAGGGTACGCGTTAGGGTTAGGGTAGTTATTAAACCTATCCCACTCTCTAGATACCCCTTAGCACGTAAAGGAATATTATTTGGGGGTCCAGCCATGGAGAAGAGTTTAGACACTAGGATAAGATAAGGAACACACCCATTATAAAGAAATCACATTAGGATTATCTTTTTAAGCTGTTCCTTAAAACATTAGTGCTTAGGAAATCTATTGGAGGCAGAAGCAGTCAAGGGTAGCCTAGGGTTAGGGTTAGGCTTAGGGTTAGGCTTAGGGTACGGCTTAGGGTACGGGTTCGGGGAGGGGTGCGGGTACGGCGTAGGGTATGGGTTAGGGTTAGGGTTAGGGTTAGTGTTAGGGTTAGGGCTCGGTTTAGGGTACGGTTAGGATTAGGGTACGTGTTAGGTTTAGGGTAGCGGTTATGGTTAGGGTACGCGTTAGGGTTAGGGTAGTTAGTAAACCTATCCCACTCTCTAGATACCCCTTAGCACGTAAAGGAATATTATTTGGGGTTCCAGCCATGGAGAAGAATTTAGACACTAGGATAAGATAAGGAACACACCCATTATAAAGAAATCACATTAGGATTCTCTTTTTAAGCTGTTCCTTAAAACACTAGTGCTTAGGAAATCTATTGGAGGCAGAAGCAGTCAAGGGTAGCCTAGGGTTAGTGTTAGGCTTAGGGTTAGGCTTAGGGTACGGCTTAGGGTATGGGTTCGGGGAGGGGTTCAGGTACGGCGTAGGGTATGGGTTAGGGTTAGGGTTAGTGTTAGTGTTAGGGTTAGGGCTCGGTTTAGGGTACGGGTTAGGATTAGGGTACGTGTTAGTGTTAGGGTAGGGGTTAGGGTTAGAGTACGCATTAGGGTTAGGGTAGTTATTAAACCTATCCCACTCTCTAGATACCCCTTAGCACGTAAGGCAATATTATTTGGGGGTGCAGCCATGGAGAAGAGTTTAGACACTAGGATAAGATAAGGAACACACCCATTATAAAGAAATCACATTAGGATTCTCTTTTTAAGCTGTTCCTTAAAACATTAGTGCTTAGGAAATCTATTGGAGGCAGAAGCAGTCAAGGGTAGCCTAGGTTTAGGGTTAGGCTTAGGGTTAGGCTTAGGGTACGGCTTAGGGTACGGGTTCGGGGAGGGTTTCGTGTACGGCGTAGGGTATGGGTTAGGGTTAGGGTTAGGGTTAGTGTTAGGGTTAGGGCTCGGTTTAGGGTACGGTTAGGATTAGGGTACGTGTTAGGTTTAGGGTAGCGGTTATGGTTAGGGTACGCGTTAGGGTTAGGGTAGTTAGTAAACCTATCCCACTCTCTAGATACCCCTTAGCACGTAAAGGAATATTATTTGGGGTTCCAGCCATGGAGAAGAATTTAGACACTAGGATAAGATAAGGAACACACCCATTATAAAGAAATCACATTAGGATTCTCTTTTTAAGCTGTTCCTTAAAACACTAGTGCTTAGGAAATCTATTGGAGGCAGAAGCAGTCAAGGGTAGCCTAGGGTTAGTGTTAGGCTTAGGGTTAGGCTTAGGGTACGGCTTAGGGTACGGGTTTGGGGAGGGGTTCAGGTACGGCGTAGGGTATGGGTTAGGGTTAGGGTTAGTGTTAGTGTTAGGGTTAGGGCTCGGTTTAGGGTACGGGTTAGGATTAGGGTACGTGTTAGTGTTAGGGTAGGGGTTAGGGTTAGAGTACGCATTAGGGTTAGGGTAGTTATTAAACCTATCCCACTCTCTAGATACCCCTTAGCACGTAAGGCAATATTATTTGGGGGTGCAGCCATGGAGAAGAGTTTAGACACTAGGATAAGATAAGGAACACACCCATTATAAAGAAATCACATTAGTATTCTCTTTTTAAACTGTTCCTTAAAACACTAGTGCTTAGGAAATCTATTGGAGGCAGAAGCAGTCAAGGGTAGCCTAGGGTTAGGGTTAGGCTTAGGGTTAGGTTTAGGGTACGGCTTGGGGAATGGGTTCGGGGAGGGTTTCGGGTACGGCGTAGGGTATGGGTTAGGGTTAGGGTTAGGGTTAGTGTTAGGGTTAGGGCTCGGTTTAGGGTACGGGTTAGGATTAGGGTACGTGTTAGGGTTAGGGTAGGGGTTAGGGTTAGGGTACGCGTTAGGGTTAGGGTAGTTATTAAACCTATCCCACTCTCTAGATACCCCTTAGCACGTAAAGGAATATTATTTGGGGGTCCAGCCATCGAGAAGAGTTTAGACACTAGGATAAGATAAGGAACACACCCATTATAAAGAAATCACATTAGGATTCTCTTTTTAAGCTGTTCCTTAAAACACTAGTGCTTAGGAAATCTATTGGAGGCAGAAGCAGTCAAGGGTAGCCTAGGGTTAGGGTTAGGCTTAGGGTTAGGCTTAGGGTACGGCTTAGGGTACGGGTTCGGGGAGGGTTTCGGGTACGGCGTAGGGTATGGGTTAGGGTTAGGGTTAGGGTTAGTGTTAGGGTTAGGGCTCGGTTTAGGGTACAGTTAGGATTAGGGTACGTGTTAGGTTTAAGGTAGCGGTTAGGGTTAGGGTACGCGTTAGGGTTAGGGTAGTTAGTAAACCTATCCCACTCTCTAGATACCCCTTAGCACGTAAAGGAATATTATTTGGGGTTCCAGCCATGGAGAAGAATTTAGACACTAGGATAAGATAAGGAACACACCCATTATAAAGAAATCACATTAGGATTCTCTTTTTAAGCTGTTGCTTAAAACACTAGTGCTTAGGAAATCTATTGGAGGCAGAAGCAGTCAAGGGTAGCCTAGGGTTAGTGTTAGGCTTAGGGTTAGGCTTAGGGTACGGCTTACGGTACGGGTTTGGGGAGGGGTTCAGGTACGGCGTAGGGTATGGGTTAGGGTTAGGGTTAGTGTTAGTGTTAGGGTTAGGGCTCGGTTTAGAGTACGGGTTAGGATTAGGGTACGTGTTAGTGTTAGGGTAGGGGTTAGGGTTAGAGTACGCATTAGGGTTAGGGTAGTTATTAAACCTATCCCACTCTCTAGATACCCCTTAGCACGTAAGGCAATATTATTTGGGGGTGCAGCCATGGAGAAGAGTTTAGACACTAGGATAAGATAAGGAACACACCCATTATAAAGAAATCACATTAGGATTCTCTTTTTAAGCTGTTCCTTAAAACACTAGTGCTTAGGAAATCTATTGGAGGCAGAAGCAGTCAAGGGTAGCCTAGGGTTAGGGTTAGGCTTAGGGTTAGGTTTAGGGTACGGCTTGGGGAATGGGTTCGGAGAGGGGTTCGGGTACGGCGTAGGGTATGGGTTAGGGTTAGGGTTAGGGTTAGTGTTAGGGTTATGGCTCGGTTTAGGGTACGGGTTAGGATTAGGGTACGTGTTAGGGTTAGGGTAGGGTTTAGGGTTAGGGTACGCGTTAGGGTTAGGGTAGTTATTAAACCTATCCCACTCTCTAGATACCCCTTAGCACGTAAAGGAATATTATTTGGGGGTCCAGCCATGGAGAAGAGTTTAGACACTAGGATAAGATAAGGAACACACCCATTATAAAGAAATCACATTAGGATTCTCTTTTTAAGCTGTTCCTTAAAACACTAGTGCTTAGGAAATCTATTGGAGGCAGAAGCAGTCAAGGGTAGCCTAGGGTTAGGGTTAGGCTTAGGGTTAGGCTTAGGGTACGGCTTAGGGTACGGGTTCGGGGAGGGGTGCGGGTACGGCGTAGGGTATGGGTTAGGGTTAGGGTTAGGGTTAGTGTTAGGGTTAGGGCTCGGTTTAGGGTACAGGTTAGTATTAGGGTACGTGTTAGGGTTAGGGTAGGGGTTAGGGTTAGGGTACGCGTTAGGGTTAGGGTAGTTATTAAACCTATCCCACTCTCTAGATACCCCTTAGCACGTAAAGGAATATTATTTGAGGGTCCAGCCATGGAGAAGAGTTTAGACACTAGGATAAGATAAGGAACAGACCCATTATAAAGAAATCACATTAGGATTCTCTTTTTAAGCTGTTCCTTAAAACACTAGTGCTTAGGAAATCTATTGGAGGCAGAAGCAGTCAAGGGTAGCCTAGGGTTAGGGTTAGGCTTAGGGTTAGGCTTAGGGTACGGCTTAGGGTACGGGTTCGGGGAGGGTTTCGGGTACGGCGTAGGGTATGGGTTAGGGTTAGGGTTAGGGTTAGTGTTAGGGTTAGGGCTCGGTTTAGGGTACGGGTTAGGATTAGGGTACGTGTTAGGGTTAGGGTAGGGGTTAGGGTTAGGGTACGCGTTAGGGTTAGGGTAGTTATTAAACCTATCCCACTCTCTAGATACCCCTTAGCACGTAAAGGAATATTATTTGGGGGTCCAGCCATGGAGAAGAGTTTAGACACTAGGATAAGATAAGGAACACACCCATTATAAAGAAATCACATTAGGATTCTCTTTTTAAGCTGTTCCTTAAAACATTAGTGCTTAGGAAATCTATTGGAGGCAGAAGCAGTCAAGGGTAGCCTAGGGTTAGGGTTAGGCTTAGGGTTAGGCTTAGGGTACGGCTTAGGGTACGGGTTCGGGGAGGGGTGCGGGTACGGCGTAGGGTATGGGTTAGGGTTAGGGTTAGGGTTAGTGTTAGGGTTAGGGCTCGGTTTAGGGTACGGTTAGGATTAGGGTACGTGTTAGGTTTAGGGTAGCGGTTATGGTTAGGGTACGCGTTAGGGTTAGGGTAGTTAGTAAACCTATCCCACTCTCTAGATACCCCTTAGCACGTAAAGGAATATTATTTGGGGTTCCAGCCATGGAGAAGAATTTAGACACTAGGATAAGATAAGGAACACACCCATTATAAAGAAATCACATTAGGATTCTCTTTTTAAGCTGTTCCTTAAAACACTAGTGCTTAGGAAATCTATTGGAGGCAGAAGCAGTCAAGGGTAGCCTAGGGTTAGTGTTAGGCTTAGGGTTAGGCTTAGGGTACGGCTTAGGGTACGGGTTCGGGGAGGGGTTCAGGTACGGCGTAGGGTATGGGTTAGGGTTAGGGTTAGTGTTAGTGTTAGGGTTAGGGCTCGGTTTAGGGTACGGGTTAGGATTAGGGTACGTGTTAGTGTTAGGGTAGGGGTTAGGGTTAGAGTACGCATTAGGGTTAGGGTAGTTATTAAACCTATCCCACTCTCTAGATACCCCTTAGCACGTAAGGCAATATTATTTGGGGGTGCAGCCATGGAGAAGAGTTTAGACACTAGGATAAGATAAGGAACACACCCATTATAAAGAAATCACATTAGGATTCTCTTTTTAAGCTGTTCCTTAAAACATTAGTGCTTAGGAAATCTATTGGAGGCAGAAGCAGTCAAGGGTAGCCTAGGTTTAGGGTTAGGCTTAGGGTTAGGCTTAGGGTACGGCTTAGGGTACGGGTTCGGGGAGGGTTTCGTGTACGGCGTAGGGTATGGGTTAGGGTTAGGGTTAGGGTTAGTGTTAGGGTTAGGGCTCGGTTTAGGGTACGGTTAGGATTAGGGTACGTGTTAGGTTTAGGGTAGCGGTTATGGTTAGGGTACGCGTTAGGGTTAGGGTAGTTAGTAAACCTATCCCACTCTCTAGATACCCCTTAGCACGTAAAGGAATATTATTTGGGGTTCCAGCCATGGAGAAGAATTTAGACACTAGGATAAGATAAGGAACACACCCATTATAAAGAAATCACATTAGGATTCTCTTTTTAAGCTGTTCCTTAAAACACTAGTGCTTAGGAAATCTATTGGAGGCAGAAGCAGTCAAGGGTAGCCTAGGGTTAGTGTTAGGCTTAGGGTTAGGCTTAGGGTACGGCTTAGGGTACGGGTTTGGGGAGGGGTTCAGGTACGGCGTAGGGTATGGGTTAGGGTTAGGGTTAGTGTTAGTGTTAGGGTTAGGGCTCGGTTTAGGGTACGGGTTAGGATTAGGGTACGTGTTAGTGTTAGGGTAGGGGTTAGGGTTAGAGTACGCATTAGGGTTAGGGTAGTTATTAAACCTATCCCACTCTCTAAATACCCCTTAGCACGTAAGGCAATATTATTTGGGGGTGCAGCCATGGAGAAGAGTTTAGACACTAGGATAAGATAAGGAACACACCCATTATAAAGAAATCACATTAGTATTCTCTTTTTAAACTGTTCCTTAAAACACTAGTGCTTAGGAAATCTATTGGAGGCAGAAGCAGTCAAGGGTAGCCTAGGGTTAGGGTTAGGCTTAGGGTTAGGTTTAGGGTACGGCTTGGGGAATGGGTTCGGGGAGGGGTTCGGGTACGGCGTAGGGTATGGGTTAGGGTTAGGGTTAGGGTTAGTGTTAGGGTTAGGGCTCGGTTTAGGGTACGGGTTAGGATTAGGGTACGTGTTAGGGTTAGGGTAGGGGTTAGGTTAGGGTATGCGTTAGGGTTAGGGTAGTTATTAAACCTATCCCACTCTCTAGATACCCCTTAGCACGTAAAGGAATATTATTTGTGGGTCCAGCCATGGAGAAGAGTTTAGACACTAGGAAAAGATAAGGAACACACCCATTATAAAGAAATCACATTAGGATTCTCTTTTTAAGCTGTTCCTTAAAACACTAGTGCTTAGGAAATCTATTGGAGGCAGAAGCAGTCAAGGGTAGCCTAGGGTTAGGGTTAGGCTTAGGGTTAGGCTTAGGGTACGGCTTAGGGTACGGGTTCGGGGAGGGGTGCGGGTACGGCGTAGGGTATGGGTTAGGGTTAGGGTTAGGGTTAGTGTTAGGGTTAGGGCTCGGTTTAGGGTACGGGTTAGGATTAGGGTACGTGTTAGGGTTAGGGTAGGGGTTAGGGTTAGGGTACGCGTTAGGGTTAGGGTAGTTATTAAACCTATCCCACTCTCTAGATACCCCTTAGCACGTAAAGGAATATTATTTGGGGGTCCAGCCATCGAGAAGAGTTTAGACACTAGGATAAGATAAGGAACACACCCATTATAAAGAAATCACATTAGGATTCTCTTTTTAAGCTGTTCCTTAAAACACTAGTGCTTAGGAAATCTATTGGAGGCAGAAGCAGTCAAGGGTAGCCTAGGGTTAGGGTTAGGCTTAGGGTTAGGCTTAGGGTACGGCTTAGGGTACGGGTTCGGGGAGGGTTTCGGGTACGGCGTAGGGTATGGGTTAGGGTTAGGGTTAGGGTTAGTGTTAGGGTTAGGGCTCGGTTTAGGGTACAGTTAGGATTAGGGTACGTGTTAGGTTTAAGGTAGCGGTTAGGGTTAGGGTACGCGTTAGGGTTAGGGTAGTTAGTAAACCTATCCCACTCTCTAGATACCCCTTAGCACGTAAAGGAATATTATTTGGGGTTCCAGCCATGGAGAAGAATTTAGACACTAGGATAAGATAAGGAACACACCCATTATAAAGAAATCACATTAGGATTCTCTTTTTAAGCTGTTGCTTAAAACACTAGTGCTTAGGAAATCTATTGGAGGCAGAAGCAGTCAAGGGTAGCCTAGGGTTAGTGTTAGGCTTAGGGTTAGGCTTAGGGTACGGCTTACGGTACGGGTTTGGGGAGGGGTTCAGGTACGGCGTAGGGTATGGGTTAGGGTTAGGGTTAGTGTTAGTGTTAGGGTTAGGGCTCGGTTTAGAGTACGGGTTAGGATTAGGGTACGTGTTAGTGTTAGGGTAGGGGTTAGGGTTAGAGTACGCATTAGGGTTAGGGTAGTTATTAAACCTATCCCACTCTCTAGATACCCCTTAGCACGTAAGGCAATATTATTTGGGGGTGCAGCCATGGAGAAGAGTTTAGACACTAGGATAAGATAAGGAACATACCCATTATAAAGAAATCACATTAGGATTCTCTTTTTAAGCTGTTCCTTAAAACACTAGTGCTTAGGAAATCTATTGGAGGCAGAAGCAGTCAAGGGTAGCCTAGGGTTAGGGTTAGGCTTAGGGTTAGGTTTAGGGTACGGCTTGGGGAATGGGTTCGGAGAGGGGTTCGGGTACGGCGTAGGGTATGGGTTAGGGTTAGGGTTAGGGTTAGTGTTAGGGTTATGGCTCGGTTTAGGGTACGGGTTAGGATTAGGGTACGTGTTAGGGTTAGGGTAGGGTTTAGGGTTAGGGTACGCGTTAGGGTTAGGGTAGTTATTAAACCTATCCCACTCTCTAGATACCCCTTAGCACGTAAAGGAATATTATTTGGGGGTCCAGCCATGGAGAAGAGTTTAGACACTAGGATAAGATAAGGAACACACCCATTATAAAGAAATCACATTAGGATTCTCTTTTTAAGCTGTTCCTTAAAACACTAGTGCTTAGGAAATCTATTGGAGGCAGAAGCAGTCAAGGGTAGCCTAGGGTTAGGGTTAGGCTTAGGGTTAGGCTTAGGGTACGGCTTAGGGTACGGGTTCGGGGAGGGGTGCGGGTACGGCGTAGGGTATGGGTTAGGGTTAGGGTTAGGGTTAGTGTTAGGGTTAGGGCTCGGTTTAGGGTACAGGTTAGTATTAGGGTACGTGTTAGGGTTATGGTAGGGGTTAGGGTTAGGGTACGCGTTAGGGTTAGGGTAGTTATTAAACCTATCCCACTCTCTAGATACCCCTTAGCACGTAAAGGAATATTATTTGAGGGTCCAGCCATGGAGAAGAGTTTAGACACTAGGATAAGATAAGGAACAGACCCATTATAAAGAAATCACATTAGGATTCTCTTTTTAAGCTGTTCCTTAAAACACTAGTGCTTAGGAAATCTATTGGAGGCAGAAGCAGTCAAGGGTAGCCTAGGGTTAGGGTTAGGCTTAGGGTTAGGCTTAGGGTACGGCTTAGGGTACGGGTTCGGGGAGGGTTTCGGGTACGGCGTAGGGTATGGGTTAGGGTTAGGGTTAGGGTTAGTGTTAGGGTTAGGGCTCGGTTTAGGGTACGGGTTAGGATTAGGGTACGTGTTAGGGTTAGGGTAGGGGTTAGGGTTAGGGTACGCGTTAGGGTTAGGGTAGTTATTAAACCTATCCCACTCTCTAGATACCCCTTAGCACGTAAAGGAATATTATTTGGGGGTCCAGCCATGGAGAAGAGTTTAGACACTAGGATAAGATAAGGAACACACCCATTATAAAGAAATCACATTAGGATTCTCTTTTTAAGCTGTTCCTTAAAACATTAGTGCTTAGGAAATCTATTGGAGGCAGAAGCAGTCAAGGGTAGCCTAGGGTTAGGGTTAGGCTTAGGGTTAGGCTTAGGGTACGGCTTAGGGTACGGGTTCGGGGAGGGGTGCGGGTACGGCGTAGGGTATGGGTTAGGGTTAGGGTTAGGGTTAGTGTTAGGGTTAGGGCTCGGTTTAGGGTACGGTTAGGATTAGGGTACGTGTTAGGTTTAGGGTAGCGGTTATGGTTAGGGTACGCGTTAGGGTTAGGGTAGTTAGTAAACCTATCCCACTCTCTAGATACCCCTTAGCACGTAAAGGAATATTATTTGGGGTTCCAGCCATGGAGAAGAATTTAGACACTAGGATAAGATAAGGAACACACCCATTATAAAGAAATCACATTAGGATTCTCTTTTTAAGCTGTTCCTTAAAACACTAGTGCTTAGGAAATCTATTGGAGGCAGAAGCAGTCAAGGGTAGCCTAGGGTTAGTGTTAGGCTTAGGGTTAGGCTTAGGGTACGGCTTAGGGTACGGGTTTGGGGAGGGGTTCAGGTACGGCGTAGGGTATGGGTTAGGGTTAGGGTTAGTGTTAGTGTTAGGGTTAGGGCTCGGTTTAGGGTACGGGTTAGGATTAGGGTACGTGTTAGTGTTAGGGTAGGGGTTAGGGTTAGAGTACGCATTAGGGTTAGGGTAGTTATTAAACCTATCCCACTCTCTAGATACCCCTTAGCACGTAAGGCAATATTATTTGGGGATGCAGCCATGGAGAAGAGTTTAGACACTAGGATAAGATAAGGAACACACCCATTATAAAGAAATCACATTAGGATTCTCTTTTTAAGCTGTTCCTTAAAACATTAGTGCTTAGGAAATCTATTGGAGGCAGAAGCAGTCAAGGGTAGCCTAGGGTTAGGGTTAGGCTTAGGGTTAGGCTTAGGGTACGGCTTAGGGTACGGGTTCGGGGAGGGTTTCGTGTACGGCGTAGGGTATGGGTTAGGGTTAGGGTTAGGGTTAGTGTTAGGGTTAGGGCTCGGTTTAGGGTACGGTTAGGATTAGGGTACGTGTTAGGTTTAGGGTAGCGGTTATGGTTAGGGTACGCGTTAGGGTTAGGGTAGTTAGTAAACCTATCCCACTCTCTAGATACCCCTTAGCACGTAAAGGAATATTATTTGGGGTTCCAGCCATGGAGAAGAATTTAGACACTAGGATAAGATAAGGAACACACCCATTATAAAGAAATCACATTAGGATTCTCTTTTTAAGCTGTTCCTTAAAACACTAGTGCTTAGGAAATCTATTGGAGGCAGAAGCAGTCAAGGGTAGCCTAGGGTTAGTGTTAGGCTTAGGGTTAGGCTTAGGGTACGGCTTAGGGTACGGGTTTGGGGAGTGGTTCAGGTACGGCGTAGGGTATGGGTTAGGGTTAGGGTTAGTGTTAGTGTTAGGGTTAGGGCTCGGTTTAGGGTACGGGTTAGGATTAGGGTACGTGTTAGTGTTAGGGTAGGGGTTAGGGTTAGAGTACGCATTAGGGTTAGGGTAGTTATTAAACCTATCCCACTCTCTAGATACCCCTTAGCACGTAAGGCAATATTATTTGGGGGTGCAGCCATGGAGAAGAGTTTAGACACTAGGATAAGATAAGGAACACACCCATTATAAAGAAATCACATTAGTATTCTCTTTTTAAACTGTTCCTTAAAACACTAGTGCTTAGGAAATCTATTGGAGGCAGAAGCAGTCAAGGGTAGCCTAGGGTTAGGGTTAGGCTTAGGGTTAGGTTTAGGGTACGGCTTGGGGAATGGGTTCGGGGAGGGGTTCGGGTACGGCGTAGGGTATGGGTTAGGGTTAGGGTTAGGGTTAGTGTTAGGGTTAGGGCTCGGTTTAGGGTACGGGTTAGGATTAGGGTACGGGTTAGGGTTAGGGTAGGGGTTAGGTTAGGGTATGCGTTAGGGTTAGGGTAGTTATTAAACCTATCCCACTCTCTAGATACCCCTTAGCACGTAAAGGAATATTATTTGGGGGTCCAGCCATGGAGAAGAGTTTAGACACTAGGATAAGATAAGGAACACACCCATTATAAAGAAATCACATTAGGATTCTCTTTTTAAGCTGTTCCTTAAAACACTAGTGCTTAGGAAATCTATTGGAGGCAGAAGCAGTCAAGGGTAGCCTAGGGTTAGGGTTAGGCTTAGGGTTAGGCTTAGGGTACGGCTTAGGGTACGGGTTCGGGGAGGGGTGCGGGTACGGCGTAGGGTATGGGTTAGGGTTAGAGTTAGGGTTAGTGTTAGGGTTAGGGCTCGGTTTAGGGTACAGGTTAGTATTAGGGTACGTGTTAGGGTTAGGGTAGGGGTTAGGGTTAGGGTACGCGTTAGGGTTAGGGTAGTTATTAAACCTATCCCACTCTCTAGATACCCCTTAGCACGTAAAGGAATATTATTTGAGGGTCCAGGCATGGAGAAGAGTTTAGACACTAGGATAAGATAAGGAACACACCCATTATAAAGAAATCACATTAGGATTCTCTTTTTAAGCTGTTCCTTAAAACACTAGTGCTTAGGAAATCTATTGGAGGCAGAAGCAGTCAAGGGTAGCCTAGGGTTAGGGTTAGGCTTAGGGTTAGGCTTAGGGTACGGCTTAGGGTACGGGTTCGGGGAGGGTTTCGGGTACGGCGTAGGGTATGGGTTAGGGTTAGGGTTAGGGTTAGTGTTAGGGTTAGGGCTCGGTTTAGGGTACGGGTTAGGATTAGGGTACCTGTTAGGGTTAGGGTAGGGGTTAGGGTTAGGGTACGCGTTAGGGTTAGGGTAGTTATTAAACCTATCCCACTCTCTAGATACCCCTTAGCACGTAAAGGAATATTATTTGGGGGTCCAGCCATGGAGAAGAGTTTTGACACTAGGATAAGATAAGGAACACACCCATTATAAAGAAATCACATTAGGATTCTCTTTTTCAGCTGTTCCTTAAAACACTAGTGCTTAGGAAATCAATTGGAGGCAGAAGCAGTCAAGGGTAGCCTAGGGTTAGGGTTAGGCTTAGGGTTAGGCTTAGGGTACGGCTTAGGGTACGGGTTCGGGGAGGGTTTCGGGTACGGCGTAGGGTATGGGTTAGGGTTAGGGTTAGGGTTAGTGTTAGGGTTAGGGCTCGGTTTAGGGTACGGTTAGGATTAGGGTACGTGTTAGATTTAGGGTAGGGGTTAGGGTTAGGGTACGCGTTAGGGATAGGGTAGTTAGTAAAGTTATCCCACTCTCTAGATACCCCTTAGCAGGTAAAGGAATATTATTTGGGGGTCCAGCCATGGAGAAGAGTTTAGACACTAGGATAAGATAAGGAACACACCCATTATAAAGAAATCACATTAGGATTCTCTTTTTAAGCTGTTCCTTAAAACATTAGTGCTTAGGAAATCTATTGGAGGCAGAAGCAGTCAAGGGTAGCCTAGGGTTAGGGTTAGGCTTAGGGTTAGGCTTAGGGTACGGCTTAGGGTACGGGTTCGGGGAGGGGTGCGGGTACGGCGTAGGGTATGGGTTAGGGTTAGGGTTAGGGTTAGTGTTAGGGTTAGGGCTCGGTTTAGGGTACGGTTAGGATTAGGGTACGTGTTAGGTTTAGGGTAGCGGTTATGGTTAGGGTACGCGTTAGGGTTAGGGTAGTTAGTAAACCTATCCCACTCTCTAGATACCCCTTAGCACGTAAAGGAATATTATTTGGGGTTCCAGCCATGGAGAAGAATTTAGACACTAGGATAAGATAAGGAACACACCCATTATAAAGAAATCACATTAGGATTCTCTTTTTAAGCTGTTCCTTAAAACACTAGTGCTTAGGAAATCTATTGGAGGCAGAAGCAGTCAAGGGTAGCCTAGGGTTAGTGTTAGGCTTAGGGTTAGGCTTAGGGTACGGCTTAGGGTACGGGTTTGGGGAGGGGTTCAGGTACGGCGTAGGGTATGGGTTAGGGTTAGGGTTAGTGTTAGTGTTAGGGTTAGGGCTCGGTTTAGGGTACGGGTTAGGATTAGGGTACGTGTTAGTGTTAGGGTAGGGGTTAGGGTTAGAGTACGCATTAGGGTTAGGGTAGTTATTAAACCTATCCCACTCTCTAGATACCCCTTAGCACGTAAGGCAATATTATTTGGGGATGCAGCCATGGAGAAGAGTTTAGACACTAGGATAAGATAAGGAACACACCCATTATAAAGAAATCACATTAGGATTCTCTTTTTAAGCTGTTCCTTAAAACATTAGTGCTTAGGAAATCTATTGGAGGCAGAAGCAGTCAAGGGTAGCCTAGGGTTAGGGTTAGGCTTAGGGTTAGGCTTAGGGTACGGCTTAGGGTACGGGTTCGGGGAGGGTTTCGTGTACGGCGTAGGGTATGGGTTAGGGTTAGGGTTAGGGTTAGTGTTAGGGTTAGGGCTCGGTTTAGGGTACGGTTAGGATTAGGGTACGTGTTAGGTTTAGGGTAGCGGTTATGGTTAGGGTACGCGTTAGGGTTAGGGTAGTTAGTAAACCTATCCCACTCTCTAGATACCCCTTAGCACGTAAAGGAATATTATTTGGGGTTCCAGCCATGGAGAAGAATTTAGACACTAGGATAAGATAAGGAACACACCCATTATAAAGAAATCACATTAGGATTCTCTTTTTAAGCTGTTCCTTAAAACACTAGTGCTTAGGAAATCTATTGGAGGCAGAAGCAGTCAAGGGTAGCCTAGGGTTAGTGTTAGGCTTAGGGTTAGGCTTAGGGTACGGCTTAGGGTACGGGTTTGGGGAGGGGTTCAGGTACGGCGTAGGGTATGGGTTAGGGTTAGGGTTAGTGTTAGTGTTAGGGTTAGGGCTCGGTTTAGGGTACGGGTTAGGATTAGGGTACGTGTTAGTGTTAGGGTAGGGGTTAGGGTTAGAGTACGCATTAGGGTTAGGGTAGTTATTAAACCTATCCCACTCTCTAGATACCCCTTAGCACGTAAGGCAATATTATTTGGGGGTGCAGCCATGGAGAAGAGTTTAGACACTAGGATAAGATAAGGAACACACCCATTATAAAGAAATCACATTAGTATTCTCTTTTTAAACTGTTCCTTAAAACACTAGTGCTTAGGAAATCTATTGGAGGCAGAAGCAGTCAAGGGTAGCCTAGGGTTAGGGTTAGGCTTAGGGTTAGGTTTAGGGTACGGCTTGGGGAATGGGTTCGGGGAGGGGTTCGGGTACGGCGTAGGGCATGGGTTAGGGTTAGGGTTAGGGTTAGTGTTAGGGTTAGGGCTCGGTTTAGGGTACGGGTTAGGATTAGGGTACGTGTTAGGGTTAGGGTAGGGGTTAGGTTAGGGTATGCGTTAGGGTTAGGGTAGTTATTAAACCTATCCCACTCTCTAGATACCCCTTAGCACGTAAAGGAATATTATTTGGGGGTCCAGCCATGGAGAAGAGTTTAGACACTAGGATAAGATAAGGAACACACCCATTATAAAGAAATCACATTAGGATTCTCTTTTTAAGCTGTTCCTTAAAACACTAGTGCTTAGGAAATCTATTGGAGGCAGAAGCAGTCAAGGGTAGCCTAGGGTTAGGGTTAGGCTTAGGGTTAGGCTTAGGGTACGGCTTAGGGTACGGGTTCGGGGAGGGGTGCGGGTACGGCGTAGGGTATGGGTTAGGGTTAGAGTTAGGGTTAGTGTTAGGGTTAGGGCTCGGTTTAGGGTACAGGTTAGTATTAGGGTACGTGTTAGGGTTAGGGTAGGGGTTAGGGTTAGGGTACGCGTTAGGGTTAGGGTAGTTATTAAACCTATCCCACTCTCTAGATACCCCTTAGCACGTAAAGGAATATTATTTGAGGGTCCAGGCATGGAGAAGAGTTTAGACACTAGGATAAGATAAGGAACACACCCATTATAAAGAAATCACATTAGGATTCTCTTTTTAAGCTGTTCCTTAAAACACTAGTGCTTAGGAAATCTATTGGAGGCAGAAGCAGTCAAGGGTAGCCTAGGGTTAGGGTTAGGCTTAGGGTTAGGCTTAGGGTACGGCTTAGGGTACGGGTTCGGGGAGGGTTTCGGGTACGGCGTAGGGTATGGGTTAGGGTTAGGGTTAGGGTTAGTGTTAGGGTTAGGGCTCGGTTTAGGGTACGGGTTAGGATTAGGGTACCTGTTAGGGTTAGGGTAGGGGTTAGGGTTAGGGTACGCGTTAGGGTTAGGGTAGTTATTAAACCTATCCCACTCTCTAGATACCCCTTAGCACGTAAAGGAATATTATTTGGGGGTCCAGCCATGGAGAAGAGTTTTGACACTAGGATAAGATAAGGAACACACCCATTATAAAGAAATCACATTAGGATTCTCTTTTTCAGCTGTTCCTTAAAACACTAGTGCTTAGGAAATCAATTGGAGGCAGAAGCAGTCAAGGGTAGCCTAGGGTTAGGGTTAGGCTTAGGGTTAGGCTTAGGGTACGGCTTAGGGTACGGGTTCGGGGAGGGTTTCGGGTACGGCGTAGGGTATGGGTTAAGGTTAGGGTTAGGGTTAGTGTTAGGGTTAGGGCTCGGTTTAGGGTACGGTTAGGATTAGGGTACGTGTTAGATTTAGGGTAGGGGTTAGGGTTAGGGTACGCGTTAGGGATAGGGTAGTTAGTAAAGTTATCCCACTCTCTAGATACCCCTTAGCAGGTAAAGGAATATTATTTGGGGGTCCAGCCATGGAGAAGAGTTTAGACACTAGGATAAGATAAGGAACACACCCATTATAAAGAAATCACATTAGGATTCTCTTTTTAAGCTGTTCCTTAAAACATTAGTGCTTAGGAAATCTATTGGAGGCAGAAGCAGTCAAGGGTAGCCTAGGGTTAGGGTTAGGCTTAGGGTTAGGCTTAGGGTACGGCTTAGGGTACGGGTTCGGGGAGGGGTGCGGGTACGGCGTAGGGTATGGGTTAGGGTTAGGGTTAGGGTTAGTGTTAGGGTTAGGGCTCGGTTTAGGGTACGGTTAGGATTAGGGTACGTGTTAGGTTTAGGGTAGCGGTTATGGTTAGGGTACGCGTTAGGGTTAGGGTAGTTAGTAAACCTATCCCACTCTCTAGATACCCCTTAGCACGTAAAGGAATATTATTTGGGGTTCCAGCCATGGAGAAGAATTTAGACACTAGGATAAGATAAGGAACACACCCATTATAAAGAAATCACATTAGGATTCTCTTTTTAAGCTGTTCCTTAAAACACTAGTGCTTAGGAAATCTATTGGAGGCAGAAGCAGTCAAGGGTAGCCTAGGGTTAGTGTTAGGCTTAGGGTTAGGCTTAGGGTACGGCTTAGGGTACGGGTTTGGGGAGGGGTTCAGGTACGGCGTAGGGTATGGGTTAGGGTTAGGGTTAGTGTTAGTGTTAGGGTTAGGGCTCGGTTTAGGGTACGGGTTAGGATTAGGGTACGTGTTAGTGTTAGGGTAGGGGTTAGGGTTAGAGTACGCATTAGGGTTAGGGTAGTTATTAAACCTATCCCACTCTCTAGATACCCCTTAGCACGTAAGGCAATATTATTTGGGGATGCAGCCATGGAGAAGAGTTTAGACACTAGGATAAGATAAGGAACACACCCATTATAAAGAAATCACATTAGGATTCTCTTTTTAAGCTGTTCCTTAAAACATTAGTGCTTAGGAAATCTATTGGAGGCAGAAGCAGTCAAGGGTAGCCTAGGGTTAGGGTTAGGCTTAGGGTTAGGCTTAGGGTACGGCTTAGGGTACGGGTTCGGGGAGGGTTTCGTGTACGGCGTAGGGTATGGGTTAGGGTTAGGGTTAGGGTTAGTGTTAGGGTTAGGGCTCGGTTTAGGGTACGGTTAGGATTAGGGTACGTGTTAGGTTTAGGGTAGCGGTTATGGTTAGGGTACGCGTTAGGGTTAGGGTAGTTAGTAAACCTATCCCACTCTCTAGATACCCCTTAGCACGTAAAGGAATATTATTTGGGGTTCCAGCCATGGAGAAGAATTTAGACACTAGGATAAGATAAGGAACACACCCATTATAAAGAAATCACATTAGGATTCTCTTTTTAAGCTGTTCCTTAAAACACTAGTGCTTAGGAAATCTATTGGAGGCAGAAGCAGTCAAGGGTAGCCTAGGGTTAGTGTTAGGCTTAGGGTTAGGCTTAGGGTACGGCTTAGGGTACGGGTTTGGGGAGGGGTTCAGGTACGGCGTAGGGTATGGGTTAGGGTTAGGGTTAGTGTTAGTGTTAGGGTTAGGGCTCGGTTTAGGGTACGGGTTAGGATTAGGGTACGTGTTAGTGTTAGGGTAGGGGTTAGGGTTAGAGTACGCATTAGGGTTAGGGTAGTTATTAAACCTATCCCACTCTCTAGATACCCCTTAGCACGTAAGGCAATATTATTTGGGGGTGCAGCCATGGAGAAGAGTTTAGACACTAGGATAAGATAAGGAACACACCCATTATAAAGAAATCACATTAGTATTCTCTTTTTAAACTGTTCCTTAAAACACTAGTGCTTAGGAAATCTATTGGAGGCAGAAGCAGTCAAGGGTAGCCTAGGGTTAGGGTTAGGCTTAGGGTTAGGTTTAGGGTACGGCTTGGGGAATGGGTTCGGGGAGGGGTTCGGGTACGGCGTAGGGTATGGGTTAGGGTTAGGGTTAGGGTTAGTGTTAGGGTTAGGGCTCGGTTTAGGGTACGGGTTAGGATTAGGGTACGTGTTAGGGTTAGGGTAGGGGTTAGGTTAGGGTATGCGTTAGGGTTAGGGTAGTTATTAAACCTATCCCACTCTCTAGATACCCCTTAGCACGTAAAGGAATATTATTTGGGGGTCCAGCCATGGAGAAGAGTTTAGACACTAGGATAAGATAAGGAACACACCCATTATAAAGAAATCACATTAGGATTCTCTTTTTAAGCTGTTCCTTAAAACACTAGTGCTTAGGAAATCTATTGGAGGCAGAAGCAGTCAAGGGTAGCCTAGGGTTAGGGTTAGGCTTAGGGTTAGGCTTAGGGTACGGCTTAGGGTACGGGTTCGGGGAGGGGTGCGGGTACGGCGTAGGGTATGGGTTAGGGTTAGAGTTAGGGTTAGTGTTAGGGTTAGGGCTCGGTTTAGGGTACAGGTTAGTATTAGGGTACGTGTTAGGGTTAGGGTAGGGGTTAGGGTTAGGGTACGCGTTAGGGTTAGGGTAGTTATTAAACCTATCCCACTCTCTAGATACCCCTTAGCACGTAAAGGAATATTATTTGAGGGTCCAGGCATGGAGAAGAGTTTAGACACTAGGATAAGATAAGGAACACACCCATTATAAAGAAATCACATTAGGATTCTCTTTTTAAGCTGTTCCTTAAAACACTAGTGCTTAGGAAATCTATTGGAGGCAGAAGCAGTCAAGGGTAGCCTAGGGTTAGGGTTAGGCTTAGGGTTAGGCTTAGGGTACGGCTTAGGGTACGGGTTCGGGGAGGGTTTCGGGTACGGCGTAGGGTATGGGTTAGGGTTAGGGTTAGGGTTAGTGTTAGGGTTAGGGCTCGGTTTAGGGTACGGGTTAGGATTAGGGTACCTGTTAGGGTTAGGGTAGGGGTTAGGGTTAGGGTACGCGTTAGGGATAGGGTAGTTAGTAAAGTTATCCCACTCTCTAGATACCCCTTAGCAGGTAAAGGAATATTATTTGGGGGTCCAGCCATGGAGAAGAGTTTAGACACTAGGATAAGATAAGGAACACACCCATTATAAAGAAATCACATTAGGATTCTCTTTTTAAGCTGTTCCTTAAAACACTAGGGCTTAGGAAATCTATTGGAGGCAGAAGCAGTCAAGGGTAGCCTAGGGTTAGTGTTAGGCTTAAGGTTAGGCTTAGGGTATGGCTTAGGGTACGGGTTTGGGGAGGGGTTCGGGTACAGCGTAGGGTATGTGTTAGGGTTAGGGTTAGTGTTAGTGTTAGGGTTAGGGCTCGGTTTAGGGTACGGGTTAGGATTAGGGTACGTGTTAGTGTTAGGGTAGGGGTTAGGGTTAGAGTACGCATTAGGGTTAGGGTAGTTATTAAACCTATCCCACTCTCTAGATACCCCTTAGCACGTAAGGCAATATTATTTGGGGGTGCAGCCATGGAGAAGAGTTTAGACACTAGGATAAGATAAGGAACACACCCATTATAAAGAAATCACATTAGGATTCTCTTTTTAAGCTGTTCCTTAAAACACTAGTGCTTAGGAAATCAATTGGAAGCAGAAGCAGTCAAGGGTAGCCTAGGGTTAGGGTTAGGCTTAGGGTTGGGCTTAGGGTACGGCTTAGGGTACGGGTTCGGGGAGGGGTGCGGGTACGGCGTACGGTATGGGTTAGGGTTAGGGTTAGGGTTAGTGTTAGGGTTAGGGCTCGGTTTAGGGTACGGGTTAGGATTAGGGTACGTGTTAGGGTTAGGGTAGGGGTTAGGTTTAGGGTACGCGTTAGGGTTAGGGTAGTTGTTAAACCTATCCCACTCTCTAGATACCCCTTAGCACGTAAAGGAATATTATTTGGGGGTCCAGCCATGGAGAAGAGTTTAGACACTAGGATAAGATAAGGAACACACCCATTATAAAGAAATCACATTAGGATTCTCTTTTTCAGCTGTTCCTTAAAACACTAGTGCTTAGGAAATCTATTGGAGGCAGAAGCAGTCAAGGGTAGCCTAGGGTTAGGGTTAGGCTTAGGGTTAGGCTTAGGGTACGGCTTAGGGTACGGGTTCGGGGAGGGGTGCGGGTACGGCGTAGGGTATGGGTTAGGGTTAGGGTTAGGGTTAGTGTTAGGGTTAGGGCTCGGTTTAGGGTACAGGTTAGTATTAGGGTACGTGTTAGGGTTAGGGTAGGGGTTAGGGTTAGGGTACGCGTTAGGGTTAGGGTAGTTATTAAACCTATCCCACTCTCTAGATACCCCTTAGCACGTAAAGGAATATTATTTGAGGGTCCAGCCATGGAGAAGAGTTTAGACACTAGGATAAGATAAGGAACAGACCCATTATAAAGAAATCACATTAGGATTCTCTTTTTAAGCTGTTCCTTAAAACACTAGTGCTTAGGAAATCTATTGGAGGCAGAAGCAGTCAAGGGTAGCCTAGGGTTAGGGTTAGGCTTAGGGTTAGGCTTAGGGTACGGCTTAGGGTACGGGTTCGGGGAGGGTTTCGTGTACGGCGTAGGGTATGGGTTAGGGTTAGGGTTAGGGTTAGTGTTAGGGTTAGGGCTCGGTTTAGGGTACGGTTAGGATTAGGGTACGTGTTAGGTTTAGGGTAGCGGTTATGGTTAGGGTACGCGTTAGGGTTAGGGTAGTTAGTAAACCTATCCCACTCTCTAGATACCCCTTAGCACGTAAAGGAATATTATTTGGGGTTGCAGCCATGGAGAAGAATTTAGACACTAGGATAAGATAAGGAACACACCCATTATAAAGAAATCACATTAGGATTCTCTTTTTAAGCTGTTCCTTAAAACACTAGTGCTTAGGAAATCTATTGGAGGCAGAAGCAGTCAAGGGTAGCCTAGGGTTAGTGTTAGGCTTAGGGTTAGGCTTAGGGTACGGCTTAGGGTACGGGTTTGGGGAGGGGTTCAGGTACGGCGTAGGGTATGGGTTAGGGTTAGGGTTAGTGTTAGTGTTAGGGTTAGGGCTCGGTTTAGGGTACGGGTTAGGATTAGGGTACGTGTTAGTGTTAGGGTAGGGGTTAGGGTTAGAGTACGCATTAGGGTTAGGGTAGTTATTAAACCTATCCCACTCTCTAGATACCCCTTAGCACGTAAGGCAATATTATTTGGGGGTGCAGCCATGGAGAAGAGTTTAGACACTAGGATAAGATAAGGAACACACCCATTATAAAGAAATCACATTAGTATTCTCTTTTTAAACTGTTCCTTAAAACACTAGTGCTTAGGAAATCTATTGGAGGCAGAAGCAGTCAAGGGTAGCCTAGGGTTAGGGTTAGGCTTAGGGTTAGGTTTAGGGTACGGCTTGGGGAATGGGTTCGGGGAGGGGTTCGGGTACGGCGTAGGGTATGGGTTAGGGTTAGGGTTAGGGTTAGTGTTAGGGTTAGGGCTCGGTTTAGGGTACGGGTTAGGATTAGGGTACGTGTTAGGGTTAGGGTAGGGGTTAGGTTAGGGTATGCGTTAGGGTTAGGGTAGTTATTAAACCTATCCCACTCTCTAGATACCCCTTAGCACGTAAAGGAATATTATTTGGGGGTCCAGCCATGGAGAAGAGTTTAGACACTAGGATAAGATAAGGAACACACCCATTATAAAGAAATCACATTAGGATTCTCTTTTTAAGCTGTTCCTTAAAACACTAGTGCTTAGGAAATCTATTGGAGGCAGAAGCAGTCAAGGGTAGCCTAGGGTTAGGGTTAGGCTTAGGGTTAGGCTTAGGGTACGGCTTAGGGTACGGGTTCGGGGAGGGGTGCGGGTACGGCGTAGGGTATGGGTTAGGGTTAGGGTTAGGGTTAGTGTTAGGGTTAGGGCTCGGTTTAGGGTACGGGTTAGGATTAGGGTACGTGTTAGGGTTAGGGTAGGGGTTAGGGTTAGGGTACGCGTTAGGGTTAGGGTAGTTATTAAACCTATCCCACTCTCTAGATACCCCTTAGCACGTAAAGGAATATTATTTGGGGGTCCAGCCATCGAGAAGAGTTTAGACACTAGGATAAGATAAGGAACACACCCATTATAAAGAAATCACATTAGGATTCTCTTTTTAAGCTGTTCCTTAAAACACTAGTGCTTAGGAAATCTATTGGAGGCAGAAGCAGTCAAGGGTAGCCTAGGGTTAGGGTTAGGCTTAGGGTTAGGCTTAGGGTACGGCTTAGGGTACGGGTTCGGGGAGGGTTTCGGGTACGGCGTAGGGTATGGGTTAGGGTTAGGGTTAGGGTTAGTGTTAGGGTTAGGGCTCGGTTTAGGGTACGGGTTAGGATTAGGGTACCTGTTAGGGTTAGGGTAGGGGTTAGGGTTAGGGTACGCGTTAGGGTTAGGGTAGTTATTAAACCTATCCCACTCTCTAGATACCCCTTAGCACGTAAAGGAATATTATTTGGGGGTCCAGCCATGGAGAAGAGTTTTGACACTAGGATAAGATAAGGAACACACCCATTATAAAGAAATCACATTAGGATTCTCTTTTTCAGCTGTTCCTTAAAACACTAGTGCTTAGGAAATCAATTGGAGGCAGAAGCAGTCAAGGGTAGCCTAGGGTTAGGGTTAGGCTTAGGGTTAGGCTTAGGGTACGGCTTAGGGTACGGGTTCGGGGAGGGTTTCGGGTACGGCGTAGGGTATGGGTTAAGGTTAGGGTTAGGGTTAGTGTTAGGGTTAGGGCTCGGTTTAGGGTACGGTTAGGATTAGGGTACGTGTTAGATTTAGGGTAGGGGTTAGGGTTAGGGTACGCGTTAGGGATAGGGTAGTTAGTAAAGTTATCCCACTCTCTAGATACCCCTTAGCAGGTAAAGGAATATTATTTGGGGGTCCAGCCATGGAGAAGAGTTTAGACACTAGGATAAGATAAGGAACACACCCATTATAAAGAAATCACATTAGGATTCTCTTTTTAAGCTGTTCCTTAAAACATTAGTGCTTAGGAAATCTATTGGAGGCAGAAGCAGTCAAGGGTAGCCTAGGGTTAGGGTTAGGCTTAGGGTTAGGCTTAGGGTACGGCTTAGGGTACGGGTTCGGGGAGGGGTGCGGGTACGGCGTAGGGTATGGGTTAGGGTTAGGGTTAGGGTTAGTGTTAGGGTTAGGGCTCGGTTTAGGGTACGGTTAGGATTAGGGTACGTGTTAGGTTTAGGGTAGCGGTTATGGTTAGGGTACGCGTTAGGGTTAGGGTAGTTAGTAAACCTATCCCACTCTCTAGATACCCCTTAGCACGTAAAGGAATATTATTTGGGGTTCCAGCCATGGAGAAGAATTTAGACACTAGGATAAGATAAGGAACACACCCATTATAAAGAAATCACATTAGGATTCTCTTTTTAAGCTGTTCCTTAAAACACTAGTGCTTAGGAAATCTATTGGAGGCAGAAGCAGTCAAGGGTAGCCTAGGGTTAGTGTTAGGCTTAGGGTTAGGCTTAGGGTACGGCTTAGGGTACGGGTTTGGGGAGGGGTTCAGGTACGGCGTAGGGTATGGGTTAGGGTTAGGGTTAGTGTTAGTGTTAGGGTTAGGGCTCGGTTTAGGGTACGGGTTAGGATTAGGGTACGTGTTAGTGTTAGGGTAGGGGTTAGGGTTAGAGTACGCATTAGGGTTAGGGTAGTTATTAAACCTATCCCACTCTCTAGATACCCCTTAGCACGTAAGGCAATATTATTTGGGGATGCAGCCATGGAGAAGAGTTTAGACACTAGGATAAGATAAGGAACACACCCATTATAAAGAAATCACATTAGGATTCTCTTTTTAAGCTGTTCCTTAAAACATTAGTGCTTAGGAAATCTATTGGAGGCAGAAGCAGTCAAGGGTAGCCTAGGGTTAGGGTTAGGCTTAGGGTTAGGCTTAGGGTACGGCTTAGGGTACGGGTTCGGGGAGGGTTTCGTGTACGGCGTAGGGTATGGGTTAGGGTTAGGGTTAGGGTTAGTGTTAGGGTTAGGGCTCGGTTTAGGGTACGGTTAGGATTAGGGTACGTGTTAGGTTTAGGGTAGCGGTTATGGTTAGGGTACGCGTTAGGGTTAGGGTAGTTAGTAAACCTATCCCACTCTCTAGATACCCCTTAGCACGTAAAGGAATATTATTTGGGGTTCCAGCCATGGAGAAGAATTTAGACACTAGGATAAGATAAGGAACACACCCATTATAAAGAAATCACATTAGGATTCTCTTTTTAAGCTGTTCCTTAAAACACTAGTGCTTAGGAAATCTATTGGAGGCAGAAGCAGTCAAGGGTAGCCTAGGGTTAGTGTTAGGCTTAGGGTTAGGCTTAGGGTACGGCTTAGGGTACGGGTTTGGGGAGGGGTTCAGGTACGGCGTAGGGTATGGGTTAGGGTTAGGGTTAGTGTTAGTGTTAGGGTTAGGGCTCGGTTTAGGGTACGGGTTAGGATTAGGGTACGTGTTAGTGTTAGGGTAGGGGTTAGGGTTAGAGTACGCATTAGGGTTAGGGTAGTTATTAAACCTATCCCACTCTCTAGATACCCCTTAGCACGTAAGGCAATATTATTTGGGGGTGCAGCCATGGAGAAGAGTTTAGACACTAGGATAAGATAAGGAACACACCCATTATAAAGAAATCACATTAGTATTCTCTTTTTAAACTGTTCCTTAAAACACTAGTGCTTAGGAAATCTATTGGAGGCAGAAGCAGTCAAGGGTAGCCTAGGGTTAGGGTTAGGCTTAGGGTTAGGTTTAGGGTACGGCTTGGGGAATGGGTTCGGGGAGGGGTTCGGGTACGGCGTAGGGTATGGGTTAGGGTTAGGGTTAGGGTTAGTGTTAGGGTTAGGGCTCGGTTTAGGGTACGGGTTAGGATTAGGGTACGTGTTAGGGTTAGGGTAGGGGTTAGGTTAGGGTATGCGTTAGGGTTAGGGTAGTTATTAAACCTATCCCACTCTCTAGATACCCCTTAGCACGTAAAGGAATATTATTTGGGGGTCCAGCCATGGAGAAGAGTTTAGACACTAGGATAAGATAAGGAACACACCCATTATAAAGAAATCACATTAGGATTCTCTTTTTAAGCTGTTCCTTAAAACACTAGTGCTTAGGAAATCTATTGGAGGCAGAAGCAGTCAAGGGTAGCCTAGGGTTAGGGTTAGGCTTAGGGTTAGGCTTAGGGTACGGCTTAGGGTACGGGTTCGGGGAGGGGTGCGGGTACGGCGTAGGGTATGGGTTAGGGTTAGAGTTAGGGTTAGTGTTAGGGTTAGGGCTCGGTTTAGGGTACAGGTTAGTATTAGGGTACGTGTTAGGGTTAGGGTAGGGGTTAGGGTTAGGGTACGCGTTAGGGTTAGGGTAGTTATTAAACCTATCCCACTCTCTAGATACCCCTTAGCACGTAAAGGAATATTATTTGAGGGTCCAGGCATGGAGAAGAGTTTAGACACTAGGATAAGATAAGGAACACACCCATTATAAAGAAATCACATTAGGATTCTCTTTTTAAGCTGTTCCTTAAAACACTAGTGCTTAGGAAATCTATTGGAGGCAGAAGCAGTCAAGGGTAGCCTAGGGTTAGGGTTAGGCTTAGGGTTAGGCTTAGGGTACGGCTTAGGGTACGGGTTCGGGGAGGGTTTCGGGTACGGCGTAGGGTATGGGTTAGGGTTAGGGTTAGGGTTAGTGTTAGGGTTAGGGCTCGGTTTAGGGTACGGGTTAGGATTAGGGTACCTGTTAGGGTTAGGGTAGGGGTTAGGGTTAGGGTACGCGTTAGGGATAGGGTAGTTAGTAAAGTTATCCCACTCTCTAGATACCCCTTAGCAGGTAAAGGAATATTATTTGGGGGTCCAGCCATGGAGAAGAGTTTAGACACTAGGATAAGATAAGGAACACACCCATTATAAAGAAATCACATTAGGATTCTCTTTTTAAGCTGTTCCTTAAAACACTAGGGCTTAGGAAATCTATTGGAGGCAGAAGCAGTCAAGGGTAGCCTAGGGTTAGTGTTAGGCTTAAGGTTAGGCTTAGGGTATGGCTTAGGGTACGGGTTTGGGGAGGGGTTCGGGTACAGCGTAGGGTATGTGTTAGGGTTAGGGTTAGTGTTAGTGTTAGGGTTAGGGCTCGGTTTAGGGTACGGGTTAGGATTAGGGTACGTGTTAGTGTTAGGGTAGGGGTTAGGGTTAGAGTACGCATTAGGGTTAGGGTAGTTATTAAACCTATCCCACTCTCTAGATACCCCTTAGCACGTAAGGCAATATTATTTGGGGGTGCAGCCATGGAGAAGAGTTTAGACACTAGGATAAGATAAGGAACACACCCATTATAAAGAAATCACATTAGGATTCTCTTTTTAAGCTGTTCCTTAAAACACTAGTGCTTAGGAAATCAATTGGAAGCAGAAGCAGTCAAGGGTAGCCTAGGGTTAGGGTTAGGCTTAGGGTTGGGCTTAGGGTACGGCTTAGGGTACGGGTTCGGGGAGGGGTGCGGGTACGGCGTACGGTATGGGTTAGGGTTAGGGTTAGGGTTAGTGTTAGGGTTAGGGCTCGGTTTAGGGTACGGGTTAGGATTAGGGTACGTGTTAGGGTTAGGGTAGGGGTTAGGTTTAGGGTACGCGTTAGGGTTAGGGTAGTTGTTAAACCTATCCCACTCTCTAGATACCCCTTAGCACGTAAAGGAATATTATTTGGGGGTCCAGCCATGGAGAAGAGTTTAGACACTAGGATAAGATAAGGAACACACCCATTATAAAGAAATCACATTAGGATTCTCTTTTTCAGCTGTTCCTTAAAACACTAGTGCTTAGGAAATCTATTGGAGGCAGAAGCAGTCAAGGGTAGCCTAGGGTTAGGGTTAGGCTTAGGGTTAGGCTTAGGGTACGGCTTAGGGTACGGGTTCGGGGAGGGGTGCGGGTACGGCGTAGGGTATGGGTTAGGGTTAGGGTTAGGGTTAGTGTTAGGGTTAGGGCTCGGTTTAGGGTACAGGTTAGTATTAGGGTACGTGTTAGGGTTAGGGTAGGGGTTAGGGTTAGGGTACGCGTTAGGGTTAGGGTAGTTATTAAACCTATCCCACTCTCTAGATACCCCTTAGCACGTAAAGGAATATTATTTGAGGGTCCAGCCATGGAGAAGAGTTTAGACACTAGGATAAGATAAGGAACAGACCCATTATAAAGAAATCACATTAGGATTCTCTTTTTAAGCTGTTCCTTAAAACACTAGTGCTTAGGAAATCTATTGGAGGCAGAAGCAGTCAAGGGTAGCCTAGGGTTAGGGTTAGGCTTAGGGTTAGGCTTAGGGTACGGCTTAGGGTACGGGTTCGGGGAGGGTTTCGTGTACGGCGTAGGGTATGGGTTAGGGTTAGGGTTAGGGTTAGTGTTAGGGTTAGGGCTCGGTTTAGGGTACGGTTAGGATTAGGGTACGTGTTAGGTTTAGGGTAGCGGTTATGGTTAGGGTACGCGTTAGGGTTAGGGTAGTTAGTAAACCTATCCCACTCTCTAGATACCCCTTAGCACGTAAAGGAATATTATTTGGGGTTGCAGCCATGGAGAAGAATTTAGACACTAGGATAAGATAAGGAACACACCCATTATAAAGAAATCACATTAGGATTCTCTTTTTAAGCTGTTCCTTAAAACACTAGTGCTTAGGAAATCTATTGGAGGCAGAAGCAGTCAAGGGTAGCCTAGGGTTAGTGTTAGGCTTAGGGTTAGGCTTAGGGTACGGCTTAGGGTACGGGTTTGGGGAGGGGTTCAGGTACGGCGTAGGGTATGGGTTAGGGTTAGGGTTAGTGTTAGTGTTAGGGTTAGGGCTCGGTTTAGGGTACGGGTTAGGATTAGGGTACGTGTTAGTGTTAGGGTAGGGGTTAGGGTTAGAGTACGCATTAGGGTTAGGGTAGTTATTAAACCTATCCCACTCTCTAGATACCCCTTAGCACGTAAGGCAATATTATTTGGGGGTGCAGCCATGGAGAAGAGTTTAGACACTAGGATAAGATAAGGAACACACCCATTATAAAGAAATCACATTAGTATTCTCTTTTTAAACTGTTCCTTAAAACACTAGTGCTTAGGAAATCTATTGGAGGCAGAAGCAGTCAAGGGTAGCCTAGGGTTAGGGTTAGGCTTAGGGTTAGGTTTAGGGTACGGCTTGGGGAATGGGTTCGGGGAGGGGTTCGGGTACGGCGTAGGGTATGGGTTAGGGTTAGGGTTAGGGTTAGTGTTAGGGTTAGGGCTCGGTTTAGGGTACGGGTTAGGATTAGGGTACGTGTTAGGGTTAGGGTAGGGGTTAGGTTAGGGTATGCGTTAGGGTTAGGGTAGTTATTAAACCTATCCCACTCTCTAGATACCCCTTAGCACGTAAAGGAATATTATTTGGGGGTCCAGCCATGGAGAAGAGTTTAGACACTAGGATAAGATAAGGAACACACCCATTATAAAGAAATCACATTAGGATTCTCTTTTTAAGCTGTTCCTTAAAACACTAGTGCTTAGGAAATCTATTGGAGGCAGAAGCAGTCAAGGGTAGCCTAGGGTTAGGGTTAGGCTTAGGGTTAGGCTTAGGGTACGGCTTAGGGTACGGGTTCGGGGAGGGGTGCGGGTACGGCGTAGGGTATGGGTTAGGGTTAGGGTTAGGGTTAGTGTTAGGGTTAGGGCTCGGTTTAGGGTACGGGTTAGGATTAGGGTACGTGTTAGGGTTAGGGTAGGGGTTAGGGTTAGGGTACGCGTTAGGGTTAGGGTAGTTATTAAACCTATCCCACTCTCTAGATACCCCTTAGCACGTAAAGGAATATTATTTGGGGGTCCAGCCATCGAGAAGAGTTTAGACACTAGGATAAGATAAGGAACACACCCATTATAAAGAAATCACATTAGGATTCTCTTTTTAAGCTGTTCCTTAAAACACTAGTGCTTAGGAAATCTATTGGAGGCAGAAGCAGTCAAGGGTAGCCTAGGGTTAGGGTTAGGCTTAGGGTTAGGCTTAGGGTACGGCTTAGGGTACGGGTTCGGGGAGGGTTTCGGGTACGGCGTAGGGTATGGGTTAGGGTTAGGGTTAGGGTTAGTGTTAGGGTTAGGGCTCGGTTTAGGGTACAGTTAGGATTAGGGTACGTGTTAGGTTTAAGGTAGCGGTTAGGGTTAGGGTACGCGTTAGGGTTAGGGTAGTTAGTAAACCTATCCCACTCTCTAGATACCCCTTAGCACGTAAAGGAATATTATTTGGGGTTCCAGCCATGGAGAAGAATTTAGACACTAGGATAAGATAAGGAACACACCCATTATAAAGAAATCACATTAGGATTCTCTTTTTAAGCTGTTGCTTAAAACACTAGTGCTTAGGAAATCTATTGGAGGCAGAAGCAGTCAAGGGTAGCCTAGGGTTAGTGTTAGGCTTAGGGTTAGGCTTAGGGTACGGCTTACGGTACGGGTTTGGGGAGGGGTTCAGGTACGGCGTAGGGTATGGGTTAGGGTTAGGGTTAGTGTTAGTGTTAGGGTTAGGGCTCGGTTTAGAGTACGGGTTAGGATTAGGGTACGTGTTAGTGTTAGGGTAGGGGTTAGGGTTAGAGTACGCATTAGGGTTAGGGTAGTTATTAAACCTATCCCACTCTCTAGATACCCCTTAGCACGTAAGGCAATATTATTTGGGGGTGCAGCCATGGAGAAGAGTTTAGACACTAGGATAAGATAAGGAACATACCCATTATAAAGAAATCACATTAGGATTCTCTTTTTAAGCTGTTCCTTAAAACACTAGTGCTTAGGAAATCTATTGGAGGCAGAAGCAGTCAAGGGTAGCCTAGGGTTAGGGTTAGGCTTAGGGTTAGGTTTAGGGTACGGCTTGGGGAATGGGTTCGGAGAGGGGTTCGGGTACGGCGTAGGGTATGGGTTAGGGTTAGGGTTAGGGTTAGTGTTAGGGTTATGGCTCGGTTTAGGGTACGGGTTAGGATTAGGGTACGTGTTAGGGTTAGGGTAGGGTTTAGGGTTAGGGTACGCGTTAGGGTTAGGGTAGTTATTAAACCTATCCCACTCTCTAGATACCCCTTAGCACGTAAAGGAATATTATTTGGGGGTCCAGCCATGGAGAAGAGTTTAGACACTAGGATAAGATAAGGAACACACCCATTATAAAGAAATCACATTAGGATTCTCTTTTTAAGCTGTTCCTTAAAACACTAGTGCTTAGGAAATCTATTGGAGGCAGAAGCAGTCAAGGGTAGCCTAGGGTTAGGGTTAGGCTTAGGGTTAGGCTTAGGGTACGGCTTAGGGTACGGGTTCGGGGAGGGGTGCGGGTACGGCGTAGGGTATGGGTTAGGGTTAGGGTTAGGGTTAGTGTTAGGGTTAGGGCTCGGTTTAGGGTACAGGTTAGTATTAGGGTACGTGTTAGGGTTATGGTAGGGGTTAGGGTTAGGGTACGCGTTAGGGTTAGGGTAGTTATTAAACCTATCCCACTCTCTAGATACCCCTTAGCACGTAAAGGAATATTATTTGAGGGTCCAGCCATGGAGAAGAGTTTAGACACTAGGATAAGATAAGGAACAGACCCATTATAAAGAAATCACATTAGGATTCTCTTTTTAAGCTGTTCCTTAAAACACTAGTGCTTAGGAAATCTATTGGAGGCAGAAGCAGTCAAGGGTAGCCTAGGGTTAGGGTTAGGCTTAGGGTTAGGCTTAGGGTACGGCTTAGGGTACGGGTTCGGGGAGGGTTTCGGGTACGGCGTAGGGTATGGGTTAGGGTTAGGGTTAGGGTTAGTGTTAGGGTTAGGGCTCGGTTTAGGGTACGGGTTAGGATTAGGGTACGTGTTAGGGTTAGGGTAGGGGTTAGGGTTAGGGTACGCGTTAGGGTTAGGGTAGTTATTAAACCTATCCCACTCTCTAGATACCCCTTAGCACGTAAAGGAATATTATTTGGGGGTCCAGCCATGGAGAAGAGTTTAGACACTAGGATAAGATAAGGAACACACCCATTATAAAGAAATCACATTAGGATTCTCTTTTTAAGCTGTTCCTTAAAACATTAGTGCTTAGGAAATCTATTGGAGGCAGAAGCAGTCAAGGGTAGCCTAGGGTTAGGGTTAGGCTTAGGGTTAGGCTTAGGGTACGGCTTAGGGTACGGGTTCGGGGAGGGGTGCGGGTACGGCGTAGGGTATGGGTTAGGGTTAGGGTTAGGGTTAGTGTTAGGGTTAGGGCTCGGTTTAGGGTACGGTTAGGATTAGGGTACGTGTTAGGTTTAGGGTAGCGGTTATGGTTAGGGTACGCGTTAGGGTTAGGGTAGTTAGTAAACCTATCCCACTCTCTAGATACCCCTTAGCACGTAAAGGAATATTATTTGGGGTTCCAGCCATGGAGAAGAATTTAGACACTAGGATAAGATAAGGAACACACCCATTATAAAGAAATCACATTAGGATTCTCTTTTTAAGCTGTTCCTTAAAACACTAGTGCTTAGGAAATCTATTGGAGGCAGAAGCAGTCAAGGGTAGCCTAGGGTTAGTGTTAGGCTTAGGGTTAGGCTTAGGGTACGGCTTAGGGTACGGGTTTGGGGAGGGGTTCAGGTACGGCGTAGGGTATGGGTTAGGGTTAGGGTTAGTGTTAGTGTTAGGGTTAGGGCTCGGTTTAGGGTACGGGTTAGGATTAGGGTACGTGTTAGTGTTAGGGTAGGGGTTAGGGTTAGAGTACGCATTAGGGTTAGGGTAGTTATTAAACCTATCCCACTCTCTAGATACCCCTTAGCACGTAAGGCAATATTATTTGGGGATGCAGCCATGGAGAAGAGTTTAGACACTAGGATAAGATAAGGAACACACCCATTATAAAGAAATCACATTAGGATTCTCTTTTTAAGCTGTTCCTTAAAACATTAGTGCTTAGGAAATCTATTGGAGGCAGAAGCAGTCAAGGGTAGCCTAGGGTTAGGGTTAGGCTTAGGGTTAGGCTTAGGGTACGGCTTAGGGTACGGGTTCGGGGAGGGTTTCGTGTACGGCGTAGGGTATGGGTTAGGGTTAGGGTTAGGGTTAGTGTTAGGGTTAGGGCTCGGTTTAGGGTACGGGTTAGGATTAGGGTACGTGTTAGGGTTAGGGTAGGGGTTAGGTTAGGGTATGCGTTAGGGTTAGGGTAGTTATTAAACCTATCCCACTCTCTAGATACCCCTTAGCACGTAAAGGAATATTATTTGGGGGTCCAGCCATGGAGAAGAGTTTAGACACTAGGATAAGATAAGGAACACACCCATTATAAAGAAATCACATTAGGATTCTCTTTTTAAGCTGTTCCTTAAAACACTAGTGCTTAGGAAATCTATTGGAGGCAGAAGCAGTCAAGGGTAGCCTAGGGTTAGGGTTAGGCTTAGGGTTAGGCTTAGGGTACGGCTTAGGGTACGGGTTCGGGGAGGGGTGCGGGTACGGCGTAGGGTATGGGTTAGGGTTAGAGTTAGGGTTAGTGTTAGGGTTAGGGCTCGGTTTAGGGTACAGGTTAGTATTAGGGTACGTGTTAGGGTTAGGGTAGGGGTTAGGGTTAGGGTACGCGTTAGGGTTAGGGTAGTTATTAAACCTATCCCACTCTCTAGATACCCCTTAGCACGTAAAGGAATATTATTTGAGGGTCCAGGCATGGAGAAGAGTTTAGACACTAGGATAAGATAAGGAACACACCCATTATAAAGAAATCACATTAGGATTCTCTTTTTAAGCTGTTCCTTAAAACACTAGTGCTTAGGAAATCTATTGGAGGCAGAAGCAGTCAAGGGTAGCCTAGGGTTAGGGTTAGGCTTAGGGTTAGGCTTAGGGTACGGCTTAGGGTACGGGTTCGGGGAGGGTTTCGGGTACGGCGTAGGGTATGGGTTAGGGTTAGGGTTAGGGTTAGTGTTAGGGTTAGGGCTCGGTTTAGGGTACGGGTTAGGATTAGGGTACCTGTTAGGGTTAGGGTAGGGGTTAGGGTTAGGGTACGCGTTAGGGATAGGGTAGTTAGTAAAGTTATCCCACTCTCTAGATACCCCTTAGCAGGTAAAGGAATATTATTTGGGGGTCCAGCCATGGAGAAGAGTTTAGACACTAGGATAAGATAAGGAACACACCCATTATAAAGAAATCACATTAGGATTCTCTTTTTAAGCTGTTCCTTAAAACACTAGGGCTTAGGAAATCTATTGGAGGCAGAAGCAGTCAAGGGTAGCCTAGGGTTAGTGTTAGGCTTAAGGTTAGGCTTAGGGTATGGCTTAGGGTACGGGTTTGGGGAGGGGTTCGGGTACAGCGTAGGGTATGTGTTAGGGTTAGGGTTAGTGTTAGTGTTAGGGTTAGGGCTCGGTTTAGGGTACGGGTTAGGATTAGGGTACGTGTTAGTGTTAGGGTAGGGGTTAGGGTTAGAGTACGCATTAGGGTTAGGGTAGTTATTAAACCTATCCCACTCTCTAGATACCCCTTAGCACGTAAGGCAATATTATTTGGGGGTGCAGCCATGGAGAAGAGTTTAGACACTAGGATAAGATAAGGAACACACCCATTATAAAGAAATCACATTAGGATTCTCTTTTTAAGCTGTTCCTTAAAACACTAGTGCTTAGGAAATCAATTGGAAGCAGAAGCAGTCAAGGGTAGCCTAGGGTTAGGGTTAGGCTTAGGGTTGGGCTTAG
This sequence comes from Balaenoptera borealis, assembly GCF_965194805.1. Taxonomy (NCBI): domain Eukaryota; kingdom Metazoa; phylum Chordata; class Mammalia; order Artiodactyla; family Balaenopteridae; genus Balaenoptera; species Balaenoptera borealis. The sequence continues at coordinate 172,272 of NW_028123977.1, read as the reverse complement.
GGTACGGCTTAGGGTACGGGTTCGGGGAGGGGTGCGGGTACGGCGTACGGTATGGGTTAGGGTTAGGGTTAGGGTTAGTGTTAGGGTTAGGGCTCGGTTTAGGGTACGGGTTAGGATTAGGGTACGTGTTAGGGTTAGGGTAGGGGTTAGGTTTAGGGTACGCGTTAGGGTTAGGGTAGTTGTTAAACCTATCCCACTCTCTAGATACCCCTTAGCACGTAAAGGAATATTATTTGGGGGTCCAGCCATGGAGAAGAGTTTAGACACTAGGATAAGATAAGGAACACACCCATTATAAAGAAATCACATTAGGATTCTCTTTTTCAGCTGTTCCTTAAAACACTAGTGCTTAGGAAATCTATTGGAGGCAGAAGCAGTCAAGGGTAGCCTAGGGTTAGGGTTAGGCTTAGGGTTAGGCTTAGGGTACGGCTTAGGGTACGGGTTCGGGGAGGGGTGCGGGTACGGCGTAGGGTATGGGTTAGGGTTAGGGTTAGGGTTAGTGTTAGGGTTAGGGCTCGGTTTAGGGTACAGGTTAGTATTAGGGTACGTGTTAGGGTTAGGGTAGGGGTTAGGGTTAGGGTACGCGTTAGGGTTAGGGTAGTTATTAAACCTATCCCACTCTCTAGATACCCCTTAGCACGTAAAGGAATATTATTTGAGGGTCCAGCCATGGAGAAGAGTTTAGACACTAGGATAAGATAAGGAACAGACCCATTATAAAGAAATCACATTAGGATTCTCTTTTTAAGCTGTTCCTTAAAACACTAGTGCTTAGGAAATCTATTGGAGGCAGAAGCAGTCAAGGGTAGCCTAGGGTTAGGGTTAGGCTTAGGGTTAGGCTTAGGGTACGGCTTAGGGTACGGGTTCGGGGAGGGTTTCGTGTACGGCGTAGGGTATGGGTTAGGGTTAGGGTTAGGGTTAGTGTTAGGGTTAGGGCTCGGTTTAGGGTACGGTTAGGATTAGGGTACGTGTTAGGTTTAGGGTAGCGGTTATGGTTAGGGTACGCGTTAGGGTTAGGGTAGTTAGTAAACCTATCCCACTCTCTAGATACCCCTTAGCACGTAAAGGAATATTATTTGGGGTTCCAGCCATGGAGAAGAATTTAGACACTAGGATAAGATAAGGAACACACCCATTATAAAGAAATCACATTAGGATTCTCTTTTTAAGCTGTTCCTTAAAACACTAGTGCTTAGGAAATCTATTGGAGGCAGAAGCAGTCAAGGGTAGCCTAGGGTTAGTGTTAGGCTTAGGGTTAGGCTTAGGGTACGGCTTAGGGTACGGGTTTGGGGAGGGGTTCAGGTACGGCGTAGGGTATGGGTTAGGGTTAGGGTTAGTGTTAGTGTTAGGGTTAGGGCTCGGTTTAGGGTACGGGTTAGGATTAGGGTACGTGTTAGTGTTAGGGTAGGGGTTAGGGTTAGAGTACGCATTAGGGTTAGGGTAGTTATTAAACCTATCCCACTCTCTAGATACCCCTTAGCACGTAAGGCAATATTATTTGGGGGTGCAGCCATGGAGAAGAGTTTAGACACTAGGATAAGATAAGGAACACACCCATTATAAAGAAATCACATTAGTATTCTCTTTTTAAACTGTTCCTTAAAACACTAGTGCTTAGGAAATCTATTGGAGGCAGAAGCAGTCAAGGGTAGCCTAGGGTTAGGGTTAGGCTTAGGGTTAGGTTTAGGGTACGGCTTGGGGAATGGGTTCGGGGAGGGGTTCGGGTACGGCGTAGGGTATGGGTTAGGGTTAGGGTTAGGGTTAGTGTTAGGGTTAGGGCTCGGTTTAGGGTACGGGTTAGGATTAGGGTACGTGTTAGGGTTAGGGTAGGGGTTAGGTTAGGGTATGCGTTAGGGTTAGGGTAGTTATTAAACCTATCCCACTCTCTAGATACCCCTTAGCACGTAAAGGAATATTATTTGGGGGTCCAGCCATGGAGAAGAGTTTAGACACTAGGATAAGATAAGGAACACACCCATTATAAAGAAATCACATTAGGATTCTCTTTTTAAGCTGTTCCTTAAAACACTAGTGCTTAGGAAATCTATTGGAGGCAGAAGCAGTCAAGGGTAGCCTAGGGTTAGGGTTAGGCTTAGGGTTAGGCTTAGGGTACGGCTTAGGGTACGGGTTCGGGGAGGGGTGCGGGTACGGCGTAGGGTATGGGTTAGGGTTAGGGTTAGGGTTAGTGTTAGGGTTAGGGCTCGGTTTAGGGTACGGGTTAGGATTAGGGTACGTGTTAGGGTTAGGGTAGGGGTTAGGGTTAGGGTACGTGTTAGGGTTAGGGTAGTTATTAAACCTATCCCACTCTCTAGATACCCCTTAGCACGTAAAGGAATATTATTTGGGGGTCCAGCCATCGAGAAGAGTTTAGACACTAGGATAAGATAAGGAACACACCCATTATAAAGAAATCACATTAGGATTCTCTTTTTAAGCTGTTCCTTAAAACACTAGTGCTTAGGAAATCTATTGGAGGCAGAAGCAGTCAAGGGTAGCCTAGGGTTAGGGTTAGGCTTAGGGTTAGGCTTAGGGTACGGCTTAGGGTACGGGTTCGGGGAGGGTTTCGGGTACGGCGTAGGGTATGGGTTAGGGTTAGGGTTAGGGTTAGTGTTAGGGTTAGGGCTCGGTTTAGGGTACAGTTAGGATTAGGGTACGTGTTAGGTTTAAGGTAGCGGTTAGGGTTAGGGTACGCGTTAGGGTTAGGGTAGTTAGTAAACCTATCCCACTCTCTAGATACCCCTTAGCACGTAAAGGAATATTATTTGGGGTTCCAGCCATGGAGAAGAATTTAGACACTAGGATAAGATAAGGAACACACCCATTATAAAGAAATCACATTAGGATTCTCTTTTTAAGCTGTTGCTTAAAACACTAGTGCTTAGGAAATCTATTGGAGGCAGAAGCAGTCAAGGGTAGCCTAGGGTTAGTGTTAGGCTTAGGGTTAGGCTTAGGGTACGGCTTACGGTACGGGTTTGGGGAGGGGTTCAGGTACGGCGTAGGGTATGGGTTAGGGTTAGGGTTAGTGTTAGTGTTAGGGTTAGGGCTCGGTTTAGAGTACGGGTTAGGATTAGGGTACGTGTTAGTGTTAGGGTAGGGGTTAGGGTTAGAGTACGCATTAGGGTTAGGGTAGTTATTAAACCTATCCCACTCTCTAGATACCCCTTAGCACGTAAGGCAATATTATTTGGGGGTGCAGCCATGGAGAAGAGTTTAGACACTAGGATAAGATAAGGAACATACCCATTATAAAGAAATCACATTAGGATTCTCTTTTTAAGCTGTTCCTTAAAACACTAGTGCTTAGGAAATCTATTGGAGGCAGAAGCAGTCAAGGGTAGCCTAGGGTTAGGGTTAGGCTTAGGGTTAGGTTTAGGGTACGGCTTGGGGAATGGGTTCGGAGAGGGGTTCGGGTACGGCGTAGGGTATGGGTTAGGGTTAGGGTTAGGGTTAGTGTTAGGGTTATGGCTCGGATTAGGGTACGGGTTAGGATTAGGGTACGTGTTAGGGTTAGGGTAGGGTTTAGGGTTAGGGTACGCGTTAGGGTTAGGGTAGTTATTAAACCTATCCCACTCTCTAGATACCCCTTAGCACGTAAAGGAATATTATTTGGGGGTCCAGCCATGGAGAAGAGTTTAGACACTAGGATAAGATAAGGAACACACCCATTATAAAGAAATCACATTAGGATTCTCTTTTTAAGCTGTTCCTTAAAACACTAGTGCTTAGGAAATCTATTGGAGGCAGAAGCAGTCAAGGGTAGCCTAGGGTTAGGGTTAGGCTTAGGGTTAGGCTTAGGGTACGGCTTAGGGTACGGGTTCGGGGAGGGGTGCGGGTACGGCGTAGGGTATGGGTTAGGGTTAGGGTTAGGGTTAGTGTTAGGGTTAGGGCTCGGTTTAGGGTACAGGTTAGTATTAGGGTACGTGTTAGGGTTATGGTAGGGGTTAGGGTTAGGGTACGCGTTAGGGTTAGGGTAGTTATTAAACCTATCCCACTCTCTAGATACCCCTTAGCACGTAAAGGAATATTATTTGAGGGTCCAGCCATGGAGAAGAGTTTAGACACTAGGATAAGATAAGGAACAGACCCATTATAAAGAAATCACATTAGGATTCTCTTTTTAAGCTGTTCCTTAAAACACTAGTGCTTAGGAAATCTATTGGAGGCAGAAGCAGTCAAGGGTAGCCTAGGGTTAGGGTTAGGCTTAGGGTTAGGCTTAGGGTACGGCTTAGGGTACGGGTTCGGGGAGGGTTTCGGGTACGGCGTAGGGTATGGGTTAGGGTTAGGGTTAGGGTTAGTGTTAGGGTTAGGGCTCGGTTTAGGGTACGGGTTAGGATTAGGGTACGTGTTAGGGTTAGGGTAGGGGTTAGGGTTAGGGTACGCGTTAGGGTTAGGGTAGTTATTAAACCTATCCCACTCTCTAGATACCCCTTAGCACGTAAAGGAATATTATTTGGGGGTCCAGCCATGGAGAAGAGTTTAGACACTAGGATAAGATAAGGAACACACCCATTATAAAGAAATCACATTAGGATTCTCTTTTTAAGCTGTTCCTTAAAACATTAGTGCTTAGGAAATCTATTGGAGGCAGAAGCAGTCAAGGGTAGCCTAGGGTTAGGGTTAGGCTTAGGGTTAGGCTTAGGGTACGGCTTAGGGTACGGGTTCGGGGAGGGGTGCGGGTACGGCGTAGGGTATGGGTTAGGGTTAGGGTTAGGGTTAGTGTTAGGGTTAGGGCTCGGTTTAGGGTACGGTTAGGATTAGGGTACGTGTTAGGTTTAGGGTAGCGGTTATGGTTAGGGTACGCGTTAGGGTTAGGGTAGTTAGTAAACCTATCCCACTCTCTAGATACCCCTTAGCACGTAAAGGAATATTATTTGGGGTTCCAGCCATGGAGAAGAATTTAGACACTAGGATAAGATAAGGAACACACCCATTATAAAGAAATCACATTAGGATTCTCTTTTTAAGCTGTTCCTTAAAACACTAGTGCTTAGGAAATCTATTGGAGGCAGAAGCAGTCAAGGGTAGCCTAGGGTTAGTGTTAGGCTTAGGGTTAGGCTTAGGGTACGGCTTAGGGTACGGGTTTGGGGAGGGGTTCAGGTACGGCGTAGGGTATGGGTTAGGGTTAGGGTTAGTGTTAGTGTTAGGGTTAGGGCTCGGTTTAGGGTACGGGTTAGGATTAGGGTACGTGTTAGTGTTAGGGTAGGGGTTAGGGTTAGAGTACGCATTAGGGTTAGGGTAGTTATTAAACCTATCCCACTCTCTAGATACCCCTTAGCACGTAAGGCAATATTATTTGGGGATGCAGCCATGGAGAAGAGTTTAGACACTAGGATAAGATAAGGAACACACCCATTATAAAGAAATCACATTAGGATTCTCTTTTTAAGCTGTTCCTTAAAACATTAGTGCTTAGGAAATCTATTGGAGGCAGAAGCAGTCAAGGGTAGCCTAGGGTTAGGGTTAGGCTTAGGGTTAGGCTTAGGGTACGGCTTAGGGTACGGGTTCGGGGAGGGTTTCGTGTACGGCGTAGGGTATGGGTTAGGGTTAGGGTTAGGGTTAGTGTTAGGGTTAGGGCTCGGTTTAGGGTACGGTTAGGATTAGGGTACGTGTTAGGTTTAGGGTAGCGGTTATGGTTAGGGTACGCGTTAGGGTTAGGGTAGTTAGTAAACCTATCCCACTCTCTAGATACCCCTTAGCACGTAAAGGAATATTATTTGGGGTTCCAGCCATGGAGAAGAATTTAGACACTAGGATAAGATAAGGAACACACCCATTATAAAGAAATCACATTAGGATTCTCTTTTTAAGCTGTTCCTTAAAACACTAGTGCTTAGGAAATCTATTGGAGGCAGAAGCAGTCAAGGGTAGCCTAGGGTTAGTGTTAGGCTTAGGGTTAGGCTTAGGGTACGGCTTAGGGTACGGGTTTGGGGAGGGGTTCAGGTACGGCGTAGGGTATGGGTTAGGGTTAGGGTTAGTGTTAGTGTTAGGGTTAGGGCTCGGTTTAGGGTACGGGTTAGGATTAGGGTACGTGTTAGTGTTAGGGTAGGGGTTAGGGTTAGAGTACGCATTAGGGTTAGGGTAGTTATTAAACCTATCCCACTCTCTAGATACCCCTTAGCACGTAAGGCAATATTATTTGGGGGTGCAGCCATGGAGAAGAGTTTAGACACTAGGATAAGATAAGGAACACACCCATTATAAAGAAATCACATTAGTATTCTCTTTTTAAACTGTTCCTTAAAACACTAGTGCTTAGGAAATCTATTGGAGGCAGAAGCAGTCAAGGGTAGCCTAGGGTTAGGGTTAGGCTTAGGGTTAGGTTTAGGGTACGGCTTGGGGAATGGGTTCGGGGAGGGGTTCGGGTACGGCGTAGGGTATGGGTTAGGGTTAGGGTTAGGGTTAGTGTTAGGGTTAGGGCTCGGTTTAGGGTACGGGTTAGGATTAGGGTACGTGTTAGGGTTAGGGTAGGGGTTAGGTTAGGGTATGCGTTAGGGTTAGGGTAGTTATTAAACCTATCCCACTCTCTAGATACCCCTTAGCACGTAAAGGAATATTATTTGGGGGTCCAGCCATGGAGAAGAGTTTAGACACTAGGATAAGATAAGGAACACACCCATTATAAAGAAATCACATTAGGATTCTCTTTTTAAGCTGTTCCTTAAAACACTAGTGCTTAGGAAATCTATTGGAGGCAGAAGCAGTCAAGGGTAGCCTAGGGTTAGGGTTAGGCTTAGGGTTAGGCTTAGGGTACGGCTTAGGGTACGGGTTCGGGGAGGGGTGCGGGTACGGCGTAGGGTATGGGTTAGGGTTAGAGTTAGGGTTAGTGTTAGGGTTAGGGCTCGGTTTAGGGTACAGGTTAGTATTAGGGTATGTGTTAGGGTTAGGGTAGGGGTTAGGGTTAGGGTACGCGTTAGGGTTAGGGTAGTTATTAAACCTATCCCACTCTCTAGATACCCCTTAGCACGTAAAGGAATATTATTTGGGGGTCCAGCCATCGAGAAGAGTTTAGACACTAGGATAAGATAAGGAACACACCCATTATAAAGAAATCACATTAGGATTCTCTTTTTAAGCTGTTCCTTAAAACACTAGTGCTTAGGAAATCTATTGGAGGCAGAAGCAGTCAAGGGTAGCCTAGGGTTAGGGTTAGGCTTAGGGTTAGGCTTAGGGTACGGCTTAGGGTACGGGTTCGGGGAGGGTTTCGGGTACGGCGTAGGGTATGGGTTAGGGTTAGGGTTAGGGTTAGTGTTAGGGTTAGGGCTCGGTTTAGGGTACAGTTAGGATTAGGGTACGTGTTAGGTTTAAGGTAGCGGTTAGGGTTAGGGTACGCGTTAGGGTTAGGGTAGTTAGTAAACCTATCCCACTCTCTAGATACCCCTTAGCACGTAAAGGAATATTATTTGGGGTTCCAGCCATGGAGAAGAATTTAGACACTAGGATAAGATAAGGAACACACCCATTATAAAGAAATCACATTAGGATTCTCTTTTTAAGCTGTTGCTTAAAACACTAGTGCTTAGGAAATCTATTGGAGGCAGAAGCAGTCAAGGGTAGCCTAGGGTTAGTGTTAGGCTTAGGGTTAGGCTTAGGGTACGGCTTACGGTACGGGTTTGGGGAGGGGTTCAGGTACGGCGTAGGGTATGGGTTAGGGTTAGGGTTAGTGTTAGTGTTAGGGTTAGGGCTCGGTTTAGAGTACGGGTTAGGATTAGGGTACGTGTTAGTGTTAGGGTAGGGGTTAGGGTTAGAGTACGCATTAGGGTTAGGGTAGTTATTAAACCTATCCCACTCTCTAGATACCCCTTAGCACGTAAGGCAATATTATTTGGGGGTGCAGCCATGGAGAAGAGTTTAGACACTAGGATAAGATAAGGAACATACCCATTATAAAGAAATCACATTAGGATTCTCTTTTTAAGCTGTTCCTTAAAACACTAGTGCTTAGGAAATCTATTGGAGGCAGAAGCAGTCAAGGGTAGCCTAGGGTTAGGGTTAGGCTTAGGGTTAGGTTTAGGGTACGGCTTGGGAAATGGGTTCGGAGAGGGGTTCGGGTACGGCGTAGGGTATGGGTTAGGGTTAGGGTTAGGGTTAGTGTTAGGGTTATGGCTCGGTTTAGGGTACGGGTTAGGATTAGGGTACGTGTTAGGGTTAGGGTAGGGTTTAGGGTTAGGGTACGCGTTAGGGTTAGGGTAGTTATTAAACCTATCCCACTCTCTAGATACCCCTTAGCACGTAAAGGAATATTATTTGGGGGTCCAGCCATGGAGAAGAGTTTAGACACTAGGATAAGATAAGGAACACACCCATTATAAAGAAATCACATTAGGATTCTCTTTTTAAGCTGTTCCTTAAAACACTAGTGCTTAGGAAATCTATTGGAGGCAGAAGCAGTCAAGGGTAGCCTAGGGTTAGGGTTAGGCTTAGGGTTAGGCTTAGGGTACGGCTTAGGGTACGGGTTCGGGGAGGGGTGCGGGTACGGCGTAGGGTATGGGTTAGGGTTAGGGTTAGGGTTAGTGTTAGGGTTAGGGCTCGGTTTAGGGTACAGGTTAGTATTAGGGTACGTGTTAGGGTTATGGTAGGGGTTAGGGTTAGGGTACGCGTTAGGGTTAGGGTAGTTATTAAACCTATCCCACTCTCTAGATACCCCTTAGCACGTAAAGGAATATTATTTGAGGGTCCAGCCATGGAGAAGAGTTTAGACACTAGGATAAGATAAGGAACAGACCCATTATAAAGAAATCACATTAGGATTCTCTTTTTAAGCTGTTCCTTAAAACACTAGTGCTTAGGAAATCTATTGGAGGCAGAAGCAGTCAAGGGTAGCCTAGGGTTAGGGTTAGGCTTAGGGTTAGGCTTAGGGTACGGCTTAGGGTACGGGTTCGGGGAGGGTTTCGGGTACGGCGTAGGGTATGGGTTAGGGTTAGGGTTAGGGTTAGTGTTAGGGTTAGGGCTCGGTTTAGGGTACGGGTTAGGATTAGGGTACGTGTTAGGGTTAGGGTAGGGGTTAGGGTTAGGGTACGCGTTAGGGTTAGGGTAGTTATTAAACCTATCCCACTCTCTAGATACCCCTTAGCACGTAAAGGAATATTATTTGTGGGTCCAGCCATGGAGAAGAGTTTAGACACTAGGATAAGATAAGGAACACACCCATTATAAAGAAATCACATTAGGATTCTCTTTTTAAGCTGTTCCTTAAAACATTAGTGCTTAGGAAATCTATTGGAGGCAGAAGCAGTCAAGGGTAGCCTAGGGTTAGGGTTAGGCTTAGGGTTAGGCTTAGGGTACGGCTTAGGGTACGGGTTCGGGGAGGGGTGCGGGTACGGCGTAGGGTATGGGTTAGGGTTAGGGTTAGGGTTAGTGTTAGGGTTAGGGCTCGGTTTAGGGTACGGTTAGGATTAGGGTACGTGTTAGGTTTAGGGTAGCGGTTATGGTTAGGGTACGCGTTAGGGTTAGGGTAGTTAGTAAACCTATCCCACTCTCTAGATACCCCTTAGCACGTAAAGGAATATTATTTGGGGTTCCAGCCATGGAGAAGAATTTAGACACTAGGATAAGATAAGGAACACACCCATTATAAAGAAATCACATTAGGATTCTCTTTTTAAGCTGTTCCTTAAAACACTAGTGCTTAGGAAATCTATTGGAGGCAGAAGCAGTCAAGGGTAGCCTAGGGTTAGTGTTAGGCTTAGGGTTAGGCTTAGGGTACGGCTTAGGGTACGGGTTTGGGGAGGGGTTCAGGTACGGCGTAGGGTATGGGTTAGGGTTAGGGTTAGTGTTAGTGTTAGGGTTAGGGCTCGGTTTAGGGTACGGGTTAGGATTAGGGTACGTGTTAGTGTTAGGGTAGGGGTTAGGGTTAGAGTACGCATTAGGGTTAGGGTAGTTATTAAACCTATCCCACTCTCTAGATACCCCTTAGCACGTAAGGCAATATTATTTGGGGATGCAGCCATGGAGAAGAGTTTAGACACTAGGATAAGATAAGGAACACACCCATTATAAAGAAATCACATTAGGATTCTCTTTTTAAGCTGTTCCTTAAAACATTAGTGCTTAGGAAATCTATTGGAGGCAGAAGCAGTCAAGGGTAGCCTAGGGTTAGGGTTAGGCTTAGGGTTAGGCTTAGGGTACGGCTTAGGGTACGGGTTCGGGGAGGGTTTCGTGTACGGCGTAGGGTATGGGTTAGGGTTAGGGTTAGGGTTAGTGTTAGGGTTAGGGCTCGGTTTAGGGTACGGTTAGGATTAGGGTACGTGTTAGGTTTAGGGTAGCGGTTATGGTTAGGGTACGCGTTAGGGTTAGGGTAGTTAGTAAACCTATCCCACTCTCTAGATACCCCTTAGCACGTAAAGGAATATTATTTGGGGTTCCAGCCATGGAGAAGAATTTAGACACTAGGATAAGATAAGGAACACACCCATTATAAAGAAATCACATTAGGATTCTCTTTTTAAGCTGTTCCTTAAAACACTAGTGCTTAGGAAATCTATTGGAGGCAGAAGCAGTCAAGGGTAGCCTAGGGTTAGTGTTAGGCTTAGGGTTAGGCTTAGGGTACGGCTTAGGGTACGGGTTTGGGGAGGGGTTCAGGTACGGCGTAGGGTATGGGTTAGGGTTAGGGTTAGTGTTAGTGTTAGGGTTAGGGCTCGGTTTAGGGTACGGGTTAGGATTAGGGTACGTGTTAGTGTTAGGGTAGGGGTTAGGGTTAGAGTACGCATTAGGGTTAGGGTAGTTATTAAACCTATCCCACTCTCTAGATACCCCTTAGCACGTAAGGCAATATTATTTGGGGGTGCAGCCATGGAGAAGAGTTTAGACACTAGGATAAGATAAGGAACACACCCATTATAAAGAAATCACATTAGTATTCTCTTTTTAAACTGTTCCTTAAAACACTAGTGCTTAGGAAATCTATTGGAGGCAGAAGCAGTCAAGGGTAGCCTAGGGTTAGGGTTAGGCTTAGGGTTAGGTTTAGGGTACGGCTTGGGGAATGGGTTCGGGGAGGGGTTCGGGTACGGCGTAGGGTATGGGTTAGGGTTAGGGTTAGGGTTAGTGTTAGGGTTAGGGCTCGGTTTAGGGTACGGGTTAGGATTAGGGTACGTGTTAGGGTTAGGGTAGGGGTTAGGTTAGGGTATGCGTTAGGGTTAGGGTAGTTATTAAACCTATCCCACTCTCTAGATACCCCTTAGCACGTAAAGGAATATTATTTGGGGGTCCAGCCATGGAGAAGAGTTTAGACACTAGGATAAGATAAGGAACACACCCATTATAAAGAAATCACATTAGGATTCTCTTTTTAAGCTGTTCCTTAAAACACTAGTGCTTAGGAAATCTATTGGAGGCAGAAGCAGTCAAGGGTAGCCTAGGGTTAGGGTTAGGCTTAGGGTTAGGCTTAGGGTACGGCTTAGGGTACGGGTTCGGGGAGGGGTGCGGGTACGGCGTAGGGTATGGGTTAGGGTTAGAGTTAGGGTTAGTGTTAGGGTTAGGGCTCGGTTTAGGGTACAGGTTAGTATTAGGGTATGTGTTAGGGTTAGGGTAGGGGTTAGGGTTAGGGTACGCGTTAGGGTTAGGGTAGTTATTAAACCTATCCCACTCTCTAGATACCCCTTAGCACGTAAAGGAATATTATTTGGGGGTCCAGCCATCGAGAAGAGTTTAGACACTAGGATAAGATAAGGAACACACCCATTATAAAGAAATCACATTAGGATTCTCTTTTTAAGCTGTTCCTTAAAACACTAGTGCTTAGGAAATCTATTGGAGGCAGAAGCAGTCAAGGGTAGCCTAGGGTTAGGGTTAGGCTTAGGGTTAGGCTTAGGGTACGGCTTAGGGTACGGGTTCGGGGAGGGTTTCGGGTACGGCGTAGGGTATGGGTTAGGGTTAGGGTTAGGGTTAGTGTTAGGGTTAGGGCTCGGTTTAGGGTACAGTTAGGATTAGGGTACGTGTTAGGTTTAAGGTAGCGGTTAGGGTTAGGGTACGCGTTAGGGTTAGGGTAGTTAGTAAACCTATCCCACTCTCTAGATACCCCTTAGCACGTAAAGGAATATTATTTGGGGTTCCAGCCATGGAGAAGAATTTAGACACTAGGATAAGATAAGGAACACACCCATTATAAAGAAATCACATTAGGATTCTCTTTTTAAGCTGTTGCTTAAAACACTAGTGCTTAGGAAATCTATTGGAGGCAGAAGCAGTCAAGGGTAGCCTAGGGTTAGTGTTAGGCTTAGGGTTAGGCTTAGGGTACGGCTTACGGTACGGGTTTGGGGAGGGGTTCAGGTACGGCGTAGGGTATGGGTTAGGGTTAGGGTTAGTGTTAGTGTTAGGGTTAGGGCTCGGTTTAGAGTACGGGTTAGGATTAGGGTACGTGTTAGTGTTAGGGTAGGGGTTAGGGTTAGAGTACGCATTAGGGTTAGGGTAGTTATTAAACCTATCCCACTCTCTAGATACCCCTTAGCACGTAAGGCAATATTATTTGGGGGTGCAGCCATGGAGAAGAGTTTAGACACTAGGATAAGATAAGGAACATACCCATTATAAAGAAATCACATTAGGATTCTCTTTTTAAGCTGTTCCTTAAAACACTAGTGCTTAGGAAATCTATTGGAGGCAGAAGCAGTCAAGGGTAGCCTAGGGTTAGGGTTAGGCTTAGGGTTAGGTTTAGGGTACGGCTTGGGGAATGGGTTCGGAGAGGGGTTCGGGTACGGCGTAGGGTATGGGTTAGGGTTAGGGTTAGGGTTAGTGTTAGGGTTATGGCTCGGTTTAGGGTACGGGTTAGGATTAGGGTACGTGTTAGGGTTAGGGTAGGGTTTAGGGTTAGGGTACGCGTTAGGGTTAGGGTAGTTATTAAACCTATCCCACTCTCTAGATACCCCTTAGCACGTAAAGGAATATTATTTGGGGGTCCAGCCATGGAGAAGAGTTTAGACACTAGGATAAGATAAGGAACACACCCATTATAAAGAAATCACATTAGGATTCTCTTTTTAAGCTGTTCCTTAAAACACTAGTGCTTAGGAAATCTATTGGAGGCAGAAGCAGTCAAGGGTAGCCTAGGGTTAGGGTTAGGCTTAGGGTTAGGCTTAGGGTACGGCTTAGGGTACGGGTTCGGGGAGGGGTGCGGGTACGGCGTAGGGTATGGGTTAGGGTTAGGGTTAGGGTTAGTGTTAGGGTTAGGGCTCGGTTTAGGGTACAGGTTAGTATTAGGGTACGTGTTAGGGTTATGGTAGGGGTTAGGGTTAGGGTACGCGTTAGGGTTAGGGTAGTTATTAAACCTATCCCACTCTCTAGATACCCCTTAGCACGTAAAGGAATATTATTTGAGGGTCCAGCCATGGAGAAGAGTTTAGACACTAGGATAAGATAAGGAACAGACCCATTATAAAGAAATCACATTAGGATTCTCTTTTTAAGCTGTTCCTTAAAACACTAGTGCTTAGGAAATCTATTGGAGGCAGAAGCAGTCAAGGGTAGCCTAGGGTTAGGGTTAGGCTTAGGGTTAGGCTTAGGGTACGGCTTAGGGTACGGGTTCGGGGAGGGTTTCGGGTACGGCGTAGGGTATGGGTTAGGGTTAGGGTTAGGGTTAGTGTTAGGGTTAGGGCTCGGTTTAGGGTACGGGTTAGGATTAGGGTACGTGTTAGGGTTAGGGTAGGGGTTAGGGTTAGGGTACGCGTTAGGGTTAGGGTAGTTATTAAACCTATCCCACTCTCTAGATACCCCTTAGCACGTAAAGGAATATTATTTGTGGGTCCAGCCATGGAGAAGAGTTTAGACACTAGGATAAGATAAGGAACACACCCATTATAAAGAAATCACATTAGGATTCTCTTTTTAAGCTGTTCCTTAAAACATTAGTGCTTAGGAAATCTATTGGAGGCAGAAGCAGTCAAGGGTAGCCTAGGGTTAGGGTTAGGCTTAGGGTACGGCTTAGGGTACGGGTTCGGGGAGGGGTGCGGGTACGGCGTAGGGTATGGGTTAGGGTTAGGGTTAGGGTTAGTGTTAGGGTTAGGGCTCGGTTTAGGGTACGGTTAGGATTAGGGTACGTGTTAGGTTTAGGGTAGCGGTTATGGTTAGGGTACGCGTTAGGGTTAGGGTAGTTAGTAAACCTATCCCACTCTCTAGATACCCCTTAGCACGTAAAGGAATATTATTTGGGGTTCCAGCCATGGAGAAGAATTTAGACACTAGGATAAGATAAGGAACACACCCATTATAAAGAAATCACATTAGGATTCTCTTTTTAAGCTGTTCCTTAAAACACTAGTGCTTAGGAAATCTATTGGAGGCAGAAGCAGTCAAGGGTAGCCTAGGGTTAGTGTTAGGCTTAGGGTTAGGCTTAGGGTACGGCTTAGGGTACGGGTTTGGGGAGGGGTTCAGGTACGGCGTAGGGTATGGGTTAGGGTTAGGGTTAGTGTTAGTGTTAGGGTTAGGGCTCGGTTTAGGGTACGGGTTAGGATTAGGGTACGTGTTAGTGTTAGGGTAGGGGTTAGGGTTAGAGTACGCATTAGGGTTAGGGTAGTTATTAAACCTATCCCACTCTCTAGATACCCCTTAGCACGTAAGGCAATATTATTTGGGGATGCAGCCATGGAGAAGAGTTTAGACACTAGGATAAGATAAGGAACACACCCATTATAAAGAAATCACATTAGGATTCTCTTTTTAAGCTGTTCCTTAAAACATTAGTGCTTAGGAAATCTATTGGAGGCAGAAGCAGTCAAGGGTAGCCTAGGGTTAGGGTTAGGCTTAGGGTTAGGCTTAGGGTACGGCTTAGGGTACGGGTTCGGGGAGGGTTTCGTGTACGGCGTAGGGTATGGGTTAGGGTTAGGGTTAGGGTTAGTGTTAGGGTTAGGGCTCGGTTTAGGGTACGGTTAGGATTAGGGTACGTGTTAGGTTTAGGGTAGCGGTTATGGTTAGGGTACGCGTTAGGGTTAGGGTAGTTAGTAAACCTATCCCACTCTCTAGATACCCCTTAGCACGTAAAGGAATATTATTTGGGGTTCCAGCCATGGAGAAGAATTTAGACACTAGGATAAGATAAGGAACACACCCATTATAAAGAAATCACATTAGGATTCTCTTTTTAAGCTGTTCCTTAAAACACTAGTGCTTAGGAAATCTATTGGAGGCAGAAGCAGTCAAGGGTAGCCTAGGGTTAGTGTTAGGCTTAGGGTTAGGCTTAGGGTACGGCTTAGGGTACGGGTTTGGGGAGGGGTTCAGGTACGGCGTAGGGTATGGGTTAGGGTTAGGGTTAGTGTTAGTGTTAGGGTTAGGGCTCGGTTTAGGGTACGGGTTAGGATTAGGGTACGTGTTAGTGTTAGGGTAGGGGTTAGGGTTAGAGTACGCATTAGGGTTAGGGTAGTTATTAAACCTATCCCACTCTCTAGATACCCCTTAGCACGTAAGGCAATATTATTTGGGGGTGCAGCCATGGAGAAGAGTTTAGACACTAGGATAAGATAAGGAACACACCCATTATAAAGAAATCACATTAGTATTCTCTTTTTAAACTGTTCCTTAAAACACTAGTGCTTAGGAAATCTATTGGAGGCAGAAGCAGTCAAGGGTAGCCTAGGGTTAGGGTTAGGCTTAGGGTTAGGTTTAGGGTACGGCTTGGGGAATGGGTTCGGGGAGGGGTTCGGGTACGGCGTAGGGTATGGGTTAGGGTTAGGGTTAGGGTTAGTGTTAGGGTTAGGGCTCGGTTTAGGGTACGGGTTAGGATTAGGGTACGTGTTAGGGTTAGGGTAGGGGTTAGGTTAGGGTATGCGTTAGGGTTAGGGTAGTTATTAAACCTATCCCACTCTCTAGATACCCCTTAGCACGTAAAGGAATATTATTTGGGGGTCCAGCCATGGAGAAGAGTTTAGACACTAGGATAAGATAAGGAACACACCCATTATAAAGAAATCACATTAGGATTCTCTTTTTAAGCTGTTCCTTAAAACACTAGTGCTTAGGAAATCTATTGGAGGCAGAAGCAGTCAAGGGTAGCCTAGGGTTAGGGTTAGGCTTAGGGTTAGGCTTAGGGTACGGCTTAGGGTACGGGTTCGGGGAGGGGTGCGGGTACGGCGTAGGGTATGGGTTAGGGTTAGAGTTAGGGTTAGTGTTAGGGTTAGGGCTCGGTTTAGGGTACAGGTTAGTATTAGGGTACGTGTTAGGGTTAGGGTAGGGGTTAGGGTTAGGGTACGCGTTAGGGTTAGGGTAGTTATTAAACCTATCCCACTCTCTAGATACCCCTTAGCACGTAAAGGAATATTATTTGGGGGTCCAGCCATCGAGAAGAGTTTAGACACTAGGATAAGATAAGGAACACACCCATTATAAAGAAATCACATTAGGATTCTCTTTTTAAGCTGTTCCTTAAAACACTAGTGCTTAGGAAATCTATTGGAGGCAGAAGCAGTCAAGGGTAGCCTAGGGTTAGGGTTAGGCTTAGGGTTAGGCTTAGGGTACGGCTTAGGGTACGGGTTCGGGGAGGGTTTCGGGTACGGCGTAGGGTATGGGTTAGGGTTAGGGTTAGGGTTAGTGTTAGGGTTAGGGCTCGGTTTAGGGTACAGTTAGGATTAGGGTACGTGTTAGGTTTAAGGTAGCGGTTAGGGTTAGGGTACGCGTTAGGGTTAGGGTAGTTAGTAAACCTATCCCACTCTCTAGATACCCCTTAGCACGTAAAGGAATATTATTTGGGGTTCCAGCCATGGAGAAGAATTTAGACACTAGGATAAGATAAGGAACACACCCATTATAAAGAAATCACATTAGGATTCTCTTTTTAAGCTGTTGCTTAAAACACTAGTGCTTAGGAAATCTATTGGAGGCAGAAGCAGTCAAGGGTAGCCTAGGGTTAGTGTTAGGCTTAGGGTTAGGCTTAGGGTACGGCTTACGGTACGGGTTTGGGGAGGGGTTCAGGTACGGCGTAGGGTATGGGTTAGGGTTAGGGTTAGTGTTAGTGTTAGGGTTAGGGCTCGGTTTAGAGTACGGGTTAGGATTAGGGTACGTGTTAGTGTTAGGGTAGGGGTTAGGGTTAGAGTACGCATTAGGGTTAGGGTAGTTATTAAACCTATCCCACTCTCTAGATACCCCTTAGCACGTAAGGCAATATTATTTGGGGGTGCAGCCATGGAGAAGAGTTTAGACACTAGGATAAGATAAGGAACATACCCATTATAAAGAAATCACATTAGGATTCTCTTTTTAAGCTGTTCCTTAAAACACTAGTGCTTAGGAAATCTATTGGAGGCAGAAGCAGTCAAGGGTAGCCTAGGGTTAGGGTTAGGCTTAGGGTTAGGTTTAGGGTACGGCTTGGGGAATGGGTTCGGAGAGGGGTTCGGGTACGGCGTAGGGTATGGGTTAGGGTTAGGGTTAGGGTTAGTGTTAGGGTTATGGCTCGGTTTAGGGTACGGGTTAGGATTAGGGTACGTGTTAGGGTTAGGGTAGGGTTTAGGGTTAGGGTACGCGTTAGGGTTAGGGTAGTTATTAAACCTATCCCACTCTCTAGATACCCCTTAGCACGTAAAGGAATATTATTTGTGGGTCCAGCCATGGAGAAGAGTTTAGACACTAGGATAAGATAAGGAACACACCCATTATAAAGAAATCACATTAGGATTCTCTTTTTAAGCTGTTCCTTAAAACACTAGTGCTTAGGAAATCTATTGGAGGCAGAAGCAGTCAAGGGTAGCCTAGGGTTAGGGTTAGGCTTAGGGTTAGGCTTAGGGTACGGCTTAGGGTACGGGTTCGGGGAGGGGTGCGGGTACGGCGTAGGGTATGGGTTAGGGTTAGGGTTAGGGTTAGTGTTAGGGTTAGGGCTCGGTTTAGGGTACAGGTTAGTATTAGGGTACGTGTTAGGGTTATGGTAGGGGTTAGGGTTAGGGTACGCGTTAGGGTTAGGGTAGTTATTAAACCTATCCCACTCTCTAGATACCCCTTAGCACGTAAAGGAATATTATTTGAGGGTCCAGCCATGGAGAAGAGTTTAGACACTAGGATAAGATAAGGAACAGACCCATTATAAAGAAATCACATTAGGATTCTCTTTTTAAGCTGTTCCTTAAAACACTAGTGCTTAGGAAATCTATTGGAGGCAGAAGCAGTCAAGGGTAGCCTAGGGTTAGGGTTAGGCTTAGGGTTAGGCTTAGGGTACGGCTTAGGGTACGGGTTCGGGGAGGGTTTCGGGTACGGCGTAGGGTATGGGTTAGGGTTAGGGTTAGGGTTAGTGTTAGGGTTAGGGCTCGGTTTAGGGTACGGGTTAGGATTAGGGTACGTGTTAGGGTTAGGGTAGGGGTTAGGGTTAGGGTACGCGTTAGGGTTAGGGTAGTTATTAAACCTATCCCACTCTCTAGATACCCCTTAGCACGTAAAGGAATATTATTTGTGGGTCCAGCCATGGAGAAGAGTTTAGACACTAGGATAAGATAAGGAACACACCCATTATAAAGAAATCACATTAGGATTCTCTTTTTAAGCTGTTCCTTAAAACATTAGTGCTTAGGAAATCTATTGGAGGCAGAAGCAGTCAAGGGTAGCCTAGGGTTAGGGTTAGGCTTAGGGTACGGCTTAGGGTACGGGTTCGGGGAGGGGTGCGGGTACGGCGTAGGGTATGGGTTAGGGTTAGGGTTAGGGTTAGTGTTAGGGTTAGGGCTCGGTTTAGGGTACGGTTAGGATTAGGGTACGTGTTAGGTTTAGGGTAGCGGTTATGGTTAGGGTACGCGTTAGGGTTAGGGTAGTTAGTAAACCTATCCCACTCTCTAGATACCCCTTAGCACGTAAAGGAATATTATTTGGGGTTCCAGCCATGGAGAAGAATTTAGACACTAGGATAAGATAAGGAACACACCCATTATAAAGAAATCACATTAGGATTCTCTTTTTAAGCTGTTCCTTAAAACACTAGTGCTTAGGAAATCTATTGGAGGCAGAAGCAGTCAAGGGTAGCCTAGGGTTAGTGTTAGGCTTAGGGTTAGGCTTAGGGTACGGCTTAGGGTACGGGTTTGGGGAGGGGTTCAGGTACGGCGTAGGGTATGGGTTAGGGTTAGGGTTAGTGTTAGTGTTAGGGTTAGGGCTCGGTTTAGGGTACGGGTTAGGATTAGGGTACGTGTTAGTGTTAGGGTAGGGGTTAGGGTTAGAGTACGCATTAGGGTTAGGGTAGTTATTAAACCTATCCCACTCTCTAGATACCCCTTAGCACGTAAGGCAATATTATTTGGGGATGCAGCCATGGAGAAGAGTTTAGACACTAGGATAAGATAAGGAACACACCCATTATAAAGAAATCACATTAGGATTCTCTTTTTAAGCTGTTCCTTAAAACATTAGTGCTTAGGAAATCTATTGGAGGCAGAAGCAGTCAAGGGTAGCCTAGGGTTAGGGTTAGGCTTAGGGTTAGGCTTAGGGTACGGCTTAGGGTACGGGTTCGGGGAGGGTTTCGTGTACGGCGTAGGGTATGGGTTAGGGTTAGGGTTAGGGTTAGTGTTAGGGTTAGGGCTCGGTTTAGGGTACGGTTAGGATTAGGGTACGTGTTAGGTTTAGGGTAGCGGTTATGGTTAGGGTACGCGTTAGGGTTAGGGTAGTTAGTAAACCTATCCCACTCTCTAGATACCCCTTAGCACGTAAAGGAATATTATTTGGGGTTCCAGCCATGGAGAAGAATTTAGACACTAGGATAAGATAAGGAACACACCCATTATAAAGAAATCACATTAGGATTCTCTTTTTAAGCTGTTCCTTAAAACACTAGTGCTTAGGAAATCTATTGGAGGCAGAAGCAGTCAAGGGTAGCCTAGGGTTAGTGTTAGGCTTAGGGTTAGGCTTAGGGTACGGCTTAGGGTACGGGTTTGGGGAGGGGTTCAGGTACGGCGTAGGGTATGGGTTAGGGTTAGGGTTAGTGTTAGTGTTAGGGTTAGGGCTCGGTTTAGGGTACGGGTTAGGATTAGGGTACGTGTTAGTGTTAGGGTAGGGGTTAGGGTTAGAGTACGCATTAGGGTTAGGGTAGTTATTAAACCTATCCCACTCTCTAGATACCCCTTAGCACGTAAGGCAATATTATTTGGGGGTGCAGCCATGGAGAAGAGTTTAGACACTAGGATAAGATAAGGAACACACCCATTATAAAGAAATCACATTAGTATTCTCTTTTTAAACTGTTCCTTAAAACACTAGTGCTTAGGAAATCTATTGGAGGCAGAAGCAGTCAAGGGTAGCCTAGGGTTAGGGTTAGGCTTAGGGTTAGGTTTAGGGTACGGCTTGGGGAATGGGTTCGGGGAGGGGTTCGGGTACGGCGTAGGGTATGGGTTAGGGTTAGGGTTAGGGTTAGTGTTAGGGTTAGGGCTCGGTTTAGGGTACGGGTTAGGATTAGGGTACGTGTTAGGGTTAGGGTAGGGGTTAGGTTAGGGTATGCGTTAGGGTTAGGGTAGTTATTAAACCTATCCCACTCTCTAGATACCCCTTAGCACGTAAAGGAATATTATTTGGGGGTCCAGCCATGGAGAAGAGTTTAGACACTAGGATAAGATAAGGAACACACCCATTATAAAGAAATCACATTAGGATTCTCTTTTTAAGCTGTTCCTTAAAACACTAGTGCTTAGGAAATCTATTGGAGGCAGAAGCAGTCAAGGGTAGCCTAGGGTTAGGGTTAGGCTTAGGGTTAGGCTTAGGGTACGGCTTAGGGTACGGGTTCGGGGAGGGGTGCGGGTACGGCGTAGGGTATGGGTTAGGGTTAGAGTTAGGGTTAGTGTTAGGGTTAGGGCTCGGTTTAGGGTACAGGTTAGTATTAGGGTACGTGTTAGGGTTAGGGTAGGGGTTAGGGTTAGGGTACGCGTTAGGGTTAGGGTAGTTATTAAACCTATCCCACTCTCTAGATACCCCTTAGCACGTAAAGGAATATTATTTGGGGGTCCAGCCATCGAGAAGAGTTTAGACACTAGGATAAGATAAGGAACACACCCATTATAAAGAAATCACATTAGGATTCTCTTTTTAAGCTGTTCCTTAAAACACTAGTGCTTAGGAAATCTATTGGAGGCAGAAGCAGTCAAGGGTAGCCTAGGGTTAGGGTTAGGCTTAGGGTTAGGCTTAGGGTACGGCTTAGGGTACGGGTTCGGGGAGGGTTTCGGGTACGGCGTAGGGTATGGGTTAGGGTTAGGGTTAGGGTTAGTGTTAGGGTTAGGGCTCGGTTTAGGGTACAGTTAGGATTAGGGTACGTGTTAGGTTTAAGGTAGCGGTTAGGGTTAGGGTACGCGTTAGGGTTAGGGTAGTTAGTAAACCTATCCCACTCTCTAGATACCCCTTAGCACGTAAAGGAATATTATTTGGGGTTCCAGCCATGGAGAAGAATTTAGACACTAGGATAAGATAAGGAACACACCCATTATAAAGAAATCACATTAGGATTCTCTTTTTAAGCTGTTGCTTAAAACACTAGTGCTTAGGAAATCTATTGGAGGCAGAAGCAGTCAAGGGTAGCCTAGGGTTAGTGTTAGGCTTAGGGTTAGGCTTAGGGTACGGCTTACGGTACGGGTTTGGGGAGGGGTTCAGGTACGGCGTAGGGTATGGGTTAGGGTTAGGGTTAGTGTTAGTGTTAGGGTTAGGGCTCGGTTTAGAGTACGGGTTAGGATTAGGGTACGTGTTAGTGTTAGGGTAGGGGTTAGGGTTAGAGTACGCATTAGGGTTAGGGTAGTTATTAAACCTATCCCACTCTCTAGATACCCCTTAGCACGTAAGGCAATATTATTTGGGGGTGCAGCCATGGAGAAGAGTTTAGACACTAGGATAAGATAAGGAACATACCCATTATAAAGAAATCACATTAGGATTCTCTTTTTAAGCTGTTCCTTAAAACACTAGTGCTTAGGAAATCTATTGGAGGCAGAAGCAGTCAAGGGTAGCCTAGGGTTAGGGTTAGGCTTAGGGTTAGGTTTAGGGTACGGCTTGGGGAATGGGTTCGGAGAGGGGTTCGGGTACGGCGTAGGGTATGGGTTAGGGTTAGGGTTAGGGTTAGTGTTAGGGTTATGGCTCGGTTTAGGGTACGGGTTAGGATTAGGGTACGTGTTAGGGTTAGGGTAGGGTTTAGGGTTAGGGTACGCGTTAGGGTTAGGGTAGTTATTAAACCTATCCCACTCTCTAGATACCCCTTAGCACGTAAAGGAATATTATTTGTGGGTCCAGCCATGGAGAAGAGTTTAGACACTAGGATAAGATAAGGAACACACCCATTATAAAGAAATCACATTAGGATTCTCTTTTTAAGCTGTTCCTTAAAACACTAGTGCTTAGGAAATCTATTGGAGGCAGAAGCAGTCAAGGGTAGCCTAGGGTTAGGGTTAGGCTTAGGGTTAGGCTTAGGGTACGGCTTAGGGTACGGGTTCGGGGAGGGGTGCGGGTACGGCGTAGGGTATGGGTTAGGGTTAGGGTTAGGGTTAGTGTTAGGGTTAGGGCTCGGTTTAGGGTACAGGTTAGTATTAGGGTACGTGTTAGGGTTATGGTAGGGGTTAGGGTTAGGGTACGCGTTAGGGTTAGGGTAGTTATTAAACCTATCCCACTCTCTAGATACCCCTTAGCACGTAAAGGAATATTATTTGAGGGTCCAGCCATGGAGAAGAGTTTAGACACTAGGATAAGATAAGGAACAGACCCATTATAAAGAAATCACATTAGGATTCTCTTTTTAAGCTGTTCCTTAAAACACTAGTGCTTAGGAAATCTATTGGAGGCAGAAGCAGTCAAGGGTAGCCTAGGGTTAGGGTTAGGCTTAGGGTTAGGCTTAGGGTACGGCTTAGGGTACGGGTTCGGGGAGGGTTTCGGGTACGGCGTAGGGTATGGGTTAGGGTTAGGGTTAGGGTTAGTGTTAGGGTTAGGGCTCGGTTTAGGGTACGGGTTAGGATTAGGGTACGTGTTAGGGTTAGGGTAGGGGTTAGGGTTAGGGTACGCGTTAGGGTTAGGGTAGTTATTAAACCTATCCCACTCTCTAGATACCCCTTAGCACGTAAAGGAATATTATTTGGGGGTCCAGCCATGGAGAAGAGTTTAGACACTAGGATAAGATAAGGAACACACCCATTATAAAGAAATCACATTAGGATTCTCTTTTTAAGCTGTTCCTTAAAACATTAGTGCTTAGGAAATCTATTGGAGGCAGAAGCAGTCAAGGGTAGCCTAGGGTTAGGGTTAGGCTTAGGGTTAGGCTTAGGGTACGGCTTAGGGTACGGGTTCGGGGAGGGGTGCGGGTACGGCGTAGGGTATGGGTTAGGGTTAGGGTTAGGGTTAGTGTTAGGGTTAGGGCTCGGTTTAGGGTACGGTTAGGATTAGGGTACGTGTTAGGTTTAGGGTAGCGGTTATGGTTAGGGTACGCGTTAGGGTTAGGGTAGTTAGTAAACCTATCCCACTCTCTAGATACCCCTTAGCACGTAAAGGAATATTATTTGGGGTTCCAGCCATGGAGAAGAATTTAGACACTAGGATAAGATAAGGAACACACCCATTATAAAGAAATCACATTAGGATTCTCTTTTTAAGCTGTTCCTTAAAACACTAGTGCTTAGGAAATCTATTGGAGGCAGAAGCAGTCAAGGGTAGCCTAGGGTTAGTGTTAGGCTTAGGGTTAGGCTTAGGGTACGGCTTAGGGTACGGGTTTGGGGAGGGGTTCAGGTACGGCGTAGGGTATGGGTTAGGGTTAGGGTTAGTGTTAGTGTTAGGGTTAGGGCTCGGTTTAGGGTACGGGTTAGGATTAGGGTACGTGTTAGTGTTAGGGTAGGGGTTAGGGTTAGAGTACGCATTAGGGTTAGGGTAGTTATTAAACCTATCCCACTCTCTAGATACCCCTTAGCACGTAAGGCAATATTATTTGGGGATGCAGCCATGGAGAAGAGTTTAGACACTAGGATAAGATAAGGAACACACCCATTATAAAGAAATCACATTAGGATTCTCTTTTTAAGCTGTTCCTTAAAACATTAGTGCTTAGGAAATCTATTGGAGGCAGAAGCAGTCAAGGGTAGCCTAGGGTTAGGGTTAGGCTTAGGGTTAGGCTTAGGGTACGGCTTAGGGTACGGGTTCGGGGAGGGTTTCGTGTACGGCGTATGGTATGGGTTAGGGTTAGGGTTAGGGTTAGTGTTAGGGTTAGGGCTCGGTTTAGGGTACGGTTAGGATTAGGGTACGTGTTAGGTTTAGGGTAGCGGTTATGGTTAGGGTACGCGTTAGGGTTAGGGTAGTTAGTAAACCTATCCCACTCTCTAGATACCCCTTAGCACGTAAAGGAATATTATTTGGGGTTCCAGCCATGGAGAAGAATTTAGACACTAGGATAAGATAAGGAACACACCCATTATAAAGAAATCACATTAGGATTCTCTTTTTAAGCTGTTCCTTAAAACACTAGTGCTTAGGAAATCTATTGGAGGCAGAAGCAGTCAAGGGTAGCCTAGGGTTAGTGTTAGGCTTAGGGTTAGGCTTAGGGTACGGCTTAGGGTACGGGTTTGGGGAGGGGTTCAGGTACGGCGTAGGGTATGGGTTAGGGTTAGGGTTAGTGTTAGTGTTAGGGTTAGGGCTCGGTTTAGGGTACGGGTTAGGATTAGGGTACGTGTTAGTGTTAGGGTAGGGGTTAGGGTTAGAGTACGCATTAGGGTTAGGGTAGTTATTAAACCTATCCCACTCTCTAGATACCCCTTAGCACGTAAGGCAATATTATTTGGGGGTGCAGCCATGGAGAAGAGTTTAGACACTAGGATAAGATAAGGAACACACCCATTATAAAGAAATCACATTAGTATTCTCTTTTTAAACTGTTCCTTAAAACACTAGTGCTTAGGAAATCTATTGGAGGCAGAAGCAGTCAAGGGTAGCCTAGGGTTAGGGTTAGGCTTAGGGTTAGGTTTAGGGTACGGCTTGGGGAATGGGTTCGGGGAGGGGTTCGGGTACGGCGTAGGGTATGGGTTAGGGTTAGGGTTAGGGTTAGTGTTAGGGTTAGGGCTCGGTTTAGGGTACGGGTTAGGATTAGGGTACGTGTTAGGGTTAGGGTAGGGGTTAGGTTAGGGTATGCGTTAGGGTTAGGGTAGTTATTAAACCTATCCCACTCTCTAGATACCCCTTAGCACGTAAAGGAATATTATTTGGGGGTCCAGCCATGGAGAAGAGTTTAGACACTAGGATAAGATAAGGAACACACCCATTATAAAGAAATCACATTAGGATTCTCTTTTTAAGCTGTTCCTTAAAACACTAGTGCTTAGGAAATCTATTGGAGGCAGAAGCAGTCAAGGGTAGCCTAGGGTTAGGGTTAGGCTTAGGGTTAGGCTTAGGGTACGGCTTAGGGTACGGGTTCGGGGAGGGGTGCGGGTACGGCGTAGGGTATGGGTTAGGGTTAGAGTTAGGGTTAGTGTTAGGGTTAGGGCTCGGTTTAGGGTACAGGTTAGTATTAGGGTACGTGTTAGGGTTAGGGTAGGGGTTAGGGTTAGGGTACGCGTTAGGGTTAGGGTAGTTATTAAACCTATCCCACTCTCTAGATACCCCTTAGCACGTAAAGGAATATTATTTGAGGGTCCAGGCATGGAGAAGAGTTTAGACACTAGGATAAGATAAGGAACACACCCATTATAAAGAAATCACATTAGGATTCTCTTTTTAAGCTGTTCCTTAAAACACTAGTGCTTAGGAAATCTATTGGAGGCAGAAGCAGTCAAGGGTAGCCTAGGGTTAGGGTTAGGCTTAGGGTTAGGCTTAGGGTACGGCTTAGGGTACGGGTTCGGGGAGGGTTTCGGGTACGGCGTAGGGTATGGGTTAGGGTTAGGGTTAGGGTTAGTGTTAGGGTTAGGGCTCGGTTTAGGGTACGGGTTAGGATTAGGGTACCTGTTAGGGTTAGGGTAGGGGTTAGGGTTAGGGTACGCGTTAGGGTTAGGGTAGTTATTAAACCTATCCCACTCTCTAGATACCCCTTAGCACGTAAAGGAATATTATTTGGGGGTCCAGCCATGGAGAAGAGTTTTGACACTAGGATAAGATAAGGAACACACCCATTATAAAGAAATCACATTAGGATTCTCTTTTTCAGCTGTTCCTTAAAACACTAGTGCTTAGGAAATCAATTGGAGGCAGAATCAGTCAAGGGTAGCCTAGGGTTAGGGTTAGGCTTAGGGTTAGGCTTAGGGTACGGCTTAGGGTACGGGTTCGGGGAGGGTTTCGGGTACGGCGTAGGGTATGGGTTAGGGTTAGGGTTAGGGTTAGTGTTAGGGTTAGGGCTCGGTTTAGGGTACGGTTAGGATTAGGGTACGTGTTAGATTTAGGGTAGGGGTTAGGGTTAGGGTACGCGTTAGGGTTAGGGTACGCGTTAGGGATAGGGTAGTTAGTAAACTTATCCCACTCTCTAGATACCCCTTAGCACGTAAAGGAATATTATTTGGGGGTCCAGCCATGGAGAAGAGTTTAGACACTAGGATAAGATAAGGAACACACCCATTATAAAGAAATCACATTAGGATTCTCTTTTTAAGCTGTTCCTTAAAACACTAGGGCTTAGGAAATCTATTGGAGGCAGAAGCAGTCAAGGGTAGCCTAGGGTTAGTGTTAGGCTTAAGGTTAGGCTTAGGGTATGGCTTAGGGTACGGGTTTGGGGAGGGGTTCGGGTACAGCGTAGGGTATGTGTTAGGGTTAGGGTTAGTGTTAGTGTTAGGGTTAGGGCTCGGTTTAGGGTACGGGTTAGGATTAGGGTACGTGTTAGTGTTAGGGTAGGGGTTAGGGTTAGAGTACGCATTAGGGTTAGGGTAGTTATTAAACCTATCCCACTCTCTAGATACCCCTTAGCACGTAAGGCAATATTATTTGGGGGTGCAGCCATGGAGAAGAGTTTAGACACTAGGATAAGATAAGGAACACACCCATTATAAAGAAATCACATTAGGATTCTCTTTTTAAGCTGTTCCTTAAAACACTAGTGCTTAGGAAATCAATTGGAAGCAGAAGCAGTCAAGGGTAGCCTAGGGTTAGGGTTAGGCATAGGGTTGGGCTTAGGGTACGGCTTAGGGTACGGGTTCGGGGAGGGGTGCGGGTACGGCGTACGGTATGGGTTAGGGTTAGGGTTAGGGTTAGTGTTAGGGTTAGGGCTCGGTTTAGGGTACGGGTTAGGATTAGGGTACGTGTTAGGGTTAGGGTAGGGGTTAGGTTTAGGGTACGCGTTAGGGTTAGGGTAGTTGTTAAACCTATCCCACTCTCTAGATACCCCTTAGCACGTAAAGGAATATTATTTGGGGGTCCAGCCATGGAGAAGAGTTTAGACACTAGGATAAGATAAGGAACACACCCATTATAAAGAAATCACATTAGGATTCTCTTTTTCAGCTGTTCCTTAAAACACTAGTGCTTAGGAAATCTATTGGAGGCAGAAGCAGTCAAGGGTAGCCTAGGGTTAGGGTTAGGCTTAGGGTTAGGCTTAGGGTACGGCTTAGGGTACGGGTTCGGGGAGGGGTGCGGGTACGGCGTAGGGTATGGGTTAGGGTTAGGGTTAGGGTTAGTGTTAGGGTTAGGGCTCGGTTTAGGGTACAGGTTAGTATTAGGGTACGTGTTAGGGTTAGGGTAGGGGTTAGGGTTAGGGTACGCGTTAGGGTTAGGGTAGTTATTAAACCTATCCCACTCTCTAGATACCCCTTAGCACGTAAAGGAATATTATTTGAGGGTCCAGCCATGGAGAAGAGTTTAGACACTAGGATAAGATAAGGAACAGACCCATTATAAAGAAATCACATTAGGATTCTCTTTTTAAGCTGTTCCTTAAAACACTAGTGCTTAGGAAATCTATTGGAGGCAGAAGCAGTCAAGGGTAGCCTAGGGTTAGGGTTAGGCTTAGGGTTAGGCTTAGGGTACGGCTTAGGGTACGGGTTCGGGGAGGGGTGCGGGTACGGCGTAGGGTATGGGTTAGGGTTAGGGTTAGGGTTAGTGTTAGGGTTAGGGCTCGGTTTAGGGTACAGGTTAGTATTAGGGTACGTGTTAGGGTTAGGGTAGGGGTTAGGGTTAGGGTACGCGTTAGGGTTAGGGTAGTTATTAAACCTATCCCACTCTCTAGATACCCCTTAGCACGTAAAGGAATATTATTTGAGGGTCCAGCCATGGAGAAGAGTTTAGACACTAGGATAAGATAAGGAACAGACCCATTATAAAGAAATCACATTAGGATTCTCTTTTTAAGCTGTTCCTTAAAACACTAGTGCTTAGGAAATCTATTGGAGGCAGAAGCAGTCAAGGGTAGCCTAGGGTTAGGGTTAGGCTTAGGGTTAGGCTTAGGGTACGGCTTAGGGTACGGGTTCGGGGAGGGTTTCGGGTACGGCGTAGGGTATGGGTTAGGGTTAGGGTTAGGGTTAGTGTTAGGGTTAGGGCTCGGTTTAGGGTACGGGTTAGGATTAGGGTACGTGTTAGGGTTAGGGTAGGGGTTAGGGTTAGGGTACGCGTTAGGGTTAGGGTAGTTATTAAACCTATCCCACTCTCTAGATACCCCTTAGCACGTAAAGGAATATTATTTGGGGGTCCAGCCATGGAGAAGAGTTTAGACACTAGGATAAGATAAGGAACACACCCATTATAAAGAAATCACATTAGGATTCTCTTTTTAAGCTGTTCCTTAAAACATTAGTGCTTAGGAAATCTATTGGAGGCAGAAGCAGTCAAGGGTAGCCTAGGGTTAGGGTTAGGCTTAGGGTTAGGCTTAGGGTACGGCTTAGGGTACGGGTTCGGGGAGGGGTGCGGGTACGGCGTAGGGTATGGGTTAGGGTTAGGGTTAGGGTTAGTGTTAGGGTTAGGGCTCGGTTTAGGGTACGGTTAGGATTAGGGTACGTGTTAGGTTTAGGGTAGCGGTTATGGTTAGGGTACGCGTTAGGGTTAGGGTAGTTAGTAAACCTATCCCACTCTCTAGATACCCCTTAGCACGTAAAGGAATATTATTTGGGGTTCCAGCCATGGAGAAGAATTTAGACACTAGGATAAGATAAGGAACACACCCATTATAAAGAAATCACATTAGGATTCTCTTTTTAAGCTGTTCCTTAAAACACTAGTGCTTAGGAAATCTATTGGAGGCAGAAGCAGTCAAGGGTAGCCTAGGGTTAGTGTTAGGCTTAGGGTTAGGCTTAGGGTACGGCTTAGGGTACGGGTTTGGGGAGGGGTTCAGGTACGGCGTAGGGTATGGGTTAGGGTTAGGGTTAGTGTTAGTGTTAGGGTTAGGGCTCGGTTTAGGGTACGGGTTAGGATTAGGGTACGTGTTAGTGTTAGGGTAGGGGTTAGGGTTAGAGTACGCATTAGGGTTAGGGTAGTTATTAAACCTATCCCACTCTCTAGATACCCCTTAGCACGTAAGGCAATATTATTTGGGGGTGCAGCCATGGAGAAGAGTTTAGACACTAGGATAAGATAAGGAACACACCCATTATAAAGAAATCACATTAGGATTCTCTTTTTAAGCTGTTCCTTAAAACATTAGTGCTTAGGAAATCTATTGGAGGCAGAAGCAGTCAAGGGTAGCCTAGGGTTAGGGTTAGGCTTAGGGTTAGGCTTAGGGTACGGCTTAGGGTACGGGTTCGGGGAGGGTTTCGTGTACGGCGTAGGGTATGGGTTAGGGTTAGGGTTAGGGTTAGTGTTAGGGTTAGGGCTCGGTTTAGGGTACGGTTAGGATTAGGGTACGTGTTAGGTTTAGGGTAGCGGTTATGGTTAGGGTACGCGTTAGGGTTAGGGTAGTTAGTAAACCTATCCCACTCTCTAGATACCCCTTAGCACGTAAAGGAATATTATTTGGGGTTCCAGCCATGGAGAAGAATTTAGACACTAGGATAAGATAAGGAACACACCCATTATAAAGAAATCACATTAGGATTCTCTTTTTAAGCTGTTCCTTAAAACACTAGTGCTTAGGAAATCTATTGGAGGCAGAAGCAGTCAAGGGTAGCCTAGGGTTAGTGTTAGGCTTAGGGTTAGGCTTAGGGTACGGCTTAGGGTACGGGTTTGGGGAGGGGTTCAGGTACGGCGTAGGGTATGGGTTAGGGTTAGGGTTAGTGTTAGTGTTAGGGTTAGGGCTCGGTTTAGGGTACGGGTTAGGATTAGGGTACGTGTTAGTGTTAGGGTAGGGGTTAGGGTTAGAGTACGCATTAGGGTTAGGGTAGTTATTAAACCTATCCCACTCTCTAGATACCCCTTAGCACGTAAGGCAATATTATTTGGGGGTGCAGCCATGGAGAAGAGTTTAGACACTAGGATAAGATAAGGAACACACCCATTATAAAGAAATCACATTAGTATTCTCTTTTTAAACTGTTCCTTAAAACACTAGTGCTTAGGAAATCTATTGGAGGCAGAAGCAGTCAAGGGTAGCCTAGGGTTAGGGTTAGGCTTAGGGTTAGGTTTAGGGTACGGCTTGGGGAATGGGTTCGGGGAGGGGTTCGGGTACGGCGTAGGGTATGGGTTAGGGTTAGGGTTAGGGTTAGTGTTAGGGTTAGGGCTCGGTTTAGGGTACGGGTTAGGATTAGGGTACGTGTTAGGGTTAGGGTAGGGGTTAGGTTAGGGTATGCGTTAGGGTTAGGGTAGTTATTAAACCTATCCCACTCTCTAGATACCCCTTAGCACGTAAAGGAATATTATTTGGGGGTCCAGCCATGGAGAAGAGTTTAGACACTAGGATAAGATAAGGAACACACCCATTATAAAGAAATCACATTAGGATTCTCTTTTTAAGCTGTTCCTTAAAACACTAGTGCTTAGGAAATCTATTGGAGGCAGAAGCAGTCAAGGGTAGCCTAGGGTTAGGGTTAGGCTTAGGGTTAGGCTTAGGGTACGGCTTAGGGTACGGGTTCGGGGAGGGGTGCGGGTACGGCGTAGGGTATGGGTTAGGGTTAGAGTTAGGGTTAGTGTTAGGGTTAGGGCTCGGTTTAGGGTACAGGTTAGTATTAGGGTACGTGTTAGGGTTAGGGTAGGGGTTAGGTTTAGGGTACGCGTTAGGGTTAGGGTAGTTATTAAACCTATCCCACTCTCTAGATACCCCTTAGCACGTAAAGGAATATTATTTGAGGGTCCAGGCATGGAGAAGAGTTTAGACACTAGGATAAGATAAGGAACACACCCATTATAAAGAAATCACATTAGGATTCTCTTTTTAAGCTGTTCCTTAAAACACTAGTGCTTAGGAAATCTATTGGAGGCAGAAGCAGTCAAGGGTAGCCTAGGGTTAGGGTTAGGCTTAGGGTTAGGCTTAGGGTACGGCTTAGGGTACGGGTTCGGGGAGGGTTTCGGGTACGGCGTAGGGTATGGGTTAGGGTTAGGGTTAGTGTTAGGGTTAGGGCTCGGTTTAGGGTACGGGTTAGGATTAGGGTACCTGTTAGGGTTAGGGTAGGGGTTAGGGTTAGGGTACGCGTTAGGGTTAGGGTAGTTATTAAACCTATCCCACTCTCTAGATACCCCTTAGCACGTAAAGGAATATTATTTGGGGGTCCAGCCATGGAGAAGAGTTTTGACACTAGGATAAGATAAGGAACACACCCATTATAAAGAAATCACATTAGGATTCTCTTTTTAAGCTGTTCCTTAAAACACTAGGGCTTAGGAAATCTATTGGAGGCAGAAGCAGTCAAGGGTAGCCTAGGGTTAGTGTTAGGCTTAAGGTTAGGCTTAGGGTATGGCTTAGGGTACGGGTTTGGGGAGGGGTTCGGGTACAGCGTAGGGTATGTGTTAGGGTTAGGGTTAGTGTTAGTGTTAGGGTTAGGGCTCGGTTTAGGGTACGGGTTAGGATTAGGGTACGTGTTAGTGTTAGGGTAGGGGTTAGGGTTAGAGTACGCATTAGGGTTAGGGTAGTTATTAAACCTATCCCACTCTCTAGATACCCCTTAGCACGTAAGGCAATATTATTTGGGGGTGCAGCCATGGAGAAGAGTTTAGACACTAGGATAAGATAAGGAACACACCCATTATAAAGAAATCACATTAGGATTCTCTTTTTAAGCTGTTCCTTAAAACACTAGTGCTTAGGAAATCAATTGGAAGCAGAAGCAGTCAAGGGTAGCCTAGGGTTAGGGTTAGGCTTAGGGTTCGGCTTAGGGTACGGCTTAGGGTACGGGTTCGGGGAGGGGTGCGGGTACGGCGTACGGTATGGGTTAGGGTTAGGGTTAGGGTTAGTGTTAGGGTTAGGGCTCGGTTTAGGGTACGGGTTAGGATTAGGGTACGTGTTAGGGTTAGGGTAGGGGTTAGGTTTAGGGTACGCGTTAGGGTTAGGGTAGTTGTTAAACCTATCCCACTCTCTAGATACCCCTTAGCACGTAAAGGAATATTATTTGGGGGTCCAGCCATGGAGAAGAGTTTAGACACTAGGATAAGATAAGGAACACACCCATTATAAAGAAATCACATTAGGATTCTCTTTTTCAGCTGTTCCTTAAAACACTAGTGCTTAGGAAATCTATTGGAGTCAGAAGCAGTCAAGGGTAGCCTAGGGTTAGGGTTAGGCTTAGGGTTAGGCTTAGGGTACGGCTTAGGGTACGGGTTCGGGGAGGGGTGCGGGTACGGCGTAGGGTATGGGTTAGGGTTAAGGTTAGGGTTAGTGTTAGGGTTAGGGCTCGGTTTAGGGTACAGGTTAGTATTAGGGTACGTGTTAGGGTTAGGGTAGGGGTTAGGGTTAGGGTACGCGTTAGGGTTAGGGTAGTTATTAAACCTATCCCACTCTCTAGATACCCCTTAGCACGTAAAGGAATATTATTTGAGGGTCCAGCCATGGAGAAGAGTTTAGACACTAGGATAAGATAAGGAACAGACCCATTATAAAGAAATCACATTAGGATTCTCTTTTTAAGCTGTTCCTTAAAACACTAGTGCTTAGGAAATCTATTGGAGGCAGAAGCAGTCAAGGGTAGCCTAGGGTTAGGGTTAGGCTTAGGGTTAGGCTTAGGGTACGGCTTAGGGTACGGGTTCGGGGAGGGTTTCGGGTACGGCGTAGAGTATGGGTTAGGGTTAGGGTTAGGGTTAGTGTTAGGTTTAGGGCTCGGTTTAGGGTACGGGTTAGGATTAGGGTACGTGTTAGGGTTAGGGTAGGGGTTAGGGTTAGGGTACGCGTTAGGGTTAGGGTAGTTATTAAACCTATCCCACTCTCTAGATACCCCTTAGCACGTAAAGGAATATTATTTGGGGGTCCAGCCATGGAGAAGAGTTTTGACACTAGGATAAGATAAGGAACACACCCATTATAAAGAAATCACATTAGGATTCTCTTTTTCAGCTGTTCCTTAAAACACT
The DNA here is from genome assembly GCF_965194805.1 of Balaenoptera borealis. NCBI lineage: Eukaryota > Metazoa > Chordata > Mammalia > Artiodactyla > Balaenopteridae > Balaenoptera > Balaenoptera borealis. The sequence goes on along the minus strand of NW_028123977.1, from coordinate 139,050 downwards.
AGTGCTTAGGAAATCAATTGGAGGCAGAAGCAGTCAAGGGTAGCCTAGGGTTAGGGTTAGGCTTAGGGTTAGGCTTAGGGTACGGCTTAGGGTACGGGTTCGGGGAGGGTTTCGGGTACGGCGTAGGGTATGGGTTAGGGTTAGGGTTAGGGTTAGTGTTAGGGTTAGGGCTCGGTTTAGGGTACGGTTAGGATTAGGGTACATGTTAGGTTTAGGGTAGCGGTTATGGTTAGGGTACGCGTTAGGGTTAGGGTAGTTAGTAAACCTATCCCACTCTCTAGATACCCCTTAGCACGTAAAGGAATATTATTTGGGGTTCCAGCCATGGAGAAGAATTTAGACACTAGGATAAGATAAGGAACACACCCATTATAAAGAAATCACATTAGGATTCTCTTTTTAAGCTGTTCCTTAAAACACTAGTGCTTAGGAAATCTATTGGAGGCAGAAGCAGTCAAGGGTAGCCTAGGGTTAGTGTTAGGCTTAGGGTTAGGCTTAGGGTACGGCTTAGGGTACGGGTTTGGGGAGGGGTTCAGGTACGGCGTAGGGTATGGGTTAGGGTTAGGGTTAGTGTTAGTGTTAGGGTTAGGGCTCGGTTTAGGGTACGGGTTAGGATTAGTGTACGTGTTAGTGTTAGGGTAGGGGTTAGGGTTAGAGTACGCATTAGGGTTAGGGTAGTTATTAAACCTATCCCACTCTCTAGATACCCCTTAGCACGTAAGGCAATATTATTTGGGGGTGCAGCCATGGAGAAGAGTTTAGACACTAGGATAAGATAAGGAACACACCCATTATAAAGAAATCACATTAGTATTCTCTTTTTAAACTGTTCCTTAAAACACTAGTGCTTAGGAAATCTATTGGAGGCAGAAGCAGTCAAGGGTAGCCTAGGGTTAGGGTTAGGCTTAGGGTTAGGTTTAGGGTACGGCTTGGGAAATGGGTTCGGGGAGGGGTTCGGGTACGGCGTAGGGTATGGGTTAGGGTTAGGGTTAGGGTTAGTGTTAGGGTTAGGGCTCGGTTTAGGGTACGGGTTAGGATTAGGGTACGTGTTAGGGTTAGGGTAGGGGTTAGGTTAGGGTATGCGTTAGGGTTAGGGTAGTTATTAAACCTATCCCACTCTCTAGATACCCCTTAGCACGTAAAGGAATATTATTTGGGGGTCCAGCCATGGAGAAGAGTTTAGACACTAGGATAAGATAAGGAACACACCCATTATAAAGAAATCACATTAGGATTCTCTTTTTAAGCTGTTCCTTAAAACACTAGTGCTTAGGAAATCTATTGGAGGCAGAAGCAGTCAAGGGTAGCCTAGGGTTAGGGTTAGGCTTAGGGTTAGGCTTAGGGTACGGCTTAGGGTACGGGTTCGGGGAGGGGTGCGGGTACGGCGTAGGGTATGGGTTAGGGTTAGAGTTAGGGTTAGTGTTAGGGTTAGGGCTCGGTTTAGGGTACAGGTTAGTATTAGGGTACGTGTTAGGGTTAGGGTAGGGGTTAGGGTTAGGGTACGCGTTAGGGTTAGGGTAGTTATTAAACCTATCCCACTCTCTAGATACCCCTTAGCACGTAAAGGAATATTATTTGAGGGTCCAGGCATGGAGAAGAGTTTAGACACTAGGATAAGATAAGGAACACACCCATTATAAAGAAATCACATTAGGATTCTCTTTTTAAGCTGTTCCTTAAAACACTAGTGCTTAGGAAATCTATTGGAGGCAGAAGCAGTCAAGGGTAGCCTAGGGTTAGGGTTAGGCTTAGGGTTAGGCTTAGGGTACGGCTTAGGGTACGGGTTCGGGGAGGGTTTCGGGTACGGCGTAGGGTATGGGTTAGGGTTAGGGTTAGGGTTAGTGTTAGGGTTAGGGCTCGGTTTAGGGTACGGGTTAGGATTAGGGTACCTGTTAGGGTTAGGGTAGGGGTTAGGGTTAGGGTACGCGTTAGGGTTAGGGTAGTTATTAAACCTATCCCACTCTCTAGATACCCCTTAGCACGTAAAGGAATATTATTTGGGGGTCCAGCCATGGAGAAGAGTTTTGACACTAGGATAAGATAAGGAACACACCCATTATAAAGAAATCACATTAGGATTCTCTTTTTCAGCTGTTCCTTAAAACACTAGTGCTTAGGAAATCAATTGGAGGCAGAAGCAGTCAAGGGTAGCCTAGGGTTAGGGTTAGGCTTAGGGTTAGGCTTAGGGTACGGCTTAGGGTACGGGTTCGGGGAGGGTTTCGGGTACGGCGTAGGGTATGGGTTAGGGTTAGGGTTAGGGTTAGTGTTAGGGTTAGGGCTCGGTTTAGGGTACGGTTAGGATTAGGGTACGTGTTAGATTTAGGGTAGGGGTTAGGGTTAGGGTACGCGTTAGGGATAGGGTAGTTAGTAAACTTATCCCACTCTCTAGATACCCCTTAGCACGTAAAGGAATATTATTTGGGGGTCCAGCCATGGAGAAGAGTTTAGACACTAGGATAAGATAAGGAACACACCCATTATAAAGAAATCACATTAGGATTCTCTTTTTAAGCTGTTCCTTAAAACACTAGGGCTTAGGAAATCTATTGGAGGCAGAAGCAGTCAAGGGTAGCCTAGGGTTAGTGTTAGGCTTAAGGTTAGGCTTAGGGTATGGCTTAGGGTACGGGTTTGGGGAGGGGTTCGGGTACAGCGTAGGGTATGTGTTAGGGTTAGGGTTAGTGTTAGTGTTAGGGTTAGGGCTCGGTTTAGGGTACGGGTTAGGATTAGGGTACGTGTTAGTGTTAGGGTAGGGGTTAGGGTTAGAGTACGCATTAGGGTTAGGGTAGTTATTAAACCTATCCCACTCTCTAGATACCCCTTAGCACGTAAGGCAATATTATTTGGGGGTGCAGCCATGGAGAAGAGTTTAGACACTAGGATAAGATAAGGAACACACCCATTATAAAGAAATCACATTAGGATTCTCTTTTTAAGCTGTTCCTTAAAACACTAGTGCTTAGGAAATCAATTGGAAGCAGAAGCAGTCAAGGGTAGCCTAGGGTTAGGGTTAGGCATAGGGTTGGGCTTAGGGTACGGCTTAGGGTACGGGTTCGGGGAGGGGTGCGGGTACGGCGTACGGTATGGGTTAGGGTTAGGGTTAGGGTTAGTGTTAGGGTTAGGGCTCGGTTTAGGGTACGGGTTAGGATTAGGGTACGTGTTAGGGTTAGGGTAGGGGTTAGGTTTAGGGTACGCGTTAGGGTTAGGGTAGTTGTTAAACCTATCCCACTCTCTAGATACCCCTTAGCACGTAAAGGAATATTATTTGGGGGTCCAGCCATGGAGAAGAGTTTAGACACTAGGATAAGATAAGGAACACACCCATTATAAAGAAATCACATTAGGATTCTCTTTTTCAGCTGTTCCTTAAAACACTAGTGCTTAGGAAATCTATTGGAGGCAGAAGCAGTCAAGGGTAGCCTAGGGTTAGGGTTAGGCTTAGGGTTAGGCTTAGGGTACGGCTTAGGGTACGGGTTCGGGGAGGGGTGCGGGTACGGCGTAGGGTATGGGTTAGGGTTAGGGTTAGGGTTAGTGTTAGGGTTAGGGCTCGGTTTAGGGTACAGGTTAGTATTAGGGTACGTGTTAGGGTTAGGGTAGGGGTTAGGGTTAGGGTACGCGTTAGGGTTAGGGTAGTTATTAAACCTATCCCACTCTCTAGATACCCCTTAGCACGTAAAGGAATATTATTTGAGGGTCCAGCCATGGAGAAGAGTTTAGACACTAGGATAAGATAAGGAACAGACCCATTATAAAGAAATCACATTAGGATTCTCTTTTTAAGCTGTTCCTTAAAACACTAGTGCTTAGGAAATCTATTGGAGGCAGAAGCAGTCAAGGGTAGCCTAGGGTTAGGGTTAGGCTTAGGGTTAGGCTTAGGGTACGGCTTAGGGTACGGGTTCGGGGAGGGGTGCGGGTACGGCGTAGGGTATGGGTTAGGGTTAGGGTTAGGGTTAGTGTTAGGGTTAGGGCTCGGTTTAGGGTACAGGTTAGTATTAGGGTACGTGTTAGGGTTAGGGTAGGGGTTAGGGTTAGGGTACGCGTTAGGGTTAGGGTAGTTATTAAACCTATCCCACTCTCTAGATACCCCTTAGCACGTAAAGGAATATTATTTGAGGGTCCAGCCATGGAGAAGAGTTTAGACACTAGGATAAGATAAGGAACAGACCCATTATAAAGAAATCACATTAGGATTCTCTTTTTAAGCTGTTCCTTAAAACACTAGTGCTTAGGAAATCTATTGGAGGCAGAAGCAGTCAAGGGTAGCCTAGGGTTAGGGTTAGGCTTAGGGTTAGGCTTAGGGTACGGCTTAGGGTACGGGTTCGGGGAGGGTTTCGGGTACGGCGTAGGGTATGGGTTAGGGTTAGGGTTAGGGTTAGTGTTAGGGTTAGGGCTCGGTTTAGGGTACGGGTTAGGATTAGGGTACGTGTTAGGGTTAGGGTAGGGGTTAGGGTTAGGGTACGCGTTAGGGTTAGGGTAGTTATTAAACCTATCCCACTCTCTAGATACCCCTTAGCACGTAAAGGAATATTATTTGGGGGTCCAGCCATGGAGAAGAGTTTAGACACTAGGATAAGATAAGGAACACACCCATTATAAAGAAATCACATTAGGATTCTCTTTTTAAGCTGTTCCTTAAAACATTAGTGCTTAGGAAATCTATTGGAGGCAGAAGCAGTCAAGGGTAGCCTAGGGTTAGGGTTAGGCTTAGGGTTAGGCTTAGGGTACGGCTTAGGGTACGGGTTCGGGGAGGGGTGCGGGTACGGCGTAGGGTATGGGTTAGGGTTAGGGTTAGGGTTAGTGTTAGGGTTAGGGCTCGGTTTAGGGTACGGTTAGGATTAGGGTACGTGTTAGGTTTAGGGTAGCGGTTATGGTTAGGGTACGCGTTAGGGTTAGGGTAGTTAGTAAACCTATCCCACTCTCTAGATACCCCTTAGCACGTAAAGGAATATTATTTGGGGTTCCAGCCATGGAGAAGAATTTAGACACTAGGATAAGATAAGGAACACACCCATTATAAAGAAATCACATTAGGATTCTCTTTTTAAGCTGTTCCTTAAAACACTAGTGCTTAGGAAATCTATTGGAGGCAGAAGCAGTCAAGGGTAGCCTAGGGTTAGTGTTAGGCTTAGGGTTAGGCTTAGGGTACGGCTTAGGGTACGGGTTTGGGGAGGGGTTCAGGTACGGCGTAGGGTATGGGTTAGGGTTAGGGTTAGTGTTAGTGTTAGGGTTAGGGCTCGGTTTAGGGTACGGGTTAGGATTAGGGTACGTGTTAGTGTTAGGGTAGGGGTTAGGGTTAGAGTACGCATTAGGGTTAGGGTAGTTATTAAACCTATCCCACTCTCTAGATACCCCTTAGCACGTAAGGCAATATTATTTGGGGGTGCAGCCATGGAGAAGAGTTTAGACACTAGGATAAGATAAGGAACACACCCATTATAAAGAAATCACATTAGGATTCTCTTTTTAAGCTGTTCCTTAAAACATTAGTGCTTAGGAAATCTATTGGAGGCAGAAGCAGTCAAGGGTAGCCTAGGGTTAGGGTTAGGCTTAGGGTTAGGCTTAGGGTACGGCTTAGGGTACGGGTTCGGGGAGGGTTTCGTGTACGGCGTAGGGTATGGGTTAGGGTTAGGGTTAGGGTTAGTGTTAGGGTTAGGGCTCGGTTTAGGGTACGGTTAGGATTAGGGTACGTGTTAGGTTTAGGGTAGCGGTTATGGTTAGGGTACGCGTTAGGGTTAGGGTAGTTAGTAAACCTATCCCACTCTCTAGATACCCCTTAGCACGTAAAGGAATATTATTTGGGGTTCCAGCCATGGAGAAGAATTTAGACACTAGGATAAGATAAGGAACACACCCATTATAAAGAAATCACATTAGGATTCTCTTTTTAAGCTGTTCCTTAAAACACTAGTGCTTAGGAAATCTATTGGAGGCAGAAGCAGTCAAGGGTAGCCTAGGGTTAGTGTTAGGCTTAGGGTTAGGCTTAGGGTACGGCTTAGGGTACGGGTTTGGGGAGGGGTTCAGGTACGGCGTAGGGTATGGGTTAGGGTTAGGGTTAGTGTTAGTGTTAGGGTTAGGGCTCGGTTTAGGGTACGGGTTAGGATTAGGGTACGTGTTAGTGTTAGGGTAGGGGTTAGGGTTAGAGTACGCATTAGGGTTAGGGTAGTTATTAAACCTATCCCACTCTCTAGATACCCCTTAGCACGTAAGGCAATATTATTTGGGGGTGCAGCCATGGAGAAGAGTTTAGACACTAGGATAAGATAAGGAACACACCCATTATAAAGAAATCACATTAGTATTCTCTTTTTAAACTGTTCCTTAAAACACTAGTGCTTAGGAAATCTATTGGAGGCAGAAGCAGTCAAGGGTAGCCTAGGGTTAGGGTTAGGCTTAGGGTTAGGTTTAGGGTACGGCTTGGGGAATGGGTTCGGGGAGGGGTTCGGGTACGGCGTAGGGTATGGGTTAGGGTTAGGGTTAGGGTTAGTGTTAGGGTTAGGGCTCGGTTTAGGGTACGGGTTAGGATTAGGGTACGTGTTAGGGTTAGGGTAGGGGTTAGGTTAGGGTATGCGTTAGGGTTAGGGTAGTTATTAAACCTATCCCACTCTCTAGATACCCCTTAGCACGTAAAGGAATATTATTTGGGGGTCCAGCCATGGAGAAGAGTTTAGACACTAGGATAAGATAAGGAACACACCCATTATAAAGAAATCACATTAGGATTCTCTTTTTAAGCTGTTCCTTAAAACACTAGTGCTTAGGAAATCTATTGGAGGCAGAAGCAGTCAAGGGTAGCCTAGGGTTAGGGTTAGGCTTAGGGTTAGGCTTAGGGTACGGCTTAGGGTACGGGTTCGGGGAGGGGTGCGGGTACGGCGTAGGGTATGGGTTAGGGTTAGAGTTAGGGTTAGTGTTAGGGTTAGGGCTCGGTTTAGGGTACAGGTTAGTATTAGGGTACGTGTTAGGGTTAGGGTAGGGGTTAGGTTTAGGGTACGCGTTAGGGTTAGGGTAGTTATTAAACCTATCCCACTCTCTAGATACCCCTTAGCACGTAAAGGAATATTATTTGAGGGTCCAGGCATGGAGAAGAGTTTAGACACTAGGATAAGATAAGGAACACACCCATTATAAAGAAATCACATTAGGATTCTCTTTTTAAGCTGTTCCTTAAAACACTAGTGCTTAGGAAATCTATTGGAGGCAGAAGCAGTCAAGGGTAGCCTAGGGTTAGGGTTAGGCTTAGGGTTAGGCTTAGGGTACGGCTTAGGGTACGGGTTCGGGGAGGGTTTCGGGTACGGCGTAGGGTATGGGTTAGGGTTAGGGTTAGTGTTAGGGTTAGGGCTCGGTTTAGGGTACGGGTTAGGATTAGGGTACCTGTTAGGGTTAGGGTAGGGGTTAGGGTTAGGGTACGCGTTAGGGTTAGGGTAGTTATTAAACCTATCCCACTCTCTAGATACCCCTTAGCACGTAAAGGAATATTATTTGGGGGTCCAGCCATGGAGAAGAGTTTAGACACTAGGATAAGATAAGGAACACACCCATTATAAAGAAATCACATTAGGATTCTCTTTTTAAGCTGTTCCTTAAAACACTAGTGCTTAGGAAATCTATTGGAGGCAGAAGCAGTCAAGGGTAGCCTAGGGTTAGGGTTAGGCTTAGGGTTAGGCTTAGGGTACGGCTTAGGGTACGGGTTCGGGGAGGGGTGCGGGTACGGCGTAGGGTATGGGTTAGGGTTAAGGTTAGGGTTAGTGTTAGGGTTAGGGCTCGGTTTAGGGTACAGGTTAGTATTAGGGTACGTGTTAGGGTTAGGGTAGGGGTTAGGGTTAGGGTACGCGTTAGGGTTAGGGTAGTTATTAAACCTATCCCACTCTCTAGATACCCCTTAGCACGTAAAGGAATATTATTTGGGGGTCCAGCCATGGAGAAGAGTTTAGACACTAGGATAAGATAAGGAACACACCCATTATAAAGAAATCACATTAGGATTCTCTTTTTAAGCTGTTCCTTAAAACACTAGTGCTTAGGAAATCTATTGGAGGCAGAAGCAGTCAAGGGTAGCCTAGGGTTAGGGTTAGGCTTAGGGTTAGGCTTAGGGTACGGCTTAGGGTACGGGTTCGGGGAGGGGTGCGGGTACGGCGTAGGGTATGGGTTAGGGTTAAGGTTAGGGTTAGTGTTAGGGTTAGGGCTCGGTTTAGGGTACAGGTTAGTATTAGGGTACGTGTTAGGGTTAGGGTAGGGGTTAGGGTTAGGGTACGCGTTAGGGTTAGGGTAGTTATTAAACCTATCCCACTCTCTAGATACCCCTTAGCACGTAAAGGAATATTATTTGAGGGTCCAGCCATGGAGAAGAGTTTAGACACTAGGATAAGATAAGGAACAGACCCATTATAAAGAAATCACATTAGGATTCTCTTTTTAAGCTGTTCCTTAAAACACTAGTGCTTAGGAAATCTATTGGAGGCAGAAGCAGTCAAGGGTAGCCTAGGGTTAGGGTTAGGCTTAGGGTTAGGCTTAGGGTACGGCTTAGGGTACGGGTTCGGGGAGGGTTTCGGGTACGGCGTAGGGTATGGGTTAGGGTTAGGGTTAGGGTTAGTGTTAGGGTTAGGGCTCGGTTTAGGGTACGGGTTAGGATTAGGGTACGTGTTAGGGTTAGGGTAGGGGTTAGGGTTAGGGTACGCGTTAGGGTTAGGGTAGTTATTAAACCTATCCCACTCTCTAGATACCCCTTAGCACGTAAAGGAATATTATTTGGGGGTCCAGCCATGGAGAAGAGTTTAGACACTAGGATAAGATAAGGAACACACCCATTATAAAGAAATCACATTAGGATTCTCTTTTTAAGCTGTTCCTTAAAACATTAGTGCTTAGGAAATCTATTGGAGGCAGAAGCAGTCAAGGGTAGCCTAGGGTTAGGGTTAGGCTTAGGGTTAGGCTTAGGGTACGGCTTAGGGTACGGGTTCGGGGAGGGTTTCGTGTACGGCGTAGGGTATGGGTTAGGGTTAGGGTTAGGGTTAGTGTTAGGGTTAGGGCTCGGTTTAGGGTACGGTTAGGATTAGGGTACGTGTTAGGTTTAGGGTAGCGGTTATGGTTAGGGTACGCGTTAGGGTTAGGGTAGTTAGTAAACCTATCCCACTCTCTAGATACCCCTTAGCACGTAAAGGAATATTATTTGGGGTTCCAGCCATGGAGAAGAATTTAGACACTAGGATAAGATAAGGAACACACCCATTATAAAGAAATCACATTAGGATTCTCTTTTTAAGCTGTTGCTTAAAACACTAGTGCTTAGGAAATCTATTGGAGGCAGAAGCAGTCAAGGGTAGCCTAGGGTTAGTGTTAGGCTTAGGGTTAGGCTTAGGGTACGGCTTAGGGTACGGGTTTGGGGAGGGGTTCAGGTACGGCGTAGGGTATGGGTTAGGGTTAGGGTTAGTGTTAGTGTTAGGGTTAGGGCTCGGTTTAGGGTACGGGTTAGGATTAGGGTACGTGTTAGTGTTAGGGTAGGGGTTAGGGTTAGAGTACGCATTAGGGTTAGGGTAGTTATTAAACCTATCCCACTCTCTAGATACCCCTTAGCACGTAAGGCAATATTATTTGGGGGTGCAGCCATGGAGAAGAGTTTAGACACTAGGATAAGATAAGGAACACACCCATTATAAAGAAATCACATTAGTATTCTCTTTTTAAACTGTTCCTTAAAACACTAGTGCTTAGGAAATCTATTGGAGGCAGAAGCAGTCAAGGGTAGCCTAGGGTTAGGGTTAGGCTTAGGGTTAGGTTTAGGGTACGGCTTGGGGAATGGGTTCGGGGAGGGGTTCGGGTACGGCGTAGGGTATGGGTTAGGGTTAGGGTTAGGGTTAGTGTTAGGGTTAGGGCTCGGTTTAGGGTACGGGTTAGGATTAGGGTACGTGTTAGGGTTAGGGTAGGGGTTAGGTTAGGGTATGCGTTAGGGTTAGGGTAGTTATTAAACCTATCCCACTCTCTAGATACCCCTTAGCACGTAAAGGAATATTATTTGGGGGTCCAGCCATGGAGAAGAGTTTAGACACTAGGATAAGATAAGGAACACACCCATTATAAAGAAATCACATTAGGATTCTCTTTTTAAGCTGTTCCTTAAAACACTAGTGCTTAGGAAATCTATTGGAGGCAGAAGCAGTCAAGGGTAGCCTAGGGTTAGGGTTAGGCTTAGGGTTAGGCTTAGGGTACGGCTTAGGGTACGGGTTCGGGGAGGGGTGCGGGTACGGCGTAGGGTATGGGTTAGGGTTAGAGTTAGGGTTAGTGTTAGGGTTAGGGCTCGGTTTAGGGTACAGGTTAGTATTAGGGTACGTGTTAGGGTTAGGGTAGGGGTTAGGGTTAGGGTACGCGTTAGGGTTAGGGTAGTTATTAAACCTATCCCACTCTCTAGATACCCCTTAGCACGTAAAGGAATATTATTTGAGGGTCCAGGCATGGAGAAGAGTTTAGACACTAGGATAAGATAAGGAACACACCCATTATAAAGAAATCACATTAGGATTCTCTTTTTAAGCTGTTCCTTAAAACACTAGTGCTTAGGAAATCTATTGGAGGCAGAAGCAGTCAAGGGTAGCCTAGGGTTAGGGTTAGGCTTAGGGTTAGGCTTAGGGTACGGCTTAGGGTACGGGTTCGGGGAGGGTTTCGGGTACGGCGTAGGGTATGGGTTAGGGTTAGGGTTAGGGTTAGTGTTAGGTTTAGGGCTCGGTTTAGGGTACGGGTTAGGATTAGGGTACGTGTTAGGGTTAGGGTAGGGGTTAGGGTTAGGGTACGCGTTAGGGTTAGGGTAGTTATTAAACCTATCCCACTCTCTAGATACCCCTTAGCACGTAAAGGAATATTATTTGGGGGTCCAGCCATGGAGAAGAGTTTTGACACTAGGATAAGATAAGGAACACACCCATTATAAAGAAATCACATTAGGATTCTCTTTTTCAGCTGTTCCTTAAAACACTAGTGCTTAGGAAATCAATTGGAGGCAGAAGCAGTCAAGGGTAGCCTAGGGTTAGGGTTAGGCTTAGGGTTAGGCTTAGGGTACGGCTTAGGGTACGGGTTCGGGGAGGGTTTCGGGTACGGCGTAGGGTATGGGTTAGGGTTAGGGTTAGGGTTAGTGTTAGGGTTAGGGCTCGGTTTAGGGTACGGTTAGGATTAGGGTACATGTTAGATTTAGGGTAGGGGTTAGGGTTAGGGTACGCGTTAGGGATAGGGTAGTTAGTAAACTTATCCCACTCTCTAGATACCCCTTAGCACGTAAAGGAATATTATTTGGGGGTCCAGCCATGGAGAAGAGTTTAGACACTAGGATAAGATAAGGAACACACCCATTATAAAGAAATCACATTAGGATTCTCTTTTTAAGCTGTTCCTTAAAACACTAGGGCTTAGGAAATCTATTGGAGGCAGAAGCAGTCAAGGGTAGCCTAGGGTTAGTGTTAGGCTTAAGGTTAGGCTTAGGGTATGGCTTAGGGTACGGGTTTGGGGAGGGGTTCGGGTACAGCGTAGGGTATGTGTTAGGGTTAGGGTTAGTGTTAGTGTTAGGGTTAGGGCTCGGTTTAGGGTACGGGTTAGTATTAGGGTACGTGTTAGTGTTAGGGTAGGGGTTAGGGTTAGAGTACGCATTAGGGTTAGGGTAGTTATTAAACCTATCCCACTCTCTAGATACCCCTTAGCACGTAAGGCAATATTATTTGGGGGTGCAGCCATGGAGAAGAGTTTAGACACTAGGATAAGATAAGGAACACACCCATTATAAACAAATCACATTAGGATTCTCTTTTTAAGCTGTTCCTTAAAACACTAGTGCTTAGGAAATCAATTGGAAGCAGAAGCAGTCAAGGGTAGCCTAGGGTTAGGGTTAGGCTTAGGGTTCGGCTTAGGGTTCGGCTTAGGGTACAGGTTCGGGGAGGGGTGCGGGTACGGCGTACGGTATGGGTTAAGGTTAGGGTTAGGGTTAGTGTTAGGGTTAGGGCTCGGTTTAGGGTACGGGTTAGGATTAGGGTACGTGTTAGGGTTAGGGTAGGGGTTAGGTTTAGGGTACGCGTTAGGGTTAGGGTAGTTGTTAAACCTATCCCACTCTCTAGATACCCCTTAGCACGTAAAGGAATATTATTTGGGGGTCCAGCCATGGAGAAGAGTTTAGACACTAGGATAAGATAAGGAACACACCCATTATAAAGAAATCACATTAGGATTCTCTTTTTCAGCTCTTCCTTAAAACACTAGTGCTTAGGAAATCTATTGGAGGCAGAAGCAGTCAAGGGTAGCCTAGGGTTAGGGTTAGGCTTAGGGTTAGGCTTAGGGTACGGCTTAGGGTACGGGTTCGGGGAGGGGTGCGGGTACGGCGTAGGGTATGGGTTAGGGTTAGGGTTAGGGTTTGTGTTAGGGTTAGGGCTCGGTTTAGGGTACGGTTAGGAGTAGGGTACGTGGTAGGTTTAGGGTAGGGGTTAGGGTTAGGGTACGCATTAGGGTTAGGGTCGTTAGTAAACCTATCCCACTCTCTAGATACCCCTTAGCACGTAAAGGAATATTATTTGGGGGTCCAGCCATGGAGAAGAGTTTAGACACTAGGATAAGATAAGGAACACACCCATTATAAAGAAATCACTTTAGGATTCTCTTTTTAAGCTGTTCTTAAAACACTAGTGCTTAGGAAATCTATTGGAGGCAGAAGCAGTCAAGGGTAGCCTAGGGTTAGGGTTAGGCTTAGGGTTAAGTTTAGGGTACGGCTTGGGGTATGGGTTCGGGGAGGTGTTCGTGTACGGCGTAGGGTATGGGTTAGGGTTAGGGTTTGGGTTAGTGTTAGGGTTAGGGCTCGGTTTAGGGTACGGGTTAGGATTAGGGTACGTGTTAGGGTTAGGGTAGGGGTTAGGGTTAGGTTACGCGTTAGGGCTAGGGTAGTTAGTAAACCTATCCCACTCTCTAGCTCCCCCTTAGCACGTAAAGGAATATTATTTGGGGGTCCAGCCATGGAGAAGAGTTTAGACACTAGGATAAGATAAGGAACACACCCATTATAAAGAAATCACTTTAGGATTCTCTTTTTAAGCTGTTCCTTAAAACACTACTGCTTAGGAAATCAATTGGAGGCAGAAGCAGTCAAGGGTAGCCTAGGGTTAGGGTTAGGCTTAGGGTTAGGTTTAGGGTATGGCTTAGGGTACGGGTTCGGGGAGGGGTGCGGGTACGGCGTAGGGTATGGGTTAGGGTTAGGGTTAGGGTTAGTGTTAGGTTTAGGGCTTGGTTTAGGGTACAGGTTAGGATTAGGGTACGTGTTAGGGTTAGGGTAGGGGTTAGGGTTAGGGTACGCGTTAGGGTTAGGGTAGTTATTAAACCTATCCCACTCTCTAGATACCCCTTAGCACGTAAGGGAATATTATTTGGGGGTGCAGCCATGGAGAAGAGTTTAGACACTAGGATAAGATAAGGAACACACCCATTATAAAGAAATCACATTAGGATTCTCTTTTTAAGCTGTTGCTTAAAACACTAGTGCTTAGGAAATCTATTGGAGGCAGAAGCAGTCAAGGGTAGCCTAGGGTTAGTGTTAGGCTTAGGGTTAGGCTTAGGGTACGGCTTAGGGTACGGGTTTGGGGAGGGGTTCAGGTACGGCGTAGGGTATGGGTTAGGGTTAGGGTTAGTGTTAGTGTTAGGGTTAGGGCTCGGTTTAGGGTACGGGTTAGGATTAGGGTACGTGTTAGTGTTAGGGTAGGGGTTAGGGTTAGAGTACGCATTAGGGTTAGGGTAGTTATTAAACCTATCCCACTCTCTAGATACCCCTTAGCACGTAAGGCAATATTATTTGGGGGTGCAGCCATGGAGAAGAGTTTAGACACTAGGATAAGATAAGGAACACACCCATTATAAAGAAATCACATTAGGATTCTCTTTTTAAGCTGTTCCTTAAAACACTAGTGCTTAGGAAATCTATTGGAGGCAGAAGCAGTCAAGGGTAGCCTAGGGTTAGGGTTAGGCTTAGGGTTAGGCTTAGGGTACGGCTTAGGTTACGGGTTCGGGGAAGGGTGCGGGTACGGCGTAGGGTATGGGTTAGGTTTAGGGTTAGGGTTAGTGTTAGGGTTAGGGCTCGGTTTAGGGTACGGGTTAGGATTAGGGTACGTGTTAGGGTTAGGGTAGGGGTTAGGGTTAGGGTACGCGTTAGGGTTAGGGTAGTTATTAAACCTATCCCACTCTCTAGATACCCCTTAGCACGTAAAGGAATATTATTTGAGGGTCCAGCCATGGAGAAGAGTTTAGCCACTAGGATAAGATAAGGAACACACCCATTATAAAGAAATCACATTAGGATTCTCTTTTTAAGCTGTTCCTTAAAACACTAGTGCTTAGGAAATCTATTGGAGGCAGAAGCAGTCAAGGGTAGCGTAGGGTTAGGGTTAGGCTTAGGGTTAGGCTTAGAGTACGGCTTAGGGTTCAGGTTCGGGGAGGGTTTCGGGTACGGCGTAGGGTATGGGTTAGGGTTAGGGTTAGGGTTAGTGTTAGGGTTAGGGCTCGGTTTAGGGTACGGTTAGGATTAGGGTACGTGTTAGGTTTAGGGTAGGGGTTAGGGTTAGGGTACGCGTTAGGGTTAGGGTAGTTAGTAAACCTATCCCACTCTCTAGATACCCCTTAGCACGTAAAGGAATATTATTTGGGGTTCCAGCAATGGAGAAGAATTTAGACACTAGGATAAGATAAGGAACACACCCATTATAAAGAAATCACATTAGGATTCTCTTTTTAAGCTGTTGCTTAAAACACTAGTGCTTAGGAAATCTATTGGAGGCAGAAGCAGTCAAGGGTAGCCTAGGATTAGTGTTAGGCTTAGGGTTAGGCTTAGGGTACGGCTTAGGGTACGGGTTTGGGGAGGGGTTCAGGTACGGCGTAGGGTATGGGTTAGGGTTAGGGTTAGTGTTAGGGTTAGGGCTCGGTTTAGGGTACGGGTTAGGATTAGGGTACGTGTTAGTGTTAGGGTAGGGGTTAGGGTTAGAGTACGCATTAGGGTTAGGGTAGTTATTAAACCTATCCCACTCTCTAGATACCCCTTAGCACGTAAGGCAATATTATTTGGGGGTGCAGCCATGGAGAAGAGTTTAGACACTAGGATAAGATAAGGAACACACCCATTATAAAGAAATCACATTAGGATTATCTTTTTAAGCTGTTCCTTAAAACACTAGTGCTTAGGAAATCTATTGGAGGCAGAAGCAGTCAAGGGTAGCCTAGTGTTAGGGTTAGGCTTAGGGTTAGGTTTAGGGTATGGCTTGGGGTATGGGTTCGGGGAGGTGTTCGTGTACGGCGTAGGGTATGGGTTAGGGTTAGGGTTTGGGTTAGTGTTAGGGTTAGGGCTCGGTTTAGGGTACGGGTTAGGATTAGGGTACGTGTTAGGGTTAGGGTAGGGGTTAGGGTTAGGTTACGCGTTAGGGCTAGGGTAGTTAGTAAACCTATCCCACTCTCTAGCTCCCCCTTAGCACGTAAAGGAATATTATTTGGGGGTCCAGCCATGGAGAAGTGTTTAGACACTAGGATAAGATAAGGAACACACCCATTATAAAGAAATCACATTGGGATTCTCTTTTTAAGCTGTTCCTTAAAACACTACTGCTTAGGAAATCAATTGGAGGCAGAAGCAGTCAAGGGTAGCCTAGGGTTAGGGTTAGGCTTAGGGTTAGGTTTAGGGTATGGCTTAGGGTACGGGTTCGGGGAGGGGTGCGGGTACGGCGTAGGGTATGGGTTAGGGTTAGGGTTAGGGTTAGTGTTAGGGTTAGGGCTCGGTTTAGGGTACAGGTTAGTATTAGGGTACGTGTTAGGGTTAGGGTCGGGGTTAGGGTTAGGGTACGCGTTAGGGTTAGGGTAGTTATTAAACCTATCCCACTCTCTAGATAACCCTTAGCACGTAAGGGAATATTATTTGGGGGTGCAGCCATGGAGAAGAGTTTAGACACTAGGATAAGGTAAGGAACACACCCATTATAAAGAAATCACATTAGGATTCTCTTTTTAAGCTGTTGCTTAAAACACTAGTGCTTAGGAAATCTATTGGAGGCAGAAGCAGTCAAGGGTAGCCTAGGGTTAGGGTTAGGCTTAGGGTTAGGCTTAGGGTACGGCTTAGGTTACGGGTTCGGGGAGGGGTGCGGGTACGGCGTAGGGTATGGGTTAGGGTTAGGGTTAGTGTTAGGGTTAGGGCTCGGTTTAGGGTACGGGTTAGGATTAGGGTACGTGTTAGGGTTAGGGTAGGGGTTAGGGTTAGGGTACGCGTTAGGGTTAGGGTAGTTATTAAACCTATCCCACTCTCTAGATACCCCTTAGCACGTAAAGGAATATTATTTGAGGGTCCAGCCATGGAGAAGAGTTTAGACACTAGGATAAGATAAGGAACACACCCATTATAAAGAAATCACATTAGGATTCTCTTTTTAAGCTGTTCCTTAAAACACTAGTGCTTAGGAAATCTATTGGAGGCAGAAGCAGTCAAGGGTAGCGTAGGGTTAGGGTTAGGCTTAGGGTTAGGCTTAGGGTACGGCTTAGGGTACGGGTTCGGGGAGGGTTTCGGGTACGTCGTAGGGTATGGGTTAGGGTTAGGGTTAGGGTTAGTGTTAGGGTTAGGGCTCGGTTTAGGGTACGGTTAGGATTAGGGTACGTGTTAGGTTTAGGGTAGGGGTTAGGGTTAGGGTACGCGTTAGGGTTAGGGTAGTTAGTAAACCTATCCCACTCTCTAGATACCCCTTAGCACGTAAAGGAATATTATTTGGGGTTCCAGCAATGGAGAAGAATTTAGACACTAGGATAAGATAAGGAACACACCCATTATAAAGAAATCACATTAGGATTCTCTTTTTAAGCTGTTGCTTAAAACACTAGTGCTTAGGAAATCTATTGGAGGCAGAAGCAGTCAAGGGTAGCCTAGGGTTAGTGTTAGGCTTAGGGTTAGGCTTAGGGTACGGCTTAGGGTACGGGTTCGGGGAGGGGTGCGGGTACGGCGTAGGGTATGGGTTAGGGTTAGGGTTAGGGTTAGTGTTAGGGTTAGGGCTCGGTTTAGGGTACGGGTTAGGATTAGGGTACGTGTTAGTGTTAGGGTAGGGGTTAGGGTTAGAGTACGCATTAGGGTTAGGGTAGTTATTAAACCTATCCCACTCTCTAGATACCCCTTAGCACGTAAGGCAATATTATTTGGGGGTGCAGCCATGGAGAAGAGTTTAGACACTAGGATAAGATAAGGAACACACCCATTATAAAGAAATCACATTAGGATTCTCTTTTTAAGCTGTTCCTTAAAACACTAGTGCTTAGGAAATCTATTGGAGGCAGAAGCAGTCAAGGGTAGCCTAGGGTTAGGGTTAGGCTTAGGGTTAGGTTTAGGGTACGGCTTGGGGTATGGGTTCGGGGAGGTGTTCGTGTACGGCGTAGGGTATGGGTTAGGGTTAGGGTTTGGGTTAGTGTTAGGGTTAGGGCTCGGTTTAGGGTACGGGTTAGGATTAGGGTACGTGTTAGGGTTAGGGTAGGGGTTAGGGTTAGGTTACGCGTTAGGGCTAGGGTAGTTAGTAAACATATCCCACTCTCTAGCTCCCCCTTAGCACGTAAAGGAATATTATTTGGGGGTCCAGCCATGGAGAAGAGTTTAGACACTAGGATAAGATAAGGAACATACCCATTATAAAGAAATCACTTTAGGATTCTCTTTTTAAGCTGTTCCTTAAAACACTACTGCTTAGGAAATCAATTGGAGGCAGAAGCAGTCAAGGGTAGCCTAGGGTTAGGGTTAGGCTTAGGGTTAGGTTTAGGGTATGGCTTAGGGTACGGGTTCGGGGAGGGGTGCGGGTACGGCGTAGGGTATGGGTTAGGGTTAGGGTTAGGGTTAGTGTTAGGTTTAGGGCTCGGTTTAGGGTACAGGTTAGGATTAGGGTACGTGTTAGGGTTAGGGTAGGGGTTAGGGTTAGGGTACGCGTTAGGGTTAGGGTAGTTATTAAACCTATCCCACTCTCTAGATACCCCTTAGCACGTAAGGGAATATTATTTGGGGGTGCAGCCATGGAGAAAAGTTTAGACACTAGGATAAGATAAGGAACACACCCATTATAAAGAAATCACATTAGGATTCTCTTTTTAAGCTGTTCCTTAAAACAGTAGTGCTTAGGAAATCTATTGGAGGCAGAAGCAGTCAAGGGTAGCCTAGGGTTAGGGTTAGGCTTAGGGTTAGGCTTAGGGTACGGCTTAGGGTACGGGTTCGGGGAGGGGTGCGGGTACGGCGTAGGGTATGGGTTAGGGTTAGGGTTAGGGTTAGTGTTAGGGTTAGGGCTCGGTTTAGGGTACGGGTTAGGATTAGGGTACGTGTTAGGGTTAGGGTAGGGGTTAGGGTTAGGGTACGCGTTAGGGTTAGGGTAGTTATTAAACCTATCCCACTCTCTAGATACCCCTTAGCACGTAAAGGAATATTATTTGAGGGTCCAGCCATGGAGAAGAGTTTAGACACTAGGATAAGATAAGGAACACACCCATTATAAAGAAATCACATTAGGATTCTCTTTTTAAGCTGTTGCTTAAAACACTAGTGCTTAGGAAATCTATTGGAGGCAGAAGCAGTCAAGGGTAGCCTAGGGTTAGTGTTAGGCTTAGGGTTAGGCTTAGGGTACGGCTTAGGGTACGGGTTTGGGGAGGGGTTCAGGTACGGCGTAGGGTATGGGTTAGGGTTAGGGTTAGTGTTAGTGTTAGGGTTAGGGCTCGGTTTAGGGTACGGGTTAGGATTAGGGTACGTGTTAGTGTTAGGGTAGGGGTTAGGGTTAGAGTACGCATTAGGGTTAGGGTAGTTATTAAACCTATCCCACTCTCTAGATACCCCTTAGCACGTAAGGCAATATTATTTGGGGGTGCAGCCATGGAGAAGAGTTTAGACACTAGGATAAGATAAGGAACACACCCATTATAAAGAAATCACATTAGGATTCTCTTTTTAAGCTGTTCCTTAAAACACTAGTGCTTAGGAAATCTATTGGAGGCAGAAGCAGTCAAGGGTAGCCTAGGGTTAGGGTTAGGCTTAGGGTTAGGCTTAGGGTACGGCTTAGGTTACGGGTTCGGGGAAGGGTGCGGGTACGGCGTAGGGTATGGGTTAGGTTTAGGGTTAGGGTTAGTGTTAGGGTTAGGGCTCGGTTTAGGGTACGGGTTAGGATTAGGGTACGTGTTAGGGTTAGGGTAGGGGTTAGGGTTAGGGTACGCGTTAGGGTTAGGGTAGTTATTAAACCTATCCCACTCTCTAGATACCCCTTAGCACGTAAAGGAATATTATTTGAGGGTCCAGCCATGGAGAAGAGTTTAGCCACTAGGATAAGATAAGGAACACACCCATTATAAAGAAATCACATTAGGATTCTCTTTTTAAGCTGTTCCTTAAAACACTAGTGCTTAGGAAATCTATTGGAGGCAGAAGCAGTCAAGGGTAGCGTAGGGTTAGGGTTAGGCTTAGGGTTAGGCTTAGAGTACGGCTTAGGGTTCAGGTTCGGGGAGGGTTTCGGGTACGGCGTAGTGTATGGGTTAGGGTTAGGGTTAGGGTTAGTGTTAGGGTTAGGGCTCGGTTTAGGGTACGGTTAGGATTAGGGTACGTGTTAGGTTTAGGGTAGGGGTTAGGGTTAGGGTACGCGTTAGGGTTAGGGTAGTTAGTAAACCTATCCCACTCTCTAGATACCCCTTAGCACGTAAAGGAATATTATTTGGGGTTCCAGCAATGGAGAAGAATTTAGACACTAGGATAAGATAAGGAACACACCCATTATAAAGAAATCACATTAAGATTCTCTTTTTAAGCTGTTGCTTAAAACACTAGTGCTTAGGAAATCTATTGGAGGCAGAAGCAGTCAAGGGTAGCCTAGGGTTAGTGTTAGGCTTAGGGTTAGGCTTAGGGTACGGCTTAGGGTACGGGTTTGGGGAGGGGTTCAGGTACGGCGTAGGGTATGGGTTAGGGTTAGGGTTAGTGTTAGTGTTAGGGTTAGGGCTCGGTTTAGGGTACGGGTTAGGATTAGGGTACGTGTTAGTGTTAGGGTAGGGGTTAGGGTTAGAGTACGCATTAGGGTTAGGGTAGTTATTAAACCTATCCCACTCTCTAGATACCCCTTAGCACGTAAGGCAATATTATTTGGGGGTGCAGCCATGGAGAAGAGTTTAGACACTAGGATAAGATAAGGAACACACCCATTATAAAGAAATCACATTAGGATTCTCTTTTTAAGCTGTTCCTTAAAACACTAGTGCTTAGGAAATCTATTGGAGGCAGAAGCAGTCAAGGGTAGCCTAGGGTTAGGGTTAGGCTTAGGGTTAGGTTTAGGGTACGGCTTGGGGTATGGGTTCGGGGAGGTGTTCATGTACGGCGTAGGGTATGGGTTAGGGTTAGTGTTTGGGTTAGTGTTAGGGTTAGGGCTCGGTTTAGGGTACGGGTTAGGATTAGGGTACGTGTTAGGGTTAGGGTAGGGGTAAGGGTTAGGTTACGCGTTAGGGCTAGGGTAGTTAGTAAACCTATCCCACTCTCTAGCTCCCCCTTAGCACGTAAAGGAATATTATTTGGGGGTCCAGCCATGGAGAAGAGTTTAGACACTAGGATAAGATAAGGAACACAC
The DNA here is from genome assembly GCF_965194805.1 of Balaenoptera borealis. Lineage (NCBI taxonomy): Eukaryota > Metazoa > Chordata > Mammalia > Artiodactyla > Balaenopteridae > Balaenoptera > Balaenoptera borealis. Next base: position 118,459 of record NW_028123977.1, on the reverse strand, counting down.
CCATTATAAAGAAATCACATTAGGATTCTCTTTTTAAGCTGTTCCTTAAAACACTAGTGCTTAGGAAATCTATTGGAGGCAGAAGCAGTCAAGGGTAGCCTAGGATAAGGTTAGGCTTAGGGTGAGGCTTAGGGTACGGCTTAGGGTACGGGTTCGGGGAGGGGTGCGGATACGGCGTAGGGTATGGGTTAGGGTTATGGTTAGGGTTAGTGCTGGGTTAGGGCTCGGTTTAGGGTACGGGTTAGGATTAGGGTACGTGTTAGTGTTAGGGTAGGGGTTAGGGTTAGAGTACGCATTAGGGTTAGGGTAGTTATTAAACCTATCCCACTCTCTAGATACCCCTTAGCACGTAAGGCAATATTATTTGGGGGTGCAGCCATGGAGAAGAGTTTAGACACTAGGATAAGATAAGGAACACACCCATTATAAAGAAATCACATTAGGATTCTCTTTTTAAGCTGTTGCTTAAAACACTAGTGCTTAGGAAATCTATTGGAGGCAGAAGCAGTCAAGGGTAGCCTAGGGTTAGGGTTAGGCTTAGGGTTAGGTTTAGGGTACGGCTTGGGGTATGGGTTCGGGGAGGTGTTCGTGTACGGCGTAGGGTATGGGATAGGGTTAGGGTTTGGGTTAGTGTTAGGGTTAGGGCTCGGTTTAGGGTACGGGATAGGATTAGGGTACGTGTTAGGGTTAGGGTAGGGGTTAGGGTTAGGTTACGCGTTAGGGCTAGGGTAGTTAGTAAACCTATCCCACTCTCTAGCTCCCCCTTAGCACGTAAGGGAATATTATTTGGGGGTGCAGCCATGGAGAAGAGTTTAGACACTAGGATAAGATAAGGAACACACCCATTATAAAGAAATCACATTAGGATTCTCTTTTTAAGCTGTTCCTTAAAACACTAGTGCTTAGGAAATCTATTGGAGGCAGAAGCAGTCAAGGGTAGCCTAGGGTTAGGGTTAGGCTTAGGGTTAGGCTTAGGGTACGGCTTAGGGTACGGGTTTGGGGAGGGGTTCAGGTACGGCGTACGGTATGGGTTAGGGTTAGGGTTAGTGTTAGTGTTAGGGTTAGGGCTCGGTTTAGGGTACGGGTTAGGATTAGGGTACGTGTTAGTGTTAGGGTAGGGGTTAGGGTTAGAGTACGCATTAGGGTTAGGGTAGTTATTAAACCTATCCCACTCTCTAGATACCCCTTAGCACGTAAGGCAATATTATTTGGGGGTGCAGCCATGGAGAAGAGTTTAGACACTAGGATAAGATAAGGAACACACCCATTATAAAGAAATCACATTAGGATTCTCTTTTTAAGCTGTTCCTTAAAACACTAGTGCTTAGGAAATCTATTGGAGGCAGAAGCAGTCAAGGGTAGCCTAGGGTTAGGGTTAGGCTTAGGGTTAGGCTTAGGGTACGGCTTAGGTTACGGGTTCGGGGAGGGGTGCGGGTACGGCGTAGGGTATGGGTTAGGTTTAGGGTTAGGGTTAGTGTTAGGGTTAGGGCTCGGTTTAGGGTACGGGTTAGGATTAGGGTACGTGTTAGGGTTAGGGTAGGGGTTAGGGTTAGGGTACGCGTTAGGGTTAGGGTAGTTATTAAACCTATCCCACTCTCTAGATACCCCTTAGCACGTAAAGGAATATTATTTGAGGGTCCAGCCATGGAGAAGAGTTTAGACACTAGGATAAGATAAGGAACACACCCATTATAAAGAAATCACATTAGGATTCTCTTTTTAAGCTGTTCCTTAAAACACTAGTGCTTAGGAAATCTATTGGAGGCAGAAGCAGTCAAGGGTAGCGTAGGGTTAGGGTTAGGCTTAGGGTTAGGCTTAGAGTACGGCTTAGGGTTCAGGTTCGGGGAGGGTTTCGCGTACGGCGTAGGGTATGGGTTAGGGTTAGGGTTAGGGTTAGTGTTAGGGTTAGGGCTCGGTTTAGGGTACGGTTAGGATTAGGGTACGTGTTAGGGTTAGGGTAGGGGTTAGGGTTAGGTTACGCGTTAGGGTTAGGGTAGTTAGTAAACCTATCCCACTCTCTAGATACCCCTTAGCACGTAAAGGAATATTATTTGGGGTTCCAGCAATGGAGAAGAATTTAGACACTAGGATAAGATAAGGAACACACCCATTATAAAAAAATCACATTAGGCTTCTCTTTTTAAGCTGTTGCTTAAAACACTAGTGCTTAGGAAATCTATTGGAGGCAGAAGCAGTCAAGGGTAGCCTAGGGTTAGTGTTAGGCTTAGGGTTAGGCTTAGGGTACGGCTTAGGGTACGGGTTTGGGGAGGGGTTCAGGTACGGCGTAGGGTATGGGTTAGGGTTAGGGTTAGTGTTAGTGTTAGGGTTAGGGCTCGGTTTAGGGTACGGGTTAGGATTAGGGTACGTGTTAGTGTTAGGGTAGGGGTTAGGGTTAGAGTACGCATTAGGGTTAGGGTAGTTATTAAACCTATCCCACTCTCTAGATACCCCTTAGCACGTAAGGCAATATTATTTGGGGGTGCAGCCATGGAGAAGAGTTTAGACACTAGGATAAGATAAGGAACACACCCATTATAAAGAAATCACATTAGGATTCTCTTTTTAAGCTGTTCCTTAAAACAGTAGTGCTTAGGAAATCTATTGGAGGCAGAAGCAGTCAAGGGTAGCCTAGTGTTAGGGTTAGGCTTAGGGTTAGGTTTAGGGTACGGCTTGGGGTATGGGTTCGGGGAGGTGTTCGTGTATGGCGTAGGGTATGGGTTAGGGTTAGGGTTTGGGTTAGTGTTAGGGTTAGGGCTCGGTTTAGGGTACGGGTTAGGATTAGGGTACGTGTTAGGGTTAGGGTAGGGGTTAGGGTTAGGTTACGCGTTAGGGCTAGGGTAGTTAGTAAACCTATCCCACTCTCTAGCTCCCCCTTAGCACGTAAAGGAATATTATTTGGGGGTCCAGCCATGGAGAAGAGTTTAGACACTAGGATAAGATAAGGAACACACCCATTATAAAGAAATCACTTTAGGATTCTCTTTTTAAGCTGTTCCTTAAAACACTACTGCTTAGGAAATCAATTGGAGGCAGAAGCAGTCAAGGGTAGCCTAGGGTTAGGGTTAGGCTTAGGGTTAGGCTTAGGGTACGGCTTAGGGTACGGGTTCGGGGAGGGGTGCAGGTACGGCGTAGGGTATGGGTTACGGTTAGGGTTAGGGTTAGTGTTAGGGTTAGGGCTCGGTTTAGGGTACGGGTTAGGATTAGGGTACGTGTTAGGGTTAGGGTAGGGGTTAGGGTTAGGGTACGCGTTAGGGTTAGGGTAGTTATTAAACCTATCCCACTCTCTAGATACCCCTTAGCACGTAAAGGAATATTATTTGAGGGTCCAGCCATGGAGAAGAGTTTAGACACTAGGATAAGATAAGGAACACACCCATTATAAAGAAATCACATTAGGATTCTCTTTTTAAGCTGTTCCTTAAAACACTAGTGCTTAGGAAATCTATTGGAGGCAGAAGCAGTCAAGGGTAGCCTAGGATAAGGTTAGGCTTAGGGTGAGGCTTAGGGTACGGCTTAGGGTACGGGTTCGGGGAGGGTTTCGGGTACGGCGTAGGGTATGGGTTAGGGTTAGGGTTAGTGTTAGGGTTAGGGCTCGGTTTAGGGTACGGGTTAGGATTAGGGTACGTGTTAGGGTTAGGGTAGGGGTTAGGGTTAGGGTACGCGTTAGGGTTAGGGTAGTTATTAAACCTATCCCACTCTCTAGATACCCCTTAGCACGTAAAGGAATATTATTTGGGGGTCCAGCCATGGAGAAGAGTTTAGACACTAGGATAAGATAAGGAACACACCCATTATAAAGAAATCACTTTAGGATTCTCTTTTTAAGCTGTTCGTTAAAACACTAGTGCTTAGGAAATCTATTGGAGGCAGAAGCAGTCAAGGGTAGCCTAGGGTTAGGGTTAGGCTTAGGGTTAGGCTTAGGGTACGGCTTAGGGTACGGGTTCAGGGAGGGGTGCGGGTACGGCGTAGGGTATGGGTTAGGGTTAGGGTTAGGGTTAGTGTTAGGGTTAGGGCTCGGTTTAGGGTACGGGTTAGGATTAGGGTATGTGTTAGGGTTAGGGTAGGGGTTAGGGTTAGGGTACGCGTTAGGGTTAGGGTAGTTATTAAACCTATCCCAATCTCTAGATACCCCTTAGCACGTAAAGGAATATTATTTGAGGGTCCAGCCATGGAGAAAAGTTTAGACACTAGGATAAGATAAGGAACACACCCATTATAAAGAAATCACATTAGGATTCTCTTTTTAAGCTGTTTCTTAAAACACTAGTGCTTAGGAAATCTATTGGAGGCAGAAGCAGTCAAGGGTAGCCTAGGGTTACGGTTAGGCTTAGGGTTAGGCTTAGGGTACGGCTTAGGGTACGAGTTCGGGGAGGGTTTCGGGTACGGCGTAGGGTATGGGTTAGGGTTAGGGTTAGGGCTCGGTTTAGGGTAGGGGTTAGGATTAGGGTACGTGTTAGGGTTAGGGTAGGGGTTAGGGTTAGGGTACGCGTTAGGGTTAGGGTAGTTATTAAACCTATCCCACTCTCTAGATACCCCTTAGCACGTAAAGGAATATTATTTGGGGGTCCAGCCATGGAGAAGAGTTTAGACACTAGGATAAGATAAGGAACACACCCATTATAAAGAAATCACATTAGGATTCTCTTTTTAAGCTGTTCCTTAAAACACTAGTGCTTAGGAAATCTATTGGAGGCAGAAGCAGTCAAGGGTAGCCTAGGGTTAGGGTTAGGCTTAGGGTTAGGTTTAGGGTACGGCTTGGGGAATGGGTTCGGGGAGGGGTTCGGGTACGGCATAGGGTATGGGTTAGGGTTAGGGTTAGCGTTAGTGTTAGGGTTAGGGCTCGGTTTAGGGTACGGGTTAGGATTAGGGTACGTGTTAGGGTTAGGGTAGGGGTTAGGGTTAGGGTATGCGTTAGGGTTAGGGTAGTTATTAAACCTATCCCACTCTCTAGATACCCCTTAGCACGTAAAGGAATATTATTTGGGGGTCCAGCCATGGAGAAGAGTTTAGACACTAGGATAAGATAAGGAACACACCCATTATAAAGAAATCACATTAGGATTCTCTTTTTAAGCTGTTCCTTAAAACACTAGTGCTTAGGAAATCTATTGGAGGCAGAAGCAGTCAAGGGTAGCCTAGGGTTAGGGTTAGGCTTAGGGTTCGGCTTAGGGTACGGCTTAGGGTACGGGTTCGGGGAGGGGTGCGGGTACGGCGTAGGGTATGGGTTAGGGTTAGGGTTTGGGTTAGTTTTAGGGTTAGGGCTCGGTTTAGGGTACAGGTTAGTATTAGGGTACGTGTTAGGGTTAGGGTTGGGGTTAGGGTTAGGGTACGCGTTAGGGTTAGGGTAGTTATTAAACCTATCCCACTCTCTAGATACCCCTTAGCACGTAAAGGAATATTATTTGAGGGTCCAGCCATGGAGAAGAGTTTAGACACTAGGATAAGATAAGGAACACACCCATTATAAAGAAATCACATTAGGATTCTCTTTTTAAGCTGTTCCTTAAAACACTAGTGCTTAGGAAATCTATTGGAGGCAGAAGCAGTCAAGGGTAGCCTAGGGTTAGGGTTAGGCTTAGGGTACGGCTTAGGGTACGGGTTCGGGGAGGGTTTCGGGTACGGCGTAGGGTATGGGTTAGGGTTAGGGTTAGGGTTAGTGTTAGGGTTAGGGCTCGGTTTAGGGTACGGTTAGGATTAGGGTACGTGTTAGGTTTAGGGTAGGGGTTAGGGTTAGGGTACGCGTTAGGGTTAGGGTAGTTAGTAAACCTATCCCACTCTCTAGATACCCCTTAGCACGTAAAGGAATATTATTTGGGGTTCCAGCCATGGAGAAGAATTTAGACACTAGGATAAGATAAGGAACACACCCATTATAAAGAAATCACATTAGGATTCTCTTTTTAAGCTGTTGCTTAAAACACTAGTGCTTAGGAAATCTATTGGAGGCAGAAGCAGTCAAGGGTAGCCTAGGGTTAGTGTTAGGCTTAAGGTTAGGCTTATGGTATGGCTTAGGGTACGGGTTTGGGGAGGGGTTCGGGTACAGCGTAGGGTATGTGTTAGGGTTAGGGTTAGTGTTAGTGTTAGGGTTAGGGCTCGGTTTAGGGTACGGGTTAGGATTAGGGTACGTGTTAGTGTTAGGGTAGGGGTTAGGGTTAGGGTACGCATTAGGGTTAGGGTAGTTATTAAACCTATCCCACTCTCTAGATACCCCTTAGCACGTAAGGCAATATTATTTGGGGGTGCAGCCATGGAGAAGAGTTTAGACACTAGGATAAGATAAGGAACACACCCATTATAAAGAAATCACATTAGGATTCTCTTTTTAAGCTGTTCCTTAAAACACTAGTGCTTAGGAAATCAATTGCAGGCAGAAGCAGTCAAGGGTAGCCTAGGGTTAGGGTTAGGCTTAGGGTTCGGCTTAGGGTACGGCTTAGGGTACGGGTTCGGGGAGGGGTGCGGGTACGGCGTACGGTATGGGTTAGGGTTAGGTTTAGGGTTAGTGTTAGGGTTAGGGCTCGGTTTAGGGTACGGTTTAGGATTAGGGTACGTGTTAGGGTTAGGGTAGGGGTTAGGTTTAGGGTACGCGTTAGGGTTAGGGTAGTTGTTAAACCTATCCCACTCTCTAGATACCCCTTAGCACGTAAAGGAATATTATTTGGGGGTCCAGCCATGGAGAAGAGTTTAGACACTAGGATAAGATAAGGAACACACCCATTATAAAGAAATCACATTAGGATTCTCTTTTTCAGCTCTTCCTTAATACACTAGTGCTTAGGAAATCTATTGGAGGCAGAAGCAGTCAAGGGTAGCCTAGGGTTAGGGTTAGGCTTAGGGTTAGGCTTAGGGTACGGCTTAGGGTACGGGTTCGGGGAGGGTTTCGGGTACGGCGTAGGGTATGGGTTAGGGTTAGGGTTAGGGTTAGTGTTAGGGTTAGGGCTCGGTTTAGGGTACGGGTTAGGATTAGGGTACGTGTTAGGGTTAGGGTAGGGGTTAGGGTTAGGTTACGCGTTAGGGCTAGGGTAGTTAGTAAACCTATCCCACTCTCTAGCTCCCCCTTAGCACGTAAAGGAATATTATTTGGGGGTCCAGCCATGGAGAAGAGTTTAGACTCTAGGATAAGATAAGGAACACACCCATTATAAAGAAATCACTTTAGGATTCTCTTTTTAAGCTGTTCCTTAAAACACTACTGCTTAGGAAATCAATTGGAGGCAGAAGCAGTCAAGGGTAGCCTAGGGTTAGGGTTAGGCTTAGGGTTAGGTTTAGGGTATGGCTTAGGGTACGGGTTCGGGGAGGGTTGCGGGTACGGCGTAGGGTATGGGTTAGGGTTAGGGTTAGGGTTAGTGTTAGGGTTAGGGCTCGGTTTAGGGTACAGGTTAGGATTAGGGTACGTGTTAGGGTTAGGGTAGGGGTTAGGGTTAGGGTACGCGTTAGGGTTAGGGTAGTTATTAAACCTATCCCACTCTCTAGATACCCCTTAGCACGTAAGGGAATATTATTTGGGGGTGCAGCCATGGAGAAGAGTTTAGACACTAGGATAAGATAAGGAACACACCCATTATAAAGAAATCACATTAGGATTCTCTTTTTAAGCTGTTCCTTAAAACAGTAGTGCTTAGGAAATCTATTGGAGGCAGAAGCAGTCAAGGGTAGCCTAGGGTTAGGGTTAGGCTTAGGGTTAGGCTTAGGGTACGGCTTAGGTTACGGGTTCGGGGAGGGGTGCGGGTACGGCGTAGGGTATGGGTTAGGGTTAGGGTTAGGGTTAGTGTTAGGGTTAGGGCTCGGTTTAGGGTACGGGTTAGGATTAGGGTACGTGTTAGGGTTAGGGTAGGGGTTAGGGTTAGGGTACGCGTTAGGGTTAGGGTAGTTATTAAACCTATCTCACTCTCTAGATACCCCTTAGCACGTAAAGGAATATTATTTGAGGGTCCAGCCATGGAGAAGAGTTTAGACACTAGGATAAGATAAGGAACACACCCATTATAAAGAAATCACATTAGGATTCTCTTTTTAAGCTGTTCCTTAAAACACTAGTGCTTAGGAAATCTATTGGAGGCAGAAGCAGTCAAGGGTAGCCTAGGGTTAGGGTTAGGCTTAGGGTTAGGCTTAGAGTACGGCTTAGGGTACGGGTTCGGGAAGGGTTTCGGGTACGGCGTAGGGTATGGGATAGGGTTAGGGTTAGGGTTAGTGTTAGGGTTACGGCTCGGTTTAGGGTACGGTTAGGATTAGGGTACGTGTTAGGTTTAGGGTAGGGGTTAGGGTTAGGGTACGCGTTAGGGTTAGGGTAGTTAGTAAACCTATCCCACTCTCTAGATACCCCTTAGCACGTAAAGGAATATTATTTGGGGTTCCAGCAATGGAGAAGAATTTAGACACTAGGATAAGATAAGGAACACACCCATTATAAAGAAATCACATTAGGATTCTCTTTTTAAGCTGTTGCTTAAAACACTAGTGCTTAGGAAATCTATTGGAGGCAGAAGCAGTCAAGGGTAGCCTAGGGTTAGTGTTAGGCTTAGGGTTAGGCTTAGGGTACGGCTTAGGGTACGGGTTTGGGGAGGGGTTCAGGTACGGCGTAGGGTATGGGTTAGGGTTAGGGTTAGTGTTAGTGTTAGGGTTAGGGCTCGGTTTAGGGTACGGGTTAGGATTAGGGTACGTGTTAGTGTTAGGGTAGGGGTTAGGGTTAGAGTACGCATTAGGGTTAGGGTAGTTATTAAACCTATCCCACTCTCTAGATACCCCTTAGCACGTAAGGCAATATTATTTGGGGGTGCAGCCATGGAGAAGAGTTTAGACACTAGGATAAGATAAGGAACACACCCATTATAAAGAAATCACATTAGGATTCTCTTTTTAAGCTGTTCCTTAAAACACTAGTGCTTAGGAAATCTATTGGAGGCAGAAGCAGTCAAGGGTAGCCTAGTGTTAGGGTTAGGCTTAGGGTTAGGTTTAGGGTACGGCTTGGGGTATGGGTTCGGGGAGGTGTTCGTGTACGGCGTAGGGTATGGGTTAGGGTTAGGGTTTGGGTTAGTGTTAGGGTTAGGGCTCGGTTTAGGGTACGGGTTAGGATTAGGGTACGTGTTAGGGTTAGGGTAGGGGTTAGGGTTAGGTTACGCGTTAGGGCTAGGGTAGTTAGTAAACCTATCCCACTCTCTAGCTCCCCCTTAGCACGTAAAGGAATATTATTTGGGGGTCCAGCCATGGAGAAGAGTTTAGACACTAGGATAAGATAAGGAACACACCCATTATAAAGAAATCACTTTAGGATTCTCTTTTTAAGCTGTTCCTTAAAACACTACTGCTTAGGAAATCAACTGGAGGCAGAAGCAGTCAAGGGTAGCCTAGGGTTAGGGTTAGGCTTAGGGTTAGGTTTAGGGTATGGCTTAGGGTACGGGTTCGGGGAGGGGTGTGGGTACGGCGTAGGGTATGGGTTAGGGTTAGGGTTAGGGTTAGTGTTAGGGTTAGGGCTCGGTTTAGGGTACAGGTTAGGATTAGGGTACGTGTTAGGGTTAGGGTAGGGGTTAGGGTTAGGGTACGCGTTAGGGTTAGGGTAGTTATTAAACCTATCCCACTCTCTAGATACCCCTTAGCACGTAAGGGAATATTATTTGGGGGTGCAGCCATGGAGAAGAGTTTAGACACTAGGATAAGATAAGGAACACACCCATTATAAAGAAATCACATTAGGATTCTCTTTTTAAGCTGTTCCTTAAAACAGTAGTGCTTAGGAAATCTATTGGAGGCAGAAGCAGTCAAGGGTAGCCTAGGGTTAGGGTTAGGCTTAGGGTTAGGCTTAGGGTACGGATTAGGGTACGGGTTCGGGGAGGGGTGCGGGTACGGCGTAGGGTATGGGTTAGGGTTAGGGTTAGGGTTAGTGTTAGGGTTAGGGCTCGGTTTAGGGTACAGGTTAGGATTAGGGTACGTGTTAGGGTTAGGGTAGGGGTTAGGGTTAGGGTACGCGTTAGGGTTAGGGTAGTTATTAAACCTATCCCACTCTCTAGATACCCCTTAGCACGTAAAGGAATATTATTTGAGGGTCCAGCCATGGAGAAGAGTTTAGACACTAGGATAAGATAAGGAACACACCCATTATAAAGAAATCACATTAGGATTCTCTTTTTAAGCTGTTCCTTAAAACACTAGTGCTTAGGAAATCTATTGGAGGCAGAAGCAGTCAAGGGTAGCCTAGGGTTAGGGTTAGGCTTAGGGTTAGGCTTAGGGTACGGCTTAGGGTACGGGTTCAGGGAGGGGTGCGTGTACGGCGTAGGGTATGGGTTAGGGTTAGGGTTAGGGTTAGTGTTAGGGTTAGGGCTCGGTTTAGGGTACGGGTTAGGATTAGGGTACGTGTTAGGGTTAGGGTAGGGGTTAGGGTTAGGTTACGCGTTAGGGCTAGGGTAGTTAGTAAACCTATCCCACTCTCTAGCTCCCCCTTAGCACGTAAAGGAATATTATTTGGGGGTCCAGCCATGGAGAAGAGTTTAGACACTAGGATAAGATAAGGAACACACCCATTATAAAGAAATCACTTTAGGATTCTCTTTTTAAGCTGTTCCTTAAAACACTACTGCTTAGGAAATCAATTGGAGGCAGAAGCAGTCAAGGGTAGCCTAGGGTTAGGGTTAGGCTTAGGGTTAGGTTTAGGGTATGGCTTAGGGTACGGGTTCGGGGAGGTGTGCGGGTACGGCGTAGGGTATGGGTTAGGGTTAGGGTTAGGGTTAGTGTTAGGGTTAGGGCTCGGTTTAGGGTACGTTTAGGATTAGGGTACGTGTTAGGTTTAGGGTAGGGGTTAGGGTTAGGGTACGCGTTAGGGTTAGGGTACTTAGTAAACCTATCCCACTCTCTAGATACCCCTTAGCACGTAAAGGAATATTATTTGGGGTTCCAGCCATGGAGAAGAATTTAGACACTAGGATAAGATAAGGAACACACCCATTATAAAGAAATCACATTAGGATTCTCTTTTTAAGCTGTTGCTTAAAACACTAGTGCTTAGGAAATCTATTGGAGGCAGAAGCAGTCAAGGGTAGCCTAGGGTTAGTGTTAGGCTTAGGGTTAGGCTTAGGGTACGGCTTACGGTACGGGTTTGGGGAGGGGTTCAGGTACGGCGTAGGGTATGGGTTAGGGTTAGGGTTAGTGTTAGTGTTAGGGTTAGGGCTCGGTTTAGGGTACGGGTTAGGATTAGGGTACGTGTTAGTGTTAGGTTAGGGGTTAGGGTTAGAGTACGCATTAGGGTTAGGGTAGTTATTAAACCTATCCCACTCTCTAGATACCCCTTAGCACGTAAGGCAATATTATTTGGGGGTGCAGCCATGGAGAAGAGTTTAGACACTAGGATAAGATAAGGAACACACCCATTATAAAGAAATCACATTAGGATTCTCTTTTTAAGCTGTTCCTGAAAACACTAGTGCTTAGGAAATCTATTGGAGGCAGAAGCAGTCAAGGGTAGCCTAGGGTTAGGGTTAGGCTTAGGGTTAGGTTTAGGGTACGGCTTGGGGAATGGGTTCGGGGAGGGGTTCGGGTACAGCGTAGGGTTTGGGTTAGGGTTAGGGTTAGGGTTAGTGTTAGGGTTAGGGCTCGGTTTAGGGTACGGGTTAGGATTAGGGTACGTGTTAGGGTTAGGGTAGGGGTTAGGGTTAGGGTAGTTATTAAACCTATCCCACTCTCTAGATACCCCTTAGCACGTAAAGGAATATTATTTGGGGGTCCAGCCATGGAGAAGAGTTTAGACACTAGGATAAGATAAGGAACACACCCATTATAAAGAAATCACATTAGGATTCTCTTTTTAAGCTGTTCGTTAAAACACTAGTGCTTAGGAAATCTATTGGAGGCAGAAGCAGTCAAGGGTAGCCTAGGGTTAGGGTTAGGCTTAGGCTTAGGCTTAGGGTACGGCTTAGGGTACGGGTTCGGGGAGGGTTTCGGGTACGGCGTACGGTATGGGTTAGGGTTAGGGTTAGGGTTAGTGTTAGGGTTAGGGCTCGGTTTAGGGTACGGTTAGGATTAGGGTACGTGTTAGGTTTAGGGTAGGGGTTAGGGTTAGGGTACGCGTTAGGGTTAGGGTAGTTAGTAAACCTATCCCACTCTCTAGATACCCCTTAGCACGTAAAGGAATATTATTTGGGGTTCCAGCCATGGAGAAGAATTTAGACACTAGGATAAGATAAGGAACACACCCATTATAAAGAAATCACATTAGGATTCTCTTTTTAAGCTGTTGCTTAAAACACTAGTGCTTAGGAAATCTATTGGAGGCAGAAGCAGTCAAGGGTAGCCTAGGGTTAGTGTTAGGCTTAGGGTTAGGCTTAGGGTACGGCTTAGGGTACGGGTTTGGGGAGGGGTTCAGGTACGGCGTAGGGTATGGGTTAGGGTTAGGGTTAGTGTTAGTGTTAGGGTTAGGGCTCGGTTTAGGGTACGGGTTAGGATTAGGGTACATGTTAGTGTTAGGGTAGGGGTTAGGGTTAGAGTACGCATTAGGTTTAGGGTAGTTATTAAACCTATCCCACTCTCTAGATACCCCTTAGCACGTAAGGCAATATTATTTGGGGGTGCAGCCATGGAGAAGAGTTTAGACACTAGGATAAGATAAGGAACACACCCATTATAAAGAAATCACATTAGGATTCTCTTTTTAAGCTGTTCCTTAAAACACTAGTGCTTAGGAAATCAATTGGAGGCAGAAGCAGTCAAGGGTAGCCTAGGGTTAGGGTTAGGCTTAGGGTTCGGCTTAGGGTACGGCTTAGGGTACGGGTTCGGGGAGGGGTGCGGGTACGGCGTACGGTATGGGTTAGGGTTAGGGTTAGGGTTAGTGTTAGGGTTAGGGCTCGGTTTAGGGTACGGGTTAGGATTAGGGTACGTGTTAGGGTTAGGGTAGGGGTTAGGTTTAGGGTACGCGTTAGGGTTAGGGTAGTTGTTAAACCTATCCCACTCTCTAGATACCCCTTAGCACGTAAAGGAATATTATTTGGGGGTCCAGCCATGGAGAAGAGTTTAGACACTAGGATAAGATAAGGAACACACCCATTATAAAGAAATCACATTAGGATTCTCTTTTTCAGCTCTTCCTTAAAACACTAGTGCTTAGGAAATCTATTAGAGGCAGAAGCAGTCAAGGGTAGCCTAGGGTTAGGGTTAGGCTTAGGGTTAGGCTTAGGGTACGGCTTAGGGTACGGGTTCGGGGAGGGTTTCGGGTACGGCGTAGGGTATGGGTTAGGGTTAGGGTTAGGGTTTGTGTTAGGGTTAGGGCTCGGTTTAGGGTACGGTTAGGATTAGGGTACGTGGTAGGTTTAGGGTAGGGGTTAGGGTTAGGGTACGCATTAGGTTTAGGGTCGTTAGTAAACCTATCCCACTCTCTAGATACCCCTTAGCACGTAAAGGAATATTATTTGGGGGTCCAGCCATGGAGAAGAGTTTAGACACTAGGATAAGATAAGGAACACACCCATTATAAAGAAATCACATTAGGATTCTCTTTTTAAGCTGTTGCTTAAAACACTAGTGCTTAGGAAATCTATTGGAGGCAGAAGCAGTCAAGGGTAGCCTAGGGTTAGTGTTAGGCTTAGGGTTAGGCTTAGGGTATGGCTTAGGGTACGGGTTCGGGGAGGGTTTCGGGTACGGCGTAGGGTATGGGTTAGGGTTAGGGTTAGGGTTAGTGTTAGGGTTAGGGCTCGGTTTAGGGTACAGGTTAGGATTAGGGTACGTGTTAGGTTTAGGGTAGGGGTTAGGGTTAGGGTACGCGTTAGGGTTAGGGTAGTTATTAAACCTATCCCACTCTCTAGATACCACTTAGCACGTAAGGGAATATTATTTGGGGGTGCAGCCATGGAGAAGAGTTTAGACACTAGGATAAGATAAGGAACACACCCATTATAAAGAAATCACATTAGGATTCTCTTTTTAAGCTGTTCCTTAAAACAGTAGTGCTTAGGAAATCTATTGGAGGCAGAAGCAGTCAAGGGTAGCCTAGGGTTAGGGTTAGGCTTAGGGTTAGGCTTAGGGTACGGCTTAGGGTACGGGTTCAGGGAGGGGTGCGGGTACGGCGTAGGGTATGGGTTAGGGTTAGGGTTAGGGTTAGTGTTAGGGTTAGGGCTCGGTTTAGGGTACGGATTAGGATTAGGGTACGTGTTAGGGTTAGGGTAGGGGTTAGGGTTAGGGTACGCGTTAGGTTTAGGGTAGTTATTAAACCTATCCCAATCTCTAGATACCCCTTAGCACGTAAAGGAATATTATTTGAGGGTCCAGCCATGGAGAAAAGTTTAGACACTAGGATAAGATAAGGAACACACCCATTATAAAGAAATCACATTAGGATTCTCTTTTTAAGCTGTTCCTTAAAACACTAGTGCTTAGAAAATCTATTGGAGGCAGAAGCAGTCAAGGGTAGCCTAGGGTTAGGGTTAGGCTTAGGGTTAGGCTTAGGGTACGGCTTAGGGTACGAGTTCGGGGAGGGTTTCGGGTACGGCGTAGGGTATGGGTTAGGGTTAGGGTTAGGGTTAGTGTTAGGGTTAGGGCTCGGTTTAGGGTAGGGGTTAGGATTAGGGTACGTGTTAGGGTTAGGGTAGGGGTTAGGGTTAGGGTACGCGTTAGGGTTAGGGTAGTTATTAAACCTATCCCACTCTCTAGATACCCCTTAGCACGTAAAGGAATATTATTTGGGGGTCCAGCCATGGAGAAGAGTTTAGACACTAGGATAAGATAAGGAACACACCCATTATAAAGAAATCACTTTAGGATTCTCTTTTTAAGCTGTTCGTTAAAACACTAGTGCTTAGGAAATCTATTGGAGGCAGAAGCAGTCAAGGGTAGCCTAGGGTTAGGGTTAGGCTTAGGGTTAGGCTTAGGGTACGGCTTAGGGTACGGGTTCAGGGAGGGGTGCGGGTACGGCGTAGGGTATGGGTTAGGGTTAGGGTTAGGGTTAGTGTTAGGGTTAGGGCTCGGTTTAGGGTACGGGTTAGGATTAGGGTACGTGTTAGGGTTAGGGTAGGGGTTAGGGTTAGGGTACGCGTTAGGGTTAGGGTAGTTATTAAACCTATCCCAATCTCTAGATACCCCTTAGCACGTAAAGGAATATTATTTGAGGGTCCAGCAATGGAGAAAAGTTTAGACACTAGGATAAGATAAGGAACACACCCATTATAAAGAAATCACATTAGGATTCTCTTTTTAAGCTGTTCCTTAAAACACTAGTGCTTAGGAAATCTATTGGAGGCAGAAGCAGTCAAGGGTAGCCTAGGGTTAGGGTTAGGCTTAGGGTTAGGCTTAGAGTACGGCTTAGGGTACGGGTTCGGGAAGGGTTTCGGGTACGGCGTAGGGTATGGGATAGGGTTAGGGTTAGGGTTAGTGTTAGGGTTAGGGCTCGGTTTAGGGTACGGTTAGGATTAGGGTACGTGTTAGGTTTAGGGTAGGGGTTAGGGTTAGGGTACGCGTTAGGGTTAGGGTAGTTAGTAAACCTATCCCACTCTCTAGATACCCCTTAGCACGTAAAGGAATATTATTTGGGGTTCCAGCAATGGAGAAGAATTTAGACACTAGGATAAGATAAGGAACACACCCATTATAAAGAAATCACATTAGGATTCTCTTTTTAAGCTGTTGCTTAAAACACTAGTGCTTAGGAAATCTATTGGAGGCAGAAGCAGTCAAGGGTAGCCTAGGGTTAGTGTTAGGCTTAGGGTTAGGCTTAGGGTACGGCTTAGGGTACGGGTTTGGGGAGGGGTTCAGGTACGGCGTAGGGTATGGGTTAGGGTTAGGGTTAGTGTTAGTGTTAGGGTTAGGGCTCGGTTTAGGGTACGGGTTAGGATTAGGGTACGTGTTAGTGTTAGGGTAGGGGTTAGGGTTAGAGTACGCATTAGGGTTAGGGTAGTTATTAAACCTATCCCACTCTCTAGATACCCCTTAGCACGTAAGGCAATATTATTTGGGGGTGCAGCCATGGAGAAGAGTTTAGACACTAGGATAAGATAAGGAACACACCCATTATAAAGAAATCACATTAGGATTCTCTTTTTAAGCTGTTCCTTAAAACACTAGTGCTTAGGAAATCTATTGGAGGCAGAAGCAGTCAAGGGTAGCCTAGTGTTAGGGTTAGGCTTAGGGTTAGGTTTAGGGTACGGCTTGGGGTATGGGTTCGGGGAGGTGTTCGTGTACGGCGTAGGGTATGGGTTAGGGTTAGGGTTTGGGTTAGTGTTAGGGTTAGGGCTCGGTTTAGGGTACGGGTTAGGATTAGGGTACGTGTTAGGGTTAGGGTAGGGGTTAGGGTTAGGTTACGCGTTAGGGCTAGGGTAGTTAGTAAACCTATCCCACTCTCTAGCTCCCCCTTAGCACGTAAAGGAATATTATTTGGGGGTCCAGCCATGGAGAAGAGTTTAGACACTAGGATAAGATAAGGAACACACCCATTATAAAGAAATCACTTTAGGATTCTCTTTTTAAGCTGTTCCTTAAAACACTACTGCTTAGGAAATCAACTGGAGGCAGAAGCAGTCAAGGGTAGCCTAGGGTTAGGGTTAGGCTTAGGGTTAGGTTTAGGGTATGGCTTAGGGTACGGGTTCGGGGAGGGGTGCGGGTACGGCGTAGGGTATGGGTTAGGGTTAGGGTTAGGGTTAGTGTTAGGGTTAGGGCTCGGTTTAGGGTACAGGTTAGGATTAGGGTACGTGTTAGGGTTAGGGTAGGGGTTAGGGTTAGGGTACGCGTTAGGGTTAGGGTAGTTATTAAACCTATCCCACTCTCTAGATACCCCTTAGCACGTAAGGGAATATTATTTGGGGGTGCAGCCATGGAGAAGAGTTTAGACACTAGGATAAGATAAGGAACACACCCATTATAAAGAAATCACATTAGGATTCTCTTTTTAAGCTGTTCCTTAAAACAGTAGTGCTTAGGAAATCTATTGGAGGCAGAAGCAGTCAAGGGTAGCCTAGGGTTAGGGTTAGGCTTAGGGTTAGGCTTAGGGTACGGATTAGGGTACGGGTTCGGGGAGGGGTGCGGGTACGGCGTAGGGTATGGGTTAGGGTTAGGGTTAGGGTTAGTGTTAGGGTTAGGGCTCGGTTTAGGGTACAGGTTAGGATTAGGGTACGTGTTAGGGTTAGGGTAGGGGTTAGGGTTAGGGTACGCGTTAGGGTTAGGGTAGTTATTAAACCTATCCCACTCTCTAGATACCCCTTAGCACGTAAGGCAATATTATTTGGGGGTGCAGCCATGGAGAAGAGTTTAGACACTAGGATAAGATAAGGAACACACCCATTATAAAGAAATCACATTAGGATTCTCTTTTTAAGCTGTTCCTTAAAACAGTAGTGCTTAGGAAATCTATTGGAGGCAGAAGCAGTCAAGGGTAGCCTAGGGTTAGGGTTAGGCTTAGGGTTAGGCTTAGGGTACGGCTTAGGGTACGGGTTTGGGGAGGGGTTCAGGTACGGCGTAGGGTATGGGTTAGGGTTAGGGTTAGTGTTAGGGTTAGGGCTCGGTTTAGGGTACGGGTTAGGATTAGGGTACGTGTTAGTGTTAGGGTAGGGGTTAGGGTTAGAGTACGCATTAGGGTTAGGGTAGTTATTAAACCTATCCCACTCTCTAGATACCCCTTAGCACGTAAGGCAATATTATTTGGGGGTGCAGCCATGGAGAAGAGTTTAGACACTAGGATAAGATAAGGAACACACCCATTATAAAGAAATCACATTAGGATTATCTTTTTAAGCTGTTCCTTAAAACACTAGTGCTTAGGAAATCTATTGGAGGCAGAAGCAGTCAAGGGTAGCCTAGTGTTAGGGTTAGGCTTAGGGTTAGGTTTAGGGTATGGCTTGGGGTATGGGTTCGGGGAGGTGTTCGTGTACGGCGTAGGGTATGGGTTAGGGTTAGGGTTTGGGTTAGTGTTAGGGTTAGGGCTCGGTTTAGGGTACGGGTTAGGATTAGGGTACGTGTTAGGGTTAGGGTAGGGGTTAGGGTTAGGTTACGCGTTAGGGCTAGGGTAGTTAGTAAACCTATCCCACTCTCTAGCTCCCCCTTAGCACGTAAAGGAATATTATTTGGGGGTCCAGCCATGGAGAAGTGTTTAGACACTAGGATAAGATAAGGAACACACCCATTATAAAGAAATCACATTGGGATTCTCTTTTTAAGCTGTTCCTTAAAACACTACTGCTTAGGAAATCAATTGGAGGCAGAAGCAGTCAAGGGTAGCCTAGGGTTAGGGTTAGGCTTAGGGTTAGGTTTAGGGTATGGCTTAGGGTACGGGTTCGGGGAGGGGTGCGGGTACGGCGTAGGGTATGGGTTAGGGTTAGGGTTAGGGTTAGTGTTAGGGTTAGGGCTCGGTTTAGGGTACAGGTTAGTATTAGGGTACGTGTTAGGGTTAGGGTCGGGGTTAGGGTTAGGGTACGCGTTAGGGTTAGGGTAGTTATTAAACCTATCCCACTCTCTAGATAACCCTTAGCACGTAAGGGAATATTATTTGGGGGTGCAGCCATGGAGAAGAGTTTAGACACTAGGATAAGGTAAGGAACACACCCATTATAAAGAAATCACATTAGGATTCTCTTTTTAAGCTGTTGCTTAAAACACTAGTGCTTAGGAAATCTATTGGAGGCAGAAGCAGTCAAGGGTAGCCTAGGGTTAGGGTTAGGCTTAGGGTTAGGCTTAGGGTACGGCTTAGGTTACGGGTTCGGGGAGGGGTGCGGGTACGGCGTAGGGTATGGGTTAGGGTTAGGGTTAGTGTTAGGGTTAGGGCTCGGTTTAGGGTACGGGTTAGGATTAGGGTACGTGTTAGGGTTAGGGTAGGGGTTAGGGTTAGGGTACGCGTTAGGGTTAGGGTAGTTATTAAACCTATCCCACTCTCTAGATACCCCTTAGCACGTAAAGGAATATTATTTGAGGGTCCAGCCATGGAGAAGAGTTTAGACACTAGGATAAGATAAGGAACACACCCATTATAAAGAAATCACATTAGGATTCTCTTTTTAAGCTGTTCCTTAAAACACTAGTGCTTAGGAAATCTATTGGAGGCAGAAGCAGTCAAGGGTAGCGTAGGGTTAGGGTTAGGCTTAGGGTTAGGCTTAGGGTACGGCTTAGGGTACGGGTTCGGGGAGGGTTTCGGGTACGTCGTAGGGTATGGGTTAGGGTTAGGGTTAGGGTTAGTGTTAGGGTTAGGGCTCGGTTTAGGGTACGGTTAGGATTAGGGTACGTGTTAGGTTTAGGGTAGGGGTTAGGGTTAGGGTACGCGTTAGGGTTAGGGTAGTTAGTAAACCTATCCCACTCTCTAGATACCCCTTAGCACGTAAAGGAATATTATTTGGGGTTCCAGCAATGGAGAAGAATTTAGACACTAGGATAAGATAAGGAACACACCCATTATAAAGAAATCACATTAGGATTCTCTTTTTAAGCTGTTGCTTAAAACACTAGTGCTTAGGAAATCTATTGGAGGCAGAAGCAGTCAAGGGTAGCCTAGGGTTAGTGTTAGGCTTAGGGTTAGGCTTAGGGTACGGCTTAGGGTACGGGTTCGGGGAGGGGTGCGGGTACGGCGTAGGGTATGGGTTAGGGTTAGGGTTAGGGTTAGTGTTAGGGTTAGGGCTCGGTTTAGGGTACGGGTTAGGATTAGGGTACGTGTTAGTGTTAGGGTAGGGGTTAGGGTTAGAGTACGCATTAGGGTTAGGGTAGTTATTAAACCTATCCCACTCTCTAGATACCCCTTAGCACGTAAGGCAATATTATTTGGGGGTGCAGCCATGGAGAAGAGTTTAGACACTAGGATAAGATAAGGAACACACCCATTATAAAGAAATCACATTAGGATTCTCTTTTTAAGCTGTTCCTTAAAACACTAGTGCTTAGGAAATCTATTGGAGGCAGAAGCAGTCAAGGGTAGCCTAGGGTTAGGGTTAGGCTTAGGGTTAGGTTTAGGGTACGGCTTGGGGTATGGGTTCGGGGAGGTGTTCGTGTACGGCGTAGGGTATGGGTTAGGGTTAGGGTTTGGGTTAGTGTTAGGGTTAGGGCTCGGTTTAGGGTACGGGTTAGGATTAGGGTACGTGTTAGGGTTAGGGTAGGGGTTAGGGTTAGGTTACGCGTTAGGGCTAGGGTAGTTAGTAAACATATCCCACTCTCTAGCTCCCCCTTAGCACGTAAAGGAATATTATTTGGGGGTCCAGCCATGGAGAAGAGTTTAGACACTAGGATAAGATAAGGAACATACCCATTATAAAGAAATCACTTTAGGATTCTCTTTTTAAGCTGTTCCTTAAAACACTACTGCTTAGGAAATCAATTGGAGGCAGAAGCAGTCAAGGGTAGCCTAGGGTTAGGGTTAGGCTTAGGGTTAGGTTTAGGGTATGGCTTAGGGTACGGGTTCGGGGAGGGGTGCGGGTACGGCGTAGGGTATGGGTTAGGGTTAGGGTTAGGGTTAGTGTTAGGTTTAGGGCTCGGTTTAGGGTACAGGTTAGGATTAGGGTACGTGTTAGGGTTAGGGTAGGGGTTAGGGTTAGGGTACGCGTTAGGGTTAGGGTAGTTATTAAACCTATCCCACTCTCTAGATACCCCTTAGCACGTAAGGGAATATTATTTGGGGGTGCAGCCATGGAGAAAAGTTTAGACACTAGGATAAGATAAGGAACACACCCATTATAAAGAAATCACATTAGGATTCTCTTTTTAAGCTGTTCCTTAAAACAGTAGTGCTTAGGAAATCTATTGGAGGCAGAAGCAGTCAAGGGTAGCCTAGGGTTAGGGTTAGGCTTAGGGTTAGGCTTAGGGTACGGCTTAGGGTACGGGTTCGGGGAGGGGTGCGGGTACGGCGTAGGGTATGGGTTAGGGTTAGGGTTAGGGTTAGTGTTAGGGTTAGGGCTCGGTTTAGGGTACGGGTTAGGATTAGGGTACGTGTTAGGGTTAGGGTAGGGGTTAGGGTTAGGGTACGCGTTAGGGTTAGGGTAGTTATTAAACCTATCCCACTCTCTAGATACCCCTTAGCACGTAAAGGAATATTATTTGAGGGTCCAGCCATGGAGAAGAGTTTAGACACTAGGATAAGATAAGGAACACACCCATTATAAAGAAATCACATTAGGATTCTCTTTTTAAGCTGTTGCTTAAAACACTAGTGCTTAGGAAATCTATTGGAGGCAGAAGCAGTCAAGGGTAGCCTAGGGTTAGTGTTAGGCTTAGGGTTAGGCTTAGGGTACGGCTTAGGGTACGGGTTTGGGGAGGGGTTCAGGTACGGCGTAGGGTATGGGTTAGGGTTAGGGTTAGTGTTAGTGTTAGGGTTAGGGCTCGGTTTAGGGTACGGGTTAGGATTAGGGTACGTGTTAGTGTTAGGGTAGGGGTTAGGGTTAGAGTACGCATTAGGGTTAGGGTAGTTATTAAACCTATCCCACTCTCTAGATACCCCTTAGCACGTAAGGCAATATTATTTGGGGGTGCAGCCATGGAGAAGAGTTTAGACACTAGGATAAGATAAGGAACACACCCATTATAAAGAAATCACATTAGGATTCTCTTTTTAAGCTGTTCCTTAAAACACTAGTGCTTAGGAAATCTATTGGAGGCAGAAGCAGTCAAGGGTAGCCTAGGGTTAGGGTTAGGCTTAGGGTTAGGCTTAGGGTACGGCTTAGGTTACGGGTTCGGGGAAGGGTGCGGGTACGGCGTAGGGTATGGGTTAGGTTTAGGGTTAGGGTTAGTGTTAGGGTTAGGGCTCGGTTTAGGGTACGGGTTAGGATTAGGGTACGTGTTAGGGTTAGGGTAGGGGTTAGGGTTAGGGTACGCGTTAGGGTTAGGGTAGTTATTAAACCTATCCCACTCTCTAGATACCCCTTAGCACGTAAAGGAATATTATTTGAGGGTCCAGCCATGGAGAAGAGTTTAGCCACTAGGATAAGATAAGGAACACACCCATTATAAAGAAATCACATTAGGATTCTCTTTTTAAGCTGTTCCTTAAAACACTAGTGCTTAGGAAATCTATTGGAGGCAGAAGCAGTCAAGGGTAGCGTAGGGTTAGGGTTAGGCTTAGGGTTAGGCTTAGAGTACGGCTTAGGGTTCAGGTTCGGGGAGGGTTTCGGGTACGGCGTAGTGTATGGGTTAGGGTTAGGGTTAGGGTTAGTGTTAGGGTTAGGGCTCGGTTTAGGGTACGGTTAGGATTAGGGTACGTGTTAGGTTTAGGGTAGGGGTTAGGGTTAGGGTACGCGTTAGGGTTAGGGTAGTTAGTAAACCTATCCCACTCTCTAGATACCCCTTAGCACGTAAAGGAATATTATTTGGGGTTCCAGCAATGGAGAAGAATTTAGACACTAGGATAAGATAAGGAACACACCCATTATAAAGAAATCACATTAAGATTCTCTTTTTAAGCTGTTGCTTAAAACACTAGTGCTTAGGAAATCTATTGGAGGCAGAAGCAGTCAAGGGTAGCCTAGGGTTAGTGTTAGGCTTAGGGTTAGGCTTAGGGTACGGCTTAGGGTACGGGTTTGGGGAGGGGTTCAGGTACGGCGTAGGGTATGGGTTAGGGTTAGGGTTAGTGTTAGTGTTAGGGTTAGGGCTCGGTTTAGGGTACGGGTTAGGATTAGGGTACGTGTTAGTGTTAGGGTAGGGGTTAGGGTTAGAGTACGCATTAGGGTTAGGGTAGTTATTAAACCTATCCCACTCTCTAGATACCCCTTAGCACGTAAGGCAATATTATTTGGGGGTGCAGCCATGGAGAAGAGTTTAGACACTAGGATAAGATAAGGAACACACCCATTATAAAGAAATCACATTAGGATTCTCTTTTTAAGCTGTTCCTTAAAACACTAGTGCTTAGGAAATCTATTGGAGGCAGAAGCAGTCAAGGGTAGCCTAGGGTTAGGGTTAGGCTTAGGGTTAGGTTTAGGGTACGGCTTGGGGTATGGGTTCGGGGAGGTGTTCATGTACGGCGTAGGGTATGGGTTAGGGTTAGTGTTTGGGTTAGTGTTAGGGTTAGGGCTCGGTTTAGGGTACGGGTTAGGATTAGGGTACGTGTTAGGGTTAGGGTAGGGGTAAGGGTTAGGTTACGCGTTAGGGCTAGGGTAGTTAGTAAACCTATCCCACTCTCTAGCTCCCCCTTAGCACGTAAAGGAATATTATTTGGGGGTCCAGCCATGGAGAAGAGTTTAGACACTAGGATAAGATAAGGAACACACCCATTATAAAGAAATCACCTTAGGATTCTCTTTTTAAGCTGTTCCTTAAAACACTAGTGCTTAGGAAATCTATTGGAGGCAGAAGCAGTCAAGGGTAGCCTAGGATAAGGTTAGGCTTAGGGTGAGGCTTAGGGTACGGCTTAGGGTACGGGTTCGGGGAGGGGTGCGGATACGGCGTAGGGTATGGGTTAGGGTTATGGTTAGGGTTAGTGCTGGGTTAGGGCTCGGTTTAGGGTACGGGTTAGGATTAGGGTACGTGTTAGTGTTAGGGTAGGGGTTAGGGTTAGAGTACGCATTAGGGTTAGGGTAGTTATTAAACCTATCCCACTCTCTAGATACCCCTTAGCACGTAAGGCAATATTATTTGGGGGTGCAGCCATGGAGAAGAGTTTAGACACTAGGATAAGATAAGGAACACACCCATTATAAAGAAATCACATTAGGATTCTCTTTTTAAGCTGTTGCTTAAAACACTAGTGCTTAGGAAATCTATTGGAGGCAGAAGCAGTCAAGGGTAGCCTAGGGTTAGGGTTAGGCTTAGGGTTAGGTTTAGGGTACGGCTTGGGGTATGGGTTCGGGGAGGTGTTCGTGTACGGCGTAGGGTATGGGATAGGGTTAGGGTTTGGGTTAGTGTTAGGGTTAGGGCTCGGTTTAGGGTACGGGATAGGATTAGGGTACGTGTTAGGGTTAGGGTAGGGGTTAGGGTTAGGTTACGCGTTAGGGCTAGGGTAGTTAGTAAACCTATCCCACTCTCTAGCTCCCCCTTAGCACGTAAGGGAATATTATTTGGGGGTGCAGCCATGGAGAAGAGTTTAGACACTAGGATAAGATAAGGAACACACCCATTATAAAGAAATCACATTAGGATTCTCTTTTTAAGCTGTTCCTTAAAACACTAGTGCTTAGGAAATCTATTGGAGGCAGAAGCAGTCAAGGGTAGCCTAGGGTTAGGGTTAGGCTTAGGGTTAGGCTTAGGGTACGGCTTAGGGTACGGGTTTGGGGAGGGGTTCAGGTACGGCGTACGGTATGGGTTAGGGTTAGGGTTAGTGTTAGTGTTAGGGTTAGGGCTCGGTTTAGGGTACGGGTTAGGATTAGGGTACGTGTTAGTGTTAGGGTAGGGGTTAGGGTTAGAGTACGCATTAGGGTTAGGGTAGTTATTAAACCTATCCCACTCTCTAGATACCCCTTAGCACGTAAGGCAATATTATTTGGGGGTGCAGCCATGGAGAAGAGTTTAGACACTAGGATAAGATAAGGAACACACCCATTATAAAGAAATCACATTAGGATTCTCTTTTTAAGCTGTTCCTTAAAACACTAGTGCTTAGGAAATCTATTGGAGGCAGAAGCAGTCAAGGGTAGCCTAGGGTTAGGGTTAGGCTTAGGGTTAGGCTTAGGGTACGGCTTAGGTTACGGGTTCGGGGAGGGGTGCGGGTACGGCGTAGGGTATGGGTTAGGTTTAGGGTTAGGGTTAGTGTTAGGGTTAGGGCTCGGTTTAGGGTACGGGTTAGGATTAGGGTACGTGTTAGGGTTAGGGTAGGGGTTAGGGTTAGGGTACGCGTTAGGGTTAGGGTAGTTATTAAACCTATCCCACTCTCTAGATACCCCTTAGCACGTAAAGGAATATTATTTGAGGGTCCAGCCATGGAGAAGAGTTTAGACACTAGGATAAGATAAGGAACACACCCATTATAAAGAAATCACATTAGGATTCTCTTTTTAAGCTGTTCCTTAAAACACTAGTGCTTAGGAAATCTATTGGAGGCAGAAGCAGTCAAGGGTAGCGTAGGGTTAGGGTTAGGCTTAGGGTTAGGCTTAGAGTACGGCTTAGGGTTCAGGTTCGGGGAGGGTTTCGCGTACGGCGTAGGGTATGGGTTAGGGTTAGGGTTAGGGTTAGTGTTAGGGTTAGGGCTCGGTTTAGGGTACGGTTAGGATTAGGGTACGTGTTAGGGTTAGGGTAGGGGTTAGGGTTAGGTTACGCGTTAGGGTTAGGGTAGTTAGTAAACCTATCCCACTCTCTAGATACCCCTTAGCACGTAAAGGAATATTATTTGGGGTTCCAGCAATGGAGAAGAATTTAGACACTAGGATAAGATAAGGAACACACCCATTATAAAAAAATCACATTAGGCTTCTCTTTTTAAGCTGTTGCTTAAAACACTAGTGCTTAGGAAATCTATTGGAGGCAGAAGCAGTCAAGGGTAGCCTAGGGTTAGTGTTAGGCTTAGGGTTAGGCTTAGGGTACGGCTTAGGGTACGGGTTTGGGGAGGGGTTCAGGTACGGCGTAGGGTATGGGTTAGGGTTAGGGTTAGTGTTAGTGTTAGGGTTAGGGCTCGGTTTAGGGTACGGGTTAGGATTAGGGTACGTGTTAGTGTTAGGGTAGGGGTTAGGGTTAGAGTACGCATTAGGGTTAGGGTAGTTATTAAACCTATCCCACTCTCTAGATACCCCTTAGCACGTAAGGCAATATTATTTGGGGGTGCAGCCATGGAGAAGAGTTTAGACACTAGGATAAGATAAGGAACACACCCATTATAAAGAAATCACATTAGGATTCTCTTTTTAAGCTGTTCCTTAAAACAGTAGTGCTTAGGAAATCTATTGGAGGCAGAAGCAGTCAAGGGTAGCCTAGTGTTAGGGTTAGGCTTAGGGTTAGGTTTAGGGTACGGCTTGGGGTATGGGTTCGGGGAGGTGTTCGTGTATGGCGTAGGGTATGGGTTAGGGTTAGGGTTTGGGTTAGTGTTAGGGTTAGGGCTCGGTTTAGGGTACGGGTTAGGATTAGGGTACGTGTTAGGGTTAGGGTAGGGGTTAGGGTTAGGTTACGCGTTAGGGCTAGGGTAGTTAGTAAACCTATCCCACTCTCTAGCTCCCCCTTAGCACGTAAAGGAATATTATTTGGGGGTCCAGCCATGGAGAAGAGTTTAGACACTAGGATAAGATAAGGAACACACCCATTATAAAGAAATCACTTTAGGATTCTCTTTTTAAGCTGTTCCTTAAAACACTACTGCTTAGGAAATCAATTGGAGGCAGAAGCAGTCAAGGGTAGCCTAGGGTTAGGGTTAGGCTTAGGGTTAGGCTTAGGGTACGGCTTAGGGTACGGGTTCGGGGAGGGGTGCAGGTATGGCGTAGGGTATGGGTTACGGTTAGGGTTAGGGTTAGTGTTAGGGTTAGGGCTCGGTTTAGGGTACGGGTTAGGATTAGGGTACGTGTTAGGGTTAGGGTAGGGGTTAGGGTTAGGGTACGCGTTAGGGTTAGGGTAGTTATTAAACCTATCCCACTCTCTAGATACCCCTTAGCACGTAAAGGAATATTATTTGAGGGTCCAGCCATGGAGAAGAGTTTAGACACTAGGATAAGATAAGGAACACACCCATTATAAAGAAATCACATTAGGATTCTCTTTTTAAGCTGTTCCTTAAAACACTAGTGCTTAGGAAATCTATTGGAGGCAGAAGCAGTCAAGGGTAGCCTAGGATAAGGTTAGGCTTAGGGTGAGGCTTAGGGTACGGCTTAGGGTACGGGTTCGGGGAGGGTTTCGGGTACGGCGTAGGGTATGGGTTAGGGTTAGGGTTAGTGTTAGGGTTAGGGCTCGGTTTAGGGTACGGGTTAGGATTAGGGTACGTGTTAGGGTTAGGGTAGGGGTTAGGGTTAGGGTACGCGTTAGGGTTAGGGTAGTTATTAAACCTATCCCACTCTCTAGATACCCCTTAGCACGTAAAGGAATATTATTTGGGGGTCCAGCCATGGAGAAGAGTTTAGACACTAGGATAAGATAAGGAACACACCCATTATAAAGAAATCACTTTAGGATTCTCTTTTTAAGCTGTTCGTTAAAACACTAGTGCTTAGGAAATCTATTGGAGGCAGAAGCAGTCAAGGGTAGCCTAGGGTTAGGGTTAGGCTTAGGGTTAGGCTTAGGGTACGGCTTAGGGTACGGGTTCAGGGAGGGGTGCGGGTACGGCGTAGGGTATGGGTTAGGGTTAGGGTTAGGGTTAGTGTTAGGGTTAGGGCTCGGTTTAGGGTACGGGTTAGGATTAGGGTATGTGTTAGGGTTAGGGTAGGGGTTAGGGTTAGGGTACGCATTAGGGTTAGGGTAGTTATTAAACCTATCCCAATCTCTAGATACCCCTTAGCACGTAAAGGAATATTATTTGAGGGTCCAGCCATGGAGAAAAGTTTAGACACTAGGATAAGATAAGGAACACACCCATTATAAAGAAATCACATTAGGATTCTCTTTTTAAGCTGTTTCTTAAAACACTAGTGCTTAGGAAATCTATTGGAGGCAGAAGCAGTCAAGGGTAGCCTAGGGTTACGGTTAGGCTTAGGGTTAGGCTTAGGGTACGGCTTAGGGTACGAGTTCGGGGAGGGTTTCGGGTACGGCGTAGGGTATGGGTTAGGGTTAGGGTTAGGGCTCGGTTTAGGGTAGGGGTTAGGATTAGGGTACGTGTTAGGGTTAGGGTAGGGGTTAGGGTTAGGGTACGCGTTAGGGTTAGGGTAGTTATTAAACCTATCCCACTCTCTAGATACCCCTTAGCACGTAAAGGAATATTATTTGGGGGTCCAGCCATGGAGAAGAGTTTAGACACTAGGATAAGATAAGGAACACACCCATTATAAAGAAATCACATTAGGATTCTCTTTTTAAGCTGTTCCTTAAAACACTAGTGCTTAGGAAATCTATTGGAGGCAGAAGCAGTCAAGGGTAGCCTAGGGTTAGGGTTAGGCTTAGGGTTAGGTTTAGGGTACGGCTTGGGGAATGGGTTCGGGGAGGGGTTCGGGTACGGCATAGGGTATGGGTTAGGGTTAGGGTTAGCGTTAGTGTTAGGGTTAGGGCTCGGTTTAGGGTACGGGTTAGGATTAGGGTACGTGTTAGGGTTAGGGTAGGGGTTAGGGTTAGGGTATGCGTTAGGGTTAGGGTAGTTATTAAACCTATCCCACTCTCTAGATACCCCTTAGCACGTAAAGGAATATTATTTGGGGGTCCAGCCATGGAGAAGAGTTTAGACACTAGGATAAGATAAGGAACACACCCATTATAAAGAAATCACATTAGGATTCTCTTTTTAAGCTGTTCCTTAAAACACTAGTGCTTAGGAAATCTATTGGAGGCAGAAGCAGTCAAGGGTAGCCTAGGGTTAGGGTTAGGCTTAGGGTTCGGCTTAGGGTACGGCTTAGGGTACGGGTTCGGGGAGGGGTGCGGGTACGGCGTAGGGTATGGGTTAGGGTTAGGGTTTGGGTTAGTTTTAGGGTTAGGGCTCGGTTTAGGGTACAGGTTAGTATTAGGGTACGTGTTAGGGTTAGGGTTGGGGTTAGGGTTAGGGTACGCGTTAGGGTTAGGGTAGTTATTAAACCTATCCCACTCTCTAGATACCCCTTAGCACGTAAAGGAATATTATTTGAGGGTCCAGCCATGGAGAAGAGTTTAGACACTAGGATAAGATAAGGAACACACCCATTATAAAGAAATCACATTAGGATTCTCTTTTTAAGCTGTTCCTTAAAACACTAGTGCTTAGGAAATCTATTGGAGGCAGAAGCAGTCAAGGGTAGCCTAGGGTTAGGGTTAGGCTTAGGGTACGGCTTAGGGTACGGGTTCGGGGAGGGTTTCGGGTACGGCGTAGGGTATGGGTTAGGGTTAGGGTTAGGGTTAGTGTTAGGGTTAGGGCTCGGTTTAGGGTACGGTTAGGATTAGGGTACGTGTTAGGTTTAGGGTAGGGGTTAGGGTTAGGGTACGCGTTAGGGTTAGGGTAGTTAGTAAACCTATCCCACTCTCTAGATACCCCTTAGCACGTAAAGGAATATTATTTGGGGTTCCAGCCATGGAGAAGAATTTAGACACTAGGATAAGATAAGGAACACACCCATTATAAAGAAATCACATTAGGATTCTCTTTTTAAGCTGTTGCTTAAAACACTAGTGCTTAGGAAATCTATTGGAGGCAGAAGCAGTCAAGGGTAGCCTAGGGTTAGTGTTAGGCTTAAGGTTAGGCTTATGGTATGGCTTAGGGTACGGGTTTGGGGAGGGGTTCGGGTACAGCGTAGGGTATGTGTTAGGGTTAGGGTTAGTGTTAGTGTTAGGGTTAGGGCTCGGTTTAGGGTACGGGTTAGGATTAGGGTACGTGTTAGTGTTAGGGTAGGGGTTAGGGTTAGGGTACGCATTAGGGTTAGGGTAGTTATTAAACCTATCCCACTCTCTAGATACCCCTTAGCACGTAAGGCAATATTATTTGGGGGTGCAGCCATGGAGAAGAGTTTAGACACTAGGATAAGATAAGGAACACACCCATTATAAAGAAATCACATTAGGATTCTCTTTTTAAGCTGTTCCTTAAAACACTAGTGCTTAGGAAATCAATTGCAGGCAGAAGCAGTCAAGGGTAGCCTAGGGTTAGGGTTAGGCTTAGGGTTCGGCTTAGGGTACGGCTTAGGGTACGGGTTCGGGGAGGGGTGCGGGTACGGCGTACGGTATGGGTTAGGGTTAGGTTTAGGGTTAGTGTTAGGGTTAGGGCTCGGTTTAGGGTACGGTTTAGGATTAGGGTACGTGTTAGGGTTAGGGTAGGGGTTAGGTTTAGGGTACGCGTTAGGGTTAGGGTAGTTGTTAAACCTATCCCACTCTCTAGATACCCCTTAGCACGTAAAGGAATATTATTTGGGGGTCCAGCCATGGAGAAGAGTTTAGACACTAGGATAAGATAAGGAACACACCCATTATAAAGAAATCACATTAGGATTCTCTTTTTCAGCTCTTCCTTAATACACTAGTGCTTAGGAAATCTATTGGAGGCAGAAGCAGTCAAGGGTAGCCTAGGGTTAGGGTTAGGCTTAGGGTTAGGCTTAGGGTACGGCTTAGGGTACGGGTTCGGGGAGGGTTTCGGGTACGGCGTAGGGTATGGGTTAGGGTTAGGGTTAGGGTTAGTGTTAGGGTTAGGGCTCGGTTTAGGGTACGGGTTAGGATTAGGGTACGTGTTAGGGTTAGGGTAGGGGTTAGGGTTAGGTTACGCGTTAGGGCTAGGGTAGTTAGTAAACCTATCCCACTCTCTAGCTCCCCCTTAGCACGTAAAGGAATATTATTTGGGGGTCCAGCCATGGAGAAGAGTTTAGACTCTAGGATAAGATAAGGAACACACCCATTATAAAGAAATCACTTTAGGATTCTCTTTTTAAGCTGTTCCTTAAAACACTACTGCTTAGGAAATCAATTGGAGGCAGAAGCAGTCAAGGGTAGCCTAGGGTTAGGGTTAGGCTTAGGGTTAGGTTTAGGGTATGGCTTAGGGTACGGGTTCGGGGAGGGTTGCGGGTACGGCGTAGGGTATGGGTTAGGGTTAGGGTTAGGGTTAGTGTTAGGGTTAGGGCTCGGTTTAGGGTACAGGTTAGGATTAGGGTACGTGTTAGGGTTAGGGTAGGGGTTAGGGTTAGGGTACGCGTTAGGGTTAGGGTAGTTATTAAACCTATCCCACTCTCTAGATACCCCTTAGCACGTAAGGGAATATTATTTGGGGGTGCAGCCATGGAGAAGAGTTTAGACACTAGGATAAGATAAGGAACACACCCATTATAAAGAAATCACATTAGGATTCTCTTTTTAAGCTGTTCCTTAAAACAGTAGTGCTTAGGAAATCTATTGGAGGCAGAAGCAGTCAAGGGTAGCCTAGGGTTAGGGTTAGGCTTAGGGTTAGGCTTAGGGTACGGCTTAGGTTACGGGTTCGGGGAGGGGTGCGGGTACGGCGTAGGGTATGGGTTAGGGTTAGGGTTAGGGTTAGTGTTAGGGTTAGGGCTCGGTTTAGGGTACGGGTTAGGATTAGGGTACGTGTTAGGGTTAGGGTAGGGGTTAGGGTTAGGGTACGCGTTAGGGTTAGGGTAGTTATTAAACCTATCTCACTCTCTAGATACCCCTTAGCACGTAAAGGAATATTATTTGAGGGTCCAGCCATGGAGAAGAGTTTAGACACTAGGATAAGATAAGGAACACACCCATTATAAAGAAATCACATTAGGATTCTCTTTTTAAGCTGTTCCTTAAAACACTAGTGCTTAGGAAATCTATTGGAGGCAGAAGCAGTCAAGGGTAGCCTAGGGTTAGGGTTAGGCTTAGGGTTAGGCTTAGAGTACGGCTTAGGGTACGGGTTCGGGAAGGGTTTCGGGTACGGCGTAGGGTATGGGATAGGGTTAGGGTTAGGGTTAGTGTTAGGGTTACGGCTCGGTTTAGGGTACGGTTAGGATTAGGGTACGTGTTAGGTTTAGGGTAGGGGTTAGGGTTAGGGTACGCGTTAGGGTTAGGGTAGTTAGTAAACCTATCCCACTCTCTAGATACCCCTTAGCACGTAAAGGAATATTATTTGGGGTTCCAGCAATGGAGAAGAATTTAGACACTAGGATAAGATAAGGAACACACCCATTATAAAGAAATCACATTAGGATTCTCTTTTTAAGCTGTTGCTTAAAACACTAGTGCTTAGGAAATCTATTGGAGGCAGAAGCAGTCAAGGGTAGCCTAGGGTTAGTGTTAGGCTTAGGGTTAGGCTTAGGGTACGGCTTAGGGTACGGGTTTGGGGAGGGGTTCAGGTACGGCGTAGGGTATGGGTTAGGGTTAGGGTTAGTGTTAGTGTTAGGGTTAGGGCTCGGTTTAGGGTACGGGTTAGGATTAGGGTACGTGTTAGTGTTAGGGTAGGGGTTAGGGTTAGAGTACGCATTAGGGTTAGGGTAGTTATTAAACCTATCCCACTCTCTAGATACCCCTTAGCACGTAAGGCAATATTATTTGGGGGTGCAGCCATGGAGAAGAGTTTAGACACTAGGATAAGATAAGGAACACACCCATTATAAAGAAATCACATTAGGATTCTCTTTTTAAGCTGTTCCTTAAAACACTAGTGCTTAGGAAATCTATTGGAGGCAGAAGCAGTCAAGGGTAGCCTAGTGTTAGGGTTAGGCTTAGGGTTAGGTTTAGGGTACGGCTTGGGGTATGGGTTCGGGGAGGTGTTCGTGTACGGCGTAGGGTATGGGTTAGGGTTAGGGTTTGGGTTAGTGTTAGGGTTAGGGCTCGGTTTAGGGTACGGGTTAGGATTAGGGTACGTGTTAGGGTTAGGGTAGGGGTTAGGGTTAGGTTACGCGTTAGGGCTAGGGTAGTTAGTAAACCTATCCCACTCTCTAGCTCCCCCTTAGCACGTAAAGGAATATTATTTGGGGGTCCAGCCATGGAGAAGAGTTTAGACACTAGGATAAGATAAGGAACACACCCATTATAAAGAAATCACTTTAGGATTCTCTTTTTAAGCTGTTCCTTAAAACACTACTGCTTAGGAAATCAACTGGAGGCAGAAGCAGTCAAGGGTAGCCTAGGGTTAGGGTTAGGCTTAGGGTTAGGTTTAGGGTATGGCTTAGGGTACGGGTTCGGGGAGGGGTGTGGGTACGGCGTAGGGTATGGGTTAGGGTTAGGGTTAGGGTTAGTGTTAGGGTTAGGGCTCGGTTTAGGGTACAGGTTAGGATTAGGGTACGTGTTAGGGTTAGGGTAGGGGTTAGGGTTAGGGTACGCGTTAGGGTTAGGGTAGTTATTAAACCTATCCCACTCTCTAGATACCCCTTAGCACGTAAGGGAATATTATTTGGGGGTGCAGCCATGGAGAAGAGTTTAGACACTAGGATAAGATAAGGAACACACCCATTATAAAGAAATCACATTAGGATTCTCTTTTTAAGCTGTTCCTTAAAACAGTAGTGCTTAGGAAATCTATTGGAGGCAGAAGCAGTCAAGGGTAGCCTAGGGTTAGGGTTAGGCTTAGGGTTAGGCTTAGGGTACGGATTAGGGTACGGGTTCGGGGAGGGGTGCGGGTACGGCGTAGGGTATGGGTTAGGGTTAGGGTTAGGGTTAGTGTTAGGGTTAGGGCTCGGTTTAGGGTACAGGTTAGGATTAGGGTACGTGTTAGGGTTAGGGTAGGGGTTAGGGTTAGGGTACGCGTTAGGGTTAGGGTAGTTATTAAACCTATCCCACTCTCTAGATACCCCTTAGCACGTAAAGGAATATTATTTGAGGGTCCAGCCATGGAGAAGAGTTTAGACACTAGGATAAGATAAGGAACACACCCATTATAAAGAAATCACATTAGGATTCTCTTTTTAAGCTGTTCCTTAAAACACTAGTGCTTAGGAAATCTATTGGAGGCAGAAGCAGTCAAGGGTAGCCTAGGGTTAGGGTTAGGCTTAGGGTTAGGCTTAGGGTACGGCTTAGGGTACGGGTTCAGGGAGGGGTGCGTGTACGGCGTAGGGTATGGGTTAGGGTTAGGGTTAGGGTTAGTGTTAGGGTTAGGGCTCGGTTTAGGGTACGGGTTAGGATTAGGGTACGTGTTAGGGTTAGGGTAGGGGTTAGGGTTAGGTTACGCGTTAGGGCTAGGGTAGTTAGTAAACCTATCCCACTCTCTAGCTCCCCCTTAGCACGTAAAGGAATATTATTTGGGGGTCCAGCCATGGAGAAGAGTTTAGACACTAGGATAAGATAAGGAACACACCCATTATAAAGAAATCACTTTAGGATTCTCTTTTTAAGCTGTTCCTTAAAACACTACTGCTTAGGAAATCAATTGGAGGCAGAAGCAGTCAAGGGTAGCCTAGGGTTAGGGTTAGGCTTAGGGTTAGGTTTAGGGTATGGCTTAGGGTACGGGTTCGGGGAGGTGTGCGGGTACGGCGTAGGGTATGGGTTAGGGTTAGGGTTAGGGTTAGTGTTAGGGTTAGGGCTCGGTTTAGGGTACGTTTAGGATTAGGGTACGTGTTAGGTTTAGGGTAGGGGTTAGGGTTAGGGTACGCGTTAGGGTTAGGGTACTTAGTAAACCTATCCCACTCTCTAGATACCCCTTAGCACGTAAAGGAATATTATTTGGGGTTCCAGCCATGGAGAAGAATTTAGACACTAGGATAAGATAAGGAACACACCCATTATAAAGAAATCACATTAGGATTCTCTTTTTAAGCTGTTGCTTAAAACACTAGTGCTTAGGAAATCTATTGGAGGCAGAAGCAGTCAAGGGTAGCCTAGGGTTAGTGTTAGGCTTAGGGTTAGGCTTAGGGTACGGCTTACGGTACGGGTTTGGGGAGGGGTTCAGGTACGGCGTAGGGTATGGGTTAGGGTTAGGGTTAGTGTTAGTGTTAGGGTTAGGGCTCGGTTTAGGGTACGGGTTAGGATTAGGGTACGTGTTAGTGTTAGGTTAGGGGTTAGGGTTAGAGTACGCATTAGGGTTAGGGTAGTTATTAAACCTATCCCACTCTCTAGATACCCCTTAGCACGTAAGGCAATATTATTTGGGGGTGCAGCCATGGAGAAGAGTTTAGACACTAGGATAAGATAAGGAACACACCCATTATAAAGAAATCACATTAGGATTCTCTTTTTAAGCTGTTCCTGAAAACACTAGTGCTTAGGAAATCTATTGGAGGCAGAAGCAGTCAAGGGTAGCCTAGGGTTAGGGTTAGGCTTAGGGTTAGGTTTAGGGTACGGCTTGGGGAATGGGTTCGGGGAGGGGTTCGGGTACAGCGTAGGGTTTGGGTTAGGGTTAGGGTTAGGGTTAGTGTTAGGGTTAGGGCTCGGTTTAGGGTACGGGTTAGGATTAGGGTACGTGTTAGGGTTAGGGTAGGGGTTAGGGTTAGGGTAGTTATTAAACCTATCCCACTCTCTAGATACCCCTTAGCACGTAAAGGAATATTATTTGGGGGTCCAGCCATGGAGAAGAGTTTAGACACTAGGATAAGATAAGGAACACACCCATTATAAAGAAATCACATTAGGATTCTCTTTTTAAGCTGTTCGTTAAAACACTAGTGCTTAGGAAATCTATTGGAGGCAGAAGCAGTCAAGGGTAGCCTAGGGTTAGGGTTAGGCTTAGGCTTAGGCTTAGGGTACGGCTTAGGGTACGGGTTCGGGGAGGGTTTCGGGTACGGCGTACGGTATGGGTTAGGGTTAGGGTTAGGGTTAGTGTTAGGGTTAGGGCTCGGTTTAGGGTACGGTTAGGATTAGGGTACGTGTTAGGTTTAGGGTAGGGGTTAGGGTTAGGGTACGCGTTAGGGTTAGGGTAGTTAGTAAACCTATCCCACTCTCTAGATACCCCTTAGCACGTAAAGGAATATTATTTGGGGTTCCAGCCATGGAGAAGAATTTAGACACTAGGATAAGATAAGGAACACACCCATTATAAAGAAATCACATTAGGATTCTCTTTTTAAGCTGTTGCTTAAAACACTAGTGCTTAGGAAATCTATTGGAGGCAGAAGCAGTCAAGGGTAGCCTAGGGTTAGTGTTAGGCTTAGGGTTAGGCTTAGGGTACGGCTTAGGGTACGGGTTTGGGGAGGGGTTCAGGTACGGCGTAGGGTATGGGTTAGGGTTAGGGTTAGTGTTAGTGTTAGGGTTAGGGCTCGGTTTAGGGTACGGGTTAGGATTAGGGTACATGTTAGTGTTAGGGTAGGGGTTAGGGTTAGAGTACGCATTAGGTTTAGGGTAGTTATTAAACCTATCCCACTCTCTAGATACCCCTTAGCACGTAAGGCAATATTATTTGGGGGTGCAGCCATGGAGAAGAGTTTAGACACTAGGATAAGATAAGGAACACACCCATTATAAAGAAATCACATTAGGATTCTCTTTTTAAGCTGTTCCTTAAAACACTAGTGCTTAGGAAATCAATTGGAGGCAGAAGCAGTCAAGGGTAGCCTAGGGTTAGGGTTAGGCTTAGGGTTCGGCTTAGGGTACGGCTTAGGGTACGGGTTCGGGGAGGGGTGCGGGTACGGCGTACGGTATGGGTTAGGGTTAGGGTTAGGGTTAGTGTTAGGGTTAGGGCTCGGTTTAGGGTACGGGTTAGGATTAGGGTACGTGTTAGGGTTAGGGTAGGGGTTAGGTTTAGGGTACGCGTTAGGGTTAGGGTAGTTGTTAAACCTATCCCACTCTCTAGATACCCCTTAGCACGTAAAGGAATATTATTTGGGGGTCCAGCCATGGAGAAGAGTTTAGACACTAGGATAAGATAAGGAACACACCCATTATAAAGAAATCACATTAGGATTCTCTTTTTCAGCTCTTCCTTAAAACACTAGTGCTTAGGAAATCTATTAGAGGCAGAAGCAGTCAAGGGTAGCCTAGGGTTAGGGTTAGGCTTAGGGTTAGGCTTAGGGTACGGCTTAGGGTACGGGTTCGGGGAGGGTTTCGGGTACGGCGTAGGGTATGGGTTAGGGTTAGGGTTAGGGTTTGTGTTAGGGTTAGGGCTCGGTTTAGGGTACGGTTAGGATTAGGGTACGTGGTAGGTTTAGGGTAGGGGTTAGGGTTAGGGTACGCATTAGGTTTAGGGTCGTTAGTAAACCTATCCCACTCTCTAGATACCCCTTAGCACGTAAAGGAATATTATTTGGGGGTCCAGCCATGGAGAAGAGTTTAGACACTAGGATAAGATAAGGAACACACCCATTATAAAGAAATCACATTAGGATTCTCTTTTTAAGCTGTTGCTTAAAACACTAGTGCTTAGGAAATCTATTGGAGGCAGAAGCAGTCAAGGGTAGCCTAGGGTTAGTGTTAGGCTTAGGGTTAGGCTTAGGGTATGGCTTAGGGTACGGGTTCGGGGAGGGTTTCGGGTACGGCGTAGGGTATGGGTTAGGGTTAGGGTTAGGGTTAGTGTTAGGGTTAGGGCTCGGTTTAGGGTACAGGTTAGGATTAGGGTACGTGTTAGGTTTAGGGTAGGGGTTAGGGTTAGGGTACGCGTTAGGGTTAGGGTAGTTATTAAACCTATCCCACTCTCTAGATACCACTTAGCACGTAAGGGAATATTATTTGGGGGTGCAGCCATGGAGAAGAGTTTAGACACTAGGATAAGATAAGGAACACACCCATTATAAAGAAATCACATTAGGATTCTCTTTTTAAGCTGTTCCTTAAAACAGTAGTGCTTAGGAAATCTATTGGAGGCAGAAGCAGTCAAGGGTAGCCTAGGGTTAGGGTTAGGCTTAGGGTTAGGCTTAGGGTACGGCTTAGGGTACGGGTTCAGGGAGGGGTGCGGGTACGGCGTAGGGTATGGGTTAGGGTTAGGGTTAGGGTTAGTGTTAGGGTTAGGGCTCGGTTTAGGGTACGGATTAGGATTAGGGTACGTGTTAGGGTTAGGGTAGGGGTTAGGGTTAGGGTACGCGTTAGGTTTAGGGTAGTTATTAAACCTATCCCAATCTCTAGATACCCCTTAGCACGTAAAGGAATATTATTTGAGGGTCCAGCCATGGAGAAAAGTTTAGACACTAGGATAAGATAAGGAACACACCCATTATAAAGAAATCACATTAGGATTCTCTTTTTAAGCTGTTCCTTAAAACACTAGTGCTTAGAAAATCTATTGGAGGCAGAAGCAGTCAAGGGTAGCCTAGGGTTAGGGTTAGGCTTAGGGTTAGGCTTAGGGTACGGCTTAGGGTACGAGTTCGGGGAGGGTTTCGGGTACGGCGTAGGGTATGGGTTAGGGTTAGGGTTAGGGTTAGTGTTAGGGTTAGGGCTCGGTTTAGGGTAGGGGTTAGGATTAGGGTACGTGTTAGGGTTAGGGTAGGGGTTAGGGTTAGGGTACGCGTTAGGGTTAGGGTAGTTATTAAACCTATCCCACTCTCTAGATACCCCTTAGCACGTAAAGGAATATTATTTGGGGGTCCAGCCATGGAGAAGAGTTTAGACACTAGGATAAGATAAGGAACACACCCATTATAAAGAAATCACTTTAGGATTCTCTTTTTAAGCTGTTCGTTAAAACACTAGTGCTTAGGAAATCTATTGGAGGCAGAAGCAGTCAAGGGTAGCCTAGGGTTAGGGTTAGGCTTAGGGTTAGGCTTAGGGTACGGCTTAGGGTACGGGTTCAGGGAGGGGTGCGGGTACGGCGTAGGGTATGGGTTAGGGTTAGGGTTAGGGTTAGTGTTAGGGTTAGGGCTCGGTTTAGGGTACGGGTTAGGATTAGGGTACGTGTTAGGGTTAGGGTAGGGGTTAGGGTTAGGGTACGCGTTAGGGTTAGGGTAGTTATTAAACCTATCCCAATCTCTAGATACCCCTTAGCACGTAAAGGAATATTATTTGAGGGTCCAGCAATGGAGAAAAGTTTAGACACTAGGATAAGATAAGGAACACACCCATTATAAAGAAATCACATTAGGATTCTCTTTTTAAGCTGTTCCTTAAAACACTAGTGCTTAGGAAATCTATTGGAGGCAGAAGCAGTCAAGGG
Source organism: Balaenoptera borealis (assembly GCF_965194805.1). NCBI lineage: Eukaryota > Metazoa > Chordata > Mammalia > Artiodactyla > Balaenopteridae > Balaenoptera > Balaenoptera borealis. The sequence continues at coordinate 80,103 of NW_028123977.1, read as the reverse complement.
TAGCCTAGGGTTAGGGTTAGGCTTAGGGTTAGGCTTAGAGTACGGCTTAGAGTACGGGTTCGGGAAGGGTTTCGGGTACGGCGTAGGGTATGGGATAGGGTTAGGGTTAGGGTTAGTGTTAGGGTTAGGGCTCGGTTTAGGGTACGGTTAGGATTAGGGTACGTGTTAGGTTTAGGGTAGGGGTTAGGGTTAGGGTACGCGTTAGGGTTAGGGTAGTTAGTAAACCTATCCCACTCTCTAGATACCCCTTAGCACGTAAAGGAATATTATTTGGGGTTCCAGCAATGGAGAAGAATTTAGACACTAGGATAAGATAAGGAACACACCCATTATAAAGAAATCACATTAGGATTCTCTTTTTAAGCTGTTGCTTAAAACACTAGTGCTTAGGAAATCTATTGGAGGCAGAAGCAGTCAAGGGTAGCCTAGGGTTAGTGTTAGGCTTAGGGTTAGGCTTAGGGTACGGCTTAGGGTACGGGTTTGGGGAGGGGTTCAGGTACGGCGTAGGGTATGGGTTAGGGTTAGGGTTAGTGTTAGTGTTAGGGTTAGGGCTCGGTTTAGGGTACGGGTTAGGATTAGGGTACGTGTTAGTGTTAGGGTAGGGGTTAGGGTTAGAGTACGCATTAGGGTTAGGGTAGTTATTAAACCTATCCCACTCTCTAGATACCCCTTAGCACGTAAGGCAATATTATTTGGGGGTGCAGCCATGGAGAAGAGTTTAGACACTAGGATAAGATAAGGAACACACCCATTATAAAGAAATCACATTAGGATTCTCTTTTTAAGCTGTTCCTTAAAACACTAGTGCTTAGGAAATCTATTGGAGGCAGAAGCAGTCAAGGGTAGCCTAGTGTTAGGGTTAGGCTTAGGGTTAGGTTTAGGGTACGGCTTGGGGTATGGGTTCGGGGAGGTGTTCGTGTACGGCGTAGGGTATGGGTTAGGGTTAGGGTTTGGGTTAGTGTTAGGGTTAGGGCTCGGTTTAGGGTACGGGTTAGGATTAGGGTACGTGTTAGGGTTAGGGTAGGGGTTAGGGTTAGGTTACGCGTTAGGGCTAGGGTAGTTAGTAAACCTATCCCACTCTCTAGCTCCCCCTTAGCACGTAAAGGAATATTATTTGGGGGTCCAGCCATGGAGAAGAGTTTAGACACTAGGATAAGATAAGGAACACACCCATTATAAAGAAATCACTTTAGGATTCTCTTTTTAAGCTGTTCCTTAAAACACTACTGCTTAGGAAATCAACTGGAGGCAGAAGCAGTCAAGGGTAGCCTAGGGTTAGGGTTAGGCTTAGGGTTAGGTTTAGGGTATGGCTTAGGGTACGGGTTCGGGGAGGGGTGCGGGTACGGCGTAGGGTATGGGTTAGGGTTAGGGTTAGGGTTAGTGTTAGGGTTAGGGCTCGGTTTAGGGTACAGGTTAGGATTAGGGTACGTGTTAGGGTTAGGGTAGGGGTTAGGGTTAGGGTACGCGTTAGGGTTAGGGTAGTTATTAAACCTATCCCACTCTCTAGATACCCCTTAGCACGTAAGGGAATATTATTTGGGGGTGCAGCCATGGAGAAGAGTTTAGACACTAGGATAAGATAAGGAACACACCCATTATAAAGAAATCACATTAGGATTCTCTTTTTAAGCTGTTCCTTAAAACAGTAGTGCTTAGGAAATCTATTGGAGGCAGAAGCAGTCAAGGGTAGCCTAGGGTTAGGGTTAGGCTTAGGGTTAGGCTTAGGGTACGGATTAGGGTACGGGTTCGGGGAGGGGTGCGGGTACGGCGTAGGGTATGGGTTAGGGTTAGGGTTAGGGTTAGTGTTAGGGTTAGGGCTCGGTTTAGGGTACAGGTTAGGATTAGGGTACGTGTTAGGGTTAGGGTAGGGGTTAGGGTTAGGGTACGCGTTAGGGTTAGGGTAGTTATTAAACCTATCCCACTCTCTAGATACCCCTTAGCACGTAAGGCAATATTATTTGGGGGTGCAGCCATGGAGAAGAGTTTAGACACTAGGATAAGATAAGGAACACACCCATTATAAAGAAATCACATTAGGATTCTCTTTTTAAGCTGTTCCTTAAAACAGTAGTGCTTAGGAAATCTATTGGAGGCAGAAGCAGTCAAGGGTAGCCTAGGGTTAGGGTTAGGCTTAGGGTTAGGCTTAGGGTACGGATTAGGGTACGGGTTCGGGGAGGGGTGCGGGTACGGCGTAGGGTATGGGTTAGGGTTAGGGTTAGGGTTAGTGTTAGGGTTAGGGCTCGGTTTAGGGTACAGGTTAGGATTAGGGTACGTGTTAGGGTTAGGGTAGGGGTTAGGGTTAGGGTACGCGTTAGGGTTAGGGTAGTTATTAAACCTATCCCACTCTCTAGATACCCCTTAGCACGTAAAGGAATATTATTTGAGGGTCCAGCCATGGAGAAGAGTTTAGACACTAGGATAAGATAAGGAACACACCCATTATAAAGAAATCACATTAGGATTCTCTTTTTAAGCTGTTCCTTAAAACACTAGTGCTTAGGAAATCTATTGGAGGCAGAAGCAGTCAAGGGTAGCCTAGGGTTAGGGTTAGGCTTAGGGTTAGGCTTAGGGTACGGCTTAGGGTACGGGTTCAGGGAGGGGTGCGTGTACGGCGTAGGGTATGGGTTAGGGTTAGGGTTAGGGTTAGTGTTAGGGTTAGGGCTCGGTTTAGGGTACGGGTTAGGATTAGGGTACGTGTTAGGGTTAGGGTAGGGGTTAGGGTTAGGGTACGCGTTAGGGTTAGGGTAGTTATTAAACCTATCCCAATCTCTAGATACCCCTTAGCACGTAAAGGAATATTATTTGAGGGTCCAGCCATGGAGAAAAGTTTAGACACTAGGATAAGATAAGGAACACACCCATTATAAAGAAATCACATTAGGATTCTCTTTTTAAGCTGTTCCTTAAAACACTAGTGCTTAGGAAATCTATTGGAGGCAGAAGCAGTCAAGGGTAGCCTAGGGTTAGGGTTAGGCTTAGGGTTAGGGTTAGGGTACGGCTTGGGTTATGGGTTCGGGGAGGTGTTCGTGTACGGCGTAGGGTATGGGTTAGGGTTAGGGTTTGGGTTAGTGTTAGGGATAGGGCTCGGTTTAGGGTACGGGTTAGGATTAGGGTACGTGTTAGGGTTAGGGTAGGGGTTAGGGTTAGGTTACGCGTTAGGGCTAGGGTAGTTAGTAAACCTATCCCACTCTCTAGCTCCCCCTTAGCACGTAAAGGAATATTATTTGGGGGTCCAGCCATGGAGAAGAGTTTAGACACTAGGATAAGATAAGGAACACACCCATTATAAAGAAATCACTTTAGGATTCTCTTTTTAAGCTGTTCCTTAAAACACTACTGCTTAGGAAATCAATTGGAGGCAGAAGCAGTCAAGGGTAGCCTAGGGTTAGGGTTAGGCTTAGGGTTAGGTTTAGGGTATGGCTTAGGGTACGGGTTCGGGGAGGTGTGCGGGTACGGCGTAGGGTATGGGTTAGGGTTAGGGTTAGGGTTAGTGTTAGGGTTAGGGCTCGGTTTAGGGTACGTTTAGGATTAGGGTACGTGTTAGGTTTAGGGTAGGGGTTAGGGTTAGGGTACGCGTTAGGGTTAGGGTACTTAGTAAACCTATCCCACTCTCTAGATACCCCTTAGCACGTAAAGGAATATTATTTGGGGTTCCAGCCATGGAGAAGAATTTAGACACTAGGATAAGATAAGGAACACACCCATTATAAAGAAATCACATTAGGATTCTCTTTTTAAGCTGTTGCTTAAAACACTAGTGCTTAGGAAATCTATTGGAGGCAGAAGCAGTCAAGGGTAGCCTAGGGTTAGTGTTAGGCTTAGGGTTAGGCTTAGGGTACGGCTTACGGTACGGGTTTGGGGAGGGGTTCAGGTACGGCGTAGGGTATGGGTTAGGGTTAGGGTTAGTGTTAGTGTTAGGGTTAGGGCTCGGTTTAGGGTACGGGTTAGGATTAGGGTACGTGTTAGTGTTAGGTTAGGGGTTAGGGTTAGAGTACGCATTAGGGTTAGGGTAGTTATTAAACCTATCCCACTCTCTAGATACCCCTTAGCACGTAAGGGAATATTATTTGGGGGTGCAGCCATGGAGAAGAGTTTAGACACTAGGATAAGATAAGGAACACACCCATTATAAAGAAATCACATTAGGATTCTCTTTTTAAGCTGTTCCTTAAAACAGTAGTGCTTAGGAAATCTATTGGAGGCAGAAGCAGTCAAGGGTAGCCTAGGGTTAGGGTTAGGCTTAGGGTTAGGCTTAGGGTACGGATTAGGGTACGGGTTCGGGGAGGGGTGCGGGTACGGCGTAGGGTATGGGTTAGGGTTAGGGTTAGGGTTAGTGTTAGGGTTAGGGCTCGGTTTAGGGTACAGGTTAGGATTAGGGTACGTGTTAGGGTTAGGGTAGGGGTTAGGGTTAGGGTACGCGTTAGGGTTAGGGTAGTTATTAAACCTATCCCACTCTCTAGATACCCCTTAGCACGTAAAGGAATATTATTTGAGGGTCCAGCCATGGAGAAGAGTTTAGACACTAGGATAAGATAAGGAACACACCCATTATAAAGAAATCACATTAGGATTCTCTTTTTAAGCTGTTCCTTAAAACACTAGTGCTTAGGAAATCTATTGGAGGCAGAAGCAGTCAAGGGTAGCCTAGGGTTAGGGTTAGGCTTAGGGTTAGGCTTAGGGTACGGCTTAGGGTACGGGTTCAGGGAGGGGTGCGTGTACGGCGTAGGGTATGGGTTAGGGTTAGGGTTAGGGTTAGTGTTAGGGTTAGGGCTCGGTTTAGGGTACGGGTTAGGATTAGGGTACGTGTTAGGGTTAGGGTAGGGGTTAGGGTTAGGGTACGCGTTAGGGTTAGGGTAGTTATTAAACCTATCCCAATCTCTAGATACCCCTTAGCACGTAAAGGAATATTATTTGAGGGTCCAGCCATGGAGAAAAGTTTAGACACTAGGATAAGATAAGGAACACACCCATTATAAAGAAATCACATTAGGATTCTCTTTTTAAGCTGTTCCTTAAAACACTAGTCCTTAGGAAATCTATTGGAGGCAGAAGCAGTCAAGGGTAGCCTAGGGTTAGGGTTAGGCTTAGGGTTAGGGTTAGGGTACGGCTTGGGGTATGGGTTCGGGGAGGTGTTCGTGTACGGCGTAGGGTATGGGTTAGGGTTAGGGTTTGGGTTAGTGTTAGGGATAGGGCTCGGTTTAGGGTACGGGTTAGGATTAGGGTACGTGTTAGGGTTAGGGTAGGGGTTAGGGTTAGGTTACGCGTTAGGGCTAGGGTAGTTAGTAAACCTATCCCACTCTCTAGCTCCCCCTTAGCACGTAAAGGAATATTATTTGGGGGTCCAGCCATGGAGAAGAGTTTAGACACTAGGATAAGATAAGGAACACACCCATTATAAAGAAATCACTTTAGGATTCTCTTTTTAAGCTGTTCCTTAAAACACTACTGCTTAGGAAATCAATTGGAGGCAGAAGCAGTCAAGGGTAGCCTAGGGTTAGGGTTAGGCTTAGGGTTAGGTTTAGGGTATGGCTTAGGGTACGGGTTCGGGGAGGTGTGCGGGTACGGCGTAGGGTATGGGTTAGGGTTAGGGTTAGGGTTAGTGTTAGGGTTAGGGCTCGGTTTAGGGTACGTTTAGGATTAGGGTACGTGTTAGGTTTAGGGTAGGGGTTAGGGTTAGGGTACGCGTTAGGGTTAGGGTACTTAGTAAACCTATCCCACTCTCTAGATACCCCTTAGCACGTAAAGGAATATTATTTGGGGTTCCAGCCATGGAGAAGAATTTAGACACTAGGATAAGATAAGGAACACACCCATTATAAAGAAATCACATTAGGATTCTCTTTTTAAGCTGTTGCTTAAAACACTAGTGCTTAGGAAATCTATTGGAGGCAGAAGCAGTCAAGGGTAGCCTAGGGTTAGTGTTAGGCTTAGGGTTAGGCTTAGGGTACGGCTTACGGTACGGGTTTGGGGAGGGGTTCAGGTACGGCGTAGGGTATGGGTTAGGGTTAGGGTTAGTGTTAGTGTTAGGGTTAGGGCTCGGTTTAGGGTACGGGTTAGGATTAGGGTACGTGTTAGTGTTAGGTTAGGGGTTAGGGTTAGAGTACGCATTAGGGTTAGGGTAGTTATTAAACCTATCCCACTCTCTAGATACCCCTTAGCACGTAAGGCAATATTATTTGGGGGTGCAGCCATGGAGAAGAGTTTAGACACTAGGATAAGATAAGGAACACACCCATTATAAAGAAATCACATTAGGATTCTCTTTTTAAGCTGTTCCTGAAAACACTAGTGCTTAGGAAATCTATTGGAGGCAGAAGCAGTCAAGGGTAGCCTAGGGTTAGGGTTAGGCTTAGGGTTAGGTTTAGGGTACGGCTTGGGGAATGGGTTCGGGGAGGGGTTCGGGTACAGCGTAGGGTTTGGGTTAGGGTTAGGGTTAGGGTTAGTGTTAGGGTTAGGGCTCGGTTTAGGGTACGGGTTAGGATTAGGGTACGTGTTAGGGTTAGGGTAGGGGTTAGGGTTAGGGTAGTTATTAAACCTATCCCACTCTCTAGATACCCCTTAGCACGTAAAGGAATATTATTTGGGGGTCCAGCCATGGAGAAGAGTTTAGACACTAGGATAAGATAAGGAACACACCCATTATAAAGAAATCACATTAGGATTCTCTTTTTAAGCTGTTCGTTAAAACACTAGTGCTTAGGAAATCTATTGGAGGCAGAAGCAGTCAAGGGTAGCCTAGGGTTAGGGTTAGGCTTAGGCTTAGGCTTAGGGTACGGCTTAGGGTACGGGTTCGGGGAGGGTTTCGGGTACGGCGTACGGTATGGGTTAGGGTTAGGGTTAGGGTTAGTGTTAGGGTTAGGGCTCGGTTTAGGGTACGGTTAGGATTAGGGTACGTGTTAGGTTTAGGGTAGGGGTTAGGGTTAGGGTACGCGTTAGGGTTAGGGTAGTTAGTAAACCTATCCCACTCTCTAGATACCCCTTAGCACGTAAAGGAATATTATTTGGGGTTCCAGCCATGGAGAAGAATTTAGACACTAGGATAAGATAAGGAACACACCCATTATAAAGAAATCACATTAGGATTCTCTTTTTAAGCTGTTGCTTAAAACACTAGTGCTTAGGAAATCTATTGGAGGCAGAAGCAGTCAAGGGTAGCCTAGGGTTAGTGTTAGGCTTAGGGTTAGGCTTAGGGTACGGCTTAGGGTACGGGTTTGGGGAGGGGTTCAGGTACGGCGTAGGGTATGGGTTAGGGTTAGGGTTAGTGTTAGTGTTAGGGTTAGGGCTCGGTTTAGGGTACGGGTTAGGATTAGGGTACGTGTTAGTGTTAGGGTAGGGGTTAGGGTTAGAGTACGCATTAGGTTTAGGGTAGTTATTAAACCTATCCCACTCTCTAGATACCCCTTAGCACGTAAGGCAATATTATTTGGGGGTGCAGCCATGGAGAAGAGTTTAGACACTAGGATAAGATAAGGAACACACCCATTATAAAGAAATCACATTAGGATTCTCTTTTTAAGCTGTTCCTTAAAACACTAGTGCTTAGGAAATCAATTGGAGGCAGAAGCAGTCAAGGGTAGCCTAGGGTTAGGGTTAGGCTTAGGGTTCGGCTTAGGGTACGGCTTAGGGTACGGGTTCGGGGAGGGGTGCGGGTACGGCGTACGGTATGGGTTAGGGTTAGGGTTAGGGTTAGTGTTAGGGTTAGGGCTCGGTTTAGGGTACGGGTTAGGATTAGGGTACGTGTTAGGGTTAGGGTAGGGGTTAGGTTTAGGGTACGCGTTAGGGTTAGGGTAGTTGTTAAACCTATCCCACTCTCTAGATACCCCTTAGCACGTAAAGGAATATTATTTGGGGGTCCAGCCATGGAGAAGAGTTTAGACACTAGGATAAGATAAGGAACACACCCATTATAAAGAAATCACATTAGGATTCTCTTTTTCAGCTCTTCCTTAAAACACTAGTGCTTAGGAAATCTATTAGAGGCAGAAGCAGTCAAGGGTAGCCTAGGGTTAGGGTTAGGCTTAGGGTTAGGCTTAGGGTACGGCTTAGGGTACGGGTTCGGGGAGGGTTTCGGGTACGGCGTAGGGTATGGGTTAGGGTTAGGGTTAGGGTTTGTGTTAGGGTTAGGGCTCGGTTTAGGGTACGGTTAGGATTAGGGTACGTGGTAGGTTTAGGGTAGGGGTTAGGGTTAGGGTACGCATTAGGTTTAGGGTCGTTAGTAAACCTATCCCACTCTCTAGATACCCCTTAGCACGTAAAGGAATATTATTTGGGGGTCCAGCCATGGAGAAGAGTTTAGACACTAGGATAAGATAAGGAACACACCCATTATAAAGAAATCACATTAGGATTCTCTTTTTAAGCTGTTGCTTAAAACACTAGTGCTTAGGAAATCTATTGGAGGCAGAAGCAGTCAAGGGTAGCCTAGGGTTAGTGTTAGGCTTAGGGTTAGGCTTAGGGTATGGCTTAGGGTACGGGTTCGGGGAGGGTTTCGGGTACGGCGTAGGGTATGGGTTAGGGTTAGGGTTAGGGTTAGTGTTAGGGTTAGGGCTCGGTTTAGGGTACAGGTTAGGATTAGGGTACGTGTTAGGTTTAGGGTAGGGGTTAGGGTTAGGGTACGCGTTAGGGTTAGGGTAGTTATTAAACCTATCCCACTCTCTAGATACCCCTTAGCACGTAAAGGAATATTATTTGAGGGTCCAGCCATGGAGAAGAGTTTAGACACTAGGATAAGATAAGGAACACACCCATTATAAAGAAATCACATTAGGATTCTCTTTTTAAGCTGTTCCTTAAAACACTAGTGCTTAGGAAATCTATTGGAGGCAGAAGCAGTCAAGGGTAGCCTAGGGTTAGGGTTAGGCTTAGGGTTAGGCTTAGGGTACGGCTTAGGGTACGGGTTCAGGGAGGGGTGCGTGTACGGCGTAGGGTATGGGTTAGGGTTAGGGTTAGGGTTAGTGTTAGGGTTAGGGCTCGGTTTAGGGTACGGGTTAGGATTAGGGTACGTGTTAGGGTTAGGGTAGGGGTTAGGGTTAGGGTACGCGTTAGGGTTAGGGTAGTTATTAAACCTATCCCAATCTCTAGATACCCCTTAGCACGTAAAGGAATATTATTTGAGGGTCCAGCCATGGAGAAAAGTTTAGACACTAGGATAAGATAAGGAACACACCCATTATAAAGAAATCACATTAGGATTCTCTTTTTAAGCTGTTCCTTAAAACACTAGTGCTTAGGAAATCTATTGGAGGCAGAAGCAGTCAAGGGTAGCCTAGGGTTAGGGTTAGGCTTAGGGTTAGGGTTAGGGTACGGCTTGGGGTATGGGTTCGGGGAGGTGTTCGTGTACGGCGTAGGGTATGGGTTAGGGTTAGGGTTTGGGTTAGTGTTAGGGATAGGGCTCGGTTTAGGGTACGGGTTAGGATTAGGGTACGTGTTAGGGTTAGGGTAGGGGTTAGGGTTAGGTTACGCGTTAGGGCTAGGGTAGTTAGTAAACCTATCCCACTCTCTAGCTCCCCCTTAGCACGTAAAGGAATATTATTTGGGGGTCCAGCCATGGAGAAGAGTTTAGACACTAGGATAAGATAAGGAACACACCCATTATAAAGAAATCACTTTAGGATTCTCTTTTTAAGCTGTTCCTTAAAACACTACTGCTTAGGAAATCAATTGGAGGCAGAAGCAGTCAAGGGTAGCCTAGGGTTAGGGTTAGGCTTAGGGTTAGGTTTAGGGTATGGCTTAGGGTACGGGTTCGGGGAGGTGTGCGGGTACGGCGTAGGGTATGGGTTAGGGTTAGGGTTAGGGTTAGTGTTAGGGTTAGGGCTCGGTTTAGGGTACGTTTAGGATTAGGGTACGTGTTAGGTTTAGGGTAGGGGTTAGGGTTAGGGTACGCGTTAGGGTTAGGGTACTTAGTAAACCTATCCCACTCTCTAGATACCCCTTAGCACGTAAAGGAATATTATTTGGGGTTCCAGTCATGGAGAAGAATTTAGACACTAGGATAAGATAAGGAACACACCCATTATAAAGAAATCACATTAGGATTCTCTTTTTAAGCTGTTGCTTAAAACACTAGTGCTTAGGAAATCTATTGGAGGCAGAAGCAGTCAAGGGTAGCCTAGGGTTAGTGTTAGGCTTAGGGTTAGGCTTAGGGTACGGCTTACGGTACGGGTTTGGGGAGGGGTTCAGGTACGGCGTAGGGTATGGGTTAGGGTTAGGGTTAGTGTTAGTGTTAGGGTTAGGGCTCGGTTTAGGGTACGGGTTAGGATTAGGGTACGTGTTAGTGTTAGGTTAGGGGTTAGGGTTAGAGTACGCATTAGGGTTAGGGTAGTTATTAAACCTATCCCACTCTCTAGATACCCCTTAGCACGTAAGGCAATATTATTTGGGGGTGCAGCCATGGAGAAGAGTTTAGACACTAGGATAAGATAAGGAACACACCCATTATAAAGAAATCACATTAGGATTCTCTTTTTAAGCTGTTCCTGAAAACACTAGTGCTTAGGAAATCTATTGGAGGCAGAAGCAGTCAAGGGTAGCCTAGGGTTAGGGTTAGGCTTAGGGTTAGGTTTAGGGTACGGCTTGGGGAATGGGTTCGGGGAGGGGTTCGGGTACAGCGTAGGGTTTGGGTTAGGGTTAGGGTTAGGGTTAGTGTTAGGGTTAGGGCTCGGTTTAGGGTACGGGTTAGGATTAGGGTACGTGTTAGGGTTAGGGTAGGGGTTAGGGTTAGGGTAGTTATTAAACCTATCCCACTCTCTAGATACCCCTTAGCACGTAAAGGAATATTATTTGGGGGTCCAGCCATGGAGAAGAGTTTAGACACTAGGATAAGATAAGGAACACACCCATTATAAAGAAATCACATTAGGATTCTCTTTTTAAGCTGTTCGTTAAAACACTAGTGCTTAGGAAATCTATTGGAGGCAGAAGCAGTCAAGGGTAGCCTAGGGTTAGGGTTAGGCTTAGGCTTAGGCTTAGGGTACGGCTTAGGGTACGGGTTCGGGGAGGGTTTCGGGTACGGCGTACGGTATGGGTTAGGGTTAGGGTTAGGGTTAGTGTTAGGGTTAGGGCTCGGTTTAGGGTACGGTTAGGATTAGGGTACGTGTTAGGTTTAGGGTAGGGGTTAGGGTTAGGGTACGCGTTAGGGTTAGGGTAGTTAGTAAACCTATCCCACTCTCTAGATACCCCTTAGCACGTAAAGGAATATTATTTGGGGTTCCAGCCATGGAGAAGAATTTAGACACTAGGATAAGATAAGGAACACACCCATTATAAAGAAATCACATTAGGATTCTCTTTTTAAGCTGTTGCTTAAAACACTAGTGCTTAGGAAATCTATTGGAGGCAGAAGCAGTCAAGGGTAGCCTAGGGTTAGTGTTAGGCTTAGGGTTAGGCTTAGGGTACGGCTTAGGGTACGGGTTTGGGGAGGGGTTCAGGTACGGCGTAGGGTATGGGTTAGGGTTAGGGTTAGTGTTAGTGTTAGGGTTAGGGCTCGGTTTAGGGTACGGGTTAGGATTAGGGTACGTGTTAGTGTTAGGGTAGGGGTTAGGGTTAGAGTACGCATTAGGTTTAGGGTAGTTATTAAACCTATCCCACTCTCTAGATACCCCTTAGCACGTAAGGCAATATTATTTGGGGGTGCAGCCATGGAGAAGAGTTTAGACACTAGGATAAGATAAGGAACACACCCATTATAAAGAAATCACATTAGGATTCTCTTTTTAAGCTGTTCCTTAAAACACTAGTGCTTAGGAAATCAATTGGAGGCAGAAGCAGTCAAGGGTAGCCTAGGGTTAGGGTTAGGCTTAGGGTTCGGCTTAGGGTACGGCTTAGGGTACGGGTTCGGGGAGGGGTGCGGGTACGGCGTACGGTATGGGTTAGGGTTAGGGTTAGGGTTAGTGTTAGGGTTAGGGCTCGGTTTAGGGTACGGGTTAGGATTAGGGTACGTGTTAGGGTTAGGGTAGGGGTTAGGTTTAGGGTACGCGTTAGGGTTAGGGTAGTTGTTAAACCTATCCCACTCTCTAGATACCCCTTAGCACGTAAAGGAATATTATTTGGGGGTCCAGCCATGGAGAAGAGTTTAGACACTAGGATAAGATAAGGAACACACCCATTATAAAGAAATCACATTAGGATTCTCTTTTTCAGCTCTTCCTTAAAACACTAGTGCTTAGGAAATCTATTAGAGGCAGAAGCAGTCAAGGGTAGCCTAGGGTTAGGGTTAGGCTTAGGGTTAGGCTTAGGGTACGGCTTAGGGTACGGGTTCGGGGAGGGTTTCGGGTACGGCGTAGGGTATGGGTTAGGGTTAGGGTTAGGGTTTGTGTTAGGGTTAGGGCTCGGTTTAGGGTACGGTTAGGATTAGGGTACGTGGTAGGTTTAGGGTAGGGGTTAGGGTTAGGGTACGCATTAGGTTTAGGGTCGTTAGTAAACCTATCCCACTCTCTAGATACCCCTTAGCACGTAAAGGAATATTATTTGGGGGTCCAGCCATGGAGAAGAGTTTAGACACTAGGATAAGATAAGGAACACACCCATTATAAAGAAATCACATTAGGATTCTCTTTTTAAGCTGTTGCTTAAAACACTAGTGCTTAGGAAATCTATTGGAGGCAGAAGCAGTCAAGGGTAGCCTAGGGTTAGTGTTAGGCTTAGGGTTAGGCTTAGGGTATGGCTTAGGGTACGGGTTCGGGGAGGGTTTCGGGTACGGCGTAGGGTATGGGTTAGGGTTAGGGTTAGGGTTAGTGTTAGGGTTAGGGCTCGGTTTAGGGTACAGGTTAGGATTAGGGTACGTGTTAGGTTTAGGGTAGGGGTTAGGGTTAGGGTACGCGTTAGGGTTAGGGTAGTTATTAAACCTATCCCACTCTCTAGATACCACTTAGCACGTAAGGGAATATTATTTGGGGGTGCAGCCATGGAGAAGAGTTTAGACACTAGGATAAGATAAGGAACACACCCATTATAAAGAAATCACATTAGGATTCTCTTTTTAAGCTGTTCCTTAAAACAGTAGTGCTTAGGAAATCTATTGGAGGCAGAAGCAGTCAAGGGTAGCCTAGGGTTAGGGTTAGGCTTAGGGTTAGGCTTAGGGTACGGCTTAGGGTACGGGTTCAGGGAGGGGTGCGGGTACGGCGTAGGGTATGGGTTAGGGTTAGGGTTAGGGTTAGTGTTAGGGTTAGGGCTCGGTTTAGGGTACGGATTAGGATTAGGGTACGTGTTAGGGTTAGGGTAGGGGTTAGGGTTAGGGTACGCGTTAGGTTTAGGGTAGTTATTAAACCTATCCCAATCTCTAGATACCCCTTAGCACGTAAAGGAATATTATTTGAGGGTCCAGCCATGGAGAAAAGTTTAGACACTAGGATAAGATAAGGAACACACCCATTATAAAGAAATCACATTAGGATTCTCTTTTTAAGCTGTTCCTTAAAACACTAGTGCTTAGAAAATCTATTGGAGGCAGAAGCAGTCAAGGGTAGCCTAGGGTTAGGGTTAGGCTTAGGGTTAGGCTTAGGGTACGGCTTAGGGTACGAGTTCGGGGAGGGTTTCGGGTACGGCGTAGGGTATGGGTTAGGGTTAGGGTTAGGGTTAGTGTTAGGGTTAGGGCTCGGTTTAGGGTAGGGGTTAGGATTAGGGTACGTGTTAGGGTTAGGGTAGGGGTTAGGGTTAGGGTACGCGTTAGGGTTAGGGTAGTTATTAAACCTATCCCACTCTCTAGATACCCCTTAGCACGTAAAGGAATATTATTTGGGGGTGCAGCCATGGAGAAGAGTTTAGACACTAGGATAAGATAAGGAACACACCCATTATAAAGAAATCACTTTAGGATTCTCTTTTTAAGCTGTTCATTAAAACACTAGTGCTTAGGAAATCTATTGGAGGCAGAAGCAGTCAAGGGTAGCCTAGGGTTAGGGTTAGGCTTAGGGTTAGGCTTAGGGTACGGCTTAGGGTACGGGTTCAGGGAGGGGTGCGGGTACGGCGTAGGGTATGGGTTAGGGTTAGGGTTAGGGTTAGTGTTAGGGTTAGGGCTCGGTTTAGGGTACGGGTTAGGATTAGGGTACGTGTTAGGGTTAGGGTAGGGGTTAGGGTTAGGGTACGCGTTAGGGTTAGGGTAGTTATTAAACCTATCCCAATCTCTAGATACCCCTTAGCACGTAAAGGAATATTATTTGAGGGTCCAGCAATGGAGAAAAGTTTAGACACTAGGATAAGATAAGGAACACACCCATTATAAAGAAATCACATTAGGATTCTCTTTTTAAGCTGTTCCTTAAAACACTAGTGCTTAGGAAATCTATTGGAGGCAGAAGCAGTCAAGGGTAGCCTAGGGTTAGGGTTAGGCTTAGGGTTAGGCTTAGAGTACGGCTTAGGGTACGGGTTCGGGAAGGGTTTCGGGTACGGCGTAGGGTATGGGATAGGGTTAGGGTTAGGGTTAGTGTTAGGGTTAGGGCTCGGTTTAGGGTACGGTTAGGATTAGGGTACGTGTTAGGTTTAGGGTAGGGGTTAGGGTTAGGGTACGCGTTAGGGTTAGGGTAGTTAGTAAACCTATCCCACTCTCTAGATACCCCTTAGCACGTAAAGGAATATTATTTGGGGGTCCAGCCATGGAGAAGAGTTTAGACACTAGGATAAGATAAGGAACACACCCATTATAAAGAAATCACTTTAGGATTCTCTTTTTAAGCTGTTCCTTAAAACACTACTGCTTAGGAAATCAACTGGAGGCAGAAGCAGTCAAGGGTAGCCTAGGGTTAGGGTTAGGCTTAGGGTTAGGTTTAGGGTATGGCTTAGGGTACGGGTTCGGGGAGGGGTGCGGGTACGGCGTAGGGTATGGGTTAGGGTTAGGGTTAGGGTTAGTGTTAGGGTTAGGGCTCGGTTTAGGGTACAGGTTAGGATTAGGGTACGTGTTAGGGTTAGGGTAGGGGTTAGGGTTAGGGTACGCGTTAGGGTTAGGGTAGTTATTAAACCTATCCCACTCTCTAGATACCCCTTAGCACGTAAGGGAATATTATTTGGGGGTGCAGCCATGGAGAAGAGTTTAGACACTAGGATAAGATAAGGAACACACCCATTATAAAGAAATCACATTAGGATTCTCTTTTTAAGCTGTTCCTTAAAACAGTAGTGCTTAGGAAATCTATTGGAGGCAGAAGCAGTCAAGGGTAGCCTAGGGTTAGGGTTAGGCTTAGGGTTAGGCTTAGGGTACGGATTAGGGTACGGGTTCGGGGAGGGGTGCGGGTACGGCGTAGGGTATGGGTTAGGGTTAGGGTTAGGGTTAGTGTTAGGGTTAGGGCTCGGTTTAGGGTACAGGTTAGGATTAGGGTACGTGTTAGGGTTAGGGTAGGGGTTAGGGTTAGGGTACGCGTTAGGGTTAGGGTAGTTATTAAACCTATCCCACTCTCTAGATACCCCTTAGCACGTAAGGGAATATTATTTGGGGGTGCACCCATGGAGAAGAGTTTAGACACTAGGATAAGATAAGGAACACACCCATTATAAAGAAATCACATTAGGATTCTCTTTTTAAGCTGTTCCTTAAAACAGTAGTGCTTAGGAAATCTATTGGAGGCAGAAGCAGTCAAGGGTAGCCTAGGGTTAGGGTTAGGCTTAGGGTTAGGCTTAGGGTACGGATTAGGGTATGGGTTCGGGGAGGGGTGCGGGTACGGCGTAGGGTATGGGTTAGGGTTAGGGTTAGGGTTAGTGTTAGGGTTAGGGCTCGGTTTAGGGTACAGGTTAGGATTAGGGTACGTGTTAGGGTTAGGGTAGGGGTTAGGGTTAGGGTACGCGTTAGGGTTAGGGTAGTTATTAAACCTATCCCACTCTCTAGATACCCCTTAGCACGTAAAGGAATATTATTTGAGGGTCCAGCCATGGAGAAGAGTTTAGACACTAGGATAAGATAAGGAACACACCCATTATAAAGAAATCACATTAGGATTCTCTTTTTAAGCTGTTCCTTAAAACACTAGTGCTTAGGAAATCTATTGGAGGCAGAAGCAGTCAAGGGTAGCCTAGGGTTAGGGTTAGGCTTAGGGTTAGGTTTAGGGTACGGCTTGGGGAATGGGTTCGGGGAGGGGTTCGGGTACAGCGTAGGGTTTGGGTTAGGGTTAGGGTTAGGGTTAGTGTTAGGGTTAGGGCTCGGTTTAGGGTACGGGTTAGGATTAGGGTACGTGTTAGGGTTAGGGTAGGGGTTAGGGTTAGGGTAGTTATTAAACCTATCCCACTCTCTAGATACCCCTTAGCACGTAAAGGAATATTATTTGGGGGTCCAGCCATGGAGAAGAGTTTAGACACTAGGATAAGATAAGGAACACACCCATTATAAAGAAATCACATTAGGATTCTCTTTTTAAGCTGTTCGTTAAAACACTAGTGCTTAGGAAATCTATTGGAGGCAGAAGCAGTCAAGGGTAGCCTAGGGTTAGGGTTAGGCTTAGGCTTAGGCTTAGGGTACGGCTTAGGGTACGGGTTCGGGGAGGGTTTCGGGTACGGCGTACGGTATGGGTTAGGGTTAGGGTTAGGGTTAGTGTTAGGGTTAGGGCTCGGTTTAGGGTACGGTTAGGATTAGGGTACGTGTTAGGTTTAGGGTAGGGGTTAGGGTTAGGGTACGCGTTAGGGTTAGGGTAGTTAGTAAACCTATCCCACTCTCTAGATACCCCTTAGCACGTAAAGGAATATTATTTGGGGTTCCAGCCATGGAGAAGAATTTAGACACTAGGATAAGATAAGGAACACACCCATTATAAAGAAATCACATTAGGATTCTCTTTTTAAGCTGTTGCTTAAAACACTAGTGCTTAGGAAATCTATTGGAGGCAGAAGCAGTCAAGGGTAGCCTAGGGTTAGTGTTAGGCTTAGGGTTAGGCTTAGGGTACGGCTTAGGGTACGGGTTTGGGGAGGGGTTCAGGTACGGCGTAGGGTATGGGTTAGGGTTAGGGTTAGTGTTAGTGTTAGGGTTAGGGCTCGGTTTAGGGTACGGGTTAGGATTAGGGTACGTGTTAGTGTTAGGGTAGGGGTTAGGGTTAGAGTACGCATTAGGTTTAGGGTAGTTATTAAACCTATCCCACTCTCTAGATACCCCTTAGCACGTAAGGCAATATTATTTGGGGGTGCAGCCATGGAGAAGAGTTTAGACACTAGGATAAGATAAGGAACACACCCATTATAAAGAAATCACATTAGGATTCTCTTTTTAAGCTGTTCCTTAAAACACTAGTGCTTAGGAAATCAATTGGAGGCAGAAGCAGTCAAGGGTTGCCTAGGGTTAGGGTTAGGCTTAGGGTTCGGCTTAGGGTACGGCTTAGGGTACGGGTTCGGGGAGGGGTGCGGGTACGGCGTACGGTATGGGCCAGGGTTAGGGTTAGGGTTAGTGTTAGGGTTAGGGCTCGGTTTAGGGTACGGGTTAGGATTAGGGTACGTGTTAGGGTTAGGGTAGGGGTTAGGTTTAGGGTACGCGTTAGGGTTAGGGTAGTTGTTAAACCTATCCCACTCTCTAGATACCCCTTAGCACGTAAAGGAATATTATTTGGGGGTCCAGCCATGGAGAAGAGTTTAGACACTAGGATAAGATAAGGAACACACCCATTATAAAGAAATCACATTAGGATTCTCTTTTTCAGCTCTTCCTTAAAACACTAGTGCTTAGGAAATCTATTAGAGGCAGAAGCAGTCAAGGGTAGCCTAGGGTTACGGTTAGGCTTAGGGTTAGGCTTAGGGTACGGCTTAGGGTACGGGTTCGGGGAGGGTTTCGGGTACGGCGTAGGGTATGGGTTAGGGTTAGGGTTAGGGTTTGTGTTAGGGTTAGGGCTCGGTTTAGGGTACGGTTAGGATTAGGGTACGTGGTAGGTTTAGGGTAGGGGTTAGGGTTAGGGTACGCATTAGGTTTAGGGTCGTTAGTAAACCTATCCCACTCTCTAGATACCCCTTAGCACGTAAAGGAATATTATTTGGGGGTCCAGCCATGGAGAAGAGTTTAGACACTAGGATAAGATAAGGAGCACACCCATTATAAAGAAATCACATTAGGATTCTCTTTTTAAGCTGTTGCTTAAAACACTAGTGCTTAGGAAATCTATTGGAGGCAGAAGCAGTCAAGGGTAGCCTAGGGTTAGTGTTAGGCTTAGGGTTAGGCTTAGGGTATGGCTTAGGGTACGGGTTCGGGGAGGGTTTCGGGTACGGCGTAGGGTATGGGTTAGGGTTAGGGTTAGGGTTAGTGTTAGGGTTAGGGCTCGGTTTAGGGTACAGGTTAGGATTAGGGTACGTGTTAGGTTTAGGGTAGGGGTTAGGGTTAGGGTACGCGTTAGGGTTAGGGTAGTTATTAAACCTATCCCACTCTCTAGATACCACTTAGCACGTAAGGGAATATTATTTGGGGGTGCAGCCATGGAGAAGAGTTTAGACACTAGGATAAGATAAGGAACACACCCATTATAAAGAAATCACATTAGGATTCTCTTTTTAAGCTGTTCCTTAAAACAGTAGTGCTTAGGAAATCTATTGGAGGCAGAAGCAGTCAAGGGTAGCCTAGGGTTAGGGTTAGGCTTAGGGTTAGGCTTAGGGTACGGCTTAGGGTACGGGTTCAGGGAGGGGTGCGGGTACGGCGTAGGGTATGGGTTAGGGTTAGGGTTAGGGTTAGTGTTAGGGTTAGGGCTCGGTTTAGGGTACGGATTAGGATTAGGGTACGTGTTAGGGTTAGGGTAGGGGTTAGGGTTAGGGTACGCGTTAGGTTTAGGGTAGTTATTAAACCTATCCCAATCTCTAGATACCCCTTAGCACGTAAAGGAATATTATTTGAGGGTCCAGCCATGGAGAAAAGTTTAGACACTAGGATAAGATAAGGAACACACCCATTATAAAGAAATCACATTAGGATTCTCTTTTTAAGCTGTTCCTTAAAACACTAGTGCTTAGAAAATCTATTGGAGGCAGAAGCAGTCAAGGGTAGCCTAGGGTTAGGGTTAGGCTTAGGGTTAGGCTTAGGGTACGGCTTAGGGTACGAGTTCGGGGAGGGTTTCGGGTACGGCGTAGGGTATGGGTTAGGGTTAGGGTTAGGGTTAGTGTTAGGGTTAGGGCTCGGTTTAGGGTAGGGGTTAGGATTAGGGTACGTGTTAGGGTTAGGGTAGGGGTTAGGGTTAGGGTACGCGTTAGGGTTAGGGTAGTTATTAAACCTATCCCACTCTCTAGATACCCCTTAGCACGTAAAGGAATATTATTTGGGGGTCCAGCCATGGAGAAGAGTTTAGACACTAGGATAAGATAAGGAACACACCCATTATAAAGAAATCACTTTAGGATTCTCTTTTTAAGCTGTTCGTTAAAACACTAGTGCTTAGGAAATCAACTGGAGGCAGAAGCAGTCAAGGGTAGCCTAGGGTTAGGGTTAGGCTTAGGGTTAGGTTTAGGGTATGGCTTAGGGTACGGGTTCGGGGAGGGGTGCGGGTACGGCGTAGGGTATGGGTTAGGGTTAGGGTTAGGGTTAGTGTTAGGGTTAGGGCTCGGTTTAGGGTACAGGTTAGGATTAGGGTACGTGTTAGGGTTAGGGTAGGGGTTAGGGTTAGGGTACGCGTTAGGGTTAGGGTAGTTATTAAACCTATCCCACTCTCTAGATACCCCTTAGCACGTAAGGGAATATTATTTGGGGGTGCAGCCATGGAGAAGAGTTTAGACACTAGGATAAGATAAGGAACACACCCATTATAAAGAAATCACATTAGGATTCTCTTTTTAAGCTGTTCCTTAAAACAGTAGTGCTTAGGAAATCTATTGGAGGCAGAAGCAGTCAAGGGTAGCCTAGGGTTAGGGTTAGGCTTAGGGTTAGGCTTAGCGTACGGATTAGGGTACGGGTTCGGGGAGGGGTGCGGGTACGGCGTAGGGTATGGGTTAGGGTTAGGGTTAGGGTTAGTGTTAGGGTTAGGGCTCGGTTTAGGGTACAGGTTAGGATTAGGGTACGTGTTAGGGTTAGGGTAGGGGTTAGGGTTAGGGTACGCGTTAGGGTTAGGGTAGTTATTAAACCTATCCCACTCTCTAGATACCCCTTAGCACGTAAGGGAATATTATTTGGGGGTGCAGCCATGGAGAAGAGTTTAGACACTAGGATAAGATAAGGAACACACCCATTATAAAGAAATCACATTAGGATTCTCTTTTTAAGCTGTTCCTTAAAACAGTAGTGCTTAGGAAATCTATTGGAGGCAGAAGCAGTCAAGGGTAGCCTAGGGTTAGGGTTAGGCTTAGGGTTAGGCTTAGGGTACGGATTAGGGTATGGGTTCGGGGAGGGGTGCGGGTACGGCGTAGGGTATGGGTTAGGGTTAGGGTTAGGGTTAGTGTTAGGGTTAGGGCTCGGTTTAGGGTACAGGTTAGGATTAGGGTACGTGTTAGGGTTAGGGTAGGGGTTAGGGTTAGGGTACGCGTTAGGGTTAGGGTAGTTATTAAACCTATCCCACTCTCTAGATACCCCTTAGCACGTAAAGGAATATTATTTGAGGGTCCAGCCATGGAGAAGAGTTTAGACACTAGGATAAGATAAGGAACACACCCATTATAAAGAAATCACATTAGGATTCTCTTTTTAAGCTGTTCCTTAAAACACTAGTGCTTAGGAAATCTATTGGAGGCAGAAGCAGTCAAGGGTAGCCTAGGGTTAGGGTTAGGCTTAGGGTTAGGTTTAGGGTACGGCTTGGGGAATGGGTTCGGGGAGGGGTTCGGGTACAGCGTAGGGTTTGGGTTAGGGTTAGGGTTAGGGTTAGTGTTAGGGTTAGGGCTCGGTTTAGGGTACGGGTTAGGATTAGGGTACGTGTTAGGGTTAGGGTAGGGGTTAGGGTTAGGGTAGTTATTAAACCTATCCCACTCTCTAGATACCCCTTAGCACGTAAAGGAATATTATTTGGGGGTCCAGCCATGGAGAAGAGTTTAGACACTAGGATAAGATAAGGAACACACCCATTATAAAGAAATCACATTAGGATTCTCTTTTTAAGCTGTTCGTTAAAACACTAGTGCTTAGGAAATCTATTGGAGGCAGAAGCAGTCAAGGGTAGCCTAGGGTTAGGGTTAGGCTTAGGCTTAGGCTTAGGGTACGGCTTAGGGTACGGGTTCGGGGAGGGTTTCGGGTACGGCGTACGGTATGGGTTAGGGTTAGGGTTAGGGTTAGTGTTAGGGTTAGGGCTCGGTTTAGGGTACGGTTAGGATTAGGGTACGTGTTAGGTTTAGGGTAGGGGTTAGGGTTAGGGTACGCGTTAGGGTTAGGGTAGTTAGTAAACCTATCCCACTCTCTAGATACCCCTTAGCATGTAAAGGAATATTATTTGGGGTTCCAGCCATGGAGAAGAATTTAGACACTAGGATAAGATAAGGAACACACCCATTATAAAGAAATCACATTAGGATTCTCTTTTTAAGCTGTTGCTTAAAACACTAGTGCTTAGGAAATCTATTGGAGGCAGAAGCAGTCAAGGGTAGCCTAGGGTTAGTGTTAGGCTTAGGGTTAGGCTTAGGGTACGGCTTAGGGTACGGGTTCAGGGAGGGGTGCGGGTACGGCGTAGGGTATGGGTTAGGGTTAGGGTTAGGGTTAGTGTTAGGGTTAGGGCTCGGTTTAGGGTACGGATTAGGATTAGGGTACGTGTTAGGGTTAGGGTAGGGGTTAGGGTTAGGGTACGCGTTAGGTTTAGGGTAGTTATTAAACCTATCCCAATCTCTAGATACCCCTTAGCACGTAAAGGAATATTATTTGAGGGTCCAGCCATGGAGAAAAGTTTAGACACTAGGATAAGATAAGGAACACACCCATTATAAAGAAATCACATTAGGATTCTCTTTTTAAGCTGTTCCTTAAAACACTAGTGCTTAGAAAATCTATTGGAGGCAGAAGCAGTCAAGGGTAGCCTAGGGTTAGGGTTAGGCTTAGGGTTAGGCTTAGGGTACGGCTTAGGGTACGAGTTCGGGGAGGGTTTCGGGTACGGCGTAGGGTATGGGTTAGGGTTAGGGTTAGGGTTAGTGTTAGGGTTAGGGCTCGGTTTAGGGTAGGGGTTAGGATTAGGGTACGTGTTAGGGTTAGGGTAGGGGTTAGGGTTAGGGTACGCGTTAGGGTTAGGGTAGTTATTAAACCTATCCCACTCTCTAGATACCCCTTAGCACGTAAAGGAATATTATTTGGGGGTCCAGCCATGGAGAAGAGTTTAGACACTAGGATAAGATAAGGAACACACCCATTATAAAGAAATCACTTTAGGATTCTCTTTTTAAGCTGTTCGTTAAAACACTAGTGCTTAGGAAATCAACTGGAGGCAGAAGCAGTCAAGGGTAGCCTAGGGTTAGGGTTAGGCTTAGGGTTAGGTTTAGGGTATGGCTTAGGGTACGGGTTCGGGGAGGGGTGCGGGTACGGCGTAGGGTATGGGTTAGGGTTAGGGTTAGGGTTAGTGTTAGGGTTAGGGCTCGGTTTAGGGTACAGGTTAGGATTAGGGTACGTGTTAGGGTTAGGGTAGGGGTTAGGGTTAGGGTACGCGTTAGGGTTAGGGTAGTTATTAAACCTATCCCACTCTCTAGATACCCCTTAGCACGTAAGGGAATATTATTTGGGGGTGCAGCCATGGAGAAGAGTTTAGACACTAGGATAAGATAAGGAACACACCCATTATAAAGAAATCACATTAGGATTCTCTTTTTAAGCTGTTCCTTAAAACAGTAGTGCTTAGGAAATCTATTGGAGGCAGAAGCAGTCAAGGGTAGCCTAGGGTTAGGGTTAGGCTTAGGGTTAGGCTTAGCGTACGGATTAGGGTACGGGTTCGGGGAGGGGTGCGGGTACGGCGTAGGGTATGGGTTAGGGTTAGGGTTAGGGTTAGTGTTAGGGTTAGGGCTCGGTTTAGGGTACAGGTTAGGATTAGGGTACGTGTTAGGGTTAGGGTAGGGGTTAGGGTTAGGGTACGCGTTAGGGTTAGGGTAGTTATTAAACCTATCCCACTCTCTAGATACCCCTTAGCACGTAAGGGAATATTATTTGGGGGTGCAGCCATGGAGAAGAGTTTAGACACTAGGATAAGATAAGGAACACACCCATTATAAAGAAATCACATTAGGATTCTCTTTTTAAGCTGTTCCTTAAAACAGTAGTGCTTAGGAAATCTATTGGAGGCAGAAGCAGTCAAGGGTAGCCTAGGGTTAGGGTTAGGCTTAGGGTTAGGCTTAGGGTACGGATTAGGGTATGGGTTCGGGGAGGGGTGCGGGTACGGCGTAGGGTATGGGTTAGGGTTAGGGTTAGGGTTAGTGTTAGGGTTAGGGCTCGGTTTAGGGTACAGGTTAGGATTAGGGTACGTGTTAGGGTTAGGGTAGGGGTTAGGGTTAGGGTACGCGTTAGGGTTAGGGTAGTTATTAAACCTATCCCACTCTCTAGATACCCCTTAGCACGTAAAGGAATATTATTTGAGGGTCCAGCCATGGAGAAGAGTTTAGACACTAGGATAAGATAAGGAACACACCCATTATAAAGAAATCACATTAGGATTCTCTTTTTAAGCTGTTCCTTAAAACACTAGTGCTTAGGAAATCTATTGGAGGCAGAAGCAGTCAAGGGTAGCCTAGGGTTAGGGTTAGGCTTAGGGTTAGGTTTAGGGTACGGCTTGGGGAATGGGTTCGGGGAGGGGTTCGGGTACAGCGTAGGGTTTGGGTTAGGGTTAGGGTTAGGGTTAGTGTTAGGGTTAGGGCTCGGTTTAGGGTACGGGTTAGGATTAGGGTACGTGTTAGGGTTAGGGTAGGGGTTAGGGTTAGGGTAGTTATTAAACCTATCCCACTCTCTAGATACCCCTTAGCACGTAAAGGAATATTATTTGGGGGTCCAGCCATGGAGAAGAGTTTAGACACTAGGATAAGATAAGGAACACACCCATTATAAAGAAATCACATTAGGATTCTCTTTTTAAGCTGTTCGTTAAAACACTAGTGCTTAGGAAATCTATTGGAGGCAGAAGCAGTCAAGGGTAGCCTAGGGTTAGGGTTAGGCTTAGGCTTAGGCTTAGGGTACGGCTTAGGGTACGGGTTCGGGGAGGGTTTCGGGTACGGCGTACGGTATGGGTTAGGGTTAGGGTTAGGGTTAGTGTTAGGGTTAGGGCTCGGTTTAGGGTACGGTTAGGATTAGGGTACGTGTTAGGTTTAGGGTAGGGGTTAGGGTTAGGGTACGCGTTAGGGTTAGGGTAGTTAGTAAACCTATCCCACTCTCTAGATACCCCTTAGCATGTAAAGGAATATTATTTGGGGTTCCAGCCATGGAGAAGAATTTAGACACTAGGATAAGATAAGGAACACACCCATTATAAAGAAATCACATTAGGATTCTCTTTTTAAGCTGTTGCTTAAAACACTAGTGCTTAGGAAATCTATTGGAGGCAGAAGCAGTCAAGGGTAGCCTAGGGTTAGTGTTAGGCTTAGGGTTAGGCTTAGGGTACGGCTTAGGGTACGGGTTTGGGGAGGGGTTCAGGTACGGCGTAGGGTATGGGTTAGGGTTAGGGTTAGTGTTAGTGTTAGGGTTAGGGCTCGGTTTAGGGTACGGGTTAGGATTAGGGTACGTGTTAGTGTTAGGGTAGGGGTTAGGGTTAGAGTACGCATTAGGTTTAGGGTAGTTATTAAACCTATCCCACTCTCTAGATACCCCTTAGCACGTAAGGCAATATTATTTGGGGGTGCAGCCATGGAGAAGAGTTTAGACACTAGGATAAGATAAGGAACACACCCATTATAAAGAAATCACATTAGGATTCTCTTTTTAAGCTGTTCCTTAAAACACTAGTGCTTAGGAAATCAATTGGAGGCAGAAGCAGTCAAGGGTTGCCTAGGGTTAGGGTTAGGCTTAGGGTTCGGCTTAGGGTACGGCTTAGGGTACGGGTTCGGGGAGGGGTGCGGGTACGGCGTACGGTATGGGTTAGGGTTAGGGTTAGGGTTAGTGTTAGGGTTAGGGCTCGGTTTAGGGTACGGGTTAGGATTAGGGTACGTGTTAGGGTTAGGGTAGGGGTTAGGTTTAGGGTACGCGTTAGGGTTAGGGTAGTTGTTAAACCTATCCCACTCTCTAGATACCCCTTAGCACGTAAAGGAATATTATTTGGGGGTCCAGCCATGGAGAAGAGTTTAGACACTAGGATAAGATAAGGAACACACCCATTATAAAGAAATCACATTAGGATTCTCTTTTTCAGCTCTTCCTTAAAACACTAGTGCTTAGGAAATCTATTAGAGGCAGAAGCAGTCAAGGGTAGCCTAGGGTTAGGGTTAGGCTTAGGGTTAGGCTTAGGGTACGGCTTAGGGTACGGGTTCGGGGAGGGTTTCGGGTACGGCGTAGGGTATGGGTTAGGGTTAGGGTTAGGGTTTGTGTTAGGGTTAGGGCTCGGTTTAGGGTACGGTTAGGATTAGGGTACGTGGTAGGTTTAGGGTAGGGGTTAGGGTTAGGGTACGCATTAGGTTTAGGGTCGTTAGTAAACCTATCCCACTCTCTAGATACCCCTTAGCACGTAAAGGAATATTATTTGGGGGTCCAGCCATGGAGAAGAGTTTAGACACTAGGATAAGATAAGGAGCACACCCATTATAAAGAAATGACATTAGGATTCTCTTTTTAAGCTGTTGCTTAAAACACTAGTGCTTAGGAAATCTATTGGAGGCAGAAGCAGTCAAGGGTAGCCTAGGGTTAGTGTTAGGCTTAGGGTTAGGCTTAGGGTATGGCTTAGGGTACGGGTTCGGGGAGGGTTTCGGGTACGGCGTAGGGTATGGGTTAGGGTTAGGGTTAGGGTTAGTGTTAGGGTTAGGGCTCGGTTTAGGGTACAGGTTAGGATTAGGGTACGTGTTAGGTTTAGGGTAGGGGTTAGGGTTAGGGTACGCGTTAGGGTTAGGGTAGTTATTAAACCTATCCCACTCTCTAGATACCACTTAGCACGTAAGGGAATATTATTTGGGGGTGCAGCCATGGAGAAGAGTTTAGACACTAGGATAAGATAAGGAACACACCCATTATAAAGAAATCACATTAGGATTCTCTTTTTAAGCTGTTCCTTAAAACAGTAGTGCTTAGGAAATCTATTGGAGGCAGAAGCAGTCAAGGGTAGCCTAGGGTTAGGGTTAGGCTTAGGGTTAGGCTTAGGGTACGGCTTAGGGTACGGGTTCAGGGAGGGGTGCGGGTACGGCGTAGGGTATGGGTTAGGGTTAGGGTTAGGGTTAGTGTTAGGGTTAGGGCTCGGTTTAGGGTACGGATTAGGATTAGGGTACGTGTTAGGGTTAGGGTAGGGGTTAGGGTTAGGGTACGCGTTAGGTTTAGGGTAGTTATTAAACCTATCCCAATCTCTAGATACCCCTTAGCACGTAAAGGAATATTATTTGAGGGTCCAGCCATGGAGAAAAGTTTAGACACTAGGATAAGATAAGGAACACACCCATTATAAAGAAATCACATTAGGATTCTCTTTTTAAGCTGTTCCTTAAAACACTAGTGCTTAGAAAATCTATTGGAGGCAGAAGCAGTCAAGGGTAGCCTAGGGTTAGGGTTAGGCTTAGGGTTAGGCTTAGGGTACGGCTTAGGGTACGAGTTCGGGGAGGGTTTCGGGTACGGCGTAGGGTATGGGTTAGGGTTAGGGTTAGGGTTAGTGTTAGGGTTAGGGCTCGGTTTAGGGTAGGGGTTAGGATTAGGGTACGTGTTAGGGTTAGGGTAGGGGTTAGGGTTAGGGTACGCGTTAGTGTTAGGGTAGTTATTAAACCTATCCCACTCTCTAGATACCCCTTAGCACGTAAAGGAATATTATTTGGGGGTCCAGCCATGGAGAAGAGTTTAGACACTAGGATAAGATAAGGAACACACCCATTATAAAGAAATCACTTTAGGATTCTCTTTTTAAGCTGTTCGTTAAAACACTAGTGCTTAGGAAATCTATTGGAGGCAGAAGCAGTCAAGGGTAGCCTAGGGTTAGGGTTAGGCTTAGGGTTAGGCTTAGGGTACGGCTTAGGGTACGGGTTCAGGGAGGGGTGCGGGTACGGCGTAGGGTATGGGTTAGGGTTAGGGTTAGGGTTAGTGTTAGGGTTAGGGCTCGGTTTAGGGTACGGGTTAGGATTAGGGTACGTGTTAGGGTTAGGGTAGGGGTTAGGGTTAGGGTACGCGTTAGGGTTAGGGTAGTTATTAAACCTATCCCAATCTCTAGATACCCCTTAGCACGTAAAGGAATATTATTTGAGGGTCCAGCAATGGAGAAAAGTTTAGACACTAGGATAAGATAAGGAACACACCCATTATAAAGAAATCACATTAGGATTCTCTTTTTAAGCTGTTCCTTAAAACACTAGTGCTTAGGAAATCTATTGGAGGCAGAAGCAGTCAAGGGTAGCCTAGGGTTAGGGTTAGGCTTAGGGTTAGGCTTAGAGTACGGCTTAGGGTACGGGTTCGGGAAGGGTTTCGGGTACGGCGTAGGGTATGGGATAGGGTTAGGGTTAGGGTTAGTGTTAGGGTTAGGGCTCGGTTTAGGGTACGGTTAGGATTAGGGTACGTGTTAGGTTTAGGGTAGGGGTTAGGGTTAGGGTACGCGTTAGGGTTAGGGTAGTTAGTAAACCTATCCCACTCTCTAGATACCCCTTAGCACGTAAAGGAATATTATTTGGGGTTCCAGCAATGCAGAAGAATTTAGACACTAGGATAAGATAAGGAACACACCCATTATAAAGAAATCACATTAGGATTCTCTTTTTAAGCCGTTGCTTAAAACACTAGTGCTTAGGAAATCTATTGGAGGCAGAAGCAGTCAAGGGTAGCCTAGGGTTAGTGTTAGGCTTAGGGTTAGGCTTAGGGTACGGCTTAGGGTACGGGTTTGGGGAGGGGTTCAGGTACGGCGTAGGGTATGGGTTAGGGTTAGGGTTAGTGTTAGTGTTAGGGTTAGGGCTCGGTTTAGGGTACGGGTTAGGATTAGGGTACGTGTTAGTGTTAGGGTAGGGGTTAGGGTTAGAGTACGCATTAGGGTTAGGGTAGTTATTAAACCTATCCCACTCTCTAGATACCCCTTAGCACGTAAGGCAATATTATTTGGGGGTGCAGCCATGGAGAAGAGTTTAGACACTAGGATAAGATAAGGAACACACCCATTATAAAGAAATCACATTAGGATTCTCTTTTTAAGCTGTTCCTTAAAACACTAGTGCTTAGGAAATCTATTGGAGGCAGAAGCAGTCAAGGGTAGCCTAGTGTTAGGGTTAGGCTTAGGGTTAGGTTTAGGGTACGGCTTGGGGTATGGGTTCGGGGAGGTGTTCGTGTACGGCGTAGGGTATGGGTTAGGGTTAGGGTTTGGGTTAGTGTTAGGGTTAGGGCTCGGTTTAGGGTACGGGTTAGGATTAGGGTACGTGTTAGGGTTAGGGTAGGGGTTAGGGTTAGGTTACGCGTTAGGGCTAGGGTAGTTAGTAAACCTATCCCACTCTCTAGCTCCCCCTTAGCACGTAAAGGAATATTATTTGGGGGTCCAGCCATGGAGAAGAGTTTAGACACTAGGATAAGATAAGGAACACACCCATTATAAAGAAATCACTTTAGGATTCTCTTTTTAAGCTGTTCCTTAAAACACTACTGCTTAGGAAATCAACTGGAGGCAGAAGCAGTCAAGGGTAGCCTAGGGTTAGGGTTAGGCTTAGGGTTAGGTTTAGGGTATGGCTTAGGTTACGGGTTCGGGGAGGGGTGCAGGTACGGCGTAGGGTATGGGTTAGGGTTAGGGTTAGGGTTAGTGTTAGGGTTAGGGCTCGGTTTAGGGTACAGGTTAGGATTAGGGTACGTGTTAGGGTTAGGGTAGGGGTTAGGGTTAGGGTACGCGTTAGGGTTAGGGTAGTTATTAAACCTATCCCACTCTCTAGATACCCCTTAGCACGTAAGGGAATATTATTTGGGGGTGCAGCCATGGAGAAGAGTTTAGACACTAGGATAAGATAAGGAACACACCCATTATAAAGAAATCACATTAGGATTCTCTTTTTAAGCTGTTCCTTAAAACAGTAGTGCTTAGGAAATCTATTGGAGGCAGAAGCAGTCAAGGGTAGCCTAGGGTTAGGGTTAGGCTTAGGGTTAGGCTTAGGGTACGGATTAGGGTACGGGTTCAGGGAGGGGTGCGGGTACGGCGTAGGGTATGGGTTAGGGTTAGGGTTAGGGTTAGTGTTAGGGTTAGGGCTCGGTTTAGGGTACAGGTTAGGATTAGGGTACGTGTTAGGGTTAGGGTAGGGGTTAGGGTTAGGGTACGCGTTAGGGTTAGGGTAGTTATTAAACCTATCCCACTCTCTAGATACCCCTTAGCACGTAAGGGAATATTATTTGGGGGTGCAGCCATGGAGAAGAGTTTAGACACTAGGATAAGATAAGGAACACACCCATTATAAAGAAATCACATTAGGATTCTCTTTTTAAGCTGTTCCTTAAAACAGTAGTGCTTAGGAAATCTATTGGAGGCAGAAGCAGTCAAGGGTAGCCTAGGGTTAGGGTTAGGCTTAGGGTTAGGCTTAGGGTACGGATTAGGGTACGGGTTCGGGGAGGGGTGCGGGTACGGCGTAGGGTATGGGTTAGGGTTAGGGTTAGGGTTAGTGTTAGGGTTAGGGCTCGGTTTAGGGTACAGGTTAGGATTAGGGTACGTGTTAGGGTTAGGGTAGGGGTTAGGGTTAGGGTACGCGTTAGGGTTAGGGTAGTTATTAAACCTATCCCACTCTCTAGATACCCCTTAGCACGTAAAGGAATATTATTTGAGGGTCCAGCCATGGAGAAGAGTTTAGACACTAGGATAAGATAAGGAACACACCCATTATAAAGAAATCACATTAGGATTCTCTTTTTAAGCTGTTCCTTAAAACACTAGTGCTTAGGAAATCTATTGGAGGCAGAAGCAGTCAAGGGTAGCCTAGGGTTAGGGTTAGGCTTAGGGTTAGGCTTAGGGTACGGCTTAGGGTACGGGTTCAGGGAGGGGTGCGTGTACGGCGTAGGGTATGGGTTAGGGTTAGGGTTAGGGTTAGTGTTAGGGTTAGGGCTCGGTTTAGGGTACGGGTTAGGATTAGGGTACGTGTTAGGGTTAGGGTAGGGGTTAGGGTTAGGGTACGCGTTAGGGTTAGGGTAGTTATTAAACCTATCCCAATCTCTAGATACCCCTTAGCACGTAAAGGAATATTATTTGAGGGTCCAGCCATGGAGAAAAGTTTAGACACTAGGATAAGATAAGGAACACACCCATTATAAAGAAATCACATTAGGATTCTCTTTTTAAGCTGTTCCTTAAAACACTAGTGCTTAGGAAATCTATTGGAGGCAGAAGCAGTCAAGGGTAGCCTAGGGTTAGGGTTAGGCTTAGGGTTAGGCTTAGGGTACGGCTTAGGGTACGAGTTCGGGGAGGGTTTCGGGTACGGCGTAGGGTATGGGTTAGGGTTAGGGTTAGGGTTAGTGTTAGGGTTAGGGCTCGGTTTAGGGTACGGGTTAGGATTAGGGTACGTGTTAGGGTTAGGGTAGGGGTTAGGGTTAGGGTACGCGTTAGGGTTAGGGTAGTTATTAAACCTATCCCACTCTCTAGATACCCCTTAGCACGTAAAGGAATATTATTTGGGGGTCCAGCCATGGAGAAGAGTTTAGACACTAGGATAAGATAAGGAACACACCCATTATAAAGAAATCACTTTAGGATTCTCTTTTTAAGCTGTTCCTTAAAACAGTAGTGCTTAGGAAATCTATTGGAGGCAGAAGCAGTCAAGGGTAGCCTAGGGTTAGGGTTAGGCTTAGGGTTAGGGTTAGGGTACGGCTTGGGGTATGGGTTCGGGGAGGTGTTCGTGTACGGCGTAGGGTATGGGTTAGGGTTAGGGTTTGGGTTAGTGTTAGGGATAGGGCTCGGTTTAGGGTACGGGTTAGGATTAGGGTACGTGTTAGGGTTAGGGTAGGGGTTAGGGTTAGGTTACGCGTTAGGGCTAGGGTAGTTAGTAAACCTATCCCACTCTCTAGCTCCCCCTTAGCACGTAAAGGAATATTATTTGGGGGTCCAGCCATGGAGAAGAGTTTAGACACTAGGATAAGATAAGGAACACACCCATTATAAAGAAATCACTTTAGGATTCTCTTTTTAAGCTGTTCCTTAAAACACTACTGCTTAGGAAATCAATTGGAGGCAGAAGCAGTCAAGGGTAGCCTAGGGTTAGGGTTAGGCTTAGGGTTAGGTTTAGGGTATGGCTTAGGGTACGGGTTCGGGGAGGTGTGCGGGTACGGCGTAGGGTATGGGTTAGGGTTAGGGTTAGGGTTAGTGTTAGGGTTAGGGCTCGGTTTAGGGTACGTTTAGGATTAGGGTACGTGTTAGGTTTAGGGTAGGGGTTAGGGTTAGGGTACGCGTTAGGGTTAGGGTACTTAGTAAACCTATCCCACTCTCTAGATACCCCTTAGCACGTAAAGGAATATTATTTGGGGTTCCAGCCATGGAGAAGAATTTAGACACTAGGATAAGATAAGGAACACACCCATTATAAAGAAATCACATTAGGATTCTCTTTTTAAGCTGTTGCTTAAAACACTAGTGCTTAGGAAATCTATTGGAGGCAGAAGCAGTCAAGGGTAGCCTAGGGTTAGTGTTAGGCTTAGGGTTAGGCTTAGGGTACGGCTTACGGTACGGGTTTGGGGAGGGGTTCAGGTACGGCGTAGGGTATGGGTTAGGGTTAGGGTTAGTGTTAGTGTTAGGGTTAGGGCTCGGTTTAGGGTACGGGTTAGGATTAGGGTACGTGTTAGTGTTAGGTTAGGGGTTAGGGTTAGAGTACGCATTAGGGTTAGGGTAGTTATTAAACCTATCCCACTCTCTAGATACCCCTTAGCACGTAAGGCAATATTATTTGGGGGTGCAGCCATGGAGAAGAGTTTAGACACTAGGATAAGATAAGGAACACACCCATTATAAAGAAATCACATTAGGATTCTCTTTTTAAGCTGTTCCTTAAAACACTAGTGCTTAGGAAATCTATTGGAGGCAGAAGCAGTCAAGGGTAGCCTAGGGTTAGGGTTAGGCTTAGGGTTAGGTTTAGGGTACGGCTTGGGGAATGGGTTCGGGGAGGGGTTCGGGTACAGCGTAGGGTTTGGGTTAGGGTTAGGGTTAGGGTTAGTGTTAGGGTTAGGGCTCGGTTTAGGGTACGGGTTAGGATTAGGGTACGTGTTAGGGTTAGGGTAGGGGTTAGGGTTAGGGTAGTTATTAAACCTATCCCACTCTCTAGATACCCCTTAGCACGTAAAGGAATATTATTTGGGGGTCCAGCCATGGAGAAGAGTTTAGACACTAGGATAAGATAAGGAACACACCCATTATAAAGAAATCACATTAGGATTCTCTTTTTAAGCTGTTCGTTAAAACACTAGTGCTTAGGAAATCTATTGGAGGCAGAAGCAGTCAAGGGTAGCCTAGGGTTAGGGTTAGGCTTAGGCTTAGGCTTAGGGTACGGCTTAGGGTACGGGTTCGGGGAGGGTTTCGGGTACGGCGTACGGTATGGGTTAGGGTTAGGGTTAGGGTTAGTGTTAGGGTTAGGGCTCGGTTTAGGGTACGGTTAGGATTAGGGTACGTGTTAGGTTTAGGGTAGGGGTTAGGGTTAGGGTACGCGTTAGGGTTAGGGTAGTTAGTAAACCTATCCCACTCTCTAGATACCCCTTAGCACGTAAAGGAATATTATTTGGGGTTCCAGCCATGGAGAAGAATTTAGACACTAGGATAAGATAAGGAACACACCCATTATAAAGAAATCACATTAGGATTCTCTTTTTAAGCTGTTGCTTAAAACACTAGTGCTTAGGAAATCTATTGGAGGCAGAAGCAGTCAAGGGTAGCCTAGGGTTAGTGTTAGGCTTAGGGTTAGGCTTAGGGTACGGCTTAGGGTACGGGTTTGGGGAGGGGTTCAGGTACGGCGTAGGGTATGGGTTAGGGTTAGGGTTAGTGTTAGTGTTAGGGTTAGGGCTCGGTTTAGGGTACGGGTTAGGATTAGGGTACGTGTTAGTGTTAGGGTAGGGGTTAGGGTTAGAGTACGCATTAGGTTTAGGGTAGTTATTAAACCTATCCCACTCTCTAGATACCCCTTAGCACGTAAGGCAATATTATTTGGGGGTGCAGCCATGGAGAAGAGTTTAGACACTAGGATAAGATAAGGAACACACCCATTATAAAGAAATCACATTAGGATTCTCTTTTTAAGCTGTTCCTTAAAACACTAGTGCTTAGGAAATCAATTGGAGGCAGAAGCAGTCAAGGGTAGCCTAGGGTTAGGGTTAGGCTTAGGGTTCGGCTTAGGGTACGCCTTAGGGTACGGGTTCGGGGAGGGGTGCGGGTACGGCGTACGGTATGGGTTAGGGTTAGGGTTAGGGTTAGTGTTAGGGTTAGGGCTCGGTTTAGGGTACGGGTTAGGATTAGGGTACGTGTTAGGGTTAGGGTAGGGGTTAGGTTTAGGGTACGCGTTAGGGTTAGGGTAGTTGTTAAACCTATCCCACTCTCTAGATACCCCTTAGCACGTAAAGGAATATTATTTGGGGGTCCAGCCATGGAGAAGAGTTTAGACACTAGGATAAGATAAGGAACACACCCATTATAAAGAAATCACATTAGGATTCTCTTTTTCAGCTCTTCCTTAAAACACTAGTGCTTAGGAAATCTATTAGAGGCAGAAGCAGTCAAGGGTAGACTAGGGTTAGGGTTAGGCTTAGGGTTAGGCTTAGGGTACGGCTTAGGGTACGGGTTCGGGGAGGGTTTCGGGTACGGCGTAGCGTATGGGTTAGGGTTAGGGTTAGGGTTTGTGTTACGGTTAGGGCTCGGTTTAGGGTACGGTTAGGATTAGGGTACGTGGTAGGTTTAGGGTAGGGGTTAGGGTTAGGGTACGCATTAGGTTTAGGGTCGTTAGTAAACCTATCCCACTCTCTAGATACCCCTTAGCACGTAAAGGAATATTATTTGGGGGTCCAGCCATGGAGAAGAGTTTAGACACTAGGATAAGATAAGGAACACACCCATTATAAAGAAATCACATTAGGATTCTCTTTTTAAGCTGTTGCTTAAAACACTAGTGCTTAGGAAATCTATTGGAGGCAGAAGCAGTCAAGGGTAGCCTAGGGTTAGTGTTAGGCTTAGGGTTAGGCTTAGGGTATGGCTTAGGGTACGGGTTCGGGGAGGGTTTCGGGTACGGCGTAGGGTATGGGTTAGGGTTAGGGTTAGGGTTAGTGTTAGGGTTAGGGCTCGGTTTAGGGTACAGGTTAGGATTAGGGTACGTGTTAGGTTTAGGGTAGGGGTTAGGGTTAGGGTACGCGTTAGGGTTAGGGTAGTTATTAAACCTATCCCACTCTCTAGATACCACTTAGCACGTAAGGGAATATTATTTGGGGGTGCAGCCATGGAGAAGAGTTTAGACACTAGGATAAGATAAGGAACACACCCATTATAAAGAAATCACATTAGGATTCTCTTTTTAAGCTGTTCCTTAAAACAGTAGTGCTTAGGAAATCTATTGGAGGCAGAAGCAGTCAAGGGTAGCCTAGGGTTAGGGTTAGGCTTAGGGTTAGGCTTAGGGTACGGCTTAGGGTACGGGTTCAGGGAGGGGTGCGGGTACGGCGTAGGGTATGGGTTAGGGTTAGGGTTAGGGTTAGTGTTAGGGTTAGGGCTCGGTTTAGGGTACGGATTAGGATTAGGGTACGTGTTAGGGTTAGGGTAGGGGTTAGGGTTAGGGTACGCGTTAGGTTTAGGGTAGTTATTAAACCTATCCCAATCTCTAGATACCCCTTAGCACGTAAAGGAATATTATTTGAGGGTCCAGCCATGGAGAAAAGTTTAGACACTAGGATAAGATAAGGAACACACCCATTATAAAGAAATCACATTAGGATTCTCTTTTTAAGCTGTTCCTTAAAACACTAGTGCTTAGAAAATCTATTGGAGGCAGAAGCAGTCAAGGGTAGCCTAGGGTTAGGGTTAGGCTTAGGGTTAGGCTTAGGGTACGGCTTAGGGTACGAGTTCGGGGAGGGTTTCGGGTACGGCGTAGGGTATGGGTTAGGGTTAGGGTTAGGGTTAGTGATAGGGTTAGGGCTCGGTTTAGGGTAGGGGTTAGGATTAGGGTACGTGTTAGGGTTAGGGTAGGGGTTAGGGTTAGGGTACGCGTTAGGGTTAGGGTAGTTATTAAACCTATCCCACTCTCTAGATACCCCTTAGCACGTAAAGGAATATTATTTGGGGGTCCAGCCATGGAGAAGAGTTTAGACACTAGGATAAGATAAGGAACACACCCATTATAAAGAAATCACTTTAGGATTCTCTTTTTAAGCTGTTCGTTAAAACACTAGTGCTTAGGAAATCTATTGGAGGCAGAAGCAGTCAAGGGTAGCCTAGGGTTAGGGTTAGGCTTAGGGTTAGGCTTAGGGTACGGCTTAGGGTACGGGTTCAGGGAGGGGTGCGGGTACGGCGTAGGGTATGGGTTAGGGTTAGGGTTAGGGTTAGGGTTAGGGCTCGGTTTAGGGTACGGGTTAGGATTAGGGTACGTGTTAGGGTTAGGGTAGGGGTTAGGGTTAGGGTACGCGTTAGGGTTAGGGTAGTTATTAAACCTATCCCAATCTCTAGATACCCCTTAGCACGTAAAGGAATATTATTTGAGGGTCCAGCAATGGAGAAAAGTTTAGACACTAGGATAAGATAAGGAACACACCCATTATAAAGAAATCACATTAGGATTCTCTTTTTAAGCTGTTCCTTAAAACACTAGTGCTTAGGAAATCTATTGGAGGCAGAAGCAGTCAAGGGTAGCCTAGGGTTAGGGTTAGGCTTAGGGTTAGGCTTAGGGTACGGCTTAGGGTACGAGTTCGGGGAGGGTTTCGGGTACGGCGTAGGGTATGGGTTAGGGTTAGGGTTAGGGTTAGTGTTAGGGTTAGGGCTCGGTTTAGGGTAGGGGTTAGGATTAGGGTACGTGTTAGGGTTAGGGTAGGGGTTAGGGTTAGGGTACGCGTTAGGGTTAGGGTAGTTATTAAACCTATCCCACTCTCTAGATACCCCTTAGCACGTAAAGGAATATTATTTGGGGGTCCAGCCATGGAGAAGAGTTTAGACACTAGGATAAGATAAGGAACACACCCATTATAAAGAAATCACTTTAGGATTCTCTTTTTAAGCTGTTCCTTAAAACAGTAGTGCTTAGGAAATCTATTGGAGGCAGAAGCAGTCAAGGGTAGCCTAGGGTTAGGGTTAGGCTTAGGGTTAGGGTTAGGGTACGGCTTGGGGTATGGGTTCGGGGAGGTGTTCGTGTACGGCGTAGGGTATGGGTTAGGGTTAGGGTTTGGGTTAGTGTTAGGGTTAGGGCTCGGTTTAGGGTACGGGTTAGGATTAGGGTACGTGTTAGGGTTAGGGTAGGGGTTAGGGTTAGGTTACGCGTTAGGGCTAGGGTAGTTAGTAAACCTATCCCACTCTCTAGCTCCCCCTTAGCACGTAAAGGAATATTATTTGGGGGTCCAGCCATGGAGAAGAGTTTAGACACTAGGATAAGATAAGGAACACACCCATTATAAAGAAATCACATTAGGATTCTCTTTTTAAGCTGTTCCTTAAAACACTACTGCTTAGGAAATCAATTGGAGGCAGAAGCAGTCAAGGGTAGCCTAGGGTTAGGGTTAGGCTTAGGGTTAGGTTTAGGGTATGGCTTAGGGTACGGGTTCGGGGAGGTGTGCGGGTACGGCGTAGGGTATGGGTTAGGGTTAGGGTTAGTGTTAGGGTTAGGCCTCGGTTTAGGGTACAGGTTAGGATTAGGGTACGTGTTAGGGTTAGGGTAGGGGTTAGGGTTAGGGTACGCGTTAGGGTTAGGGTAGTTATTAAACCTATCCCACTCTCTAGATACCCCTTAGCACGTAAGGGAATATTATTTGGGGGTGCAGCCATGGAGAAGAGTTTAGACACTAGGATAAGATAAGGAACACACCCATTATAAAGAAATCACTTTAGGATTCTCTTTTTAAGCTGTTCCTTAAAACAGTAGTGCTTAGGAAATCTATTGGAGGCAGAAGCAGTCAAGGGTAGCCTAGGGTTAGGGTTAGGCTTAGGGTTAGGGTTAGGGTACGGCTTGGGGTATGGGTTCGGGGAGGTGTTCGTGTACGGCGTAGGGTATGGGTTAGGGTTAGGGTTTGGGTTAGTGTTAGGGATAGGGCTCGGTTTAGGGTACGGGTTAGGATTAGGGTACGTGTTAGGGTTAGGGTAGGGGTTAGGGTTAGGTTACGCGTTAGGGCTAGGGTAGTTAGTAAACCTATCCCACTCTCTAGCTCCCCCTTAGCACGTAAAGGAATATTATTTGGGGGTCCAGCCATGGAGAAGAGTTTAGACACTAGGATAAGATAAGGAACACACCCATTATAAAGAAATCACTTTAGGATTCTCTTTTTAAGCTGTTCCTTAAAACACTACTGCTTAGGAAATCAATTGGAGGCAGAAGCAGTCAAGGGTAGCCTAGGGTTAGGGTTAGGCTTAGGGTTAGGTTTAGGGTATGGCTTAGGGTACGGGTTCGGGGAGGTGTGCGGGTACGGCGTAGGGTATGGGTTAGGGTTAGGGTTAGGGTTAGTGTTAGGGTTAGGGCTCGGTTTAGGGTACGTTTAGGATTAGGGTACGTGTTAGGTTTAGGGTAGGGGTTAGGGTTAGGGTACGCGTTAGGGTTAGGGTACTTAGTAAACCTATCCCACTCTCTAGATACCCCTTAGCACGTAAAGGAATATTATTTGGGGTTCCAGCCATGGAGAAGAATTTAGACACTAGGATAAGATAAGGAACACACCCATTATAAAGAAATCACATTAGGATTCTCTTTTTAAGCTGTTGCTTAAAACACTAGTGCTTAGGAAATCTATTGGAGGCAGAAGCAGTCAAGGGTAGCCTAGGGTTAGTGTTAGGCTTAGGGTTAGGCTTAGGGTACGGCTTACGGTACGGGTTTGGGGAGGGGTTCAGGTACGGCGTAGGGTATGGGTTAGGGTTAGGGTTAGTGTTAGTGTTAGGGTTAGGGCTCGGTTTAGGGTACGGGTTAGGATTAGGGTACGTGTTAGTGTTAGGTTAGGGGTTAGGGTTAGAGTACGCATTAGGGTTAGGGTAGTTATTAAACCTATCCCACTCTCTAGATACCCCTTAGCACGTAAGGCAATATTATTTGGGGGTGCAGCCATGGAGAAGAGTTTAGACACTAGGATAAGATAAGGAACACACCCATTATAAAGAAGTCACATTAGGATTCTCTTTTTAAGCTGTTGCTTAAAACACTAGTGCTTAGGAAATCTATTGGAGGCAGAAGCAGTCAAGGGTAGCCTAGGGTTAGGGTTAGGCTTAGGGTTAGGTTTAGGGTATGGCTTAGGGTACGGGTTCGGGGAGGGTTTCGGGTATGGCGTAGGGTATGGGTTAGGGTTAGGGTTAGGGTTAGTGTTAGGGTTAGGGCTCGGTTTAGGGTACAGGTTAGGATTAGGGTACGTGTTAGGTTTAGGGTAGGGGTTAGGGTTAGGGTACGCGTTAGGGTTAGGGTAGTTATTAAACCTATCCCACTCTCTAGATACCACTTAGCACGTAAGGGAATATTATTTGGGGGTGCAGCCATGGAGAAGAGTTTAGACACTAGGATAAGATAAGGAACACACCCATTATAAAGAAATCACATTAGGATTCTCTTTTTAAGCTGTTCCTTAAAACAGTAGTGCTTAGGAAATCTATTGGAGGCAGAAGCAGTCAAGGGTAGCCTAGGGTTAGGGTTAGGCTTAGGGTTAGGCTTAGGGTACGGCTTAGGGTACGGGTTCGGGGAGGGTTGCGGGTACGGCGTAGGGTATGGGTTAGGGTTAGGGTTAGGGTTAGTGTTAGGGTTAGGGCTCGGTTTAGGGTACAGGTTAGGATTAGGGTACATGTTAGGGTTAGGGTAGGGGTTAGGGTTAGGGTACGCGTTAGGGTTAGGGTAGTTATTAAACCTATCCCACTCTCTAGATACCCCTTAGCACGTAAAGGAATATTATTTGAGGGTCCAGCCATGGAGAAGAGTTTAGACACTAGGATAAGATAAGGAACACACCCATTATAAAGAAATCACATTAGGATTCTCTTTTTAAGCTGTTCCTTAAAACACTAGTGCTTAGGAAATCTATTGGAGGCAGAAGCAGTCAAGGGTAGCCTAGGATAAGGTTAGGCTTAGGGTGAGGCTTAGGGTACGGCTTAGGGTACGGGTTCGGGGAGGGTTTCGGGTACGGCGTAGGGTATGGGTTAGGGTTAGGGTTAGTGTTAGGGTTAGGGTAGGGGTTAGGGTTAGGGTACGCGTTAGGGTTAGGGTAGTTATTAAACCTATCCCACTCTCTAGATACCCCTTAGCACGTAAAGGAATATTATTTGGGGGTCCAGCCATGGAGAAGAGTTTAGACACTAGGATAAGATAAGGAACACACCCATTATAAAGAAATCACTTTAGGATTCTCTTTTTAAGCTGTTCGTTAAAACACTAGTGCTTAGGAAATCTATTGGAGGCAGAAGCAGTCAAGGGTAGCCTAGGGTTAGGGTTAGGCTTAGGGTTAGGCTTAGGGTACGGCTTAGGGTACGGGTTCAGGGAGGGGTGCGGGTACGGCGTAGGGTATGGGTTAGGGTTAGGGTTAGGGTTAGTGTTAGGGTTAGGGCTCGGTTTAGGGTACGGGTTAGGATTAGGGTACGTGTTAGGGTTAGGGTAGGGGTTAGGGTTAGGGTACGCGTTAGGTTTAGGGTAGTTATTAAACCTATCCCAATCTCTAGATACCCCTTAGCACGTAAAGGAATATTATTTGAGGGTCCAGCCATGGAGAAAAGTTTAGACACTAGGATAAGATAAGGAACACACCCATTATAAAGAAATCACATTAGGATTCTCTTTTTAAGCTGTTCCTTAAAACACTAGTGCTTAGAAAATCTATTGGAGGCAGAAGCAGTCAAGGGTAGCCTAGGGTTAGGGTTAGGCTTAGGGTTAGGCTTAGGGTACGGCTTAGGGTACGGGTTCAGGGAGGGGTGCGGGTACGGCGTAGGGTATGGGTTAGGGTTAGGGTTAGGGTTAGTGTTAGGGTTAGGGCTCGGTTTAGGGTACGGGTTAGGATTAGGGTACGTGTTAGGGTTAGGGTAGGGGTTAGGGTTAGGGTACGCGTTAGGGTTAGGGTAGTTATTAAACCTATCCCAATCTCTAGATACCCCTTAGCACGTAAAGGAATATTATTTGAGGGTCCAGCAATGGAGAAAAGTTTAGACACTAGGATAAGATAAGGAACACACCCATTATAAAGAAATCACATTAGGATTCTCTTTTTAAGCTGTTCCTTAAAACACTAGTGCTTAGGAAATCTATTGGAGGCAGAAGCAGTCAAGGGTAGCCTAGGGTTAGGGTTAGGCTTAGGGTTAGGCTTAGGGTACGGCTTAGGGTACGAGTTCGGGGAGGGTTTCGGGTACGGCGTAGGGTATGGGTTAGGGTTAGGGTTAGGGTTAGTGTTAGGGTTAGGGCTCGGTTTAGGGTAGGGGTTAGGATTAGGGTACGTGTTAGGGTTAGGGTAGGGGTTAGGGTTAGGGTACGCGTTAGGGTTAGGGTAGTTATTAAACCTATCCCACTCTCTAGATACCCCTTAGCACGTAAAGGAATATTATTTGGGGGTCCAGCCATGGAGAAGAGTTTAGACACTAGGATAAGATAAGGAACACACCCATTATAAAGAAATCACTTTAGGGTTCTCTTTTTAAGCTGTTCCTTAAAACAGTAGTGCTTAGGAAATCTATTGGAGGCAGAAGCAGTCAAGGGTAGCCTAGGGTTAGGGTTAGGCTTAGGGTTAGGGTTAGGGTACGGCTTGGGGTATGGGTTCGGGGAGGTGTTCGTGTACGGCGTAGGGTATGGGTTAGGGTTAGGGTTTGGGTTAGTGTTAGGGTTAGGGCTCGGTTTAGGGTACGGGTTAGGATTAGGGTACGTGTTAGGGTTAGGGTAGGGGTTAGGGTTAGGTTACGCGTTAGGGCTAGGGTAGTTAGTAAACCTATCCCACTCTCTAGCTCCCCCTTAGCACGTAAAGGAATATTATTTGGGGGTCCAGCCATGGAGAAGAGTTTAGACACTAGGATAAGATAAGGAACACACCCATTATAAAGAAATCACATTAGGATTCTCTTTTTAAGCTGTTCCTTAAAACACTACTGCTTAGGAAATCAATTGGAGGCAGAAGCAGTCAAGGGTAGCCTAGGGTTAGGGTTAGGCTTAGGGTTAGGTTTAGGGTATGGCTTAGGGTACGGGTTCGGGGAGGTGTGCGGGTACGGCGTAGGGTATGGGTTAGGGTTAGGGTTAGTGTTAGGGTTAGGCCTCGGTTTAGGGTACAGGTTAGGATTAGGGTACGTGTTAGGGTTAGGGTAGGGGTTAGGGTTAGGGTACGCGTTAGGGTTAGGGTAGTTATTAAACCTATCCCACTCTCTAGATACCCCTTAGCACGTAAGGGAATATTATTTGGGGGTGCAGCCATGGAGAAGAGTTTAGACACTAGGATAAGATAAGGAACACACCCATTATAAAGAAATCACATTAGGATTCTCTTTTTAAGCTGTTCCTTAAAACAGTAGTGCTTAGGAAATCTATTGGAGGCAGAAGCAGTCAAGGGTAGCCTAGGGTTAGGGTTAGGCTTAGGGTTAGGCTTAGGGTACGGCTTAGGTTACGGGTTCGGGGAGGGGTGCGGGTACGGCGTAGGGTATGGGTTAGGGTTAGGGTTAGGGTTAGTGTTAGGGTTAGGGCTCGGTTTAGGGTACGTTTAGGATTAGGGTACGTGTTAGGTTTAGGGTAGGGGTTAGGGTTAGGGTACGCGTTAGGGTTAGGGTACTTAGTAAACCTATCCCACTCTCTAGATACCCCTTAGCACGTAAAGGAATATTATTTGGGGTTCCAGCCATGGAGAAGAATTTAGACACTAGGATAAGATAAGGAACACACCCATTATAAAGAAATCACATTAGGATTCTCTTTTTAAGCTGTTCCTTAAAACACTAGTGCTTAGGAAATCTATTGGAGGCAGAAGCAGTCAAGGGTAGCCTAGGATAAGGTTAGGCTTAGGGTGAGGCTTAGGGTACGGCTTAGGGTACGGGTTCGGGGAGGGTTTCGGGTACGGCGTAGGGTATGGGTTAGGGTTAGGGTTAGTGTTAGGGTTAGGGTAGGGGTTAGGGTTAGGGTACGCGTTAGGGTTAGGGTAGTTATTAAACCTATCCCACTCTCTAGATACCCCTTAGCACGTAAGGCAATATTATTTGGGGGTGCAGCCATGGAGAAGAGTTTAGACACTAGGATAAGATAAGGAACACACCCATTATAAAGAAATCACATTAGGATTCTCTTTTTAAGCTGTTCCTTAAAACACTAGTGCTTAGGAAATCTATTGGAGGCAGAAGCAGTCAAGGGTAGCCTAGTGTTAGGGTTAGGCTTAGGGTTAGGTTTAGGGTACGGCTTGGGGTATGGGTTCGGGGAGGTGTTCGTGTACGGCGTAGGGTATGGGTTAGGGTTAGGGTTTGGGTTAGTGTTAGGGTTAGGGCTCGGTTTAGGGTACGGGTTAGGATTAGGGTACGTGTTAGGGTTAGGGTAGGGGTTAGGGTTAGGTTACGCGTTAGGGCTAGGGTAGTTAGTAAACCTATCCCACTCTCTAGCTCCCCCTTAGCACGTAAAGGAATATTATTTGGGGGTCCAGCCATGGAGAAGAGTTTAGACACTAGGATAAGATAAGGAACACACCCATTATAAAGAAATCACTTTAGGATTCTCTTTTTAAGCTGTTCCTTAAAACACTACTGCTTAGGAAATCAACTGGAGGCAGAAGCAGTCAAGGGTAGCCTAGGGTTAGGGTTAGGCTTAGGGTTAGGTTTAGGGTATGGCTTAGGGTACGGGTTCGGGGAGGGGTGCGGGTACGGCGTAGGGTATGGGTTAGGGTTAGGGTTAGGGTTAGTGTTAGGGTTAGGGCTCGGTTTAGGGTACAGGTTAGGATTAGGGTACGTGTTAGGGTTAGGGTAGGGGTTAGGGTTAGGGTACGCGTTAGGGTTAGGGTAGTTATTAAACCTATCCCACTCTCTAGATACCCCTTAGCACGTAAGGGAATATTATTTGGGGGTGCAGCCATGGAGAAGAGTTTAGACACTAGGATAAGATAAGGAACACACCCATTATAAAGAAATCACATTAGGATTCTCTTTTTAAGCTGTTCCTTAAAACAGTAGTGCTTAGGAAATCTATTGGAGGCAGAAGCAGTCAAGGGTAGCCTAGGGTTAGGGTTAGGCTTAGGGTTAGGCTTAGGGTACGGATTAGGGTACGGGTTCGGGGAGGGGTGCGGGTACGGCGTAGGGTATGGGTTAGGGTTAGGGTTAGGGTTAGTGTTAGGGTTAGGGCTCGGTTTAGGGTACAGGTTAGGATTAGGGTACGTGTTAGGGTTAGGGTAGGGGTTAGGGTTAGGGTACGCGTTAGGGTTAGGGTAGTTATTAAACCTATCCCACTCTCTAGATACCCCTTAGCACGTAAAGGAATATTATTTGAGGGTCCAGCCATGGAGAAGAGTTTAGACACTAGGATAAGATAAGGAACACACCCATTATAAAGAAATCACATTAGGATTCTCTTTTTAAGCTGTTCCTTAAAACACTAGTGCTTAGGAAATCTATTGGAGGCAGAAGCAGTCAAGGGTAGCCTAGGGTTAGGGTTAGGCTTAGGGTTAGGCTTAGGGTACGGCTTAGGGTACGGGTTCAGGGAGGGGTGCGGGTACGGCGTAGGGTATGGGTTAGGGTTAGGGTTAGGGTTAGTGTTAGGGTTAGGGCTCGGTTTAGGGTACGGGTTAGGATTAGGGTACGTGTTAGGGTTAGGGTAGGGGTTAGGGTTAGGGTACGCGTTAGGGTTAGGGTAGTTATTAAACCTATCCCAATCTCTAGATACCCCTTAGCACGTAAAGGAATATTATTTGAGGGTCCAGCCATGGAGAAAAGTTTAGACACTAGGATAAGATAAGGAACACACCCATTATAAAGAAATCACATTAGGATTCTCTTTTTAAGCTGTTCCTTAAAACACTAG
This sequence comes from Balaenoptera borealis, assembly GCF_965194805.1. Classification (NCBI taxonomy): domain Eukaryota; kingdom Metazoa; phylum Chordata; class Mammalia; order Artiodactyla; family Balaenopteridae; genus Balaenoptera; species Balaenoptera borealis. The sequence continues at coordinate 36,087 of NW_028123977.1, read as the reverse complement.
TGCTTAGGAAATCTATTGGAGGCAGAAGCAGTCAAGGGTAGCCTAGGGTTAGGGTTAGGCTTTGGGTTAGGCTTACGGTACGGCTTAGGGTACGAGTTCGGGGAGGGTTTCGGGTACGGCGTAGGGTATGGGTTAGGGTTAGGGTTAGGGTTAGTGTTAGGGTTAGGGCTCGGTTTAGGGTACGGGTTAGGATTAGGGTACGTGTTAGGGTTAGGGTAGGGGTTAGGGTTAGGGTACGCGTTAGGGTTAGGGTAGTTATTAAACCTATCCCACTCTCTAGATACCCCTTAGCACGTAAAGGAATATTATTTGGGGGTGCAGCCATGGAGAAGAGTTTAGACACTAGGATAAGATAAGGAACACACCCATTATAAAGAAATCACTTTAGGATTCTCTTTTTAAGCTGTTCCTTAAAACAGTAGTGCTTAGGAAATCTATTGGAGGCAGAAGCAGTCAAGGGTAGCCTAGGGTTAGGGTTAGGCTTAGGGTTAGGGTTAGGGTACGGCTTGGGGTATGGGTTCGGGGAGGTGTTCGTGTACGGCGTAGGGTATGGGTTAGGGTTAGGGTTTGGGTTAGTGTTAGGGATAGGGCTCGGTTTAGGGTACGGGTTAGGATTAGGGTACGTGTTAGGGTTAGGGTAGGGGTTAGGGTTAGGTTACGCGTTAGGGCTAGGGTAGTTAGTAAACCTATCCCACTCTCTAGCTCCCCCTTAGCACGTAAAGGAATATTATTTGGGGGTCCAGCCATGGAGAAGAGTTTAGACACTAGGATAAGATAAGGAACACACCCATTATAAAGAAATCACTTTAGGATTCTCTTTTTAAGCTGTTCCTTAAAACACTACTGCTTAGGAAATCAACTGGAGGCAGAAGCAGTCAAGGGTAGCCTAGGGTTAGGGTTAGGCTTAGGGTTAGGTTTAGGGTATGGCTTAGGGTACGGGTTCGGGGAGGTGTGCGGGTACGGCGTAGGGTATGGGTTAGGGTTAGGGTTAGGGTTAGTGTTAGGGTTAGGGCTCGGTTTAGGGTACGTTTAGGATTAGGGTACGTGTTAGGTTTAGGGTAGGGGTTAGGGTTAGGGTACGCGTTAGGGTTAGGGTACTTAGTAAACCTATCCCACTCTCTAGATACCCCTTAGCACGTAAAGGAATATTATTTGGGGTTCCAGCCATGGAGAAGAATTTAGACACTAGGATAAGATAAGGAACACACCCATTATAAAGAAATCACATTAGGATTCTCTTTTTAAGCTGTTGCTTAAAACACTAGTGCTTAGGAAATCTATTGGAGGCAGAAGCAGTCAAGGGTAGCCTAGGGTTAGTGTTAGGCTTAGGGTTAGGCTTAGGGTACGGCTTACGGTACGGGTTTGGGGAGGGGTTCAGGTACGGCGTAGGGTATGGGTTAGGGTTAGGGTTAGTGTTAGTGTTAGGGTTAGGGCTCGGTTTAGGGTACGGGTTAGGATTAGGGTACGTGTTAGTGTTAGGTTAGGGGTTAGGGTTAGAGTACGCATTAGGGTTAGGGTAGTTATTAAACCTATCCCACTCTCTAGATACCCCTTAGCACGTAAGGCAATATTATTTGGGGGTGCAGCCATGGAGAAGAGTTTAGACACTAGGATAAGATAAGGAACACACCCATTATAAAGAAATCACATTAGGATTCTCTTTTTAAGCTGTTCCTTAAAACACTAGTGCTTAGGAAATCTATTGGAGGCAGAAGCAGTCAAGGGTAGCCTAGGGTTAGGGTTAGGCTTAGGGTTAGGTTTAGGGTACGGCTTGGGGAATGGGTTCGGGGAGGGGTTCGGGTACAGCGTAGGGTTTGGGTTAGGGTTAGGGTTAGGGTTAGTGTTAGGGTTAGGGCTCGGTTTAGGGTACGGGTTAGGATTAGGGTACGTGTTAGGGTTAGGGTAGGGGTTAGGGTTAGGGTAGTTATTAAACCTATCCCACTCTCTAGATACCCCTTAGCACGTAAAGGAATATTATTTGGGGGTCCAGCCATGGAGAAGAGTTTAGACACTAGGATAAGATAAGGAACACACCCATTATAAAGAAATCACATTAGGATTCTCTTTTTAAGCTGTTCGTTAAAACACTAGTGCTTAGGAAATCTATTGGAGGCAGAAGCAGTCAAGGGTAGCCTAGGGTTAGGGTTAGGCTTAGGCTTAGGCTTAGGGTACGGCTTAGGGTACGGGTTCGGGGAGGGTTTCGGGTACGGCGTACGGTATGGGTTAGGGTTAGGGTTAGGGTTAGTGTTAGGGTTAGGGCTCGGTTTAGGGTACGGTTAGGATTAGGGTACGTGTTAGGTTTAGGGTAGGGGTTAGGGTTAGGGTACGCGTTAGGGTTAGGGTAGTTAGTAAACCTATCCCACTCTCTAGATACCCCTTAGCACGTAAAGGAATATTATTTGGGGTTCCAGCCATGGAGAAGAATTTAGACACTAGGATAAGATAAGGAACACACCCATTATAAATAAATCACATTAGGATTCTCTTTTTAAGCTGTTGCTTAAAACACTAGTGCTTAGGAAATCTATTGGAGGCAGAAGCAGTCAAGGGTAGCCTAGGGTTAGTGTTAGGCTTAGGGTTAGGCTTAGGGTACGGCTTAGGGTACGGGTTTGGGGAGGGGTTCAGGTACGGCGTAGGGTATGGGTTAGGGTTAGGGTTAGTGTTAGTTTTAGGGTTAGGGCTCGGTTTAGGGTACGGGTTAGGATTAGGGTACGTGTTAGTGTTAGGGTAGGGGTTAGGGTTAGAGTACGCATTAGGTTTAGGGTAGTTATTAAACCTATCCCACTCTCTAGATACCCCTTAGCACGTAAGGCAATATTATTTGGGGGTGCAGCCATGGAGAAGAGTTTAGACACTAGGATAAGATAAGGAACACACCCATTATAAAGAAATCACATTAGGATTCTCTTTTTAAGCTGTTCCTTAAAACACTAGTGCTTAGGAAATCAATTGGAGGCAGAAGCAGTCAAGGGTAGCCTAGGGTTAGGGTTAGGCTTAGGGTTCGGCTTAGGGTACGCCTTAGGGTACGGGTTCGGGGAGGGGTGCGGGTACGGCGTAGGGTATGGGTTAGGGTTAGGGTTAGGGTTAGTGTTAGGGTTAGGGCTCGGTTTAGGGTACGGGTTAGGATTAGGGTACGTGTTAGGGTTAGGGTAGGGGTTAGGTTTAGGGTACGCGTTAGGGTTAGGGTAGTTGTTAAACCTATCCCACTCTCTAGATACCCCTTAGCACGTAAAGGAATATTATTTGGGGGTCCAGCCATGGAGAAGAGTTTAGACACTAGGATAAGATAAGGAACACACCCATTATAAAGAAATCACATTAGGATTCTCTTTTTCAGCTCTTCCTTAAAACACTAGTGCTTAGGAAATCTATTAGAGGCAGAAGCAGTCAAGGGTAGCCTAGGGTTAGGGTTAGGCTTAGGGTTAGGCTTAGGGTACGGCTTAGGGTACGGGTTCGGGGAGGGTTTCGGGTACGGCGTAGGGTATGGGTTAGGGTTAGGGTTAGGGTTTGTGTTAGGGTTAGGGCTCGGTTTAGGGTACGGTTAGGATTAGGGTACGTGGTAGGTTTAGGGTAGGGGTTAGGGTTAGGGTACGCATTAGGTTTAGGGTCGTTAGTAAACCTATCCCACTCTCTAGATACCCCTTAGCACGTAAAGGAATATTATTTGGGGGTCCAGCCATGGAGAAGAGTTTAGACACTAGGATAAGATAAGGAACACACCCATTATAAAGAAATCACATTAGGATTCTCTTTTTAAGCTGTTCCTTAAAACACTACTGCTTAGGAAATCAATTGGAGGCAGAAGCAGTCAAGGGTAGCCTAGGGTTAGGGTTAGGCTTAGGGTTAGGTTTAGGGTATGGCTTAGGGTACGGGTTCGGGGAGGTGTGCGGGTACGGCGTAGGGTATGGGTTAGGGTTAGGGTTAGTGTTAGGGTTAGGCCTCGGTTTAGGGTACAGGTTAGGATTAGGGTACGTGTTAGGGTTAGGGTAGGGGTTAGGGTTAGAGTACGCGTTAGGGTTAGGGTAGTTATTAAACCTATCCCACTCTCTAGATACCCCTTAGCACGTAAGGGAATATTATTTGGGGGTGCAGCCATGGAGAAGAGTTTAGACACTAGGATAAGATAAGGAACACACCCATTATAAAGAAATCACATTAGGATTCTCTTTTTAAGCTGTTCCTTAAAACAGTAGTGCTTAGGAAATCTATTGGAGGCAGAAGCAGTCAAGGGTAGCCTAGGGTTAGGGTTAGGCTTAGGGTTAGGCTTAGGGTACGGCTTAGGTTACGGGTTCGGGGAGGGGTGCGGGTACGGCGTAGGGTATGGGTTAGGGTTAGGGTTAGGGTTAGTGTTAGGGTTAGGGCTCGGTTTAGGGTACGTTTAGGATTAGGGTACGTGTTAGGTTTAGGGTAGGGGTTAGGGTTAGGGTACGCGTTAGGGTTAGGGTACTTAGTAAACCTATCCCACTCTCTAGATACCCCTTAGCACGTAAAGGAATATTATTTGGGGTTCCAGCCATGGAGAAGAATTTAGACACTAGGATAAGATAAGGAACACACCCATTATAAAGAAATCACATTAGGATTCTCTTTTTAAGCTGTTCCTTAAAACACTAGTGCTTAGGAAATCTATTGGAGGCATAAGCAGTCAAGGGTAGCCTAGGATAAGGTTAGGCTTAGGGTGAGGCTTAGGGTACGGCTTAGGGTACGGGTTCGGGGAGGGTTTCGGGTACGGCGTAGGGTATGGGTTAGGGTTAGGGTTAGTGTTAGGGTTAGGGTAGGGGTTAGGGTTAGGGTACGCGTTAGGGTTAGGGTAGTTATTAAACCTATCCCACTCTCTAGATACCCCTTAGCACGTAAGGCAATATTATTTGGGGGTGCAGCCATGGAGAAGAGTTTAGACACTAGGATAAGATAAGGAACACACCCATTATAAAGAAATCACATTAGGATTCTCTTTTTAAGCTGTTCCTTAAAACACTAGTGCTTAGGAAATCTATTGGAGGCAGAAGCAGTCAAGGGTAGCCTAGTGTTAGGGTTAGGCTTAGGGTTAGGTTTAGGGTACGGCTTGGGGTATGGGTTCGGGGAGGTGTTCGTGTACGGCGTAGGGTATGGGTTAGGGTTAGGGTTTGGGTTAGTGTTAGGGTTAGGGCTCGGTTTAGGGTACGGGTTAGGATTAGGGTACGTGTTAGGGTTAGGGTAGGGGTTAGGGTTAGGTTACGCGTTAGGGCTAGGGTAGTTACTAAACCTATCCCACTCTCTAGCTCCCCCTTAGCACGTAAAGGAATATTATTTGGGGGTCCAGCCATGGAGAAGAGTTTAGACACTAGGATAAGATAAGGAACACACCCATTATAAAGAAATCACTTTAGGATTCTCTTTTTAAGCTGTTCCTTAAAACACTACTGCTTAGGAAATCAACTGGAGGCAGAAGCAGTCAAGGGTAGCCTAGGGTTAGGGTTAGGCTTAGGGTTAGGTTTAGGGTATGGCTTAGGGTACGGGTTCGGGGAGGGGTGCGGGTACGGCGTAGGGTATGGGTTAGGGTTAGGGTTAGGGTTAGTGTTAGGGTTAGGGCTCGGTTTAGGGTACAGGTTAGGATTAGGGTACGTGTTAGGGTTAGGGTAGGGGTTAGGGTTAGGGTACGCGTTAGGGTTAGGGTAGTTATTAAACCTATCCCACTCTCTAGATACCCCTTAGCACGTAAGGGAATATTATTTGGGTGTGCAGCCATGGAGAAGAGTTTAGACACTAGGATAAGATAAGGAACACACCCATTATAAAGAAATCACATTAGGATTCTCTTTTTAAGCTGTTCCTTAAAACAGTAGTGCTTAGGAAATCTATTGGAGGCAGAAGCAGTCAAGGGTAGCCTAGGGTTAGGGTTAGGCTTAGGGTTAGGCTTAGGGTACGGATTAGGGTACGGGTTCGGGGAGGGGTGCGGGTACGGCGTAGGGTATGGGTTAGGGTTAGGGTTAGGGTTAGTGTTAGGGTTAGGGCTCGGTTTAGGGTACAGGTTAGGATTAGGGTACGTGTTAGGGTTAGGGTAGGGGTTAGGGTTAGGGTACGCGTTAGGGTTAGGGTAGTTATTAAACCTATCCCACTCTCTAGATACCCCTTAGCACGTAAAGGAATATTATTTGAGGGTCCAGCCATGGAGAAGAGTTTAGACACTAGGATAAGATAAGGAACACACCCATTATAAAGAAATCACATTAGGATTCTCTTTTTAAGCTGTTCCTTAAAACACTAGTGCTTAGGAAATCTATTGGAGGCAGAAGCAGTCAAGGGTAGCCTAGGGTTAGGGTTAGGCTTAGGCTTAGGCTTAGGGTACGGCTTAGGGTACGGGTTCAGGGAGGGGTGCGGGTACGGCGTAGGGTATGGGTTAGGGTTAGGGTTAGGGTTAGTGTTAGGGTTAGGGCTCGGTTTAGGGTACGGGTTAGGATTAGGGTACGTGTTAGGGTTAGGGTAGGGGTTAGGGTTAGGGTACGCGTTAGGGTTAGGGTAGTTATTAAACCTATCCCAATCTCTACATACCCCTTAGCACGTAAAGGAATATTATTTGAGGGTCCAGCCATGGAGAAAAGTTTAGACACTAGGATAAGATAAGGAACACACCCATTATAAAGAAATCACATTAGGATTCTCTTTTTAAGCTGTTCCTTAAAACACTAGTGCTTAGGAAATCTATTGGAGGCAGAAGCAGTCAAGGGTAGCCTAGGGTTAGGGTTAGGCTTTGGGTTAGGCTTACGGTACGGCTTAGGGTACGAGTTCGGGGAGGGTTTCGGGTACGGCGTAGGGTATGGGTTAGGGTTAGGGTTAGGGTTAGTGTTAGGGTTAGGGCTCGGTTTAGGGTACGGGTTAGGATTAGGGTACGTGTTAGGGTTAGGGTAGGGGTTAGGGTTAGGGTACGCGTTAGGGTTAGGGTAGTTATTAAACCTATCCCACTCTCTAGATACCCCTTAGCACGTAAAGGAATATTATTTGGGGGTCCAGCCATGGAGAAGAGTTTAGACACTAGGATAAGATAAGGAACACACCCATTATAAAGAAATCACTTTAGGATTCTCTTTTTAAGCTGTTCCTTAAAACAGTAGTGCTTAGGAAATCTATTGGAGGCAGAAGCAGTCAAGGGTAGCCTAGGGTTAGGGTTAGGCTTAGGGTTAGGGTTAGGGTACGGCTTGGGGTATGGGTTCGGGGAGGTGTTCGTGTACGGCGTAGGGTATGGGTTAGGGTTAGGGTTTGGGTTAGTGTTAGGGTTAGGGCTCGGTTTAGGGTACGGGTTAGGATTAGGGTACGTGTTAGGGTTAGGGTAGGGGTTAGGGTTAGGTTACGCGTTAGGGCTAGGGTAGTTAGTAAACCTATCCCACTCTCTAGCTCCCCCTTAGCACGTAAAGGAATATTATTTGGGGGTCCAGCCATGGAGAAGAGTTTAGACACTAGGATAAGATAAGGAACACACCCATTATAAAGAAATCACTTTAGGATTCTCTTTTTAAGCTGTTCCTTAAAACACTACTGCTTAGGAAATCAATTGGAGGCAGAAGCAGTCAAGGGTAGCCTAGGGTTAGGGTTAGGCTTAGGGTTAGGTTTAGGGTATGGCTTAGGGTACGGGTTCGGGGAGGTGTGCGGGTACGGCGTAGGGTATGGGTTAGGGTTAGGGTTAGGGTTAGTGTTAGGGTTAGGGCTCGGTTTAGGGTACGTTTAGGATTAGGGTACGTGTTAGGTTTAGGGTAGGGGTTAGGGTTAGGGTACGCGTTAGGGTTAGGGTACTTAGTAAACCTATCCCACTCTCTAGATACCCCTTAGCACGTAAAGGAATATTATTTGGGGTTCCAGCCATGGAGAAGAATTTAGACACTAGGATAAGATAAGGAACACACCCATTATAAAGAAATCACATTAGGATTCTCTTTTTAAGCTGTTGCTTAAAACACTAGTGCTTAGGAAATCTATTGGAGGCAGAAGCAGTCAAGGGTAGCCTAGGGTTAGTGTTAGGCTTAGGGTTAGGCTTAGGGTACGGCTTACGGTACGGGTTTGGGGAGGGGTTCAGGTACGGCGTAGGGTATGGGTTAGGGTTAGGGTTAGTGTTAGTGTTAGGGTTAGGGCTCGGTTTAGGGTACGGGTTAGGATTAGGGTACGTGTTAGTGTTAGGTTAGGGGTTAGGGTTAGAGTACGCATTAGGGTTAGGGTAGTTATTAAACCTATCCCACTCTCTAGATACCCCTTAGCACGTAAGGCAATATTATTTGGGGGTGCAGCCATGGAGAAGAGTTTAGACACTAGGATAAGATAAGGAACACACCCATTATAAAGAAATCACATTAGGATTCTCTTTTTAAGCTGTTCCTTAAAACACTAGTGCTTAGGAAATCTATTGGAGGCAGAAGCAGTCAAGGGTAGCCTAGGGTTAGGGTTAGGCTTAGGGTTAGGTTTAGGGTACGGCTTGGGGAATGGGTTCGGGGAGGGGTTCGGGTACAGCGTAGGGTTTGGGTTAGGGTTAGGGTTAGGGTTAGTGTTAGGGTTAGGGCTCGGTTTAGGGTACGGGTTAGGATTAGGGTACGTGTTAGGGTTAGGGTAGGGGTTAGGGTTAGGGTAGTTATTAAACCTATCCCACTCTCTAGATACCCCTTAGCACGTAAAGGAATATTATTTGGGGGTCCAGCCATGGAGAAGAGTTTAGACACTAGGATAAGATAAGGAACACACCCATTATAAAGAAATCACATTAGGATTCTCTTTTTAAGCTGTTCGTTAAAACACTAGTGCTTAGGAAATCTATTGGAGGCAGAAGCAGTCAAGGGTAGCCTAGGGTTAGGGTTAGGCTTAGGCTTAGGCTTAGGGTACGGCTTAGGGTACGGGTTCGGGGAGGGTTTCGGGTACGGCGTACGGTATGGGTTAGGGTTAGGGTTAGGGTTAGTGTTAGGGTTAGGGCTCGGTTTAGGGTACGGTTAGGATTAGGGTACGTGTTAGGTTTAGGGTAGGGGTTAGGGTTAGGGTACGCGTTAGGGTTAGGGTAGTTAGTAAACCTATCCCACTCTCTAGATACCCCTTAGCACGTAAAGGAATATTATTTGGGGTTCCAGCCATGGAGAAGAATTTAGACACTAGGATAAGATAAGGAACACACCCATTATAAAGAAATCACATTAGGATTCTCTTTTTAAGCTGTTGCTTAAAACACTAGTGCTTAGGAAATCTATTGGAGGCAGAAGCAGTCAAGGGTAGCCTAGGGTTAGTGTTAGGCTTAGGGTTAGGCTTAGGGTACGGCTTAGGGTACGGGTTTGGGGAGGGGTTCAGGTACGGCGTAGGGTATGGGTTAGGGTTAGGGTTAGTGTTAGTTTTAGGGTTAGGGCTCGGTTTAGGGTACGGGTTAGGATTAGGGTACGTGTTAGTGTTAGGGTAGGGGTTAGGGTTAGAGTACGCATTAGGTTTAGGGTAGTTATTAAACCTATCCCACTCTCTAGATACCCCTTAGCACGTAAGGCAATATTATTTGGGGGTGCAGCCATGGAGAAGAGTTTAGACACTAGGATAAGATAAGGAACACACCCATTATAAAGAAATCACATTAGGATTCTCTTTTTAAGCTGTTCCTTAAAACACTAGTGCTTAGGAAATCAATTGGAGGCAGAAGCAGTCAAGGGTAGCCTAGGGTTAGGGTTAGGCTTAGGGTTCGGCTTAGGGTACGCCTTAGGGTACGGGTTCGGGGAGGGGTGCGGGTACGGCGTACGGTATGGGTTAGGGTTAGGGTTAGGGTTAGTGTTAGGGTTAGGGCTCGGTTTAGGGTACGGGTTAGGATTAGGGTACGTGTTAGGGTTAGGGTAGGGGTTAGGTTTAGGGTACGCGTTAGGGTTAGGGTAGTTGTTAAACCTATCCCACTCTCTAGATACCCCTTAGCACGTAAAGGAATATTATTTGGGGGTCCAGCCATGGAGAAGAGTTTAGACACTAGGATAAGATAAGGAACACACCCATTATAAAGAAATCACATTAGGATTCTCTTTTTCAGCTCTTCCTTAAAACACTAGTGCTTAGGAAATCTATTAGAGGCAGAAGCAGTCAAGGGTAGCCTAGGGTTAGGGTTAGGCTTAGGGTTAGGCTTAGGGTACGGCTTAGGGTACGGGTTCGGGGAGGGTTTCGGGTACGGCGTAGGGTATGGGTTAGGGTTAGGGTTAGGGTTTGTGTTAGGGTTAGGGCTCGGTTTAGGGTACGGTTAGGATTAGGGTACGTGTTAGGTTTAGGGTAGGGGTTAGGGTTAGGGTACGCATTAGGGTTAGGGTAGTTATTAAACCTATCCCACTCTCTAGATACCACTTAGCACGTAAGGGAATATTATTTGGGGGTGCAGCCATGGAGAAGAGTTTAGACACTAGGATAAGATAAGGAACACACCCATTATAAAGAAATCACATTAGGATTCTCTTTTTAAGCTGTTCCTTAAAACAGTAGTGCTTAGGAAATCTATTGGAGGCAGAAGCAGTCAAGGGTAGCCTAGGGTTAGGGTTAGGCTTAGGGTTAGGCTTAGGGTACGGCTTAGGGTACGGGTTCAGGGAGGGGTGCGGGTACGGCGTAGGGTATGGGTTAGGGTTAGGGTTAGGGTTAGTGTTAGGGTTAGGGCTCGGTTTAGGGTAGGGGTTAGGATTAGGGTACGTGTTAGGGTTAGGGTAGGGGTTAGGGTTAGGGTACGCGTTAGGGTTAGGGTAGTTATTAAACCTATCCCACTCTCTAGATACCCCTTAGCACGTAAAGGAATATTATTTGGGGTTCCAGCCATGGAGAAGAATTTAGACACTAGGATAAGATAAGGAACACACCCATTATAAAGAAATCACATTAGGATTCTCTTTTTAAGCTGTTCCTTAAAACACTAGTGCTTAGGAAATCTATTGGAGGCATAAGCAGTCAAGGGTAGCCTAGGGTTAGTGTTAGGCTTAGGGTTAGGCTTAGGGTACGGCTTAGGGTACGGGTTTGGGGAGGGGTTCTGGTACGGCGTAGGGTATGGGTTAGGGTTAGGGTTAGGGCTCGGTTTAGGGTACGGGTTAGGATTAGGGTACGTGTTAGTGTTAGGGTAGGGGTTAGGGTTAGAGTACGCATTAGGTTTAGGGTAGTTATTAAACCTATCCCACTCTCTAGATACCCCTTAGCACGTAAGGCAATATTATTTGGGGGTGCAGCCATGGAGAAGAGTTTAGACACTAGGATAAGATAAGGAACACACCCATTATAAAGAAATCACATTAGGATTCTCTTTTTAAGCTGTTCCTTAAAACACTAGTGCTTAGGAAATCAATTGGAGGCAGAAGCAGTCAAGGGTAGCCTAGGGTTAGGGTTAGGCTTAGGGTTCGGCTTAGGGTACGCCTTAGGGTACGGGTTCGGGGAGGGGTGCGGGTACGGCGTACGGTATGGGTTAGGGTTAGGGTTAGGGTTAGGGTTAGGGTTAGGGTTAGGGTTAGGGTACGGGTTAGGGTACGGGTTAGGGTTAGGGTTAGGGTTAGGGTTAGGGTTAGGGTTAGGGTTAGGGTTAGGGTACGGGTTAGGGTTAGGGTTAGGGTTAGGGTTAGGGTTAGGGTTAGGGTTAGGGTTAGGGTTAGGGTTAGGGTTAGGGTTAGGGTACGGGTTAGGGTTAGGGTTAGGGTTAGGGTTAGGGTTAGGGTTAGGGTTAGGGTTAGGGTACGGGTTAGGGTTAGGGTTAGGGTTAGGGTACGGGTTAGGGTTAGGGTTAGGGTTAGGGTTAGGGTTAGGGTTAGGGTTAGGGTTAGGGTTAGGGTTAGGGTACGGGTTAGGGTTAGGGTTAGGGTTAGGGTTAGGGTTAGGGTTAGGGTTAGGGTTAGGGTTAGGGTTAGGGTACGGGTTAGGGTTAGGGTTAGGGTTAGGGTTAGGGTTAGGGTTAGGGTTAGGGTTAGGGTTAGGGTTAGGGTACGGGTTAGGGTTAGGGTTAGGGTTAGGGTTAGGGTTAGGGTTAGGGTTAGGGTTAGGGTTAGGGTTAGGGTTAGGGTTAGGGTTAGGGTTAGGGTTAGGGTTAGGGTTAGGGTACGGGTTAGGGTTAGGGTACGGGTTAGGGTTAGGGTTAGGGTTAGGGTTAGGGTTAGGGTTAGGGTTAGGGTTAGGGTTAGGGTTAGGGTTAGGGTTAGGGTTAGGGTTGTTAGGGTTAGGGTTAGGGTTAGGGTTAGGGTTAGGGTTAGGGTTAGGGTTAGGGTTGTTAGGGTTAGGGTTAGGGTTAGGGTTAGGGTTAGGGTTAGGGTTAGGGTTAGGGTTAGGGTTAGGGTTTAGGGTTTAGGGTTTAGGGTTAGGGTTAGGGTTAGGGTTAGGGTTAGGGTTAGGGTTAGGGTTAGGGTTAGGGTTAGGGTTAGGGTTAGGGTTAGGGCTCGGTTTAGGGTACGTTTAGGATTAGGGTACGTGTTAGGTTTAGGGTAGGGGTTAGGGTTAGGGTACGCGTTAGGGTTAGGGTACTTAGTAAACCTATCCCACTCTCTAGATACCCCTTAGCACGTAAAGGAATATTATTTGGGGTTCCAGCCATGGAGAAGAATTTAGACACTAGGATAAGATAAGGAACACACCCATTATAAAGAAATCACATTAGGATTCTCTTTTTAAGCTGTTGCTTAAAACACTAGTGCTTAGGAAATCTATTGGAGGCAGAAGCAGTCAAGGGTAGCCTAGGGTTAGTGTTAGGCTTAGGGTTAGGCTTAGGGTACGGCTTACGGTACGGGTTTGGGGAGGGGTTCAGGTACGGCGTAGGGTATGGGTTAGGGTTAGGGTTAGTGTTAGTGTTAGGGTTAGGGCTCGGTTTAGGGTACGGGTTAGGATTAGGGTACGTGTTAGTGTTAGGTTAGGGGTTAGGGTTAGAGTACGCATTAGGGTTAGGGTAGTTATTAAACCTATCCCACTCTCTAGATACCCCTTAGCACGTAAGGCAATATTATTTGGGGGTGCAGCCATGGAGAAGAGTTTAGACACTAGGATAAGATAAGGAACACACCCATTATAAAGAAATCACATTAGGATTCTCTTTTTAAGCTGTTCCTTAAAACACTAGTGCTTAGGAAATCTATTGGAGGCAGAAGCAGTCAAGGGTAGCCTAGGGTTAGGGTTAGGCTTAGGGTTAGGTTTAGGGTACGGCTTGGGGAATGGGTTCGGGGAGGGGTTCGGGTACAGCGTAGGGTTTGGGTTAGGGTTAGGGTTAGGGTTAGTGTTAGGGTTAGGGCTCGGTTTAGGGTACGGGTTAGGATTAGGGTACGTGTTAGGGTTAGGGTAGGGGTTAGGGTTAGGGTAGTTATTAAACCTATCCCACTCTCTAGATACCCCTTAGCACGTAAAGGAATATTATTTGGGGGTCCAGCCATGGAGAAGAGTTTAGACACTAGGATAAGATAAGGAACACACCCATTATAAAGAAATCACATTAGGATTCTCTTTTTAAGCTGTTCGTTAAAACACTAGTGCTTAGGAAATCTATTGGAGGCAGAAGCAGTCAAGGGTAGCCTAGGGTTAGGGTTAGGCTTAGGCTTAGGCTTAGGGTACGGCTTAGGGTACGGGTTCGGGGAGGGTTTCGGGTACGGCGTACGGTATGGGTTAGGGTTAGGGTTAGGGTTAGTGTTAGGGTTAGGGCTCGGTTTAGGGTACGGTTAGGATTAGGGTACGTGTTAGGTTTAGGGTAGGGGTTAGGGTTAGGGTACGCGTTAGGGTTAGGGTAGTTAGTAAACCTATCCCACTCTCTAGATACCCCTTAGCACGTAAAGGAATATTATTTGGGGTTCCAGCCATGGAGAAGAATTTAGACACTAGGATAAGATAAGGAACACACCCATTATAAATAAATCACATTAGGATTCTCTTTTTAAGCTGTTGCTTAAAACACTAGTGCTTAGGAAATCTATTGGAGGCAGAAGCAGTCAAGGGTAGCCTAGGGTTAGTGTTAGGCTTAGGGTTAGGCTTAGGGTACGGCTTAGGGTACGGGTTTGGGGAGGGGTTCAGGTACGGCGTAGGGTATGGGTTAGGGTTAGGGTTAGTGTTAGTTTTAGGGTTAGGGCTCGGTTTAGGGTACGGGTTAGGATTAGGGTACGTGTTAGTGTTAGGGTAGGGGTTAGGGTTAGAGTACGCATTAGGTTTAGGGTAGTTATTAAACCTATCCCACTCTCTAGATACCCCTTAGCACGTAAGGCAATATTATTTGGGGGTGCAGCCATGGAGAAGAGTTTAGACACTAGGATAAGATAAGGAACACACCCATTATAAAGAAATCACATTAGGATTCTCTTTTTAAGCTGTTCCTTAAAACACTAGTGCTTAGGAAATCAATTGGCGGCAGAAGCAGTCAAGGGTAGCCTAGGGTTAGGGTTAGGCTTAGGGTTCGGCTTAGGGTACGCCTTAGGGTACGGGTTCGGGGAGGGGTGCGGGTACGGCGTACGGTATGGGTTAGGGTTAGGGTTAGGGTTAGTGTTAGGGTTAGGGCTCGGTTTAGGGTACGGGTTAGGATTAGGGTACGTGTTAGGGTTAGGGTAGGGGTTAGGTTTAGGGTACGCGTTAGGGTTAGGGTAGTTGTTAAACCTATCCCACTCTCTAGATACCCCTTAGCACGTAAAGGAATATTATTTGGGGGTCCAGCCATGGAGAAGAGTTTAGACACTAGGATAAGATAAGGAACACACCCATTATAAAGAAATCACATTAGGATTCTCTTTTTCAGCTCTTCCTTAAAACACTAGTGCTTAGGAAATCTATTAGAGGCAGAAGCAGTCAAGGGTAGCCTAGGGTTAGGGTTAGGCTTAGGGTTAGGCTTAGGGTACGGCTTAGGGTACGGGTTCGGGGAGGGTTTCGGGTACGGCGTAGGGTATGGGTTAGGGTTAGGGTTAGGGTTTGTGTTAGGGTTAGGGCTCGGTTTAGGGTACGGTTAGGATTAGGGTACGTGGTAGGTTTAGGGTAGGGGTTAGGGTTAGGGTACGCATTAGGTTTAGGGTCGTTAGTAAACCTATCCCACTCTCTAGATACCCCTTAGCACGTAAAGGAATATTATTTGGGGGTCCAGCCATGGAGAAGAGTTTAGACACTAGGATAAGATAAGGAACACACCCATTATAAAGAAATCACATTAGGATTCTCTTTTTAAGCTGTTCCTTAAAACACTACTGCTTAGGAAATCAATTGGAGGCAGAAGCAGTCAAGGGTAGCCTAGGGTTAGGGTTAGGCTTAGGGTTAGGTTTAGGGTATGGCTTAGGGTACGGGTTCGGGGAGGTGTGCGGGTACGGCGTAGGGTATGGGTTAGGGTTAGGGTTAGTGTTAGGGTTAGGCCTCGGTTTAGGGTACAGGTTAGGATTAGGGTACGTGTTAGGGTTAGGGTAGGGGTTAGGGTTAGAGTACGCGTTAGGGTTAGGGTAGTTATTAAACCTATCCCACTCTCTAGATACCCCTTAGCACGTAAGGGAATATTATTTGGGGGTGCAGCCATGGAGAAGAGTTTAGACACTAGGATAAGATAAGGAACACACCCATTATAAAGAAATCACATTAGGATTCTCTTTTTAAGCTGTTCCTTAAAACAGTAGTGCTTAGGAAATCTATTGGAGGCAGAAGCAGTCAAGGGTAGCCTAGGGTTAGGGTTAGGCTTAGGGTTAGGCTTAGGGTACGGCTTAGGTTACGGGTTCGGGGAGGGGTGCGGGTACGGCGTAGGGTATGGGTTAGGGTTAGGGTTAGGGTTAGTGTTAGGGTTAGGGCTCGGTTTAGGGTACGTTTAGGATTAGGGTACGTGTTAGGTTTAGGGTAGGGGTTAGGGTTAGGGTACGCGTTAGGGTTAGGGTACTTAGTAAACCTATCCCACTCTCTAGATACCCCTTAGCACGTAAAGGAATATTATTTGGGGTTCCAGCCATGGAGAAGAATTTAGACACTAGGATAAGATAAGGAACACACCCATTATAAAGAAATCACATTAGGATTCTCTTTTTAAGCTGTTCCTTAAAACACTAGTGCTTAGGAAATCTATTGGAGGCATAAGCAGTCAAGGGTAGCCTAGGATAAGGTTAGGCTTAGGGTGAGGCTTAGGGTACGGCTTAGGGTACGGGTTCGGGGAGGGTTTCGGGTACGGCGTAGGGTATGGGTTAGGGTTAGGGTTAGTGTTAGGGTTAGGGTAGGGGTTAGGGTTAGGGTACGCGTTAGGGTTAGGGTAGTTATTAAACCTATCCCACTCTCTAGATACCCCTTAGCACGTAAGGCAATATTATTTGGGGGTGCAGCCATGGAGAAGAGTTTAGACACTAGGATAAGATAAGGAACACACCCATTATAAAGAAATCACATTAGGATTCTCTTTTTAAGCTGTTCCTTAAAACACTAGTGCTTAGGAAATCTATTGGAGGCAGAAGCAGTCAAGGGTAGCCTAGTGTTAGGGTTAGGCTTAGGGTTAGGTTTAGGGTACGGCTTGGGGTATGGGTTCGGGGAGGTGTTCGTGTACGGCGTAGGGTATGGGTTAGGGTTAGGGTTTGGGTTAGTGTTAGGGTTAGGGCTCGGTTTAGGGTACGGGTTAGGATTAGGGTACGTGTTAGGGTTAGGGTAGGGGTTAGGGTTAGGTTACGCGTTAGGGCTAGGGTAGTTAGTAAACCTATCCCACTCTCTAGCTCCCCCTTAGCACGTAAAGGAATATTATTTGGGGGTCCAGCCATGGAGAAGAGTTTAGACACTAGGATAAGATAAGGAACACACCCATTATAAAGAAATCACTTTAGGAATCTCTTTTTAAGCTGTTCCTTAAAACACTACTGCTTAGGAAATCAACTGGAGGCAGAAGCAGTCAAGGGTAGCCTAGGGTTAGGGTTAGGCTTAGGGTTAGGTTTAGGGTATGGCTTAGGGTACGGGTTCGGGGAGGGGTGCGGGTACGGCGTAGGGTATGGGTTAGGGTTAGGGTTAGGGTTAGTGTTAGGGTTAGGGCTCGGTTTAGGGTACAGGTTAGGATTAGGGTACGTGTTAGGGTTAGGGTAGGGGTTAGGGTTAGGGTACGCGTTAGGGTTAGGGTAGTTATTAAACCTATCCCACTCTCTAGATACCCCTTAGCACGTAAGGGAATATTATTTGGGTGTGCAGCCATGGAGAAGAGTTTAGACACTAGGATAAGATAAGGAACACACCCATTATAAAGAAATCACATTAGGATTCTCTTTTTAAGCTGTTCCTTAAAACAGTAGTGCTTAGGAAATCTATTGGAGGCAGAAGCAGTCAAGGGTAGCCTAGGGTTAGGGTTAGGCTTAGGGTTAGGCTTAGGGTACGGATTAGGGTACGGGTTCGGGGAGGGGTGCGGGTACGGCGTAGGGTATGGGTTAGGGTTAGGGTTAGGGTTAGTGTTAGGGTTAGGGCTCGGTTTAGGGTACAGGTTAGGATTAGGGTACGTGTTAGGGTTAGGGTAGGGGTTAGGGTTAGGGTACGCGTTAGGGTTAGGGTAGTTATTAAACCTATCCCACTCTCTAGATACCCCTTAGCACGTAAAGGAATATTATTTGAGGGTCCAGCCATGGAGAAGAGTTTAGACACTAGGATAAGATAAGGAACACACCCATTATAAAGAAATCACATTAGGATTCTCTTTTTAAGCTGTTCCTTAAAACACTACTGCTTAGGAAATCAATTGGAGGCAGAAGCAGTCAAGGGTAGCCTAGGGTTAGGGTTAGGCTTAGGGTTAGGTTTAGGGTATGGCTTAGGGTACGGGTTCGGGGAGGGGTGCGGGTACGGCGTAGGGTATGGGTTAGGGTTAGGGTTAGGGTTAGTGTTAGGTTTAGGGCTCGGTTTAGGGTACGGGTTAGGATTAGGGTACGTGTTAGGGTTAGGGTAGGGGTTAGGGTTAGGGTACGCGTTAGGGTTAGGGTAGTTATTAAACCTATCCCACTCTCTAGATACCCCTTAGCACGTAAGGGAATATTATTTGGGGGTGCAGCCATGGAGAAAAGTTTAGACACTAGGATAAGATAAGGAACACACCCATTATAAAGAAATCACATTAGGATTCTCTTTTTAAGCTGTTCCTTAAAACACTAGTGCTTAGGAAATCTATTGGAGGCAGAAGCAGTCAAGGGTAGCCTAGGGTTAGGGTTAGGCTTAGGGTTAGGCTTAGGGTACGGCTTAGGGTACGGGTTCGGGGAGGGGTGCGGGTACGGCGTAGGGTATGGGTTAGGGTTAGGGTTAGGGTTAGTGTTAGGGTTAGGGCTCGGTTTAGGGTACGGGTTAGGATTAGGGTACGTGTTAGGGTTAGGGTAGGGGTTAGGGTTAGGGTACGCGTTAGGGTTAGGGTAGTTATTAAACCTATCCCACTCTCTAGATACCCCTTAGCACGTAAAGGAATATTATTTGAGGGTCCAGCCATGGAGAAGAGTTTAGACACTAGGATAAGATAAGGAACACACCCATTATAAAGAAATCACATTAGGATTCTCTTTTTAAGCTGTTGCTTAAAACACTAGTGCTTAGGAAATCTATTGGAGGCAGAAGCAGTCAAGGGTAGCCTAGGGTTAGTGTTAGGCTTAGGGTTAGGCTTAGGGTACGGCTTAGGGTACGGGTTTGGGGAGGGGTTCAGGTACGGCGTAGGGTATGGGTTAGGGTTAGGGTTAGTGTTAGTGTTAGGGTTAGGGCTCGGTTTAGGGTACGGGTTAGGATTAGGGTACGTGTTAGTGTTAGGGTAGGGGTTAGGGTTAGAGTACGCATTAGGGTTAGGGTAGTTATTAAACCTATCCCACTCTCTAGATACCCCTTAGCACGTAAGGCAATATTATTTGGGGGTGCAGCCATGGAGAAGAGTTTAGACACTAGGATAAGATAAGGAACACACCCATTATAAAGAAATCACATTAGGATTCTCTTTTTAAGCTGTTCCTTAAAACACTAGTGCTTAGGAAATCTATTGGAGGCAGAAGCAGTCAAGGGTAGCCTAGGGTTAGGGTTAGGCTTAGGGTTAGGCTTAGGGTACGGCTTAGGTTACGGGTTCGGGGAAGGGTGCGGGTACGGCGTAGGGTATGGGTTAGGTTTAGGGTTAGGGTTAGTGTTAGGGTTAGGGCTCGGTTTAGGGTACGGGTTAGGATTAGGGTACGTGTTAGGGTTAGGGTAGGGGTTAGGGTTAGGGTACGCGTTAGGGTTAGGGTAGTTATTAAACCTATCCCACTCTCTAGATACCCCTTAGCACGTAAAGGAATATTATTTGAGGGTCCAGCCATGGAGAAGAGTTTAGCCACTAGGATAAGATAAGGAACACACCCATTATAAAGAAATCACATTAGGATTCTCTTTTTAAGCTGTTCCTTAAAACACTAGTGCTTAGGAAATCTATTGGAGGCAGAAGCAGTCAAGGGTAGCGTAGGGTTAGGGTTAGGCTTAGGGTTAGGCTTAGAGTACGGCTTAGGGTTCAGGTTCGGGGAGGGTTTCGGGTACGGCGTAGTGTATGGGTTAGGGTTAGGGTTAGGGTTAGTGTTAGGGTTAGGGCTCGGTTTAGGGTACGGTTAGGATTAGGGTACGTGTTAGGTTTAGGGTAGGGGTTAGGGTTAGGGTACGCGTTAGGGTTAGGGTAGTTAGTAAACCTATCCCACTCTCTAGATACCCCTTAGCACGTAAAGGAATATTATTTGGGGTTCCAGCAATGGAGAAGAATTTAGACACTAGGATAAGATAAGGAACACACCCATTATAAAGAAATCACATTAAGATTCTCTTTTTAAGCTGTTGCTTAAAACACTAGTGCTTAGGAAATCTATTGGAGGCAGAAGCAGTCAAGGGTAGCCTAGGGTTAGTGTTAGGCTTAGGGTTAGGCTTAGGGTACGGCTTAGGGTACGGGTTTGGGGAGGGGTTCAGGTACGGCGTAGGGTATGGGTTAGGGTTAGGGTTAGTGTTAGTGTTAGGGTTAGGGCTCGGTTTAGGGTACGGGTTAGGATTAGGGTACGTGTTAGTGTTAGGGTAGGGGTTAGGGTTAGAGTACGCATTAGGGTTAGGGTAGTTATTAAACCTATCCCACTCTCTAGATACCCCTTAGCACGTAAGGCAATATTATTTGGGGGTGCAGCCATGGAGAAGAGTTTAGACACTAGGATAAGATAAGGAACACACCCATTATAAAGAAATCACATTAGGATTCTCTTTTTAAGCTGTTCCTTAAAACACTAGTGCTTAGGAAATCTATTGGAGGCAGAAGCAGTCAAGGGTAGCCTAGGGTTAGGGTTAGGCTTAGGGTTAGGTTTAGGGTACGGCTTGGGGTATGGGTTCGGGGAGGTGTTCATGTACGGCGTAGGGTATGGGTTAGGGTTAGTGTTTGGGTTAGTGTTAGGGTTAGGGCTCGGTTTAGGGTACGGGTTAGGATTAGGGTACGTGTTAGGGTTAGGGTAGGGGTAAGGGTTAGGTTACGCGTTAGGGCTAGGGTAGTTAGTAAACCTATCCCACTCTCTAGCTCCCCCTTAGCACGTAAAGGAATATTATTTGGGGGTCCAGCCATGGAGAAGAGTTTAGACACTAGGATAAGATAAGGAACACACCCATTATAAAGAAATCACATTAGGATTCTCTTTTTAAGCTGTTCCTTAAAACACTAGTGCTTAGGAAATCTATTGGAGGCAGAAGCAGTCAAGGGTAGCCTAGGATAAGGTTAGGCTTAGGGTGAGGCTTAGGGTACGGCTTAGGGTACGGGTTCGGGGAGGGGTGCGGATACGGCGTAGGGTATGGGTTAGGGTTATGGTTAGGGTTAGTGCTGGGTTAGGGCTCGGTTTAGGGTACGGGTTAGGATTAGGGTACGTGTTAGTGTTAGGGTAGGGGTTAGGGTTAGAGTACGCATTAGGGTTAGGGTAGTTATTAAACCTATCCCACTCTCTAGATACCCCTTAGCACGTAAGGCAATATTATTTGGGGGTGCAGCCATGGAGAAGAGTTTAGACACTAGGATAAGATAAGGAACACACCCATTATAAAGAAATCACATTAGGATTCTCTTTTTAAGCTGTTGCTTAAAACACTAGTGCTTAGGAAATCTATTGGAGGCAGAAGCAGTCAAGGGTAGCCTAGGGTTAGGGTTAGGCTTAGGGTTAGGTTTAGGGTACGGCTTGGGGTATGGGTTCGGGGAGGTGTTCGTGTACGGCGTAGGGTATGGGATAGGGTTAGGGTTTGGGTTAGTGTTAGGGTTAGGGCTCGGTTTAGGGTACGGGATAGGATTAGGGTACGTGTTAGGGTTAGGGTAGGGGTTAGGGTTAGGTTACGCGTTAGGGCTAGGGTAGTTAGTAAACCTATCCCACTCTCTAGCTCCCCCTTAGCACGTAAGGGAATATTATTTGGGGGTGCAGCCATGGAGAAGAGTTTAGACACTAGGATAAGATAAGGAACACACCCATTATAAAGAAATCACATTAGGATTCTCTTTTTAAGCTGTTCCTTAAAACACTAGTGCTTAGGAAATCTATTGGAGGCAGAAGCAGTCAAGGGTAGCCTAGGGTTAGGGTTAGGCTTAGGGTTAGGCTTAGGGTACGGCTTAGGGTACGGGTTTGGGGAGGGGTTCAGGTACGGCGTACGGTATGGGTTAGGGTTAGGGTTAGTGTTAGTGTTAGGGTTAGGGCTCGGTTTAGGGTACGGGTTAGGATTAGGGTACGTGTTAGTGTTAGGGTAGGGGTTAGGGTTAGAGTACGCATTAGGGTTAGGGTAGTTATTAAACCTATCCCACTCTCTAGATACCCCTTAGCACGTAAGGCAATATTATTTGGGGGTGCAGCCATGGAGAAGAGTTTAGACACTAGGATAAGATAAGGAACACACCCATTATAAAGAAATCACATTAGGATTCTCTTTTTAAGCTGTTCCTTAAAACACTAGTGCTTAGGAAATCTATTGGAGGCAGAAGCAGTCAAGGGTAGCCTAGGGTTAGGGTTAGGCTTAGGGTTAGGCTTAGGGTACGGCTTAGGTTACGGGTTCGGGGAGGGGTGCGGGTACGGCGTAGGGTATGGGTTAGGTTTAGGGTTAGGGTTAGTGTTAGGGTTAGGGCTCGGTTTAGGGTACGGGTTAGGATTAGGGTACGTGTTAGGGTTAGGGTAGGGGTTAGGGTTAGGGTACGCGTTAGGGTTAGGGTAGTTATTAAACCTATCCCACTCTCTAGATACCCCTTAGCACGTAAAGGAATATTATTTGAGGGTCCAGCCATGGAGAAGAGTTTAGACACTAGGATAAGATAAGGAACACACCCATTATAAAGAAATCACATTAGGATTCTCTTTTTAAGCTGTTCCTTAAAACACTAGTGCTTAGGAAATCTATTGGAGGCAGAAGCAGTCAAGGGTAGCGTAGGGTTAGGGTTAGGCTTAGGGTTAGGCTTAGAGTACGGCTTAGGGTTCAGGTTCGGGGAGGGTTTCGCGTACGGCGTAGGGTATGGGTTAGGGTTAGGGTTAGGGTTAGTGTTAGGGTTAGGGCTCGGTTTAGGGTACGGTTAGGATTAGGGTACGTGTTAGGGTTAGGGTAGGGGTTAGGGTTAGGTTACGCGTTAGGGTTAGGGTAGTTAGTAAACCTATCCCACTCTCTAGATACCCCTTAGCACGTAAAGGAATATTATTTGGGGTTCCAGCAATGGAGAAGAATTTAGACACTAGGATAAGATAAGGAACACACCCATTATAAAAAAATCACATTAGGCTTCTCTTTTTAAGCTGTTGCTTAAAACACTAGTGCTTAGGAAATCTATTGGAGGCAGAAGCAGTCAAGGGTAGCCTAGGGTTAGTGTTAGGCTTAGGGTTAGGCTTAGGGTACGGCTTAGGGTACGGGTTTGGGGAGGGGTTCAGGTACGGCGTAGGGTATGGGTTAGGGTTAGGGTTAGTGTTAGTGTTAGGGTTAGGGCTCGGTTTAGGGTACGGGTTAGGATTAGGGTACGTGTTAGTGTTAGGGTAGGGGTTAGGGTTAGAGTACGCATTAGGGTTAGGGTAGTTATTAAACCTATCCCACTCTCTAGATACCCCTTAGCACGTAAGGCAATATTATTTGGGGGTGCAGCCATGGAGAAGAGTTTAGACACTAGGATAAGATAAGGAACACACCCATTATAAAGAAATCACATTAGGATTCTCTTTTTAAGCTGTTCCTTAAAACAGTAGTGCTTAGGAAATCTATTGGAGGCAGAAGCAGTCAAGGGTAGCCTAGTGTTAGGGTTAGGCTTAGGGTTAGGTTTAGGGTACGGCTTGGGGTATGGGTTCGGGGAGGTGTTCGTGTATGGCGTAGGGTATGGGTTAGGGTTAGGGTTTGGGTTAGTGTTAGGGTTAGGGCTCGGTTTAGGGTACGGGTTAGGATTAGGGTACGTGTTAGGGTTAGGGTAGGGGTTAGGGTTAGGTTACGCGTTAGGGCTAGGGTAGTTAGTAAACCTATCCCACTCTCTAGCTCCCCCTTAGCACGTAAAGGAATATTATTTGGGGGTCCAGCCATGGAGAAGAGTTTAGACACTAGGATAAGATAAGGAACACACCCATTATAAAGAAATCACTTTAGGATTCTCTTTTTAAGCTGTTCCTTAAAACACTACTGCTTAGGAAATCAATTGGAGGCAGAAGCAGTCAAGGGTAGCCTAGGGTTAGGGTTAGGCTTAGGGTTAGGCTTAGGGTACGGCTTAGGGTACGGGTTCGGGGAGGGGTGCAGGTATGGCGTAGGGTATGGGTTACGGTTAGGGTTAGGGTTAGTGTTAGGGTTAGGGCTCGGTTTAGGGTACGGGTTAGGATTAGGGTACGTGTTAGGGTTAGGGTAGGGGTTAGGGTTAGGGTACGCGTTAGGGTTAGGGTAGTTATTAAACCTATCCCACTCTCTAGATACCCCTTAGCACGTAAAGGAATATTATTTGAGGGTCCAGCCATGGAGAAGAGTTTAGACACTAGGATAAGATAAGGAACACACCCATTATAAAGAAATCACATTAGGATTCTCTTTTTAAGCTGTTCCTTAAAACACTAGTGCTTAGGAAATCTATTGGAGGCAGAAGCAGTCAAGGGTAGCCTAGGATAAGGTTAGGCTTAGGGTGAGGCTTAGGGTACGGCTTAGGGTACGGGTTCGGGGAGGGTTTCGGGTACGGCGTAGGGTATGGGTTAGGGTTAGGGTTAGTGTTAGGGTTAGGGCTCGGTTTAGGGTACGGGTTAGGATTAGGGTACGTGTTAGGGTTAGGGTAGGGGTTAGGGTTAGGGTACGCGTTAGGGTTAGGGTAGTTATTAAACCTATCCCACTCTCTAGATACCCCTTAGCACGTAAAGGAATATTATTTGGGGGTCCAGCCATGGAGAAGAGTTTAGACACTAGGATAAGATAAGGAACACACCCATTATAAAGAAATCACTTTAGGATTCTCTTTTTAAGCTGTTCGTTAAAACACTAGTGCTTAGGAAATCTATTGGAGGCAGAAGCAGTCAAGGGTAGCCTAGGGTTAGGGTTAGGCTTAGGGTTAGGCTTAGGGTACGGCTTAGGGTACGGGTTCAGGGAGGGGTGCGGGTACGGCGTAGGGTATGGGTTAGGGTTAGGGTTAGGGTTAGTGTTAGGGTTAGGGCTCGGTTTAGGGTACGGGTTAGGATTAGGGTATGTGTTAGGGTTAGGGTAGGGGTTAGGGTTAGGGTACGCATTAGGGTTAGGGTAGTTATTAAACCTATCCCAATCTCTAGATACCCCTTAGCACGTAAAGGAATATTATTTGAGGGTCCAGCCATGGAGAAAAGTTTAGACACTAGGATAAGATAAGGAACACACCCATTATAAAGAAATCACATTAGGATTCTCTTTTTAAGCTGTTTCTTAAAACACTAGTGCTTAGGAAATCTATTGGAGGCAGAAGCAGTCAAGGGTAGCCTAGGGTTACGGTTAGGCTTAGGGTTAGGCTTAGGGTACGGCTTAGGGTACGAGTTCGGGGAGGGTTTCGGGTACGGCGTAGGGTATGGGTTAGGGTTAGGGTTAGGGCTCGGTTTAGGGTAGGGGTTAGGATTAGGGTACGTGTTAGGGTTAGGGTAGGGGTTAGGGTTAGGGTACGCGTTAGGGTTAGGGTAGTTATTAAACCTATCCCACTCTCTAGATACCCCTTAGCACGTAAAGGAATATTATTTGGGGGTCCAGCCATGGAGAAGAGTTTAGACACTAGGATAAGATAAGGAACACACCCATTATAAAGAAATCACATTAGGATTCTCTTTTTAAGCTGTTCCTTAAAACACTAGTGCTTAGGAAATCTATTGGAGGCAGAAGCAGTCAAGGGTAGCCTAGGGTTAGGGTTAGGCTTAGGGTTAGGTTTAGGGTACGGCTTGGGGAATGGGTTCGGGGAGGGGTTCGGGTACGGCATAGGGTATGGGTTAGGGTTAGGGTTAGCGTTAGTGTTAGGGTTAGGGCTCGGTTTAGGGTACGGGTTAGGATTAGGGTACGTGTTAGGGTTAGGGTAGGGGTTAGGGTTAGGGTATGCGTTAGGGTTAGGGTAGTTATTAAACCTATCCCACTCTCTAGATACCCCTTAGCACGTAAAGGAATATTATTTGGGGGTCCAGCCATGGAGAAGAGTTTAGACACTAGGATAAGATAAGGAACACACCCATTATAAAGAAATCACATTAGGATTCTCTTTTTAAGCTGTTCCTTAAAACACTAGTGCTTAGGAAATCTATTGGAGGCAGAAGCAGTCAAGGGTAGCCTAGGGTTAGGGTTAGGCTTAGGGTTCGGCTTAGGGTACGGCTTAGGGTACGGGTTCGGGGAGGGGTGCGGGTACGGCGTAGGGTATGGGTTAGGGTTAGGGTTTGGGTTAGTTTTAGGGTTAGGGCTCGGTTTAGGGTACAGGTTAGTATTAGGGTACGTGTTAGGGTTAGGGTTGGGGTTAGGGTTAGGGTACGCGTTAGGGTTAGGGTAGTTATTAAACCTATCCCACTCTCTAGATACCCCTTAGCACGTAAAGGAATATTATTTGAGGGTCCAGCCATGGAGAAGAGTTTAGACACTAGGATAAGATAAGGAACACACCCATTATAAAGAAATCACATTAGGATTCTCTTTTTAAGCTGTTCCTTAAAACACTAGTGCTTAGGAAATCTATTGGAGGCAGAAGCAGTCAAGGGTAGCCTAGGGTTAGGGTTAGGCTTAGGGTACGGCTTAGGGTACGGGTTCGGGGAGGGTTTCGGGTACGGCGTAGGGTATGGGTTAGGGTTAGGGTTAGGGTTAGTGTTAGGGTTAGGGCTCGGTTTAGGGTACGGTTAGGATTAGGGTACGTGTTAGGTTTAGGGTAGGGGTTAGGGTTAGGGTACGCGTTAGGGTTAGGGTAGTTAGTAAACCTATCCCACTCTCTAGATACCCCTTAGCACGTAAAGGAATATTATTTGGGGTTCCAGCCATGGAGAAGAATTTAGACACTAGGATAAGATAAGGAACACACCCATTATAAAGAAATCACATTAGGATTCTCTTTTTAAGCTGTTGCTTAAAACACTAGTGCTTAGGAAATCTATTGGAGGCAGAAGCAGTCAAGGGTAGCCTAGGGTTAGTGTTAGGCTTAAGGTTAGGCTTATGGTATGGCTTAGGGTACGGGTTTGGGGAGGGGTTCGGGTACAGCGTAGGGTATGTGTTAGGGTTAGGGTTAGTGTTAGTGTTAGGGTTAGGGCTCGGTTTAGGGTACGGGTTAGGATTAGGGTACGTGTTAGTGTTAGGGTAGGGGTTAGGGTTAGGGTACGCATTAGGGTTAGGGTAGTTATTAAACCTATCCCACTCTCTAGATACCCCTTAGCACGTAAGGCAATATTATTTGGGGGTGCAGCCATGGAGAAGAGTTTAGACACTAGGATAAGATAAGGAACACACCCATTATAAAGAAATCACATTAGGATTCTCTTTTTAAGCTGTTCCTTAAAACACTAGTGCTTAGGAAATCAATTGCAGGCAGAAGCAGTCAAGGGTAGCCTAGGGTTAGGGTTAGGCTTAGGGTTCGGCTTAGGGTACGGCTTAGGGTACGGGTTCGGGGAGGGGTGCGGGTACGGCGTACGGTATGGGTTAGGGTTAGGTTTAGGGTTAGTGTTAGGGTTAGGGCTCGGTTTAGGGTACGGTTTAGGATTAGGGTACGTGTTAGGGTTAGGGTAGGGGTTAGGTTTAGGGTACGCGTTAGGGTTAGGGTAGTTGTTAAACCTATCCCACTCTCTAGATACCCCTTAGCACGTAAAGGAATATTATTTGGGGGTCCAGCCATGGAGAAGAGTTTAGACACTAGGATAAGATAAGGAACACACCCATTATAAAGAAATCACATTAGGATTCTCTTTTTCAGCTCTTCCTTAATACACTAGTGCTTAGGAAATCTATTGGAGGCAGAAGCAGTCAAGGGTAGCCTAGGGTTAGGGTTAGGCTTAGGGTTAGGCTTAGGGTACGGCTTAGGGTACGGGTTCGGGGAGGGTTTCGGGTACGGCGTAGGGTATGGGTTAGGGTTAGGGTTAGGGTTAGTGTTAGGGTTAGGGCTCGGTTTAGGGTACGGGTTAGGATTAGGGTACGTGTTAGGGTTAGGGTAGGGGTTAGGGTTAGGTTACGCGTTAGGGCTAGGGTAGTTAGTAAACCTATCCCACTCTCTAGCTCCCCCTTAGCACGTAAAGGAATATTATTTGGGGGTCCAGCCATGGAGAAGAGTTTAGACTCTAGGATAAGATAAGGAACACACCCATTATAAAGAAATCACTTTAGGATTCTCTTTTTAAGCTGTTCCTTAAAACACTACTGCTTAGGAAATCAATTGGAGGCAGAAGCAGTCAAGGGTAGCCTAGGGTTAGGGTTAGGCTTAGGGTTAGGTTTAGGGTATGGCTTAGGGTACGGGTTCGGGGAGGGTTGCGGGTACGGCGTAGGGTATGGGTTAGGGTTAGGGTTAGGGTTAGTGTTAGGGTTAGGGCTCGGTTTAGGGTACAGGTTAGGATTAGGGTACGTGTTAGGGTTAGGGTAGGGGTTAGGGTTAGGGTACGCGTTAGGGTTAGGGTAGTTATTAAACCTATCCCACTCTCTAGATACCCCTTAGCACGTAAGGGAATATTATTTGGGGGTGCAGCCATGGAGAAGAGTTTAGACACTAGGATAAGATAAGGAACACACCCATTATAAAGAAATCACATTAGGATTCTCTTTTTAAGCTGTTCCTTAAAACAGTAGTGCTTAGGAAATCTATTGGAGGCAGAAGCAGTCAAGGGTAGCCTAGGGTTAGGGTTAGGCTTAGGGTTAGGCTTAGGGTACGGCTTAGGTTACGGGTTCGGGGAGGGGTGCGGGTACGGCGTAGGGTATGGGTTAGGGTTAGGGTTAGGGTTAGTGTTAGGGTTAGGGCTCGGTTTAGGGTACGGGTTAGGATTAGGGTACGTGTTAGGGTTAGGGTAGGGGTTAGGGTTAGGGTACGCGTTAGGGTTAGGGTAGTTATTAAACCTATCTCACTCTCTAGATACCCCTTAGCACGTAAAGGAATATTATTTGAGGGTCCAGCCATGGAGAAGAGTTTAGACACTAGGATAAGATAAGGAACACACCCATTATAAAGAAATCACATTAGGATTCTCTTTTTAAGCTGTTCCTTAAAACACTAGTGCTTAGGAAATCTATTGGAGGCAGAAGCAGTCAAGGGTAGCCTAGGGTTAGGGTTAGGCTTAGGGTTAGGCTTAGAGTACGGCTTAGGGTACGGGTTCGGGAAGGGTTTCGGGTACGGCGTAGGGTATGGGATAGGGTTAGGGTTAGGGTTAGTGTTAGGGTTACGGCTCGGTTTAGGGTACGGTTAGGATTAGGGTACGTGTTAGGTTTAGGGTAGGGGTTAGGGTTAGGGTACGCGTTAGGGTTAGGGTAGTTAGTAAACCTATCCCACTCTCTAGATACCCCTTAGCACGTAAAGGAATATTATTTGGGGTTCCAGCAATGGAGAAGAATTTAGACACTAGGATAAGATAAGGAACACACCCATTATAAAGAAATCACATTAGGATTCTCTTTTTAAGCTGTTGCTTAAAACACTAGTGCTTAGGAAATCTATTGGAGGCAGAAGCAGTCAAGGGTAGCCTAGGGTTAGTGTTAGGCTTAGGGTTAGGCTTAGGGTACGGCTTAGGGTACGGGTTTGGGGAGGGGTTCAGGTACGGCGTAGGGTATGGGTTAGGGTTAGGGTTAGTGTTAGTGTTAGGGTTAGGGCTCGGTTTAGGGTACGGGTTAGGATTAGGGTACGTGTTAGTGTTAGGGTAGGGGTTAGGGTTAGAGTACGCATTAGGGTTAGGGTAGTTATTAAACCTATCCCACTCTCTAGATACCCCTTAGCACGTAAGGCAATATTATTTGGGGGTGCAGCCATGGAGAAGAGTTTAGACACTAGGATAAGATAAGGAACACACCCATTATAAAGAAATCACATTAGGATTCTCTTTTTAAGCTGTTCCTTAAAACACTAGTGCTTAGGAAATCTATTGGAGGCAGAAGCAGTCAAGGGTAGCCTAGTGTTAGGGTTAGGCTTAGGGTTAGGTTTAGGGTACGGCTTGGGGTATGGGTTCGGGGAGGTGTTCGTGTACGGCGTAGGGTATGGGTTAGGGTTAGGGTTTGGGTTAGTGTTAGGGTTAGGGCTCGGTTTAGGGTACGGGTTAGGATTAGGGTACGTGTTAGGGTTAGGGTAGGGGTTAGGGTTAGGTTACGCGTTAGGGCTAGGGTAGTTAGTAAACCTATCCCACTCTCTAGCTCCCCCTTAGCACGTAAAGGAATATTATTTGGGGGTCCAGCCATGGAGAAGAGTTTAGACACTAGGATAAGATAAGGAACACACCCATTATAAAGAAATCACTTTAGGATTCTCTTTTTAAGCTGTTCCTTAAAACACTACTGCTTAGGAAATCAACTGGAGGCAGAAGCAGTCAAGGGTAGCCTAGGGTTAGGGTTAGGCTTAGGGTTAGGTTTAGGGTATGGCTTAGGGTACGGGTTCGGGGAGGGGTGTGGGTACGGCGTAGGGTATGGGTTAGGGTTAGGGTTAGGGTTAGTGTTAGGGTTAGGGCTCGGTTTAGGGTACAGG
This sequence comes from Balaenoptera borealis, assembly GCF_965194805.1. Taxonomy (NCBI): domain Eukaryota; kingdom Metazoa; phylum Chordata; class Mammalia; order Artiodactyla; family Balaenopteridae; genus Balaenoptera; species Balaenoptera borealis. The sequence goes on along the minus strand of NW_028123977.1, from coordinate 6,110 downwards.
TTAGGATTAGGGTACGTGTTAGGGTTAGGGTAGGGGTTAGGGTTAGGGTACGCGTTAGGGTTAGGGTAGTTATTAAACCTATCCCACTCTCTAGATACCCCTTAGCACGTAAGGGAATATTATTTGGGGGTGCAGCCATGGAGAAGAGTTTAGACACTAGGATAAGATAAGGAACACACCCATTATAAAGAAATCACATTAGGATTCTCTTTTTAAGCTGTTCCTTAAAACAGTAGTGCTTAGGAAATCTATTGGAGGCAGAAGCAGTCAAGGGTAGCCTAGGGTTAGGGTTAGGCTTAGGGTTAGGCTTAGGGTACGGATTAGGGTACGGGTTCGGGGAGGGGTGCGGGTACGGCGTAGGGTATGGGTTAGGGTTAGGGTTAGGGTTAGTGTTAGGGTTAGGGCTCGGTTTAGGGTACAGGTTAGGATTAGGGTACGTGTTAGGGTTAGGGTAGGGGTTAGGGTTAGGGTACGCGTTAGGGTTAGGGTAGTTATTAAACCTATCCCACTCTCTAGATACCCCTTAGCACGTAAAGGAATATTATTTGAGGGTCCAGCCATGGAGAAGAGTTTAGACACTAGGATAAGATAAGGAACACACCCATTATAAAGAAATCACATTAGGATTCTCTTTTTAAGCTGTTCCTTAAAACACTAGTGCTTAGGAAATCTATTGGAGGCAGAAGCAGTCAAGGGTAGCCTAGGGTTAGGGTTAGGCTTAGGGTTAGGCTTAGGGTACGGCTTAGGGTACGGGTTCAGGGAGGGGTGCGTGTACGGCGTAGGGTATGGGTTAGGGTTAGGGTTAGGGTTAGTGTTAGGGTTAGGGCTCGGTTTAGGGTACGGGTTAGGATTAGGGTACGTGTTAGGGTTAGGGTAGGGGTTAGGGTTAGGTTACGCGTTAGGGCTAGGGTAGTTAGTAAACCTATCCCACTCTCTAGCTCCCCCTTAGCACGTAAAGGAATATTATTTGGGGGTCCAGCCATGGAGAAGAGTTTAGACACTAGGATAAGATAAGGAACACACCCATTATAAAGAAATCACTTTAGGATTCTCTTTTTAAGCTGTTCCTTAAAACACTACTGCTTAGGAAATCAATTGGAGGCAGAAGCAGTCAAGGGTAGCCTAGGGTTAGGGTTAGGCTTAGGGTTAGGTTTAGGGTATGGCTTAGGGTACGGGTTCGGGGAGGTGTGCGGGTACGGCGTAGGGTATGGGTTAGGGTTAGGGTTAGGGTTAGTGTTAGGGTTAGGGCTCGGTTTAGGGTACGTTTAGGATTAGGGTACGTGTTAGGTTTAGGGTAGGGGTTAGGGTTAGGGTACGCGTTAGGGTTAGGGTACTTAGTAAACCTATCCCACTCTCTAGATACCCCTTAGCACGTAAAGGAATATTATTTGGGGTTCCAGCCATGGAGAAGAATTTAGACACTAGGATAAGATAAGGAACACACCCATTATAAAGAAATCACATTAGGATTCTCTTTTTAAGCTGTTGCTTAAAACACTAGTGCTTAGGAAATCTATTGGAGGCAGAAGCAGTCAAGGGTAGCCTAGGGTTAGTGTTAGGCTTAGGGTTAGGCTTAGGGTACGGCTTACGGTACGGGTTTGGGGAGGGGTTCAGGTACGGCGTAGGGTATGGGTTAGGGTTAGGGTTAGTGTTAGTGTTAGGGTTAGGGCTCGGTTTAGGGTACGGGTTAGGATTAGGGTACGTGTTAGTGTTAGGTTAGGGGTTAGGGTTAGAGTACGCATTAGGGTTAGGGTAGTTATTAAACCTATCCCACTCTCTAGATACCCCTTAGCACGTAAGGCAATATTATTTGGGGGTGCAGCCATGGAGAAGAGTTTAGACACTAGGATAAGATAAGGAACACACCCATTATAAAGAAATCACATTAGGATTCTCTTTTTAAGCTGTTCCTGAAAACACTAGTGCTTAGGAAATCTATTGGAGGCAGAAGCAGTCAAGGGTAGCCTAGGGTTAGGGTTAGGCTTAGGGTTAGGTTTAGGGTACGGCTTGGGGAATGGGTTCGGGGAGGGGTTCGGGTACAGCGTAGGGTTTGGGTTAGGGTTAGGGTTAGGGTTAGTGTTAGGGTTAGGGCTCGGTTTAGGGTACGGGTTAGGATTAGGGTACGTGTTAGGGTTAGGGTAGGGGTTAGGGTTAGGGTAGTTATTAAACCTATCCCACTCTCTAGATACCCCTTAGCACGTAAAGGAATATTATTTGGGGGTCCAGCCATGGAGAAGAGTTTAGACACTAGGATAAGATAAGGAACACACCCATTATAAAGAAATCACATTAGGATTCTCTTTTTAAGCTGTTCGTTAAAACACTAGTGCTTAGGAAATCTATTGGAGGCAGAAGCAGTCAAGGGTAGCCTAGGGTTAGGGTTAGGCTTAGGCTTAGGCTTAGGGTACGGCTTAGGGTACGGGTTCGGGGAGGGTTTCGGGTACGGCGTACGGTATGGGTTAGGGTTAGGGTTAGGGTTAGTGTTAGGGTTAGGGCTCGGTTTAGGGTACGGTTAGGATTAGGGTACGTGTTAGGTTTAGGGTAGGGGTTAGGGTTAGGGTACGCGTTAGGGTTAGGGTAGTTAGTAAACCTATCCCACTCTCTAGATACCCCTTAGCACGTAAAGGAATATTATTTGGGGTTCCAGCCATGGAGAAGAATTTAGACACTAGGATAAGATAAGGAACACACCCATTATAAAGAAATCACATTAGGATTCTCTTTTTAAGCTGTTGCTTAAAACACTAGTGCTTAGGAAATCTATTGGAGGCAGAAGCAGTCAAGGGTAGCCTAGGGTTAGTGTTAGGCTTAGGGTTAGGCTTAGGGTACGGCTTAGGGTACGGGTTTGGGGAGGGGTTCAGGTACGGCGTAGGGTATGGGTTAGGGTTAGGGTTAGTGTTAGTGTTAGGGTTAGGGCTCGGTTTAGGGTACGGGTTAGGATTAGGGTACATGTTAGTGTTAGGGTAGGGGTTAGGGTTAGAGTACGCATTAGGTTTAGGGTAGTTATTAAACCTATCCCACTCTCTAGATACCCCTTAGCACGTAAGGCAATATTATTTGGGGGTGCAGCCATGGAGAAGAGTTTAGACACTAGGATAAGATAAGGAACACACCCATTATAAAGAAATCACATTAGGATTCTCTTTTTAAGCTGTTCCTTAAAACACTAGTGCTTAGGAAATCAATTGGAGGCAGAAGCAGTCAAGGGTAGCCTAGGGTTAGGGTTAGGCTTAGGGTTCGGCTTAGGGTACGGCTTAGGGTACGGGTTCGGGGAGGGGTGCGGGTACGGCGTACGGTATGGGTTAGGGTTAGGGTTAGGGTTAGTGTTAGGGTTAGGGCTCGGTTTAGGGTACGGGTTAGGATTAGGGTACGTGTTAGGGTTAGGGTAGGGGTTAGGTTTAGGGTACGCGTTAGGGTTAGGGTAGTTGTTAAACCTATCCCACTCTCTAGATACCCCTTAGCACGTAAAGGAATATTATTTGGGGGTCCAGCCATGGAGAAGAGTTTAGACACTAGGATAAGATAAGGAACACACCCATTATAAAGAAATCACATTAGGATTCTCTTTTTCAGCTCTTCCTTAAAACACTAGTGCTTAGGAAATCTATTAGAGGCAGAAGCAGTCAAGGGTAGCCTAGGGTTAGGGTTAGGCTTAGGGTTAGGCTTAGGGTACGGCTTAGGGTACGGGTTCGGGGAGGGTTTCGGGTACGGCGTAGGGTATGGGTTAGGGTTAGGGTTAGGGTTTGTGTTAGGGTTAGGGCTCGGTTTAGGGTACGGTTAGGATTAGGGTACGTGGTAGGTTTAGGGTAGGGGTTAGGGTTAGGGTACGCATTAGGTTTAGGGTCGTTAGTAAACCTATCCCACTCTCTAGATACCCCTTAGCACGTAAAGGAATATTATTTGGGGGTCCAGCCATGGAGAAGAGTTTAGACACTAGGATAAGATAAGGAACACACCCATTATAAAGAAATCACATTAGGATTCTCTTTTTAAGCTGTTGCTTAAAACACTAGTGCTTAGGAAATCTATTGGAGGCAGAAGCAGTCAAGGGTAGCCTAGGGTTAGTGTTAGGCTTAGGGTTAGGCTTAGGGTATGGCTTAGGGTACGGGTTCGGGGAGGGTTTCGGGTACGGCGTAGGGTATGGGTTAGGGTTAGGGTTAGGGTTAGTGTTAGGGTTAGGGCTCGGTTTAGGGTACAGGTTAGGATTAGGGTACGTGTTAGGTTTAGGGTAGGGGTTAGGGTTAGGGTACGCGTTAGGGTTAGGGTAGTTATTAAACCTATCCCACTCTCTAGATACCACTTAGCACGTAAGGGAATATTATTTGGGGGTGCAGCCATGGAGAAGAGTTTAGACACTAGGATAAGATAAGGAACACACCCATTATAAAGAAATCACATTAGGATTCTCTTTTTAAGCTGTTCCTTAAAACAGTAGTGCTTAGGAAATCTATTGGAGGCAGAAGCAGTCAAGGGTAGCCTAGGGTTAGGGTTAGGCTTAGGGTTAGGCTTAGGGTACGGCTTAGGGTACGGGTTCAGGGAGGGGTGCGGGTACGGCGTAGGGTATGGGTTAGGGTTAGGGTTAGGGTTAGTGTTAGGGTTAGGGCTCGGTTTAGGGTACGGATTAGGATTAGGGTACGTGTTAGGGTTAGGGTAGGGGTTAGGGTTAGGGTACGCGTTAGGTTTAGGGTAGTTATTAAACCTATCCCAATCTCTAGATACCCCTTAGCACGTAAAGGAATATTATTTGAGGGTCCAGCCATGGAGAAAAGTTTAGACACTAGGATAAGATAAGGAACACACCCATTATAAAGAAATCACATTAGGATTCTCTTTTTAAGCTGTTCCTTAAAACACTAGTGCTTAGAAAATCTATTGGAGGCAGAAGCAGTCAAGGGTAGCCTAGGGTTAGGGTTAGGCTTAGGGTTAGGCTTAGGGTACGGCTTAGGGTACGAGTTCGGGGAGGGTTTCGGGTACGGCGTAGGGTATGGGTTAGGGTTAGGGTTAGGGTTAGTGTTAGGGTTAGGGCTCGGTTTAGGGTAGGGGTTAGGATTAGGGTACGTGTTAGGGTTAGGGTAGGGGTTAGGGTTAGGGTACGCGTTAGGGTTAGGGTAGTTATTAAACCTATCCCACTCTCTAGATACCCCTTAGCACGTAAAGGAATATTATTTGGGGGTCCAGCCATGGAGAAGAGTTTAGACACTAGGATAAGATAAGGAACACACCCATTATAAAGAAATCACTTTAGGATTCTCTTTTTAAGCTGTTCGTTAAAACACTAGTGCTTAGGAAATCTATTGGAGGCAGAAGCAGTCAAGGGTAGCCTAGGGTTAGGGTTAGGCTTAGGGTTAGGCTTAGGGTACGGCTTAGGGTACGGGTTCAGGGAGGGGTGCGGGTACGGCGTAGGGTATGGGTTAGGGTTAGGGTTAGGGTTAGTGTTAGGGTTAGGGCTCGGTTTAGGGTACGGGTTAGGATTAGGGTACGTGTTAGGGTTAGGGTAGGGGTTAGGGTTAGGGTACGCGTTAGGGTTAGGGTAGTTATTAAACCTATCCCAATCTCTAGATACCCCTTAGCACGTAAAGGAATATTATTTGAGGGTCCAGCAATGGAGAAAAGTTTAGACACTAGGATAAGATAAGGAACACACCCATTATAAAGAAATCACATTAGGATTCTCTTTTTAAGCTGTTCCTTAAAACACTAGTGCTTAGGAAATCTATTGGAGGCAGAAGCAGTCAAGGGTAGCCTAGGGTTAGGGTTAGGCTTAGGGTTAGGCTTAGAGTACGGCTTAGAGTACGGGTTCGGGAAGGGTTTCGGGTACGGCGTAGGGTATGGGATAGGGTTAGGGTTAGGGTTAGTGTTAGGGTTAGGGCTCGGTTTAGGGTACGGTTAGGATTAGGGTACGTGTTAGGTTTAGGGTAGGGGTTAGGGTTAGGGTACGCGTTAGGGTTAGGGTAGTTAGTAAACCTATCCCACTCTCTAGATACCCCTTAGCACGTAAAGGAATATTATTTGGGGTTCCAGCAATGGAGAAGAATTTAGACACTAGGATAAGATAAGGAACACACCCATTATAAAGAAATCACATTAGGATTCTCTTTTTAAGCTGTTGC